>NC_092047.1:49441323-50728610 GCF_003086295.3 Arachis hypogaea
TTTCCATAGCCGTTGTGAAGCTCCATTTGACTTCTTAACTCCAGAAAATCTCTTCCAGTGCAAGGAGGTTAGATCCAGACAACATCTGCAGTGTTTTTTCTGTCTCTGAATCAGACTTTTGCTCCAGCTCTTAATTTAACTGAAATTACATAAAAACACACAAACTCAAAGTAGAATCCAAAAATGTGAATTTAACACTAAAACCTATGAGAACTTAACAACAATTAAACAAAAATGCAAAAACTATATGAAAATGATGTCAAAAAGCGTATAAAATATCTGCTCATCACAACACCAAAACTTAAACTGTTGCTTGTCCCCAAGCAACTAAAAACACAGTAGGATAAAAAAGAAGAGTAAGATACAATAATTCTCAGAGTTTCCAATGAAGCTCAGTTTCAATTAGATTAGCGGGACTTAGTAGCTTTTTACTTCTGAACAGTTTTGGCATCTCACTATCCATTAAAACTCAGAATGGCTGGCATCTTTAGGAATTTGGAATCCAGATGATATTATTGATTCTCCTAGTTCAGTTCTTTTTTATTCTTGAACATAGCTTTCAGATCTTGCCCGTGACCCTAAGCATTTATTTTCCAGTATTACCACCGGATACATAAATGCCACAAACACTTTAACTGCGTGAACCCTTTCGGATTGTGATTCAGCTTTGCTAGAATCCCTAGATAGAGGTGTCCAAAGTTCTTAAGCATACTCTTTTTTCTTTGGACCACGACTTTAGCTGCTCAGTCTCAAGCTTTTCACTTGACACCTTCACACCACAAGCATATGGTTAGGGATAGCATGGTTGAGCCGCTTAGGCCAGAATTTTATTCCTTGTAGGCCTTCCTAACCATTGATGCTGAAAACCTTCGATCCTTTTACCCTTGCCTTTTGGTTTAAAAGGTTATTGGCTTTTTCTCTTGCCTTTTGGTTTAAAGAGCTATTGCTTTTTCTGCTTTTTATTTATTTAAATATTTTTTTTGCATGCATATATATTATTTTTTTTTCTTTGCAACATGCTTTTCTTTTTTCTTTTTGCTGCTTTTTTTTTGCTTCAAGAATCAATTTTTGGATTTTTCAGATTACCAATAATACTTCACTTTTATCATCATTCTTTCAAGAGCCAACATTCTAAAATTCTAACTTCAAATATGCACTTTTTATTCATACATTCAGAAAACAAAGGCAATGCCACCACATCAAAATAATTGAACTATTCTTATGATAAACTTAAAATTCATATATCTCTCAATTCTTTTCAAATAAAATTTTTTTTTAGGCAAGGTGAGAGATATATGGAACATTTATAACTTTAAGACATAGATGGAAATGATCATGCAATAAGAACAAGAGAACAGACAATACAACATAACAGAAAATAGAAAAATAACAAAAGAAAAGAAGATAAAGAGAATGAATCCACCTTTAATGGTGGCGGCTAGTACTCCTCCCTGAGGGCCCAATGTAGTGCTTTATCTCTTCAATGTCAATCCTTTGTCTCTGTTGTTCTTCCCTCATAGCCCTTTGGTCTTCTCTAATTTCATTGAGGATGGTGGAATGTTCTTGATGCTCCATCCTCAATTGATTCATGTTAGAGCTTAATTCTCCCATGGAAGCATGCCATTGATCCCAATAGCCTTGAAGAGGAAAATACATCCCTTGGGACATCTCAGGGATCTCATGCTGAGGCAGCTGTATAGGCTCTTATGCATGCTCTCTCGTTTGCTCCATCCTCTTCTTAGTGATGGGCTTGTCTTCCCTAATGGAGATATCTCCTCTATGACAATTCCAGCTGAATTGCATAGATGACAAATGAGGTGTAGGAATGCCAACCTTGCTTGGTTGGAAGGCTTATCAGCTATCTTATACAATTCTTGAGGAATCACCTCATGTACTTCCACTTCAATTCCAATCATGATACAATGGATCATGATGGCTCCCTCAAGGGTTACTTCTGACCGATTGCTAGTAGGGATGACAGAGCGTTGGATGAATTCTAACCATCCTCTAGCTTTGGGCTTTAGGTCAATCCTTCTTAGTTGAATGGGCTTGCCTTGGGAATCCCTTTTCCACTGTGCTTCTTCGACACAGATGTCTGAGAGCACTTGATCCAGTCTCTGATCAAAGTTGACTCTCCTAGTGTAAGGATGTGGGTCTCCTTACATCAGAGGCAAGTTGAACGCCAACCTCACACTTTCCGAGCTGAAATCTAAGATTTTCTCTCAGACCATGGTGCTCCAATTATTTGGATTTGGGTTCACACTAGTGTCATAGTTTTTAGTAACGCATGCATTAGCATAGAACTCTTGCACCATTAAAATTATAACATCTTGATTGGGATTGGTTACGAATTTCCAACCTCTTCTCCGGATCTCTCTTCAGATTTTTGGATACTCATTCTTCTTAAGCTTGAAAGGGACCTCAGGGATCACTGCCTTTCCTTTCCTCTTTCTAGAGGATTCTCCAACCTTGGGTGCCATAAGTGGTAATGGAAAGCAAAAAGTAATGCTTTTCCCACACCAAACTTAAAAGCTTTGCTCATCCTCGAGCAAAAATAAAGAAAGGAGAAGAATGGAGTAAAAGAAGAAGAAAATAGAAGGAGATGGAGGAAGAGAGAGGGCTTGGCCGAATGGGGCCTATGAGTGTATGAAGTGTGTGGGTATGAAGGGTATAAGGAGGGGTATTTATAGGAGGGGGTAGGGTTGGGTTCGTCCTTGGGTGGGTAATTGGGAGGTAAATTTGATTTTGAAGTGGTGGGGGATGGTCGGAGTTATGATGGTATTGGAGAAGTGATATGGATGTGATTGGGCTAGGGTTTATAGGAAAGAGTGTATAGGAAAGTGTGAAAGAGAGAGGAAAAAGTGGGGTAGGTAAAGATGCTGTGGGACCCACTGGTCCTGAGAGGCTAGGGAATTTAGATTCCCTGCCCTCTGCATTGGCGTTGAACGCCCAGGATCTGCTCCCTAGCTGGCGTTCAACGCCAGCTATGCTGCCCATTGGGGGCGTTGAGCGCCCAACTAGTGCTCCCTGGCTAGCGTCAATGCCGGTAACACTCCATTCAGAGTGTTCTGTTTTCACTGCTTAATATTTCTGTCTCTGTCCTGACTACTGCATATGATCATGAACCTAAAGAAATAACTTAAAGAAAAACAAAATTAAGGAATTAAAAGAAATAGAAATAATTAATTAAGGTTGGGTTGCCTCCCAATAAGCGCTTCTTTAACGTCATTAGCTTGACGGTTAGCTCCTTATGGAGGTGAGTATTGGCTCAGAATTTTACCCTTACAATGAACTTTCTTTCTGTCTTCTCGTGAATGAGCTCCACATGCTCTAAAGACAGTATATGACTCACTGTATGTGGTATGACTGGTTTCTTGGTGAAGACAACTATAATGCCAGGTGAGAGGCCTTCAGTTGGGGCTTTCTTGTCCCTCCAGCCTTTAGGTACTTTCTTCCGAGTACCTTTGTTCTCAATGCTTGTTAATGGCTGCCCAACACCAAACCTAGAATTGATGCTTGGGGGTTTAGTACAGCTCTGCACTGAAAGAGATGGTTGAAACACTAAGTGTTGCACAGTTATCTCAGAGGGAGAGTTGGGGTGAGGCATCTTGAACAATATGTGATCCTCCCCTAGTTGTAGAATCAATTATCCCTTAGCTACATCAATGATAGCATTGGCAGTGGCTAGGAAAGGTCTTCCAAAGATGATGGATTTATCCTCATCTTCCCCAGTGTCCAAGACTATGAAGTTTGCAGGGATGTAGTGGTCTTCAACCTTTACCAAGACATCCTCTGCTAAGCCATATGGCTTCTTCATTGACTTGTCTGCCATCTCTAGTGAGTTGTTTGCAGCTTATACCTTAAAGATTCCTAGCTTCTCCATCACAGAGAGTGGCATGAGATTTATGCTTGACTCTAGGTCACACAGAACCTTCTTAAAGGTCATGGTGCCTATGGTGCAAGGAATCAGGAAGCGTCCAAGATCTAGAAGCTTCTGAGGTAGCTTCTGCTGAACCAAAGCGTTGAGTTCTTTGGAAAGAATTAGAGGTTCTTCCTCCAAAGGCTTTATACCAAATAGCTTGGCATTCAGTTTCATGAGAGATTCTAGCTACTGAGCAACTTGCTCTTCCCTAGTGTCTTCATCCTCATCAGAAGATGAGTGGTCATCAAAACTCATGCATTGCAGAAGTGCATACAAAGGAACCTCTATGGTCTCTATATGAGCCTTGGCTTCCTTTAGTTCTTGGATAGAGATTTCTTGAGTAAGTATTGAGCACTCAGAGGGTGTGCCTTTACTAGTGTTCAACGCCAACTCTGATGGCTCCTTGGGCGTTGAACACCCATGTTGTATACCCTTACTGGCGTTAAACACCAGTTCCCTTACCATTTTGGGTGTTGAATGCCCAGTAGGGATATCCTGGCTGGCGTTCAACGCCAGCTTCCTTATGCGTAAACATCTTTCCTATCTTTTCCTAGTGAATTTGCATCTAAATTGTTGAGTTTAATAAAGAATTAATTATCTTTTAGCCAATATGGATGCTACTTTGAGTCTTTTGCAATTTTGTTTATTTTCGGTAGCATTCGGATGGATTTGATGGAGTTTGTGCAGAGAAAGAAAAGAAACTAAGGAGCTGACCAGCGAGGAGTGACGCGTGCGCGTGCCTGACACGTACGCGTGACATGCGCGACATGCAGAAAATGCAAAAATGTTGGGGGCAATTTCAGGCCGAGTTTTAACCTAGTTTTCGGCCCAGAAACTCAGACTAGAGCCAGAGGATAGCAGAGACTCAAGAGGGATTCACACAAGAATGATTATGCCCACTCCAAGTTAGGCGTGGACCATATGAAGAAAATGGTCCCCATCCATCAATTGAAGACATGATGATTGCTTTAATTAATTTTGATTTAAACTTTATTTTTAATTCAAAAATAGGAAAAGATATTATTTTAGTTTTAGAAGATAGATTTTAAATTAATTAGGATTAGATATAAAAGGGGATTCCAGCACAACATTATTCCATTCCAATTCACAATTTACAATCCTTATTCTGAACCATGAGCAACTAAACCTCCACTGTTAAGGTTAGGAGCTCTGTCTAATAGATTTTATTTTTTTTCTATTTTAATTCATGTCTTGATTTATATTTAAGAATTGTTTTCGTTCTTTATTTTATGAATTTGGGTGCAACGAAAGTATGACCCTCTTTCTAATTGAGTTCTTGTATAACTTGGAAAAGCTCTTTACTTGAACAACAACTTGAAAACAACTTCTCCTAAATTTCTAGTTTATCTGAATTTAAAGGGATACGTGACATATAATCCTTTTATATTTCGGTAATTAGGATTTCTGTGGCATATAACTAGAATTGAACTTCACCCCCTAATTTGAATTAATTGACCAAGGAATTGGTTGTTGATGAATTTTAGAGGAGACTAGGAAGGTCTAAGGAATTAGGGTCTAGTCACATATAGTTGCCATGAATTAAATCTTACATGATTAAAATAAATTAATAAGAAACATAAATCCAGAAAATAGATAACTCTGAAGCCTTAACTGCTTTCTCCATATTTTATTCCCAACTTATCTACTTTACTATTTTAATTTCTGCACGATTGTTTAATGCTCTTTGAATATTCAAACACTCTTTTCTGTTTGCCTGACTAAGCCAATCAATCAATCATTATTGCTTGATCCTTCAACCCTCGTGGGATCGACCCTCACTCACCTGAGGTATTACTTGGTACGACCCGGTGCACTTGCCGGTTAGTTTGTGGTTAGAAATTCCGCACCAAGTTTTTGGCGCCGTTGCCGGGGATTGATAGTGATTAACAACTATCAGTTGTTTGATTGCTTAGATTAGGCATTTTAGTTTTAATTTTATTTAAATTTTTTTAAAATAGCATTAATATTTTTCCTTAATTTCTGAAATTAAGTTTGGTGTCACCTAGTTAATTTTATTTTAATTATCTAGTTTATTTTTCCTGTTAATTTTTGAAAATTTTTGTTTAACTTTAGTTATTATTTTTGAAATTTATTTATTTATTTTATTTAGCTTTTTTATTTTATTATTTTACACAGGATACCTCACTAGGACTTCTTTGCACTCTGATGTAGAGATTCCCACCTTTTCTTGTTTTTTGTTTGTTTATGCACAGGAACAGAGACAAGGAACCTCTTTTAGACTTTGATCCAGAACCTGAAAGGACTTGTAGGCGACGTTTACAACAAGCAAGACTTTGCAAGGCTGCAGAGTCCACTATGGATCACAATAATGCTGTTAATGCCAATGTGGCAAACCCGAATGGGGATGATCAACAAAGGAGAGTGCTTGGCTCTACTCTGCTCCAACTGCAGATCTTTATGGAAAAAGCATTGTGGTACCTCCTATAACTGCGAACAACTTTGAGTTGAAGCGACAATTGGTCACCCTAGTGCAACAAAACTGCCAGTATCATGGTCTTTCCCACGAAGACCCAAATCAATTTATTTCTAATTTTCTACAGATTTGTGATACTGTGAAGACAAATGGAGTGAACCCAGAGGTGTACGAACTCATGCTCTTCCCGTTTGCTCTGAGGGATGGAGCAAAGCTATGGCTAGATTCCCAGCCCAAGGAGAGTTTGAATACTTGGGACAAGGTTGTTACTGAGTTTCTTAGTAAATTTTTCCCACCCAAGAAGCTGACTAAGCTTAGGGTGGAGGCTCAGACCTTCAGGCAGAGGGATGGTGAAACTCTTTATGAAGCTTGGGAGCGATACAAGCTACTGATTAGGCAATGCCCTCCGGACATATTCTCTAAATGGACCCAACTTGACATCTTTTATGAAGGCTTGGGTGAAATGTCCAAGATGTGCTTAGATAATTCTGCAGGTGGTTCATTGTACAAGAAGAAGACACCGGAGGAGATTATTGAGCTGATTGAATTGGTCGCTAGCAACCAATATTTATACTCATGTAACAGGAATCCTGTGAACTCTGAGGCTCCTCAGAAGAAGGGTGTTATGGAAGTAGAAGCTCTTAATGCTCTTCTTGCTCAGAACAAGCTTATATCTCAGCAAATAAGTCTACTTACTCAACAGATGGGTGGAATGCAAGTTTCAGCTATCAACACTCAAAACCCATCTCAAGAGGCCCCTTATGACATGACAGGTAATTTTGTGCAAAATAATAATTATGACTATGCTCAATGCTCTTCTGAAGAGGTCAACTACATGGGGAGTGGTCCTAGAAATCCCAACAATGATCCATGTTCTAAGACATACAATCAGGGGAGTGGAGAAATCACCCAAATTTTGGGTGGAGGGACCAATCTCAGAGACCTCAAAACTTCAACAATAATTCACAAGGCGGCTGATAAACCACTATTTTATGGTTTATCATGTACTCAATTGAGTGGTTTTTATCAACTCTTTACCCACTTATTCATACTATTCGCATGTTTTACATTTTCCTTCCTGATTTTGTGCTATGATTGAAAACATGCTTCTTTGATCTTATATTTGCTTATTATTAATCCTCTCTTATTACCATTAGATGCCTTGATATGTGTGTTAAGTGTTTTCAGAGATTATAAGGGAGGAATGGCTTGGAGGATGGAAAGGAAGCATGCAAAAGTGGAAGGAATACAAGAAGTTGAAGAAGTTGTTAAGTTGTCTAGCCTGACCTCTTCGTACTCAAACGGTCATAACTTGAGCTACAGAGATCCAATTGAGATGGTTCTAGTTGCGTTGAAAAGCTAACATCTGGGGCTTCGCAACGATATATAATTTGCCATAGCTTCCCCGAAGTTAGGCGATGCGAACGCGTGAATGACGCGCCCGCGTCGCATCTGCGAATTGCATCCTGCGCGAACGCGTGGACGACGCCTCCGCGTCACTTTACCGCGACCTGAACGTAACAGAAATCGCTGGGAGCGATTTCTAGACTATTTTTGACCCAATTTTCATCCTACAACACACAGATTAGAGGCTATAAAGTGGGGGAATGCATCCATTCATAATCAAGCTTTCATATTCACAATTATTAGGATTTAGATGTAGTTTCTAGGGAGAGAGGTTCTCTCTCTCTCTCTTAGGATTAGGATTAGGATTTCTCTTATTTTAGGATTGCTTCTACGATTATAGGTTCAATATTCCTTTTTATTATTTTCTCAATTTACTTTAATTTATGAACTCTTCCATGTTACATATTATTCTCATAATTAATGTTATTTGAGGTATTTCAGTTTATGATCGTTTTATTATATTTATATGAATGCTTTTAATTTAATTTAGATATTTTCTCCCTTTTGGCTCTGGTTAAGTAATTGGTAACACTTGAGTTATCAAACTCATTGTTGACTAAAAATTGGAATTCTTCAAGAATTAATTCGAGATCTAATAACTCTAACTTTTCCCAAGGAAAGACTAGGACCTGAGGAATAAAAAATTAATTCATCCACTTAACTTACCTTCATAGTTAGAGGTTAACAAAGTGGGAGAAAAATCCAATTCTCATCACAATTGATAAGGATAACTAGGATAGGACTTCCAATTCTCATACCTTGCCAAGAGTTTATTTTATAGTTATTTATTATTATTTTATTTTTCTTATCATTTAACATACTTGTTCGTTACTTTCAAAACCCCCAATTTACAAGACTCATAACCAATAATAAGAACATACCTCCCTGCAATTCCTTGAGAAGATGACCCGAGGTTTAAATACTCGGTTATCAATTTTTAAGGGGTTTGTTACTTGTGACAACCAAAATGTTTGTAAGAAAGGTTGATTGCTTGGTTTAGTAACTATACTTGCAACGAGAGTTTACTATAACTTCTAAACCATCAATCTTTAGTTCTTCAGCGGCTTCCAATAGAATAATCACAATAACCGCCAATTTCAGTCTCAGCAGCAACAACCACCTCAGCAGGCAAACTCTAAACCCCAAGAAGATTCTAACTGGGAGATGATGAGGAATTTCATGCAGGAAACCAGAGCCTCCATTAGAAACTTAGAGGAGCAAATGGGCCAACTAAGCAAGCAAATACATGAGAGGTCTACAAGTACATTTTCAGGTGATACATTGGTGAACCCAAGAGAATATTGCAAGGTTATTCAATTGAGAAGTGGTAAAACAACTGGCTCTGAGACAAGGGCCAATGAAGAGCTAGTTGAAAAGAAAGCTCCAAAAGAGAAAAAGGAAGAAGTGGAGTACGCCCCTCCAAAGTGTGCAGACAACCCGTTCCCTGACTCTCTTGACACGTATCCTACATTGCCAAAGGCTCCTGAATACAAGCCAAAAATGCCATATCCTCAGAGACTTCAGAAGGCTTCCAAAGAAAAGCAATTCGCTAAATTTTTAGATATCTTCAAGAAGCTACAGATCAACATTCCTTTTGCAGAGGCTCTTGAGCAAATGCCCTTTTATGCTAAATTTATGAAAGAATTGTTGACTAACAAGAGGAATTGGAAGGAGTAAGAAACCGTGGTGTTAACCAAGGAATGCAGTGCTATTATTCAACACAAACTGCCTGAGAAAATGCAAGATCCAGGGAGTTTTGTGATTACTTGCACCATTGGAGATGTCAACATTCAAAGAGCTTTATGTGATCTTGGAGCTAGCATCAATCTCATGCCACTTTCAGTGATGAAAAAGCTTCAAATTGAGGAGGTAAAACCCACTTGTATTTCTCTTCAACTTGCTGATCTTTCTATTAAATTACCTGTGGGTGTTGTTGAGGATTTACTTGTGAAAGTAGGACCCTTTATTTTTCCTGCTGATTTTGTTATATTAGACATGGAAGAGGATGTAAAATCCTCTATTATTCTTGGTAGACCCTTTTTAGCTATAGATAGAGCTCTAATTGATGTGCAAAAGGGTGAATTAACCCTGAGGGTCAATGAAGAACAGGTGGTTCTTAATGTTTTTGAAGCTCTCAAGCACCCTAATGATTCTGAAGGGTGTATGAGAATTGATGTTGTTGAACCATTTATTCAAGAAGTACTGGAAGATGAGGTACTTGATGACATCCTGTATCTTATTTCTGAATGTGAGTTAGTTGAAGTTAATGATTCACCACCCCAGAAGGCACTAGTTCACATGCCTAAAGCAGAGAAGGAAGCCCCCAAGCGTGAGCTAAAAAATTTACCTCCTTCTCTGAAATATGTATTCTTGGGTACAAATAATTTCTATCCACTGATTATTAGCTTTTCCCTGAAGCCTGAAGAGGAAGAGGCGCTTATTTCAGTGCTCAGGAGCCATAAAACAGCTATTGGGTGGACCATTAGGTAGCGTTTGTTTTGAGGTACTGAGATAGAGACTGAGAGACTGAGACTCAGTATCGTGTTTGTTGGTTCAGAGACTGGTACTAAAACTTCTGTCTCTGTCTCCAAAATTTCAGTATTTCAGTACCTCCAAAAAGTAGGGACACAGGGGACTAAAATTTTTAGAGATGGAGACTAAAACTTTAATAACATTTTATACCTAAAATACTCTCATTTTAATTAATTAATTCCAATTTTACCCTTTGTGCAAATTAAATTAGAATTTCATTCTTGTTTCAATTCCTGTCTCCTATTTTGCACCAAACAGAATACTAAGATTTATTTCAATCTCTGTCTCTTAGTCTTTGTCTCTCAGTCTCAGTCTTTCTGTCTCTGTCTCTCCACCAAACACTACCTTAGTGACTTGAAGGGGATTAGTCCAACCAAGTGTATGCACAAGATCCTTCTTGAAGATGATGCTAAACCAGTTGTGCAACCACAAAGGAGACTCAATCCAACTATGAAAGAGGTGGTCCAAAAAGAGGTAATGAAACTATGGGAAGCAGGTATTATTTACCCCATTTCTGATAGTCCTTGGGTAAGCCCTGTGCAGGTAGTTCCCAAAAAAGGAGGGATGACAGTGATAAAAAAAAAGAGAATGAGCTTATTCCTACAAGAACAGTCACAGGAGGCTCAACACTGCCACAAGGAAGGATCACTTCCCCCTGCCATTCATTGATCAGATGCTTGGAAGGTTAGCTGGTCATGCATTTTACTGTTTTCTAGATGGATATTCTAGATATAATCAAATTGTAGTGAACCCTCGAGATCAAGAGAAGACAGCATTCACGTGCCCCTTTGGAGTATTTGCCTATAGGAGAATGCCTTTTGGACTTTGCAATGCTCCAGCAACTTTTCAGAGGTGTATACTTTCAATTTTTTCTGATATGGTTGAAAAGTTCATTGAGGTATTTATGGATGACTTTTTTATTTTTGCTAATTCTTTTGAATCCTGCCTTAAGAATTTATCTCTTGTCTTGAAACAGTGTCAAGAATCAAACCTTGTTTTAAATTGGGAAAAATGTCATTTTATGGTTACAGAAGGTATTGTTCTTGGACACCAGATTTCAAATAAGGGAATTGAGGTTGATAGAGCAAAGGTGGAGGTAATTGAAAAACTACCACCACCAACTAATGTTAAGGCAGTCAGGAGTTTCTTGGGTCATATAGGATTTTATAGAAGATTTATAAAGGATTTTTCTAAAATTGCTAAACCTTTAAGCAACCTGTTGGTTGCTGATGTTCCTTTTGTCTTTGATTCTGATTGTTTGCATGCTTTTGAAACTCTGAAAGAAAACCTTACCTCTGCTCCCATTATAGCTCCCCTTGACTGGGATTTACCATTTGAACTGATGTGTGATGTCAGTGACTTTGCTATAGGAGCTGTTTTAGGACAGAGGCATGGTAAGCTTGTACATGTCATTTACTATGCCAGTCGCGTGCTAAATGATGCCCAAAAGAATTACACAACTACAGAAAAGGAATTATTAGCTGTTGTGTATGCTATTGATAAGTTTAGGTCCTATTTACTTGGTTCTAAGGTTATTGTTTATACTGATCATGCTGCTTTGAAGTACCTTCTAACCAAACAGGATTCTAAACCAAGATTAATCAGGTGGGTGTTGCTCCTTCAGGAGTTTGATATTAAGATAAAAGACAGGAAAAGGGTCAGAAAATCAAGTAGCTGACCATCTCTCTAGAATCGAGCCTGAAGCAGGAGTACAACCACCCACAGCTGTGACTGAGACGTTTCTGGATGAGCAATTGTTCCTCATTCAGTAAGCTCTATGGTTTGCAGACATTGCCAATTATAAGGCCATGAATTTTATTCCAAGGGAGTATAGTAGGCAATAAGTAAAGAAGCTATTGACTGATGCAAAGTACTACATTTGGGAGGAAACATAACTTTTTAAAAGGTGTTCAGATGGTATCATCTGGAGATGCATTCCAGATGAAAAAAAATAGCAGATTCTTTGGCACTGTCATGGTTCTGAGTATGGAGGCCACTTTAGTGGTGAAAAGAAAGCTACCAAGGTCCTTCAGAGCGGGTTTTATTGGCCGACTCTCCTCAGAGACACAAGAACATTTGTGAAGCACTGTGATAGATGTGAAAAAGCCACAAATCTCCCTACCAACCATGAAATGCCACAGCAGGGGATTCTTGAAGTTGAGTTGTTTGATGTGTGGGGTACCGATTTCATGGGACCTTTCCCACCCTCGCATTCAAACAACTATATTATAGTGGCAGTTGATTACGTGTCTAAGTGGGTGGAAGCTGTGGCTCTACCCACCAATGATGCCAAGGTTGTAATGAGCTTTCTTCAGAGATACATCTTTAGCCGGTTTGGTGTCCCAAGGACACTCATTAGTGATGGAGGAAGTCACTTCCGTAACAGACAGCTGGACTCTCTTCTACAGAGATATGGAGTCCGTCATAAAGAGGCAACCCCCTATCACCCTCAGAAAAGTGGACAGGTTGAAGTTTCCAACAGGGAACTTAAAAGGATTTTAGAGAAGACCGTCAATGTTTCAAGAAAGGACTGGTCTAGGAAGCTTGATGATGCTCTCTAGGCATACCGGACATCGTACAAGACTCCTATTGGCATTTCCCTATATCAGTTAGTCTATGGCAAAGCCTGTCACTTGCCAGTTGAGCTGGAGCACAAGGCTTACTGGGCAATCAGGTACCTGAATCTTGATTCAGAAGGTGCAAGAATTAAGCGAATGCTTCAGTTGAATGAGCTTGATGAATTCAGATATTCAGCTTATGAGAATGCCAAGCTCTATAAGGAGAGAACCAAGCTAATGCATGACAAGAAAATTGCCATCAGAATCTTTGAGCCAGGACAGAGAGTGCTTCTGTATAATTCAAAGCTCAAACTCTTTCCTAGGAAGCTGAAATCCTGGTGGTCAGGACCGTTTGTGGTTACCAGAGCTTCACCATATGGTTATGTGAAAATACAGGAAGAAAAATCTGACAGGAAATTTACAGTGAATGGCTAGAGGTTGAAGCACTATCTTGGAGGCGAGATCGATCGCCAGAGGTCCGCTCATTTGCAGAATTAGCAGAACAGACCATCAAGCTGGTGACGTTAAAGAAGCACTTGTCGGGAGGCAACCCGATAATTTTGTATCCTTAGTTATTTTTTGTAGTAGTAGTTTTCTTATTTATTTGATTTTTATTAGGTTTTTACTGTTTTTCTGATCATGCAGCTATTTTATAACAGGAACCGAACACTTCAGGCGACATACATAAAAAAAAAACCCAACGCGCAAGCGTCGCTGATGCGTACGCGTCAGATGGGTGTGCGTGCAAAATAAAAATGAATAGAGAGTTGTGCGGGAGTGGCGCATGAATGATGCCTTTCACACAAACAAGCCCACGCGTACGCGTACCCCACACGTGCGCGTCATTCGTGATTTTGGCACTCCACGCGTACGCGTGACCTTAAAAATCGACGTAAATAAGTGTTTGGGAAGAGAGTTGTGCTGGCTTAGGGCTGGAAGTGTGCTAGAAGCACAAAACTTGTTCACGCGTATGCGTCCCTGACGCGTGCGCATCATCTGCACAAATGGCCATCCACGCGTGCGCGTGCATGACGCGCATGCGTCGCCTGAAATTATTGGTTCCCAAGCCACGCGAACAGAGAGTTGTGCGTGCGCACGGCTGGCTTCGCGCGAATCACACAAATCATGGGCACGCGGACGCATGCCTGACGCTCACGCGTCATTAAGGAAAATTCGTGACCCACGCGTATGCGTGCTGCATGCGTACGCGTCGCCTTCGCCGCACAACTACACTAGTTCGCTGCCTAGTTTTAATTTTTTTTGTCTCTCTCTTCCAATCCTAATTCCTCTTGTTCTTTTATCCTTTTATTCTTCTTTCATCATAATAGTTTTTTCGTTCTGTTTTCAGTTCTTCTTTGCTTGAGGACAAGCAAACCTTTAAGTTTGGTGTTGATGCTTCGCTTAGAAGTTTTTTGTTTATTCTTATGGCACGAAAGGGAGGCGAATCATCTTCACAGGAGGAGCACAACCTGAAGAATAAAACGACCGCTAGGATAACTGAGGTGGTTGAGTTCCTTTCATTCTATTCCTCTTCCGTTCTTATTTTGTTGTTTTCTTTTTTCTGTTGTTTTGCCTCCATGATCATTAGTACTTTCAGTTATTAGAATTAGTTTTATTATGTTATTTGTCTCATGTACCACTCACTAAACTTTAATCTAAAAAGAAAAGAAAAAGAAGTGATATATTGCATGAGAAATTGAGTTTATATCGAAGAGTAGTCTTATTCACTTAAATGTGGCGGTATTTTCTGTGATTCTAAATGCATGACATGAACAGTGCAAATTTAAATTTGAATCAAAGAATGTTGATGTACAAGGAACGGGAATTTAGAGAATTATTATGATTTTTTTGAAATTAATGAAAGTTTAATCCTTGAAGCAAAAGAAACAGCAAAAGAAAAATAAAAGCATGGTCCAAGGCTCTGAGCATCAATATGGATGCTACTTTGAGTCTTTCGCAATTTTTTTTATTTTAGGTAGCATTCAGATGGATTTGATGGTGTTTCTGCAGAGAAAGGAAAAAAACCAAGGAGCTGACCAGCAAGGAGCGACGCGTTCGCGTGTCTGACGGATGCGCGTGATTTAGAGCTTTCCATGGCGACGCGTGCGCGTGACTGACGTGTAAGTGTGAAAAGCGAAGTTGTTCAGTGACGCGTGCGCATACCTGACGCGTACGTGTGACACGCAAAAAAGACCATCAACGTGTATGCGTGACTGACGCATACGCGTGACATGCGCGACATGCAGAAAATGCTGAAAATGCTGGGGGAAATTTCAGGCCGAGTTTCAACCCAGTTTTCGGCCCAAAAACTCATACTAGAGCCAAGGGATAGCAGAGACTCAAGAGGGATTCACACAAGAATGATTATGCCCACTCCAAGTTAGGCGTGTACTGTACGAAGCAAGTGGTCCCCATTGATGACAAGTCATCTTAGCTTAGTTTCACTAGCCTTTTTCTTTTATTTTCAATTGATTTTATGCACTTTCTTAAGCCATAAGCAAGCCAATTGGGTAGATTTCCATGTTTCCTTTGATTCAATCAACCATAGATAAATTAATGCAATTTTATGAGGTTTTATGCTATAATTATCATATATCATGAAAGAATGAATATCTCATGATTTTGAGCATAGCTTTGATGTGTTTGATTGATTGATGATAGGTGAAGAAAGCTTGGAGAAAGGTTGAAGCAAGAAGGAATGGCTAGGAGCAAGAGAGAACAAAAAGTTTGAGCAAAAGTTTGCCTCAAACTTTAGCTCAAACTTTTGGAAGAAGTGAAAACACCCCAGGGGAAAAAAGCTTGAACAAAAGTTTGCCTCAAACTTTAGCTCAAACTTTTAGGAGAAAAGCATGAGCCAACGTTTGCCTCAAACTTTTTGGCAAACGTTGGCATCACAAAATCAACACCCTGGAGGACAAAAGCTTGCGCCAACGTTTGCTTCAAACTTTTTGGCAAACGTTGGCGCCATCAGTAACACATCCTGGAGAGAAAAAGTTTGCGCCAACGTTTGCCTCAAACTTTTTGGGCAAACGTTGGCGCCACATATATGCACAAGGGGGCCAACGTTTGAGCAAAAGTTTGACCCCAAACTTTGGCTCAAACGTTGGTAGCAGCAAGAATAGGGCAGCTGGTGTAAAAAGTTTGAGTAAAAGTTTGCCTCAAACTTTTACTCAAACTTTTACTCAAGCTTTTAAGAGTCACAACCCGGTTCATATTGGTTCTCTCTCCAACTCCAAGAGCAATCAACCAAGGCCTCTATCAACCCAATTCCATCAAGAGCAAAGGCCCAATTCAAGGCTTGAAGACCATTTGAAGAAAGTGTATAAATAGATTAGGATTTAAGTTTTTCGGGGAGTTTTTTTTCTTTTCGGTTTTGATTAGGTAGTTTTGTAGAGAGCTCACCTTTACATTTTGGTTGTTGTTTTAATTCAAGAGAATTTGGGGAGGAGAATTGATCTCTCTTCTTCCTTGTTCTTGCTTGAATACTCTTTACTTTTCTTGCTTCGGATCTTGGGTGGAGAATTGAAGAAATTCTGTTTCAATCTCACCTTGGGATCTTGTTTAATGTTCTGCATCATTGAATTTCAGTTTCTGTTAATTGCTTCTTCTTCTACTTTCTCTGCAATTTACATTTCTTCATTTCCTTTGCAATTGTTCTTGCTGGATCTAGGAAGGCTTTGAGATCTAGACTTGGTTATCTAGTCTCTTGAGTCCTGAGATCTGGATTTCCCATTTTCAATTCTCTGTTTAATGCTTTTGAAGCCCATTTACAATTCCGTTTTAGATCCGATTCAATTCAAGTTATCTTCTACTCTTCTGTTTGTTGAATTTTACTTTTCCTTGTTTAATTTCTGCAAATCCAATTCCCAATCCCCTTTACAATTCAAGCCATTTACATTTCTTGCACTTTAAGATTCTGCAGTTTACATTTCTTACATTCTAAGTTTCTGCCATTTAATTTCTTGTTCTTTAAGATTCAGCACTCTAATTCCTGTTCTCTTTAATTTCATGCAAATTTCCCATTCCCTTTACTTTCTGTGCAATTTAAATTCTGTTAATCACAAATCTCTCAACCAAATCATGATTCGCTTGACTAAATCAAGCACTAAGTTAAAATTGCTCAATCCTTCAATCCCTGTGGGATCGACCTCACTCCCGTGAGTTATTATTACTTGATGCGACCCGGTGCACTTGCCGGTTAGTTTTGGGTGTTTTGGAGAAATTTGTTTTTCCACAAAAATATCCATCAAGTTTTTGGCGCCGTTGCCGGGGATTGAAATAGATTGACAATGATTACGTGAAGTGGAGATCTAGATCAAGCACTTTTTCTTTTCTTTTTCTCTAATTTTGACTAACCCACTAACTGTTTAAATTTTTGCCTAAACTAACACTAACTTTGCTCTCTCAGTAGAGTACATTGCTTTTCTGGTTCTGTGTCTGTTTCTTGTTGTTCTGTACAACAAAAGCAATTTTCTTCTGATTTTCTCTCAAAGCCTATTAACTGTTTGACACATTGTGTCAACTAATCCTCTGACTACATTCTGGCATGAGAATATCCAATTTTCATTTGGATTGTTTGTGATTGTGCAGGTCATGGAGGAAAGGAATCCTACAGCAAGAGGAGAAAAACTGAGGCATTATGATTTCCAGCCTCCATAATCAAAGAGCAAGATGTCAAGCTAGTGACAATAAAAGAGCGCTTGTTGGGAGGCAACCCAACCGGAGGTAACCATCTTTTCATATCTATTTCAATAAAAAGGTTAATTAGTTTTATCTATATTGCAAGAAGCTAAGTTTGGTGTTGCACACCAAAACAATCTAAAGGAGGATGAAGGATTCTAAGTTTGCTGTTCCACCAAAATTCCATCATATAACATATTCTCACCTTCTGCATAATGCTAGCTTCAAGCATTTAGACAAACTAGTTAACTATTCTGCTGTTTTCAGTTTTACTGCTTTTGAAAAAGAAAAAGAGTTTTACACATGGTTAATTTGATGCATGAAAACCATTGGCAAGGTACTAAGTTTGGTGTTCCCACACCAAAGTAAGTTCAAAGGCCCATAAATAAATCATGCATGCTAACCACTTTGCAAGTGCTTGGGGAACAAGCAACTTTCAATACCATTGCAGAGCATCATACAAGCTTTTGGAGAGATTAAGCATCATCAATCAAGGAGACAAAAGAGGAATGTGAAGACCAGCAATGATGATGAGGAAGAGGACAGCAAGTAAACTCCAAAGGGTTGTATTATTCATTATCAGATATTGCTGTGATTGAAAGTTATATTATACCCCTATCTGTCCTTCTGTCTAGTATAGTTTTTCTGCAATTCAATAATCAAGATCCTTGATCATTTACAACCCTGTACTCTCCAAACTTGTTACATGAAAGTTCTTTGAAAAGAAGGGTTGAGGAATTAAACAATTTTGAGGCAAGCAAAAGATTAGGAGAAGTGGTGGTTCTAGTTGTATGATTATGTATTGAGGTTCCATGCTTATGAAAACTTGCATGGGAGCTCATAGGCGGGACATAGAGTTCAAAGAAGTATTGTGGAGATTCTCAAAAATTTATTGATCCGAGAAGCAGCAAACAAAACAAAAGAAAATAAAGAAAATACAAAAAACAAAAAGAACACGGCCCAAGGCTCTGAGCATCAATTACTAGGCAGAAAAGAAGAAAGAAACAAGAACTCAAAGAGTTATTATCCTAGTAAATGCTTGTGGTCGAAGTGTGTGAAAGAGAGAGGCTTGAGCAAGTAAATCCTAAGGGGTGCTTTAACACCTAATACCTTAAAACCAACTGGTTTAGGAGTATTGATTGAAAGCTTATCTAAAGAGCCGCTTTGAGACATGACACTTAGAGTCAAGGCCAAAGCACAGAAACTATAAGCTGCTTCAAGGTGATTACCTATAGAGAGATCTCCATGATATCATTTGGATAAAAGTCCTAGGACCTAAGACTTCCAATATGTAAGGACTAGTAAGCACTGAAGCCCTTGCATGAGCATATAATTTAGAGTTCACCCCACTGTCACTTAGTCACTTCACTCACAGGACCTTACAAGTTATTCTTCAAATCCATTCTGATTGAAAGAACCTCTGAGCATAAATCTTTTCTTGCTTGGGGATAAGCAAGTTTTAAGTTTGGTGTTGTGATGACAAGTCATCTTAGCTTAGTTTCACTAGCCTTTTTCTTTTATTTTCAATTGATTTTATGCACTTTCTTAAGCCATAAGCAAGCCAATTGGGTAAATTTCCATGTTTCCTTTGATTCAATCAACCATAGATAAATTAATGCAATTTCATGAGGTTTTATGCTATAATTATCATATATCATGAAAGAATGAATATCTCATGATTTTGAGCATAGCTTTGATGTGTTTGATTGATTGATGATAGGTGAAGAAAGCTTGGAGAAAGGTTGAAGCAAGAAGGAATGGCTAGGAGCAAGAGAGAACAAAAAGTTTGAGCAAAAGTTTGTCTCAAACTTTAGCTCAAACTTTTGGAAGAAGTGAAAACACCCCAGGGGAAAAAAGCTTGAGCAAAAGTTTGCCTCAAACTTTAGCTCAAACTTTTAGGAGAAAAGCTTGAGCCAACGTTTGCCTCAAACTTTTTGGCAAACGTTGGCATCACAAAATCAACACCCTGGAGGACAAAAGCTTGTGCCAACGTTTGCCTCAAACTTTTTGGCAAACGTTGGCGCCATCAGCAACACGCCCTGGAGAGAAAAAGTTTGCGCCAACGTTTGCCTCAAACTTTTTGGACAAATGTTGGCGCCACATATATGCACAAGGGGCCAACGTTTGAGCAAAAGTTTGACCCCAAACTATGGCTCAAACGTTGGTAGCAGCAAGAATAGGGCAGCTGGTGTAAAAAGTTTGAGTAAAAGTTTGCCTCAAACTTTTACTCAAACTTTTACTCAAGCTTTTAATAATCACAACCCGGTTCACATTGGTTCTCTCTCCAACTCCAAGAGCAATCAACCAAGGCCTCTATCAACCCAATTCCATCAAGAGCAAAGGCCCAATTCAAGGCTTGAAGACCATTTGAAGAAAGTGTAAAAATAGATTAGGATTTAAGTTTTTCGGGGAGTTTTTTTTCTTTTCGGTTTTGATTAGGTAGTTTTGTAGAGAGCTCACCTTTACATTTTGGTTGTTGTTTTAATTCAAGAGAATTCGGGGAGGAGAATTGATCTCTCTTCTTCCTTGTTCTTGCTTGAATACTCTTTACTTTTCTTGCTTCGGATCTTGGGTGGAGAATTGAAGAAATTCTGTTTCAATCTCACCTTGGGATCTTGTTTAATTTTCCGCATCATTGAATTTCAGTTTCTGTTAATTGCTTCTTCTTCTACTTTCTCTGCAATTTACATTTCTTCATTTCCTTTGCAATTGTTCTTGCTGGATCTAGGAAGGCATTGAGATCTAGACTTGGTTATCTAGTCTCTTGAGTCCTAAGATCTGGATTTCCCATTTTCGATTCTCTGTTTAATGCTTTTGAAGCCCATTTACAATTCCGTTTTAGATCCGATTCAATTCAAGTTATCTTCTACTCTTCTGTTTGTTGAATTTTACTTTTCCTTATTTAATTTCTGCAAATCCAATTCCCAATCCCCTTTACAATTCAAGCCATTTAAATTTCTTGCACTTTAAGATTCTGCAGTTTACATTTCTTGCATTCTAAGTTTCTGCCATTTAATTTCTTGTTCTTTAAGATTCAGCACTCTAATTCCTGTTCTCTTTAATTTCATGCAAATTTCCCATTCCCTTTACTTTCTGTGCAATTTAAATTCTGTTAATCACAAATCTCTCAACCAAATCATGATTCGCTTGACTAAATCAACCACTAAGCTAAAATTCCTCAATCCTTCAATCCCTGTGGGATTGACCTCACTCCCGTGAGTTATTATTACTTGATGCGACCCGGTGCACTTGCCGGTTAGTTTTGGGTGTTTTGGAGAAATTTGTTTTTCCACAAAAATATTCATCAACTTTTTGCAAAAACTTGATGGTATTTTTGTGGAAAACTGAATTTTCCAAAACACCAAAAACTCACCAGCAAGTATACCGGGTCGCATCAAGTAGTAAAACTCACGTGAGTGAGGTCGATCCCACAGGAATTGATGGATCAAGCAACTTTAGTGGGTGATTAGTTTAGTCGAGCTAACATTTAAGTGAAATTGGATGAGAGGTAGCCAACAAAAAGTAAATTGCAGGGATTATAAAGTTGCAGAAAGTAAAATTGGACAGAAACTTAAAGAGCAAGAAATGTAAATTGCAAGAATCTTAAATGACAAGGAATATAAATTGCATCAAATGTAAAGGGGAGTGGGTGCTGGAAATTAAAGAGGGCAATAGAACAAAACTTTAGAGAAAATTTAACTTGTAGGAAAAGTAAATCAGATCATGAACAGAAATGTAAAATGCAGAGCACTTGCAGAAGAATTAAATTGCTTGAAAGTAAATTGAATTCAGTGAGAACAGAAAGCAATGAGAACCAAAGATCAAAATCAAGCTCAATGTAAATTAAATTGTAAACTTGCAGCAAAGGAACTTGTAGTCGAGGAGAAATTAAAATTTCAGAAGAAGAACAAGAGAAATCTTAGACCGAGAGGGAAACAGAATTCCTTCTCCCCTCAATCCAAGATTTAAATTCAAAGAAAGAAAAACTAGAAGAGGGAAAGCTCTCCAATTCTAATGCTTCCTAGTGGAGCCAGCCCTCGTTCTAAAATGAGAATGATGCCTTATATAGTCTTTTAACAAAATGAAAATGAAAATAAAAGTGAAATTAAAGACAAATTACAATTAAATGAAATTCCTATTTTATATATCTCTTGTGCCTTTGAGTGATGATAATGGGCTTTGCGTGCTTTGGATTTGGGTTGAAGATAGCCTCTGTTGATTGCACTTGGAGTTGGAGAGAAACCCATTGTGAATTGGGACATAAAGCACAAAAGCTTGAGCCAAAGTTTGAGGTAAACTTTGGGTGAAGCTTTTTATACCAGCCACCCCCTTTTGCTGCTATCCACGTTTGAGCTAAAGTTTGAGGTCAAACTTTAAGCCAAACGTGGATCACCTTGTATGCATGTGTGGGGTGCTACTTTGTCCTCTTGTCAACGTTGCCAATTTCATGCCAACTATAGACTATTATATATGGTTGGAAGGCTCTGAATGTCAGCTTTCTAACCCAATTGGAATCACCTCAATTGAACATCTACAACTCAAGTTATGTTCCTTTGAAGAGGACAGGGTTGCTGGCTTTGGTGTGCAGCGTTTGAGGTAAAGTTTGCCTCAAACGTGGTCGAAAACGCCAGTTCTGGAGGCTCAAACTCTTTGTCTACCCCATACTATTATATATTGTTGGAAAGCCCTGAATGTCTACTTTCCAATGCCTTTGGAAGCGCATCATTTGGAGCTCTACAGCTCGAGTTATACTCCGTCGAAGTAACAGAGGTCAGTTGGCCTCACTGCAGGTTGCCACCATGTTTGTTTATGCACATTGCAGGGCAGTTTTCTCCCTCAATTTTACTGTCCACCATGCAGTGCCATATATGCTTGGAAAGCTCTCGATTCCTACTTTCTATTGCTTTTTGAATCACCTCATTTGGAGCTCTGTAGCGCAAGTTATTCTTGTTGGAATTATACCCCTTCAGGCTGTTGTGGTGTGTGGCGCTAACGTTTGCCAAAAAGCTTGAGGCAAACGTTGCCGCAAGCTTTTTCCTCCAGGGTGTTTGTTTTGTGGTGCCAACGTTTGCCAAAAAGTTTGAGGCAAACGTTGGCTCAAGCTTTTTTCCCAAAAGTTTGAGCTAAAGTTTGAGGCAAACTTTGGCTCAAGCTTTTTTCCTCTGGGGTGTTTTCAATTCTTCCAAAAGTTTGAGCTAAAGTTTGGGGCAAACTTTGGCTCAAGCTTTTTGTTTTCTCTTGCTCCTAGCCATTCCTTCTTTCTTCAACCTTCTTCAAAACTCTTTTCACCTATCATCAATCAATCAAAACAATCAAAGCTATGCCCCAAATCATGAGATTGTGTTTCTTTCATAATATATGACAATTATAGCATAAAATCTCATGAAAGTGCATGAATTCATCCATGGTTGATTGAATCAAAGGAAATATGAAATTCTACCCAATTGGCTTGCTTAAGGCTCAAGAAAGTGCATAAAACCTATTGAAAATAAAGGAAAAAGCATAGAAAAACATGACATGGTGACATGTCATCACAACACCAAACTTAAACCTTGCTTGTCCCCAAGCAAGAAAAGAATCATGCAATAGAGATTGACAATCCAAGGTAAGAAGAATAGCAACTCAATGTTCATGGCAAGCTAGTTTTCTATGCATGCTACAATTACAATAGAGATGTAAATGGTTGATGCTTCTCTCTAGCTCAATTTATGAAATCTTTCTTTTATATTTCTTCCTTGAAACAAGCTTTTGATTTTCTTATTTAGCTTCTCCTTTTGGGTGCTTTGCCCCATGAGTTGATAACAAAGCTACGACTTCTAAATGCTTTGTTTTCAAGTATTACCACTTGATACATAAGCACCACAAACATTTGATTAGAGGACTTCATTAATCTCATTTTTTCTTTTCTTTTCTTGACTCTCTAATCATTTATGCTCAGAGCCTTGAGCTTTGAGGGAGTGCTTTTGCACTTTGAGCCTAACCTTGACTTCTAAATATTTTGTTTTCAAGCATTTGGCTTGATACATAAACACCATAAGTACTTAGCAAATAAATTGCCATTGGTACTCAGAGCCTTCAGCTTTCTCATTCTTTCCCTTTTTCTTTTCTTGCTTTATTTTGCATTTGCTTCTTCAAGGTTTTCATGATTTTAAAAGATTTCACAAAACGTGCTAGATGAAAACTTCAATTAAATAAAATCTAATGCAATTAAGCAACAATCAAACATACTAGCTTTCAATACTTTTATGCACATGCTAAATTCTTCTTTAATTCCTTGTTTGTTTATGATCATGATACTTTATTGCTTTTGAATTCACAAAACTCAAGTTGGAAATCATAATGGCACAGCACCATGTTGCAATTTAGAAATCAAACTATGCCTTTTCATACACACATGCATACAGAGAAGGTAAAGACAATCATGCAGTTTATAGTGCTTGAAACAAATGAGGAGAAAAGGAACTCTACAACCTTGTAGTTCATCTTCATTATTGTTGTCCTTTTTCCTCTATTTTTCCTCCTTCCCTTGCCAAACTCAGAATGCTTGCTCATCCTCAAGCAACAATTAGAACAATGGCTATGGGGCTAAGATGGATCATGAATGTCTTACACAATGAAATGTTAGTAGCACATGTGTTTTAAGCAAGCAAAATTAAGAATAACTATTAAGGCACAGAGAAACAGAGACATTTTGATTGCAAACTTAAGAAGGTGAGCATAATACTTTGCATAAAGAATAAGTGGCACACCAAACTTAGTGTGACACTTTCACTTGGAATTGATGCAAGTATCTTGTAAGGATTAAAACCAAATTTTGTTGCATAGCAACACCAAACTTAGAATGCAACCACATGTTAATTTTATTTGAACTAAAATTAAGCAAATGAAACTGTCATTTGTTAAATACAGTCACCAAGTAAAGAATCTGTCATGAATAAGGATTTCTTGGTGATGTATACAAACAACAGTTAAGAAGCAAAATAAGTGAAGGCATTAAAAATAAAGAAATAACTAAAGTAAACAGAATAACAAAGTGTCAAACCAAAAGAAAATTAACACTACAAAGGCATTGTGGTTATCCAGACAAGTGGTGCTGCTGGATGACTTGCATAGAAAATTAAGTGGCACACCAAACTTAGAATCTTAGTGTGACACTTTAATTTTTGATTTGATGCAATCATCCAAAAAGATTGAAAACAATTTGTTGCAAGGCAACACCAAACTTAGAATGTAACCGTATGCCAATTTATTGAATTTAAATAAAACAAAGAACGAAAACAAAGCAGAGAAGAGAAATTATACCTACGGTTGACATGTTGTTCACTTTCTTCCTCTTCTTCCAGTTTGTTAAGAGGAATGACTTCAAGAGAGGAGAAGATTCAGCTATTGTCCCCTATCTTGGTTTCCTCTCAGCAAGCTTTCTTTTGTACATGGCTTGATTGAGCTTGCTTGCTATTGGTCCAGGGGTTGGATTGCTTGTGGTTGACCTCCTCTTGAATGTTATCCTTGGTAGCTTGGTCACAATCCTCTTCTTGGTGCTTTTGTTAATTGCCTTCACTTCCTTGAATCCAAGACTTGGTGGTTGTGTGATTATTAGAGTCTTCTTTTCATCAAGAGCCTCTTGTATTGGTGGTTCCATGTACTTCTCTGCTTCACTTGAGTTTGAAATTCTTTGGTTGTCTTTCTCACTTTCTTGCTCTTCCACTTCCTCCCTTTCACTCAACATTTGACTTAATAGCTTTTTCATTGAGGAGGTTTGTTGATCTTCCCAACATTTCTTCATCTCCTCTTCATATTTTTCAATCACAGATTCAATTGTTGAGAGTTTTTGGGTCAGGGACGTTTGTGAGAGTTGTGAGTCTTTATGTTCTCTTGTCATCTCAAGTGTAGTTTCATTTTCAACCAACTCATTCTTTATTGAAAGTTCACTTAATGCAGTAGCCTCCTCATCTTGCTCTTCCACTTTATCCTTCACATCCATCAATTGGTCTTCATCCTTACTGTTTGATGGTTCTAAGTTTTTCCTTATGTTCTCCAGGTGCTCATTCGTCCTCTGACGGATGATTTCTTCCCTTTTCCAGGCTTGTTCTTGTCTTTCAAAAAATCCTCTGGACTTTTGAAGGAGATCCTCTGAATCACAATTTGAAGAATTATTGAACTCATCACAGTATGAATTACTAAGATTTCGTTGATTTTGACTTTCCCAGCCACAATATGAGTAGTTGTTAGAATCATCAAAATCTGGATCATATTGTGTCTCTGGGAGGTGTCCCATTTTAACTGATTGTTCACATTCTTCTTGATATGTCCAAACATCATGAGAATAATGATATAAGTCATTTTGTGAGTCTGGACAGTATCTCATGTGCTCAGCTTGATCAATTTGTGGCTCTGGAGCAAGTCCCCATGGATTGGAGTTCTTAGAATTTGTAAATTCTTGGTGATATTCCCAGCCACCATTAGAGATTTGTGATGGTGGGTGATATCCCAGAAAATTTGTTTGATCACAAGATGAGTTGAACTCTATTTGAATTTTGTAAAACACAACACCAAGGAAAATTGAAATTCATATCTCAGAGATGAATTTCTTAGTGAGGCAATAACTCAAACACCTTGGTTTCAACTTAGAACAGAGAACAAAAATAAAGAAAATACTTGATCTAGACTTCTCACCCACTTAATCATTGTTGATCTAAATCAATCCCCGGCAACGGCGCCAAAAACTTGATGGTATTTTTGTGGAAAACTGAATTTTCCAAAATACCAAAAACTCACCGGCAAGTATACCGGGTCGCATCAAGTAGTAAAACTCACGTGAGTGAGGTCGATCCCACAGGGATTGATGGATCAAGCAACTTTAGTGGGTGATTAGTTTAGTCGAGCTAACATTTAAGTGAAATTGGATGAGAGGTAGCCAACAGAAAGTAAATTGCATGGATTATAAAGTTGTAGAAAGTAAAATTGGACAGAAACTTAAAGAGCAAGAAATGTAAATTGCAAGAATCTTAAATGACAAGGAATATAAATTGCATCAAATGTAAAGGGAAGTGGGTGTTGGAAATTAAAGAGAGCAATAGATCAAAGCTTAGAGATAATTTAACTTGCAGGAAAAGTAAATCAGATCATGAACAGAAATGTAAAATGTAGAGCACTTGCAGAAGAATTAAATTGCTTGAAAGTAAATTGAATTCAGTGAGAACAGAAAGCAATGAGAACCAAAGATCAAAATCAAGCTCAATGTAAATTAAATTGTAAACTTGCAGCAAAGGAACTTGTAGTCGAGGAGAAATTAAAATTTCAGAAGAAGAACAAGAGAAATCTTAGACCGAGAGGGAAACAAAATTCCTTCTCCCCTCAATCCAAGATTTAAATTCAAAGAAAGAAAAACTAGAAGAGGGAAAGCTCTCCAATTCTAATGCTCCCTAGTGGAGCCAGCCCTCGTTCTAAAATGAGAATGATGCCTTATATAGTCTTTTTACAAATGGAAAATGAAAATAAAAGTGAAATTAAAGACAAATTACAATTAAATGAAATTCCTATTTTATCTATCTCTTGTGCCTTTGAGTGATGATAATGGGCTTTGCGTGCTTTGGATTTGGGTTGAAGATAGCCTCTGTTGATTGCACTTGGAGTTGGAGAGAAATCCATTGTGAATTGGGAAAGCTCTGAATGAAATTCCTATTTTATAGACTATTATATATGGTTGGAAAGCTCTGAATGTCAGCTTTCTAACCCAATTGGAATCACCTCAATTGGACATCTACAACTCAAGTTATGCTCCTTTGAGGAGGACAGGGTTGCTGGCTTTGGTGTGCAGCGTTTGAGGTAAAGTTTGCCTCAAACGTGGTCGAAAACGCCAGTTCTGTAGGCTCAAACGCATTGTCTACCCCATACTATTATATATTGTTGGAAAGCCCTGAATGTCTACTTTCCAATGCCTTTGGAAGCGCATCATTTGGAGCTCTACAGCTCGAGTTATACTCCGTCGAAGGTACAGAGGTCAGTTGGCCTCACTGCAGGTTGCCACCATGTTCGTTTATGCACATTGCGGGGCTGTTTTCTCCCTCAATTTTAGTGTCCACCATGCAGTGCCATATATGCTTGGAAAGCTCTCGATTCCTACTTTCCATTGCTTTTTGAATTACCTCATTTGGAGCTCTGTAGCTCAAGTTATTCTTGTTGGAAGTATACCCCTTCAGGCTGTTGTGGTGTGTGGCGCTAACGTTTGCCAAAAAGCTTCAGGCAAACGTTGGCGCAAGCTTTTTCCTCCAGGGTGTTTGTTTTGTGGTGCCAACCTTTGCCAAAAAGTTTGAGGCAAACGTTGGCTCAAGCTTTTTTCCCAAAAGTTTGAGCTAAAGTTTGAGGCAAACTTTGGCTCAAGCTTTTTTCCTCTGGGGTGTTTTCAATTCCTCCAAAAGTTTGAGCTAAAGTTTGAGGCAAACTTTGGCTCAAGCTTTTTGTTCTCTCTTGCTCCTAGCCATCCTTCTTTCTTCAACCTTCTTCAAAACTCTTTTCACCTATCATCAATCAATCAAAACAATCAAAGCTATGCCCCAAATCATGAGATTGTGTTTCTTTCATAATATATGACAATTATAGCATAAAATCTCATGAAAGTGCATGAATTCATCCATGGTTGATTGAATCAAAGAAAATATGAAATTCTACCCAATTGGCTTGCTTAAGGCTCAAGAAAGTGCATAAAACCTATTGAAAACAAAGGAAAAAGCATAGAAAAACATGACATGGTGACATGTCATCACCCATCCATCAATTGAAGACATGTTGATTGCTTTAATTAATTTTGATTTAAACTTTATTTTTAATTCAAAAATAGGAAAAGATATTATTTTAGGGGGATTCCAGCACAATATTATTCCATTCCAATTCACAATTTACAACCCTTATTCTGAACCATGAGCAACTAAACCTCCACTGTTACAGTTAAGAGCTGTGTTTATTGTATGGATTGATTTTATTATTCTTTTTCTATTTTAATTCATGTCTTGATTTATATTTAAGAATTGTTTTCGTTCTTTATTTTATAAATTTGGGTGAAACGGAAGTATGACTCTCTTTCTGATTGAGTTTTTGTAGAACTTGGAAAAGCTCTTTACTTGAACAACAACTTGAAAACAACTTCTCCTAAATTTCTAGTTTATCTGAATTTAACGGGATACATGACATATAATCCTTTTATATTTGGGTAATTAGGATTTCTGTGGCATATAACTAGAATTGAACTTCACCCCCTAGTTGGAATTAATTAACCAAGGAATTGGCTGTTGATAAATTTTAGAGGAGACTAGGAAGGTCTAAGGAATTAGGGTCTAGTCACATATAGTTGCCATGACTTAAATCTTACATGATTAAAATAAATTAAAAAGAAAAATAAATCTAGAAAATAGATAACCCTGAAGCCTTAACTGCTTTCTCCATATTTTATTCCCATCTTATCTACTTTACTATTTTAATTTCTGCACGATTGTTTAATGCTCTTTGAATATTCAAACACTGTTTTTTGTTTGCCTGATGATGACAAGTCATCTTAGCCTAGTTTCACTAGCCTTTTTCTTTTGTTTTCAATTGAATTATGCACTTTCTTGAGCCATAAGCAAGCCAATTGGGTAGATTTTCATGCTTCCTTTGATTTAATCAACCATGTATGAATTCATGCTATTTCATGAGGTTTTATGCTATAATTGTCACATATTATGAAAGAATGAATATCTCATGATTTTGAGCATAGCTTTGATGTGTTTGGTTAATTAATGATAGGTGAAGAAAGCTTGGAGAAAGGTTGAAGCAAGAAGGAATGGCTAGGAGGAAGAGAGGACAAAAAGTTTGAGCAAAAGTTTGCCTCAAACTTTAGCTCAAACTTTTGGATTAATTGAAAACGAACCAGGGAGCAAAAAGCTTGACCAAAAGTTTGCCTCAAACTTTTGGACAAACTTTTGGGCAAAAAGCTGGAGCAAAAGTTGGCCTCAAACTTTTGTGCAAACTTTTGGGCAAAAAGCTGGAGCAAAAGTTTGCCTCAAACTTTTTGGCAAACTTTTGGCACCACAAATCAACACCCTGGAGAGCAAAAGTTTGCACCAACGTTTGCCTCAAACTTTTTGGCAAACGTTGGCGCATGAACAACACACCCTGGAGAGCAAAAGTTTGCGCCAACGTTTGCCTCTAACTTTTTGGCAAATGTTGGCGCCATGAGTGTGCAAGGGGAGGCCAACGTTGGAGTAAAAGTTTGACCCCAAACTTTTGCCCCAACGTTGATATCAGCAAAAGAGGGTGGCTGATGTGAAAAGTTTGAGTAAAAGTTTGCCTCAAACTTTTACTCAAACTTTTACTCAAGCTTTCATGATTCCAAACCCGGTTCAATTCGGTTCTTTTCCAAACTCCAAGAGCAATCAACCAAGGCCTCTATCAACCCAATTCCATCAAGAGCAAAGGCCCAATTGAAGGCTTGAAGACCATTTGAAGAAAGTGTATAAATAGCATAGGATTTAAGTTTTTAGGAGAGCTTTCCCTTTTAGTTTTCATAGAGAGTTTTCGGAGAGATTTTGGTGTTGAGTGAATTTTAATTTCTAAGTCTCGGGGAAGGAGAATTGAATTCCCTTCCTCTTAGTTTTCTTGCTTTCAATTTCAATTACACTTATCTTGGATCTTGGGTTGGAGAATTAAAGGAATTCTGTTTCATTCTCACCTTGGGATCTTGTTTAATTCTCTGCTTAATTGAATTTCAGTTTCGGTTAATTGCTTCTTCATCTACTTTCTTTGCAATTTACATTTCCTTTGCAATTGTTCTTGTTGGATCTAGGAAGGCATTGAGATCTAGACTTGGTTATCTAGTATCTTGGGTCCTGAGATCTGAATTCCAATTTTACATCCTCTGTTTAATGATTTTTCAATCTCATTTACATTTCTGTTTTTAGATCCGATTCAATCCAAGTTATCTTCTATTTCTCTGCTTGTTGAATTTTACTTTTCCTTGTTTAATTTCTGCAAATCCAATTTCCAATTCCCTTTACAATTCAAGCCATTTACATTTCTTGCAATTTAAGATTCTGCAATTTACATTTCTTGCGTTCTAAGTTTCTGCCATTTAATTTCTTGTTCTTTAAGATTCAGCACTTTAAATTTCAGCTCTCTTTACTTTCATGCAATTTACCCACTCCCTTTACTTTCTCTGCAATTTAAATTCTGCAAATCACAAATCTCTCAACCAAATCTTGATTCGCTTGACTAAATCAATCACTAAGCTAAAATTGCTCAATCCTTCAATCCCTGTGGGATCGACCTCACTCCCGTGAGTTATTATTACTTGATGCGACCCGGTGCACTTGCCGGTTAGTTTTGGGTGTTTTGGAGAAATTCGTTTCTTCCACAAAAATATCCCATCAAGTTTTTGGCGCCGTTGCCGGGGATTGATTAGATTGACAATGATTAAGTGAGGTGGTGATCTAGATCAACCACTTTTTCTTTTCTGTTCTTTAATTTTCAATTAACCCACTAACTGTTTGAATTTTTGCTTAAGCTAACTAAAACTTCATTCTAGCAGTAGATTGAAGTGTCAATGGTTTGTGTGTTTCTTATGTTCTGCTTGTATGTCAGGTACAAGAAGAACCACACCCACCTTTCATGAACAAGACGAAAGAACTCTCAAGAGGTTAAGAAGAGCTGAAAGAGGGAAAAATATTGTTGGAAAAGAGGAATCAGAAGAAGAATTCCAAGATATGGAGGAACATTCAACCAATCCACCTGGTGGAGCAGACAACAACAATAACAACCCACCCCAGAAGAGAGTTTTGGCCTCCTATACCTTTGCAAATGCTAGACATTGTGGAAGCAGCATTCTCACCCCTAATGTCAATGCAAATAACTTTGAATTGAAGCGACAACTCATTAAATTGGTCCAAAACAACTGCTCATTTGGGGGAGGACCATTGGAGGATCCAAATCAACATCTATCTACCTTCTTAAGGATTTGTGACACTGTCAAGTCCAATGGCGTGAATCCTGAGACCTACAAGCTTCTGCTGTTCCCGTTCTCATTAAGGGACAAGGCCGCACAATGGCTTGAAACTTTTCCTCAAGGAAGCATCACTAGCTGGGATGATTTGGTGACTAAATTTCTAGCCAAATTCTATCCACCCCAAAGAGTCATCAGGCTGAAAACTGAGGTGCAAACATTCACACAATTGGATGCTGAAAATATGTATGAAGCATGGGAGAGATACAAGGCTCTGCTGAGGAAATGTCCACCAGAAATGTTCACTGAGTGGGACAAGCTACAGAACTTCTATGAAGGACTCACTCTAAAGGCTCAAGAATCACTTGACCACTCAGCTGGAGGATCATTGCAACTGATGAAAACAGCAGAAGAAGCTCAAAATCTTATTGACATGGTGGCCAACAATCAATATTTCTTTGCTCACCAAAGAAATCGCCAACCATCACAAAGGAGAAGAGTAATGGAGCTAGAAGGAGTGGACTCAATCTTGGCTCAAAACAAGATGATGCAGCAGCAAATTCAACAACAATTTGAGCAAATGGCCAAGAGGATTGATAGCCTCCAAGTTGCAGCAGTTAACACAAGCCAACCATCATCTACATGGGGGCAAAATGAAGAAACTCAAGAAGAACAACAACAAGAGCAAGTACAGTATATGCACAACCAAGGACCAAATGAAGTGTATGGTGATACATACAATCCATCCTGGAAGAACCACCCAAACCTCAGATGGGGATATAATCACACCCAAAACCAACAACCATGGCAGAGGAACTCAAACCAAAATAACCCAAGAAGCAACCAAAGCCATAACCAGCAGCAAACTAACCAGAATCCCTACAGAAAACCTCAAAACAACTACCCCAACCCCAACCAGTACCAATCCAATAACCAACCCACCAACCAAAATGCCTACCATCCACCACCCACATCTCATAACCCACCTCAAGTATCACCTGAATCTCAAAGACTCACTAACTTGGAGACCTTGATGGATAAAATGTTGAAACACCAGGAAATGACAACCAAGAACCATGAAGCCTCCATAAAGAGCCTAGAGAGGCAGATGGGGCAAATCTCCAAACAGATCTCTATTGAGAGACCTTCAAGCTCTCTGCCGAGTGACACAATTCCAAACCCTAAGGAAGAATGCAAGGCAATACAATTAAGGAGTGGGAGAACATTGATGAGCAATAATGACACTAAAAAGAAGCAAGCAGAGAGCAGCAAAAGGCCAATAGAAGATGAGGAGCAAACAAAGGCAGATGAAGCCAAGGATCAAGTTGTGATGCCAAACAAGAGCATTGAGAAACTCAAAGAGAAGGACAACCAACCACACGGTTCACAAGAAGTAACTCAGGGACAGCAACAAATAGGAAAGAGCATCACACCTCCACTGCCATATCCCCAGAGGTTCAACAAAGAAACTAAGGACCAACATTTTCATAAGTTCCTTGAGACTTTCAAAAAGCTGGAAATCAATATTCCCTTGGCTGAAGCTCTTGAGAAAATGCCTCTATATGCCAAGTTTTTGAAGGAGCTTATCAATAAGAAAAGAAGTTGGCTTGAGAAGGAAACCGTGTTACTCACCGAGGAATGCAGTGCTTTGACACAAAAAGGACTTCCTCCTAAGCTTGAGGACCCAGGGAGCTTTTTGCTACCTTGCACCATTGGGGAATTAACCATCACTAAAGCAATGTGCGATCTAGAAGCAAGTATCAACTTAATACCATCCTCCTTGGTAAAAAAGTTGCATATAGAGGAAGTTAAACCAATACAGATATCTCTAGAGCTAGTAGATAAGTCAACGGTATACCCCAGGGGTATGATTGAAAACCTTCTGGTCAAGGTGAACAATTTCATATACCCTGCAGATTTTGTGGTTCTGGATTCAGATGGGGATGATGGCGACTCTATTATACTGGGAAGGCCATTCTTGGCCACTGCTAGAGCTATCATATACATAGAGCAAGGAGAACTAACTCTCAGGATGCATGATAAGAGTGTCACTCTGAAGGTATTACCAGAAGCCCAGTTTAGTAATGAGAGGAGGGACTCTATGGAAATTGACAAGGTGATTCACAACAACATCCCAAGGCAGAAGATTATGCAGAAGGATGAAAAAGTCTAAGAGGATATTGGAGCATTAGCCACTGAAAAGGGAGATCCTCAAGGTAAGCCTACGACTAGAAAAGAAAGATCAACAAAAAAGGGGATGAAACGCAGAAACAAAACAAAAAGGGGTTGGAAGAACAGGAAGATTCCAACAGAGGGGCTTTCCAAAGGTGACAAAGTGCAATTGATATATCAACAACTGGGAGCAAGCCAACAGACTGATGACTATTACACTGTCAGCAACATAATCTCGTTGGAACATGCTGAAATTGAACACCAAAGAACAAAGAGGAGGATCACAGTCAGGGGAGACAAGTTGAGGCACTACAATCCTCAACCACCATAAAAGAAAGCTCCAATGTCAAGCTAGTGACAATAAAAGAGCGCTTGTTGGAAGGCAACCCAACCTGAGGTAGTTTTCTTTTCATAGCTTTTTCAATAAAAATGTTGAATAATTGATATGTATTGCAAGGAGCTAAGTTTGGTGTTGCACACCAAAAACAACTCAAGGGAGAATGGAGGATTCCAAGTTTGGTGTTCCACCAAAACCTCATTCAAAAGCACATTTTAACTTCCTGCACATTGCTAGTTCCAAGCAATCAAACAGATTATTCAACCACTTAACTTTTTAGTCTTAAACTTCATTAACCTTTAGCAAGGACACAAAATTTTGCCTAGAGTTAACCTGCTGTATCCAGAAAAGTGGCAAGAAATTAAGTTTGGTGTTCCCACACCAAATTGAATCCACAAGCCACAATCAATTCATGCATACTAACTGGTCATCTAAGGGCTTGAGAAGCAAGCAACTTTTGAGAATTATGCAGGGAATTCACCACCATTTGAAGACACTATGCATCATAACTCAAAAGGGCACAACAGAAGGAAGGACAAAGGAACTGCAAACCAATAGGTTGTATTTACACTTAACTCTTACTGTTGAAAAATGTTTTGACTTGTGTTTTGTTAAAGTGTTCATCTAATACAAGTAGAATCACTCTTAGAATAAGTAAGCTAGTCTATGTGTGTGCTTGTGTGTTTACTTTCACTGAACAAAAAGCATGTTTTGTCCCCTGCATTTTCAATTCAATAAAAGAAATGTTTGAATGTGAAGTGAGATAGTTCTCTGTTAGATAGAAGTACAATAAAAGTAAGTGGTGGTGTGTGTGTGATTGTATAATAGCTCACTTTAGTGAATAAAAGAACTAGGATGTCTCCTTCTAAGTATAAAGTGGCCTACTGTCTATGAATCTCAATCAAATAAAAGTCCTTGGTTAGACAGAAAAATAAAAAGAAAGAAAAAAAAAGGGGGAGAAAAAGAAATAGCCAAAGAGTGGCAGAACAAAAGAAAAACAAAAAGAAACAAAGTTGGACACCAATAGCTTGAACCTTAGAATATATGCCTGTGGTGTCTTTGTATTAGGATCTGCTTGGATTATTAAGCTCTTTGGAGTGCATCAACACTTGATGACTTGGGTTAACTAACCCGGGATCATCAGCTGAAAGTCCACTATCAAGAGCAACCTAACTACAAGGCATTTAGTAGCCCAAAGAGGTGCTGGGCATCAATGTTCTAAGAAGGAATGTGAGCCAAGTGTCTATAGTGAATAATGTGTCAAGTATAAAGAAAAGGAAATGAACTTGCTACACATGACACTCAAATAAAGCTTATGAACAAAATAATAGCCAAGGATAAAGAAATAATGAGAGGTCATAGCAGTATGTTACTTGAAGCTTGAAGGAGACTTTCTAGGCTTAAGAGTCAATAAGAGGTGAGTGTTTACATATCCACATAAAACCCCATGAACTACCAATAACACTCTACTGGCATGAACATCCTCTTCCATTTCATTCTTTCTTCTCAATAAATCTTTTCTTGCTTGGGGACAAGCAAGCTTTAAGTTTGGTGTTGTGATGACAAGTCATCTTAGCCTAGTTTCACTAGCCTTTTTCTTTTGTTTTCAATTGAATTATGCACTTTCTTGAGCCATAAGCAAGCCAATTGGGTAGATTTTCATGCTTCCTTTGATTTAATCAACCATGTATGAATTCATGCTATTTCATGAGGTTTTATGCTATAATTGTCACATATTACGAAAGAATGAATATCTCATGATTTTGAGCATAGCTTTGATGTGTTTGGTTAATTAATGATAGGTGAAGAAAGCTTGGAGAAAGGTTGAAGCAAGAAGGAATGGCTAGGAGGAAGAGAGGACAAAAAGTTTGAGCAAAAGTTTGCCTCAAACTTTAGCTCAAACTTTTGGATTAATTGAAAACAAACCAGGGAGCAAAAAGCTTGACCAAAAGTTTGCCTCAAACTTTTGGGCAAACTTTTGTGCAAAAAGCTAGAGCAAAAGTTGGCCTCAAACTTTTGTGCAAACTTTTGGGCAAAAAGCTGGAGCAAGAGTTGGCCTCAAACTTTTGTGCAAACTCTTGGGCAAAAAGCTGGAGCAAAAGTTTGCCTCAAACTTTTTGGCAAACTTTTGGCATCACAAATCAACACCCTGGAGAGCAAAAGTTTGCGCCAACGTTTGCCTCAAACTTTTTGGCAAACGTTGGCGCATGAACAACACACCCTGGAGAGCAAAAGTTTGCGCCAACGTTTGCCTCTAACTTTTTGGCAAACGTTGGCGCCATGAGTGTGCAAGGGGAGGCCAACGTTGGAGCAAAAGTTTGACCCCAAACTTTTGCCCCAACGTTGATATTAGCAAAAGAGGGTGGCTGATGTGAAAAGTTTGAGTAAAAGTTTGCCTCAAACTTTTACTCAAACTTTTACTCAAGCTTTCATGATTCCAAACCCGGTTCAATTCGGTTCTTTTCCAAACTCCAAGAGCAATCAACCAAGGCCTCTATCAACCCAATTCCATCAAGAGCAAAGGCCCAATTGAAGGCTTGAAGACCATTTGAAGAAAGTGTATAAATAGCATAGGATTTAAGTTTTTAGGAGAGCTTTCCCTATTAGTTTTCATAGAGAGTTTTCGGAGAGATTTTGGTGTTGAGTGAATTTTAATTTCTAAGTCTCGGGGAAGGAGAATTGAATTCCCTTCCTCTTAGTTTTCTTGCTTTCAATTTCAATTACACTTATCTTGGATTTTGGGTTGGAGAATTGAAGGAATTCTGTTTCATTCTCACCTTGGGATCTTGTTTAATTCTCTGCTTAATTGAATTTCAGATTCGGTTAATTGCTTCTTCATCTACTTTCTTTGCAATTTACATTTCCTTTGCAATTGTTCTTGTTGGATCTAGGAAGGCATTGAGATCTAGACTTGGTTATCTAGTCTCTTGGGTCCTGAGATCTGAATTCCGATTTTACATCCTCTGTTTAATGCTTTTTCAATCTCATATACATTTCTGTTTTTAGATCCGATACAATCCAAGTTATCTTCTATTTCTCTGCTTGTTGAATTTTACTTTTCCTTGTTTAATTTCTGCAAATCCAATTTCCAATTCCCTTTACAATTCAAGCCATTTACATTTCTTGCAATTTAAGATTCTGCAATTTACATTTCTTGCGTTCTAAGTTTCTGCCATTTAATTTCTTGTTCTTTAAGATTCAGCACTTTAAATTTCAGCTCTCTTTACTTTCATGCAATTTACCCACTCCCTTTACTTTCTCTGCAATTTAAATTCTGTAAATCACAAATCTCTCAACCAAATCTTGATTCGCTTGACTAAATCAACCACTAAGCTAAAATTGCTCAATCCTTCAATCCCTGTGGGATCGACCTCACTCCCGTGAGTTATTATTACTTGATGCGACCCGGTGCACTTGCCCGTTAGTTTTGGGTATTTTGGAGAAATTCATTTTTCCACAAAAATAACCCATCACCTGACTAAGCCAATCAATCAATCATTGTTTGTTGATCCTTCAATCCTTGTGGGATCAACCCTCACTCACCTGAGGTATTACTTGGTACGACCCGGTGCACTTGTCAGTTAGTTTGTGGTTAGAAATTCCGCACCACTTCCCTGTCTGTTGGGGCGTTGAACGCCTAGTGAGGGCTTTCTCACTAGCGTTCAACGCCAGCTCTGGTGCTAGGATGGGCATTGAACGCCCAGTGAGGGCTTCCTCACTGGCGCTCAGCACCAGGCTCTTAGCCAATTTGGGTGTTGAACATCTAGTGAGATCTTCCTCATTGGTGTTCAATGCCTTCCCAGTTTCTCCAGATTCGGCCTCTACCTCTATGGTGATGGCCTTGCACTCTTCTCTTGGGTTCACTTTAGTGTTACTTGGAAGAGTGTCAGGAGGGGTCTCAGGGATCCTCTTGCTTAGTTGACAAATCTGTACCTGCAAATTTTTTATGGAGGATCTTGTTTCAGTTATAAAACTATGAGTGGTCTTTGAGAGGCTGGAAACCAGACTAACTAAGTCAGAAAGACTCTGCTTAGGGGTTTCCATATGTTCCTGAGAAGATGGGAATGGTGGTCTGTTGTTGAACCTATTTTGGTTTCATCCACCTTGATTATTATTGAAGCCTTGCTGAGGCTTCTATTGATCCTTCCTTGAAAGGTTAGGATGATTCTTCTATTAAGTATTGTAGGTGTTTCCATAGGGTTCTCCTATGTAATTCACCTCCTCCATGGTGGGTTGATCAGTATCATAAGTTTCTACTTCAGAAGAAGCTTCCTGAGTACTGCCAGTTGCAGTTTGCATTATATTCAAATGCTGAGAGATCATATTGACCTGCTGGGTCAAGATCTTATTCTGAGGCACTATGTTATTTAGGGTATCAACTTCAAGAACTCCTTTCTTCTGAAGTACCCCATTACTTACAGGGTTTCTTTTAGAAGTCTACATGAATTGGTTGTTTGCAACCATCTCAATGAGTTCTCTTACTTCTACAGGTGTTTTCTTCAAGTGGAGTGATCCACGTACAGAGCTGTCCAATGATATTTTGGACATCTCAAACAGACCATCATAGAAAATTCCTATGATAGTCCATTCTGAGAGCATGTCCGGAGGACACCTCCTGATCAGCTGCTTGTATCTTTCCCAAGCTTCATAGAGGGATTCACCTTGTTTTTGTCTGAAGGTTTAAACTTCCACTCTAATTTTGCTCATCCTTTGAGGAAGAAAGAATTTAGCCAAGAAAGCATTAACCAGCTTCTCCCAAGAGTCTAGGCTCTCTTTTGTTTGAGAGTCCAACCATGTCTTAGCTCTGTCTCTTACAGCAAAAGGAAAGAGCATGAGTTTGTAGACCTCAGGATTCACTCCATTGGTCTTAACAGTGTCACAGAGTTGCAAGAGTTTAGCTAAGAACTGATGTAGATCTTCCAGTGGAAGTCCATGGAACTTACAATTCTGTTGCAGAAGAGAGACTAACTAAGGCTTAAGCTCAAAATTGTTAGCTCAAATGACAGGTACAGAAATGCTTCTGCCATAAAAATTAGAGGTAGGCATGGTGAATTCAGCAAGAACCTTTCTTGTCTCTCCTTCAGGTTCGGCCATGTCTTCAGCTTCTTGTTCAAAATTTTCTGAGAGGTTTCTTCTAGAGTGTTGTGCTTTAGTTTATTGTAAGCTCCTCCTTAAAGTCCTCTCAGGTTCAGGATCAAGATTAAAGAGAGGTTCTTTATCTCTGTTCCTGATCATAAACAAGAAAAAAAGAAAAGAAAGAAAGAAAGGAAGCTTCTATGTCTGATTTGAGTATAAAGAGCTCCTAGTGAGATGTGAAGAAAGAAGAGGAAGAAGAATGAAGATAGAATAAGTAGAAGAAGAGTTAGAATAAATAGAGGTAGAAAAGATAAACAAGAATTAAAATATTTTTTATTTTATTTTACTTATTGATGAGCGGATAATTTATACGCTTTTTGGCATTATTTTTACATAGTTTTTAGTATGATTTAGTTAGTTTTTAGTATATTTTTATAATAAAAATCACATTTCTGGACTTTACTATGAGTTTGTGTGTTTTTCTGTGATTTCAGGTATTTTCTGGCTGAAATTGAGGGACCCGAGCAAAAATCTGATTCAGAGGCTGAAGAAGGACTGCAGATGCTGTTGGATTCTGACCTCCCTGCACTCGAAGTAGATTTTCTGGAGCTACAGAAATCCAATTGGCGCGCTCTTAATTGCATTGGAAGGTAGACATCCGGGGCTTTCCAGCAATATATAATAGTCCATACTTTGCCCGAGTTTAGATGACGCAAACGGGCGTTTAACGCCAGCTTTCTGCCCTATTCTGGTATTAAACGCCAGAAACAAGTTGTAAAGCAGAGTTAAACGCCAGAAACAAGTTACAAACTGGCGTTTAACTCCAAGGAATACCTCTACACGTGAAAGCTTAAATGCTCAGCCCAAGCACACACCAAGTGGGCCTGGAAGTGGATTTCTACATTGAAGAGCTGAAGATTGATAGTTTAGAAGTTATAGTAAACTCTCGTTGCATGTATAGTTACTAAACCAAGCAATCAATCTTTCTTACAAAAGCTTTGGTTGTCACAAGTAACAAACCCCTTAAAAATTGATAACCGAAGTATTTAAACCTCGGGTCGTCTTCTCAAGGAACTGCAGGGAAGTATGTTCTTATTATTGATTATGAAGATTGTAAATTGGGGTTTTGAAGATGAGGAACAAGTAATTTAAATGGCAGGTAAAATAAATAAATAATTAGGATTCTTGTGGCATATAAACTATAATTTGATCATCATCCTTTAATTGGAATCAATTGACCAAGGAATTGGCAGTTGATGAATTTTAGAGGAGACTAGGAAGGTCTAAGGAATTAAGGTCTAGTCACAAATAGTTTGCCAAGAATTAAATCTTGCATGATTAAAATAGTTAATAAGAAAAGTCAATCCAGAAAATAGATAACTCTGAAACCTTAACTGCCTTCTCCATATATTATTCCCAACTTATTTATCTGCCTATCTTTAATATTTTTTATATTGTTCAATGTCTTTTATACTGCATCTCAACACTATTTTCTGTTTGTCTAACTAAGCCTATCAAACACTATTGTTGCTTGGTCCATCAATCCTCGTGGGATCGACCCTTACTCACGTAAGGTATTACTTGGTACGACCTGGTGCACTTGCCGGTTAGTAAGTGTGGTTGTAAATTACCGCACCAAGTTTTTGGCGCCGTTGCCGGGGATTGACTGTGATTAACAACTACTCGTTGTTTGATTGCTTAGATTAGATAATTTTTTTTATTAAATTTTTTTATTATTATTAGTATTTTCGGAAAAAAAAATCTTTTTCTTTACGTTTTATTTTTCTTTTCCGTTACATTTTTTTTCTTCTTTTGTTCCTGCCCCCTCCCCTATTCTTCTTTTCCGTTTCTTCTTTTTTTGTTTTGTTTTTTAAAAAAATAAAATAAAATAAAATAAAATAAAATAAAAATAATTTAATACTAATATTTTTTTTAATTTCTGAAATTAAGTTTGGTGTTTTCTAGTTAGTTTTATTTTAATTTTTTTTATTTATTTTAATTTTTAGAATTTTGTTCTTTTTTCTTTGCTTTCCTGTTTACCACATGGTGCGTTTAATCCTTTTGGGTGTTTTGTGCTAAGGAAAAATAATGGAGAGAGATCATATGGGTTACTACTCACACCCGAGTAGTGATTCATATCCTTATGAATAGGAAAACTACCCAAATTTTGGTTGGCAAGGTCAAAACCAAAGAAACCTCAGTGCTCCATGTTCCAACTATCAAGAGCCACCACCTCCATATTCATAACAAGAACCACCACCTCTCTATCCATATCATGAACCATCATCTTTCTACCCATATCAAGAGCCACTATCTCCCTATCCATACCAAGAACCATCCCCTTTTTACACTTATCAAGAACCATCACCTCCTTCTTATTCATCTCAAATACCATCAGATCTTGAGCTTCTCATGAAAGAATGCTTACATGATATAAAGACAAGTGTCAAAAATATAGAGAAGCATATGCAGTCGATTATCAAGTACCAGGAAGAGGAACAAGCAAATTTGATAAACCCATATTTCATGAGTTCTTTTGTGCTTAATTTGAGTGATTTATTCAATCCTCCACCTACTTATTCATATTAACTGCATGGTTTTACTTTCCCTTCCTTATTATGTCATATTGTGAAAAACATGTTTCCTAAGCTTTAAAATTTTATTATTTTAATTACCTTTATTTCCATTCGATGCCGTGATTAGTGTGTTGAGTAGTTTCAGATTTTCTAAGATAGAATGACTTAAAGGATGAAAAAGGAAACATACAAAAATGGAAGGAGAAAGCAAAATGGAGCTTTGAAGGAAACTGGTATTCACGCGATCGCATGGACGACGCGATCGCGTGCCAGAAGCGAAGATGCAGCGACGCGACCGTGCGACATAAGCAGAACGCATACGACGCGTACGCGTGAGTGACGCGACCGCGTGGCAAGGAAAAGCTCCGAATGACGCGACCGCGTGACCCACGCGGACGCGTGACAGAGGCCACGTATCAGAATTTACAAAATACGCCCCCAGCGATTTCTGAAGCCCTTTTTGGCCCAGATCCAAGTACAGACAGCATAGACCAGAGGTTATAAAGTGTGGGAATGCACCCATTCAAAAGAGAGCTCGCATATTTTATTTTTCAATGGTTTAGATTTAGTTGAGAGGGAGATCTTCTCCTCTCTCTCTCTTAGGATTTAGGATTTCTTCTCGCTTTAAGAGTGACTCTCAATCCAGGTTTTATATTTCTTTGTTCTAAACTTCCCTTTCACTTTATTTATTTATTTCAGTATCTGAGTTGGCTATTTACCTTTATAATTGAATCTATATATTCTTCCATGTTACAGACTGTTATTTGAATTAATGATAATTGAGGTATTTTCAGTTTATGATTGTTCTCTTTGATTTAAGTTACCATTGCTTCCCATCTAAGGACATTTTTATTATTCCAGCAATTTTACTTTTTCCCCTTTTGGTCCTGGTTAAGAATTCAGTAACTCAACAGTTATTAAACTCAACATAATCGATAATCGTTATCTTGCTAATTGAGCTGAACTTAAGTAATCCCAACCTTTTCTTAGGAAATAAATAGGATTCAAAGGTCAATTTAATTAGTCCCTTGACTTTCCTTTGCCCTAGTAAAGGTTGACCAAGTGGAGTTTAGATTCAACTTTCATTATAGTTGAGAGAGATAACTACGTTGGACCTCCAACTTCTCTTACCTTGCCAAAAGTCTGCTTTACAGTATTTATTTATTTTAATTGCCATTTACTTTACTTGTCATTTAAATTACTTGCTTCTCATCTTCTAAACCCCGATTACAACCTTTATAGCCAATAATAAGAACATACCTCCTCGCAGTTCCTTGAGAAGATGACCTGAGGTTTGAATACTCGGTTAACAATTTCTAAAGGGATTTGTTACTTGTGACACCCAAAACATTTGTACGAAGGGATTTTTGTCGGTTCAGAGACTATATCTATAACGCGACTGTTTTTCTGACATTCTTTACTGGCAAAAATCCTAACGTCAAAAATGGCGCCGTTGCCGGGGAACTGCTAACATGTTCCTTATTATTGGTTATTGTAAATATTTTTCTTTTGCTTGTTTATTTATTTTTGTTTTTTCCTGTTTATCTTTATTTGTTACCATGAACTCTCACCCCTCTCGCTTTGAGTTTGGTTCTAATATTGTTAAAGGAAATAGAAGTTACAGCAGGAACGCGCATCAAGGTCAGACCAATCAAGGATGGATGGAACCAAGAGGATCTAATCAACCCTTTCGGCAGCAACACCCTCCGATATATATCCTGGACAAAGACCATTCTACAATGCATGCCCAGCTGAAAGATATGGTGGACAACCTTGTAACTACCAACAAGCCCCACCCCGTGCATGTAAACCATCCTTTCAATATAACCTCGAACCACCACACTCACAAGCTTCTCTTCACCATTCGCCACCATATGATCCTTCCTTACCCCAGTGCCAATCCAATCGCTCCCAATCACCACCACTTTCCTTTGTGTCATGTCCAAGTCCAGCATCCCGAGAAGCAGAGGTTCGCCTAACGGAAACAGTAAATAAATTTCAAACAACCATTCAACAACGGGAGCAAGTGATAATTCAATGGGTTTCTAGGCGCTCAAATACACAAGGATCAGCCACAGACCCATTTGAACAGTCTAACGAAGAGCGTAGCATGAAGGAGATACCAGAAACTTCAGTGGACAAGACAGAGAATGAATTCGTACTAGAACAAGTAGAAGAAGCTGTCATCGCTCAAGAAGAAGAGTTGGTTGAAGATCTAGGAGATGCTGAACCTCCATGGGAATCCAGAATTGAGGAACACGCCGTCAAGGAGACTACAGTTGATGCTAAGGAGGATATTTCTCCAAGGCAAGTCGTTTATGAAGAATCAGACGGAATAATCCAAGAAACAAATTCCCTCGATAGTGATAGTCACGAGTCTAGCTCTCTTAGTGATGAACTTGCATCCGCAAGTGAATTCTCTGAGATCGAAGAATCTTCCCCAAGTGAATATGAAGATGATGCAGAGGTAGATTTCTCTCAACCTCCAATCTATGACTCAAGTGATGAGGAAGACACAGAAGACTTTGACCAGGACACAAATACAATTGAAGATCTTTGTAAAGAAGTGGAGGAATTCACAGAAGAGCACAAAGAAATGGAACTTGCAGAACCACCAAAAACACCTATCCCGAGGCCATTACCACCTAATACAAGCTTCAAGTGGGTACAATCCTTAACTTATAACTTTACTTATTCACTTGAATATGGTTTGCTTGAAACAGATGGCCAGATTAGAGCTCTCTGCGGCTTTAAGAGTAAGAGGGAAATGGCGCGTACTCAGAGCTGGTGCACAAGGTTCAATAACGTTCCACGCTTCACCTCGAAGTACACGGATTGGTATCATGCTCAATTGCATGGATCACGGAAAACGTTTGGTCACCAAGGTGAGATTCTACTTTTTAAACCGCCCGAATGAAAACATGTAGATCAAGACGGAGGCGGATTTAAAAGCAATGCTTGGAATCCTGGACTCTATCCTGACATTCGTCGTCCCGGGAGCCTGAAAATCTGTTTGGAGCTGCTCAGAAGCTTTGCATGCTTGGTTTGGGACCCCGGAGGCTATTGGCATTTCAAGCACTGGTGGAGATTTTTAGACGAATTTAAACATAAGCCGCCATAACAGGATACTCCTCCAATGTCCAACTTAAGGACTTTAACTAAAAGTGCTAGGTGGGAGACAACCCACCATGGTATGGTCGCTTTTTTTTTTAATTTATTTCTTGTTAATTGCTTTCATTTTTCATTTCTCATTTTAATTTATTAAACCTGGAATCATGCATAGCTTTCATGTTAATCATTGCATTCTGCATTTTTCATGCATATATAAAAAAAAAAGGGTGCATAACGCGACTGCATGCCCCATCAGTCGCGCAGCGCCCCACTCCCAACCCTCTTCTCCCTCTCTACTTCTTCTTCCTCCAGCCACCACCCAGCACCACCCAGCCGCCACCGCGCCACCACCCAGACGCCGCCGCCGTCCTGACACTGCCGCCATACCACCCCCTCCCATTTTTTTTCTTCTTCTTTCTTCCTCTCTCCTCCCCTCTCTGCCACCACCCAGAACCACCACCCACTACCGCCGGCCATCCAGCCGCGCCCCCCCTCCGCCACCCACCCGCAACCCCCCTCCCTTCCTCTATCACTAACCCTATGACCCTATCCCCATTCCCCCTCAGCCGCCACCGCGCCGCCGTGCCCCGTCACTGCGCCGGACACCACCGCCGCCATCACCCAACCGTTCTACTTCTTTCGCTTTCCAGGTTTCGCAACACGCACTCCCTTTTATCCGTTCGTCATTTTTCTGTATTTTTTCCATTTTTGTTCATACTTCGGATAGATAGATATGCATGCTGTAGTGGATTTTTAGGTTGTTAGGTAGCTTAGGCTGTGGTCAGTGGATCTAGGTCTGTTTACTTGCACTGTTCCTATTTCTGTTTTATCATAACTTCAATTCTGCTGTTCCTGTGACCTCGTTCATATGCTGTGATTTCTTGCATTTGCTGCTTGTTACTCTGAATTTTCCTGTTTCTATTACTTATAGGTAACTATAGCAAGTTTTTAATTCATATGAACTGCTATGATTGCTGTTTATTTTCCGGGACAATCCAATTTTAGCCGGAATGCTGCCCAAATTTTTTGTAAATTGTTTTCATTCATGTTTTGGTTTGGCATTTCTGAACTCTGTTTTACTCTGCTTTACCCAAACTGTTTCATGAATGCTATGGCAGACTTTCTTATCCTCTTTGGTTTCCTGGTTCATAAACTGCATTTGTGATTCACTGATTCCAATTTTTGCTTTCTTTATTTCTATTCGAATCAGCATCACCCTGTTTTCCTTGTTCGATTATGAGTACTTCTATTCTTACCTGTGAATCCTTATTATATGGAATTTTTCTCTATGCCACTTACTTTAACCTGCACTTTACTAACTCACTAATTTTAATTTACTAATTTCTTTTTCAACTTCTAACCATACTAACCCTTTTGATCTCTTTTCTGATTATTTTCACTTTCCTCTAACTTTCTAACCATGGCATATTGATTATTTTTCCATTTAACATAAACTCAATCACATTTCATATACTCATTTTCATTATTTTATTTCTCCTTTGCCGCTTTGAGTTTCCTTTGTTTAATTGCCTATTTGCTTTACTATTTTTATCCATATCCTGGTTTTCTGTTTTTCAGGATGTCTGCCTCACAAAGGAAAGGAAAAGGCAAGGCTACTGGCAAGCGCAAGCGAGGAGATTCCTCCCAGTCCATCATTGCCCTCATGTACGATTCCTCATGGTGGGAGAAGAACTTCACACAGCAGGAAAAAGCTGACCAACTGCTCCCTGCAAATGATCCTATAAAATTTGCAAACCGGTACTGTGAGCTGAAGTACCCGGCTTTTGCAAACTCCAGAAATCTATACTTGGAGAGAACTCTGAAGATTCCAGAAGCACTCCAGCAGTACACCACTGAGCAAATCAAGCAAAGGGCCTGGTTCTTTCTGGAGAGAACACTGACAGAGGTCAACGCATCTTGGGTCCGGGAATTCTACTGCAACTACTACCTCACCATCCTAGACGCCGTAAACCTGAGAGGAAAACAAATTCTGGTCACTGAAGAGGCCTTAGAGGACATTCTCCAGCTCCCAGCCAAGTCCGATCAGCTTGATGGTTATTCAAAGGCTGAGGAGGACATACGCCAGATGCAGTTTGATTGGGATGCTGTGAAGGCACGGATAGCTCTGGACCCGACTGTTCCTTGGGAGATGGGTCAGGACACCACCATGCCTAGAGGGATCAAGAGGGCGTACTTAAATGATGAGGCTCGGTTATGGCATTAGATCTTGAGTAATTATGTGATGCCGAGTACTCACGAGACGGAGATCCCGGCTGCTATGATCACCCTCCTTTGTTGTGTGATGGAGGGGAAGGACCTTTATCTGCCACGCTTTATCCGGCATTTTATGGCCAGGGTCCACGTCCGAGGCACCCTCCCTTTTCCGTATCTGGTTACACAGCTAGGCCGTCGAGCTGACGTGCCATGAGAGACCACCAGTGGTGGATTGCAGGAAGATCATTCCTCACAGCAGGAACTTCTTAGCTTTGGGCTACGGACCACCACCCTTCACTACTACTGATGAGCCAGCCCCACCATCTGCTGGACCCTCTTCATCCACAGTTGCCACTGCTGCTCCTGCTGCTACAACTGCACCTTCACCTGCCTCTGAGCCCATATACCGCCTCGTGAACTGCCTATTCCGACAGCTTGATCAGATGGAGCGCCGTAACCGGCGCCGATATGAGAGATTGGAGCGTCGCAACAAGCGACGCTACGAGCACCTGAAGCTGATGATACGATCCGACGACATCCCCTCTGAGCCTGACACACCATCTGAGCCATCAGAGGAGGAGGAGGATGGGCACGAGGAGGAGACTCATTTCCAGGAGGAGACCCATCAGCAGGCAGCCACAGAGCAGGCTGCCCCGCATCAGGAGGTTATGCCCCAGATAGAGGCTGCGGATCTGGAGATCCCGATCCAGTCAGCCCCACCTCTACAGTAGCCAGACCCTCAGCCCACCACCACCACAGAGTCTCCAGCTTCCATCCCTTCCGGTGATGACACCCCTTCACACCCGGCTTGATTGAGCATCAGGGACGATGCTTCATTTTAAGTGTGGGGAGGTCGCCATCTCTGGCGTTTATTTTGGTGAACCACTACATAATTTTTATTTTATTTTGAATATTTTTCTGTATTTTTCTTTTTACTTTTATTTTCTGAGTACTTATACATTGCTTTTATGTATTTTTACTCTATTTTTGCATATTGCATCTTTAGTTCATATTTTAAGTTATTTAGTTTAGTTTGCAATTCTGATTTATTAATGGATTAATTAGTATAGTTTACCCTTTTTAGCATAAGATAGTATAGTTTAAATTGAAAAATATAAAAAGGAAGTAAGCTAGGAAATTGAACATATCAGATTTAAATCCATAAACCTTGTATATAGCATTACATGATGTAGTTAAGCTGACAACATTTCATCAAGGAGGAACATTAAAACTTTAAAAGCTACCCTAAATAATTTTTTTTATGAGAATAATGGGAATTTTTAACTAAACCTGCATAACATATATGAATGATATATGATGCTTGAGTTAGAGAACACACAGTCTATGAGTCTTGAGCTTAATTGTATGGTTGCATTCAAACCATAACTTTATTCCTGTGTGTTTCGCTTCTTTTTATTCTGATGTTCTTTACTTTGCTTTAATCTATATGTCCAATTATAGAATATAGAATAGATACATACCAAAAGAATGATTGAGGCCATCATTTGATTTTAGCTCACTTACCCCAAAATAACCTACCTTTCACATCACCCTTGTCAGCCCCCTTGAGCCTTTAAAATCCCTTTTATTCTATTTAGCCACACTACTAGCCTTAAGCAATAAAAACAAAATAAAATCCCAAGTTGAATCCTTGGTTAGCTTAAGATAGAAAATTATGAATAGATTAGAACATGGGAAACCTATTGGGAACATGGATGATAGAAACAAGGTAGAAGAGTTAAAAGAAATAAAATAAATTTGGGAAGCATGCTCATGAGAAATCAAAATGATTCAATTACCATGTTCAAAAAAAAAAAGAGAGTTATTTTTCAGCATTTAATAAAAGAGGATACAAAAGAACCCCCCTCCCAATGCAACAATACACATGGGATAAAATAAAATTTGAAACATGAGCATGTAACAACAAGTGGGGAAATATGGGAAATTTGGTAAAGAAGTTTTGTTTTACTAGATATGTATGTTAGGTGAGATCTTAGTCTAATTAAGGATTCACTTATTAGCTCACTTAACCTTATACATATATCCTTGCCTTTACCTTGGCCCCATTACAACCTTAATTAAAGACCTCATGACTTTTTGGTATGACTATATTTTATAATTGTTGATTGGTTAGATGAAAAACAAAGCTATAGAAAGTAAGAATAAAAAGAAAAGTAGAGTAAACAAACCCAGTAAACACTGAGTGACTAGAGGGTAAACACAAAATCCAGTGAGGGTTCAATAACTCATCAACATATATCTGTACTTAATTTACTAATTATTTTGCAAGTTTGTACAATGTTTTCTTTCCCATCTCATTTGCTGAAACGCTTCATTATTTAAGGGTTGGCTATACATATACATGACTCCTTGAGAATATGAACTAACTTGACTACATGTAAGCTTTATATATAAGTGAATAATTTAGAGTTGCATGATGCATCATTCATTTAGGTAGTTGCATTTAAATTAGGTTGCATTGCATGACATTCCATCACTTTAACCTTAATTATTTACCTTGGGTTTAGCATGAGGACATGCTAGTGTTTAAGTGTGGGAAGGTTGATAAACCCATATTTCATGAGTTCTTTTGTGCTTAATTTGAGTGATTTATTCAATCCTCCACCTACTTATTCATATTAACCGCATGGTTTTACTTTCCCTTCCTTATTATGTCATATTGTGAAAAACATGTTTCCTAAGCTTTAAAAATTTATTATTTTAATTACCTTTATTTCCATTCGATGCCGTGATTAGTGTGTTGAGTAGTTTCAGATTTTCTAAGGCAGAATGACTTAAAGGATGGAAAAGGAAACATACAAAAATGGAAGGAGAAAGCAAAATGGAGCTTTGAAGGAAACTGGTATTCACGCGATCGCATGGACGACGTGATCGCGTGCCAGAAGCGAAGATGCAGCGACGCGGCCGCATGACTGACGCGACCATGCGACATAAGCAGAACGCATACGACGCGGACGCGTGACTGACGCGACAGCGTGGCAAGGAAAAGCTCCGAATGACGCGACCGCGTGACCCACGCGGACGCGTGACAGAGGCCACGTATCAGAATTTACAGAATACGCCCCCAGCGATTTCTGAAGCCCTTTTTGGCCCAGATCCAAGTACAGACAGCATAGACCAGAGGTTATAAAGTGTGGGAATGCACCCATTCAAAGGAGAGCTCGCATATTTTATTTTTCAATGATTTAGATTTAGTTGAGAGGGAGATCTTCTCCTCTATCTCTTAGGATTTAGGATTTCTTCTCGTTTTAAGAGTGACTCTCAATCCAGGTTTTATATTTCTTTGTTCTAAACTTCCCTTTCACTTTATTTATTTATTTATTTCAGTATCAGAGTTGGCTACTTACCTTTATAATTGAATCTATGAATTCTTCCATGTTACAGACTGTTATTTGAATTAATGATAATTGAGGTATTTTCAGTTTATGATTATTCTCTTTGATTTAAGTTACCATTGCTTCCCATCTAAGGACATTTTTATTATTTCAGCAATTTTACTTTTTCCCCTTTTGGTCCTGGTTAAGAAATTAGTAACTCAACAGTTATTAAACTCAACATAATCGATAATCGTTATCTTGCTAATTGAGCTGAACTTAAGTAATCCCAACCTTTTCTTAGGAAATAAATAGGATTCAAAGGTCAATTTAATTAGTCCCTTGACTTTCCTTTGCCCTAGTAAAGGTTGACCAAGTGGAGTTTACATTCAACTTTCATTATAGTTGAGAGAGATAACTACGTTGGGCCTTCAACTTCTCTTACCTTGCCAAAAGTCTGCTTTACAGTATTTGTTTATTTTAATTGCCATTTACTTTACTTGTCATTTAAATTACTTGCTTCTCATCTTCTAAACCCCGATTACAACCTTTATAGCCAATAATAAGAACATACCTCCTCGCAGTTCCTTGAGAAGACGACCCGAGGTTTGAATACTCGGTTAACAATTTCTAAAGGGGTTTGTTACTTGTGACACCCAAAACGTTTGTACGAAGGGATTTTTGTCAGTTCAGAGACTATATTTACAACGCGACTGTTTTTATGACATTCTTTACTGGCAAAAATCCTAACGTCAAAATTCCTTCCTAAAAGATACAATGCAAGATCCTATGGAAGAAAGTGAGGAAATCAATCAAAGGAGTTTATACTCCAGTGCATTAGAGAACTTTCCATCCCCACACATGGAAGAAGAGGAAGATGCACCCACAAAGGAGGAAGATACACAACCTCCCATGCCCTTGGTAAGTAATGAAGATGAGATTGAATTAAAAGAAAGCTACCAAGAAGAAGAGGTTGAAATTGAGGAAGCCTGCAAAGAAGTGGAAGAATTCAAAGAGGAACACAAGGGAGTGAAGCTTGCAAGACCTCTCCCAAAGCCATCACCATCCAATACAACATTCAAGTGGGTAAAATTCCTATCTTTAACATTTACATTCCCACTTGGATATGGGCTACTGGAGACGGATGGTCAACTTAGAGCTCTTTGTGGAATTAAGAGTAAGAGGAAGATGGTTAGTGGTAAGAGTTATCAAGCAAGGTTCAACATGGTTGTATGCTCCGAATTGAATTGCAAGAATTGGTGTAGAGCTCAATTGAATGGGTCTAGAAGGTTGTTTGGATGTCTCTGTGAGAATTCAGATCAATTACCACCCGGTGGGAACAATGGTGATACACAAGAAGACGGGTATAAAAGCAAAGTTTGGGACCCTGGAATTCATTCCCACAATCAACACTCTTGGGGCTTTGTCACTTGCTTCAACTTGCTCAAAGGCGTTATGCGCCTAGTTTGGGATCCCGGTAGCCATTGGAATTACAAACATTGGTGGAGATTCCTGGATCAGTACAAGCACAAGCCACCATGACAAGGAGCTCACCACATGTCCAACTTAAGGACTTTAACTAAAAGTGCTTGGTGGGAGACAACCCACCGTGGTATGATCGTTCTTTTTCATCCTTAGCTATTTTTCGTAGTAGTAGTTTTCTTAGTTATTTTATTTTTATTGAGTTATTACTAATTTTCTGATCATGCAGCTATTTTATCACAGGAACCGAACACCTCAGGTTAAAAAAAAAAAAAGAGAGGCACATGACGCGATCGCGTCATTGATGCGAACGCGTCAATCATGTGTGCGTGAAAAATAAATTTGAACAGAGAGTTGCGCGGGAGTGGCGCAAGAATTATGTCTCTAGCACAAACAAGCCCATGCGGACGCATGGCTCACGCGACCGCATCCTTCATGATTTTTGCCATTTCACGCGACCGCGTCATCGACGCGGATGCGTGACATGAAGAATCGACGTAAAAGGTGTCTGGGCAGAGAGTTGTGCTGGCTTGAGGCAAGATGTATGCTTAAAGCACAAATTTGGTCATGCGGACGCGTGCCCGACGCGTCCACGTCATTTGCATACATGGCCATCCACACGGACGCATGCCTGACGCTAACGCGTCATTATGAAGAACGTGCGACGTACGCGACCGCGTGCCCCATGCGGCTGCGTTGCTTGCGCCGCCCAGTTTTCTTTCTCTCTCTCTCCCAATCCTAATTCTCTCTTATTCTCTTATCCTTTTCTTTTTTTCTTTCACTTTAATATTTTTCTCTTCTATTTTCAGTTTTTTTTTGCTTGAGGACAAACAAACCTTTAAGTTTGGTGTTGACGCTGCGCTTATAGGTTTTCTAGTACAAAAGGGAGGCGAATCATCTTCGTGAAGTAGCACAACCTGAAGAATAAAGCGACCGCTAGAAAAATTAAGGTGGTTGAGTTCCTTTCATTTTTATTCCTCCCCTCTTTTTCTATGTTATGTTCTGGTTTCCTGTTATTTTGCTTTGTTTGTTGCATGATCCTTTATTAGTTAGAATCCCAGGACTAGTTTGGTTCTCTCTATTTCTTTAATTCTGAAAAGATGTCTCATGTATTACTCACTGAGCTTAAATTCAAATCAAAAATACAGGAGTGATATATTGCATGAGAAAGTGGGTCTATATTGAATAATAGTCTTAAATGTAGTGGTGTTTTATGTGATTCTGAATGCATGACATGAACAGTGCATAAATTTTGATAGTGAAGTTTATGAATGTTAAAATTATTGGCTCTTGAAAGAATGATGAAAAAGAAAAATGTTATTGATAATCTAAAAAAATCATAAAATTGATTCTTGAAGCAAGAAAAAGCAGTGAAAAACACGAGGCTTGCGAAAAAAAAAATTAATAAAATAAAGAAACAAACAAGAAAAAGAAAAAGCAAGCAGAAAAAGCCAATAACCCTTTAAACTAAAAGGCAAAGGGTAAAAAGGATCCAAGACTTTGAGCATTAATGGATAGGAGGGCCCTAAGGAATAAAATCCTGGCCTAAGCGGCTAAATCAAGCTGTCCCTAACCATGTGTTTGTGGCGTGAAGGTGTCAAGTGAAAAGCTTGAGACTGAGTGGTTAAAGTCATGGTCCAAAGCAAAAAGAGTGTGCTTAAGAACTCTGGACACCTCTAACTGGGGACTCTAGCAAAGCTGAGTCACAATCTAAAAAGGTTCACCCAGTTATGTGTCTGTGGCATTTATGTATCCGGTGGTAATACTGGAAAACAAAATTCTTAGGGTCACAGCCAAGACTCATAAAGTAGCTGTGTTTAAGAATCAACATACTGAACTAGGAGAGTCAATAACACTATCTGAATTCTGAGTTCCTATGGATGCCAATCATTCTGAACTTCAAAGGATAAAGTGAGATGCTAAAAGAATTCAGGATTGTAGTTGTAAAACCCACTATAAGAAGAGACATGAGCTTAATCGAACTCTCATTCTCATGCAAATTCACATCCTAAGCTTATATTAGTTTTGGTTGCTTAAGGACAAGCAACAGTTTAAGTTTGGTGTTGTGATGCGTGAGCATCTTGTCTATCTTTTCCTAGTAAAATTGCATCTAAATTGTTGAATTTAATTAAGAATTAATTATATTTTAGCCACTATGGATGCTATTTTGAGTTTTGTACAATACTGTTTATTTTAGGTAGCATTTGGCGGAATTTGATGGAGTTTCTGCAGAGAAAGAGAAGAAGTCAAATAGATGACTAGCGAATACCGACGCGGACGCATGGCTCAGGCGACCGCGCGGAATGGAGGAAATCGCAATGACGCGATCGCGTGCCTGACACGAACGCGTGGACTGGAATCTGCACAAATGACGCGAACGCGTGGACGACGCGGACGCGTCACATGCGCCACGTGCAGAAAATGTAGAAAAACGCTGGGGGCGATTTCTGGGTTGTTTTGACCCAGTTCTTAGCCCAGAAATCACAGATTAGAAGCTGCAGAATAGACAAATCAAGTGGTCCCACCCATCAGCTGAAGACTTGTTAATTAATTCGAATTTAAATTCAAATCTTATTTTAGGAAAAGATATTATTTTAATTTTAATTTTAGAAATTTGATTTTTAAATTATGAGGATTAGTTATAAAAGGAATCCCAATAGGGTGGTTCCAGAACAAGATATTCCACCACATTATTCCATACAAATTTATATTCCGTATTCCATGAGCAACTAATCCTCCACTGTTAAGGTTAGGAGCTCTGTCTATTGTATGGATTGATAATATTATTTTTCTATTTTAATTAATGTTTTGATTTATATTCAATAATTGTTTTCGTTCTTTATTTTATGACTTTGGGTGGAACGGAAGTATGACCCATGTTCTATTTGAGTTCTTGTAAAACTTGGAAAAGCTCTTTACTTAGAACAATAGCTTGAAAACATATTATCCTGAATTTCTAATTGTTTGTATTTAACGGGATACGTGACATATAATCCCTTTATTTTTGGGTAATTAGGATTCTTGTGGCATATAAACTAGAATTTGATCATCATCCTCTAATTGGAATCAATTGACCAAGGAATTGGCAGTTGATGAATTTTAGAGGAGACTAGGAAGGTCTAAGGAATTAGGGTCTAGTCACAAATAGTTTGCCAAGAATTAAATCTTGCATGATTAAAATAGTTAATAAGAAAAGTCAATCCAGAAAATAGATAACTCTGAAACCTTAACTGCCTTCTCCATATATTATTCCCAACTTATTTATCTGCCTATCTTTAATATTTTTTATATTATTCAATCTCTTTTATACTGTATCTCAACACTATTTTCTGTTTGTCTAACTAAGCCTATCAAACACTATTGTTGCTTGGTCCATCAATCCTCGTGGGATCGACCCTTACTCACGTAAGGTATTACTTGGTACGACCCGGTGCACTTGCCGGTTAGTAAGTGTGGTTGTAAATTACCGCACCACTGGCCGTTCAACACCCAGAATGCTAGAAGGACTGGCGTTTAATGCCATTCAGGGTGGACAGCAAGGGTGTTCAACATCGAAAGAGCTAACAGAGCTCGCGTTGAATGCTAGTCAAAGCACACCCTTTGAGTGCTTAAACCACACTCAAGAACCCTCTAGCCCAGAACCAAAGGAAACCATAAAGATGATAGAGGTTCCTTTGAATTCACCTCTGTAGTGCATGAGTTTTAATGACTACTCATCCTCTGATGAGGATGAAGATTGATGAGCGGATAATTTATACGCTTTTTGGCATTGTTTTTACATAGCATTTAGTATGATTTAGTTAGTTTTTAGTATATTTTTATTAGTTTTTAAATAAAATTTACATTTCTGGACTTTACTATGAGTTTGTGTATTTTTCTGTGATTTCAGGTAATTTCTGGCTGAAATTGAAGGACTTGAGCAAAAATCAGATTCAGAGGTTGAAGAAGGACTGCAGATGCTGTTGGATTCTGACCTCCCTGCACTCAAAGAAGATTCTCTGGAGCTACAGAACTCCAAATGGTGCGCTCTTAATTGCGTTTGAACGTAGACATGTAGGGCTTTCCAGGAATATATAATAGTCCATACTTTGCCTGAGTTTAGATGACGCAAACTGGCGTTCAACGCCAGTTCCATGCTGCATTCTGGAGTTAAACGCCAGAAACAGGTTGCAAAGTGGAGTTAAACGCCAGAAACAGGTTATAAACTGGCGTTCAACTCCAAGAGAAGCCTCTACACGTGTAAAGCTCAATGCTCAGCCCAAGCACACACCAAGTGGGCCCCGGAAGTGGATTTCTGCATCATTTCCTCATTTCTGTAAACCCTAGTAACTAGTTTAGCATAAATAGGACTTTTTACTATTGTATTTACATCTTGGGATCATTTTAAGTCTTGGTTACTCCGGTTCCCCTCTGGGGCCGAGACCAATGAACTCCATTATCACTTATGTATTTTCAACAGTAGAGTTTCTATACACCATAGATTAAGGTGTGGAGCTCTGCTGTTCCTCATGAATTAATACAAAGTACTATTATTTTTCTATTCAATTCAAGCTTATTCCGATTCTAAGATATTCATTCGCACCTCAATATGAATGTGATGATCGTGACAGTCATCACCATTCCCAACCCATGAACGCGTGCCTGACAACCACTTCCGTTCTACCTTAGACAGAATGAGTATCTCTTAGATATCTAATACAGGGGACCGAGTCTGAGATATTAGAGTCTTCGTGGTATAAGTTAGAACCCATGGGTGACCATTTCTGAGATCTGGAAAGTCTAAACCTTGTCTTTGGTATTCCGAGTAGGATCTGGGAAGGGATGGTTGCGACGAGCTTCAAACTCGCGAGTGCTGGGCGTAGTGACAGACGCAAAAGGATCAATGGATCCTATTCCAGTATGATCGAGAACCGACAGATGATTAGCCATGCAGTGACAGCGCATTGGACCATTTTCACTGAGAGGAGAGGATGTAGCCATTGACAACGGTGATGCCTAACATACAGCTTGCCATAGAAAGGAGTATGAATGATTGGATGAAGGCAACAGGAAAGCAGAGGTTCAGGAGGAACGAACGCATCTCTATACGCTTATTTGAAATTCTCACCAATGAATTACATAAGTATCTCTATCTTTAATTTACGTTTTATTTATCTTTTAATTATTAAATCTCCATAATCAATTGAATCTGCCTGACTGAGATTTACAAGATGACTATAGTTTGCTTCAAGCTGACAATCTCCGTGGGATCGACCCTTACTCACGTTAGGTTTATTACTTGGATGACCCAGTGCACTTGCTGGTTAGTTGTGCGAAGTTGTGACAAAGAACTAAGATTATGAACGTGCGTATTGAGTTTTTAGCGCTGTTACCAAGGAATGGAACCGTCACAATTTCTGCACACCAAGTTTTTGGTGCCGTTGCCGGGGATTGTTCAAGTTTGGACAACTGACGGTTCATCCTGTTGCTCAGATTAGGTAATTTTATTTTAATTTTAACCTTTTTATTTTTATTATTCTTATTTTTGAAAATTTCAAAAAAAATTTTTTTTCTTTTTTCATTTTTCCCAATTAATTTTCGAAAAATACAAAAAAATTTACAAAATCATAAAATCAAAAATATTTTTTGTGTTTTTTGCTTGAGTCTAGAGTCAAATTTTAAGTTTGGTGTCAATTGCATCTTTTTAATTTTCTAAATATTATTTTCAAAAATTTCATACATTGCATTCTTCATGATTTTCAAGTTATTCTTGGCTAGTCTTCTTGTTTGATCTTTATATTTTCTTGTTTTGTGTCTTTTCTAGTTTTTCATATGCATTTTCAATTTGTTAGTGTCTAAAGTTTGAAAATTTCTAACTTTGGTGTCTGATAGCTCGGAAACTTGTCTCTCAATAATTTTCCATCGGCAAGTATACCGAATTGTCGTCAAGTAAAAACTCACAATAGAGTGAGGTCGAATCCCATAGGGATTGATTGGTTAAGTAACTTTAATTAGAGGAATGTTCTAGTTGAGCGAAGCAGAATTTGGTTTGAGAGTTGCAGGAAATTAAATGGCGGCAAAAGTAAATAGCAGAAAATGTAAATGTTGGAAGTAAAGAGCTGAAAGTAAATGACGGAAAGTAAATTGCAGAATTGTAAATGGGAATGGGGAAGATGCTCATGAAAGTAAATTGCAGAAATTAAAGAGAATGGGTAAGATCAGAAATGGGGATTCATTGGGCTTAGGAGATGTTACATTCTCTGGATCAAGTTCATTTTTATCTCTTCCTCAATCAATGCATTCATTGATCTCCTTAGCAATCTTAAGTGATCGAATTCCAATTCCTTAGTAATTCAATCTCTCAAATCTTGATTAATAGCCAATTCCTTGGTCAATTGCTCATGAGAAGAGATGAAGTATGGTCACTGATTATACCACATGCATTCCCAAATCAAGTGTTGGTAGGATTATAGTCACCATACCCAACCAAAGCCAATTTGGTCCAACATGAGAAAGCATTTCTAGCATGATCTCTTCATTCCTCTTCCAAGGTTCAGAAGAGATCTAAGTATGAATAGCTTCTTTTCCAAGATAATTACCCAATGGGATGAAGATTGAAAGCTTTCTAGTAAAATCAAGAGAAAAGATAGAAGAAGAGTAATGAAAATTAGTATTGATCCATCAAATTACAACAGAGCTCCCTAACCCAATGAAAGGGGTTTAGTTGTTCATAGCTCTGGAAATGGAAAACAAAGATGGAGAATACATCATGAAAACTAGAAGTGCAGAGAAAGTAAATTATACGGAGAGTAGTTCTCAATTTCCCATCCCCCCAAAAGCTTCTTTCTTATTCAAAACTACCCCTATATATACCACTCTTCTGATCTTCTAGTTGGTTCTTCAAGTCTTGGATATGGGCCTTTGGATCTTGAGTTTGAAGCAGTTATCTTTTGCAGTGGGCTTAGCTTTACTTGCAGAGAGAAAGTGTGGAGTAGGCAGGGTGTTTAGCTCAGGACGTTAGTGGTGTTAACGTTAAGTGAGAGTGTGGGTTCGAGAACGTTAGTGGCAATCACCTTTTCCACTAACGTTCCTCACCCAGGGATGATCCACGTTAACTTGAATGTTAGTGGAACCAACGTGACCACTAACATTGCCTCTTGGTCCTTCGCACACGTTATTGGGGCTCACCTTTTCCAATAACGTTGAGAGTCCTCCCTTCCCCTTACGTTAGAGTCTACGTTTATCAAACATTGTTTCTCCTATGGCACAGGGGATGTGAAAACTCCCTGGGTCCTTCCTTTTTATAGGCAACTCTGGTTGAATGAGAGCACTGCACTCCTTATTCATCACTATCATTTGTCCTCCCTTGAGTGAGCTTTACCTGGTCAGCAGCTCCTTCATATACTTAATATATGAGAGCATTTGTTGGAGGGCCTTGATGAATGGTATGTTTACATGGAAGGATGCAAACAGGTCAAGAAACCTTGAGTATATTCTCTTCTCTACAGCACCATTGAGTAATTGGGGAAACGGTGCATAGAGTTTCAGCAGCTCCTTCTGTGTCAGCTCTTTCTGTGAAATTTTGGGTTCTTGGTGATCTTTTCCCTGTTTCTCTGCTAATGTCTCTCCAAGTTGTTCTAATGGCTTGTTTTGCTTTTCCTCAGTCTCCTTATTGCTTATAGTAACCATCTTGCAATCTTCCCATCTGACTTTCTTTGCTTCACCTCTCGGATTTTTCTTTGTGTCACTTGGGAAGCTATCAGTAGGTTTGGGAATCTTTTCAGATAAGTATCCCACTTGAAATTCCAGCCTCTTGATGGTGTCCCCCTAGTTCTTGATACTAGCTCGCACCTCCTCTTTGAATACCTTATTATCTTGAATCTCTTTGCATATGCCTTCAAGCAGAGTCTCAATTTTGGAGAGTCTTTCTTCAGATGATGGTGAGTTGAGAGTGGATGGGTGAGTTGGGTCATTTTGGTTTTGGTATGGATGTGGAGAGGTGTTATTAGGGTGGTGCTGATATGATCTCTGTGTGGAATTTTGGTGAGCTGCATGGTTGTTAGGGTTGTGACGTCTCTGATCTTGGCTTTGATCTTGTTGATTTCCCCACCCAAAGTTTGGGTGATTCCTCCAACCAGGGTTGTAAGTTTTAGAGTAAGGATCATGGGTCTGCCTGGGTGAGTTTTCAATGTAGTTGGCTTGTTCTTGCTCCTCCTCTGCCTCAGCATTCACTCCTTCTTGGGTTGCTGATGAGGTGGTGATTGCTGCCACTTGGTTCCCCTCCATCTTCTTGGTGAGGTCAGCCAGCTGCTTGGTAATAAGCTTGTTTTGGGCCAGCAGTTCATCCACATTGTTTAGTTTCATCACTCCTCTAGTGTTGCCTCTTTCAGAAGCATAGAAATAGTCATTCTCTGCTACAGTTTCAATGACATCTATGGCCTCCTCAATGGTCTTCTTCTTGTTCAGAGATCCCCCGGATGAATGGTCTACTGCCTTCTTTGATTCATAAGAAAGGCCTTCATAGAAAATGTGTAGCTGCACCCATTCATTGAACATATCTGGTGGGCACCTTCTTGTCAGGTCCTTGAACCTCTCCCATGCTTCATATAGAGTCTCACTATCCTGCTGCCTAAATGTTTGCACCTCAGCTCTCAGCCTGTTGATCCGTTGAGGAGGATTGAATCTTGCCAAGAATTTGTTGACCACATCTTCCCAGGTTGCTAAACTCTCCTTTGGGAAGGATTCCAGCCATTTAGATGCCTTGTCCTTAAGTGAGAAAGAGAACAGAAGTAGTCTATAGGTGTCAGGATGAACACCATTAGACTTCACAGTATCACATATCCTCAGGAAGGTGGTTAGATGTTGATTGGGGTCTTCTTGGACACCTCCTCCGAATGAACAGTTGTTCTGAACAAGGGTCATGAGCTGTGGCTTTAGTTCAAAGTCATTGGCATGTATGGTTGGCCTTTGGATGCTACTCCCACAGTTTCCTGGGTTTGGGTTGATGTAAGAGCCTAGAACTCTTCTCTCTTGCCCAGCATGATTTGCTAGACCTTCTCTGCCATGGTTGTGAGCCTCTTCTTCATGATGGTTTTCCATGTTTTCATCCATATCTGATTCAAAGTACTCCTCCTCTTCCTCAGCGCCAACTACTCTCTTTCCTCTTGCTTCCCTCCTTAATCTAAGGAAGGTCCTCTCAGGTTCAGAATCAAAGGAAGTTGAAGCCCCGCTTCTTCTCCCTGTCATACAACCAACAAGGCACAAGCAAGGAAATAATTACAGAAAGTACTCTTGTTAAAATTGCTGTTAGTGTGAGTGATGCAATATATCAAACAGTTAGTGGGTTAGTGAACTAAATAGTAAATAACTAAGAAAAAGGAGTAGGGGGAAGGGAGGAAAATAACTAAAACTGAAAGTAATTAACTCAAACAGAAATTTAAATCAAACAAAAGAAAAATGCTCAATCTAGTTATCCTCCAATTTAGTCATTGTTGATTCAAAATCAATCCCCGGCAACGGCGCAATAAACTTGATAGCTCGGAAACTTGTCTCTCAACAATTTTCCTTCGGCAAGTATACCAAATTGTCGTCAAGTAAAAACTCACAATAGAGTGAGGTCGAATCCCATAGGGATTGATTGGTCAAGCAACTTTAATTAGAGGAATGTTCTAGTTGAGCGAAGCAGAATTTGGTTTGAGAGTTGCAGGAAATTAAATGGCGGAAAAGTAAATAGCAGAAAATGCAAATGCTGGAAGTAAAGAGCTGAAAGTAAATGACGGAAAGTAAATTGCAGAATTGTAAACGGGAAAGGGGAAGATGCTCATGAAAGTAAATTATAGAAATTAAAGAGAATGGGTAAAATCAGAAATGGGGATTCATTGGGCTTAGGAGATGTTGCATTCTCCAGATCGAGTTCATTTTCATCTCTTCCTCAATCAATGCATTCATTGATCTCCTTGGCAATCTTAAGTGATCGAATTCCAATTCCTTGGTAATTCAATCTCTCAAATCTTGATCAATAGCCAATTCCTTGGTCAATTGCTCATGAGAAGAGATGAAGTATGGTCACTGATTATACCACATGCATTCCCAAATCAAGTGTTGGTAGGATTATAGTCACCATACCAAACCAAACCCAATTTGGTCCAACATGAGAAAGCATTTCTAGCATGATCTCTTCATTCCTCTTCCAAGGTTCAAAAGAGATCCAAGTATGAATAGCTTCTTGGTGCACGAAATTGTGATGTCCAGGCTCAAACTATTTCTGGCACGTGAGCAACTTGGTACGCGTAATCGTGATTACACATTCATAATTTGTCACAACTTCGATACAACTAACCAGCAAGTGCACTGGGTCGTCCAAGTAATACCTTACGTGAGTAAGGGTCGAATCCCACGGAGATTGTTGGTATGAAGCAAGCTATGGTCACCTTGTAAATCTCAGTCAGGCAGATATAAAGTGATACTGGTGTTTTCGAATATTATATAATAAAATAGGGATAGAGATACTTATGTAAATCATTGGTAGGAATTTCAGATAAGCGAATGGAGATGCTTTTCGTTCCTCTGAACCTCTGCTTTCCTGCTATCTTCATCCAACCAGTCTCACTCCTTTCCATGGCTGGCTTTATGCAAGGGCATCACCGTTGTCAGTGGCTACATCCCCTCCTCTCAGTGAAAGATATGCTCACATGCTCTATCACAGCACCGCCATTCATCTGTCGGTTCTCGATCATGCTGGAATAGGATTCACCCTCCTTTTGCGTCTGTCACTAACGCCCAGCACTCGCGAGTTTGAAGCTCGTCACAGTCATTCAATCATTGAATCCTACTCGGAATACCACAGACAAGGTTTAGATTTTCCGGATTCTCTTGAATGCCACCATCATTCTAGCTTACGCCACGAAGATTCTGGTTAGGAGATCTAAGAGATATTCATTCTAGCTTATTTCATGTAGAACGAAAGTGTTTGTCAGGCATGTGTTCATAGGGGAGAATGGTGATGAGCGTCACACATAATCATCACCTTCATCACGTTCTTGGGTGCGAATGAATATCTTAGAAGTGAAATAAGATGAATTGAATAGAAAACAGTAGTACTTTGCATTAATCTTTGAGGAACAGCAGAGCTCCACATCTTAATCTATGGAGTGTAGAAACTTTACCGTATGAAAATACATAAGTGAAGGTCCAGGCATGGCCGAGATGACCAGCCCCCAAAGTCTAAGAACAATGCGTTCAAAGATGATCCTAAGATCCTAAGATGATCAAAAGATGCCTAATACAATAGTAAGAGGTCCTATTTATAATAAACTAGTCACTAGGGTTTACATGAGTAAGTAATTGATGTATAAATCCACTTCCTGGGCCTACTTGGTGTGTGTTTGGGCTGAGCTTGAGTGTTGCACGTGCAGAGGCCATTTGTGGAGTTGAACGCCAGTTTTTGTGCCAGTTTGGGCGTTCAACTCTGGTTCTGGATCCTTTTCTGGCGCTGGACGCCAGGTTTGGGTAGAAAGCTGGCGTTGAACGCCAGTTTACATCGTCTATTATTGGCCAAAGTATGAACTATTATATATTGCTGGAAAGCCCTGGATGTCTACTTTCCAACGCAATTGGAAGCGCGCCATTTCGAGTTTTGTAGCTCCAAAAAATCCACTTTGAGTGCAGGGAGGTCATAATCCATCAGCATCAGCAGTCCTTCTTCAACCTCTGAATCTGATTTTTGCTCAAGTTCCTCAATTTCAGCCAGAAAATACCTGAAATTACAGAAAAACACAAAAACTCATAGTAAAGTCCAATATGTGAATTTAACATAAAAAGTAATGAAAACATCCCTAAAAGTAACTAGATCCTACTAAAAACATACTAAAAATAATGTCAAAAAGCGTATAAATTATCCGCTCATCACAACACCAAACTTAAATTGTTGCTTGTCCCCAAGCAACTGAAAATCAAATAGGATAAAAAGAAGAGAATATACTATAAATTCCGAACTATCAATGAAACAGAGCTTCAATCATATGAGCGGGACTTATAGCTTTTTGCCTCTTGAATAGTTTTGGCATCTCACTTTATCCATTGAGGTTCAGAATGATTGGCATCTATAGGAACTCAGAGTTCAGATAGTGTTATTGACTCTCCTAGTTTAGTATGATGATTCTTGAACACAGCTTCTTTATGAGTCTTGGCCGTGGCCCTAAGCACTTTGTTTTCCAGTATTACCACCGGATACATAAATGCCACAGACACATAATTGGGTGAACCTTTTCAGATTGTGACTCAGCTTTGCTAGAGTCCCCAATTAGAGGTGTCCAGGGTTCTTAAGCACACTCTTCTTTTGCTTTGGATCTTGACTTTAACCGCCCAGTCTCAAGTTTTCACTTGACACCTACACGCCACAAGCACATGGTTAGGGACAGCTTGGTTTAGCCGCTTAGACCAGGATTTTATTCCTTTAGGCCCTCCTATCCACTGATGCTCAAAGCCTTGGGATCCTTTTTATTTCCCTTGCCTTTTGGTTTTAAGGGTTATTGGCTTTTTCTGCTTGCTTTTTCTTTTTCTTTCTATTTTTTTTCGCCTATATTTTTTTTCTGCAAGCTTTGTTCTTTGCTGCTTTTTCTTGCTTCAAGAATCATTTTTATGATTTTTCAGATTATCAAATAACATGTCTCCTAGTCATCATTCTTTCGAGAGCCAACATATTTAACATTCTTAAACAACAACTTCAAAAGACATATGCACTGTTCAAGCATACATTCAGAAAACAAGAAGCATTGTCACCACATCAATATAATGAAGCTAAGTTCAAGGATAAATTCGAAACTCATGTACTTCTTGTTCTTTTGAATTAAAACATTTTTCATTTAAGAGAGGTGATGGATTCATAGGACATTCATAACTTTAAGACATAGTTACTACTACTAATGATCATGTAATGAAGACACAAACACAGATAAGTACATAACATAGAAAACGAAAAACATAAGAAGTAAGAACAAGGAATGAATCCACCTTAGTGATGGTGGCATTTCCTTCTTGAGGAACCAATGATGTCCTTGAGCTCTTCTATGTCTCTTCCTTGTCTTTGTTGCTCCTCCTTCATTGCTTTTAGATCTTCTCTGATTTCATGAAGGATGATGGAGTGCTCTTGATGTTCCACCCTTAGTTGCTTCCAATAATTGTGTGGAAGAAAATGTATCCCCTGAGGTATCTCAGGGATCTCTTGATTTGCAGTCAAATATTCTACCACTGAGCTATAAACCCTTGATGGAAGCTTTTGTCTTCCCTTTCCTCTTTCTAGAGGTTTCTCTGGCCTTAGGTGCCATCAATGGTTATGGAAAAAGCAAAAAAGCTATGCTTTTACCACACCACACTTAGAATGTTGCTCGCCCTCGAGCAAAAGAAGAACGAATAGAGGAATAAGAAGAAGATATGGAGGAGATGGATGGGAGTGTGTATTCGGCCATATGGGTGGGATTGGGTGGGAGAGAGATGTTGAATTTTGAAGGTAGTGGGTGTATGGATGTGAGTGGTCAATGGAAAACAGAAGGGATGATCATGAATGGAAAGAGAGATGATGAGGTAGGTGGGGATCCTGTGGGGTCCACAGATCCTGAGATGATCCTGTGGGGTCCACAGATCTTGAGGTGTCAAGGCATTTACATCCCTGCACCAATTTAGGCATGTAAAATGCCCTTGCACACAACTCTGGGCGTTCAGCGCCAGGTTGGTGGCCATTTTGGGCGTTCAACGCCCATTTGTGTGCCATTTCTGGCGTTGAACGCCAGAACCATGCCTGTTCTGGCATTCAGCGCCCAGAAGCTGCCCATTTTGGGCGTTCAGCGCCAGAACCATGCTCTGTTCTGGCACTGAACGCCAGACAGATGCTCCTCCAGGGTGTGATTTTTCTTCTGCTGTTTTTGATTCTGTTTTCAATTTTTTATATTTATTTTGTGACTCCATATGATCATGATCCTAAGAAAACATGAAAAACAAGAATAATAGAGTTAGATAAATAAATATTGGATTGCCTCCCAACAAGCGCTTTTTTAATGTCAATAGCTTGACAGTAGGCTCTCATGGAGCCTCACAGATGTTCAGAGCATTGTTGAGACTCTCCAACACCAAACTTAGAGTTTGGATATGGGAGTTCAACACCAAACTGAGTTTGGTTGTGGCCTCCCAACACCAAACTTAGAGTTTGACTGTGGGGGCTTCGGTTGACTCTGCTGTGAGAGAAGCTTTTCATGCTTCCTCTCCATCGTTGTAGAGGGAGATCCTTGGGTTTTAAACACAAGGGAGTCCTCATTCCATTGAAGGACTAGTTCACCTCTGTCAACATCAATCACAGCTCTTGCTGTGGCCAGGAAAGGTCTTCCTAGGATGATGGATTCATCCTTTTCCTTTCCAGTATCCAGGACTATGAAATCAGCAGGGATGTAAAGGCCTTCAACCTTTACTAATACGTCCTCTACTTGTCCATATGCCTGTTTTCTCGAATTGTCTGCCATCTCTAGTGAGATTTTAGCAGCTTGCACCCCATAGATTCCCAGTTTCTCTATTACAGAGAGGGGCATGAGGTTTATTCTTGAACCAAGGTCACACAGAGCCTTAAAGATCATGGTGCCTATGGTACAAGGTATTATGAACTTCCCAGGATCCTGTCACTTCTGAGGCAATGTCAGTTGATCCAGATCACTTAGTTCATTGATGAACAAGGGAGGTTCAACTTCCCAAGTATCAATGCCAAATAATTTGGCATTTAGCTTCATGATTGCACCAAGAAACTTGGCAGTTTGCTCTTCAGTAACATCCTCATTCTCTTCAGAAGAGGAATACTCATCAGAGCTCATGAAGGGCATAAGGAGGTTCAATGGAATCTCTATGGTCTCTAGATGAGCCTCAGAGTCCCTTGGTTCCTCAGAGGGAAGCTCCTTATTGATCACTGGACGTCCCAGGAGGTCTTCCTCACTGGGATTCACGTCCTCCACTCCCTCATTGGGTTCGGCCATTTTGCTTAAGTCAATGGTCTTGCACTCTCCTTTTGGATTCTCTTCTGTATTGCTTGGGAGAGTACTGGGAGGGATTTTAGTGATCCTTTTACTCAGCTGGCCCACTTGTGCTTCCAAATTTCTAATGGAAGACCTTGTTTCATTCATGAAACTTACAGTGGCCTTAGACAGATCAGAGACTAAGTTTGCCAAATTAGAAGTGTTTTGTTCAGAGTTCTCTGTCTGTTGCTGAGTGGATGATGGAAAAGGTTTATTATTGTTAAACCTGTTTCTTCCACCATTATTAAAGCCTTGTTGAGGCTTTTGATCCTTCCATGAGAAATTTGGATGATTTCTCCATGATGAGTTATAGGTGTTTCCATAAGGTTCACCTAAGTAATTCACCTCTGCTATTGCAGGGTTCTTAGGATCATAAGCTTCTTCTTTATAAGAAGCCTCTTGAGTACTGTTGGATGCAGCTTGCATTCCATGCAGACTCTGAGAGATCATATTGACTTGCTGAGCCAATATTTTATTCTGAGCCAATATGGCATTCAGAGTATCAACTTCAAGAACTCCCTTCTTCATAGGCATCCCATTACTCACAGGATTCCTTTCAGAAGTGTACATGAACTGGTTATTAGCAACCATGTCAATGAGTTCTTGAGCTTCTGCAGGCGTTTTCTTTAGCTGAATGGATCCACCTGCAGAAGTCTCCAGTGACATTTTTGATAGCTCAGATAAACCATCATAGAATATATCCAGGATGGTCCATTCTGAAAGCATGTCAGAAGGACACTTTTTGGTCAACTGTTTGTATCTTTCCCAAGCTTCATAGAGGGATTCACCTTCTTTCTGTCTGAAGGTTTGAACATCAGCTCTAAGCTTGCTCAGCTTTTGAGGAGGAAAGTACTTGGCTAAGAAAGCCGTGACCAGCTTATCCCAAGAGTTCAGGCTGTCTTTGGGTTGAGAATCCAACCATATTCTAGCTCTGTCTCTTATAGCAAAAGGGAAAAGCATAAGCCTGTAGACTTCAGGATCTACTCCATTAGTCTTAACAGTATCACATATCTGCAAGAATTCAGTTAGGAACTGAAAAGGATCTTCAGATGAAAGTCCATGAAACTTGCAGTTCTGCTGCATCAGAGAAACTAACTGAGGTTTCAGCTCAAAGTTGTTTGCTCCAATGGCAGGAATGGAGATGCTTCTTCCATGTAAATTGAAATTAGGTGCAGTGAAGTCACCAAGCATTCTCCTTGCATTGTTGTTGGGTTCGGCTGCCATCTCCTTTACTTGTTCGAAATTTTCAATCAAGTTGTCTCTGGATTGTTGTAATTTAGCTTCTCTTAATTTTCTCTTCAGAGTCCTTTCAGGTTCTGGATCAGCTTCAACAAGAATGTCTTTTTCTCTGTCCCTGCTCATAAGAAAGAGGAGAGAAAAAGAAAAGAAGAGGAATCCTCTATGTCACAGTAAAGAGGTTCCTTATTGTTAGTAGAAGAAAAGAAGAAGAAACTCGAACACAGATAGAAGAGGGGGGTTCGAATTTGGTGATGATGTGAGGAAGAGATGTTAGTGGATGAATAAATAAATAGAATAAGATGGGAGAGGGAGAATTTTCGAAAATTATTTTTGAAAAAGAGTCAGTGATTTTCGAAAATGGTTTTTGAAAAATGTTAGTATTTTTTCAAAAATTTTTTGAAATCAAAAATAAAAATAAAAATAATTAGTTAATTAAAAAGAAATTTTTGAAAAAGAGGGAAGATATTTTCGAAAATTAGAGAGAGAGAGTTAGTTAGGTAGTTTTGAAAAAGTTAAGAAACAAACAAAAAGTTAGTTAGTTAGTTGAAACAAATTTGGAAAAGATAAGAAGTTAGGAAGTTGGAAAAGATCTTTTGAAAAGATATTTTTGAAAAAGATAAGATAAGAAGATATTTTTGAAAAGATATGATTGAAATTAGTTTTGAAAAAGATTTGATTTAAAATCACAATTAATGACTTGATTCACAAGAAATCACAAGATATGATTCTAGACCTTAAAGTTTGAATCTTTCTTAACAAGCAAGTAACAAACTTCAAATTTTTGAATCAAAACATTAATTGTTATTGTTATTTTCGAAAATTTGGTATAAAAATAAGAAAAGAATTTTTGAAAATTATTTTTGGAATTTTCGAAAATAACCAGAAATTTTGAAAAAGATTTGATTTTTGAAAAAGATTTTGAAAAAGATAAGATTTTCAAATTGAAAATTTGATTTGACTCATGAGAAACAATTAGATTTTAAAAATTTTTGAAAAAGTCAACTCAAATTTTCGAATTTGATGAGAGAAAAAGGGAAAGATATTTTTTTGATTTTTGAATTTTTATGATGCAAGAGGAAAACACTAAAAAGATGCAATGCATGAAATTTTTAGATCAAAACAATGAATGCGTGCAAGAATGCTATGAATGTCAAGATGAACACCAAGAACACTATGAATGTCAAGATGAACATCATAGACATAATTTTGAAAAATTTTTTAATGCAAAGAAAACATGCAAGACACCAAACTTAGAATTCTTTAATGCTTATGCACTAAGAATTCAAGAATGCATATGATAAACATGAAAAGACACAAAACAAAAAATCATCAAGATCAAACAAGAAGACTTACCAAGAACAACTTGAAGATCATGAAGAACACTATGAATGCATGATATTTTCGAAAAAATGCAAGATGCATATGCAATTGACACCAAACTTATAACATGACTCAAAACTTAAACAAGAAATAGAAAATATTTTTGATTTTTATGATTTTCTAAATTTTTTTTTTTGTATTTTTTTCGAAAATTAATTGAAAAAGGAAAATAAGGATTCCAAAATTTTTAATATGAATTCCAAGAATCTTGCATTCTTAGTCTAAAGCTTCAGTCCAGGAATTAGACATGGCTCACTAGCCAGCCAAGCTTTCAAAGAAAGCTTCAGTCCAAAACACTAGACATGGCCAATGGCCAGCCAAGCTTCAGCATTTAACACCAGAGTATACTGCTCTTGATAACAAATTGCTGCTCATTACTTATCAAATATGTAACTTGCCTCTGATGGTTTGGAAGCCTCAGTCCAAAAGAATTTAGACATGGCTTTACAGCCAGCCAGGCTTCACGTGCTTCATGAAACACTAGAATTCATTCTTAAAAATCTTGAATAAAATTTTTGAAAATATTTTTATTTTTTTCGAAAACAGATGAGAAAATTTTAGAAATTATTTTTGAAAAATTTTTGAAAAGAAAACAAAAAGAAAATTACCTAATCTGAGCAACAGGATGAACCGTCAGTTGTCCAAACTCGAACAATCCCCGGCAACGGCGCCAAAAACTTGGTGCACGAAATTGTGATGTCCAGGCTCAAACTATTACTGGCACGTGAGCAACTTGGTACGCGTAATCGTGATTACGCATTCATAATTTGTCACAACTTCGATACAACTAACCAGCAAGTGCACTGGGTCGTCCAAGTAATACCTTACGTGAGTAAGGGTCGAATCCCACGGAGATTGTTGGTATGAAGCAAGCTATGGTCACCTTGTAAATCTCAGTCAGGCAGATATAAAGTGATACTGGTGTTTTCGAATATTATATAATAAAATAGGGATAGAGATACTTATGTAAATCATTGGTAGGAATTTCAGATAAGCGAATGGAGATGCTTTTCGTTCCTCTGAACCTCTGCTTTCCTGCTATCTTCATCCAATCAATCTCACTCCTTTCCATGGCTGGCTTTATGCAAGGGAATCACCATTGTCAGTGGCTACATCCCCTCCTCTCAGTGAAATATATACTCACATGCTCTGTCATAGCACGGCCATTCATCTGTCGGTTCTCGATCATGCTGGAATAGGATTCACCCTCCTTTTGCGTCTGTCACTAACGCCCAGCACTCGCGAGTTTGAAGCTCGTCACAGTCATTCAATCATTGAATCCTACTCGGAATACCACAGACAAGGTTTAGACTTTCCGGATTCTCTTGAATGCCGCCATCATTCTAGCTTACGCCACGAAGATTCTGGTTAGGAGATCTAAGAGATATTCATTCTAGCTTATTTCATGTAGAACGGAAGTGTTTGTCAGGCACGTGTTCATAGGGGAGAATGGTGATGAGCGTCACACATAATCATCACCTTCATCACGTTCTTGGGTGCGAATGGATATCTTAGAAGCGAAATAAGATGAATTGAATAGAAAACAGTAGTACTTTGCATTAATCTTTGAGGAACAGCAGAGCTCCACACCTTAATCTATGGACTGTAGAAACTCTACCGTATGAAAATACATAAGTGAAGGTCCAGGCATGGCCGAGATGGCCAGCCCCCAAAGTCTAAGAACAATGCTTTCAAAGATGATCCTAAGATCCTAAGATGATCAAAAGATGCCTAATACAATAGTAAGAGGTCCTATTTATAATAAACTAGTCACTAGGGTTTACATGAGTAAGTAATTGATGTATAAATCCACTTCCTGGGCCCACTTGGTGTGTGTTTGGGCTGAGCTTGAGTGTTGCACGTGCAGAGGCCATTTGTGGAGTTGAACGCCAGTTTTTGTGCCAGTTTGGCGTTCAACTCTGGTTCTGGATCCTTTTCTGGCGCTGGACGCCAGGTTTGGGTAGAAATCTGGCGTTGAACGCCAGTTTACGTCGTCTATTCTTGGCCAAAGTATGAACTATTATATATTTCTGGAAAGCCCTGGATGTCTACTTTCCAACGCAATTGGAAGTGCGCCATTTCGAGTTCTGTAGCTCCAAAAAATCCACTTTGGGTGCAGGGAGGCCAAAATCCAACAGCATCAACAGTCCTTCTTCAACCTCTGAATCTGATTTTTGCTCAAGTCCCTCAATTTCAGCCAGAAAATGCCTAAAATCACAGAAAAACACAAAAACTCATAGTAAAGTCCAGAAATGTGAATTTAACATAAAAACTAATGAAAACATCCCGAAAAGTAACTAGATCCTACTAAAAACATACTAAAAACAATGTCAAAAAGCGTATAAATTATCCGCTCATCACTTCTTTTCCAAGATAACTACCCAATGGGATGAAGATTTAAAGCTTTCTAGTAAAATCAAGAGAAAAGATAGAAGAAGAGTAATGAAAATTAGTATTGATCCATCAAATTACAACAGAGCTCCCTAACCCAATGAAAGGGGTTTAGTTGTTCATAGCTCTGGAAATGGAAAACAAAGATGGAGAATACATCATGAAAACTAGAAGTGTAGAGAAAGTAAATTATACAGAGAGTAGTTCTCAATTTCCCATCCCCCCAAAATCTTCTTTCTGATTCAAAACTACCCCTATATATACTACAATTCTGATCTTCTAGTTGGTTCTTCAAGTCTTGGATATGGGCCTTTGGATCTTGAGTTTGAAGCAGTTATCTTCCGCAGTGGGCTTAGCTTTACTTGCAGAGAGAAAGTGTGGAGTAGGCAGGGTGTTTAGCTCAGGACGTTAGTGGCGTTAACATTAAGTGAGAGTGTGGGTTTGAGAACGTTAGTGGCAATCACCTTTTCCACTAACGTTCCTCACCCAGGGATGATCCACGTTAACTTCAACGTTAGTGGAACCAACGTGACCACTAACATTGCCTCTTGGTCCTTCGCACACGTTATTGGGGCTCACCTTTTCCAATAACGTTGAGAGTCCTCCCTTCCCCTTACGTTAGAGTCTACGTTAGCTTAGTTAACGTGGCTCTTAACGTAGGCTTGCCAATTCTTCGAGAACGTTAGTGACACTTACCTTTGTCACTAACGTTCCAAGGTGCCCCTACTTCCCACGTCAGAGTCCACGTTAACTAAGTTAACGTGGCTTCTAACGTGGTAATGATAGCCATCTCCAACGTTAGTGACAAAGGTGAGTGTCACTAACGTTGGCTCATCATCCTATCCTCAACGTTAGCTTCCACGTTAACTAAGTTAACGTGGGAGTTAACGTGGCTCATAGTGGCTCATTGTGGCTCATTCCAATGTTAGTGACAAAGGTAAGTGTCACTAACGTTGGCGATCACTTGCTTTCTCCACGTTAGCTTCCACGTTAACTAAGTTAACGTGGCAACTAACGTGGCTCATTGTAGCTTGGCCAACGTTAGTGACAAAGGTGAGTGTCACTAACGTTGGCTTCTCTTTTGCTTCCCAACGTTAGAGTCCACGTTAACTGAGTTAACGTGGCCACTTATGAGCTTGGTCCAACGTTAGTGACAAAGGTGAGTGTCACTAACGTTGGCTCCACTTTCTTTCTTCCACGTTAGAGTTCACGTTAACTTAGTTAACGTGACTCTTAACGTGGGCTATGATGGCTTCGAGGACGTTATTGGCGATTACTTTTCTCATTAACGTTGCAAGCTAGCTCCCATTCCACGTTGGTGGTTACGTTAGTTAGACTAACGTAACTGCCAACGTGGCTCTTTCTTGCTTCCTTTGTCCTGAAATCAAGCAATACAGTGCATCAAAGTTCTAATCCACATCATGAGATATGCATCATCCAATTTGTCATCTAATTCATGCAAAATTCTCATGAAATCATGTAAAGTGCTCAATGTATGCTTAAATCAAGATGTAAGTGAAATTCTACCCAAAACTTGCTTATTTCCTAAGAAAATGAATGAAACTACCCTAAAACAATAAACAAAAGGTCAGTAAAACTGGTCAAAATGCCCTGGCATCAGTGTCTTGCATGTTTTTCTTTTCTCAAAAAGTTTAAAAAATAAGTCTTGATGTTCATCTTGATCTTCAAAGTGTTCTTGGTGTTCATCTTGACATTCAAAGTGTTCTTGCATGCATCATGGGTTTTGATCTAAAATTTCCATGCATTGTGTCTTTTTTGTGTTTAAAAATATCTTTCCCTTTTTCTCCTCATAAAATTCGAATATTTGAGTTGACTTTTTCAAAAATTTTTAAAATTTAGTTGTTTCTTATAAGACAAATCAAATTTTCAATTAAAAATTCTATCTTTTTTCAAAAATCAAATCTTTTTCATTTTTCTTTTATGATTTTCAAAAATTTCAAAAATTATTTTCAAAATCTTTTTCTTATTTCTATTTCACACTTTCGAATTAATTGCCAACATTTAATTTTTAATTCAAAAATTTTTTAAGTTGTTACTTGCCTATTCAGAAAGGTTCAATATTTGAATTTTAAAATCATATCTTTTAGTTTCTTGTTAGTCAAGTAATCAACTTTAATTTCAAAAATCAAATCTTTTTAATTTCCTTTTCAAATCTTTTTCAAATTAAATTTCAAATCATATCTTTTCAATCATATCTTTTCAATTATATCTTTTTGATTGCTAATTTCAAAATCTATTTCAAAATCAAATCTTTTTAATTTCCAATTCAAATCTCTTTCAAAATGATTTTCAATCATATCTTTTTCAAATTGATTTTCAAATCTTTTTCAATCAATCTTATCTTTCTATTTGAATCATATCTTTTTCAAAACTACTTAACTAATTCTATCTCTAATTTTCGAAAATTACCTTCATCTTTTTCAAAATTCCTTTTTGAATTAACTAATTGTTTTAAATTCAATTCAATTTGATTTAATTTTCCTTGCTTAATTTTTGAATTTTTAATTTTTAATTTAAAAAACATAAATACTTTTATTTTATTTTATCTAATTTTCGAAAATTCTTCTCCCTCACCTCCTTCTATTTATTTATTTATTTACTAACACTCCTCTTCATCTAAGAATTCGAACCTACTCCTCACCCTTGTGTTTGGATTCTCCATCTTCTATTCATATCTTCTTCTACTCACATAAAGGAATCTCTAGACTCTGACATAGAGTATTCCATATTTTCTTTTCTGTTTTCTTCTTTTTCATATGAGCAGGAACAAGGATAAGAACATTCTTGTTGAAGCTGATCCTGAACCTGAAAGGACTCTGAAGAAGAAGCTAAGGGAAGCTAAAGCACAACTCTCTGGAGAAAATCTGACTGAAAATTTTGAAAAAGAAGGAGACATGGCCGAAAATAATAACAATGCAAGGAAGATGCTTGATGACTTTACTGCACCTAATTCCAATTTACATGGAAGAAGCATCTCAATCCCTGCCATTGAAGCAAACTACTTTGAGCTGAAACCTCAATTAGTTTCTCTGATGCAACAGAACTGCAAGTTTTATGGACTTCCATCAGAAGATCCTTTTCAGTTCTTAACTGAATTCTTGTAGATCTGTGATACTGTTAAGACCAATGGGGTTGATCCCGAGGTCTACAGGCTTATGCTTTTCCCATTTGCTGTAAGAGACAGAGCTAGAATATAGTTGGACTCTCACCCTAAGGATAGCCTGAACTCTTGGGATAAGCTGGTCACAGCTTTCTTAGCCAAGTTCTTTCCTCCTCAAAAGCTTAGCAAGCTTAGAGTGAATGTTCAAACCTTCAGACAGAAGGAAGGTGAATCCCTCTATGAAGCTTGGGAGAGATACAAGGAACTGACCAAAAAGTGTCCTTCTGACATGCTTTCAGAATGGACCATCCTGGATATATTCTATGATGGTCTGTCTGAGTTATCAAAGATGTCATTGGACCATTCTGCAGGTGGATCGATTCACCTAAAGAAAATGCCTGCAGAAGCTCAAGAACTCATTGACATGGTTGCTAATTGATGAGATATTTTGATGAGAAACGAATTTCTACCAAAACACCCAAAACTAACCGGCAAGTGTACCGGGTCGTATCAAGTAATAAAAACTCACGGAAGTGAGGTCGATCCCACAGGGATTGAAGGATTGAGCAATTTTAGTTTAGTGGTTGATTTAGTCAAGCGAATCAAGTGTTGGTTGGGTGATTTGTGATTTGCAGAATGTAAATTGCATGAAATTAAAGAGAGCGGGAAAGTAAATTGCTGAAACTTAAAGGACAAGAAATTAAATGACAGAAACTTAAAGTGCAAGAAATGTAAATTGCAGAATCTTAAAGTGCAAGAAATGTAAATTGCTTGAAAAGTAAAGGGGATTGGGATGAGGATTTGCAGAATTTAAACAAGGGAAAACTAAATTGCATCAAACAGAAGAGGAAAAGGGAGTTGGGATTGAACCGGATCTTATAACAGCAAAGTAAATGAACAATGAAAGCATTAAACAGAGAATTGAAATGAGAATTTAGATCTCAGGACCCAGAGACTAGAAAACCAAGTCTAGATCTCAATGCCTTCCTAGATCCCACAAGAACAATAGCAAGGAAATTGTAAATTGCAAAGAAAAGAGATGAAGATCAAGTAACAGAAACAGAAATGCTAATTCAATTAACAGTAAAGGAAACAGAGAGATCCAAGATTGAGATTGAAACAGAATTTCTTCAATTCTCCAATCCAAGATCCAAGACAAAAGTCAAATGAAATTGAAAGCAATGAAAGCAAGAAATTAAAGTTCACTCAAGTTCAAAAGCTCTTCGAAAACTATTATGAAAATTCTAAAAGGAAAGCTCTAAAAGAAAACTCTCCAGCAAAAAGCTCTTCGAAAACTATTATGAAAATTCTAAAAGGAAAGCTCTAAAAGAAAACTCTCCAGCCAAAAAGCTCTCTCAACAAATTGAATTCTATCCTATTTATACACTTTCCAAAATGATCTTCAAGCCTTGAGTTGGGCCTTTGTTCTTGGTGGAATTGGGTTGAAAGAGGCCTTGGTTGATTGCTCTTGAAGATTGAAGAAGAACCGAAGTGAACCAATTGAACCGGAAATGGAGTTAGCCAACGTTGGTCTTCAACGTTAGGGTCAAAGTTAGGGGTCTAACTTTGACCCTAACTTTTCATATCAGCAAACCACATTCTTCTGGTTTAGACGTTGGCGCCAACGTTAGGGGTCTAACTTTGACCCTAACGTTGGCCTTGCTTGGTGTGATTGGTGCCAACGTTAGCCTCCACGTTAGGGGGCTAACGTTGGCGCAAACGTTGCCTACTCCCCCATTGTGATTTAAGTGCCAACGTTAGCCTCCAAGTTAGGGGGCTAACGTTGGCGCAAACGTTGGTAGCCCAGGGAGAAACTCTCAAGTTCCAACGTTAGCCTCCAAGTTAGGGGGCTAACGTTGGAGCTAACGTTGGCTACTTCCAAAGAGTGATTCATATGCCCAACGTTAGCCTCCAAGTTAGGGGGCTAACGTTGGGGCTAACTTCATGCAACCCGGTTCAATTTTCACTTATTCCATTGTCCTCTCTTCACTCCTAGCCATTCCTCTTTGCGTCAACCTTTCTCCAAGCCTTCTTCACCTATCATTGATCAACCAAACTAATCAAAGTTTTGCTCAAAATCATGAGGTATTCAATCTTCCACAATATGCAACAAATATAGTTCAAAACCTCATGAAATGGCATGAATTCACATATGGTTGGTTCAATCAAGGGAAACATGAAAATCTACTCAATTAGCTTGCTTGTAGCTTAAGAAAGTGCATAATTCTAATGAAAACAAAAGAAAAAGACTAGCTAAAATGGGCTAGGATGACTTGTCATCACAACACCAAACTTAAAGCTTGCTTGTCCCCAAGCAAGAAATAGATTTATGCTCCAAGGTTCTTTCAATTAAGATGGATTGAGGAACACTTGTAAAGTGCAGTGAGTGAAGTGATCAAGTATCAGTGGGGTGAACTCTAAATCATATGCTCATGCAAGGGTTTCAGTGCTCACTAGTCCTTACATATTGGGAGTCGTAGGTCTTAGGATTTTCATCCAAATGGTACCATGGAGATCTCTTTATGTGTAATCACCTTGAAGCAGCTTATAGTTTCTGTGCCTTGGTCTCGACTCTAAGTATCATGTCTCAAAGCGGCTCTTTAGATAAGCTTTCAATCAATACTCCTAAACCAGTTGGTTTTAAGGTATTAGGTGTTAAAGCACCCCTAAGGATTTACTTGCTCAAGCCTCTTTCCTTGACACACTTCAACCACAAGCATTTTACTAGGCTAACAACTCTTTGAGTCATTGTTTCTTCTTTCTTTTCTGCCTAGTAATTGATGCTCAGAGCCTTGGACCATGTTCTTTTTGTTTTTGTATTTTCTTTTCTTTCTTTTGTTTTGTTTGCTGCTTCTTGGATCAATAGATTTTTGAGAATCTCCACAATACTTCTTTGAACTTCATGTCCCGCCTATGAGCTCCCATGCAAGTTTTCACAAGCATGCAACCTCAGTACAAAATCGTATAACCAGAACCACCACTTCTCCTAATCTTTTGCTTGCCTCAAAATTGTTTAATTCCTCAATCCTTCTTTTCAAAGAACTTTCATGTGATGCATTTCTTGGAAATTGAGTGCAAACAAGTTTTGAAGATAAGAATGTTGTGAATGATCAAACATCTTGCTTATTGAATTATAAAGAAAGAAATTATACTATGTATGCAGGCAGGGGTAAATAGAAAAGAAACTATACTATGCAGACAGGCAGGGTAGATCAGGATACAATCCAACTCTCAATCACAGCAATATTTAATGCAAAACAATGACTTAACAATACAACCTGTTGAAGTTTACTTTCTTTCCTTCTTCTCATCATCATCATTGCTGGCCTTCATGTTCATCTTTTGTTTCTTTGGTTGATGATGCTTAATCCTTCCAACAGTTTGTATGGACCTCTGCAATGATATTGAAAGTTGCTTGTTCCCCAAGCACTTGAAAAATGGTTAGCTTGCATGATTTATTTGTGGCTTTTGTACTTACTTTGGTGTGGGCACACCAAACTTAGTACCTTGCCAATGCATTAGATTAACCATGTGTAAAACTCTTTTTCTTTTTCAAAAATGACAAAACTGAAAACTAGGAAACAGCAGAATAGTTAACTAGTTTATACAACATGCTTGAAGCCAGCATTATGCAGAAATTGAGAATGTGTTTTATGATGGGATTTTGGTGAAACACCAAACTTAGAATCTTTCATTCTCCCTTAGATTGTTTTGGTGTGCAACACCAAACTTAGCTTCTTGCAATATAGATAAAACTAATTAACCTTTTTATTAAAATAGCTATGAAAAGAAAACTACCTCAGGTTGGGTTGCCTCCCAACAAAGCGCTTCTTTATTGTCACTAGCTTGACATCCTTCATTCTTTGATCATGGAGGCTGAAAATCATAGTGCCTCAGCTTTTCTCCTCTCACTATGGACTTCCTTACTGTCTCCTCCATTTCTTGGTGCCCTTCTTCAGAAATTCCAGAGATGGAGAACTCTCTCTTAGTTCATGTCATACAACCAAAACAGCAAAGATGCACAGAGCATTCTGTAGCTTGCGTGCAGTGGGGGTTAGTAGAGACAAAGTCTCAAACAGTTAGTGTGCAAGTCAAAAATTAAAGAAACAGAAAAGAAAAAATGCTTGATCTAGATCACCACCTCACTTAATCATTGTCAATCTATTCAATCCCCGGCAACGGCGCCAAAAACTTGATGAGATATTTTGATGAGAAACGAATTTCTACCAAAACACCCAAAACTAACCGGCAAGTGTACCGGGTCGTATCAAGTAATAAAAACTCACGGAAGTGAGGTCGATCCCACAGGGATTGAAGGATTGAGAAATTTTAGTTTAGTGGTTGATTTAGTCAAGCGAATCAAGTGTTGGTTGGGTGATTTGTGATTTGCAGAATGTAAATTGCATGAAATTAAAGAGAGCGGGAAAGTAAATTGCTGAAACTTAAAGGACAAGAAATTAAATGACAGAAACTTAAAGTGCAAGAAATGTAAATTGCAGAATCTTAAAGTGCAAGAAATGTAAATTGCTTGAAAAGTAAAGGGGATTGGGATGAGGATTTGCAGAATTTAAACAAGGGAAAACTAAATTGCATCAAACAGAAGAGGAAAAGGGAGTTGGGATTGAACCGGATCTTATAACAGCAAAGTAAATGAACAATGAAAGCATTAAACAGAGAATTGAAATGAGAATTTAGATCTCAGGACCCAGAGACTAGAAAACCAAGTCTAGATCTCAATGCCTTCCTAGATCCCACAAGAACAGTAGCAAGGAAATTGTAAATTGCAAAGAAAAGAGATGAAGATCAAGTAACAGAAACAGAAATGCTAATTCAATTAACAGTAAAGGAAACAGAGAGATCCAAGATTGAGATTGAAACAGAATTTCTTCAATTCTCCAATCCAAGATCCAAGACAAAAGTCAAATGAAATTGAAAGCAATGAAAGCAAGAAATTAAAGTTCACTCAAGTTCAAAAGCTCTTCGAAAACTATTATGAAAATTCTAAAAGGAAAGCTCTAAAAGAAAACTCTCCAGCAAAAAGCTCTTCGAAAACTATTATGAAAATTCTAAAAGGAAAGCTCTAAAAGAAAACTCTCCAGCCAAAAAGCTCTCTCAACAAATTGAATTCTATCCTATTTATACACTTTCCAAAATGATCTTCAAGCCTTGAGTTGGGCCTTTGTTCTTGGTGGAATTGGGTTGAAAGAGGCCTTGGTTGATTGCTCTTGAAGATTGAAGAAGAACCGAAGTGAACCAATTGAACCGGAAATGGAGTTAGCCAACGTTGGTCTTCAACGTTAGGGTCAAAGTTAGGGGTCTAACTTTGACCCTAACTTTTCATATCAGCAAACCACATTCTTCTGGTTTAGACGTTGGCGCCAACGTTAGGGGTCTAACTTTGACCCTAACGTTGGCCTTGCTTGGTGTGATTGGTGCCAACGTTAGCCTCCACGTTAGGGGGCTAACGTTGGCGCAAACGTTGCCTACTCCCCCATTGTGATTTAAGTGCCAACGTTAGCCTCCAAGTTAGGGGCTAACGTTGGCGCAAACGTTGGTAGCCCAGGGAGAAACTCTCAAGTTCCAACGTTAGCCTCCAAGTTAGGGGGCTAACGTTGGAGCTAACGTTGGCTACTTCCAAAGAGTGATTCATATGCCCAACGTTAGCCTCCAAGTTAGGGGGCTAACGTTGGGGCTAACTTCATGCAACCCGGTTCAATTTTCACTTATTCCATTGTCCTCTCTTCACTCCTAGCCATTCCTCTTTGCTTCAACCTTTCTCCAAGCCTTCTTCACCTATCATTGATCAACCAAACTAATCAAAGTTTTGCTCAAAATCATGAGGTATTCAATCTTCCACAATATGCAACAAATATAGTTCAAAACCTCATGAAATGGCATGAATTCACATATGGTTGGTTCAATCAAGGGAAACATGAAAATCTACTCAATTAGCTTGCTTGTAGCTTAAGAAAGTGCATAATTCTAATGAAAACAAAAGAAAAAGACTAGCTAAAATGGGCTAGGATGACTTGTCATCACTAATAACCAGTTCATGTACACTTCTGAGAGAAATCCTGTAAGTAATAGGACGCCTCAAAGGAAGGGAGTTCGTGAAATTGATACTCTGAATGCTACATTGGCTCAGAACAAAATATTAACTCAGCAAGTCAATATGATTTCTCAGAGTCTGAATGGAATGCAAGCTGCATCCAACAGTACTCAAGAGGCATCTTCTGAAGAAGAAGCTTATGATCCTGAGAACCCTGCAATAGCAGAGGTGAATTACATGGGTGAACCCTATGGAAACACCTATAATCCCTCATGGAGAAATCATCCAAATTTCTCATGGAAGGATCAACAAAAGCCTTAAAAAGGCTTTAATAATGGTGGAAGAAACAGGTTTAGCAATAGCAAGCCTTTTCCATCATCCACTCAGCAACAGACAGAGAATTCCGAGTAGAATCCATCTAGCTTGGCAAATATAGTCTCTGATCTATCTAAGGCCACTTTAAGTTTCATGAATGAAACAAGGTCCTCCATTAGAAATTTGGAGGCACAAGTGGGCCAGCTGAGTAAAAGAGTCACTGAAACTCCTCCTAGTACTCTTCCAAGCAATACAGAAGAAAATCCAAAGAAAGAGTGCAAAGCCATTGATTTAATCCTCATGGCCGAACTTACAAGGGAGGAGGAGGACGTGAATCCTAGTGAGGAAGACCTCCTGGGACGTCCAGTGATCAATAAGGAGTTTCCCTCTGAGGAACCAAAGGAATCTGAGGCTCATCTAGAGACCATAGAAATTCCATTGAACCTCCTTATGCCATTCATGAGCTCTGATGAGTATTCTTCTTCTGAAGAGAATGAAGATGTTACTGAAGAGCAAGTTGCCAAGTACCTTGGTGCAATCATGAAGCTGAATGCCAAATTATTTGGTAATGAGACTTGGGAAGATGAACCTCCCTTGCTCACCAATGAACTGAGTGATCTGGATCAACTGACATTGCCTCAGAAGAAACAGGATCCTGGAAAGTTCTTAATACCTTGTACCATAGGCGCCATAACCTTTGAGAAGGCTCTATGTGACCTTGGGTCAGGGATAAACCTCATGCCACTCTCTGTAATGGAGAAACTGGGAATCTTTGAGGTGCAAGCTGTCAGAATCTCATTAGAGATGGTAGACAACTCAAGAAAACAGGCTTATGGACTAGTAGAGGACGTGTTAGTAAAGGTTGAAGGCCTTTATATCCCTACTGATTTCATAATCCTAGACACTGGGAAGGAAGAGGATGAATCCATCATCCTTGGAAGACCCTTCCTAGCCATAGCAAGAGCTGTGATTGATGTGGACAGAGGAGAGTTAGTCCTTCAACTGAATGAGGACAACCTTGTGTTTAAAACTCAAGGATCTCCTTCTGTAACCATGGAGAGGAAGCATGATAAGCTTCTCTCACTACAGAGTCAACCAAAGCCCCTACAGTCAAACTCTAAGTTTGGTGTTGGGAGGCCACAACCAAACTCTAAGTTTGGTGTTGAACCCCCACATTCAAACTCTAAGTTTGGTGTTGGGAGGTTCCAGCAATGCTCTGAACATCTGTGAGGCTCCATGAGAGCTCACTGTCAAGCTATTGACATTGAAGAAGCACTTATTGGGAGGCAACCCAATGTTATTTAATCATATCTATTTTATTTTCTTTTTGTTATTTCGTGTTTTATTAGGTTGATGATCATGTGAAGTCATAAAAACTACTGAAAAATCAAAAATAGAATGAAAAACAGCATTAAAAATAGCACACCCTGGAGGAGAGCAGTCTGGCATTTAAAGGCCAGAAACAAGCATCTGTCTGGCGTTTAACGCCAGAAACAGGCACCAACCTGGCGTTAAACGCCAGAAACAAGCTACATTTGGGCGTTTAACGCCAGAAACAGGTAGCAGTTTGGCGTTAAATGCCAGGATTGCACACTAAGGGCGTTTTACACGCCTAATTGGAGCAGGGATGTTAAGTCCTTGACCCACTTGCTCTGTGGACCCCACAGGATCCCCACATCTTCTTCTTTCCTCTTCACACCTTTTTATAACTCTCTTCCCTAAATACCCTTCACCAATCACCCCCATACCTCTTCCACAACCATCATACAACCCACCTACACCCACCCACTTAAATTCAAACCATCACTCCTTTTTTTTCACACATCACACCCCCTTGGCCGTATTCACATATCTCCCTCTATTTCCTCCATTTTCTTCTTCTTCTATTACTTTCTTTCTTTTTTTGCTCGGGACGAGCAAACCTTTTAAGTTTGGTGTGGTAAAAGCATTACTTTTTGTTTTTTCATAACCATTAATGACACCTAAGGCCAAAGAAACCTCAAAAAAGAGGAAAGGGAAGGCAATTGCTTTCACCTCTGAGTCATGAAAGATGGAAAGATTCATCTCACAAGCCCATCACTAAGAAAAGAATGGAGCAAACAAGAGATCATGGACCTCAACAAGAGCATGAGGAAATTCCTCACCATGAAATCCCTGAGATGCCTAAAGGGATGCACTTTCCTCCACAAAACTATTGGGAGCAAATCAACACCTCCCTAGGAGAATTAAGTTCCAACATGGGACAACTAAGGGTGGAGCACCAAGAGCACTCCATCATTCTACATGAGATTAGAGAAGATCAAAGAGCCATGAGGGAGGAACAACAAGGACAAGGAAGAGACATAAAGGAGCTCAAAAGCACCATTGGTTCTTCAAGAAGAGGAAAACACCACCCTCACTAAGGTGGACTCATTCCTTAATCTCCTTGTCTATTTCTTTTACTGTTTTTTTTTATTTTTGAGCTTTATGTTTTATTTATGTTTGTGTCTTTACTATATGATCACTAGTGTCCAAGTGTCTATGCCTTAAAGTTATGAATATGAATCCATCACCTCTCTTAAATGAAAAAATGTTCTACAAACAAAAGAACAAGAAGTACATGGTTTCAATTCATCCTTGAAACTAGTTTAATTATTTTGATGTGGTGACAATACTTTTTGTTTTCTGAATGAATGCTTGAACAGTGCATATGTCTTTTGAAATTGTGGTTTAAGAATGTTAAATATGTTGGCTCTTGAAGAATAAGGAAAAAGGAGAAATGTTATTTGATGATCCGAAAAATCATAAAATTGATTCTTGCAGCAAGAAAAAGCAGTGAATACAAAAGCTTGCGAAAAAAAAGAGAAAAGAAAAACAGCAAAAAAAAAAGAGAGAAAGAAAAAGAAAAAGCAAGCAGGAAAAGCCAAAAGCTCTTTAAACAAAAAGGCAAGAGCAAAAAGCCAATAGCCCTTAAAACCAAAAGGCAAGGGTAATAAAAAAGGGATCTAAGGCTTTGAGCATCAGTGGATGGGAGGGCCTAAAGGAATAAAATCCTGGCCTAAGCGGCTAAACCAAGCTGTCCCTAACCATGTGCTTGTGGCGTGAAGGTGTCAAGTGAAAACTTGAGACTGAGCGGTTAAAGTCAAGGTCCAAAGCAAAAGAATAGTGTGCTTAAGAACTCTGGACACCTCTAATTGGGGACTTTAGCAAAGCTGAGTCACAATCTGAAAAGGTTCATCCAATTATGTGTCTATGGCATTTTGTGTATCCGGTGGTAATACTGGAAAACAAAGTGCTTCGGGCCACGGCCAAGACTCATAAAGTAGTTGTGTTCAAAAATCAACATACTGAACTAGGAGAATCAATAACACTTTCTGAATTCTAAGTTCCTATATATGCCAATCATTCTGAACTTCAATGGATAGAGTGAGATGCCAAAACTATTCAAGAGGCAAAAAGCTACAAGTCCCGCTCATCTGATTGGAGCTAAGTTTCATTGATATTCTGGAATTTATAGTATATTCTCTTCTTTTTATCCTATTTTATTTTTAGTTGCTTGGGAACAAGCAATAATTTAAGTTTGGTGTTGTGATGAGCGGATTATTTATACGCTTTTTGGCATTGTTTTTACAAAGTTTTTAGTATGATTTAGTTAGTTTTTAGTATATTTTTATTAGTTTTTAAATAAAATTCACATTTCTGGACTTTACTATGAGTTTGTGTGTTTTTCTGTGATTTCAGGTAATTTATGGCTGAAATTGAGGGATGATGACAAGTCATCTTAGCCTAGTTTCACTAATCTTTTTCTCTTGTTATCATTTAGTTTTATGCACTTTCTTGCATTGTAAATTAGCCATTTGAATTGGAATTGCATGGTTTCCTTAAATCAATCAACCACCTTTTAATTGATACAAAATCATAAGGTTCAAGATAACTTTAGTTGATAATTAATTGATTTATAAACCTTGTGAATTTTGTGATACTTTGATTGGTTGTTTTGATTACTTTTAGGTGAAGAAAGGAAACAAAAGGTGTGCCAACGTTATGGAAGAAGGTTGCAAGAATGGGTTTGAAAAAAATGGAATTCACGTTTGAGCTAACGTTTGCCTCAAACGTCAACTCAAACATGAGTAGCAGTTGAAGAACACCCTGGGGAAAAGCCAACATTTGCGCCAACGTTTGCCTCAAACGTTGAGGTCAAACGTTGGCTGAAGAATGAAGCTCCTGGTAAGCAACGTTTGAGCCAACGTTTGCCTCAAACGTGAGGTCAAACGTTGGCTCCAAAATAGAAGAGAATTGAAGCTCCTGGGAAGGCAACGTTTGCGCCAACGTTTGCCTCAAACGTGAGGTCAAACGTTTGTGCCAAAGAGAAGAGAAATAGCATCCCTGGAGGCAGCAACGTTTGAGCCAACGTTTGCCTCAAACGTGAGGTCAAACGTTGGCGCCAAACAGCATGAAGGGGCATACTTCCAACGAGAATAACTTGAGTTGTAGATGTCCAATTGAGATGATTCCAAGTGGGTTAGAAAGCTAACATTCAGAGCTTTCCAACCATATATAATAGTCTCTATTGGGCACAAAATTGGCAACGCGACAAGAGGACAAAGTAGCCCCTAAGAAGCATACAAAAAGGGAGGTCCACGTTTGAGCTCACGTTTGACCTCAAACGTTGAGCCAAACGTGGAAGACAGCACACGGCCTAGCTGCATAATGCCTCACTCAAGTAACGTTTGAGTCAACGTTTGCCTCAAACGTTGGCTCAAACGTGAATGGTTCATGGCCTGGTTCACTAATGGATTTCCTCCCAACACCAAGAGCAATCAACAGAGGCCACTATCAACCCAATTCCATCAAGGCTAAAGGCCCAATTCAAGGCTTAATGATCATTTGAAGAAAGTGTATAAATAGCTTAGGATTTGAAGTTTTTGGGGAGCTTCCTTTTTAGAATTTTTAATACTTGCAGTAGAGAGCTTTTGGGTTTTGAGCATTTTGGAGATTCTGAGTCTCGGGGAAGGAGAATTGAATTCTCTTCCTCTTAGTTTTCTTGTTTTCAATTTCATCTTACAATTGTCTTGAGTCTTGGGTGTTGAAGAATTGAGGAAATTCTGTCTCAATCTCACCTTAAGATCTCTCTGTTTTCTTTACTGCATTCCTTTGAGAAATCAATATTTGAATCCTTTTCTTCTACTGCTTCATCTTTACTTTTCTTGCAATTAAATTCTGAGATTGGATCTAGGAAGGCATTGAGATCTAGACTTGGTTATCTAGTCTCTTGGGTCCTGAGATCTGGAGATTCTATTTTAAGTTTCTCTGTTGAACGCTTCTTCAAGCAATTTACATTTTCTGTTTGAGATCTACTGCAATTAAATTCACCCTTTACTTCCCTGATTGTTGCAATTTACTTTCCTGTGTTTAATTTCTGCAATTCCACATCCCTAACCCATTTACAATTCAAGCCATTTATATTTCTTGCACCTTAAGATTCAGTCATTTACATTTCTTGCAATCTAAGTTTCTACAATTTAATTTCTTGTTCTTTAAGATTCAGCACTTTTATTTTCGGTTCTCTTTAATTTCTTGCAATTCACCCACTCCCCTTTACATTTCAAGCAATTTAGTTTCTGAAATCATACTTCACTCAACTCAACACTTGATTTGCTTGACTAAATCAACCACTAAACTAAAATTGCTCAATCCTTCAATCCCTGTGGGATCGACCTCACTCACGTGAGTTATTATTACTTGATGCGACCCGGTGCACTTGCCGGTGAGTTTTGTGTCGGATCGTTTTCCGAACATCAAGTTTTTGGCGCCGTTGCCGGGGATTGAAATAGATTGACAATGATTAAGTGAGGTGGTAGTTTAGATCAAGCACTTTTTCTTTTCTGTTTCTCTAATTTTTGACTGACACACTAACTGTTTGAATTTTTGCCTGAGCTATTGAAACCTCACTTTAGCAATGGAGTGAAGTTCTCTTGGTTTAACTTGCTGAGTATGATTCTCATAGCTTGATAAATTAACGAGAAAAGTGATTTTCGATCATTAATCTCTCAAGTTTACCAACTGTTTGACACATTGCGTTAACTACTCCTGGCATAAATGTACTCCATCTTCATTTGAACTGTATGTGATTGTGCAGACCATGGAAGGGAAATCGATGAATGCCAGCAATCATGGGAGCGATATCCCCACCTTAGATGACAAGCAACCACTCATCACCATGAACGACATTGCTCAGTGGTTTGAAGCTTTCCCACAGGGAAACATCATCGGATGGGAAGAACTAATGAGTGAACTCCTAGTCAAGCTGAAGCCACCTCAAAGAACTGTTAAACCAGAGGCAGGAATGCAACCATCCGCACAAGAGAAGGAAATTGAAGGTATTCGTGCAATCATGGCCCAAAGCAAGCCGATATATCAACAGCTTAAGCAACAACTGGAGCTGATTAACCAAAAAGTAGATGAGTTGCAACATGCTGTGGGAAATTCACAGAACTCACCTCAAAATCCCCAGTGTTGGAATCAACCTGAAAACGGTTCTGGAGTAATTAACTATGAGCAACAAAGTCATGAGCGATCACACTCTCCAAATAGCTCCTCAAGCATGTCCCAACGTAGGACTCAGAATGATGTGTACAACCCACCCTGGAGAACTCAATCCACTTGGAGGGGGGTTGAAAACCAAAATCAAAGACCAAGGGACTTCAACTGCAACAACCCCAATTTCAAAAACCAGCATAAAAACAATCCCCACAACAACAACCATCACGCACCACCCCAATGCACACACTTCCAACCCCATCCTACCTCACAACTCGCCCAAAATGACTTCCGTCAACCATTACAGTTGACACAACCACAACCAATTCCAAACTCTCAAAGACTATATGTTCTAGAAATGATGATGGAAAGATTCATGAATGTTCAAGAAATGATAACAATAGAGCAGGAAGAAGTAAGGAAAAATCAAGAGATGATAAGCAGGAACTAAGAGGCCTCACTCAGAAGAGTTGAAAAGCAAATGGAACAACTGGTTCAAAACCTTGCTGAATTGGGCGATAGAGAGGCAAATATATCCCTGAGGGCCACTGAAGATGACCCAAAGAACAGTGAAAAAGCTGCTGGGTTGAAAGGGAAAGCAGTTATGGAAAAAAATGAGAAGGCTACGGGAAAAGAAACAATCATCAAGGAAAAGCCCACGGTGAGAGGGGGAAACCAAAGGCAACAGAAGCCTCAACTTCCATAATCAGAGGATGAAAGATGTCAAGCTAATGACAATAAAAGAGCACTTGTTGGGAGGCAACCCAACCAGAGGTAGTTTTCTTTCCATAGTTACTTTAATAAAAAGGTTAATTAACTTCATCTATATTGCAAGAAGCTAAGTTTGGTGTTGCACACCAAAACAATATAAGGGAGAATGAAGGATTCTAAGTTTGGTGTTCCACCAAAATTTCATCATATAACATATTCTCACCTTCTGCATAATGCTAGCTTCAAGCATTTAGACAAACTAGTTAACCATTCTGCTGTTTTCAGTTTAATTGCCTTTGAAAAAGAAAAAGAGTTTCACAGCTGGTTAGTTTGATGAACAAGAATCATTGGCAAGGTACTAAGTTTGGTTTTTCCACACCAAAGTAAGTATAAAGGCCCACAAATAAATCATGCATGCTAACCATTGTTTCTAAGTGCTTGGGGAACAAGCAACTTTCAATATCACTGCAGGGTACCATACAAACTTTTGGAAGGATTAAGCATCATCTATCAAAAGGAAGAGAGAGGAATGTAAAGATCGGCAATGATGATGAGGAAGAGGAAAGCAAGCAAACTCTAAAAGGTTGTATTGTTCAGTGATTATTTTGTATCAGATGCTGCTAAATTGAAAGTTACATAATACCCCTGCCTGCCTGCATAGCATAGTTTTTCTGTAATTCAATAAGCAAGATGCTTGATCATTAACAACATTTTTCTTTTAAAAACTTGTTTGCACTCAATGTTCAAAAATTGCATCACATGAAAGTTCTTTGAAAAGAAGGATTGAGGAATTAAACAATTTTGAGGCAAGCAAAAGATTAGGAGAAGTGGTGGTTCTAGTTGTATGATTATGCATTGAGGTTGCATGCTTGTGAAAACTTGCATGGGAGCTCATAGGCAGGACATGAAGTTCAAAGAAGTATTGTGGAGATTCTCAAAAATCTATTGATCCAAGAAGCAGCAAACAAAACAAAAGAAAGAAAAGAAAATACAAAGACAAAAAGAACATGGCCCAAGGCTCTGAGCATCAATTACTAGGCAGAAAAGAAAGAAGAAACAATGACTCAAAGAGTTGTTAGCCTAGTAAAATGCTTGTGGTTGAGTTGTATCAAAGAAAGAGGCTTGAGCAAGTAAATCCTTAGGGGTGCTTCAACACCTAATACCTTAAAACCAACTGGTTTAGGAGTATTGATTGAAAGCTTATCTAAAGAGCCGCTTTGAGACATGACACTTAAAGTCAAGGCCAAAGCAAAGAAACTATAAGCTGCTTCAAGGTGACTACATATAAAGAGATCTCCATGATACCATTTGGATGAAAATCCTAAGACCTAAGACTCCCAATATGTGAGGACTAGTAAGCACTGAAGCCCTTGTATGAGCATATAATTTAGAGTTCACCCCACTGTTACTTAATCACTTCACTCACCGGATAGAACATGTAATTCTTCAAATCCATTCAAAATTGAAAGAACCTTTGAGCATAATTCTTTTCTTGCTTGGGGACAAGCAAGCTTTAAGTTTGGTGTTGTGATGACAAGTCATCTTAGCCTAGTTTCACTAATCTTTTTCTCTTGTTATCATTTAGTTTTATGCACTTTCTTGCATTGTAAATTAGCCATTTGAATTGGAATTGCATGGTTTCCTTAAATCAATCAACCACCTTTTAATTAATACAAAATCATAAGGTTCAAGCTAACTTTAGTTGATAATTAATTGATTTATAAACCTTGTGAATTTTGTGATACTTTGATTGGTTGTTTTGATTACTTGTAGGTGAAGAAAGGAAACAAAAGGTGTTCCAACATTATGGAAGAAGGTTGCAAGAATGGGTTTGAAAAAAATGGAATTCACGTTTGAGCTAACGTTTGCCTCAAACGTCAACTCAAACGTGAGTAGCAGTTGAAGAACACCCTGGGGAAAAGCCAACGTTTGCGCCAACGTTTGCCTCAAACGTTGAGGTCAAACGTTGACTGAAGAATGAAGCTCCTGGAAAGCAACGTTTGAGCCAACGTTTGCCTCAAACGTGAGGTCAAATGTTGGCTCCAAAAGAGAAGAGAATTGAAGCTCCTGGGAAGGCAACGTTTGTGCCAACGTTTGCCTCAAACGTGAGGTCAAACGTTGGCGCCAAAGAGAAGAGAAATGGCATCCCTGGAGGCAGCAACGTTTGAGCCAACGTTTGCCTCAAACGTGAGGTCAAACGTTGGCGCCAAACAGCATGAAGGGGCATACTTCCAATGAGAATAACTTGAGTTGTAGATGTCCAATTGACGTGATTCCAAGTGGGTTAGAAGGCTAACATTCAGAGCTTTCCAACCATATATAATAGTCTCTATTGGGCACAAAATTGGCAATGCGAAAAGAGGACAAAGTAGCCCCCAAGAAGCATACAAAAAGGGAGGTCCACGTTTGAGCTCACGTTTGACCTCAAACGTTGAGCCAAACGTGGAAGACAGCACACGGCCTAGCTGCATAATGCCTCACTCAAGTAACGTTTGAGTCAACGTTTGCCTCAAACGTTGGCTCAAACGTGAATGGTTCATGGCCTGGTTCACTAATGGATTTCCTCCCAACACCAAGAGCAATCAACAGAGGCCACTATCAACCCAATTCCATCAAGGCTAAAGGCCCAATTCAAGGATTAATGATCATTTGAAGAAAGTGTATAAATAGCTTAGGATTTGAAGTTTTTGGGGAGCTTCCTTTTTAGAATTTTTAATACTTGCAGTAGAGAGCTTTTGGGTTTTGATCATTTTGGAGATTCTGAGTCTCGGGGAAGGAGAATTGAATTCTCTTCCTCTTAGTTTTCTTATTTTCAATTTCATCTTACAATTGTCTTGAGTCTTGGGTGTTGAAGAATTGAGGAAATTCTGTCTCAATCTCACCTTAAGATCTCTCTGTTTTCTTTACTACATTCCTTTGAGAAATCAATATTTGAATCCTTTTCTTCTACTGCTTCATCTTTACTTTTCTTCCAATTAAATTCTGAAATCGGATCTAGGAAGGCATTGAGATCTAGACTTGGTTATCTAGTCTCTTGGGTCCTGAGATCTGGAGATTCTATTTTAAGTTTCTCTGTTGAACGCTTCTTCAAGCAATTTACATTTTCTGTTTGAGATCTACTGCAATTAAATTCACCCTTTACTTCCCTGATTGTTGCAATTTACTTTCCTGTGTTTAATTTCTGCAATTCCACATCCCTAACCCATTTACAATTCAAGCCATTTACATTTCTTGCACCTTAAGATTCAGTCATTTACATTTCTTGCAATCTAAGTTTCTACAATTTAATTTCTTGTTCTTTAAGATTCAGCACTTTTATTTTCGGTTCTCTTTAATTTCTTGCAATTCACCCACTCCCCTTTACATTTCAAGCAATTTAGTTTCTGAAATCATACTTCACTCAACTCAACACTTGATTCGCTTGACTAAATCAACCACTAAACTAAAATTGCTCAATCCTTCAATCCCTGTGGGATCGACCTCACTCACGTGAGTTATTATTACTTGATGCGACCCGGTGCACTTGCCGGTGAGTTTTGTGTCGGATTGTTTTCCGAACATCAAGGGACCTGAGCAAAAATCAGATTCAGAGGTTGAAGAAGGACTGCAGATGCTGTTGGAATCTAACCTCCCTGCACTCAAAGTGGATTTTCTGGAGCTACAGAACTCCAAATGGTGCGCTCTCAATTGCGTTGGAACGTAGACATCCAGGGCTTTCCAGGAATATATAATAGTCCATACTTTGCCCGAGTTTAGATGACGCAAACTGGTGTTCAATGCCAGTTCCATGCTACATTCTAGAGTTAAATGCCAGAAACAGGTTGCAAAGTGGAGTTAAATGCCAGAAACAGGTTACAAACTGGCGTTCAACTCCAAGAGAAGCCTCTACACGTGTAAAGCTCAATGCTCAGCCCAAGCACACACCAAGTGGGCTCCAGAAGTGGATTTCTGCATCATTTACTCATTTCAGTAAACCCTAATAACTAGTTTAGCATAAATAGGACTTTTTACAATTGTATTTACATCTTCGGATCATTTTAAGTCTTGGTTACTCCGGCTCCCCTCTGGGGCCGAGACCAATGAACTCCATTATCACTTATGTATTTTCAATGGTAGAGTTTCTACACACCATAGATTAAGGTGTGGAGCTCTGCTGTTCCTCATGAATTAATACAAAGTACTATTGTTTTTCTATTCAATTCAAGCTTATTCTGATTCTAAGATATTCATTCGCACCTTAATATGAATGTGATGATCGTGATAGTCATCACCTTTCCTAACCCATGAACGCGTGCCTGACAACCACTTCCGTTCTACCTTAGACGGAATGAGTATCTCTTAGATATCTAATACAGGGGACTGAGTCTGAGAAAGTCTAAACCCATGGGTAGCCATTCCTGAGATCCAGAAAGTCTAAACCTTATCTGTGGTATTCCGAGTAGGATCTGGGAAGGGATGGTTGCGACGAGCTTCAAACTCGCGAGTGCTGAGCGTAGTGACAAACACAAAAGGATCAATGGATCCTATTCCAGTATGATCGAGAACCGACAGATGATTAGCCATGCAGTGACAGCGCATTGGACAATTTTCACTGAGAGGACAGGATGTAGCCATTGACAACGGTGATACCTAACATACAACTTGCCATAGAAAGGAGTATGAATGATTGGATGAAGGCAACAGGAAAGTAGAGGTTCAGGAGGAACGAACGCATCTCTATACGCTTATCTGAAATTCTCACCAATGAATTACATAAGTATCTCTATCTTTAATTTATGTTTTATTTATCTTTTAATTATTAAATCTCCATAATCAATTGAATCTGCCTGACTGAGATTTACAAGCTGACCATAGCTTGCTTCAAGCCAACAATCTCCGTGGGATCAACCCTTACTCACGTAAGGTTTATTACTTAGACGACCCAGTGCACTTGCTGGTTAGCTGTGCGAAGTTGTGACAAAGAACTAAGATTATGAACGTGCGTATTGAGTTTTTAGCACCGTTACCAAGGAATGGAACCATCACGATTTCTGCGCACCAAAGATACTAGGGAAGAGCGAGTTGCTCGGTATCTAGGAGCTCTAATGAAGCTGAATGCCAAGTTATTTGGTACAAAGCCTCTCGAGGAAGAACCTCCACTGCTCACCAAACAACTCCATGCTTTAGCTCAGCAAGAGCTACCACAGAAGTTTTCAGATCCTGGACGCTTTCTGATTCCTTGCACCATAGGCACTATGACCTTTGAAAAAGCTCTGTGTGACCTAGGATCAAGTATTAACCTTATGCCACTCTCTGTAATGGAGAAAGTGGGCATCCTTGAGGTACACGCTGCAAAAATCTCACTAGAGATGGCAGATAAGACAATGAAGAAGCCATATGGCTTAGTAGAGGATGTCTTGGTGAAAGTTGAAAACCACTACATCCCTGCAAACTTCATAGTCTTGGACATAGGAGAGGATGAGGATGACTGTGTCATCCTTAGAAGACCTTTCCTAGCCACAGCCAATGCTATCATTGATGTGGGTAAGGGAGAATTGCCCTATAGTTAGGAGAGGACCACATCTTATTCAAGATGCCTCATCCCAATTCTCCCTCTAAAAGAGAGATAACTATGCAACACCTAGTGTTCCAACCCTCTCTTTCTATGCAGAGCATGGCAGATCCCCTAGATATCAATTTTAAGTTTGGTGTTGGGCAGCCACTAACAAGCTCTAAGCACAAAGGTACTAAGAAGAAAGTACCAAAAGGCTGGAGGGACAAGAAAGTTCCAACAGAAGGCCTCTCACCTGGCATGAGAGTTGTCTTCACTAAGAAGCCAGCCTTACCACATAAAGTGAGTCATGTCCTATCTCTAGAGCATGTGGAGCTCATTCATGAGAGGACAGGAAGAAAGTTCACTGTAAAGGGCAAAAATCTGAACCCATACTCACCTCCATAAGGAGCTAACCGTCAAGCTAATGACGTTAAAAGAGCGCTTGTTGGGAGGCAACCTAACCTTAATTATTTATTTTGTTTTGTTTTGTTTTTCTTTTAGGGTCATGATCATATGCAGCATTCAGAACAGAGACAAAATTTCATAGAAGTGAAAACAAAACACTATGGATGGAGTGTTAAAGTTGAATGCCAGCTAGGGTATCCCTGCTGGGCATTCAACTCCCATCATGGGCAGCATTGCTGGCGTTGAACGCAAGCCAGGGAGCAGCCCCTGGGCGTTCAAATGCCAATACAGAGAAGCAGGGAATCTGGATTCCCTAGCCTCTCAGGACTTATGGGTCCCACATCATCTTTCACCTACCCCTCTTATTTTCACACTTCCCCATAGTCACTTCCCTATAAACCCTAGCCCAATCACATCTATACCACTTTTCTAAAACCATCATAACTCCCACCTATCCCCACCCACTTCAAAATCAAATTTCCCACCCAAAATACACCCTATGGCCGAACCTAACCCTACTCTTTTCCTATAAATACCCCATTTCATAACCCTTCATACATACACCTCTCATACCCTACTACACCCACAAGGCTGAAAACCTTCTCTCCCTCTATATCCTTCTTTTTTCTTCTTTTTCTACTCTATTATTCTCCTCTGCTTATTTTTGCTCGAGGACGAGCAAAGTTTTATGTTTGGTGTAGGAAAAGCATAGCTTTTTCCTTTTCATTACCATTCATGGCACACAAGGTTGGAGACTCCTCTAGAAAGAGGAAAGGAAAGGTAGTAGCCACCCCCTCTGAATCTTGGAAGATAGAGAGATTCATCACCAAAGCCAACCAAGACCACTTCTATGAAGTAGTGGCTGAGAAGAAAGTGATCCCTGAGGTTCCTTTCATGCTCAAGAAGAATGGGTATCCGAAAATCCGAAGAGAGATCTAGAGAAGAGGTTGGGAAGTCCTAACCAATCCCATTCAGGATATTGGGATTCTAATGGTGCAAGAGTTCTATACTAATGCATGGGTTACTAAAAACTATGACACTAGTGTGAACCCAAATCCAAGGAATTGGATCACCATGGTCCGAGGAAGGATCTTAGATTTCAGCCCGGAAAGTGTGTGGTTGGCATTCAACTTGCCTCTAGTGCAAGGAGATCCTCATCCTTACACTAGGAGAGTTAACTTTGATCAGAGATTGGATCAAGTACTCTTAGATATCTGTGTGGAAGGAGCATAGTGGAAAAGGGATTCCCAAGGCAATTCCATCCAACTAAAAAGGGTTGACCTTAAGCCCATAGCTAGAGAATGGTTGGAATTCATCCAAAGATCCATCATCCCTACTAGCAATCGGTCAGAAGTGACTGTTGACAGAGCCATCATGATCCATTGCATCACGGTTAGAACTGAGGTGGAAGTACATGAGATGATTCCTCAAGAAATGTACAAGGTAGCTGAGAAGCCTCACACCAATGCAAGGTTAGCATTCCCACACTTCATCTGTCATCTATGCAATTCAGCTGGAATTGTCATAAATGGAGATGTCTCCATTGGGGAGGATAAGCCCATCACTAAGAAGAGGATGGAGCAAACCAGAGAGCATGCACAAGAGCACGTGCAGCAGCCTCAGTATGGGATCCCTGAGATGCCTCAAGAGATGTATTTTTCTCCCCAAAGCTATTGGGATCAATGGTATAACACCCAGAGTTTTTGAAAATTAAATAATTATCTATTTATGAACTAAAATATTATATTGAGATGTAATTTTTAAGAAAACTATTTTTAACGAAAATAATTAAATAGAATTTTATGATTATTGAAGTTTAATTTAATTATTACTTTTCCTATTAAATTTGAATTATTTATCAAAAAAATAATATGATAAGATAAAAATTAAATTGATTATTATTATTATTATTATTATTATTATTATTATTATTATTATTATTATTATTATTATTATTATTATTATTATTATTATTATTATTATTATTATTATTATTATTATTATTATTACTTGGTTCTATGCAACAAACGAAAACCATTAAGGGAATAAAATAAAAGAGATTGAAATAAAACATGTAATGCATACATACATATATAATAATGACACATGTTTTGATTACTTTATTCTTCTTTTGACACCTAATAACACCTTAATGCCACAAATCCTCAAGTTTCACCATTACCATTTACTCATCTTTATTTCCCTTCCTTCATCACCGAACTGCACTTGGAAAAGAAACAAAGAGAGACCGAGAGTGTGGGTGAGAAAATTGTAGAACCTCTAAGCTTTTAGCTTTGATTTCTTGAGATTCGTGACTCCGATTAAAAATCTAATCTAATAAAAGTGTTTGTATCCTCCTCCTCTACACGTTGGCGTTACTTTTGTCCGGTAGAAGTTGACGGTGACGTAGCTCCTCTTTCCCTTGAGTTCGGCCAATTAGAGTTCTAGGAGGCACAGACGACTTCTAACATTTTCTTCTTCAGCAGCTCGGATAGAAAGCTTCTCCAAAGTTTTCGTTGATTCTAATTTCGTACGAAGGTAGGGGATTTCATGTTGAAATTAACCGTTTTAATTTATGAATGCCATGGAAGTCTAGTGGATATTTGCAAATAATTTATGATTATTTGGAATGACTGAATGATAAGTTTGAATTGCACTTGTGACTGAATGTGATGAATATGTATTTGATTTCTTGATTGTTTAGGAATGCTGAGAATTCTGATTGTTGAATTGGAAAGTCGGTTTGATTTGTTGGTATTGAACTGAGATTTGAAAATGATTTCTGATTTTGGAAATGTTTGAAAAGAGGTTGAGAATGGTTCGGTTGGGACCCGAAAAGGGATGGCAAAGTTCAAGTTTTAGGGGAGATGCTGTCGAAATTTTATTATGAAACTTAAGACTTTGTTTGAAATATTTAGAAAAAGGTTGAACTTAAGAAATTGTATTATTTGGCTTTTGATTTATTAAGAAAAGATTTACGTTTGGGTTTGCTTTATATTTTGAGTTTGATTCTCGTCCTCCCTAAAGTCTCGAGACCCTGCCGTGAGATTTATTTAATAAATGAATCTTTTAAAGAGGTTTAAATCCGAAATGATTTTGAAGTTGGGTTGGGAAAATCATGGTTAAGAAAGAAATGGTTTTTGTATGAAAGAAGAACTTGTTGTAAGTAAAGTGGTTTCAGAGGTTTGGAAAGGTTATAAAGAGAGGTGTTGGTTTTAAATAAAAATGACTTGAATCTGGTTTATTAAGTAAAGGGACCTCTGCCATAGAAGAGTAAAGATCAGTGACTGAAAAGATATTGAGCGTTGTTGGGCCTTAGTGCCAAGTGTCTAGTGAGGACAGCGATACATAACGCTCATTTGACACAATAGAGACGGCTCAGTGAAGACGGCGATACGTAACGCTCACTGGAGGCCGTGAGCTTTGTGTGAATGATTGTGCGGGAATGCCCATGTGTATAGAATGGCTTCCAGGAGAAAGTGGCACATGCTTCAGCTGGAGAATCAGCGCCTGCAAGTACTTACAGAGGTCATGTTCGGCATACTTCAGCTGGAGAATCAACGCCTACAAGAAGTAGAAACTTGCAGAGGTTATGCCGCTAGAATGCCTTATCTGACTTACGAGTCAGACTGTGTCGGGTGTGGGTTGAAACCGACAAATGAGCTCATTACCTGCGATAGGACTAGACATGCATCATCATTGTTTGCACATTTGCATTTGATTGTGTTGTTTGTCTTATTGCTATTTGTATGTGTGTTGATCTGTTTCCTGTGCTATTAGTTTGTGTATTTAGGTGACAGAGAACTGAGGTTGTGATTGAGATTTGTCTTATGTTCGGAAATTTAAAGAAGGTAATTAATTATATGAAGTAATAGTAAAAAGTATTTTCAAAAGGTTTGATAAAAATATAGTTTTATTGAGTAAAGTTAATTATTTGCATTTTATTTCATTACTCTTACGGCATTCCCATTTCCTACTGAGAACGCGTGGTTTGTTCTCACCCCAAAATCTTTCATCCTTTCAGTGACACAGGTTCGAAGACTCAGTTTGAAGCTGTGGGCGATTATTAGTCTTATTTGAGTTAAGTTTATGCGTTGAGTCGCTTTTCTAGAATTCCCTCACCTTTGTTTGTTAAGATTTTATTACACAGAGGGATAGGAGTTGTATCTGAGTTTTGTTTGAATTCTTTTATATGATATTTATTATTCTTACTAACTATGTGACTAGTATTCCTTGGAGATCTTTGATATATGATTTTAATTAATAGAAACATAACTTTTCGGCTTTTTCTTAAAAATTGAAAAGCAAAATCAAACTAAAGGCTCAGTATTAAATAGTAAATATGGAAAACAGGTCAGTAATGCCGCACTTTTGGTACGATCATGACGTGCTGAAAATTTGAGGATGGAGCATCAAGGGCATGCTACCACCCTCAATGAAATAAGAGAAGATCAAAGAGCCATAAGGAAAGACCAAAGGGCTATGAGGGAAGAGCAACAAAGGCAAAGGGAAGACATAGAAGAGATCAAGCATCACATTGGATCCTCAAGGAGGAGCACTAGACGCCATCATTAAATGTGGACTCGTTCTCTTTTACCTCTTTTCCTTTATTATTTTTCTATTTTCTATTATGTTTTGTCTGTTCTATTGTTCTAGTTGCATGATCATTTGCACGGATGTCTTAAAAGTTGTAAAATGTTCCATATATCTCTCACCTTGCTTAAAAGAAAATTTTAATTGAAAAGAATTGAGAGATGCATGAATTTTAAGTTTAAAATAAGAATAGTTTAATTATGTTGATGTGGTGGCATTACTTTTGTTTTCTGAATGTATGATTAAATAGTGCATATTTGATGTTGAAAGTTTAGAATGTTGGCTCTTGAAAGAATAACGAAAAAGGAAAAATATTACTGTTAATCTGAAAAATCAATAAAATTAATTCTTGAAGTAAGAAAAAGTAGCAAAAAAAAAAAAAGAAAAAAGCATGTTGCAAAAGAAAAAAAAATATGCATGAGAAAAAGAAAGAAAAATGGCGAAAAGAAAAAAATTAAAAAAGTAGAAAAATCCATTACTGCCCAAAAATGCAGGAAAAGGAGAGCAGATTGAAAAAGCCAATAACCCTTTAAACCAAAAGGCAATGGTAGAAGGACCCAAGGCTTTGAGCATTAATGGATAGGAGGGCCCAAGGGAATAAAATCCTGGCCTAAGCAGCTCAAACAAGTTATTCCTAACCATGTGCTTGTGGCGTGAAGGTATCAAGTGAAAAGCTTTAGACTGAGCGGTTAAAGTCGTGGTCCAAAGCAAAAAGAGTGTGCTTAAGAACTCTAGACACCTCTAACTGGGGACTCTAGCAAAGCCGAGTCACAATCTGAAAAGGTTCACCCAGTTAAAGTGTCTGTGGCATTATTATATCTGATGGTAATACTAGAAGATAAGGTGCTTAGGGTCACGGCCAATACTCTGAAAGCTGTGTTCATGAATCAAAATAAGCTTAACTAAGAAAGCCAATAATATCATCTGGATTCTAAGTTCATAAGGATACCAACATCTCTGAGTTTCAATGGATAGTGAGATGCCAAAACTATTCAGAAGCAAAAAGCTACAAAGTCCCACTCATCTAATTGTAACTAAGCTTCATTTGAAACTTAGAAATTTATTTGTGTCTTAATTTTCTTTTTATCCTAATGTGTTTTTAGTTGCTTGGGGACAAGCAATGGTTTAAGTTTGGTGTTGTGATGAGCGGATATTTTATACGCTTTTTGGCATCCTTTTGATATAGTTTTTAGTAGTTTTTATTAAGTTTTATAGGTTTTAGTGTTAAATTCACATTTTTGGATTCTACTATGATTCTTTGTGTTTTTGGACAATTTCAAGTATTTTCTAGCTGAAATTGAGGAGCTGGAGCAAAAGTCTGATTCAGAGACAGAGAAAGCACTGCAGATGCTGTCTGGATCTGACCTGCCTGCACTCGAAAGAGCTTTTCTAGAGAAACAAAAGTCCAAATAGAGCCCTCTCAATGGTTATGAAAAGCTGACTTCCAGAGCTTTTCAGCAATATGTAATAGTCCATACTTTGCTTCGGATTAGAAGGCCCAAAACTAGCGTCCAACGCCAGCTACCTGCCCTCTTCCAGGCGTTTAGCGCCCAAAGAGCAGAGACCAATGTCCAAACGCCCAGAGAGGACCCCCTAGCTGGCGTTCCACACCCAGAGACCTCATAGCACGTGGATCTAATCAAAGCTCAGCCCAAGCACTCACCAAGTAGGCCCCAGAAGTGAATTTTAGCACTAAATAGACTGTTTTACCCTTACTAGTCATCTATTTAGTATTTAAAGTGTATTTTTCATAAACACAAAAAACTATAATGCATACTTGACATCCCTATTTTCATTTTACATTGTATTTTACCTTCAGTATGAGTTTCTAAACCATCTCGGTTGAGGGGAGGAGCCTTGCTGAGTCCTATGAATCAATAAAAGTATTATTGTTTCTCTTCGATCCGTGTTTGATTAATTCTAAGATGTATATCCGATCTTTATCATGGTGAATAGGATGATCTGACAAATTAGCTCTGTTCATCGCACAAAGACGAATGTGCCTGACGAACACCCACGTCTACTCGGGCTCAGAGTGCGTCTTTCATCAGACAATGATGAGCCAACAGCTATGTTTATACATCTCTCAGACGGCTAATCCACGACTTCGTTGGGGACTTTTCAAGACATCAATTCAACCGATTTCTGGGGAGATTAGGGTCTCTGTGATAGATGCTAGAATCCAAGGTGCAACATTCTCTGATCCAAAAGATCCGACCTTATCTGTGGCATTTTGAGTAGGATCATTGATGAGCGGATAATTTATACCCTTTTTTCTCATTGTTTTTACATAGTTTTTAGTATGTTTTAGTTACCTTTTATTATATTTTTATTAGTTTTTACTCAAAAATCACATTTCTGGACTTTACTATGAGTTTGTGTGGTTTTTTGTGATTTCAGGTATATTCTGGCTGAAATTGAGGGACCTGAGCAAAAATTTGATTCAGATGCTGAAAAAGGACTGCAGATGCTGTTGGATTCTGACCTCCCTGCACTCGAAATGGATTTTCTGGAGTTTCCAAAGCCCAATTGGCGCGCTCTGAATTGCGTTGAAAAGTAGACATCCTGGGCTTTCCAGAAATATATAATAGTTTATACTTTGACCGAGATTTAATGGCCCAAACTGGCGTTCAGAGTCAGCCTAAAATATCTTGGCGTAAAATGCCCAAACTGGCATCAGAATTAGAGTTAAACGCCCAAACTGGCACCAAAGCTGGCGTTTAACTCCAGAAACAGCCTATGCACAAAAAAGCTTCAATTATCAGCCCAAGCACACACCAAGTGGGCCTCGGAAGTGGATTTCTGCACTATCTGCACTTAGTTACTCATTTTCTGTAAACCCTAGTTACTAGTTTAGTTTAAAAACTACTTTTAGAGGTTTATTTTATATCTTATGTTCCTGTTTTGATCTGGTACACGTTTGGAGGCTGGCCTCATGGCCATGCCTAGACCTTTCACTTATGTATTTTCTACGGTGGGGTTTCTACACCCCATAGATTAAGGTGTGGATCTCTGCTGTTCTTCATGAATGAATGCAAGTACTATTGTTTTTCCTTCAATTCACGCCTACTTCTTCTCCAAGATATACTCTTGTTCTTAATTCAGTTAATTCAGAATGAAGGGGTGACCCGTGACAATCACCCAATCTTCGTTACTCGCTTAGCCAAGATCGCGTGCTTGACAACCACAAAGCGATCTACATGATGTTCAACGTAGTCATTGGACGTTAGCTGGAGTAGACTCTCTTAGATATCTAATACACGGAACGAGTCCGTGAGATTAGTATCTTCGTGGTATAGGCTAGAACCATTGGCAGCATTCCTGAGATCCGGAAAGTCTAAACCTTGTCTGCGGTATTCCGAGTAGGATCTGGGAAGGGATGACGATGAACTTCAAACTTGCGAATGTTGGGCGCAGTGACAGTGTGCAAAAGGACAATGGTCCTATTTCGACGCTAGCGGGAACCGACAGATGATTAGCCGTGCGGTGACAGCGCATATGGATTTGTTTTCATCCGAGAGGATCATATAGCTTTCCATGGAAGGAGGTAACGCATGGTTGGAAGAAGGCAGTAAAAAAGCAGAAGTTCAGAAGCAACAAAGCATCTCCAGATGCTTTTCTGAAATTCCCACCAATGAATTACATAAGTATCTCTATTTTATTTTCTGTTTTATTTATATTTTAATTATTAAAACCTTATAACCATTTGAATCCACCTGACTGAGATCTACAAGATGACCATAGCTTGCTTCAAGCCGACAATCTCCGTGGGATCGACCCTTACTCACATAAGGTATTACTTAGACGACCCAGTTCACTTGCTGGTCAGTTACGCAGAGTTGTGAAGAAGTGTTAAAATCAACAATTCGCGTCCAAGTTTTTGGCGCCGTTGCCGGGAATTGTTCGAGTTTGGACAACTGACGGTTCATCTTGTTGCTCTGATTAGGTAATTTTATTTTATTTTTATTTTCGAAAAAAAATTTACTAAAAATATACAATATTTTATTTTGTTCTTCAAAATTTTTAAGAATGAATTCTAGAGTTTCATCATGATCTGTTGAAGCCTGGCTGGCTGTCAAGCCATGTCTAATTTTTTTGGACCGAGGCTTCCACTTATCATTGCAGGAGCCCTTTGATTCCCATCAATTTGGCTGTTGTACGTAATGCTCTACTGAAGCTTGGCTGGCGATTGGCCATGTCTAACCTTTTGGACCGAAGCTTTCACATAAAGTTTGGCTGGCTAATTAGCCATGTCTAAATTTTTGGACCGAAGCTTTAGACTAACATTGCATGATTCCTGGAATTCCTATTAAAAATTTTGAATTTCTTTATTTTCTTTTTCCAAATAATTTTCAAAAAATCCAATCAAATTTTAAGTTTGGTGTCAATTACATATTTTTAATTTTCACTAAAATTTTCAAAAATTCATGCATGTGTTCTTCATAATCTTCAAGTTGTTCTTGATGATTTTTCTTATTTGATCTTTACATTTTCTTATTTCGTGTCTTTTCTTATTTTTCATATGCACTCTTGAATTATTAGTGTCTAAAGTTTAAAAATTTTTAAGTTTGGTGTCTTGCATGTTTTTATTTTCTTAAAAATTTTTAAAAATACGTTCTTGATGTTCATCATGATCTTCAAAGTGTTCTTGGTGTTCATCGTGACATTCAAAGTGTTCTTGCATGCATTATTAGTTTTAATCCTAATTTTTTATGTTTTGCATCATTCTGTTGTTTTTCACCCTCTTCATTAAATTCAAAAATAAAAAATAATATCTTTCCATTATTTTACCAATAAATTTCGAAATTTTGTGTTAGTAAAAACTTTTAAAATTTAGTTATTTCTTGTTAATCAAGTCAAAATTTCAAATTAAAAATTCTATCTTTTTCAAATCTTTTTCAAAAATCAAATCTTTTTCATTTTTTCTTAATATTTTCGAAAATTTAAAAAAATTTGATTTCCAAAATCTTCTTCTTAATTGTATTTCATGTTTTTGAAATTAATGCTAACAATTAATATTTAGATTCAAAAAAATTTCAAGTTGTTACTTGCCTATTAAAAAAGGTTCAATCTTTAAAATCTAGAATCATATCTTTTAGTTTCTTGTTAGTCAAGTAATCAACTTTAATTTTCAAAATCAAATCTTTATAATTTCCTTTTCAAATCTTTTTCAAAATAAATATCAATCATATCTTTTTCAAAATCTTTTCTAACTTCTTATCTTTTCAAAATTGATTTTCAAATCTTTTTCAATTAACTACTTGATTTTTTTTGTTTAATTTTAAAAGTTTACCATTTCTTATCTTTTTCAAAACCACCTAACTACTTTTCTCTCTCTAATTTTTGAAAATCCCTTATCACTTTTTCAAATTTTCTTTCAATTAACTAATTATTTTAAATTTTAATTTTAATTTTATTCCTTTTTATAATTTTCGAATTCTAACTAGTAATTAAAATAAAAACAAAAATATTTTTCTTTTCTATTCAATTAAATTCGAATTCTCTCTCTTATCTCTTTCTATTTTTTTATTTATTTACTAACACTTCTCTTCTTCTTATAATTTGAACCCTCTCTCCTTCTCTGTGTTCAAATTCTTCATCTTCTCTCTTCTTCATTCTACTCTTCTATTCTTCTACTTAAATAAAAGAATCTCTATACTATGACATAGAGGATTCCTATTCTTTTCTGTTCTCTTCTTTTTTATATGAGCAGGAGCAAGGATAAGAACATTCTTGTTGAAGCTGATCCGGAACCTGAAATGACTCTAAAGAGAAAGCTAAGAGAAGCTAAGGCACAACACTCTGGAGAGGACCTGACAGAATTTTTCGAAAAAGAAGAAGAGATGGCCGAACCCAACAACAATGGTACAGATGCAAGGAAGATGCTTGGTGACTTTATTGCACCCTCTTCTGACTTCTGTGGAAGGAGCATCTCAATTCCAACAATTGGAGCAAACAACTTTGAGCTTAAGCCTCAATTAGTTTCTCTGATGCAGCAGAATTGCAAATTTCATAGACTTCTATTGAAAGATCCTCATCAGTTCTTAGCTGAATTATTGTAAATATGTGACACTGTTAAGAAGAATGGGGTTAATCCTGAGGTCTACAGACTTATGCTTTTCCCCTTTGCTGTAAGAGACAGAGCTAGGACATGGTTGGAGTCACAACCTAAAGATAGCCTGAACTCTTGGGAAAAGCTGGTCAATGCTTTCTTGGCCAAATTCTTTCAACCTCAAAAGTTGAGCAAGCTTAGAGTGGAAGTCCAAACCTTCAGGCAGAAGGAAGGTGAATCCTTCTATGAAGCTTGGGAAAGATACAAGCAATTGATCAGAAGGTGTCCTTCTGACATGTTTTCAGAATGGAGCATCATATGTATATTCTATGATGGTTTGTCTGAATTGTCCAAGATGTCATTGGACCGCTCTGCTGGAGGATCTCTTCATCTGAAGAAGATGCCTGCAGAAGCCTAGAAACTCATTGAAATGGTTGCAAATAACCAGTTCATGTATATTTCTGAAAGGAATCCTGTAAATAATGGGACAACTCAGAAGAAAGGAGTTCTTGAGATTGATACTCTGAATGCCATATTGGCTCAGAACAAAATATTGACTCAGCAAGTCAATATGATTTCTCAGGGTCTGACTGGAATACAAGCTGCTTCCTGTAGTACCAAAGAAGCTTCCTCTGAAGAAAAAGCTTATGATCCTGAGAATCCTGCAATGGAAGAGGTGAATTACATGGGAGAATCCTATGGAAACACCTATAATCCTTCATGGAGGAATCATCCTAATCTCTCATGGAAGGATCAACAGAAGCCTAATCAAGGCTTCAATAATAATAATGGTGGAAGAAACAGGTTTGGCAATAGCAAACCTTTTCCATCATCTTCTTAGCAACAGATAGAGAATTCTAAGTAGAGCCACTCTGACTTAGCAACTGTAGTCTCTGATCTATCTAAGACCACTCTCAGCTTTATGACTGAAGCAAGGTCCTCCATTAGAAATTTGGAGCCACAAGTGGGTCAGCTTAGTAAGAAAGTTACTGAACTCCCTCCCAGTACTCTTCCAAGCAATACAGAAGAGAATCCAAAAAGAGAGTGCAAGGCCATAAACACGTCCAACATGGCCGAACCTGTAGAGGAGGGAAATACAGTGATTTCCAGTGAGGAAGACCTCAATAAACATCCACTGGCCTCCAAGGAGTTCCCTAATGAGGAACAAAAGGAATCTGAGGCTCATATAGAGACCATAGAGATTCCACTGAACTTACTGTTGCCATTCATGAGCTTTGATAAGTATTCTTCCTCTGAAGAGGATGAAGATATTGTTGAAGAGCAAGTTGCTCAATATCTGGGAGCAATCATGAAGCTAAATGCCAAGTTATTTGGTAATGAAACTTGGAAGGATGAACCCCCATTGCTCATCAATGAACTGAATGATCTGGTTCAACTGAAGTTACCTAAGAAGAAACAGGATCCTGGAAAGTTCTTAATACTTTGTACTATAGGCACCATGACCTTTGAGAAGGCTCTGTGTGACCTGGGATCAGGGATAAACCTCATGCCCCTCTCTGTAATGGAGAAACTAGGGATCTTTGAGGTGCAAGCTGCAAGAATCTCACTAGAGGTGGCAGACAATTCAAGGAAACAGGCTTATGGACTTGTAGAGGATGTCTTTGTGAAGGTTGAAGGCCTGTACATCCCTGCTGATCACATAATCCTAGACACTGGGAAGGATGAGGATGAATCCATCATCCCTGGAAGACCCTTCCTAGCCACAGCAAGAGCTGTGAGTGATGTGGATAGAGTAGAGCTAGTCCTTCAATTGAATGAGGACAACCTTGTGTTTAAGGCTCGAGGATCCTCTTCTGTGAGAGGAAGCATGAAAAGCTTCTCTCAACACAGAGTCAAATAGAGCTCCCACACTGAACTTCTAAGTTTGGTGTTGGGAGACCATCATCAAGCTCTGAGTCTCTGTGAAGCTCTCTAAGAGCTCACTGTCAAGCTATTGACATTAAAGAAGTGCTTGTTGGGAGGCAACCCAATGTTATTTAATTATATTTATTTATTTTCCATTGCTATTTATGTTTTCTTTAGGTTGATGATTATGTGAAGTCACAAAAACAACTGAAAAATCAAAAACAGATTGAAAAACAGCATCAAAAATAGCACACCCTAGAGGACAGGCTTACTGGCGTTTAAACGCCAGTAAGGATAGTAGAATGGGCGTTTAACGCCCAGCCTGGTAGCATTCTGGGCGTTTAACGCCAGAAAGGGCTATCTGGCATTTGGCTGGCGTTAAACGCCAGAAATGGGCCTCTGACTGGCGTTTAACACCAGAAATGGGCAGCAGAGTGGCGTTTAACGCCAGAAAAGGTAGCAGAGCTGGCGTTTAACGCCAGATTTGGCACACAATGGGTGTTTAAACGCCAGAATGGTGCAGGGACTCGAATTTCTTGACACCTCAAGATCTATAGACCCCACAGGATCCCCACCTATCCCACCTCTTCTTCTCTCCTCTTCACACCTTTTCATAACACTCTTCCCCAAATACCCTTGACCAATCCCATCAATAACTCTTCCCCAACCAACCCTCACCTATCAAATCCTACCCTTTTCCCCACAACCTCTTCACCACTCAAATCCATCCATCATTAAACCTCACCTACCTCACCATTCAAATTCAAACTATTTCTCTCCCAAACCCAACCCCTCATACACGGCTACCCTCTTTCCCTTACCCTATAAATACCCCTCCTTACCACCTTCATCTTCACACAACATACACACTACTACCCCCCTTGGCCGAAACCGCTACTCCCCTCCATCTCATCCAATTCTTCTTCTTCTTCTACTCCTTTCTTTCTTCTTTTGCTCGAGGACGAGCAAACCTTCTAAGTTTGGTGTGGAAAAAGCTAAGCTTTTTATTTTTTCATAACCATTAATGGCACCTAAGGCCGAAAAAACCTCTAGAAAGAGGAAAGGAAAGGCAATTGCTTCCAACTCTGAGCCATGGGAGATGGAAAGATTCATCTCAAAAGCCCATCATTAAGAAAAGGATGAGGAGAAACAAGAGAGCCCACTCATGGACCTCAACAAGAGCATGAGGAAATTCCTCATCAAGAAATCCCTGAGATGCTTCAAGGGATGCATTTTCCTCCACAAAACTATTAGGAGCAAATCAACACCTCCTTAGGAGAATTGAGTTCCAACATGGGACAACTAAGGATGGAGCACCAAGAGCATTCCCTCCTCCTCCATGAAATTAGAGAAGACCAAAGAGCCATGAGGGAGGAGCAACAAAGGCAAGGAAGAGACATAGAGGAGCTCAAGCACTCCATAAGATCTTCAAGAGGAAGAACTAGCCGCCATCACTAAACTGGACCCGTTCTTTAATTTCCTTGTTCTTTATTTTCTGTTTTTCGTTTCCTATGCCTTATGTTTTATTTATGTTTGTGTCTTTATTACATGATCATTAGTGTCTAGTGTCTATGTCTTAAATCTATGAATGTCCTATGAATCCTTCACCTTTCTTAAATGAAAAATATTTTTAATTGCAAAAGAAAAAGAAGTACATGAATTTCGAATTACATCTTGAAAATAATCTAATTATTTTGATGTGGTGGCAATGCTTTTTGTTTTCTGAATTAATGCTTGAACAGTGCATATTTTTTATATTGTTGTTTATGAATGTTAAAATTGTTGGCTCTTGAAAGAATAATGAAAAAGGAGAAATGTTATTGATAATCTGAAAAATCATAAGATTGATTCTTGAAGCAAGAAAAAGCAGTGAACAGAAAAAGCTTGCGAAAAAAAGTTGGAGAAAAAAAAGAGAGAAGAAAAAGAAAGAAAAAAAGAGAAAAAACAAGCAGAAAAAGCCAATAGCCCTTTAAAACATAAGGCAAGGGTAAAAAAGGATCCAAGGCTTTGAGCATTAATGGATAGGAGGGCCCAAAGGAATAAAATCCTGGCCTAAGCGACTAAACCAAGCTGTCCCTAACCATGTGCTTGTGGCGTGAAGGTGTCAAGTGAAAAGCTTGAGATTGAGCGGTTAAAGTCGTGGTCCAAAGCAAAAAGAGTGTGCTTAAGAGCTCTGGACACCTCTAACTGGGAACTCTAGCAAAGCTGAGTCACAATCTAAAAAGGTTCACCCAGTTATGTGTCTGTGGCATTTATGTATCCGGTGGTAATACTGGAAAACAAAATGCTTAGGGTCACGGGCAAGACTCATAAAGTAGCTGTGTTCAAGAATCAACATATTAAAATAGGAGAATCAATAACACTATCTAAATTCTGAGTTCCTATAGATGCTAATCATTCTGAACTTCAAAGGATAAATGGAGATGCCAAAACTGTTCAGAAGCAAAAAGGCTACAAGCCCCGCTCATCTAATTAGAAATGAGCTTCATTGATATGTGGAATTCATTGTATATTCTCTTCTTTTTATCCTATTTTATTTTTAGTTTCTTGGGGACAAGCAACAATTTAAGTTTGTTGTTGTGATGAGCGGATAATTTATACCCTTTTTGGCATTGTTTTTACATAGTTTTTAGTATGTTTTAGTTACTTTTTATTATATTTTTAATAGTTTTTACTCAAAATCACATTTCTGGACTTTACTATCAGTTTGTGTATTTTTCTATGATTTCAGGTATTTTCTGGCTTAAATTGAGGGACCTGAGCAAAAATCTAATTCAGATGCTGAAAAAGGACTGCAGATGTTGTTGGATTCTGACCTCCCTGCACTCGAAATAGATTTTCTGGAGCTATAGAAGCCTGGTTGGTGCGCTCTTAATTGATTTGGAAAGTAGACATCCTTGGCTTTCCAGCAATATATAATAGTCCATACATTGCTCGTGAGTTGATGGCCCAAACTGGCGTTCAAAATTAGCCTAAAACATCTTGGCGTAAAACGCCCAAACCGGCACCAGAATTGGAGTTAAACGCCTAAACTGGAACCAAAGCTTGCGTTTAACTCCAGAAACAGCCTATGCATGAAAAAGCTTCAATGCTCAGCCCAAGCACACACCTAGTGGGCCCCAGAAGTGGATTTCTGCACTATCTGCACTTAGTTACTCATTTTCTGTAAACCCTAGTTTCTAGTTTAGTATAAAAACTACTTTTAGAGGTTTATTTTATATCTTATGTTCCTGTTTTGATCTGGTACACATTTGGAGGCTGGCCACACGGCCATGCCTAGACCTTTCACTTATGTATTTTCTACGGTGGAGTATCTACACCCCATAGATTAAGGTGTGGAGCTCTGCTGTTCTTTATAAATTAATGCAAGTACTATTATTTTTCCTTCAATTCACGCCTACTTCTTCTCCAAGATATACTCTTGTTCTTAATTCAGTTAAGTCAGAATGAAGGGGTGACCCGTGACAATCACCCAATTTTTGTTACTCGCTTAACCAAGATCGCGTGCCTGACAACCACAAAGCGATCTACAAGATGTTCAACGTAGTCTTTGGACGACAGCTGGAGTATACTCTCTTGGATATCTAATACACGGACCGAGTCTGTGAGATTAGTATCTTCTTGGTATAGGCTAGAACCATTGGCAGCATTCCTGAGATCCGGAAAGTCTAAACCTTGTCTGTGGTATTTCGAGTAGGATCTGGGAAGGGATGACAATGACGAGCTTCAAACTTGTGAATGTTGGGTACAGTGACAGTGTGCAAAAGGACAATGGTCCTATTCCGACGCTAGCGGGAACTAACAGATGATTAGCCGTGCGGTGACAGCGCATATGGATTTGTTTTCATCTGAGAGGATCATACAGCTTGCCATGGAAGGAGGTAACGCATGGTTGGAAGAAGGCAGTAGGAAAGCAGAAGTTCAGAAGCAACAAAACATCTCCAGACGCTTATCTGAAATTCCCACCAATGAATTACATAAGTATCTCTATTTTATTTTCTGTTTTATTTATATTTTAATTATTAAAACCTTATAACCGTTTGAATCCGCTTGACTGAGATCTACAAGATGACCATAACTTGCTTCAAGCCGACAATTTCCGTGGGATCGACCCTTACTCACGTAAGGTATTTGATAAACCACTATTTTATGGTTTATCTTGTGCTCAATTGAGTGATTTTTATCAACTCTTTAGCCACTTATTCATACTATTTGCATGGTTTTACATTTGCCTTCCTAATTATGTGCTTTGATTGAAAACATGCTTCTTTGGCCTTAAGTTCCCTATGTTTAATCCCCTCTTATTACCATTAGATGCCTTGATATGTGTGTTAAGTGATTTCAGAGATTACAGTGCAGGAATGGCTTAGAGAATGGAAAGGAAGCATGCAAAAGTGGAAGGAATACAAGAAGCTAAAGGAACTGCAAAGCTGTCAGCCTGACCCTCTCACACTAAAACGGCCATAAGTCGAGCTACAGAGGTTCAAACGACGCGGTTCCAGTTGCGTTGGAAAGCTAACGTCTGGAGATTCAATTTGATATATAATATGCCATAGTTACCCTGACGCTAGGTGACGCGACCGCGTGCTCCATGCGGACGCGTTGCAGTGACGAAAAACCAGTGTGGCAGATTTCTTCTCCGGCGATTTTTGGGCTATTTTTGACCCAGTTTTCAGCCCAGAACACATAGATTAGAGGCTATAAAGTGGGGGAACGCATCCATTCATAAACAAGCTCTCATAATTCACAATCTTAGGATTAGATGTAGTTTTTAGAGAGAGAGGTTCTCTCCTCTCTCTTAGGATTTAGAATTAGGATTCTTCTCACTTTATGATTATTTCATCTTTTGCGATCACATGTTCAATGTTTCTTTTATTTATTTTTTCAATTTAATTTATGAATATCCATGTTAGATTTAATTTCTTTTGTGAATGTAATTTGAGGTATTTTCAGATTTAATTTTGCTTTGCTTTATTTATATGAATGCTTTAAATTTAATTTAGATATTTTCCCTTTTAGCTTTGGTTAAATAATTGGTGACTCTTGAGTTATCAAACTCATTGTTGATTGAAAATTGGAATTCTTCAAGAATTAATTCGAATTCCAATAACTCTGACTTTTCCCAAGGAAAGACTAGGACCTGAAGAATAAAAATTAATTCATCCACTTAACTTACCTTCATAGTTAGAGGTTAACAAAGTGGGAGAAAAATCCAATTCTCATTACAATTGATAAGGATAACCAAGATAGGACTTCCAGTTTTCATACCTTGCCAAGAGTCTATTTTATAGTTATTTATTTACTTTATTCTTCTTATCATTCAACATACTGCTTCCTTACTTTCAAAACCCCCAATTTACAAGACTCATAACCAATAATAAGAACATACTTCCCTACAATTCCTTGAGAAGACGACCCGAGGTTTGAATACTTCGGTTATCAATTTTAAAGGGGTTTGTTACTTGTGACAACCAAAACGTTTGTACGAAGGAATTTCTGTTGGTTTAGAGACTATATCTACAACGCGACTGTTTTTATAAAATTTTTTACTAGCAATAATCCTAACGTCAAAATGGCGGCGTTGCCGGGGAATTGCAAACGTGTGCCTTATTATTGGTTATTGTAAATATTTGCTTTTTGCTTGTTTATTTGTTTTTATTTTTGATTTTTCATAAATTAAGAGGTTATTGGTTTTTATTTAGTTATTAAAAATTTTTTTTTCAAAAATTTGTTCTTGGTGTTCATCTTGATCTTCAAGTTGTTCTTCGTTGTTTTCTTCGTTTTGATCTAAAAATTTTAAGTTTGGTGTCATTTTATTGTTTTTCTCTTTCCTCATTAAATTAAAAAAAATTCAAAATTTAAAACTCAAATTTCAATTTTCAAAATTCAAATTTTAAATTTCAAAATTTAAAATTTCAAAATTTAAATTTCGAAATTCAAACCTTTTTTCAAAAATCATATCTTTTTCAAAATCTTATCTTATCTTATTTCAAAATTCAAATTTCAAAAATTTAAAATTCAAAATTTCAAATTTCAAATTTCAAAATTTAATTTTCAAATTCAAAATTTAAATAATCTTTTAATTTAAAATTATTTTTATTTTTGTTTTTAATTTTTATTTGCTACTATGAACTCTCACCCCTTTGGCTCTGAGTCTGGTTACAATTATGTTGCAGGAAGAGAAAATTACAATGAGAACAGGCATCAAGGTTGGAACAATCAAAGATGGGAGGAGCCACAAGGATTTGATCAACCCTCATGGCAACAACCACCTCCAATGGACTATCAACAACCACCACCATATGCCTATAAACCCTCTCCCCAACATCATTTTGGACCACCATACTCACAAGCCCCTTACCACCAAACACCCTCATATGATCCTAACCATCATCTACCATAACAACCACCTTATGAACCATATGAACCATATATAGAACCACCCCAATTCCAACCCAATTACTCCCAAGAACCACCACCTCCCTATGCATCATGTCCATATCCATCACCCCAAGAATCAACAGAGAAACTCAAGGAAACATTTGAAAAATTTAATGCCACACTTCATCAATTGAATCAAGCAAAAAATCAATTAGCTTCCCGACGTTCGGACACTCAAGGAACCCCATGGCTTCATGTGGACAATCTAATGAAGAACGTAGCATGAAGGAGACATTAGAAACTCCAGTGGATAATACGGAGCATGACTTTGTACTGGAACAAGTGGAGGAAGCTGTAATTATTGAAGAGGAAGAAGTGCTTGCAAAATTAGGAGATGCTGAACCTCCATGGGAAAGTCAGGTTATAGAACCTCATTCTAAGGCAATTGAAATTGATGCTGAGGAGGGTGTACAACCTCCAAGGCATATCATGGTTGAAGACTTGGAAGTGGTTGGTCAAGAGATGGAAATTAAAGAAGAAAAAGCACTACCTCCCATGCCCTTGGTAAGTAATGAAGAAAAGATTGAATTGGACGAAAGCTACCAAGAGAAAGAGGTTGAAATTAAAGAAGTTTGCAAAGAGGTGGAAGTTGTCAAAGAGCACAAGGGAGTGGAGCTTGAAATCACCTTGCCAAAGTTATTGAAGACCCCTCCCCCTAAGTTGCCATCATCCTTCACAACATTGAAGTGGGTAAAATTCATATCCCTTAGCTTTCTAATTCCACTTGAATATGGGCTACTGGAGACGGATGGTCAACTTAGAGCTCTTTGTGGCATTAAGAGTAAGAGGAAGATGGTCAGTGGTAAGAATTGTCCTGCAAGGTTCATTATGGTTGGAAGCTTTAAGTTTAAACGCAAAGGTTGGTGTAGAGCTCAATTGAATGGGTTTAGGAAGTTGTTTGGACGCTTCACTGAGAATTCTAAAGCTGAACCACCCGGATGGAATCATGATAATCAACTTGAAGACAGGTGAAGAAACAAGATTTGGGATCCCGGAGGCCATTGGAATTCCAAACACTGGTGGAGATTCCTGGATGAATACAAGCATAAACCACCATAACAGGAGGACTCCCCAAATGTCCAACTTAAGGATTTTAACTAAAAGTGCTAGGTGGGAGACAACCCACCATGGTATGATCGTTCTTTTTTCATTTTTATTTAGTTTTATTTGTTTTCAAGTTTTATTTTATTTTATTGTATTGAACCTAGAGTTTTGCATAACATTCATATTAGCATTGCATACTGCATACTGCATTATATAAAAAAAAAAACAAAAGAGAAGCATGCACGCGACGCGGCAGCATCGCTGACGCGTCCGCGTCATGTGGGAAAAATGGCTCCCGCGCGACCGCGTCATTCACGCGGCCGCGTGACCTGGAAATCGACGTAAGAAAGGGTGCACGACCGAAAGTTGTGCGAGAGTGGTGCTGGACTGGTGCTGATCGCACAAGCCTTACCACGCAGAAGCATGGCTCACGCGTTCGCGTCATATCCCCATGATGGCCACTCACGCGATCGCGTTGACCACGCGACCGCGTCACCCTGGATTTTGGCAAAACTAAGTTTTGAACAGAGAGTTGTGCGAGCGCGAGGCTGCACTTGCGCCAATCGCACAAATCAGGCCACGCGTCCGCGTCGCCTGACCTTATTGCGCACCACGCGACCGCGTCACCCACGCGACCGCGTCGCCAGCATCACACAACCTATCCAGATTAGTGCCAATTATCTTATCTTTTCTTCTCTAATCCTAATTTCTTCTATCTTCTCTTCTTTCTCTCTCCTTTCTTACTTTCTTTTTCTTCATCTTTTTTCTCTTTCATTTAATTTTATTTTTTTGCATACTTTCATTCATTGCATTATTTTCATTGTTGTTGGAAATTTATTTGGGTCACTATCTTCTATATTTTTGTGGATTAATTGATGGAATTGGTTAACAATTATATATTTCTTTTTAAAAAGGGTTGCTTGCATGTTCAATTTAATACTTTCAATAGCTTATTCACCATGCATGCTATGTGTTTGTGAAAACGCCCGTATGGCATTGTGCACTATTTTTAGATTTCTTTTATTCTACTACTCTCAATGCTTGCTTTTCACAAAACCCTTTTTATATTTTATTACTTAAATATAATTGTTATTACAAACAGGTCATTAGTTTAAAAGACTTGGTAATTTAAACTGGACATTAAATGCTTGATCTCTGCTACTCATGCCTTTGCCTGCTTGTCAATAAATATCTTGCATTTAATTGTCTTCATATGCACTGCTATATTCCCGTTTATGATTTTTCACATGTAGTCATGACCATGTGTTAACATCATTCGTTTTTAATGTGCATTGATTACCACATATCCTATTCTCTTCCTTACTCTATCCCTTTGAATTTAAGTTACTTTCTTCTTCCCTTTTCAGGATGGCCACCAAGAAAGGTAAAGAGAAAGCTACTCCCAAACCACCGGCAAGGAAAGGAACAAAAAGAGCCCCAGCTGAGGAACCACAATCCCCGTCCACTTGCACATCTTAGCATGCACCGAGGACGGTGCAATCTTTAAGTGTGGGGAGGTCGATACCGATCTCCATGGGTTAGTTACCTTCTTTTCAACACCAATAATCTTATTTTCTTTATTTGTTCATTGTTACATCTGCATATTTGATTGCATGTTTATTTGATTTTGTGCATTTAGTTACTACTTGGTTAAAGTAACTCTATTTTTGAAAAATTTCACTAATTTAAATTGGAAAATTTTTTTTTGTCAAAACTTGTTTGGAAGTTGTATTTGGAATATGAATTATAGCTAAAGAACACACAACCTGTGAGAATTGAGCTTATTTATATGGTTACATTATTTAACCATAAATATTTTATTCTTGTATGTTTACTTCTCTATAATTGTGATCTTTACTTTGTTTCAGTCTATATGTCCAATATTTAGTGTATTTACATGTTTGCATATGATTGAGGCCATTATTTGATTTTAGCTCACTTATCCCAAATAAGCCGACCCTTTACATCACCCTTGTTAGCCACCTTGAGCTTTTAAATCCCCATTTGCTCTATATTTTACCACATCACTAGCCTTAAGCGGAAAACAAATTAATTATCCCAATTGAATCTTTGGTTAGCTTAAGATAGTATGTTAATTAAGTGTGGGGAAACTGTGGGAACATGGGTTAATAAGGGAATGTGTTATATTTTTAATTTGATAAAATATTTGGAATTTGGATACCTACTCATGTGAGACTAGAAAAATTAAAAATCCATGTGCATTGATAAGTTATATTTATTTTTATATTTAAAAAAAAAAGAAGAAGAAAAAGAGAAAGAGAAAAAGAAAAGAAAAAGAGCAAATTAAATAAGGGGACAAAATTATCCCAATGTTAAATTAATGAAAGAAATCAATGCATATGTGATAAAATTAAAGAAAAGTTGATACATGAGTATGTGATACAAAAGTGAGAATTTTGGGTAGCTTGGCATGAATTAGAATTATATAGAGAATATGTATGTTAGGTGAAAGCTTAGGTTAATTAAAGATTCAATTTATAGCTCACTTAACCATATATATATATATATATATACCCTCACCCTTACCTTAGCCCCATTACAACCTTGAAAAGACCTCATGATGTTTGCATTGGTACATTAAATATTTGTTGATTGGTTAGATGAAGAACAAAGTTTAGAAAGCATGATTAGAGAAGAGTAGAGTGAATTACCCTATACACTTGAGTGATTAGAGTGCATATACACTACCAGTAAGGGTTCAATGCTTAATTCTATGTTCCCTGCTTTCATAAGCTATCTTCTTACAAGTTTATTTGCTTTTTATTATATAATTTGAATTTGTGAAATCTGAATTATATTTGTCTTGGAGAACTTATTTACTTTTGACCAAGTAGGCAGAAACATTTTTGCATTTAGTTGCAATCATATAGATAGGTTGCATTTCATATTAATCTACCATTCCTCTTCATCTTTATAGCTTCTCTTGAGCTTAGCATGAGGACATGCTAATGTTTAAGTGTGGGGAGGTTGATAAACTACTATTTTATGGTTTATCTTGTGCTCAATTGAGTGATTTTTATCAACTCTTTACCCACTTATTCATACTATTTGAATGGTTTTACATTTGCCTTCCTAATTATGTGCTTTGATTGAAAACATGCTTCTTTGGCCTTAAGTTCCCTATGTTTAATCCTCTCTTATTACCATTAGATGCCTTGATATGTGTGTTAAGTGATTTTAGAGATTACAGGGCAGAAACGGCTCAGAGGATGGAAAGGAAGCATGCAAAAGTGGAAGGAATACAAGAAGCTGAAGGAACTGCAAAGCTGTCAGCCTGACCCTCTCGCACTAAAACGGCCATAACTCGAGCTACAGAGGTCCAAACGATGCGGTTCTAGTTGCGTTGGAAAGCTAACGTCCGGGGCTTCGATTTGAATATGCCATAGTTACTCTGACACTAGGCGACGCGACCGCGTGCTCCATGCGGACGCGTTGCAGTGACGAAAAACCAGTGTGGCAGATTTCTTCTCCGGCGATTTTTGGGCTATTTTTGACCCAGTTTTCAGCCCAGAACACATAGATTAGAGGCTATAAAGTGGGGGAATGCATCCATTCATAAACAAGCTCTCATAATTCACAATCTTAGGATTAGATGTAGTTTTTAGAGAGAGAGGTTCTCTCCTCTCTCTTAGGATTTAGAATTAGGATTCTTCTCACTTTATGATTATTTCATCTTTTGCGATCACATGTTCAATGTTTCTTTTATTTATTTTTTCAATTTAATTTATGAATATCCATGTTAGATTTAATTTCTTTTGTGAATGTAATTTGAGGTATTTTCAGATTTAATTTTGCTTTGCTTTATTCATATGAATGCTTTAAATTTAATTTAGATATTTTCCCTTTTAGCTTTGGTTAAATAATTGGTGACTCTTGAGTTATCAAACTCATTGTTGATTGAAAATTGGAATTCTTCAAGAATTAATTCGAATTCCAATAACTCTGACTTTTCCCAAGGAAAGACTAGGACCTGAAGAATAAAAATTAATTCATCCACTTAACTTACCTTCATAGTTAGAGGTTAACAAAGTGGGAGAAAAATCCAATTCTCATTACAATTGATAAGGATAACCAGGATAGGACTTCCAGTTTTCATACCTTGCCAAGAGTCTATTTTATAGTTATTTATTTACTTTATTCTTCTTATCATTCAACATACTGCTTCCTTACTTTCAAAACCCCCAATTTACAAGACTCATAACCAATAATAAGAACATACTTCCCTGCAATTCCTTGAGAAGACGACCCGAGGTTTGAATACTTCGGTTATCAATTTTAAAGGGGTTTGTTACTTGTGACAACCAAAACATTTGTACGAAGGGATTTCTGTTGGTTTAGAGACTATATCTACAACGCGACTATTTTTATAAAATTCTTTACTGGCAAAAATCCTAACGTCAGTATTACTTGGATGACCCAGTGCACTTGCTGGTTTGTTACGCAGAGTTGTGAAGAAGTGTTGAAATCAACAATTCGCGTACCAATCATTAAGGAAAATGAACTGTACGAGCTTCACCCTCAATCAGAATGGGGTTCAAATCTAGAGGAGTATTGGCAGCTGCTTGATGGGTGGAAAAATGCCGGCCAAAATTTCTAAAAATTATATTTTCTAAACTGTGTTGTGAGTATAGTCTTAACTGACAAAGTCTCCACTATCAATTTAAAAGATGTTACAATTAAGATTAAATAACTGGGAGTAGAATTCTCAGGTCGTTTCCCAAAGACATGACACAGTGGTGTAAATTATTGATCAGGCATTTTCTGAGTATTTTTAAGGTTGAGAATGGAAAAATTAAATAAGCAGAAATTAAAGCAATGTATAATGACAAGAGGTGTTATGTATTTGAGATAAAAGGCTGGTACGCGAATTGTTGTTCTCTGGCTACGGCTCCAAAAGCTTGGTGCGCGTAATGTGATCTCAACACTTCTTTACAACTCTGCGTAACTAACCAGCAAGTGCACTGGGTCGTCCAAGTAATACCTTAAAAAGAATAGAATATACAATGAATTCCAAATGGTTATCCTTGTAAGGGTCAATCCAAGAGAATATACTCCAACTGTCGTCCAATGACTATGTTAAACATCATGTAGATCGCTTTGTGGTTGTCAGGCACGCGACCATGGCTAAGCGAGTAACGAAGATTGGGTGATTGTCACGGGTCACCCCTTCATTCTGACTTAACTGAATTAAGAACGAGAGTATATCTTGGAGAAGAAGTAGGCGTGAATTGAGAGAAAAACAGTAGTAATTGCATTAATTCATAAAGAACATCAGAGCTCCACACCTTAATCTATAGGGTGTAGAAACTCCACCGTAGAAAATACATAAGTGAAAAAGGTCTAGGCATGGCCATGAGACCAGCCTCCAAACGTGAACAACAATGATCTAAAGACGATCAAAAAGACCCTAAAATAAATCTCTAAAAGTAGTTTTTATACTAAACTAGTAACCTAGGGTTACAGAAAATGAGTAACTAAGTGCAGATAATGCAGAAATCCACTTCCGGGGCTCACTTGGTGTGTGCTTGGGCTGAGCATTGAAGCTTTTTCGTGCTTAGGCTGTTCCTGGAGTTAAATGCAAGCTTGGGTGCCAGTTTGGGCATTTAACTCCAATTCTGGAGCCAGTTTGTGCGTTTTACGCCAAGATGTTTTAGGCTGACATTGATCGCTAGTTTGGGCCATCAAACCTTGGAAAAAGTATGGACTATTATATATTGCTGGAAAGCCTAGGATATCTACTTTTCAACGCAATTGAGAGCGTGCAAATTGGGCTTCTGTCGCTCCAGAAAATTCACTTCGAGTGCAGGGAGGTCAGAATCCAATAGCATCTGCAGTCCTTTTTCAGCCTCTGAATCAGATTTTTGCTCAGGTCCCTCAATTTCAGCCAGAAAATACCTGAAATCACAGAAAAATACACAAACTCATAGTAAAGTCCAGAAATATAATTTTTGAAAAAAACTAATAAAAATATAATACCAAAAACTAATAAAAATATAATACCAAAATATAATACCCTAAAACATACTAAAAACTATGTATAAACAATACCAAAAAAGGGTATAAATTATCCGCGCATCACAACACCAAACTTAAATTGTTGCTTGTCCCCAAGCAACTAAAAACAAAATAGGATAAAAAGAATAGAATATACAATGAATTCCAAATACGTGAGTAAGGGTCAATCCCACGGAGATTGTCGGCTTGAAGCAAGCTATGGTCATCCTTGTAAATCTTAGTCAGGCGGATTCAAATGGTTATAAGGTTTTAGTAATTAAAAAATAAATAAAATATGAAATAAGATAGAAATACTTATGTAATTCATTGGTGGGAATTTCAGATAAGCGTATGGAGATGCTTTGTTGCTTCAGAACCTCTGCTTTCTTACTGCCTCCTTCCAACCATGCGTTACCTCCTTCCATGGCAAGCTGTATGATCCTCTCGGATGAAAACAAACCCATATGCGCTGTCATCGCACGGCTAATCATCTGTCGGTTCTCGCTAGCGTCGAAATAGGACCATTGTCCTTTTGCACACTATCACTTGCGCCCCACATTCATAGGTTTGAAGCTCTTTACAGTCATCCCTTCCCAGATCCTACTCGGAATACCACAGACAAGGTTTAGACTTTCCGGATCTCAGGAATGCAGCTAATGGTTCTAGCCTATACCACGAAGATACTAATATCATGGATTCGTGTATTAGATATCCAAGAGAGTATACTCCAGCTGTCATCCAATGACTACATTGAACATCATGTAGATCGCTTTGTGGTTGTCAGGCACGCGATCTTAGCTAAGCGAGTAACGAAGATTGGGTGATTGTCATGGGTCACCCCTTCATTCTGACTTAATTGAATTAAGAACAAGAGTATATCTTGGAGAAGAAGTAGGCGTGAATTGAAGGAAAAACAATAGTACTTGCATTAATTCATGAAGAACAGCAGAGCTCCACACCTTAATCTATGGGGTGTAGAAACTCCACCGTAGAAATTACATATGTGAAAGGTCAAGGCATAGCCGTGAGGCTAGCCTCCAAACGTGTAGCAGATCCAAACCGGAACATAAGATATAAAATAAACCTCTAAAAGTAGTTTTTATACTAAACTAGTAACTAGGGTTTACAAAAAATGAGTAACTAAGTGCAGATAGTGCAGAAATCTACTTCTGGGGCCCGCTTGGTGTATGATTGGGCTGAGCATTGAAGCTTTTTCGTGCATAGGCTGTTTCTGGAGTTAAACGCCAGCTTTGGTGCAAGTTTGGGCGTTTAACTCCAATCTGGTGCCAGTTTGGGCGTTTTACGCCAAGATGTTTTAGGATGATTTTGAACGCCAGTTTGGGCCATCAACTCGCGAGCAAAGTTTGGACTATTATATATTGCTGGAAAGCCCAAGATGTCTACTTTCCAAAACAATTGAGAGTGCATCAACTGGGCTTCTATAGCTCCAGAAAATCCATTTCGAGTGCAGGGAGGTCAAAATCCAACAGCTTCTGCAGTCCTTTTTCAGCCTCTGAATCAGATTTTTGCTCAGGTCCCTCAATTTCAGCCAGAAAATACCTGAAATCACAGAAAAACACACAAACTCATAGTAAAGTCCAGAAATGTGATTTTTGAGTAAAAACTAATGAAAATATAATAAAAGGTAACTAAAACATACTAAAAACTATGTAAAAACAATGCCAAAAAGGGTATAAATTATCCGCTCATCACAACACCAAACTTAAATTATTGCTTGTCCCCAAGAAACTAAAAATAAAATAGGATAAAAAGAAGAGAATATACAATGAATTTCACATATCAATGAAGCTCATCTTCCTTGCATCTCCACCATTCCTATTGGGTTCGGCCATCTCTTCTTCTTTTTCGAAAAATTCTGTCAGGTCCTCTCTAGTGTGTTGTGCTTTAGCTTCTCTTAGCTTCCTCTTTAAAGTCCTTTCAGGTTCCAGATTAGCTTCAACAAGAATGTTCTTATCCTTGCTCCTGCTCATATGAAAAAGAAGAGAACAGAAAAGAATAGGAATTCTCTATGTCACAGTATAGAGATTCTTTTATGTGAGTAGAAGAATAGAAGAGTAGAATAATGAAGAGAGAAGATGAAGAATTCGAACACAGAGAGGGAGAGAGGGTTCGAATTATAAGAAGAAGAGAATTGTTAGTAAATAAATAAATAAATAAATAGAAAGAGACGAGAGAGAGAGAGAGAGAGAGAGAATTCGAATTTTAAATTAAAATAAAAGGAGAATATTTTTGTTTTTATTTTAATTATTGGTTAATATTCGAAATTTAAGAGAAGAAATAAAATAAAATTTGAAAACTAAATGAATTAATTAATTAAAAAGAGATTTTTGAAAAAGAGGTTAGTGATTTTCGAAAATTGGAGAGAGAAAAGTAGTTATGTGGTTTTGAAAAAGATATGATTGAAATAGAAAACTTTTAAAATCAAGCAAAAAGTCAAGTAGTTAATTGAAAAGGATTTGAAAATTAATTTTGAAAAGATAAGAAGTTAGAAAAGATTTTGAAATTGATTTTGAAAAAGATATGATTGAAAATCATTTTGAAAAAGATTTATAAAGGAAATTAAAAAGATTTGATTTTTTTTGAAATTAAAGTTGATTACTTGACTAAAAAGAAACTAAAATATATGATTTTATAATTTAAAGATTAATCCTTTCTTAATAGGCAAGTAACAACTTGAAAATTTTTTGAATCAAAGCATTAAATGTTAGCAATTAATTTCGAAAATATGAAATAAAAATAAGAAAAATATTTTGAAATTTAATTATGAAATTTTCGAAAATATTGAGAAGAAAATGAAAAAGATTTGATTTTTGAAAAGGATTTGAAAAAAGATAGAAATTTTAAATTGAAAATTTTGACTTGATTAATAAGAAACAACCAAGTTTTGAAAATTTTTTACTAAATCAATTCAAAATTTCGAAATTTATGAATGAAATAAGGGAAAGATATTTTCAATTTTTGAATTTTTAATGAGGAGAGAGAAAAACACAAAAATGATGCAAAACATAAAAATTTAAGATCAAAATGAATAATGCATGCAAGAACACTTTGAATGTCAAGATGAACACCAAGAATACTTTGAAGATCATGATGAACATCAAGAACATAATTTTAAAAAATTTTTAAGAAAAGAAAGACATGTAAGATACCAAACTTAAAAATTTTTAAACTATAGACACTAATAATTCAAGAATGCATATGAAAAACAAGAAAAGACACCAAACAAGAATATTTAAAGATCAAACAAGGAAATTCATCAAGAACAATTTGAAGAACACATGATGAATTTTCGAAAATTTTAAGAAAATTGGAAAAGATGCAATTGACACCAAACTTAAAATTTGACACAAGACTCAAACAAGAAACACATTTTTGGTTTTTTATGGTTTTATAAATTTTTTGTAATTTTTTGAAAATCATTTTGGAAGAAGAAATTAAAGAAATTCAAAATTTTTAATAGGAATTTCAGGAATCATGCAATGTTAATCTAAAGCTTCGGTCCAATAATTTAGACATGGCTTAATAGCCAGCCAAGCTTTATGTGAAAGCATTGGTCCAAAAGATTAGACATGGCCAAATGACTAGCCAAGCTTCAGCAGAGCATTACATAAAACAGCTAAATTGATGAGAAATCCAAAGAAGATCTTGTAAAGATAAGTGGAAACATCAGTCCAAAAGATTAGACATGGCTTAACAGCCAGCCAGGATTCAACATATCTCATGAAACTCTAGCATTCATACTTAAAAACTCTGAAGAACAAAATAATATATAATTTTTTTTGAAATTTTTCGAAAATAAAAAAAAAGTAAAAAGCTTAAAAATAAAATAAAATTACCTAATCTGAGCAACAAGATGAACCGTCAGTTGTCCAAACTCGAACAATCCCCGGCAACGATGCCAAAAACTTGGTACGTGAATTGTTGTTCTCTGGCTACGGCTCCAAAAGCTTGGTGCGCATAATGTGATCTCAACACTTCTTCACAACTCTGCGTAACTAACCAGCAAGTGCACTGGGTCGTCCAAGTAATACCTTACGTGAGTAAGGGTCGATCCCACGGAGATTTTCGGCTTGAAGCAAGCTATGGTCATCCTTGTAAATCTTAGTCAGGCGGATTCAAATGGTTATAAGGTTTTAGTAATTAAAATATAAATAAAATATAAAAAAAGATAGAAATACTTATGCTATTCATTGGTGGGAATTCCAGATAAGCGTATAGAGATGATTTGTTGCTTCAGAACCTCTGCTTTCCTACTGCCTCCTTCCAACCATGCGTTACCTCCTTCCATGGCAAGCTATATGATCCTCTCGGATGAAAATAAATCCATATGCGCTATCACCGCACTGCTAATCATCTGTCGGTTCCCGCTAGCGTCCGAATAGGACCATTGTCCTTTTGCACATTGTCACGTGTTCCCCACATTTGCAGGTTAGAAGCTCTTTACAGTTATCCCTTCCCAGATCCTACTCAGAATACCACAGATAAGGTTTAGACTTTCTGGATCTTAGGAATGCTGCTAATGGTTCTAGCCTATACCACGAAGATACTAATATCACGGATTCGTGTATTAGATATCCAAGAGAATATACTCCAGCTGTCGTCCAATGACTATGTTGAACATCATGTAGATTGCTTTGTGGTTGTCCGGCACGCGACCTTAGCTAAGCGAGTAACGAAGATTGGGTGATTGTCATGGGTCACCCCTTCATTCTGACTTAACTGAATTAAGAACGAGAGTATATCTTGGAGAAGAAGTAGGCATGAATTGAGAGAAAAATAGTAGTAATTGCATTAATTCATGAAGAACAGCAGAGCTCCACACCTTAATCTATGGGGTGTAGAAACTCCACCGTAGAAAATACATCAGTGAAAAAGATCTAAAGACGATCAAAAAGCCCCTAAAATAAATCTCTAAAAGTAGTTTTTATACTAAACTAGTAACATAGGGTTACAAAAAATGAGTAATTAAGTGCAGATAGTACACACTTCCGGGGCCCACTTGGTGTGTGCTTGGACTGAGCATTGAAGTTTTTTCGTGCTTAGGCTGTTCTTGGAGTTAAACGCCAGCTTGGGAGCCAGTTTGGGCGTTTAACTCCAATTCTGGTGCCAGTTTGGGCGTTTTATGCCATGATGTTTTAGGCTTACTTTGATCGCTAGTTTGGGCCATCAAATCTCGAGCAATGTATGGACTATTATATATTGCCGGAAAGCCCAGGATGTCTACGTTCCAACGAAATTGAGAGCGCAACAATTGAGCTTCTGTAGCTCCAAAAAATTCACTTCGAGTGTAGGGAGGTCAGAATCCAACAGCATCTGCAGTCCTTTTTCAGCCTCTGAATCAGATTTTTGCTCAGGTCCGTCAATTTCAGCCAGAAAATATCTGAAATCACAGAAAAACACACAAACTCATAGTAAAGTTCAGAAATGTGATTTTTTAAAAAAAACTTATAAAAATATAATAAAAAGTAACTAAAACATACTAAAAACTATGTAAAAACAATGCCAAAAAGGGTATAAATTATCCGCTCATCAAAGGCCTTGGTTAGGAGAAGATTAATTGGAGTTTCTATCCTTGTTGATTTTCCCAGGTATAATAGTAAAAGGTTGTTGCTTCCACTTAGTTATCCCCTAACTAATAAAAGAAAGTCAAGTGGGTAATACTAACTCTGATTCCCAAGTCCTAATCACGTCCTAGGGAAGGATTAGAGTTAGTGAAAATTGAGTTAGCCAGCAATCCCCAGTTACAAATTAATACTTGAGTATTCCAACTCAAGGGTGTCCAATTAATCAATTCCCAAGCCAAGTTGAGAGCTTTAAATCATAACATGAATGCCATTTTTTAACAACATGGAATGAGAATAAATAGGAGACATGGTAATTAAAATAAATTAATAAAAGCAAATTTGGAGCTGATAATTAATTGGAAGAAATCAAACACAGAATGGAATTAAATACAAAAATAGTTTATTGTATTAATAAATTCAAAATTAACAATATCCAAATATGACCACGAGCAATTAAATAGAAAACAAAAGAGTAGAGTAATAGAAAGGTAAACTATAACGATGAAGACTTCAATCGAAGGTAGTAGCAGCTCTCTCAATATCCCATCAAAAAGCAAAAGCTATGAATGCTAAGAACCCTAGGAAAAGTAGTCTTTTCTCTCTAAGACTCAAAAACTAAAACTAAAACTAATGAAAGTGAATGTGTCTTGAGTCTCAGCTTGCCCCCTGCCTCTAGTCTGTGCTTTTAGGCTTGAAACTGGGTCCAAAATCAGCCCAAAATCGTCCCCTGCGAGTTTTGATCAGTGCAGTACGTGACGCTCTGTCACGCATACGCGTCGGCCACACGTACGCGTCGCTGGGCTTCTGCGCTTGACATGCGAATGCGTCAGTCTCGAGTACGCGTCATTGTAAAGTGCTCCAAGTCACGCGCATGCGTCAGCCATGTGTGCGCGTCGCTCCTTGCTTATCAGCTCCTTATTTCTTGTGTTCTTTCCACTTTTGCATGCTTCCTTTCCATCCTCTAAGCTATTCCTGCCCTGAAAAACCTGAAAACACTTAACACACATATCACGGCATCGAATGGTAATAAGAGAGGATTAAAAATTAGTAATTTAAGGGCTTAGGAAGCAAGTTTTCAATCATGGAACAATATTAGGAAGGATTTGTAAAACCATGCAGTTGGTATGAATAAGAGTGCAAAGAACTGATAAAATCCACTCAATTTAGCACAAAATAAACCATAAAATATTGATTTATCACTGCTCAAACCAGTGTCAATCATATATAGCCTGCCATTGAAGTAATCACTCACAAGCAAAGAGAGCAGTAATACCGGAGTTAATTCAAAAAGGCAAAGCAACTCCAATCCTCAACTCTATTCCCATTATTGATTCCATTTGTTTCCTTATCCCTGTTTACCTTTCAATATAACAAGTACTTATACAAAGTTAAACCAACTCCTTCTGATATGCCTGACTAAGACCTGCAAGATAACCATATCTTGCTTCAAGCCAATAATCCTCGTGGGATCGACCCTGACTTGCTGAATTCTTCTAGATCTGTGATATTGTAAAGACTAATGGAGTAGATCCTGAAGTCTACAAACTTATGCTGTTTTCCTTTGCGGTAAGAGACAGAGCTAAGATATAGTTAGATTCCCAACCTAGAGAGACTATTGACTCTTGGGAAAAGCTAGTTAATGCTTTTCTGGCTAAATTCTTTCCCCCTCAAAGGATGAGAAAAATTAGAGTGGAAGTTCAAACCTTCAGACAAAGAGAAGGTAAATCCCTCTATGAAGCTTGGAAAAGATACAAGCAATTGATTAGGAGATGTCCTCCTGACATGCTCTCAGAGTGGTCTATCATAGGCGTGTTCTATGATGGTCTGTCTGAGATGTCCAAAATCTCATTGGACAGCTCTGCAGGTAGATCACTCTACTTGAAGAAAACACCTGCAAGAGCAAGAAAACTCATTGAAATGGTTACAAATAACCAATTCATGTACACTTCTGAAAAAAACCCTGAAAATCATGGGATCTCTTAGAAGAAAGGAGTTCATGAAGTTGATACTTTGAATGCCATATTGGCTCAGAACAGGATCTTGACCCAACAGGAAGTGCTCAGGAAGCTTCTTCTGACATAGAAGCTTATGATCCTAAACAACCTACCATGGAGAAGGTGAATTATATGGGAAAACCCTATGGAAATACCTACAAACCTTCATGGGGGAACCATCCTAATCTTTCATGGAAAGATCAATAAAAACCTTAGCAAGGTTCAACATCAGTAAAGTGGAAAACCTACCGGAAACTCAAAAAAAAAAAAAAAAAAAAAAAACTCTAAGCAAAGCCTCTCTAACTTAGTTACTCTGGTTTTCAGCCTCTCCAAGACCACTCATAGTTTCATTAATGAAACAAGATCCTCTATTAGAAACTTGGAGGTGCAAGTTGGTCAACTGAGCAAGAGGATCCCTGAGATTCCTCCTAAAACTCTTTCTAGTAAAATTGAGGTAAATCCTAGAGAAAAGTTCAAGGCCATAACCAAGGAGGTAGAGGCCGAATCTGAGAAGATTGAGGTGGCGTTGAACGCCAGTGAAGGACATATCACTGGGCGTTTAACGCCCATCCTGGCAGCAGAGCTGGCGTTATACGCAGCCTAGGAGCACTGGTTGGCGTTCAACGCCCAAACAACCAGGCTTTCTGGCGCTGAACGCCAGTGAGGAACCCCTCAATAGGCGTTCAACGCCCACATACCCAGGAAAGCTGGCATTGAACACCAGCAAGGACATCCCTGCTGGGCGTTCAATGCCCAAAATGCTAGAGGGACTGGCGTTTAACACCAGTCAGGGTGGACAGCAAGGGCATTCTCTGCCCAAGGAGCTATCAGAGCTGGCATTGAACGCCAATGAAAGCACACCCTTTGAGTGCTTAAGTTTCACTCAAGAACCCTCTAGCCCAAAACCAAAGGAAACTATAAATACCATTGAGGTTCCTTTGAATGCACTCCTAGAGTGCATGAGTTCTAATGACTACTCATCCTCTAATGAGGATTAAGACACTAGGGAAGAGCAAGTTGTTCGGTACCTAGGAGCTCTTATGAAGTTGAATGCCAAGTTATTTAGAACAAGGCCATTAGAGAAAGAACCTCCACTGCTTACCAAATAACTCCATGCTTTGGTTCAGTAGAGGCTACCTTAGAAACTTCCAGATCCTAGACGCTTTTTGATTTCTGGCACCATAGGCACTATGACCTTTGAAAAGGCTCTGTGTGACCTAGGGTCAAGTATAAACCTCATGCCACTCTCTGTAATGGAGAAGCTGGGTATCCTTGAGGTACAAGCTGTAAACATCTAATTAGAGATGGCAGACAAGACAATGAAGAAGCCATATGGCTTAGTAGAAGATGTCTTGGTGAAGGTTGAAAACTACTACATCCCAGCAAACTTCATAGTCTTGAACATAGGAGAGGATGAGGAAGACTCTATCATCCTTAGAAGACCTTTTCTAGCCACCGCCAATGCTATCATTGATGTAGCTAAGGGAGAAATGGTTCTCCAACTAGGAGAGGACTAAATCTTATTCAAGATGCCTCACCATAATTCTCCCTCTAAAAGAGAGATAACTGTGTAACACCTAATGTTCCAACCCTCTCTTTCTGTGCAGAGCTTTACAGAACCCCCAGACATCAATTTTAAGTTTGGTGTTGGACAGCCATCAACAAGCTCTAAGTACAAAGGTACTAAAAAGAAAGTTCCTAAAGGCTGGAAGGACAAGAAAGTCCCAACTGAAGGCCTCTCACCTGGCATAAGAGTTGTCTTCACTAAGAAGCCAGTCTTACCACATACAGTGAGTCGTATCCTGTCTCTAGAGCATGTTGAGCTCATTCATGAGAGAACAGGAAGAATGTTTACTATAAGGGGAAAAATCTGAATCCATACTATCCTCTGTAAAGAGCTAACCATCAACTAATGATGTTAAAGAAGCGCTTCTTGGGAGGTAACTCAACCTTAATCAATTATTTATTTTCTTTTATTTTGTTTTCTTTTCTTTTAGAGTCATGATCATATGCAGTAGTCAGAAGAGAGACAGAATTCACAGCAGTGAAAATAAAACACTCTGGGTAGAGTGTTATAGTTGAACGCCAGCTAGGGCATCCCTGTTGGGCGTTCAACGCCCCTCATGGGCAGCATTGCTGGCGTTGAACGCCAGCCAGGGAGCATCCTCTGGGCATTCAAACGCCAATGTAGAGAAGTAGAAAATCTGGATTCCCTAGCCTCTCAAGAACAGTGGGTCCCACAACATCTTCACCAACCCTACTTACTTTCACACTTTCCCATACACACTTCCCTATAAACCCTAGCCCAATCACATCCGCTTCACTTTCCCACACCATCTTAACTTCCACCAACCCCACCCACTTTAAAATCAAATTTCCCACCCAAAACCCAACCCATGGCCGAACCCTACCCATCCCCACTCCTATAAATACCCCTCTCCATAACCCTTCATACACACATCTCTCATAAACTCAAACAAACCACAAGGCCGAGCCCCCTCTCTCCCTCTATATCCTCCTATTTTCTTCTTCTTCTACTCCATTATTCTCTTTTCTTTATTTTTGCTCGAGGACGAGCAAAGTTTTAAGTTTGGTGTTGGAAAAGCATAGCTTTTTTCTTTCTATTACCATTCATGGCACCCAAGGTTGGAGACTTCTCTAAATAGAAGAAAGGAAAGGCCGTAGCTACTCCCTCTGAATCTTGGGAGATGGAGAGATTCATCACCAAATCTCACAAGACCACTTCTATGAAGTAGTGGCAGAGAAGAAAGTGATCCCTGAAGTCCCTTTCAAGCTCAAGAAGAATGAGTATCCAGAAATCCGAAGAGAGATCTGAAGAAGAGGTTGGGAAGTCCTAACCAATCCCATTCAAGATGTTGGGATTCTCCTAGTGCAAGAGTTCTAGCTAATGCATGGGTTACTAAAAACCATGACAGTAGTGTGAACCCAAATGCAAGGAATTCGATCACCATGGTTCGAGGAAGAATCTTAAATTTTAGCCCGAAAAGTGTGAGGTTGGCATCCAACTTTCCCCTAATGCAAGGAGAACCACATCCTTACACTAGGAGAGTCAATTTTATCAAAGATTGGATCAAGTGCTCTCAGATATCTGTGTGGAAGGAGCACAGTGAAAAAGGGAATTCCAAGGCAAGCCCATTCAACTAAGAAGGGTTGACCTAAAGCCCCTAGCTAGAGGATGGTTGGAATTCATCCAACGTTCCATCATCCCCACTAGCAATCGGTCAGAAGTGACCATTGACAGAGCCAACATGATTCATTGCATCATGATTGGAAATCAGGTGGAAGTACATAAGGTGATCCCTCAAGGATTGTACAAGGTAGCTTTGAAGCCTCACACCAATGCAAGGTTGACATTTCCATACCTCATCTGTCATCTATGCAATTCAGTTGGAATTGTCATAGAAGGAGATATCTCCATTGGGGAGGACAAGCCGATCACTAAGAAAATGATGAAGCAAACTAGAGAGCATGTACAGGAGCCTATGTAGCCGCCTCAATATGAGATCCGTGAGATACCTCAAGGGATGTATTTTCCTCTCCAAAGCTATTGGGATTAATGGCAAACTTCTCTTGGAGAATTGAACACTAACATGGAGCAACTGAGGGTAGAACATCAAGAGCATTCCAGCACCCTTAATGAAATAAGAGAAGATCAAAAAGCCATAAGGGAAGACCAAAGGGCTATGAGGGAAGAGCAACAAAGGCAAAAGAGTGAGATTGAAGAGATCAAGCATCACATTGGATCCTCAAGGAGGAGCACTAGCCGACACCATTAAAGGTGGACTCGTTCTCTTTTACTTCCTTTCCTTTTCTGTTTTCTGTTGTGTTTTGTTTGTTTTCTTATTCTAGTTGCATGATCATTTGCATTTATGCCTTAAAGTTGTAAAATGTTTCATATATCTCTCACCTTGCTTAAAAGAAAATTTTATGTGAAAAGAATTGAGAGATACATGAATATTCAAGTTTAAAAAAAGAATAGTTTAATTATGTTAATGTGGTGGCATTACTTTTTCTTTGCTAAATGTATGATTAACCAATGCATATTTGAAGTTGAAATTTTAGAATGTTGGCCCTTGAAAAAATAAGGAAAAAGGAAAAGTATTATTGGCAATCTGAAAAATCAATAAAATTGATTCTTGAAGCAAGAAAAAGCAGCAAAAAGAAAAACAAAATGCTTGCATGCTAAAAAAAAGTGACGGAAAAAAAATGAGAAAAGAAAAAAAATGAAAAAGCAAGCAGAAAAAGCCAATAGCTCTTTAAACCAAAAGGCAAGAGCAAAAAGCCAATAACCCTTTAAACCAAAAGACAAGGGTAAAAGGATTCAAGGCTTTGAGCATTAATGGATAGCAGGGCTTAAAGGAATAAAATCCTGGCCTAAGCGGCTCAACCAAGCTGTCCCTAACCATATGCTTGTGGCGTGAAGGTGTCAAGTGAAAAGCTTGAGACTGAGCGGTTAAAGTCGTGGTCCAAAGCAAAAAGAGTGTGCTTAAGAACTTTGGACACCTCTATCTAGGGACTCTAGCAAAGCTGAGTCACAATCTGAAAAGGTTCACCCAGTTAAAGTGTCTATAGCATTATTATATCTGGTGTTAATACTGGAAAACAAGATGCTTAGGGTCACGGCCAAGACTCTGAAAGCTGTGTTCAAGAATAAAAAAAACTGAACTAGGAGAGTCAATAATGTCATCTGGATTCTAAGTTCCTAAAGATGGCAACCATTTTAAGTTTCAATGGATAGTGAGATGCCAAAACTATTCAGAAGCAAAAAGCTACTAAGTCCTGCTCATCTGATTGTAACTGAGCTTTATTGAAAACTTTGAAATTTATTGTATCTTAATTTTCTTTTTATCCTACTGTGTTTTTAGTTGCTTAGAGACAACCAACAGTTTAAGTTTGGTGTTATTATGAGCGGATATTTTATACGCTTTTTGGCATAGTTTTCATATAGTTTTAGTGTGTTTTGCTTAGTTTTTATTAAGTTTTTATAGGTTTTAGTGTTAAAATCACATTTTTGGATTCTACTATGAGTTTTTGTGTTTTTGTGCAATTTTAGATATTTTCTGGCTGAAATTGAGGAGCTAGAGCAAAAGTCTGATTCAGAGACAGAGAAAGCACTATAGATGCTGTCCAAATCTAACCTCCTTACACTCGGAAGAGCTTTTCTAGAGCTACAGAAGTCCAAATGGAGTGTTCTTAATGGCTATGGAAAACTGACTTCCAGAGCTTTCCAGCAATATATAATAGTCCAAACTTTGCTTCGGATTAGAAGGCTAAAAACTGGCGCCCAACGCCAGCTACCTGCCTCCTTCCAGGCGTCTAGCGGCCACAGAGCAAAGTCTGGCGTCCAAATGCCCAGAGAGGACCCCTAGCTAGTTCATGCCCTAGAAGCCTCAAAGCACGTGGATCTCATCAAAGCTCAGCCCAAAGACTCACCAAGTGGGCCCCAGAAGTGAATTTTTGCACTACATAGACTGTTTTACCCTTACTAGTCATCTATTTAGTATTTAAGGGATTAGATTTATGTTATTCAAACCTTTTTTTGATTCCTTTGACCATCATACATAATTTACTTTGTATTTTATTTTCAATATGAGTTTTTAAACCTCCTAGGTTTAGGGGAGGAGCCCTGCTGAGTCCTATGAATTAATAAAAGTATTATTGTTTCTTCTTCGATCCGTGTTTGATTAATTCTAGGATGTATATTCGCATTTCAACATGATGGATAGCATGATCAATGACAATCAGCTCTGTTCATCACATTAAGATGAACGTGCCTGACAAACACCCGCATCTACTTGGGTTCGTGTGAATACTTCAGTGGAAAGCACGCACCACCAGCTTGAATCATACATCTCTTAGATAGCTAATCCACGACTTCATTGGGGACTTCTTGAGACACCAGTTCAGCCGATTTACGGGGAGATTAGGGTTTCTGTGGTAGAGGCTAGAACCCAATAATACAACATTCTCTGATCCGGAAGATCTGACCTTTTCTGTGGCGTTTTGAGTAGGATCATTAAGGAGAATGGACTGTATGCGCTTCACCCTCAAGCAGAGATGGATCCACACTAAGCCTGGGGTTCAGATTCAGAGGAGTGTTGACGACCTCTCAATAAAGGTGCCAATCACTTACAGCCTGCCATTGAAGAGATCATTCACAAGCAAAGAAGACAGTAATTCCAGAGTTAATTTAGAAAGACAAAGCAACTCTGATCCTCAACTATGTCCTTAAAGTATTAGCACCCTATTATAATAATCTCACAAATATTTATCTATCAACCTTCTGATTCGCCTAACTAAGACCTGCAAGATAACCATAGCTTGCTTTAAGCCAACAATCCTTGTGGGATGGACCCTAACTCACTTAGGTATTACTTGGACGACCCACTACACTTGCTGGTACAACAGTACGAAGGTGTGTGGATTTGTGCTACCACTTCTCGAAACACTAGTTCAGCCGAGGTACGGGGAGATTAGAGTCTTTGTGATAGAGGCTAGAACCAAAGGCGCAACATTCTCTGATCTGGAAGATTCGACCTTGTCTGTGGCATTTTGAGTAGGATCACTAAGGAGAATGAACTGCAAGAGCTTCATCCTCAATCAGACTGGATCCACACTAACCCTGGGATTCAGATCTGGAAGAGCATTGGCGATCCCTTAAGAAAGGCGTTGATCACATATAGCCTGCCATCGAAGAAATCATTCACAGTTGAAAAAGACAGTAAGACCGGATAGATCTAGAAGAACAAAGCATCTCTAAGCCTTAACCATTTTCTTATCATTGCATTCACCATCAACTGAGTAACATTTTATTTATTTTCTTTTTATGTGTTTAAACAATCAAACAAATTTTCTATCCGCCTGACTAAGCTCTACAAGATAACCATAGCTTGCATCAAATCACAATCCTCGTGGGATCGACCTTGACTCACTCAGGTATTACTTGGATGACCCAGTGCACTTGCTGGTTCAGTTGTGCGAAGTTTAATTCTACGCACCATGAACTCTTCCTGTTCCTATGCACTGATGAGGAAAAATTGAATTTTTGCACAAACTAACTGGCAAGTATACCGGGTAGCATCAAGTAGTAATAACTCACAAAAGTGAGGTCGATCCCACAGGGATTGATGGATCAAGCAACTTTAGTGAGGTGATTAGTTTAGTTAAGCTAACAGTGGGGAATTGGATGAAATTGAATCAGCCGAAAGTAAATTGCAGTGAATGTAAAAGGCAGAATGTAAATTAGCAGAAGCTTAAAGAGCAAAAAAAGTAAATTTCATCAAATGTAAAGAGAATTGGGTGTAGGGATGTTAAATGAAGTAGTAAATCAGAACTTAGAGCAATTGCAGAAGATTAAAATTGCATGAAAGTAACATGAAAGCAATAGGAACAGAAAGGAAAAATTGCAAAAAAGGAAATTGTAGCAGAGGATTGCAGAAATTGAAATTTCATAAACTGAATTCAATATAACTAAAATGTAGAAAGTGCAGAAAAGAAAAGTGTATCAAAGAGCCTTTTATTCTACTCCTACTCCACTCCTACTGCTGCCTACTACTAATGCAGCATACTGTCGCGCCCCTCCCGCCTCTTTTTTTCTTCTAACTAAAGCCCTTTTATAGGCATTTCTAAATTACAAATGAAATTGAAATTGAAAACAAAATACAATTAAATGCAAATCCTATTCTAGCTGTTTCTTGTGCCTTTGAGTGATTTCAATGGGCTCTGCTTGCCTTGGTATGTCAATGGGCTTGGAATCAGATTTATTTAAACCAGAGTTGCACTTCCAGGAGAACGGAGCGTTCAAATAGAGAATAGAGTGCCTTTATACCCACACGTACGCGTCCTCTGCGCTTGCGCGTGCTTTTGCGTTTTCGCCCATCCACTCATACGCGTCGCCTACACGTACGCGTGACCTTCAGATTTTGAGCTTGTGATGCGTACGCGTGCTATACGCGTGCGCGTCCATATCAGCGTTCACTTTGTGAATGTAGCGCTCGCTTTGACAACGCTGTCCCACGCGTACGCGTCATCCATGCGTACGTGTGGTCCTCCGAAATGCCACTTCCCCGCGTACGCATCATGCATGCATATGCGTGGCTTTCCAAAGTTGCAGATTCGACACATGTGCGTCATGTACGCATGTGCGTCAGTGTCAAAACTCCAATCCCAAATTTGGATTTGCCCGAAAATGCTCCTTTAGTTAACTTAGCGCTCTCTTTGCAAATGAGCGCTAATTGTGAAAATAGAGCACGCTTCCTTGATTTAGTCATGGGCCACTTTTTTAAAAGCGTGGCCTAAGGCTCCAAAGTGTACCCAAACTCCAAAATGTGCCCCAGAATTTCTCTTTTCCTCTTTTGAGCTTATTTTGTGCTTTTTTTTCTTCTTATTTCCTACAAAGTTTATAAAATCAAAAGATGAAAGAAATATACTATTTAAGCACAAAAGCATTCAATATTTAAGCATTAGAAAACATGCACAAGATGACATGTCATCACAACACCAAACTTGAACCTTGCTTGTCTCCAAGCAAGAAAAGAATCATGCAGTTAGGTTTGACAAACCAGGGTGAGAAGAATAACAAGTTGATGTTCATGGTTGGCTAGTTTTCTATGCATGCTACAATCATAAAAGGAATGTAAATGATTAATGCTTCTATCTAGCTCATTTTATGAAATCTTCTCCTTATATTTCTTCCTTGAAACAAGCTTTACATTCTCTTATTAGCTTCTCCTTTTGGGTGCTTTGCCCCATGAGTTGATAACAAAGCTACGACTCTAAATGCTTTGTTTTCAAGTATTACCACTTGATACATAAATACCACAAGCATTTAGTTAGAGGACTTCTTTAAGCTCATTTGTTTCTTTTCTTTACTTTCTAATTATTGATGCTCAGAGCCTTGAGCTTTGAGGGAGTGCTTTTGCACTTGAGCCTAGCCTCGACTCTAAGTGATTTGTCTTAAAGCTTTTTGCCTGATACATAAATACCACAAGTACTTAACAATTGAATTGTCATTGGTACTCAAAACCTTCAGCTTTCTCATTCTTTCCCTTTTTCTTTTCTTGCCTTAATTGCATTTGCTTCTTCAAGGTTTTCATGATTTCAAAAAAATTTCATAAAATGTCCTAGATGAAAGCTTCAATTAAATAAAATCTAATGCAATTGAGCAATAGTTAATCATACTAGCCTTCCAATACTCATAAGCTCATACTAAGTGATGAGCGGATAATTTATACCCCTTTTTGGCATTATTTTTACATAGTTTTTAGTATGTTTTATTTACTTTTATTATATTTTTATTAGTTTTTTTTCAAAAATCACATTTCTGGACTTTACTATGAGTTTGTGTGTTTTTCTGTAATTTCAGGTATTTTCTGGCTGAAATTGAGGGACCTGAGCAAAAATCTGATTCAGAGGCTGAAAAAGGACTGCAGATGCTGTTGGATTCTAACCCTCCTGCACTCGAAGTGGATTTTCTAGAGCTACAGAAGCCCAGTTGGTGCGCTCTAAGTTGCGTTGGAAAGTAAACATCTTGGGCTTTCCAGAAATATATAATAGTCCATTCTTTGCCTGAGATTTGATGGCCCAAACTGGCGTTGAAAGCCAGCCTAAAACTTTCTGGCGTAAAACGCCAGAACTGGCATAATTCTTGGCGTTAAATGCCCATTTTGGCACCCAGGGTGGCGTTTAACTCCACTATGAGGCATATGCACGTGAAAGCTTGAAAGCTCAGCCCAAACACTCACCAAGTGGGTCCCGGAAGTGGATTTCTGCACTATTTGCACTTAGTTACTCATATTCTGTTAACCTAAGTTACTAGTCTAGTATAAAAACTACTTTAAGAGATTCATTTTGTACTTTATGACATTCTTTACACTTCATATTGTATTTCATATGGCATGAGTCTCTAAACCCCATAGGTGGGGGTGAGGAGCTCTGTTGTGTTTCAATGGATTAATGCAATTACTACTGTTCTCTATTCAATCACGCTTGACTCTATTCTAAGATACTTATTCGTACTTCAATATAGAGAATATGATGATCCGTGACACTCATCATTATCCTCAACCTATGAACGCATGCCTGACAACCACTTCCGTTCTATATGAGCTCAACATAGTCATTGGGCGACAGCTTGAGTGCGTATCTCTTGGGTTTCTAATCCACGGACCGATCCAGAGGTTAGAACCTTCGTGGTAGAGGCTAGAACCAATTGGCAGCATTCTTGGGATCCGAAAAGTCTAAACCTTGTCTGTGGTATTCCGAGTAGGATCTGGGAAGGGATGACTGTGACGAGCTTCAAACCTGCGAATGTTGGGCGCAGTGACAGTGTACAAAAGGATCAATGGATCCTACTCCGATGCTAGCGGGAACCGACAGATGATTAGCCATGCGGTAGCTGTACCTGGTATTTTTCATCTGAGATGAGAAATCCAATAGTTGATTAGCTGTGCAGAAACCGTAGAGGACCATTTTCACTGAAAGGATCATAAAGCTTGCCGTTGAAGGAAGCCATGCGTGTTTGGAGAAGAAGACAGTAGGAAAGTAGAGATTCAGATGACAAAGCATCTCCGGAACCTCAACCTGTTTCTCATCACTAAATCGCAAGTACCATTTATTTCCTGTTATTTATTTTTTCATAAATACAATCACTCTTATCATTAATCTCCTGACTAAGATTTACAAAATAACTATAGCTTGCTTCAAGCCGACAATCTCCGTGGGATCGACCCTTACTTACGTAAGGTATTACTTGGACGACCCAGTGCACTTGCTGGTTAATTGTGCGGAGTTGTGAAGAGTGTAATCACAATTCTGTGCACCACTAAGTTCTTCTTTAATTCCTTGTTTGTTTATGATTATCATGCTTTATTACTTTTGTACTCACAAAATTCAGGATGGTAGTCATAATGTCACAGCACGATGTTACAGTTTAGCAATCAAACTATGCTTATTCACAACACACATGCATACAGAGAATATAAAGACAATAATGCAATTTAAAGTACTGGAAATAAATAGGAGGAAAAGGAACGTTACCACCTTGTAGTTCATCTTCACTGTTTTTGTCCTTTTCCTCCCATTCTTCCCCTTGCCATACCAACTTAGGGTGTGTGCTGACCCTCAAGCAACAATTGGAACAGTGGTGATGGGGCTAAGATGGATCAAGAGTGTCTTACATAATGAAATGTCAGTAGCACATGTGTTTAAGCAAGCAAAATAAAAAAAATAACAATGAAGGCACAGGAAATAGATACATTTTGATTGCAAAAATAAGAGGGTGTGCATGATATATTGCATAAAAGATAAGTGGCACACCGAACTTAGTGTGACACTTTCACTTGGAATTGATGCAAGTATCCAGTAAGGATTGGAAATAAATTTTGTTGCATAGCAACACCAAACTTAAAATGCAATCATATGTCAATTTATTTGAACTGAAACTAAATAAAGGAAACTATTATATGTTAAATATAATCACCAAGCGAAGAATCTGTCATGAATAAGGATTTCTTGGTGAGGTATTAACAAAAATAGTTTAAGGAGCAAAATAAAAGAAAGCATTAAAAACAAAGAAATGACTAAAACAAAGATAATAATAAAAATGTCAAACCAAAAGAAAGATAACCTTGCAAAGGCATTATGATTATGCAGACAAGTGGTGTTGCTGGATAAATTGCATAGAAAAATAAGTGGCACACCAAACTTAGAATCTTAGTGTGACACTTTCCTTTTAGATTTGATGCAATCATCCAGAAAGATTGAAAACAGATTGTTGCAGGGCAACACCAAACATAGAATGTAATCATATGCCAATTTTTATTGAAAGCAAAGAGAGAAATTAAACAAAGTAGAGAAATGAAATGTTACCTAAGGTTGGGTTGCCTCCCAACAAGTGCTCTTTTAGTGTCATTAGCTTGACATGTTGTTCTCAACTTTCTTCCTCTTCTTCCAGTTTGTCAAGAGGAATGACCTCAAGGGTAATGAGGAGCCAGTCAGTGCTCCCTTTCTTGTCCTCTTCCCAGCAAGATTCCTTTTGTAAATGGCTTGATTGAGCTTGCTTGCTGGTGGTTCAGGGGGTTGGATTGCTTGTGGTTGACCTCTCCTTCTTCCTTGATATGTTCAATGGTAACTTGGTCACAATCTTCTCTTCGGTTTTCTTGTTGGTTGCCATCACTCCTTGGATATCAAGACATGGTTGCTGTGTGATTGTTGGAATGTTTTTTTCATCAAAAGCCTCTTGAATTGGTGGTTCAATGAACCCTTCTTCTATGCAACTCTTTGCTTCACCTGAGTGTGGACTTCCCTGATCTTGCTCTTTCACTTCCTTCTTTGCACTCAACATTTGCTTTAATAGCACTTTTATGGAGGAGGTTTATTGTTCTTCCCAAGATTTCTTTATCTCCTCTTCATATCTTTCAATCACAGATTCAAGTGTTGAAGGTCTTTGGTTCAGGGAAGTTTGTGGGGTTGTGAGTTTTCATGTTCCCTTGTCATCTCAAGTGGCCTCTGTGGATATAAAATCCTTGGCTCATATACCTCCACCACTTCATTCTTCATTGAAATTTCACTTGATGCAGGGGCTTCTTCTTCCACTTCCTCACTCACAGATTGGTTTTCATCTTCAATGCTTGGTAATCCTGAGTGTTTCTTTATTTTCTCTAAGTGCTCATCCATCTTCTTGAAGAGGATTTCATGCCTTTTCCAGGATTGTTCTTGTCTTTTCAATAATTCTCTGGACTTTTTAAGGAGATCCTCTGCTAGCTCAAGAGATGAAGGTTGAGAGTAATCTTGTGGACATGGATGTGTTGGGGTGAAGTTATTTTGAGAAGTATGGAAAGAGTCTTGCACTGAGGTATACTCAAGTGGTGAGGAGTTTTCAAATGAAAAACTGAAAGGTGAGGTTGGACAATTTTGTATGAATGAATTGAAGGTATGCTCAAGTGATGATGGCTCTTGATAAGTGGAGTATAAACTGTCAAATGCTTTCTGGTTTTGATCCTTCCATCCACAATGTGAATCATTGTTGAATTCATCATAGTGTGGATCATGTTGTGGCATTGGAGAGAAATCTTCCATGTATGTATTGACAGCACAATCAAATGATGATGTTTCTTGATGAACAGAATATGATGCATTGAAATTCCCTTCCCAGCCATAATTTGTGTCAGTGTCATAACAATATGAGTCACTTTGTGGCTTTGGGATGTAGTTCATTTCACTTGATTGTCCATACTCTCTCATTCCTTGTTGATATTCCCATCCACCATTAGCATAATGACATGAATCATTTTGTGGTGTTGGGCAATATCTCATGAAATTGTCTTGCTCATCTTGTGGCTCTGAAGCATATCTCCATTGATTGGATTGCTTAGAATCTGTGACTTCTTGGTGATATTCCCAGCCATCATTTGAATAATGACTTGAATCATATTGTGATGGTGGGAAATATCCCATGAAATTTGTTTGATCAAGAGATGAGTTGAACTCTATTTTGAATTTTGTAAAACACATCACCAATGAAAAATAAAATTCATGTCACAGATGAGAATTTTTTAGTGAGGCAATAACTCAAACACCTTGGTATCAGCTTAAAACAGAAAATTAAAAGAACAAAAACAAAGAAAATACTTAATCTAGACTTCTCACCCACTTAATCATTGTCGATCTAAATCAATCCCCGGCAACGGCGCCAAAAACTTGATGAGGGAAAAATGAATTTCTGCACAAACTAACCAGCAAGTATACCGGGTCGCATCAAGTAGTAATAACTCACAGGAGTGAGGTTGATCCCACATGGATTGATGGATCAAGCAACTTTAGTGAGGCGATTAGTTTAGTTAAGCTAACAGTGGTGAATTGGGTGAAATTGAGTCAGCCGAAAGTAAATTGCAGTGAATGTAAAAGGCAGAATGTAAATTAGCAGAAGCTTAAAGAGCAAGAAAAGTAAATTGCATCAAATGTAAAGGGAATTGGGTGCAGGGAAGTTAAATGAAGCAGTAAATTAGAACTTAGAGCAATTACAGAAGATTAAAATTGCATGAAAGTAACTTGAAAGCAATATGAACAGAAAGGAAAAATTACAGAAAAGGAAATTGTAGAAGAGGATTGCAGAAATTAAAATTTCATAAACTGAATTCAATATAACTGAAATGTAGAAAGTGCAGAAAAGAAAAGTGTATCAAAGAGCCTTCTATTCTACTCCTACTCCTACTCCTACTGCTGCCTACTACTAATGCAGCCTACTGTCGCACCCCTCCCGCCTCTTTTTTTCTTCTAACTAAAGCCCTTTTATAGGCATTTCTAAATTACAAATGAAATTGAAATTGAAAACAAATTACAATTAAATAAAAATCCTATTCTAGATGTTTCTTGTGCCTTTGAGTGATGTCAATGGGCTCTACTTGCCTTGGTGTGTCAATGGGCTTGGAATCAGATTTATTTGAGCCAGAGTTGCACTTTCAGGAGAACGGAGTGTTCAAATAAAGAATGGAGCGCTTTTATACCCACGCATACGCGTCCTCTACGCTTGCGCGTGCTTTTGCATTTTTGCCCATCCACGCGTACGCGTCGCCTACGCGTACGCGTGACTTTCAGATTTTGAGCTTGTGACGTGTACACGTGCTATACGCGTGCGCGTCCATATCAGTGTTCACTTTGTGATTGTAGCGCTCGCTTTGACAACGCTGTCCTACGCGTACGCATCATCCATGCGTACGCATGGTCCTCCAAAATGCCACTTCCATGCGTACGCGTCATGCATGCGTACGTGTGGATTTCCAAAGTTGTAGATTCGACGCGTGTGCATCATGTACGCGTGTGCGTCAGTGTCAAAATTCCAATCCCAAATTTGGATTATCCCGAAAATGCTCCTTTAGTTAACTTAGCGCTCTCTTTCAAATGAGCGCTGATTGTGAAAATAGAGCACGCTTCCTTGATTTAGTCATGGGCCACGCTTTTAAAATTGTGGCCTAAGGCTCCAAAGTGTCCCCAAACTCCAAAATGTGCCCCAGAATTTCTCTTTGCTTCTTTTGAGCTTATTCTGTGTTGTTTTTGCTTCTTTTTCTTCTTATTTCTTACAAAGTTTATAAAATCAAAAGATCAAAGAAATATACCATTTAAGCACAAAAGCATTCAATATTTAAGCACTAATCATCAATTTCTTATATGAGAAAGCATGGAAAACATGCACAAGATGACATGTCATCATGCACTCAGGCAAGAAACAAGGAAATGGGAAGGTGGGTGTCTCTATGTTGGGGTATAGAGCACCTCTTAGTGAAATGTCCTTGGAAGGACAAGAAGAATGGAGGTAGAGAGAGATGGAATTTGAAAATTAGAAGTAAAAACGGAAACTAGAATTAAAATATTTTTGTTTTTATTCTTTTTAAATAAATTCGAAAGAAGGAATGAAATTAGAAGCTAAGATAACTAACTAACTAAGCGGATTTGAAAATTAATTGTAGTTTTCGAAAAAGAGGAAAGAGAAAGTATTTATGAAGTTTTGAAAAAGAAAAAATAGAAAAGAAATAAAAAGAGAATATAAAAAAAACAAGTAACTAACTAATAAACAAGAATTGAAAATAAAGGATTTGATTTTGAATTTTTAATTTCAAAAGAAAGTAAAGATTTGGAATTTAAAAGTTCTAAATTTAAAAAGAAGATAAGATAAGAAGGACTTCAAGTAAGAAGATATGATAAAGATTTGAAAAAGATTTGCAAATATAAGATTTGAAATTTGATTTTTGAAAAAGATTTGATTTTGAAAATTGAATTTTAAATTTTAAATTTTGAAATTGAATTTTTAAAATTTGAATTTAAAGTAAGATAAGATAGGATTTTTGAAATTTAAATAAAAATTTGAAAAAGATAAGAAAAAGATATGAAAAGATAAGAATTGAAATTCAAAATTTAAACTTTACTATCAAGAAAACGCCAAACTTAAAATTTTTTAAATCAAGATAAGAAAAGATAGTTAAGATTTTCGAAATTTTGAAGAAAGATAAACAAAATTTTTTTTGGATTTTCAAAATTTCAGGAAAAGGAAAAATAACTAAAGGACACCAAACTTAAAAACTGACATAAGACTCAAACAAAGAAAAAGATTACTGAAGAAAAGAAAGGGTTTTGAAAAAGTTTTTGAAAAAGAAAACAAGAAAACAAGTAAAAGAGCAATAAAACCTCAAAAAGTACCTAATCTAATCAACAAGCTAGTCCGGTAGTTTGTCAATCTCAGAACAATATCCGACAACGGTGCCAAAAACTTAGTGCGCAAAATTGAACTCCGCACAACTTAACCGGTAAGTGCACCGGGTCATCCAAGTAAATGGCTATCTTGTAAATCTTAGTCAAGCGATTAGAAAAAATAGTTGTTTGGTTAGAAGCGTAAATGAAATAGTAAGAATGAGATACCAGATTTGCGGGAGGAAGAAGATCTTAAATATGGGTGATCTCCTCCTTAAATACTAATCTAATGACGAAGGATTACAGAAAATAAGATAGACTAGGTTCAAAGTGCGAAAATCCACTTCTTGGGCCCACTTGGTGAGTGTTTGGGCTGAGCTTGGGGTGACTCCACAAGTTGGTACTCCCTTTTGGGCATTGGACTCCCACCTTGCTTCCCTTTTAGGCGTTGGATGCCAGCTGCTCCCTTTTGGGCGTCCAACAGCAAGAATGGGGTTGATAGCTGGCATTGAACGCCAGGTTTGGACCTTCATTTCCAGATATAAGTATAGAGTATTAAATATTGCTGGAAAGCCTTGGATGTTAGCTTTCTAATGCCATTAAGAGCACACCATTTGGACTTCTGTAGCTCCAGAATTGCTCCTTCGAGTGAATGAAGGTCAGAATCTAACAACATCTGCAGTCCTTTATCTGTCTCTGAATAAGACTTTTTCAGAACTCCTCAATTTCAGTCAGAATTTACCTGAAAACATCATAAAACACAACAACTGAAAGTAGAATCTAAAAATGTGAATTTTTTACTAAAACCTATGAAAACATAGTAAAACTTGAACAATACATAATTAAAATTATATGAAAATGATGCCAAAAAGCGTATAAAATATCCGCTCATCAAGGAGCCTTATTTGTTTAAGAGGTGCTCAGATGGAATCATTCGTAGGTGCATTTCGGATGAAGAAATAGAGGTCGTGCTCTGGCACTACCACAGTTCTGAGTATGGTGGCCATTTTGGTGGAGAGAGGACTGCAGTAAAAGTCCTCCAGTGCGGTTTCTATTGGCTTACATTCTTCAGTGATACCAAAGAATTTGTAAGGAACTATGACTAATGTTAGAGAGCTGGGAATTTACCTAAAAATAATAAAATGCCACAACAAGCTATTTTGGGAGTTATTTGATGTATAGAGAATTGATTTCATGAGACCACCTTCCCCCTCACACTCTAACAACTACATATGTACAAGTGGGTGGAGGTTGTGGCTTTGCCCACCTGTAACAGCCCAAACCACCCGCTAGCACGATATTGTCCGCTTTGGCACACAAGGCCTCACGGTTTTGCCTTTGACGATAGGGATGATAGCCGAAGCCCCCCACACTCACCGTCAAAACGCGTCATGCTAGGGAGAGGTATCCACACCCTTATAAGGCATGCTTCGTTCCCCTCCCCAACCGATGTGGGCCTTACAATCCACCCCCTAAGGGAGTCCAGCGCCCTCACTGGCACATCGATCCAGGTTCTGGCTCTGATACCATCTGTAACAGCCCAGACCACCCGCTAGCATGATATTGTCCGCTTTGGCACACAAGGCCTCATGGTTTTGCCTTTGACGATAGGGATGATAGCCGAAGCCCCCCACACTCACTCGTCAAAACACGTCATGCTAGGGAGAGGTATCCACACCCTTATAAGGCATGCTTCGTTCCCCTCCCCAACCGATGTGGGCCTTACAATCTAATGTAATACCCTAACTACCAAAGCTCACGCTTCCGGCTGCGCAACTCTGATAGCTCGGACATTACGACGACTTTTATACTATTTACTACTAAAATATAAGCCTGTTTAAAACTTTAAACTGCAATACCGATCCAAAAATACTTTCATCCGATAACATACATCCATAGATACCATACAACTTACAAAACTCATAAAGGGTACATACATACATATATGCATACATATATATAAATAGTATTACAAGCATTAACGAATACAATCCCTATCCCTCTTACAGAATATATCAAGATAAAGGCGAGGGTACAATAAACCATAACTAAAACAATACAGAGCATCACAACAACAATTAAATAAGCTCTTCGTAACTTCTGCGCCCATATCCTGAAAGGGGAAAAATGTAGGGGGGGTGAGAACATCATCCTCGAAAGGGTTCTCAGTAGAGGGTTTTTGGGAATTACTGTAATAGGATACATGAAGATAACCGCACCAGTGATTAATAACTGTCTTATGCCTCTTTTCAAAAACAACAGCTTTCAATAAGGTAAAGTCGAAAATCTTTTCTGAAAGAGGAACCGTTCAATTCTCAAAAACATCAAAAGCCTTTCAAAAAGGTCTATCTATGCTGAACCAAAATAGCCTTTCATATTTTTCCAAATTAGAAACTCAAAACCAAAACCAACCATCGGTCCATCTCAATCCAACCACGGCCCTAGGCCCAAACAATCCAACCATCAACCAAATCACCACAATCCAACAGAGTCCCAATTGCAAACACAGATAGGAAGTTCAAGCACAAACAAACAGTTACAGCAAGTAGAACAATTAGCAGTTAATCACAAAGGCAAACCAAGTACAATATGCACACCCAAACAATGTCACATAGATGCATATGATGCATGCCTGTCCCTAGTGGCTGATGATATCATCTGTCGGTTATATAGCCAACCCGACACGTCCTGGTAGCTAACCATGGACAGAAACACCCATCGCGGAGCAAGTAGGTTTGAGCTACAACCCCATTGCTACTACCCGCTCAACCCAGAGCCAGTGGAATAACCACTACTGCGGCTACTACCCAGGCGGGTGTTTAAAAGCTCAACCTGGAGCGAGTGGAATCACCACTACTACCGCTACTACCCAGGCGTCACAGTCTCTGACCTGGAGCAAGTGGGACGAACCACAACCCTTGCTACCTCAAACATATATTCATTCAGTTCCAGCCATGGATCAACATCCATCTCAGCCATTCGGCTTAAATTCAAAATTCATAGTCAGCCATACGGCCCATAACTCATTCGGCAATCAGCCATAAATCAATATCATACACAGCCATTCCGGCTCACGGTTCAATCCAAAACTAGCCAATATTCATAATCATACACAGCCATTCCGGCCCATAACAAAACAGCACTTCCACCGTTCAACATCATTAAATTCATAAAACCGGAATTTAAGCCATAAATTACTTTTCTCAAGCCATTTCACTCTGAAATCAAATTTCCACTCTTTTCAGCCTTGGCTTTAAAGATCTCATTTTCTCAAATCATCTCAGGCTCATAAGCCAAATTTACTCAAAGTGAGTCTCCTTTTGAAAACAAAGCCACTCTCGGCATTCTCTTTCCAAAACTTCCAAAACCATGGCAAGTTAAGGATTTATTTCAAAGTATTCAAAATCACTCATCCAACAATGGGATTTTATAACAAAAGCTTCTCGGCAGAGTCCCAAGTCTTTAGGGAAGGTCATCTTACATCAATTCTTTAAAATTCATTGAAACTCTTAAAATCATAGATTCTCGGTTCAAGTAAATAAAACTGAATTTATTATGAAACTGAACCATACAAAATCACAAGTTCCAACCCGGTCCAAAAATCAACTCATTTGAAACGGAACCAGTTCATTTGAATCAAACCGTTTTCAGATTTCTTTTTGGAACCCATTTTTCCAACTCTTCTAAAATGCCTCAAACTTGATTACTCTATCAAAAATCTAGGTTCCTTTAAAAATCACTAAAAACTCCTTTTTATATTGAAATTGATATTAGAGCATCATTCTTTCCTTCAGTGATTCAAACGGTAAAAATAGTTCAGTTCTAAATAAGCTGAACTCAACGTATAAGGTTCATCAAATAAATTAAGCTTGAAAACATAAATATCCTCTTAATAAATCAAATAATACAATCTCTCAAATCCAACCTTTTTTTAATAACCTTTCAAACAAGACTAAGAGTTTATAGAAATTTCGGCAGCACCTCCCCTAAAACTTGGACTTTTGCCACCCGGTTCGGGTCCCAACTAAACCGTTCCTCATTCCTTTTCAACAACACAAAACCAGAAATCAATTCAAAGCAGGCTAAATCCAACAATCGCCTCAGTGGCGTATCTCAAGGATACCATTTCAAAATCAACTCAATATCAATCGATTTAACTCATTTCCAAAGCTTTGAAGAATCAGTTCGGCAATAAATCATTTGTCCATAACCAAGTCAATTAAAGTAAACCAGGCTGAATTCAAAAGTGCATTCGACTTTTCACATCATTGAAATAATTGACTCAATTCAAACCAATCCTCAACGGTTTAAACTCAGATTTCAAATCTTTAAAGAATCAACTTTAAAACATTACATTTCATAAAGCCGCACAACAATTCAGCCAAATCAACATCCATAGTCATTCAAGTCAATCAAATAATACATAAGGCAGATACAATCACTAAATACACAATATCTCACACCAGTATCCATATGTAATAATTCCAATACACAAAACATAGTTTTTGGAAAGCGCCCCTACCTCAAAACGTAATTCCATAATCCAAACGTCTCATAGAGTCCTTTCCGCCTCATTCCGAACTGACGGCAACCAAAACCTCAGCTCCCAGTCACGTTCGCAATAACCATACAATAATCAGGACTCAACCCCACGTTATCAAAACTCATATTCATTAACCGAACACAACAGAATACTAACGCGAGGCTTTTCGAAACATAATTTCTTACCGGAATAACAACACGAAGCAGTTCCGATTTCGAACCGGCGGCAGCAACAGCTCCGGCGGCGGCCAGAAACTTCGGTGGATCAACTAGAAAAACCGTACAGCATCAAAACCATCTCGAAAACCAAAAAGGCAGAAACCGCAATTAAAACCCTTATCGGAAGAGTTCTCCGGCGATGGCAGCGGGGTTTTGGACGGCACCCAGGAGCTGGCAGCAGTGGTGATAACCCCACGCCTGCTCCTCCGATCGCACCTCCTCTCCCTCAGATCAGACCGGTGGCAGATCCCCCCAACAGTGGCGGTGCAGCAGCTCACAACGCAAGTAGCAGTGGCGGCCTGAACCTCTTTCTTTCCTTCAGATCAGATCGACCGGATCTCCAGCAGTGGCGGCGGCAGACCAGAGCAATAGAATGGAGGGGATGATGACTACTCAAACAGCAGCGACAGCACCCGACGGCGCGCGCGACGGCAGCGGCGAGTGCTTCCCTGCGCGTTGCCGACTCCACGCCCCTCTCTTGGTCTCTCGCTCTCTTCTGGTCACGACTCACGGCGGCGCTGTGCTCCCTCCAAGATTGCGAGCTTGACGGTGGCAAAGCAGTGAAGACGACGGAGCTGGCGGCGAGTCCTTCTCTGCGCGACGCTGACTCCATGTCTCTTTCTCTTTCTTCCTTCGGTGTACAACGATGGCAGCAAGGCGTGGAACGCGGCGGCACAATGCGACAGTGGCGGTGAGGCCCCGCGGCTCCGACGCATCTCCTCCTCTCCTTCTTCTCCCTGCCGCACTCCGTTCCCTCTTTCTTTCTTTGCTTCGTTTGGCAGCTGTTGCTGCTATGTGTCGCGTGAATGAGGGGAGGAAGGGAAACGGGTAGGGTGCGGCGGCGTTGAGCTGGACGGCGAGCTGGACGTGGTGGCAGAACGCGGCTGGCCGGCGAGCTGCTGTTTCCCCGGTGCTCTTCCTTCCACTGGTGGTGAAGCCCTCCCTCTCTGATCTCCCCTTTCCCGATCCCCCTTCCTTTCTTTCTTTGTTACTTTCTTTCTTTCTTGAGGAACAGGGTGTGTGTGTGTGTTAGCATAGGGGCTGCGCAACTGCTACTGAGTCTTGGGGGAGAGGGTAGATGGGTTAGGGTTTAGGCAAAATTAGGTTTAGGGGTAATTTGGTAATTTCAAATAAAATTGGGTACAATATAATAATTGAAACCCAAATTAAATCCAACACTAATTATATATATAGAAAATACCATTTGTTCCTCACTTTCACAAATTATTTCCAATGAAATGCCCAAATCTAAAAATTAGGAATAATATAATTATTTTCTCTATTTTTCCAAAATAGTAGTAGTAATATTTAAAATATTAATTATTCAATCCAAATCATATAAATTCCTTATTATTTCATAACTGCCAACTTTATAATTTAAATATAGGAAATAGTCCAATAATTATAAAATTAGATAATAACCATAACTTATCTCAAATCCAATAAATCAAAACTTGTCTTAATTATCTTTAATAAAATAATCTCTGAAATTAAGGCTATAAATAACTATAGGATTTGAGACTTGATCATAATAAGACTTTTCAAATATTTTGGGTCTTACATTCTACCCACCTTATAAAAATTTTCGCCCTCGAAAATTGATACAAAATGAAAGAAATTCCATAACAGTTCACCCGTGAACACATTTAAGGAAGAAGCAAAAATATCTGAAAATATAATCATATATACGATTTTCAAATACTTTGACTGTCATAAGCATAAGGATGTAAAGGTAGGAGTGTGATTGCAAAGCAAACGTTACAAGGTAGGCTCAATGCAAAAGATAACATGGGTCAATCATGTGATAGATGGACAAGGCATCAAAGGCTATCAAACAGGATGAAGTTAAAACGACGTGCTCAACCTCCGCACACTAATCTCATATCAACCTCAATGTTTCAACTTTCCAACTCCATCAAGCACTTTACAAACCCCAAATTTGATCACAAGCCTGACAACCACAAACACGTTCGTAAGGAACAAAACGCCCACAACTCATACGTTGCACACCTACCGCTTCAACTTCCGTATACACATCACGTCTTAAAGAACTAACGTATCGCGTTACTACGTCTACAAGTCGCACGTGATATCAAAACAATTCTCGAGTCTACTCAGAAGGATACAAGATTTAGAAAGGAGAATCAAATGTCAAAGATAGCAATAATAGATTTGAGAGAATATATCCAATCCCAGATAACCAAGGATACTCAAGCAATGAAATTTTCTAGACACAATTCAATTGACAACTTCAAAGATAACCCTTGGATCAAAGAAATTCAATAGGACCAATAAGCAGAAAAATCAGCACATTAGTTTAAAACAATTTCAAGCTGAGTCGAAGAAGTATGAGACTTACAGAAAAGAATATCTCAAACCCAAGACAAAACTCACAGAACTTAAGAGCATGATTAAATTACTTCCAAATACATTGTTCATAAGAGAATCGAAAACTTGCGAAAAATCACTTCGCAATTTAGAAGAAAGCTCAATAGCAAACATTCGTCAAAAGGGCAACAAAAGCAATAACGTGGCTTTGCTCTAATTCAACTTCATGTTGAAGTAGATTATGCAGACTTTTAAAAACAAATGCACCCAAATTTGGCTAAGAGCTAAAATATTTCCTCAAATATTTTAGAAAGATAGTTAGGTGCATAACTTAACCAAAAGTAATTCATAAAACTCGGAAATAATCAAATGCTTGTTCAAAATTCTCTAAATTCGTATTCAAACAGGCATGTATAACGTTTATAGCAAGGACGAAAGAGGAAGTTAAACTCTTTTTAGAAAAGAAATTCTGAGGTAAAAATTTACTTGCAATCTGGTAAGGAAATAAGTGGTGCGTTACAAACAAACCGGTTTCCACTAAACAACGAAGCTTTTCAAAACTTCATTTAAAATAGTGCATGCCAACTTTAAATTAACTTCGTCAAAATTGAACAATGGTTTCAATCTAAATCAAGCAACAGAAAATAAATTCAGTTTAAAACTTCTTACAAGAGAATTCAAAACTTCTTTAAAAAGTTCAAGACAAGACTCCAAAAGTGTTCTTGAAATCACCATCTCAGAAGAACATTCAAGAAGTTTAAGATGTACTAAAAAGGAGTCAAGCCATGCGAGAAAGGATCTTAAACCAAGATAGTTCAAACAAGATCCACCAGGCATGAAACATCAAACAAGCTTCCAATTGATTCAAAAGAATATAAAAGTCATAGGAAAATACAACCCAATCATTAGTAATTTTCCCAAGGATAAATCTTTGACTAAAAACTCTTGTAAGGACAATGAGAGGATAAATGATGTACGAAATTGAAACAAATCAAGCTGACTCGCATAAGAGTGAGATTCACAAGAGAGGAAAAACCAAGATCAATGGTAATGTTCACAAGATGTAAAAGATCAGTTAAAAACAGAATCATGTATGACATTCATAGAGGTAAAAAGCTTTAGAAGGAACGAGTCCGTTCATAAGAAGAAAGCTATGAGTCAAACATTTTCAAAAGAATAACAATGGCATAAACCATGTAGTATGCTAAGTCAAACTCAAATCAAAATGAATTAAGTAAAGTTTATCAAACGAAACTCAACCGGGATAAAAGCGAAGAATCCCCTTTCTTTCCAGAATTTTGAAAAATATTCCAAATACATAATCAAATGAAGATGTGCATTGGAACTATAGTAAAATTACTAGAAAGTCAATTTGTATTTAAAGAAAGTGCAGTTCCGCAAATCAGTAAAGGTACAAGCGAGGTATTAGAAATAAATAGCTGATAAACGGTTTAAGTAATCTCGAAGTTTCATATATAGATAAGAATATACCTAATCAACAGCAATTTATAAAATCTCAAAATTGGCTGTGATCACTGTCAAGAGAAAAACTAAATCAACAATTTCTCAAAGAATGGACTCAGAACCCGGAGTTAAAAGTCACAGCACATTAAGACAAGTTCAAGGCTATATCAAAGAATACTTGAATCAAGAAGAACTCAAACAGAGGAAGATAGATGCAGCAAGGATCTTAAACCAGCATATGCACTTAAGGTCAAACAAGAATGCATATGGATAGAAGAATAGAGTTGAAAAATCAAACTACTTTTCAAAAAGGACTAGCAAACAAGAACTTCAAGTTAGGATATAAAAGAACAGGTTGACTCGAACAAAATTCAAGACACACAACTGAATAGCCTCGAGAAATAGTTTCCAACTTTTCCAAAACCCGCGATTCGCTTTACTCAAAACTCGGAATTCATCTATGATAAGCCATCAGTGCTTTCATATACATAATTCACTAGTATTAAGCCGGCCAAACTTAATACCATGAATTATGCAATGCAAGACTAACAGCGTTAAATCAATAGATCGTCATGTGCGTAAAGCTCTAATTCTCGTTATTTGACAAGACCTAATACATGACAAACACTCAGAGTATGCAATTGAAGCATAGTCAGTCCATTCCTCAGGCTCTACAGGAAGAACTGCTCTGATACCATAATGTAATACCCTAACTACCAAAGCTCACGCTTCCGGCTGCGCAACTCTGATAGCTTGGACATTACGACGACTTTTATACTATTTACTACTAAAATATAAGCCTGTTTAAAACTTTAAACTGCAATACCGATCCAAAAATACTTTCATCCGATAACATACATCCATAGATACCATACAACTTACAAAACTCATAAAGGGTACATACATACATATATGCATACATATATATAAATAGTATTACAAGCATTAACCAATACAATCCCTATCCCTCTTACAGAATATATCAAGATAAAGGCGAGGGTACAATAAACCATAACTAAAACAATACAGAGCATCACAACAACAATTAAATAAGCTCTTCGTAACTTCTGCGCCCATATCCTGAAAGGGGAAAAATGTAGGGGGGGTGAGAACATCATCCTCGAAAGGGTTCTCAGTAGAGGGTTTTTGGGAATTACTATAATAGGATACATGAAGATAACCGCACCAGTGATTAATAACTGTCTTATGCCTCTTTTCAAAAACAACAGCTTTCAATAAGGTAAAGTCGAAAATCTTTTCTGAAAGAGGAACCGTTCAATTCTCAAAAACATCAAAAGCCTTTCAAAAAGGTCTATCTATGCTGAACCAAAATAGCCTTTCATATTTTTCCAAATCAGAAACTCAAAACCGAAACCAACCATCGGTCCATCTCAATCCAACCACGGCCCTAGGCCTAAACAATCCAACCACGGCCCTAGGCCCAAACAATCCAACCATCAACCAAATCACCACAATCCAACAGAGTCCCAATTGCAAACACAGATAGGAAGTTCAAGCACAAACAAACAGTTATAGCAAGTAGAACAATTAGCAGTTAATCACAAAGGCAAACCAAGTACAATATGCACACCCAAACAATGTCACATAGATGCATGCCTATCCCTAATGGCTGATGATATCATCTGTCGGTTATATAGCCAACCCGACACGTCCTGGTAGCTAACCATGGACAGAAACACCCATCGCGGAGCAAGTAGGTTTGAGCTACAACCCCATTGCTACTACCCGCTCAACCCAGAGCCAGTGGAATAACCACTACTGTGGCTACTACCCAGGCGGGTGTTTAAAAGCTCAACCTGGAGCGAGTGGAATCACCACTACTACCGCTACTACCCAGGCGTCACAGTCTCTGACCTGGAGCAAGTGGGACGAACCACATGCCTTATAAGGGTGTGGATACCTCTCCCTAGCATGACGCATTTTGACGAGTGAGTGTGGGGGGCTTCGGCTATCATCCTTATCGTCAAAGGCAAAACCGTGAGGCCTTGTGTGCCAAAGCGGACAATATCGTGCTAGCGGGTGGTCTGGGCTGTTACACCACCAATAACACCAGAGTTGTGATGAGTTTCCTTCAGAGGTATATTTTCAATAGATTTGGTGTGCCAAGGATGTTTATTAGTGATAGAAGAAGTCACTTCTGCAATAAACAGCTGGATTCTCTTCTCCAGAAGTATGGAGTCCGACAAAAGGTAGCCACCACCTATCACCCTCAGACAAGTAGATAGGTAGAGGTCTATAACAGAAAGCTCAAACGGATTCTAGAGAAGACCATTAGTTCTTCAAGGAATGACTGGGCTAGGAAGATTGGTAATGCTCTCTGGGGTTACCAGGTAGCTTTTAAGACTACTATCGGAATGTCCCCAAATCAGTTGGTCTATAGAAAGGCCTGTCACTTGCCGGTGGAGTTGGAGCATAGAGCTTACTGGGCTACTAAGTTTCTGAACTTTAATTCCAAGGCTACAAGGAGAGAAGAGACTCCTCCAACTCAATGAGCTTGATGAGTTCCGAAGCACAACATATGAAAATGCCAAGCTCTACAACATATGCACACTTGACGGAGGAAAATCGTCGGTTAAGAATTTCAAAAAAATAATTCCGTTGCAAGTATAGTTTCAAACCCACAAACAACCCTCAATCAAAGTTTAATTTGTTTTCCACTTAAGTCAAACCCAATAAAAACTGAGAGTATTTAAACCTCGAGTCATCTCTCAAGGAATTGTAGGGAAGTGTGCATATTATTGGTTATTGAAAAATATTTTGGGGTTTTGGGTTTGATAGACAAGAAAGTAAAACCAACAACTTAGGAATGTAAATGCTAAAAGCTACTCAAGGCAAGGATTAAGAGTCAAGGTATCCTATCTTGGATCATTGACCAGAACATGGTGATTAGAAAGAGTTAATTCCACTTAGTTGTCCTCTAACATTGGAGGGTTAAGTCAAGTGGACATAATTGGTCCTATAACCAATTAACAACCCTAAATCACCAATAGAACTGGACATCAATGATCTCAAGGGACCTAAGTCCTCAGTCACAAGGCAAGAGTACCAAAATCTACTCTAAAATCCAACCAAGCATTTTATTGAACACTTGGTAGGCATAATCGAAAACTATGGTAAAATAGCAAGAAATATAAAATCTAAAACTATCAAATGCAAGAAAACAATAATAACAACTCAATTAAACAATAATAAACAAAGAAACATCAAATTGCATTAAAGAAAATCCAAACCCAACAATAGTGCATGAACATAAAAGCAACAAACTAAAGAAAATAACAAGTAAAACTAGGAAAGCAAATATGTAAGAACAATAAATTGTAAGAAAAACTAACAGAAAACAAGAATTAAAATCTAAATCTAAGAAGTGATTAACTAATCTACCATAATTCTAGAGAGAAGAGAGAGCTTCTCTCTCTAGAATATGACCTAAAGCATGTTACTAAACTATCCTGATTGCTCTTCCCCCTTCTTGATTTTGGCCTCAAGTAGCTTCAGAAATAAGTTGGATTGGGCTTTGGCAGCCACAGAATTTGCCCCCAGCGTGCTTTATTAAGTTGGTCACATGCTTCTTGTCACGCGTACATGTGGGTCACGCGTACGCGTCACTTGACGAACTGTGGTCACGCGTACGCATGGGTCAGATTTCCAAATCCTCATTTCTTTATGAATTCTCTACTTCGCATGCTTTTTCTTCATTCCTTCAATCCAATCCTTGCCTTCTAAACCTAGAATCAATCAACAAACATATCAAGGCATTGAATAGAATTAAAGAAAATTAAAATTAGCAATTTAAAGACCTAAAAGGCATGTTTTTACTCTTAAGCACAATTTAGGGAGAATTTACAAAACTATGCTATTTTAGTGAATAAATGTGAGAAAAGTTGATAAAATCTACCGAATTCAATACAAGATAAACCATAAAATTGTGGTTTATCAATCTCCCGACACTTAAACAATAGCATGTCCTCATGCTAAACCAAGAAAGACAAGAAAGGCATATCAACATTTATTCAATGTAAACTATTCAAATGCAACCTATCTACATGCATGCAAATACTTGGTTAAAATAAATCAATTCCCAAAAAAGCATGTATGAACATAAGGGCTAAAGCAATCACAATCAAATCAAATCCACAATTGAATTGGGTTATTAAAAAGAATTTATACAAACTTGCAACATAAGAGATGATCATAGGTGAAAACATGTAATTCAGCAATCGAACCCTCACCGGATGTGTATCCACTCTAGTCGCTCAAGTGTATAGGATTGATTCACTCAATTCTTCCCTAATCTTACTTTCCAAGATTTGTTTTTCATCTAACAATCAATAGTTATTCAATGCATGCATACAAATATCATGAGGACTTTCCACAAGGTTGTAATGGGGCTAGGGTCAAGGTAGGATTGTATTTGGTTAAGTGAGCTTGAAATTTGAATATTTGATTATCTTAAGCTCTCACCTAACCTACAACCTATTTAACTCTAATGTAAACCTAACTACCCATTCTTCACTTTTTCACACACTCGTGCATTCTTTCCAATTCACATCCTATATGCATTGATTATTATTGAGCTTTCCTTTGGAACATTTTGTTCCCTTTTTATTGCTTTCTTTTTCTCTTTTTTATTTTCTATATTTTTATTTTTTTATTATTTTTTCTCTTTTCAAACTAATATATATACAAGAGCATCAATTCATATGGTTTAAACATTTAATGCATGAGTATGTACCCAATTTCCAAGCTCTTCAACAAAAATACAAAAATATACTTTTACCTCAACCAATGTTCCCAAACTTTCCCACACTTAAATGATACATATTCTCACTAGTCTAAGCTAATCAAATATCCAAATAAGGGAAATTTATTGTTTTTCACTTAGAAATAGTAATGTGCTAAAATAAAGAACAAAAGGGGATTAAAATAGGCTCAAAATTGGTTAACAATGGTAGATAAAAGGTAAGGCTATTTGGGTAAGTGAGCTAATTGAAATGAAGGCCTCAATCATATAAATGTATTCATACACAAAATAATGGATATAAAGAATCAAACAAATCAAAGATTATAATCATAGAAAGAGAATAATACACACAAGAAGGAAAATAGTGGTTATATGATGCAACCACGCAATTAGGCTAAAAAATTCACAAGCTTATGTGTTCTTAGCTCAAAAACATGTTCCACAATATATAATTCAAGCAAGTTTCAATGAAAAAAAAAATTCTCAAATCAATTAGGGTGCCTGATAAACCACTATTTTATGGTTTATCTTGTGCTTAATTGAGTGGGTTTTATCAACTCTTTACCCACTTATTCATACTATTTGCATGGTTTTACATTTACCTTCCTAATTATGTGCTTTGATTGACAACATGCTTCTTTGGCCTTAAGTTCCCTATGTTTAATCCTCTCTTATTACCATTAGATGCCTTGATATGTGTGTTAAGTGATTTCAGAGATCACAGGGCAGGAATGGCTCAGAGGATGGAAAGGAAGCATGCAAAAGTGGAAGGAATACAAGAAGTTGGAGAAATTGCTAAGCTGTCCAGCCTGACCTCTTCGCACTCAAACGGCTATAACTTCAGCTACAGGGTCCAAATGACGCGGTTCCAGTTGCGTTGGAAAGCTAACGTCCGGGCTTCGATTTGATATATAATATGCCATAGTTACCCTGACGCTAGGTGACGCGACCGCGCGCTCCATGCGGCCGCGTCGCAGTGATGGAAATCAGCGTGTTTGAATTCTTCTCCAGCGATTTCTGGGCTGTTTTCGACCCAGTTCTCGACCCAGAAAATATAGATTAGAGGCTATAAAGTGGGGGAATGCATCCATTCATGATCAGGCTCTCACATTCACAATTTTTAGAAGTAGATGTAGTTTTTAGAGAGAGAGGTTCTCTCCTCTCTCTTAGGATTAGGATTTATGACTTCTCTTAGTTTTAGGAGTGACTCTCAATCCCAGGTTCTTTATTTTTATTTATCTTCCCAATTTAATTTATGAACTCTTCATGTTAGATTATAATTTCCCTTATTATTGTTATTTGAGGTATTTCAATTCATGATTGCTTTCTTTTATTTACATGATTATTGCTTCCCATCTGATGGCATTTTTATTCCAGTAGATTTACTTTTCCCCTTTTGGTTTTGGTTAAGAAATCAGTAACTCAGGAGTATCCAATTCAACAGCATGATTGATAATTGCTATCTTGCCAATTGAGTTGAACTTCAATAATCCCAATCTTTTCTTAGGAAATAAATAGGATTCGAAGATCAAACCAATTTGTCCCTTGACTTTCCTTTGCTTTAGTAAAGGTCAACTAAGTAGAATTAAGATTCAACTTTCATTATTATTGATAAGGATAACTAAGTCTGGACTTCCAATTTCTTATACCTTGCCAAGAGATTTTATTATTATTATTTTATTTTACTTGTCATATAACATATTCCCACCTTACTTCCAAAATCCCCAATTTACAATCTTCATAACCAATAATAAGAACATACTTCCCTGCAATTCCTTGAGAAGACGACCCGAGGGTTGAATACTCGGTTATCAATTTCAAAGGGGTTTGTTACTTGTGACAACCAAAACATTTGTAAGAAAGGTTGATTGCTTGGTTTAGTAACTATCCTTACAACGAGAGTTTACTATAACTTCTAAACCATCAATCTTCAGTTCTTCAAAATGGCGCCGTTGCCGGGGAATTGCAAACGTGTGCCTTATTATTGGTTATTGTAAATATTTGCTTTTTACTTGTTTTTTTGTTTTTATTTTTGCCTTTTCGTAAATTAAGAGGTTATTGGTTTTTATTTAGTTATTAAAAATTTTTTTAAAAAAAATTTTTCTGTGTTCGTCTTGACCTTCAAGTTGTTCTTCGTGTTCATCTTGACCTTCAAGTTGTTCTTAGTTATTTTCTTCGTTTTGATTTAAAAATTTTAAGTTGGTATCATTTTATTGTTTTTAATTAGATTTTCGAATTTTCCTTTTAAAAAAATTCAGATTTTGATTTTAAAATTTTTATCTTATCTTATCTTATTTCAAAAATCAAATTTCAAAATTTAAATTTAAAAATTTTTAAAATTCAAATTTAAAAATGATCAAATTTTGATTTTTAAGTTTCAAAATTCAAATTTCAAAAATTTAAAATTAAAATTTAAAAATTTAATTTTCAAATTCAAAATTTAAATAACCTTTTAATTTAAATTTATTTTTATTGTCATTTTTAATTTTTATTTACTACTATGAACTCTCACCCCCTTTAGCTATGAGTCTGGTTACAATTATGTTGCAGGAAGAAGAAATTACAATGAGAACAGGCATCAAGGTTGGAACAATCAAAGATGGGAGGAGCCACAAGGATTTGATCAACCCTCATGGCAACAACCACCTCCAATGGACTATCAACAACCACCACCATATGCCTATGAACCATTTCCTCAACATGACTTTGGACCACCATACTCACAAGCCCCTTACCACCAAACACCTCCATATGACCCTAACCCTCAACCACCATACCAACCACCTTATGAGCCATATGAACCATATATAGAACCACCCGAATTCCAACCCAATTACTCATAAGAACCACCACTTCAATATTCACCATCTCCATATCCATCAATCCAAGAGCACTATGATCCTATTTATGAAAGCCGAGTGCATCAAGAGACAAAGGATCGTTTCAAGAAAATAGTGGATCGATTTCATGCAACCATTCGTCAATTGAAACAAGCGATAAATCAATTAGCTTCCCGACGTTCGGACACTCAAGGAACCCTCATGGCTTCATGTGGGCAATCTAATAAAGAACGTAGCATGAATGAGATACTAGAAACTCCAGTGAACAGTACGGAGCATGACTTTGTACTGGAACAAGTGGAGGAAGCCGTAATTATTGAAGAAGAAGAAATGGTTGAAGACTTAGGAGATGCAGAACCTCCATGGGAAAGTCCAGTCATAGAAACCCCTTCCAAGATGTTTGAAATTGATGCTGAGGAAGGTGTACAACCTCCAAGGCATATCACAGTTGAAGACTTGGAAGAGGTTGATCAAGAGATGGAGATTCAAGAAGAAGAAGCACAACCTCCCATGCCCTTGGAAAGCAATGAAGAGAAGATTGAATTGGAAAAAAGCTACCAAGAGGAAGAGGTTGAAATTAAAGAAGCTTGCAAAGAGGTGGTAATTATCAGAGAAGAGCACAAGGGAGTGGAGCTTGCAATTTCATTAAAAATACCTCCCCCTAAGTTGCCATCATCCTTCACAACCTTCAAGTGGGTAAAATTCATATCCCTTAGCTTTCTAATTCCACTTGAATATGGGCTACTGGAGACGGATGGTCAACTTAGAGCTCTTTGTAACATTAAGAGTAAGAGGAAGATGGCCAGTGGTAAGAATTGTCCTGCAAGGTTCATCATGGTTGGAAGCTTTAAGTTTAAACGCAAAGGTTGGTGTAAAGCTCAACTGAATGGGTCTAGCAAGCCGTTTGGTAGCTGCAGTGAGAATTCAAATTACTTATCACCCAGTTGGAAAAATACAGATCCCGACAAGGATGGGTGTAAAAGCAAGATTTGGGATCCTGGAATCTGCTCTGACACTTGTTACCCTGGGAGCCTAAGAATCTGTTTGAAGCTTCTTAAGGGCTTTACATGCTTAGTTTGGGACCCCGGAGGCTACTGGAGATGCAAACATTGGTGGAGATTCCTGGATGAATACAAGCATAACCACCATAACAAGGAGCTCACAAAATGTCCAACTTAAGGACTTTAACTAAAAGTGCTAGGTGGGAGACAACCCACCATGGTATAATCGTTCTTTTTTCATTTTTATTTAGTTTTATTTATTTTTGAGTTTCATTTTATTTTATTATATTGAACCTGGAGTTTTGCATCATATTCATATTAACACTGCATTCTGCATTTTTTTTAGATTATCAAAAAAAAAAAGGATTTTTGCACGCGACGCGACAGCGTCGCCGACACGTCCGCGTCGTATGTGCGTTGTGAAGAAAAGAAAGTAAACAGAAAGTCACGCGAAAGCGTGGCTGGAGGCGCACTAATGGCACAAACTGATCCACGCGACCGCGTCATTTGAAAAATAGCTTCCCTATGCGTCCGCGTCACCCACGCAAACGCGTGGCTCTGTGGAATCGACGTAAATGGGTGTATGGCAGAAAGTTGAGCTGGAGTTGGGCTGGACTCGTGCTGGAAGCACAAGCCTCACCACACGAACGCGTGCCCCACGTGTCCGCGTCGTTTTTAAAAGATGGCCATTCACGCGATCGCATGCCCCACGCGATCGTGTCACCCAAAATTTTGGCAAAAGAGTTTCGAACAGAGAGTTGCGCGACCGCGAGGCTGCACTCGCGCCAATCGCACAAAACAGGCCACGCGATCGCGTGACCCACGCGTCCGCATCATCTGACCTTATCACGCACCACACGACCGCGTCGCCAGCGTCGCACAACCTATCCAGATTAGTGCAAATTTTCTTACCTTTTCTTCTCCGAATCCTTATTCTCTTATCTTTTCTTATTTCTTTCTTCTTCCTTTCTTATTTTCTCTCGCTCCCATTCTATTTTATTTAATTTATTTGCATACTTTCATTCATTGCATATTTTTATTTTTCTAAATTTATTACCGGTGTTCAAATGTTCTTATTCAACTGTTACATCTTTTCTGGTATTTTCTTGGTGCTTAATGACTTGTTTAATTCTGATTGAGTAATATTATTTATATCAATGCCAATCTTTCATACATGTATTACTTTTACATTGACATGAATTTATATTATCTCTCCTTACCCACACTCTCTTCCCTATTGTTGCAACTTTTTGCGTTCTTGAATTGCCATGTACTTCTACTATTTTCTCACTTACATGTTGTAGCTACCATGTAATTGGGACCCTTTTCATTTGGCATTAACCCAACCATACTTCATTTATTTTCTTATCTCTATTATTGGGTTACCTTTCTTCCCTTTTTCTTTTAGGATGGCCACCAGAAAGAGAACCGAAAGACGTTTACATGGGGAGACAAACAAGTCCATCAGCACATTCCTTGATGAGAAAAGCATCAGTTGGAATAACCCGTCCACCTGCACATCTTAGCATGCACCGAGAACGGTGCAATTTTTAAGTGTGGAGAGGTCGATACCGATCTCCATGGGTTAGTATTTTCTTCTCAAACACCAATATTTTATTTTCCTTGTTAGTTGTTGCATTTGCATGTTTGATTGCATGATTATTTGATTTTTTGCATATTTTAACACTTGGTTGAAGTAATATTTTCTTTTTCAAGAAACCTTTTAAGAGCATTTCACTAATTTGAAAAAAAAAATTTAATGTTACACTTGTTTGAAGAGATATTATACTGGAACATGGTTTAGAGCTCGAACACACAAAACCTGTGAGATTTTAAGCCTATTTGAATTGGTTGCATTTTTCAACCAATATTTTATTTTTGATGTGTGTTTTTCTCTCTAAAATTGTGATCTTTGTCTTGCTTAATTTTATATTTCCATGGTTTGATGTATGCATACACTTACATGATTGAGGCCTTTGTTTCACTGAGCTTACATACCCATATGGCCTTAACCTTTTCATTATCCATTGCAAACCAATTTTGAGCCTATTATACCCCTTTGTTCTTTACTTTAGAACATCATTAACTCTAAGCGGAAAACAATAATGTCCTTAATTTGAATCCTTGGTTAGCTTATACTAGTGAGAGTGCTCATGAATTAAGTATGGGAAAAGTTGAATTTGGAAACATTTGGTTTAAGAATTGGGTACATCTTTATGAAAATGAAAAAAAAAAATATTTAGGACATGTTCATGCATTCAATAATTTAATCATATGTATTGAGAAAAACCAAAGAAAAAAAATAATAAATAAAAAAAAAGATGAAAAAGAGAAAAAAGAAAAGAAAAAAGAGCAAATAAGTAAAAGGAGACAAAATGCCCCAAAGTAAATGTTGGTAGCAATGCATATGAGTTGTACTCAAATCAGGATGCATGAATATGTGAAAAATATGGTTAATGGATAGTTAGATGTGGTATTTTGATTACATGGATTGTCTTAAGTTAGGTGAAAAAAGTTTAAGTTAATTAAGGATTTAGATTTTAGTCCACTTGACCAAATACAATCCTACCTTGACCCTAACCCCATTACAACCCTTAAAAGACCTCTTGATTTGTGTAGTTGTGCATTAAATTTTTGTTGATTGTTAGATGAAGAGCAAGCCTTAGAAAGCAAGGTTAGTAGAGAATTGAGAGAATCGAACCTTAAACACTTGAGTGATTAGAGTGTATACACTACCAATGAGGGCTCGATGCTCAATTCCTTGTTCCCTGCTTTCATGAGCTATTTTCTTCTTGCAAGTCTATTTGTACTTCATTTTCATAATTTGAATTAGTGAAATCCAGTTCATATTTCTTCTTAAAGGATTTGTTTACTTTTAACCAAGTAAGTAAAAGCATTTAGCATGTAGTTGCATTCATACGTTGCATTTCATACATTCTATCATTCCTCTTCATTCTTTATAGCTTCTCTTGAGCTTAGCATGAGGACATGCTATTGTTTAAGTGTGGGGAGGATGATAAACCACTATTTTATGGTTTATCTTATGCTTAATTGAGTGGGTTTTATCAACTCTTTACCCACTTATTCATACTATTTGCATGGTTTTACATTTACCTTCCTAATTATGTGCTTTGATTGAAAACATGCTTCTTTGGCCTTAAGTTCCCTATGTTTAATCCTCTCTTATTACCATTAGATGCCTTGATATGTGTGTTAAGTGATTTCAGAGATCACAGGGCAGGAATGGCTCAGAGGATGGAAAGGAAGCATGCAAAAGTGGAAGGAATACAAGAAGTTGGAGAAATTGCTAAGCTGTCCAGCCTGACCTCTTCGCACTCAAACGGCTATAACTTCAGCTACAGAGGTCCAAATGACGCAGTTCTAGTTGCGTTGGAAAGCTAACGTCTGGGGCTTCGATTTGATATATAATATACCATAGTTGCCCTGACGCTAGGTGACGCGACCGCGTGCTCCATGCGGCCGCATCGTAGTGACGGAAATCAGTGTGTTTGAAGTCTTCTCTAGCGATTTCTGGGCTGTTTTCGACCCAGTTCTCGGCCCAGAAAATATAGATTAGAGGCTATAAAGTGGGGAAATGCATCCATTCATGATCAGGCTCTCACATTCACAATTTTTAGGAGTAGATGTAGTTTTTAGAGAGAGAGAGGTTCTCTCCTCTCTCTTAGGATTAGGATTTAGGACTTCTCTTAGTTTTAGGAGTGACTCTCAATCCCAGATTCTTTATTTTTATTTATATTCCCAATTTAATTTATAAACTCTTCATGTTAGATTATAATTTCCCTTATTAATGTTATTTGAGGTATTTCAATTCATGATTGCTTTCTTTTATTTACATGATTATTGCTTCCCATCTGAAGGCATTTTTATTCCAGTATATTTACTTTTCCCCTTTTGGTTTTGGTTAAGAAATCAGTAACTCAGGAGTATCCAATTCAAAAGCATAATTGATAATTGCTATCTTGCCAATTGAGTTGAATTTCAATAATCCCAATCTTTTCTTAGGAAATAAATAGGATTCGAAGATCAAACCAATTTGTCCCATGACTTTCCTTTGCTTTAGTAAAGGTCAACTAAGTGGAATTAAGATTCAACTTTCATTATTATTGATAAGGATAACTAAGTCTGGACTTCCAATTTCTTATACCTTGCCAAGAGATTTTATTATTATTATTTTATTTTACTTGTCATATAACATATTCCCACCTTACTTCCAAAACCCCCAATTTACAATCTTCATAACCAATAATAAGAACATACTTCCCTGCAATTCCTTGAGAAGACGACCCGAGGTTTGAATACTCGGTTATTAATTTCAAAGGGGTTTGTTACTTGTGACAACCAAAACGTTTGTAAGAAATGTTGATTGCTTGGTTTAGTAACTATACTTACAACGAGAGTTTACTATAACTTCTAAACCATCAATCTTCAGTTCTTCAGTGCCCTATAGATAAAATCCTTGGAAAATTTTATTATTTTGACTAAGCTTATTATACATATATGGAAACCAAGAAAAGATAACTAAAAATTCTAAAAAACCTAGATAATAAAATAAAATAACATGTGAAAGTGTTGGGATTAGAAATTTGTCATCCAAAAAAAAGCCGATTGGTCGGACGACCTCCCCACACGTAAAAATTTGCACCATCCTCACTGCATTTAGAGAAGAGCAAAGGGGTACGGCGACTTTCCAGATTGCCACCTTCACCTGGTGGATCAACCGTTTGCTGCGTATTCTTTTTCCTTTTGCTTCCTTTGTTGTTTTTGGCGACTCGTCCTGAAGATAGAAAATAGGATAGAAAGACAACTGAATGTAAAAGCAAGGAAGCATAGATTGTTGGAATGAGGTGATGATCACTAAAATGAAGTGAGTGAATCAATGTGTGACATTAAGGAAAATAATGTGTGAGTTCTAAGTTGCATGCGATTTAGAACGCACATACTAGCATTTTAAAGCTATGTCACAACTACACAAAAGAAGTATGCACTTCACTCATTCTAGTGTGCTTGAAATACTTCAAAGAAAATTTGTAAGTTAAGATAAACAAACAAGTGCTAAAGAAGCATAAAAGCATTCAAACAATAATCAAGCAATTGTGAATTGGATAACGAGTGGACATTGATTGATGTGCAAGGAAATTTAATGAACAAAATGAAATATGAAACTTACACATCAATCAATGATACACTTTGAAGTTTAGTTCGCATTACCTAAGTGACATAGAAGGTGGAAGACATGGGTGCTATGCAATTTAGGAAAAGAGATAGATGTTGAAATCTATCACATAGCAAGAATGGTCCACAAAGCTTGAAAAGCTCAAAAATATGTGATGAATGGATTTTTGATGGTGTATAATTTCACAAATGAAATCTCGTTGCAAGTATAGTTTCTAAACCAATAATAATCCTTTCATACAAAAATTTGGTTGTCACTAAAACAAACCCCTATAAAAATAACCGAAGTATTCAAATCTCGGGTCGTTCTCCTTAGGAATTGCAATGAAGTGTTCTTGTTATTGGTTATGAGGTATATTTTGGGGTTTTTTGATAAGAAACAAGAAAAGTAAATGGAAATGAAAATTAAATGGTAAAAAGAGGTCTTGGCAAGGTTTGGTGGTCAAGGATCTCTATCCTTATCACTAACCACAATATGATAATTGCAAGGATCAATCCCATTAAGTCATCCTCTAACAAGTAAAGGAAAGTCAAATGAGCTATATCAATCCAAGTCCATAAGTCCTAGCCACTCACTAATTGAATTAATGCAAGCTAGAGTCAATGGCTACCAATTATCAATCACTTGGACATTAATGACTCAGGAATTTCTAAGTTACCTTCCCAAGCCAAGAACACAAAAATCTACTCTAACATCCTTCCAAGCATTTTATCAAACACTTGGAAGGCACAAAAGAAAAGTAAAATTAAAGTGTAAGAATTATAAATCTACAACTACCAAAAGCAAGGAATTAACAACAACAAATCAAATGAACAATAAAGGAACATGAATCATGAATTGCATTAAAAGGAAAATAGAATAATAAGAGTGTATCAACATAAAAGTAAAGAATTACAAGAATTAAATGCTAAACTAGAGAAAGGAGATGTAGAAGAACAAGAATTACAAAAGGAAAAGTGAATCAAAGCATGAAATTAACCTAGATATAAGAAATCCTAATCTACCTCTAACCTAATCCTAATTCTAGAGAGAAGAGAGAGCTTCTCTCTCTAGAAACAAACTTTCCCTCCAAAACTAAACTAAACTAATTCCTAGTGATGTAATGTCTAATGTCTGTTGATTCCCCTTCAATCCTTGGGTTAAATAGCATTAGAGATGAGTTGGATTTGGGCCTGGAAAGCCCAGAAATCCCCCCAGCGGATTGCTTTTAAGTGGATCACGTGCGAGCATCGACGCGTACGCGTGGGTGACTTAGATTCTACCTATAAGGACAAGAAAAGGGGTATGAGCATTTATTCAATGCAAAAAACTATATGCATCCTATCTAAATGAATGTAACTAAATGCAAAATGATTCTACCTACTTGGTTAAAAATAAATCAATCCTCCAAGAGCATGTATAAACAGGTAGGGCTAAGGTTATATGACGATTCATGAATCCTACCAATTCAAGTATAAAAATGAAGTTCAAATAGACTTGCAAGAAGAACGCTCATGAAAGCCAGGAATTAAGGAATTGAGCATCGAACCCTCACCGGAAGTGTTTGCACTCTAGTCGCTCGGTGTGTAGGGTCGATTCTCAATTCCCCCTTAATCATGCTTTCCAAGATTTGTTTTTCATCTAACAATCGACAATTATTCAATGCATGCATGCATTCATCATGAGGACTATCTCAAAGGTTGTAATGGGGCTAGGGTCAAGGTAGGGTCATATATGTGGTTAAGTGGACTAGAATTTGAATCTCTGATTAACCTAGACGTCCCACCTAACCTATATAACAACCTATACAATTAAGTGCTAACCTAACTACCCATTCTTTACTTTTTCACATACTCATGCATTTTCTTTTTATTACCACACATATGCATTGATCTTTATTAATCTTTACTTTGGGGCATTTTGTCCCCTTTTATTGCTTTTTTTTTCTTTTTCTATATATATATTTTTTATTTTTATTCATATATATTTTTTTTCTTTTTCTTTTTCTTTATCATTTTTTTCTTTTATTTTTTTCACAATAAAGTATATACGAAGACATCAATGCATATGGTTTTACATATAATTAATACATGAGCATGTACCAAATTCCCTAAATTCTCGATAGAAATACAAAACACCCTTTTATCCCAACCAATGTCCCAAGTTTCCCCACACTTGAATGATACTCACACTCACTAACCTAAGCTAATCAAAGATCCAAATAAAGGACATTTATTGTTTGTCGCTTTAAGGCTTGTAATGTGCTAAATTAAAGAACAAAGTGGGTTCATCGTAGGCTCAAAGTTGGCTAACAATGGTAGGTAAAAGGTAGGCTATTTGGGTAAGTGAGCTAAATGAAATGATGGCCTCAATCATATAAATGCATGTATACATGGAATAATGGACATAAAGAATCAAACAAATCAAAGATCACAATCATAGAAAGAGAACAATTGCGCACAAGAAGGGGAAATAAGTAGTTATAAGATGTAACCACGCAATTGGGTACAAAACTCACAAGCTTGTGTCCTTAGCTCAAAAACCATATTCCAAAATAAATTCTTCAAACAAGTTCAAAAAATTTTTTTTCAAATTGGTATGGTGGCCTAAAAATAGTTTTCTTGAAAAAGAAATCATCATCCTAACCAAGTAGTGCTAACATAAAAAGAAGTGGTAAAATATGTACAAATTTTAACTATCATGCAACCTATCATGCAATGCAACCACTAGCTACATTGGTGTTGAAAAAGAAAATTGTTACCCGTGGAGATCGGTCATCAACCGAACCTCCCCACACTTGAATATTGCACCGTCCTCGGTGCATGCAAAGAAGAGCAAGGTGGACGGGTTGAAACAACTGATGAGCTTCTTCAAAAGGTTGTGCGGATGAACTTGTTTGTTGCCCCCATTTTGAAGCTTTTCCTTTCTTTCCTTCTTGGTGGCCAACCTAAAAGGAGAGAAAAAGAAAGAAAATTAAGCCTATAGCAAAGATATCAAAGCAAATAGAACATAGGTGGGGCTAATGCCAAATAAAAGTAGGGTTTTCACTACATGTTAGCTACGCATGTAAGTGAGGGAACAATATAAGCTAAGGCATATCATTAAACTTGATGCAAGAGTAAAGTCAGAGCATGAAGAGCATATTGAGCATCAAGTTCAAATAAGAAAAAGTGGATCATGAAAAATAATATGAATTCATATCAATGCACAAGGGATACAAGAGTCATAAAAGATGAAGCATTGATTTAAGAGTTTCATCACCCATCAATATCAAACAAGTAAAGAAGTACCAAAATAATGCAAGAAATTCTCAATAATTGAGTAGAAAAATGCAACACCATTATTAAAATAAGAAACTTAAAAAAGAAAAGAAGAACAAGCTATAAAAATAAAATTAAAATGCGAAAAATAAAAGTATGCAAATGCAATAAACAAAAGAAAATAAAAGATGAAAAAAAAACTCTTTTTTTAGAGAGAGGGAAAAGAATAAAGTAAGAAAGGAAGAGGAGAGAAGAAGAAAGGTAGAGAGAAAGAAGAAGGAAGGAAGAAAGAGAGAAGAAGAAAGAAGAAGAAAATAGGGTGGATGGAAAGATAATGGACGCGTAAGCGTTATGTACGCTTAAGCGTGCATGGAGAGAGTGGGCATCGACGCGTACGCATACTGTACGCGTATGCGTGGAATGAAACTTGTTCTAGAAGCACAGTGTTTGCGCCATGTTCGCATAACTCTCGGGTCAGATGCATGGATTTGCGCCCACCTATCAACGCGTACGCGTGCCGTACGAGTACGCGTGCCTGCCCTCTTTCTTTTTTTTTTTTACATATGAAAACAAAAACAGGACACTCTCCTAATCTACAACTATTCTAAAACAATCAAAATTCAAATTTAACAACAAATCCTTTTTGGTTTTTGGAAAATTTTCAGACACAAAGCAAACAAAACTTACACTTCAAGTAAAACACTACTCAACAACAACTACTCTACAACTTAAGGCACAAATCTAATCAAACAAGCTAACAACTAAAACACCAAATAAACAAGAATATGCAAAGAAGAATACTACCTAACAATGGTAACTCAATGCATTCATTGATTATATATACAAGAGAATGGAAAGAGTTTACCATGGTGGGGTGTCTCCCACCTAGCACTTTTAGTTTAAGTCCTTAAGTTGGACATTTGGGAGGCTCTTTGTCATGGTGGCTTGTGCTTGTATTCATCCTTGAATCCCCAGCAATGCTTGCATTTCCAATAGCCTCCGGGATCCCAAATTAGGCGCACAAGGCCTTTAAGGAAGTTTGAGCAAAAGACAAAGTCCCAAAGTTGATGATTGTCTATGTATATTCCGGGGTCCCATAATTTGTTTGTCAACCCCCTTTCTTCTTGATCTTCATGCTTCCAATAGGGTGACAAACTTATTGAATTCTCATTGCAACTCCTACTCATCATCCTAATTCCATTGACTTGAGTTCCACTCCACCTTTGAATCTTAAAATTTGAGCTTCCTTCTACTATGCACCTTGCTTCTTGTTGCCAACCAACACCCAACTCTTTTCTACTTTCCAACCCACACATAGCTTTAAGTTGACCATCCGTTTCTAACAATAAATATTGATGTGGGCCTGATGCACGAAAAACTTGTCTCATAACAAATTTCCTTCGGCAAGTGTACCGAATTTGTCGTCAAGTAAAAACTCACAATAGAGTGAGGTCGAATCCCACAAGAATTGATTGATCAAGCAACTTTAATTAGAGAAATGTTCTAGTTGAGCGAATCAGAATTTGAGTTGAGAATTGCAGAAAATTAAATGGCGGGAATGTAAATAACAGAAAAGTAAATGCCAGAAATAAAAAGCTGAATGTAAATGACGGAAAGTAAATTGTAGAATCTTAAATGGGAATGGGGGAATTGCTCATAAAAGTAAATGACAGAAATTAAAGAGAATGGGTAAGATCAGAAATGGGGAGTTCATTGGGCTCAGGAGATGTTGTATTCTCCGGATCAATTTCATTTTCATCTCTTCCTCAATCAATGCAATCAATGATCTCCTTGGCAATCTTAAGTGATTGAATTACAATTCCTTGTAATTCAATCTCTCAAATCTTGATCAATAGCCAATTCCTTGGTCAATTGCTCATGAGAAGAGATGAAGCATGGTCACTGATTATACCACATGCATTTCCCAAATCAAGTGTTCAGAGGATTATAGCCACATATCCATCCAAACCCAATTTGGTCCAGCATGAGAAAGCATTTCTAGCATGATCTCTTCATTCCTCTTTCAAGGTTCAGGAGAGATCCAAGTTTGAATAGCTTCTTTTCCAAGATAACTACCCAATTGGATGAAGATCGAAATCTTTCAAGTGAAATCAAGAGAAAAGATAAAAGAAGAATAATGAAAACTAGTATTGATCCATCAAATTACAACAGAGCTCCCTAACCCAACGAAAGGGGTTTAGTTGTTCATAGCTCTGGAAAATGAAAACAAAGATGGAGAATACATGATGAAACTAGAAGTGCAGAGAAAGTAAATACAGAGAGTAATTCTATGCCAAGAGGCTCCCTATATTTTCCAACTCTCCAAATAATTCAAAGCTACTCCTATATATACTACTCTTCTACTCTTCTAGTTGGCTCTTCAAGTCTTGGGTCTGGGCCTTTGGATCTTGAGTTTGAAGTAGTTATCTTCTTCATTGGGCTTGGCTTTACTTGCAGAGAGAAAGTGTGAAGTGGGCAGAGACTTTAGCTCAGGACGTTAGTGGTGTTAACGTTCAGTGAAAATATGGGTTCGAGAACGTTAGTGACATTCAACTTTTTCACTAACGTTCCTCACCCAAGTAAGAGCCACGTTAACCTCAACGTTAGTGGCACAAACGTTGCCTCTTTGTCCTTCACGCACGTTATCTGGACTCAACTTTCCCAATAACGTTGAGAAGCCTCCCCCTTCCCTACGTTAGAGTCCACGTTAACTTAGTTAACGTGGCTCTTTTAACGTAGGCTTGCCAACCTTCGAGAACGTTTGTGACAGTTAACATTGCCACTAACGTTCCAATGTGCCCCTTAGCTCCCACGTTAGAGTCCACGTTAACTAGGTTAACGTGGCTTCTAACGTGGCTGTGCTAGCCATCTCCAACGTTAGTGACAAAGTTGAATGTCACTAACGTTGGCTCATCATCCCTCTCCTCACGTTAGCTTCCACGTTAACTAAGTTAACGTGGGAGTTAACGTGGCTCATTGTGGCTCTTCTTCACGTTAACTTCCACGTTAACTAGGTTAACGTGGGAGTTAACGTGGCTTCTTGGGGATAGTGTGTGTTCATCCCAACGTTAGTGACAATGTTTGGTGTCACTAACGTTGTCGACCACCTAGTTTCTTCACGTTAGCTTCCACGTTAACTAGGTTAACGTGGGAGTTAACATGGCTTCTTGTGACTTGGCCAATGTTAGTGAGAAAGTTGAATGACACTAACGTTGGCGTCCCCCTTTTCTTCTTAACGTTAGAGGCCACGTTAACTAAGTTAACGTGGCAACTAACGTGGCCACTTATGAGCTTGGTCCAACGTTAGTGATAATGTTAAGTGTCACTAACGTTGGCTCCATTTCCTTTCTTCCACGTTAGAGTTCACGTTAGCTTAGTTAATGTGACTCTTAACGTGGGCAATGATAGCTTCGAGACCGTTATTGGCAATGACTTTTCTCATTAACTTTGCAAGTTACTCCCATTCCACGTTAGTGTTAACGTTAGTGTAACTAACGTAGCTGCTAATGTGGTTCTTCTTTGCTTCCTTTGTCCTGAAATTAAGCAATAAAGTGCATCAAAGTTCTAGTCCAAGTCATGGGAAATGCAACATCCAATTTGTCATTAAATTCATGCAAAATCCTCATGAAATCATGTAAAGTGCACAATGTATGCTTGAATCAAGATGTAAATGAATATCTACCCAAAACTAGCTTATTTCCTAAGGAAATGCATGAAACTACCCTAAAAACAGTAAAGAAAAGGTCAGTGAAACTGGCCAAAATGCCCTGGCATCACAACACCAAACTTAAAGCTTGCTTGTCCCTAAGCAAGTACTGGAACAAGACAATGATGAATAGAATGCCAAGAGGAATGAGTCATTCTTGTGGAAGTCATGTCCCTGATTTTATGGTGGTTTCATGCATAGCAACTTAGGTTCATTCCTGGCTTTCAGACCTTTATCATGTCCTAGAACATTCACCTTGATTGCATCCCATGAGACTTTTATTCATTGATCCTTTTATTGTCATTTCAGGGTTTATTTGTGCTCTTAAGCTAAGTGCTCTGTAAGGGGGCAACTCTTTAGAATAAGCTTTCAGCCAACACTCCCGAACCAGTTGGTTCAAGGTGCTAGGTGTTGAAGCACCCCTAAGGACTTACTTGCTCAAGTCTCTCCCCCATACATACACACCACAGGCACATAGTTTATTTATTTTCTTTTCTTGAGACCTTGGTGTCCAGCACCTCTTTGGGTTACTAAATGCTCTGTAGTGAGGGTTACTCTTGATAGTGGACTTTCAGCTGATAATCCCGAGTTAGTTAACCCAAGTTACCAAGTGATAAGGCACCCCTAAGAGCTTATTCATCCAAGTAGATCCCTCACACAGGAGCACCACAGACACATGCCTCAAGATTAAAACCATTGGTTCCTAGCCTTATTGCTTACTCTTTTTCTTTTCTTTTTCAACCTTTATTGTTCTTTCCCTTTTTCTTATTAGGATCTTCTTATTTAGCTAGTCTCATGAGGTGTGTCTCAAGCGTAGTATTCATGACAGATAGTTGTCCTTCCACCTTATGGTTGAACCAACTTAGCTAACTTATGACTATACCATAAACTCATGAACTTATTCCATAGTATGAACTCCTCTCTGGTCTTTAAAAACACTCATTCTCTTTTTCATTTGATTCAAAGGGGCAAGCATACAAGTAAGTAAAGAGATGATGCAGAGACATAAAGACTAGCAAACATAGACTCTTTTTAACATAAAAACTTAAAAGACAGAATTGAAAAAGGTTCAAACTACTATGGAAGCATGTTCTATTTCATACAAGATCTTCCTTATTTAAAGCATAGAGAAAGATGGGCCAAATAAGGAACTCCACCACCTTTTACTCTTGTGGATGTCCATGCTTTCCTCCTTGTTTGTCTTCTTTGTGTCCTCTTGCATTCCCTCGTATCCGTGCCAATCTTGCTTGCTTCCAATCCTCAAGTGCCTTCCTCACTGCTTCATGACTCTCTTCCACCCTTTGTCTTTCTTCTCGTGCTAATTCATCCCTCATTTCTTCATACCTTGTGATTCCTGGATGCAATATAGGCAGCTGTCCTACCAAGTAACCGAGCCTGGCTTAAGCATTTATATGATGCCCAGTCTCGCTCAGGTAAACTCCTTCTGCGAATGCCCTTTGCTCGTCTAATAGTTCTGCCTGTTCTATTTTTCTTCGATGCATCTCATGTATATGTGCACCTTGATGTGCTTGGATGTTGATTAGGCTCTGGATGAATTCTTGTTGCTTATTTTGCCTTTGTTCCATCCTGTGGAATGTTTCACTCCATTATTGTCCTTGACTCAGTTGTTGATCCATCATTTGCTTTTGCCAATCCCCTTGTTGAGTCATCCATCTTGAGAGTGACTCCTCTTGCTGCCCCATCATCTGTAGTTGAAGTTCTCTCTGTGCTCCTTGGCTTTCCAAATATTGTCGAGATAGCCCACCAATGGCCTCCTGCAATTGGTGCATATCCAAGGTGGCTGGTGCTTGCCCTTCTACGACTTGTCCTTCTACTACTTGAGGGGCTGCCCTCTTCCTTTGCTTCCGTTGAGGTAGGAGGGATGCGGTGGCATGCATTCGTTGAACGGTTATTGGAATGCCCTCTTTTATCCACACAGGGTTCTCATCTTCAAACACCACCCCAGCTTTCTTGCACAGTCGGTAGATAGTGCTGGGGTAACCTACCGTTCCCCTTGAGTCGCTTTTCTCTGCCATTTTTCTAATCCCTTCTGCTATGAGTTCATGAACCTTGATCTCTCCGCCTTTGAGTATACAATGCACCAGTGTGGCTCTCTTGAGATTCACCTCCGAGTTATTCGCTGCTGGGAGGATGGACCTCCTTACAATTTCGAACCACCCTTTTGCTTCCGGGGTGAGATCTGCTCTTTTGTTGAACCTTGGTCTCCTATCTGCATATCTTTTCCAATCAGCTCCTGGTACACAAATTTCTTGCACAATCTGGTCATGATCAGGGTTGTTGTCCATTCTTGAATGATAACTCTCTTCTTCAAACGGTATGGACCGCAGCTTTAATGCCCTCATGACACTCATGGGACCAAAATCCACAATCTTTCCTCTCACAAAGCTTGTATATGACTCATCTGCCTTATCATATCGGACCGCATTTGCATAAAAATCTCTTATAAGATTTGCATTCACCCTAATGACCGGATCAGTGAGGAGCTCCCATCTTCTCTTTTCTACCTTCTTTGTGATTTCGGGACACTCATTTTTTCTAACTTGAAATCCCAGCTCATAAATGATCTTCTTATCCACCATCCATCCGTATTGCAATGCATGGTGCAAGCTTCTAAATCTCTTTTCATCATACAGGTGTTGCTCCATAGGTTCCTTTCCCTTCCTTCTTTTAGAGCTCGAAGATGCCATGAATGAGGGTTAATGCGTGAGGTTAGCAAGGGTGTGGAGACTTTTGGTTGTTTAGGGTTGAGTGCAATAAAGGGAGTGAATGGGAACCCGAAATGGAGAGGTGTGAAGAATGGGTACTGAACAAGGATCACTTATATAGAGAGGTTGTGAATAAATGAAGGGTGTGGATTGATGGAGTGGTTGTTTAATGGACGGTTGAGGTTGTGCATGGAGAAAGGACAAGGATCATCACTCTATGATGGAGATTGCTCGGTCTTCAAGGGTCCCATTTTTTTTCAATGTTGCATGGCAACATTTTCCAATGCCTTCCCTTTTTAGAACAAGTGTGTAGTCCTTCCTGTTGTGGTGTCCGAACCTTCTTCATTTAATTGTCCAATCTATCTCCTTCAATGCTCCTCTTCTTTTCCCTATAAAGATCAAATAAGAAAAGTAAGAATTAATATCATAAAAATTCAATTTAAATTTTACGGCTAGAATAATAAAGGGAATAAAGGATTAGACTGTTTATTCATGAAGTCCAACTAACTAACTAACTGTGTACCCTTATATGCACATTGGTGGCACCATGGGGTGACACCAAACTTAGTTTTGAGCATTGTGATGAAAAGGTTGTTGTTCAAAGCACCAAGACTAGCATGCTTTGGGTTGCATTCATGCTTTCTTGGCATGCTTTGAACACCAAACTTGTTCTTCACTATATACTATATTTTAAGGATTTCACCAAGTTTTTGTCAAGTTTGGGTCGAAATTCATGAATATTGACTTATTCACTAGTAAAAGCTCATAAAACATGGGTTGCCTCCCATGAAGCGCTTCTTTAGCGTCACTAGCTTGACGTTTCTCCTTTATCTGGGAGGTTGATAATGCTTCAAGTCCTCCCCTCTTGCCTTGGACTTCTATCCATTGGTTGTATCGATGATCTCCACATGTTCCAAGGAGAGAACTCTGTTGATAGTGAAGACCTTAGGTAACTGAGATGGTACAGTTGGGAGATTAGGGGGGATATCTGGGAAGTAAGCTGAGATCACTTTATCCCCTGGAGAGAAGCCTTCCATAGGGATCTTCTTGTTCCTCCACCCCCTTGGTACCTTCTTCCTTGTCCCTTTTGATGTTGCCTTGCTCTTGGTGACTTTTTCTTCTAAGGGAATTTTGTTGTTGTCTTCACATGTCTCTGGTGGTTTAGGTTCCTCCAGCTTTTCCTTGAGTTGTGACAACTGCTTATTTCCTTGTTCATCAACCAAGGGCTTTCCCAGATGGGCTGGTTGTGCTTCAATGCTTGCTTCCTCTGTCAGCATCTCGTTATGATTTTTGCTTGGTTCTTTGTTCTCTTGGTCTGCTTCTTGTGAGAATTTGAAGACATTAAAGCTGAGTCGTTCATCATGGATCCTCAATATTAGCTCCCCTTGCTCCACATCTATGAGTGCTCTGGCTGTAGCTAGGAATGGTCTTCCTAATATGATTGGGTGAGTGTGACTTTCTTCCATGTCCAGGATGACAAAGTCTGTTGGGAGGAAGTATTTCCCAACCTTTAACAATACATTTTCCACCACCTCTATTGCTTGTTTTTGAGTTTTGTCAGCCAGCCTAATGACTACATCTGTGAGCATTATCTCATTGATCTGCAGCCTCTTCACCAGGGAGAAGGGCATTAAGTTGATGCTTGCTCCCAAATCGCAGAGTGCTCTATCAAACGTTGTTTCTCCTATGGCACAGGGGACATGAAAACTCCCTGGATCTTTTCTTTTTGTAGGCAACTGCGGTTGAATGAGGGCACTGCACTCCTTGTTCATCACTATAGTTTGGCCTCCCTTGAGTGAGCTTTTCCTGGGAAGAAGTTCCTTCATATACTTGACGTATGCAGGCATTTGTTGAATAGTCTTGATGAATGGTATGTTGACATGCAGAGATGCAAACAAATCTAGAAACCTTGAGTATATTCTCTTCTCCACAGCACCATTGAGCAGTTGGGGAAAGGGTGCATAGAGTCTCAGCAGCTCCTGTTGTGAGATTTCTGGTTCTTGATGATCTTTTTCATTTTTCTCTACTGAGGTATCTTCAGGTTGTTCTGACAGCTTGCTTGGCTTGTCCTCAGTCTCCTTATCACTTATAGTGACCATCTTACAATCTTCCCATCTTACTTTCTTTGTTTCACCTCTCAGATTCTTCTCTGTGTCACTTGGGAATCCATCTGTGGGTTTGGGAATTTGCTCAGAGAGATACCCCACTTGAGATTCCAACCTCTTGATTGTGTCTCCCTGGTTCTTGAAACTGGCTCACACTTCCTCCTTGAACACCTTGTTGTCTTGAATCTCCTTGCCTATGCCTTCAAGTAGATTCTCAATCCTTGAGAGTCTGTCATCAAATGATTGTAGATCGGGATTAGAGGTGGAAGGATGAGGTAAGTTATTTTGGTTTTGATATGAATGTGGAGAGGTGTTGTTATGGGGGTGTTGATATGGTCTAGATGCGAAATGTTGGTGGGCTGTATTGTTGGGATTTGGCCGTCTTTGATCAAGGTTTTGGTCTTGTTGATTTCCCCACCCAAAGTTTGGGTGATTCCTCCATCCAGGGTTGTAGGTCTTGGAGTATGGATCATGGTTTTGCCTAGGTGAATTCCCAATGTAGTTGGCTTGCTCCTGACTACTCTCTGCTTCTTCATTCACTCCTTCTTGGGTTGTTGGTGAAGTGGCGATTGCTGCTACTTGGTTCCTCTCCATCTTCTTGGTGAGGTCAGCCAGCTGCTGGGTAATGAGCTTGTTTTGGGCCAGCAGAGCATCTACATTGTTTAGCTCCATTACTCCTCTTGTGTTCCCTCTTTCGGAAGCATAGAAGTAGTCATTCTCTGCTACAGTTTCAATGACATCTATGGCTTCCTCAATGGTCTTCTTCTTGTTCAAAGATCCTTCGGATGAATGGTCTACTGCCTTCTTTGATTCATATGACATGCCTTCATAGAAAATGTGCAGCTGCACCCATTCATTGAACATATCTGGTGGGCACCTCCTTGTTATGTCCTTAAACCTCTCCCATGCTTCATAAAGAGTCTTACGATCTTGTTGCCTGAAAGTTTGGACCTCAGCTCTCAGCCTATTGATTCGTTGAGGGGGGTAAAATCTTGCTAAGAATTTGTTTACCACATCTTCCCTAGTTGTCAAGCTCTCCTTTGGGAAAGACTCCAGCCACTTGACTTCCTTATCCTTGAGTGAGAATGGAAATAAGAGCAGTCTATAGGCATCAGGATGAACACCATTAGACTTCACTGTGTCACATATTCTCACGAAGGTGGTTAGATGTTGATTGGGGTCTTCTTGGACACTTCCTCCGAACGAACAGTTGTTCTGCACAAGGGTGATGAGCTGTGGTTTTAGTTCAAAATTATTAGCATGGATGGTTGGCTTTTGAATGCTACTTCCACAGTTTCCTAGGTTTGGATTGATGTAAGAGCCTAAAACTCTTCTATCCTCCCCAGCATGATTTGCTCGTCCTCCTCCGCCATGGTTGTGAGCTTCTTCTTCACGATGGTTTTCCATGTTTTCTTCCATGTTTGGTTCAAAGTATTCCTCAAAGTGTTCCTCCTCTTCTTCAGCACCAACTACACGTTTTTCTCTTGCCTCCCTCCTTAGTCTAAGGAAGGTTCTCTCAGGTTCAGAATCAAAGGATGTTGAAGCCCCGCTTCTTCTCCCTGTCATACAACCAACAAGTACAAGCAAAGAGAATTGGTGCAGAAAGTATATCTGTCAGAATTACTGTTAGTGTGGGTGATGCAATATATCAAACAGTTAGTGGGTTAGTGAAATGAATGGTAAATAACAAAGAAAAAGTAGGGGGAATGGAAGAAATTAACTAAAACAGAAAGTAAATGACTCAAACAGAAAATTAAATCAAACAAAAATAAAATGCTCAATCTAGTTATCCTCCAATTTAATCATTGTTGATGCACAATCAATCCCCGGAAACGGCACCATAAACTTGATGCACGGAAAACTTGTCTCATAACAAATTTCCTTCGGCAAGTGTACCGAATTTGTCGTCAAGTAAAAACTCACAATAGAGTGAGGTCGAATCCCACAAGGATTGATTGATCAAGAAACTTTAATTAGAGGAATGTTCTAGTTGAGCGAATCAGAATTTGAGTTGAGAATTACAGAAAATTAAATGGCGGGAAAGTAAATAACAGAAAAGTAAATGCCAGAAATAAAAAGCTGAATGTAAATGACGGAAAGTAAATTGCAGAATCTTAAATGGGAATGGGGGAATTGCTCATAAAAGTAAATGACAAAAATTAAAGAGAATGGGTAAGATCAGAAATGGGGAGTTCATTGGGCTCAGGAGATGTTGCATTCTCTGGATCAATTTCATTTTCATCTCTTCCTCAATCAATGCACTCAATGATCTCCTTGGCAATCTTAAGTGATTGAATTACAATTTCTTGTAATTCAATCTCTCAAATCTTGATCAATAGCCAATTCCTTGGTCAATTGTTCATAAGAAGAGATGAAGCATGGTCACTGATTATACCACATGCATTTCCCAAATCAAGTGTTGAGAGGATTATAGTCACATATCCATCCAAACCCAATTTGGTCCAGCATGAGAAAGCATTTCTAGCATGATCTCTTCATTCCTCTTTCAAGGTTCAGGAGAGATCCAAGTTTGAATAGCTTCTTTTCCAAGATAACTACCCAATTGGATGAAGATCGAAAGCTTTCAAGTAAAATCAAGAGAAAAGATAGAAGAAGAATAATGAAAACTAGTATTGATCCATCAAATTACAACAGAGCTCCCTAACCCAATGAAAGGGGTTTAGTTGTTCATAGCTCTGGAAAATGAAAACAAAGATGGAGAATACATGATGAAACTAGAAGTGCAGAGAAAGTAACTATAGAGAGTAATTATATGCCAAGAGGCTCCCTATATTTTCCAACTCTCCAAATAATTTAAAGCTACTCCTACATATACTACTCTTCTACTCTTCTAGTTGGCTCTTCAAGTCTTGGGTCTGCGCCTTTGGACCTTGAGTTTGAAGCAGTTATCTTCTTCATTGGGCTTGGCTTTACTTGCAGAGAGAAAGTGTGAAGTGGGCAGAGACTTTAGCTCAGGACGTTAGTGGTGTTAACGTTCAGTGAAAATATGGGTTCGAGAACGTTAGTGACATTCAACTTTTTCACTAACGTTCCTCACCCAAGTAAGAGCCACGTTAACCTCAACGTTAGTGGCACAAACGTTGCCACTAACGTTGCCTCTTTGTCCTTCGCGCACGTTATTGGGACTCAACTTTCCCAATAACGTTGAGAGGCCTCCCCCTTCCCTACGTTAGAGTCCACGTTAACTTAGTTAACGTGGCTCTTTTAACGTAGGCTTGCCAACCTTCGAGAACGTTAGTGACACTTAACATTGTCACTAACGTTCCAATGTGCCCCTTAGCTCCCACGTTAGAGTCCACGTTAACTAGGTTAACGTGGCTTCTAACATGGCTGTGCTAGCCATCTCCAACGTTAGTGACAAAGTTGAATGTCACTAACGTTGGCTCATCATCCCTCTCCTCACGTTAGCTTCCATGTTAACTAAGTTAACGTGGGAGTTAACGTGGCTCATTGTGGCTCTTCTTCACGTTAACTTCCACGTTAACTAGGTTAACGTGGGAGTTAACGTGGCTTGTTGGGGATAGTGTGTGTTCATCCCAACGTTAGTGACAATGTTTGGTGTCACTAACGTTGTCGACCACCTAGTTTCTTCACGTTAGCTTCCACGTTAACTAGGTTAACGTGGGAGTTAACGTGGCTTCTTGTGACGTGGCCAACGTTAGTGAGAAAGTTGAATGACACTAACGTTGGTGTCCTCCTTTTCTTCTTAAGGTTAGAGGCCACGTTAACTAAGTTAACGTGGCAACTAATGTGGCCACTTATGAGCTTGGTCCAACGTTACTGATAATGTAAAGTGTCACTAACGTTGGCTCCATTTCCTTTCTTCCACGTTAGAGTTCACGTTAGCTTAGTTAACGTGACTCTTAACGTGGGCAATGATGGCTTCGAGAGCGATATTGGCAATGACTTTTCTCATTAACTTTGCAAGTTACTCCGATTCCACGTTAGTGTTAACGTTAGTGTAACTAACGTAGCTACTAATGTGGTTCTTCTTTGCTTCCTTTGTCCTAAAATCAAGCAATAAAGTGCATCAAAGTTCTAGTCCAAGTCATGGGAAATGCAACATCCAATTTGTCATTAAATTCATGCAAAATCCTCATGAAATCATGTAAAGTGCACAATGTATGCTTGAATCAAGATGTAAATGAATATCTACCCAAAACTAGCTTATTTCCTAAGGAAATGCATGAAACTACCCTAAAAACAGTAAAGAAAAGGTCAGTGAAACTGGCCAAAATGCCCTGGCATCAGGGCCAAGAAAATTAAAGGATGAGATGGTTACCCATTCAACTTGTAATTTGGATGATGACTTAGCAAGGGAGATATCCAATGGTCTTGACATTGTAGGCTCCACTTTCCTTGGATCCTCCTTGATGACTTCCATCTTTTGACAACTTCCTTCAATTTCCTCTTGTTTGCTAACTTCTTCCAACTCTTCTTCATTGATCAAAACATGCATTGGAGGTTGCACATATGCCTCCTCAACATCGATTTCACATCTCATGGAAGAAGCTTCAACAAGATCACCATTGTCACTTGGTGTAGAGTTGTCTTCAATGATGGAGTCTCCTTCTTGTTCAACCTCCCCACGGTCTTCTTCCACTTCTTCTTCTTCAACAATCTCCATCTCTTCCAGTTGTTGCAAAACACACTCCCTTTCCTTGTTCTCAACTTAAAACTCTAAAATCTCCCTCATTCTTCCCTCTTCGGTTACTTTTTCATAATCATCCGTGGACATATTTTGCTTGTGGCATGAACCCCACGAGTCCAACTTTTGACAGATGGTTGCTTGAAGCCGATCCATTTCTTCCTTGAGGTGATTCGTTGGTTCTCGTTCCCCTTCACTAACATAAGTAGGATCATATTGCTCTTGGATTGATAGACATAGAAATTCTTCCATGGAAGGTTGTAATAGAAAGGAGAATTCATCATGTGGTTGGAAAGGAGGTTCATCAAAGCTTGGGGGTTGGAAGGTGTTTTGGTTGTTGGTAGAAGGTGGAAGTATACGGGACATAAGTTCCTGGAGGGTAGAGGTGGAACTGGTGAGTGCGGTTTAGAGCTCTTCTTGCTCGTGAGGAATGATACCAAGTGTATCATCCATGGGAACTTAGTTTGAAGGGTAAAGATGTTGGGGTGGTGGTGATTCAATGGTTGCTTGTTCATAATTATCACAAGGATATGCATAGGGGGAATATGGATTAGGATTGTGTGGAGGCAATTGGTGGAAATAGGATGTGGATTGAGAATATGGTAGTTGGAATGATGGTGTTTGAGGACTATGTTAAGAGTATGGTACATGGAATGATGGTGGTTGAGTGGCATAATCATGATAAGAACCATCATGTCCATTAGAATGATATGCATTATAGGAGGGATTACCATCATAGTAGCTTGAATGAGGAGGTTGCCATGGTGATTGCTCGGTGGCTCTGATAAACCCATATTTTATGATATCTTTTGTGCTTAATCTAAGTGATTTATTCAATCCTTCACCCACTTATTCATATTAATTGCATGGTTTTACTTTCCCTTCCTTATTATGTGATGTATGTGAAAAACATGTTTCCTATGCTTAAAAATAATTATTTTTATTACCCTTTATTTTCATTCGACGCCGTGATTTGTGTGTTGAGTAGTTTCAGATCTTCTAAGGCAGGAATGACTTAAAGGATGGAAAGAAAATATACAAAAATGGAAGGAAAGCACAAAACAGAGTTTTTGAAGAAACTGGCAGCCATGCGATCACATGGGCGACGCGGCCGCATGCCAGCGCGAAAAGGCATTGACGCGGCCGCATGACTGACGCGACCGCGTGACAAGGAAAACTCCGAATGACGCAACCGCGTGAGCCACGTAGACGCGTGACAGAGGCCACACACCAGAAATTGCAGAAAACGCTCAGAGCAAATTCTGAAGCCCTTTTTGGCCCAAATCCAAGTCCAGAAGGCATAGACCAGAGGTTATGAAGTGGGGGAATGCATCCATTCAGCGGAGAGTCTCCAGTTAGTTAGTTTTCCATGATTTAGATTTAGTTTTGAGAGAGATTTTCTCCTCTCTTTTTAGGATTAGGATTTAGATTTAGGATTTTATTCGCTTTTCGGATTATCTCTTTATCAGGTTCAATATTCCTTTTTATTATTTTCTCAATTTAATTATGAATTCTTCCATGTTACAGATTTCTCTTTGAATTAATGTTATTTGAGGTATTTCAGTTTAATATTGCTTTCTTTTATTTATGTTACTTTTATCCCCAATCTGAAGACATTTTTATTCCAGTAGATTTACTTTCCCCTTTTGGTCTTGGTTAAGAAATCAGTAACTCAGGAGTTATCAAACTCGAACATGATTGATAATCGTTATCTTTGCTAATTGAATTGAACTTCAATAATCCCAATCTTTCCTTAGGGATTAACTAGGATTTGAGGATCTAACTAATTAGTCACTTGACCTTCCCTTGCTCTAGTAAAGGTTAACTAAGTGGAATTAAGATTCAATTTTCATCATCATTGATAAGGGTAACTAGGATAGGACTTCTAATTTCTCATACCTTGCCAAAAGTGTCTTTTACAGTTATTTATTTACTTTACAGTCTTTTATTTATTTTAATTAAAATTTAAATTACTTGCTCTCTACCTTCAAAACCCCAATTTCCAATCTTCATAACCAATAATAAGAACATACTTTCCTGCAATTCCTTGAGAAGACGACCCGAAGTTAAATACTTCAGTTATCAATTTATTTAGGGGTTTGTTACTTGTGACAACCAAAACGTTTGTACGAAGGGATTTCTGTTGGTTTAGAGACTATATCTACAACGCGACTATTTTTATAAAATTCTTTACTGGCAAAAATTCCAACGTCAAAATGGCGCCGTTGCCGGGATATTGCAATTGTGTGCCTTATTATTGGTTATTGTAAATATTTTTCTTTTACGTATTTATTTGTTTTTATTTTCTTCTTTTATCTTCATTAGGTACTATGAATTCTCACCCCTCTCGCTTTGAGTTTGGTTCTAATATTGTTGAAAGGAATGAAAGTTATAACAGGAACATGCATCAAGGTCAGAGCAATCAAAGATGGATGGAGCCAAGAGGATCTGATCAACCCTTTTGGCAGCAACACCCTCCAAGATATCATGGACAAAGACCATTCTACAATGCATACCAAGGCAATGGACATGGTGGACAACCTCGTAGTTACCAACAAGCCCCACCCTATGCTTATAGGCCATCCTCTCAACATAACTTCAAACCACCACACTCACAAGCTTCTTTTCACCATTCACCACCATATGATCCTCATTTACCCCGATTCCAATCCAATTACTCCCAAACACCACCACTTCCCAATGTACCACGTCCAAATCCATCACCCCGAGAATCAGAAGTTCGCCTCAAGGGAACAGTAGATCAACTTCAAACAACCCTTCATCAACTGGAGCAAGCAATAAGTCAATTATCTTCCAGACGTTCGAACATTCAAGGGACTCCCAGAGCCCCATGTGGACAATCTAATGAAGAACGTAGCTTGAAGGAGATATTAGAAACTCCAGTGGACAAGACAGAGCATGGCTTCATACTAGAACAAGTAGAGGAAGCTGTCATTATACAAGAAGAAGAGTTGGTTGAAGACTTAGGAGACGCTGAAGTTCCATGAGAACCCAGAGTTGTGGAGAATTCTGTCAAGGACGTTACAACTGATGCTAAGGAGGATAGTACAGAACCCCTAAAGCAAGTCTCTTATGAAGAACTAGATGGAATAATCCAAGAAGCAAATTTTCTTGATAATGATAGTCACAAGTCAAGTTCTCCTAGTAATGAACTTGCATCCGCAAGTGAATTCTCTGAGATCGAAGAATCTTCCCCAAGTGAATACGAAGATGACGCGGAGGTAGATTTCTCTCAACCTCCCGTTTATGACTTAAGTGACGAGGAAGACATAGAAGGCTTTGATCAGGACATGGATGCATTTGAAGAATTTTGCAAAGAAGTGGAGAAATTCACAGAAGAGCACAAGGGAGTAGAGCTCACAGAACCACTGGAAACACCTATCCCAAGGCCATTACCACCCAATACAAGCTTCAAGTGGGTACAATCCTTAACCTTTAACTTTATTTTTTCACTTGAATATGGTTTTCTTGAAACAGATGGCCAGCTTAGAGCTCTCTGCGGCTTTAAGAGTAAAAGGGAAATGGCTCGTACTCAGAGCTGGTGCACAAGGTTCAATAAGGTTCCACGCTTCAACTCGAAGTGCACGGATTGGCATCATAATCAATCGAATGGATCTCAGAAAATGTTTGGTTATTCTGGTGAGAATCTAATTTCTAAACCACTCGGATGGAGAAATATAGATCAAGACGAAGGCAGATTTAAAAGCCAAGTTTGGGATCCTGGAATCTATTCTGACATTCATCACCCCGGGAGCCTGAGAATCTATTTGAAGCTGCTCAGAAGCTTTACATGCCTAGTTTGGGACCCCGGAGGCTATTGGAATTCCAATCATTGGTGGAGATTCCTGGATGAGTTCAAGCATAAGCCGCCATAACAGGAAGCTAATCCAATGTCCAACTTAAGGACTTTAACTAAAAGTGCTAGGTGGGAGACAACCCACCATGGTATGATCGTTTCTTTTTTTTTAATTTTAATTTTGTTTCGTTTTGTTTATTTTTTAGTTTTATTTTATTTTACTTCATTGAACCTGGAATCATGCATAACATTCATATTAGCATTGCATTCTGCATTTTGCACAAAAAAAAAGGGTGTGCGACGCGACCGCATCATCCATGCGATCACGTCAAGTTAAGAAAAACACTTCTCACGCGACCGTGTCATTCACGCGGCCGCGTGATCTGGAAATCAGCGTAAACATCCAACGACCAGAAAGTTAGGCTAGAATCGTGCGGCCATTGTGCGTTTTGCACAAAATGCCCACGCGATCGCGTCCCTGACGCGATCGCGTCGCATGGATAGCACAACCCCCCAAACGGAGACAGAGAGTTGCGCTGAAACGACGCTGGAATCGTGCGTTTAGCACAATTTCCAGCGACGCGATTGCATGCCCCAGGCGATCGCATCATTCGCTCCCTAATCCATTCCATGCGATCGCGTGCCCCATGCGATTGCGTCAACCACCATTTCGGCCCAACTACGCGACCGCGTGCCCCACGCGATCGCGTGGATTCAAATTTATAACCCCCCCAGTCACGTGAACCTTACCATTCGCGCTCCCCCCCAAACCTTTCTCCTTCCTCTCTTCTTCTCCAACCACCCAACCACCACCCAGCCCCCATCACCGACCGCCGCCACCCCGCCGACCACCTTGACCCCATCCGCCACCAAGCCCCCCTTCTTCCTTCCCCTTCTTTCTTCTTCTTCCTTCTCCTTCCTCCCTCCACCGCCACTGCCCCCTCCGCGATCACCGACCCACCGCACCGCCGTCACCGCCGCGCCCCCATCCGCCACCCACGCCCCCCTTCCCTTCCTTCCCTCTCTCTCCCCCTACCACCATTGCCCTTCCCGAAGCCCCTGCCTCCAAACAGCAACCGCCGTCGCCACCGCCTCTGCCACCCTCCTCTGCCGCGCCTGATGCCACCGCCACTATCCCCCAGCCACCTCTCTGCCTGATGCCAAGGCATCTTAGGCTAGTTTCACTAGCATTTTTCTGTTAGTTTTAGTTGTTTTATGCACTTTCTTGAGCTTAAAGTAACCAAGAATGGTTAAAAGAATAACAAAGCAATGAACCATCCAAACAGTATGATTTTTATGCAAATTTCATGAGTTTTTAGTTATATTACTTGAATGCTATGAATGGAAGATTCTCATGAAAATTTGCAAGACTTTGATGCAGTTGTTTGGATGATTTCAGGAAAGAAGAGGCTAGGCAAGGAAGCAACAAAAATCAATAAAGGAAGCTTGAATATCACATGTGGAGTTTAAGTTCCAGTTTAAGCTTAAACTGGAACTTAAACGGCCAAAATCATAAAAGCTGAGGAAAGGGTGAAAGTGGCGTTTAACCTCCAGTTTAACCTTAAACTGGAAGTTAAACGCCAGAAATGGGAAATGCACCAGGGAGCCATTTCCACGTTTAAGCTCCAGTTTAACCTTAAACTGGAGCTTAAACGTGTTCGACCAAGTTTTCTCCTCCAGGGTTGCTTTCTCCATTTCCACGTTTAAGCTCCAGTTTAACCTTAAACTGGAGCTTAAACGTGTTCGACCTCCAGGATGGCTTTCTCTATTTCCACGTTTAAGCTCCAGTTTAACCTTAAACTGGAGCTTAAACGTGTTCGACCTCCAGGGCTGCTTTTCCTATCTCCACGTTTAAGCTTCAGTTTAACCTTAAACTGAAGCTTAAACGTGTTCGACTACGTTACCCTCCAGGGCTGCCTTCTTCCATTTCCACGTTTAAGCTTCAGTTTAACCTTAAACTGAAGCTTAAATGTGCTTCCACAAAAGGCATCACTGGAAGTGTCTGGCGTTTAAGCTGCAGTTTAAGCTTAAACTGCAACTTAAACGCCACTCTTGGAAAAGGTTTCTGGGCCAAAAATATTGCAGTTTAAGTTAGCATTTGAGCACAAACATTAACTTAAACTTACTCTGGTATGAAACCCAATTGAATATCATGGTTTATGGGATTGGGCCTGAAGGATTGATGAGTCTGGAATTTCAATTTGTTGAGTCATGTGTCATTACTTGATTATCACTAAGTTGGCTCAATGAATGTTACAGAATTTGGATCAGCAGCCTCATCAAGATTATGGATCATAAATCCAAAGCAAAAAGAAAGCAGGGAGAGGCCTCAAAGCCCAAAAAAACACAACAGAAGCTCAATGAAGAAAGTGTATAAATAGGATAGAATTTAAGTTAGAGGCACTTTTTTACCCTTTTCATTTTGGAAGTTTTCATACTTTTGTAATTGAATTCAGAGCTATGACTCACTAAACCCCCTTTCATTGGGTTAGGGAGCTCTATTGTAATTCAATGAATCAATAATAGTTTTATCTTCTTCTTCAATCTTTTCTCTTGAATTTTGTTAGAAAGCTTCTCGATCTAATTCCATTGGGTAGTTGTCTTGGGAAAGAAACTACCCATAATTGGAATCCTTCGGAACCTTGGGAAAGGAATGGAGGATTCATGCTAGAGAAGCTTTCTCACAGTGAATTGGATTGGGGTTTGGATGGATATTGTGACATGTAATCCTACCAAATTGTGGTTCATGAAACTGTGTGGTATAATCAGTGATCGAGCATCATCTCTTCTTATGAACATTTAAGCCAAGGGATTGGAAATTTGTTTGTTTTTAGAGAGAATTGGTGAGCCAAGGGATTGGGATCCAATCATATAAGATTGCCAAGCAAAAATTCAATGAACGCATTGGTTGAGGAAGAGATAAAAATGTTTTGATTCGGAGATCTCAATATCTCCTAAAACCCAATGAATTCCCCATCTCCGATTTCCACTTTCTCTTTACATTCTGCAATTCAATTCATGCAATCACCCCTATTCCCTTTTAATTTCAGCAATTTAGCTTCTCGCTCTTTAATTCATGCAATTTAAGATTCCGCAATTTCAATTTCTTGCCATTTACGTTTCCCGCCAATTTTACATTCCGCAACTCTCATCTAATTCTTGATTCCGCTCAACTAGACACACTTCTAATCCGAATTGCTCATTCAACCAATCCTTGTGGGATTCGACCTCACTCTATTGTGAGTTTTTACTTGACGATAACCGGTGCACTTGCCGGAAGGAATTTTGCCGATTGTGCAATTTCCTAAATCGTAGCATAACTAGTTTATGTGCATCACTGCCCCACTCTCCTTAATTCGCCTACCAGGTTCCGACGAACGCCACCCTTCTATCCATTCGTAGTTAATTCATATTTTTCTGTTTATGTTCATATTTAGGCTAGTTAGTTATGCATGTTGTAGTGGATTTTAGGTTGTTAGGTAGCCTAGGATGTAGTTAGTGGATTTAGGCCTGTTTAATTGCGCTGTTCGTGTTTTTTGTTTTATAATTTTCGCAATTCTGCTGTTGCTATATGTTAATAATGTTCATATGCTGTTCTTCAAGTTCATTCTTGTTCATACTCTTTAATTGCAATCTATTTTCATTCATATGAACTATTCTGATTGTTGTTTATTTTTCAGGACAATCCAATTTCAGCCGGAATGCTGCCCAAATTTTTATAAACTGTTTTTGACTTTCATTCATGTTTTGGTTTTGGCTATTTAAACTCTGCTTTACTCTGCTTTTACCAAACCAATTCATGAATGCCAGGGCAAGCTTTCTTATTTTTTTTTGATTTCCTGGTTCTTAATCTGCATTTTTGATGTTTAGATTCCAATTTTGCTATTTCTATCTCTATCTAAATCATTGACGTCGGGTTTTCTACCAGTAAAGAAATTCATAGAAACGGTTGCATTGTAGATATAGTTTCTAAACCAGCAAAAATCCCTTCGTACAAACGTATTGGTTGTCACAAGTAACAAACCCCTTTAAAAATTGTTAACCGAGTATTCAAACCTCGGGTCGTCTTCTCAAGGAACTGCGAGGAAGTGTGTTCTTATTATTGGCTATAAAGGTTGTAATCGGGGTTTAGAAGGTGAGAAGCAAGTAATTTAAATGACGAGTGAATTAAATGGCAAGTAAAAATAAATAATAACTGTAAAACAACTTTTGGCAAGATAAGGGAAATTAGAAGTCCAACTTAGTTACCCTTCTCAACAATAATGAAAGTTGTATCTTAATTCCACTTGGTCAACCTTTACCGGAGCAAAGGAAAGTCAAGGGACTAATTAAATTGACCTTTGAATCCTAATTATTTCCTAAGAAAAGGTTGGGATTGTTTAAGTTCAACTTAATTAGCAAGATAACGATTATCAATTATGTTGAGTTTAATAACTATTGAGTTACTGAATTCTTAACCAAAACCAAAAGGGGAAAAAGTAAATTGCTGAAATAATAAAAGTGTCCTTAGATGGGAAGCAATGGCAACTTAAATCAAAGAGAATAATCATAAACTGAAAATACCTCAAATTATCATTAATTTAATTAGAAATCTATAACATGGAATAATTCTTAGATCAATTTATAATAATAATCAATTCAAATGTTGGAATAAATAAACAGAAGTAATACTAAAAGAACATTAAACCTGGATCCAGAGTTACTCTTAAATCAAGAAGAAATCTTAAATCCTAAAAGAGAGAGAGAGAAGATCTCCCTCTCAACTAAATCTAAATCATTGAAAGGTGAAAATATGCGAGCTCCCTTTGAATGGAAGCATTCCCACACTTTATAACCTCTGGTCTATGCTGTCTGTACTTGGATCTGGGCCAAAAAGGGCTTCAAAATTCGCTGGGGGCGTATTCTGTAATTTCTGGTGCGTGGCCTCTGTCACGCGTCCGCGTGGGTCACGCGGTCGCGTCATTCGGAGCTCTACCTTGCCACGCGGTCGCGTCAGTCATGCGACCGCGTCATGTGTATTCTGCTTAAGGCACGCAATCGCGTCAGTCATGCGGCCGCGTCGCTGCTGATTCGTGCTTGGCACGCGATCGCGTCATCCATGCGATCGCGTGGACACCAGTTTCTTTAAAGCTCTGTTTTGCTTCCTCCTTCCATTCTAGTATGTTTCCTTTTTCATCCTTTAAGTCATTCTGCCTTTAGAAAATCTGAAACTACTCAACACACTAATCACGGCATCGAATGGAAATAAAGGTAATTAGAATAATTAATTTTTAAAGCTTAGAAAACATGTTTTTCATTATATGACATAATAAGGAAGGGAAAGTAAAACTATGCAATTAATGTGAATAAGTAGGTGAAGAGTTGAATAAATCACTCTAATTAAGCACAAAAGAACTCATGAAATATGGGTTTATCAACCACCCTACACTTAAACACTAGCATGTCCTCATGCAAAAAATAGAAGGTAAATAATTAAGGTTAAAGTGATGGAGTGTTATGAAATGCAACCTATGCTAAATGCATCTACCTAATGAGTCATGCAATTCTAATTCATCCACTCATATATAAAGTTTACATGTAGCTAAGTTAATTCACATTCTCAAGGGGTTATGTATATATATATATATATATATATATATATATATATATATATATATATATATATATATATATATAGCCAACCCTTAAATAATAAAGTACTTTAGCAAATGAGATGGGAAAGAAAACATTGTACAAACTTGCAAAACAATTAGTAAATTTTGAGCACAGATATATGTTGATGAGTTATTGAACCCTCACTGGATTTTGTGTTTACTCTCTAGTCACTCAGTTTTTATTGGGTTTATTCACTCTGTTTTTCTTTTTATTCTTAATTTCTACAGCTTTGTTTTTCATCTAACCAATCAACAATTATAGAATATAGTCATACCAAAAAGTCCTGAGGTCTTAATTAAGGTTGTAATGTGGTCAAGGTAAAGGTAAGGATTTATGTATAGGGTTAAGTGAGCTAATAAGTGAATCCTTAATTAGACTAAGATCTCACCTAACATACATATTCAGCAAGATAAAACTTCTTTACCTATTTTCCCATAATTTCCCACTTATTGTTACATGCTCATGTTTCACTTTTTATCATTTTTTTATCCCATGTGCATTGTTTTTTATTTTGCATTGGGGAATTTCTTTTGTATCCCCTTTTATTTAAATGCTGAAAAAATTAACTTTTTTTTTGTATCCCATGATAATTGAATCATTTAGATTTTCTCATGAGCATGCTTCCCAAATTTTATTTTATTCCTTTTAACTTCTCTACCTTTTGTTTCTATCATCCATGTTCCCAAAAGGTTTCCCACATTTAACTCTATTTATAATTTTCTATCTTAAGCTAACCAAGGATTCACTTGGGATTTTATTTTGTTTTTCTGCTTAAGGCTAGTAATTTGGCTAAATAGAATAAAGGGGTTTTGAAAGGCTCAAGGGGGCTAACAAGGGTAATGTAAAAGGTAGGCTAATTTGGGGTGAGTGAGCTAAAATCAATTGATGGCCTCAATCATTCTCTTGGTATGTATCTATTCTATATTCTATAATTGGACATATAGATTAAAGCAAAGTAAAGAACATCAGAATAAAATGAAATGTGACACACAGAAATGAAATTATGGTTTGAATGCAACCATACAATTTAAGCTCAAGACTCACAGGTTGTGTGTTCTCTAACTCAAGCATCATATATCATTCATATATTGTATGCAGGTTTAGTTAAAAATTCCCATTATTCTCTTGAAAAAATTATTTAGGATAGCTTTTAAAGTTTTAATGTTCCTCCTTGATGAAATGTTGTCAACTAACATGTAATGCTATATATACAAGGTGTGGGTTATTTTGATTCTGTTAAAGTTTCTAGTTTACTTCCTTTTTATATTTTTCTATTTAAACTATACTATCTTATGCTAAAAAGGGTAAACTATACTAATTAATCCACTAATATATCAGAATTGCAAACTAAACTAAATAACTAAAATAAACTAAATGGCTAAAGTATGAACTAAAGATGCAAAATGCAGCACATAGAGTAAAATACACAAGTAGCAATGTATAAGTACTCAGAAAATAACAATAAAAGAAAAAGAGAAAAATACAGAAAAATATCCAAAATAAAAGAAAAAGTATGTAGTGGTTCACCAAAATAAACGCCAGAGATGGCGACCTCCCCACACTTAAAATGAAGCATCGTACTCGATGCTCAATCAAGCTTGGTGTGAAGGAGTGTCATCAATGGTAGGGATGGTAGCTGGGGTCTCCGTGGTGGTGGTGGGCTGAGGGTCTGGCTGCTGTGGAGGTGGGATGGACTGGAGCGGGATCTCCGGATCTGCAGCCTCTATCTGGGGCATAACCTCCTGATGCGGGGCAGCCTGCTCTGTGGCTGCCTGCTGATGAGTCTCCGCCTGGGAATGAGGCTCCTCCTGGTGCTCATCCGCTGATGGCACTGAAGGGGTGTCGGGCTCGGAGGGGATGTCAGCGCCCTGTCTGATCATCAGCTTCAGATGGGAATAGCATCGCCTGCTGCGGCGCTCTAATCTCTCATACCAGCGCCTGTTACAGCGCTCCATCTGATCAAGCTGGCGGAATAGACGGTGCACGAGGCGATAGACCGGCTCAGAGGCGGGTGGAGGTGCAGTGGTGGCAGCAGGGACAGCTGGGGCAGCTGTGGATGAAGAGGGTCCAACAGACGGAGGGGCTGTCTCATCAGTAGCAGTGACAGGTGGTGGTCTGTAGCCCAAAGCAAAGAAGTTCCTGCTGTGTGGGATGATCTTTCTGCAGTCTGCTGCTGGTGGTCTCTCATCGGCATCCTCCCAAGGCACATCAGCCTGACGGCCTAGCCGTGTAACCAGGTAAGGAAAGGGGAGGGTGCCTCCTACGTAGGCCCTGGCCATATAATGCCGGATAAAACGAGGTAAGTATATGTCCTTACCCTCCAGCACACACCAAAGGAGGGTGATCATGGTAGCCGGGATCTCCGTCTCGTGAGTACTCGGCATCACAAAATTACTCAAAATCTGATGCCATAGCCGAGCCTCATCGTTCAAGTACACTCTCTTGATCCCTCTAGGCATAGTGGTGTTCTGACCCATCTCCCAAGGAACAGCAGGGTCGAGAGCTATCCGTGCCTTTACGGCATCCCAGTCAAACTGCATCTGGCCCATGTCCTCCTCAGCCTGTGCAAAACCATCTGGCTGATCGGACTTGGCTGGGAACTAGAGAATGGTCTCTATCGCTTCCTCTGTGACCAGAATTTGCTTTCCCCTCAGGTTCACTGCATCTAGGGTAGTAAGATAGTAGTTGCAATAGAATTCCCGGATCCAAGATGCATTGACCTCTGTCAGTGATCTCTCCAGAAAGAACCAGCCCCTTTGCTTGATTTGCTCAGTAGTGTATTGCTGGAGGGCCTCTGGAATCTTCAAGGTACATTCCAGGTATAGGTTTCTGGAGTTTGCAAAAGCCGGGTACTTCAGTTCACAGTACCGGTTTGCAAATTTTATAGGATCATTTGCAGGAAGCAGCTGGTTAGCTTTCTCCTGCGGTGTGAAGTTCTTCTCCCGCCATGAGGTATCGTACATTAGAGAAATGATGGACTGGGAGGAATCTCCTCTCTTGCGCTTGCCAGTAGCTTTGCCTTTGCCTTTCCTTTGTGAGGCAGACATCCTGAAAAACAGAAAATCAGGAATGGATAAAAAATAGGAAAGCAAATAGGCAATTAAACAAAGGAAACTCAAAGCGGTAAGGGAGAAATAGAATAAGGAAAATGAGTAATTGAATTGTGATTAAATGAATGTTAAATGGAAAGAAAATAAGCAATATGCCACGGTTAGAAAGTTAGAGGAAAGTGAAAATAATCAGAAAAGAGACCAAAAGGGTTAGTATGGTTAGGATTTGAAAAAGAAATTAGTAAATTAAAAACAGTGAGTTAGTAAAGTGCGGGTTAAAGTAAGTGGCATAGAGAAAAAACCATATAACAAGGATTCATAGGTAAGAATAGAAGTACTCATAATTGAACAAGCAGTTTATGAACCAGGAAATCAAAAAGGGTGAGAAGGTCTGCCATAGCATTCATGTAATGGTTTGGGTAAAGCAGAGTAAAACAGATTTCAGAAATGCCAAACCAAAACATGAATGAAAACAAATTTAAAAAAATTGGGCAGCATTTCGGCTAAAATTGGATTGTCCTAGAAAATAAACAACAATACAATCAGTTCATATGAATTAAAAAAAAAATCAAGCTGCATGTACATAAATATAAAATAAACATAAAAACACAATGTAAACAGCAGCAACATACAAGAAAGCAGCATATGAATCGTGATTATAGCGGCAACAGATTTGCACATAGGATAACACAGAAGTAAGAACAATGCAAGTAAACAGACCTAGATCCACTAACCACAGCCTAAGCTACCTAACAACCTAAAAATCCACTACAACATGCAAGTCTAGCTATCCTAATTATGAACATAAACGGAATAAAAAATACAGAAAAGTTACGAACAGATAAAAAATGGTTGCGTGTTGCGGAACCTGGGAAGCGGAAGGGGTTGAACAGGGAAGAAGGTGGCTGCGGCGGCGTCCGGCGCGGTGGCGGGGCGTGGCGTCTGGGTGGCGGCAGAGGGGGTTGGTGGCGGAGAAAGGGTTTAGGTTAAGTGTTGGAGGAAGAGGATAGGGGTGGGAGGTGGGGGTTGGGGTTGCTGGCTGAAGGGGTGGGGCGCGGAGGATGGCCGGCGGTGGTGGGCGGTGGTGGCGGCGAGCAGCGGTGGAAGGGGGAGGAGAGAGGAAGAAGGAAGGAGAGAGAAGGGGAGGGGGTGGTACGGCGGCGGTGGCGGGTCGGCGGCGGCGTCTGGGTGATGGTGCGGTGGCGGCTGGAAGGTGGTGGGTGGTGGTTGGAGGGAGAGGAGGCAGAGAAGGGGAAGAGGGTTGGGGGTGAGGGCTGCGCGACTGATAGGGTTCGCGGGCTGGGGGGGTTATATTTTCGAATCCACGTGGCCGCGTGGGGCACGCGGTCGCGTGGTTGGGACGAGAATGGGAGTGACGCAATCGCGTGGGGTGCGCGATCGCATGAGAGAGGGGGAAAGAAGTGTGACGCGATCGCATGGGTCGCACGATCGCGTCGCTGGAAGTCGTGCTAAACGCACGACTCCAGTGCCGTTTTAGCGCAACTCTCTGTCTCCTTTTGGGGTGATGTGCAATCCATGTGACGCGATCGCGTCGCTCACGTGGTCGCGTGGGATTGATATTGTACATGTGACGCGATCGCATGGGGCATGTGATCGCGTGGGCCAATTTGTGTGAAACGCACAAGGGCCGCATGATTCCAGCCCAACTTTCTGTTCGTTGGATCCTTACGCCGATATATATATCACGCGGCCGCGTGGGTCATGCGGTCGCATGGGTGGTGTTTTTCGTGATATGATGCGATCGCATGGGGCATGCGGTCGCGTCGTGCAGCCACTTTTTTTTTATGCATGAAAAGTGCAGAATGCAATGACTATCATGGATGCTTATGCATGATTCCAGGTTTAATAAATTAAAATGAAAAAGGAAAAATTGAAAGCAATTAACAAGAAATAAATTGAAAAAGAAGCGACCATACCATGGTGGGTTGTCTCCCACCTAGTACTTTTAGTTAAAGTCCTTAAGTTGGACATTGGAAGAGTATCCTGTTATGGTGGCTTGTGTTTAAATTTGTCCAAAAATCTCCACCAGTGCTTGGAATGCCAATAGCCTCCGAGGTCCCAAACTAGGCATGTAAAGCTTCTGCGTAGCTTTAAATAGATATCCAGCCTCCCGGGATGACGAATGTCAGAACATAATCCATGATCCCAAGCTGTGTTTTTAGATCCGCCTCCGTTTTGATTTGTAAGTTTCCATTCGGGCGGGTTAAAGAGTAGAATCTCACCGTGGCGACCAAACGTCCTCCGTGATCCATGCAATTGAGCACAATACCAATCTGTGTACTTCGAGGTGAAGCGTGGAACCTTATTGAACCTGGTGCACCAGCTCTGAATATGAGCCATTTCCCTCTTACTCTTAAAGCCGCAGAGAGCTCTAAGCTGGCCATCTGTTTCAAGCAAACCATATTCAAGTGAATAAGTAAAATTATAAGTTAAGGATCGTACCCACTTGAAGCTTGTATTGGGTGGCAATGGCCTTGGGATAGGTGTTTTTGGTGGTTCTGCAAGTTCCGTTTCCTTGTGCTCTTCTGTGAATTCTTCCACTTCCTTGCAAAGATCTTCGATTGTATCTGTATTCTGGTCAAAGTCTTCTGCGTCTTCCTCATCACTTGAGTCATAGATTGGAGGTTGAGATAAATCTACCTCCGCATCATCTTCATATTCACTTGGGGAAGATTCTTCAATCTCAGAGAATTCATTTGCGGACGCAAGTTCATCACTAGGAGCACTAGACTTGTGACTATCATCATCAAGGAAATTTGCTTCTTGGATTATTCCGTCTGATTCTTCGTAAACGACTCGCCTTGGAGATTGTACGGTATCCTCCTTAGCATCAAATGTAGTGTCTTGGACGGAGTTTTCCTCAATTCTGTATTCCCAAGGAAGTTCAGCATCGCCTAGATCTTCAACCAACTCTTCTTTTTGAACAATGACAACTTCTTCCACTTGTTCTAGTACGAATTCATTTTCTGTCTTGTCCACTGGAGTCTCTAGCATTTCTTTCATGCTACGCTCTTCATTGGGCTGTCCACATGGAGCTGTGGTTGATCCTTGTATATTTGAGCGCCTAGTGGCCCATTGAATTAGTGCTTGCTCCAGTTGTTGAATGGTTGTTTGAAATTTAATCATTGTTTCTTTGAGGCGATCCTTTGCTTCGCGGTTTGCCAGACTTGGACATGATACAAAGGAAAGTGGTGATGATTGGGAACGATTGGATTGGTATTGGGGTAAGGAAGGATCATATGATGACGAATGGTGAAGAGAAGCTTGTGAGTGTGGTGGTTCGAGGTTATGTTGAAAGGATGGTTTATATGCACGGGGTGGGGCTTGTTGGTATTTACAAGGTTGTCCACCATGTCTTACAGCTGGGTATGCACGGTAGAATGGTCTTTGTCCAGGATATCTCGAAGGGTGTTGCCGCCTAAAGGGTTGATTAGATCCTCTTGGCTCCATCCATCCTTGATTGGTCTGACCTTGATGCACATTCCTACTATAACTTCTATTTCCTTTAACAATATTAGAACCAAACTCAAAGCGAGAAGGGTGAGAGTTCATAGTAGCAAATAAAGAGAAAAAGGAAAAACAACAATAAATAAACAAGCAAAAGAAAAATATTTACAATAACTAATAATAAGGCACACGTTAGTAGTTCCCCGGCAACGGCGCCATTTTGACGTCGGGTTTTCTACCAGTAAAGAAATTCATAGAAACGGTTGCGTTGTAGATATAGTTTCTAAACCGGCAAAAATCCCTTCGTACAAATGTGTTGGTTGTCACAAGTAACAAACCCCTTTAAAAATTGTTAACCGAGTATTCAAACCTCGGGTCGTCTTCTCAAGGAAATACGAGGAAGTGTGTTCTTATTATTGGCTATAAAGGTTGTAATCGGGGTTTAGAAGGTGAGAAGCAAGTAATTTAAATGACGAGTGAATTAAATGGCAAGTAAAAATAAATAATAACTGTAAAACAACTTTTGGCAAGATAAGGGAAATTAGAAGTCCAACTTAGTTACCCTTCTCAACAATAATGAAAGTTGTATCTTAATTCCACTTGGTCAACCTTTACCGGAGCAAAGGAAAGTCAAGGGACTAATTAAATTGACCTTTGAATCCTAATTATTTCCTAAGAAAAGGCTGGGATTGTTTAAGTTCAACTTAATTAGCAAGATAACGATTATCAATTATGTTGAGTTTAATAACTGTTGAGTTACTGAATTCTTAACCAAAACCAAAAGGGGAAAAAGTAAATTGCTGAAATAATAAAAGTGTCCTTAGATGGGAAGCAATGGCAACTTAAATCAAAGAGAATAATCATAAACTGAAAATACCTCAAATTATCATTAATTCAATTAGAAATCTGTAACATGGAATAATTCTTAGATCAATTTATAATAATAATCAATTCAAATGTTGGAATAAATAAACAGAAGTAATACTAAAAGAACATTAAACCTGGATCCAGAGTTACTCTTAAAACAAGAAGAAATCCTAAATCCCAAAAGAGAGAGAGAGAAGATCTCCCTCTCAACTAAATCTAAATCATTGAAAAGTGAAAATATGCGAGCTCCCTTTGAATGGAAGCATTCCCACACTTTATAACCTCTGGTCTATGCTGTCTGTACTTGGATCTGGGCAAAAAGGGCTTCAGAATTCGCTAGGGGCGTATTCTGTAATTTCTGGTACGTGGCCTCTGTCACGCGTCCGCGTGGGTCACGCGGTCGCGTCATTCGAAGCTCTACCTTGCCACGCGGTCGCATCAGTCATGCGACCGCGTCATGTGTATTCTGCTTAAGGCGCGCGGTCGCGTCAGTCATGCGGCCGCGTCACTGCTAATTCGTGCTTGGCACGCGATCGCGTCATCCATGCAATCGCGTGGACACCAGTTTCTTTAAAGCTCCGTTTTGCTTCCTCCTTCCATTCTAGTATGTTTCCTTTTTCATCCTTTAAGTCATTCTGCCTTTAGAAAATCTGAAACTACTCAACACACTAATCACGGCATCGAATAGAAATAAAGGTAATTAGAATAATTAATTTTTAAAGCTTAGAAAACATGTTTTTCATTATATGACATAATAAGGAAGGGAAAGTAAAACTATGCAATTAATGTGAATAAGTAGGTGAAGAGTTGAATAAGTCACTATAATTAAGCACAAAAGAACTCATGAAATATGGGTTTATCTATCATCATCAACTTAATTTCCTTGTTTGGATATGAGTTGCCTGTAGCTTCTATTTGTGAATGCCTGTTACTTGGAATATGATCATTATGCCACTTACTTTACCCACTTTTTACTAACTCACTAATTTTAACTTCCTAAACGATTTTTCGTTTCTAACTAAACCTAACCTTTCAAAACATTTCTTCTGGTTTTTCACTTTCTTTTAACATTCTAACCAAGGCATGATGATACTTTTTCTAATTAACCTGAACTGAAGTACATTTTGGATTGTGACATTTTTCTTCTCAGTATTCTAACTCTTGTACAATCCTTAATGCAAATTTGCTTAACTCAATCTCCTCTTCTATTGCTCCTTTGCCACTTTGTGTTTCTTTTGACTATTTGCCTATTTGTTTTCCTGTTTTTTTATATCCTGGTTTTCTGTCTTTCAGGATGTCTGCCAGCCAAATAAAAGGAAAAGCAAAGGCTACTACTGGCAAACGTAAACGAGGAGAATCCGCTATGTCCATCATGGATATCATGCACGATGACTCCTGGTGGGAGAAAAACTTTACCCCACAGGAGAAGGCCGACCAGCTACTCCCTGCTACTAATCCAGTAATGTTTGCAAACCGATACTGTGAGCTGAAGTACCCGGTATTTGCAACCCCTAGGAACCTGTACCTGGAGAGGACTTTGAAAATCCCAGAAGAACTCCAGCAATACACCTCAGATCATATCAAACAAAGAGGCTGGTTCTTCCTGGAAAGAAACCTGACTGAGGTCAATACATCTTGGGTAAGGAAATTCTACTACAATTACTTCAAGACTTCCCTAGATGCAGTGAACCTAAGAGAGAAGTAGATTCTAGTCACTGAAGAGGCCATAGAGGATGTTCTGAAGCTTCTGCCTAAATCTAATCAGCTGGATGGTTATCAACAAGCTGAGGAAGATATGCGCTTCATGAAGTTTGATTGGGATGCAGTCAAGGCCAGGATAGCCCTTGACCCGACCGTTCCATGGATCATGGGTCAGAACACCACCATGCCAAAAGGAATCAAGCAGATTTACTTAAATGATGAGGCTCGGCTATGGCACCAGATCCTGAGCAATTTTGTCATGCCGAGCACCCATGAGACAGAGATCCCTGCCGCTATGATCACCCTCCTATGGTGTGTGATGGAGAGTAAGGACCTGTACCTGCCACGCTTTATCCGGTACTATATGGCCAGGGTCCATGCCCGAGGTACTCTTCCCTTTCCTTATCTAATTACACAGCTAGGCCGTCGAGCTGACGAGCCTTGGGAGGATGCTGATGAAAAGCCACCTGCTGCAGAATGCAAGAAGATTATCCCTCACAGTAGGAACTTTCTGGCTTTGGGCTACAGACCTCCATTTCTCACTGCTACTGATGAGACAGCCACACCATCTGCCGGCCCCTCTTCTTCCACAGCTGCCCCAGCTACCCCTGCCACCACCACTGCACCTCCACCTGCCTCAGAGCCTATTTATCACCTAGTGCACTGCCTATTTCGGCGGCTCGACCAGATGGAGCGTCGCAACAAGCGACGCTATGAGCACCTGAAGCTGATGATCCGATCTGGCGGCGACATTCCCTCAGAGCCTGACACACCATCTGAGGAGGAGGCGGATGATCACGAGGCAGCGACCCATCCATAGAGTGAGGCTGCGCCGGCAGGCACAGAGCAGGCTGCATCACATCAGGAGGCTCCGCCTTAGATTCAGGCTGTAGACTCCGAGATCCCTATCCAGTCAGCACCTCCTCTGCCGCAGGTAGATCCTCAGACCGCCACCACAGAGACTCCAGCTACCCACCCTTCCAGTGATGACACCCCTTTACACCCTGCTTGAGTGAGCATCCGGGACGATGCTTCATTTTAAGTGTGGGGAGGTCGCCATCTCTGGCGTATTTTTTGGTGAACCACTACAGACTCTTTCATTTTATTTTGCTATTTTTCTGTATTTTTCTCTTTATTTTTATTTTTATTTTCTCAGTACTTATACATTACTCTTTTCATGTATTTATACTCTATTTTCTACATTTCGCATTTTTAGTTCATATTTTAGCCATTTAGTTTAGTAGCAATTCTAACTTATTAGTTATAGAAATTGTGGATTAATTAGTATAGTTTATCCTTTTTAGCATGAGATAGCTTAGTTTAATTTTAAAATATAAAAAAGAAGTAAACTAGAGACTTGAACAAAATAGAAACAACCCACACCTTGTATATATAGCATTATATGTTAGTTAGTTAACAACATTTCATCAAGGAGAAACACAAACTTTAAAGCCATTCAAAATAAATTTTACATTGAGAATAATGGGAACTTTTAATTTTACTTGCATGACATATATAATTGATATATGATTTCTGAGTTAGAGAATACACAGCCTGTGAGTTTTGAGCTTAATTGTATGGTTACATTCAAACCATAATTTTTATTCCTGTGTGTTCCGCCCTTCTTTTTTTTTTCTGATGTTCTTTACTTTGTTTTAATCTATATGTCCGATTATAGAATAGAAGTACATACCAAGAGAATGATTGAGGCCATTGTTTAATTTTAGCTCACTTATCCCAAATTAGCCTACCCTTTACATCACCATTGTTAGCCCCCTTGAGCCTTTAAATCCCCTGTTATTCTATAAGCCACAATACTAGCCTTAAGCAGAAAAACAAAATAAAAATCCCAAGTTGGATCCTTGGTTAGCTTAAGATAGAAAGTGTGTAATTGTTTAAGTGTGGGAAATCCATTGGGAACATGGATGATAAAAACAAAAGGTAGAAAAGTTGAAAAGAATAAAATTATTCAAATAAAAATTTTGGGAAGCATGCTCATGTAAAATCAAATAATTGAATTACCATGTGCAATAAAAAAATGTTATTTTTCAGTATCTATAACAATATATAATGGCAATACATGGGTTTGGTGTCCAAATTTTTTTTCCAGTATTACCCTTTCTAATCAACTTCTCCACTTAATGTCAGTTATCTCTGAAAAACTCCCATCACTCCACTTGGCCACTTGACGTAATTTTCACCTGTCACTTTTTACCCATTTTTTTCTTCTCATCTCATCTCTTATTAATATTATTGAATACATTGATAGATTTTAAAAATACCTTAGACTCATGCCAATAATAGATTTGCTTTTAAATATATAGATATTCATAATAATAATAAAATTGGTCCAAATTTAAGTAATAGATAGAACGGTAATAATATTAGTGGGTATAAATTATTATTTTTTAAAAGCTTTAATTCATATTTAGTAAACTTTTAATTATTTCTAATATACTATATTACATATATCTATAATACAGTATATTATGATTGTTAATTGTTCACTTAAAAAATTTACACTATTAATTTAATATTTGAATTTTTTTATTATGGTACTATTTTAATGTACTCTAAATTTTTATTATGTATTTAGAATTTTGATAAAAATCATTCTTAAAAGAAATATTAATCTTATTTTTTAATTTTTTTTGTCCAGATAATATTAAATCATTTATATTAAAAGATTTACGAAATTCAAAAAATATTATTTATATGTTAAAAATATGTTTTTAGATATTCAAGTATTAGAATTGGTCTAAATAATATTCTGAATGATGATAACATTGGTTAGTTGTATATATATATTCCATTGGTTTGTTAATTTTATCTTTTAAATTATTTTTTATTATGGTACTATTTTAATGTACTCTAATTTTTTATTGTGTATTTATAATTTTAAAAATAATCATTAGAAGAAATATTAATTTTATCTCTTAAATTTTTTAGCTTTGACAATATTAAATAATTTATATTAAAATATTTAGATAATTCCAAAACTATTATTTATACTATAACAAAATAACAATATACAAAAAAAATATGGGAGTTTGATGTTTAATTTTTTTTATTCAGTGAGTTCTGCTTGACAGTTGTTATATAAAATATTTATTTAAAAATATTGGTATTTTTTTATTTAATTTATACGGTAAATAATAATGTTTTATGTAATTTTAGTTTATTTAGTATCAAATAAATTTAGATTTGAATTTTTTTTATTCTTTTCGAATTGAAATAGTCTCATTGCATGATTGACAACTTTGATTTCTATTATAATAACTATTTTTTCTATTATTTTCTATTTACTATTTTTTTATTTTTGTCATAATAACTATTTTTTTTATCTATACCAATATCTATAACAATATATAATGCCAATACATGGTAGTTTGGTGTCCAATTTTCTATTTCTTATTTTAACCCTACTAAAAAATTCAAAAATATTTTACGGTTACTTATTTCACTGACAAATTTCACTAACAGTTACAAAAATGTACGCATAACTTCTATTCAATTTTTTACTCTCACAATCTATCTTTTTTTATTTTTTATTTTTTTCTAATTCTCCTTTATCTTATGAACTCTTCTCTGTACGGAATAATTATTTAAATAAATTTTTGTGACATCTTAAATTAGGTAAAGACGATGTCAAAAAGTTTATTTTCATAGCCATATATGAAATGAGAAAAAGAATAATTAGAAGCCAACAAGTGTTTAACCAGGGGTGATAAATAGTTTTTTGTATAGATCTTATTATATTGAAGTATTCATTTAAATTATATTTTGTTTAATTTTATATTAGTTTTTGTTTGTATAGTGTTATTTTGAGTATGTTTGTACTTTAATGGTCTGACTAGCAGTTTATCTTCATTCTAATTATTCTATTAGAATTTTTTTGTAATCATAAAGAATATATCTTTTTTATTTTTTTTTATAATTTTATCCATTCTACTACTTTTTTTTACTTCTCAATACACTTTGTTATATTTCTCTTGCTGTCGTTATTTTTTTACCTTCAATACCATCTATTTCAATTTTCATCACATCCATCGTTACAAACTTCATTTAGTTTTATTATAGTTACTACATTCACGTATAATTTCCACCTATATTTTTTTTCTCTTTAATTTACTTACCCAATTAATATTTTCATCATTCTTTTACCTTTTTAATTTGTCTCCAATATTTTACGTACAAAGATAGTGTTCTATCTTTTTCTCTTACCAAGAAAGAACTAATTTTTTTTTATCTTATATGTATTCTTTATTTTTTTAAATATATCTGTACCTATCAATGATGAATTGAAAAAGTCTAATATTTTGTTAAATTTATTTTTTCTTTTTTAAATTACTTCATAATATGGGATAATATTATTTTTTAATTTTTAAATTATTAATTATACAGAGTATTATATTTAAAGTCACATCAACATTAAAATAAAAAAATACTTATCTAATAAATTTAAAGAGTGAATGATATATTAATAAAGAAATAAAATGCTTTTCTTAAAAACAATAGAAAAGCGGCTGAACAGGCACGTTAGTGCCTGTTGAGCCGCTAGTATAATGGAATAGAAAAGTTTGGTATCCAATTTCTTCTCCCTATTTTACCCCTATTTCTTTTTTATTTTTGTTACACACTGAATTCAATATAACAAACTGTTACCACATCCTTAATTTTTTATTTTTTTATAAAAAAAGAATTTATCTCACGACACAGTATTAAACTGATTCATTTTCAACCCACGACATATTTTAAAACTGATTTACTTCTAATAAAAAACTGCTCCCACTACGTACTCAATTTAAAAACTGAAACCCCAACAGAATTAAATACTTTTTCACTTTCAATTTTGGTCTCGCAAACATTTTTCTTCTCTGCATCTTGCTATCTTTCTGACAAATAGAAATAGAAACTTCACAAAGTCACGTCAACGTCGATCCATTTGAACAGAATATGCTAAGCAGAAACTTCACAAAATCAACAATCACGTCAACGTCGACCTACTTGAACAGAATATGCTAGGGGAAGAAGACAACATGATCGAAGAACAAAGACAGCAGCTTATCGGAAGATGATTCGACAAGAAAAATAAGTTGCCATATCAACTGACTCCAATTCCAACTCCAATGCCAAACGCAGGTAGAGGTACTTGATTAACTACAAACATAGGAGTAGCCCGATTGACTACAATTAGACAAATGAGGAGAGCTACCACCCATCATCAATTTGATACCGGAAATACGATAACTAATTTTCTTTGTTATGAATTCAATTAGTTTTTAATAATTATATTTTACTTTTGAAACATACAGGAATGGAAGCGCATGACGATGGAACAGGCACAAGTAACAGAAATCTATAACAATATATAATGTGGATACGGAGTTTTCGTATCCAAATTTACTTTCTAATGTTGCCCTTAATGATAGAGATTATCCCGTACATGCGTCAGTTACTCTAGATAAAAGAACTTTCACCGTTAACAGCAACACGTGTTCTTCTATCTTATTTTCATTCTATATTTCACTAATAGTTGTAGAAACCGTAACATCCTCTTCAATTCTTTATTCCAATAATTTATCCATTTAATTAATTTTATCCGTTTTCAATCTTTTTTACTTCTCTTTCCAAGTCTAAATGTGCTTCTATGTATGTAACAATTATTTGGATGAATTTTTGTAATTTTCTGAATTAGATAATGACTATGCCAAATGTTGATTTTTGACGCCATGTATAAAAGGAGAAAAAAAATAATTAGGGGGGATAAATAATTTTTTATGGATCTTATCGTTTTATTTTTGGAATATTCTTTATGTGAGTACTTTATACCAAATTTGATCTCATTATTCAATTTTTAGTGCTTCTCCCCTCACCATTAGGTGCACTCTTCTATATTATTACTGTTGCCATCATTCTCCTTCCTTGAATATCGTGATTGTATCGTCTCCATCTTTTCCTCGCTTTCATTTATTACAATTGCAAATTTTATACCATTTTACTCCGTATATTAATTTCACGCATAATTTTTACCTTCATTTTCCTTTCTGTTCAGTTACCAAACTGTATTCATTCTTATATATTTTTAATCTGTCTTTCACATACAAAATTTTCTCTCATCAATTTAATTTTAAAAAAATGATTATTGTTTTATCTGATATTTATTTTTTAATTTTTTTGACATGTATATACCTATCAATAATAAACTGAAGAACTCTCATAAATTATTTTGTTAACTCATTCTTATATATTTTTAATTTTTCTTTCACATACAAAGTGATGAACAAAAATGAGAGCTGCCATAATGGTATTATGGTAATTGATTGCAATTGTGGTTAATAGAAGAAGAAAACAAGAAAAAAATAAAACAAGACAATATAATAGTGACGGTGAGACGATAATACTAATAGTTATCCATGTAAAAATAATGATAAGAAAAAATGATAGTGTATAATATGATGAGATGATATAATCAAAATAAAAATTAATAATTTAAAATAATAATAAAATTAAAAATAATTAAAGATGTTTAATATAAGATTAAAATATTTTTTTTATCTATTCGAATTATACATAAAAATAAAGAGTATTTTGAATATAAATTTTTAAATTTGCTTCAAATTAAATAAGATTGAGAAAATAAATAAATTTAATATATAAATAACTAATTTGTAAACCATGTTAGTAAATCTTTATCTTAATTTTAGTATACATAATAATAATATAACTTTTTACCTTATTTAATTTAAATTTAATTATTTTATATTTTTTACATATCTTAAATAATTTAAAATATTTTATTTTTTATAATTAATTTTTATTTATTGATATCAAATTTATAATTTTAAAAATAAAAAAATAAAAATATTTTTTAACTCAATAAAAAAGCGACTGAACAGGCACTTTCAGCCGCTTTTCTATTGTTTTTAAGAAATTAATTTTATTTTTTTGTTCATATATCGTTCACTCTTCAAATTTATTAGATAAGTATTTTTTATTTTAATGTTGATGTGACTTTATTTATATCATATTTTATTAAAATTAAAATTACTATAAACCAAAATATAATTCAAAAAATAATGATAATAACATTATTCTGATTCAAAAAGAGTATATATAAACCAAAATACATGTTAGTTATTTACAAAAGATAATTTTTACTTAAATGTCAGATAAAAGTACTATTATTTTAATATTAAATTAAAAAAATATATTTTTTTATCTATTAGAATTATGAATGGAGATAAAAAATATTTTGGATATAAATTTTTAAATTTGTTTCTAATTAAATAGGATTAAAAAAATAAATAAATTTAATAATATTTATAAATAACTAATCTTTAAATAATATCAATAAATTTTTATATTAATTGTATTACACATAATAGCAAATTAATATTTTTTTAATCTTACTTTTTAATTTAAATTTATTTTTTTAATATTTTACATGTTAAATAATTTAAGATATTTATTTTTTAATAATTTCTTTTTTAATTATTATTAAATTTATAATTTTAAAATAAAAATATAAAATTAATTTTTTAAACTCAATAGAAAAGTAGCTCAACAGGCACGACAGTGCCTGGTGAGCCGCTAGTTGGAATAATGGGGACACAAAAGAATTCCCCAAATGTGAAATAAAGCAATGCACATGGGGTAAAAATAATAAATATTGAAACATGAGCATGTAATATCAAAAGTGGGAAAATATGAGAAAATAGGTAAAGAAGCTTTGCTTTACAAAGTATGTATGTTAGGTGAGATCTTAGACTAATTAAGGATTCACTTATTAGCTCACTTAACCAAAGGCATGAGAGGTTGTGCATCTTCTTCTTTGACCTCAATTTCAAGCCCAATGGGAGAGGATTCAATTGTAGATAGGAACTCCTTAATGATTGAATCCATCTCTTGATCAACCTCTTCAAAGGCTTCAACCACTTCTTCCGGCTCAATTATCTTAACTTCCTCCTCTTGTTGCACTCCTTGCTTCAACTCCTCTTCTTCACCTTGAAGCTCTAAACTCATTCCCTCACTAGGCTCCTTAATTGCTTCTCCACATTCGTCAATGGGAGTGCCTTGGTTGCTTAGGCTTAGTCGGGAGGAGGCCATATTGCTAACGGCTTCCACTAGGATAACCATCTTGGCTCCTAGCTCTTTAAACTTCTTTTCATCCTCCTCTTGTCGCCTTAAGATATGAGACTCAAGATCTCTCAATTCCAACATGGAGGCTTTGTCGGAGGGCGGTGGTGGAAGAGAGGGTTCATTGTTTGGGAAGGGAGTTTCATAATTGGAAGTTGGTTCATCTTGGTAAGGGTACGGAGATGGTGTATATTGAGGTGGTTCTTGATAGTAGTTGTGTTGGAATTGTGGTGGTTCCATGTATGGTTCATATGGTTCATAAGGTGGTTGGTATGGTGGATTAGGATTATGGTCATAATGAGGTGTTTGGTGGTAGGGGGCTTGTGAGTAAGGTGGTTCAAAGTCATGTTGAGGGGGTGGTTCATAGGCATGTGGTGGTGGTTGTTGACAATTACAATAAGAGTCACCACATCCATTAGATTGATATGCATTAGGATTAGAATTATACCCATAAGAATCCAGAGGTTGTTGTTGCCAAGAAGGGTGATCAATCTTTTGAGGCTCCTCCCACCTTTGATTGTTCCATCCTTGATGCACATCTTTATTGTAGCTCCCATTTCCTACAACATAGTTTGAACCAAACTCATAGCCAAACTGGTGAGAATTCATAATAGCAAACAAAAACAAAAACTAACAAAAATAAGAAACAAAGTCCTAAAGCTAACAAAAACTAACAAACAAGCAAAAGGCAAACATATTCACAATATTTACAATAGCCAATAACATAACACCATTGCAACTCCCCGACAACAGCGCGATTAATTTGACACAAGGATTTGTACCGGTTCGGAATTCCATAAAAATAATTCCGTTGTTAGTATAGTCCAAACCGATAGTCAATCCTCAAATCAAATTAAATTTGAGTTGTCACAAAGAACAAACCCCAAATAAGAATTAACTGGAGTATTTAGACTCCGGGTTGTCTCACGAGGAATTGCAATGAAGTGTATGATTATTGGCTATGAAGGGGTAAAGGGGGGTTTGGTTGATAATTGGGCAATAAAATATAAAGGGGCAAGAATTTAAATGACAAGAAGAGTAAATCAAGCAAGTAAATAAGAGAAAGCAAGTAATAAAGAGAGACATTCATGGCAAGTGTTGAGATCATAGGCTTTCTATCCTAGTCATGCAATGATTAATTCATCTTATTTAGTCAACTCCAACAAATAGGGAGAAAGTCAAACAAGATTAATCAATCATACCACAATAATAACAAGAATTTATCTTATTACGTCATCTCCAACATTGGAAGAAGGTATCATATTATCTTCCATGAGAGAAAGTCTAACAAGACTAGCTAATCTCAATCCAAAAGTCCTAATCAACTTACTAATTAAATTAGCAAAAGATTAGCGTCAATGAAAACAATATTAGCTAACAACTCTAGATCACCAACATAAGTTGGGTTTTCATGACTCAAGATTGCCCAATTACTCTTTCCAAGCCAAGAATGCTCAAAATCTACTCTAAAGTCCAACCAAGCATTTTGTCAAACACTTGGTGGGTACAAAGGGAAAGCATGGTAAATGTGCAAGAATGATAAATCTACCAACTACAAATTGTAAGGAAACAAGATCAACAACTCAAATCAACAATAAAGAAACATCAAACATTAAATTGCATTAAAAGTAAATCAAATCCAACAAGAGCATCCATGAACATAAAAGAGAGCAAAAAGGGAAATTAACATTACAAATCAAGAGAATAAAAGAGTAGAAGCAAGAATTCATAAAAGAAATAAGATGAAAATATGTAATGAAACCTAAATCTAAGAGAGATTAACCTAACCTAATTCTAGAGAAAAGAGGGAGCTTCTCTCTCTAGAAACTAACCTACATGATGCTATACTACCAAACAATTGCTCCCCCTTTGCCCAAGCTTGAATTCTGCATGAAATAGCATTAGAAATGAGTTGGGTTGGGCCCAAAGTGCTTCAGAAATCGCTGGGGATGATTTCACATTAGTGGGCCACGTGCTCAATCGGCGCGCACGTGTACATGGCGCGTTCGCGCACCTTAAAGCGAAGCAACATATGGCAAATTTTATATCATTTTGAAGCCCCAGATGTTAGCTTTCCAACACAACTGGAACCGCCTCATTTGGACTTCCGTAGCTCAAGTTATGGTCGTTTGAGTGCGAAGAGGTCAGGCTTGACAGCTTTACGGTTCCTTCATTTCTTCATGAGTTCTCCCACTTTGCATGCTTTTCTCCTCACTTCTTCCATCCAATACTTGCCTTATGAACCTGAAATTACTCAACAAATATATCAAGACATTGAATGGAATTAAAATGAATTAAAATCACTAATTTTAGGGCCTAAAAATCATGTTTTCACATTTAAGCACAAATAAAGGGAGAATTGCAAAACCATGCTATTTTATTGAATAAATGTGGGAAAAAGTGATAAAATTCCCCAAAATAAGCACAAGATAAACCACAAAATCGGGGTTTATCAAATCTCCCCACACTTAAACCAAGCATGTCCTCATGCTAAGAATAAAGAAGGACAAGAAAAGCGTATGAACATTTATTCAATGCAAATAAACTATATGCAATCTATCTATATGAATGCATCCACTTAGTCAAAATAAATCAATTTCCAAGAAAAAATATTTAAGTACAAGGGCGAAAGTCATATCAATCAAATCAAACCCACAATTGAATTGAATTATAAAAAAAATTTTCCAAACTTGCAAGAAAAGATGATTATGGGTGGAAACATGTAATTGAGCAATCGAACCCTCACCGGATGTGTATCCGCTCTAGTCGCTCAAGTGTATAGGGTCGATCCACTCAATTATCTTCTACTCATGCTTTTGATGATTTGTTTTTCATCTAACAATCAACAATTATTCAATGCATACACACATTCATCATGAGGACTGACGAGCGGATAATTTATACGCTTTTTGGCATTGTTTTTAGTATGTTTTTAGTAGAATCTAGTTACTTTTAGGGATGTTTTCATTAGTTTTTATGCTAAATTCACATTTCTGGACTTTACTATGAGTTTGTGTGTTTTTCTGTGATTTTAGATATTTTCTGGCTGAAATTGAGGGACTTGAGCAAAAATCAGATTCAGAGGTTGAAGAAGGACTGCTGATGCTGTTGGATTCTGACCTCCCTGCACTCAAAGTGGATTTTTTGGAGCTACAGAACTCAAAATGGCGTGCTTCCAATTGCGTTGGAAATTATCCATCCAGGGCTTTCCAGCAATATATAATAGTCTATACTTTGGCCGAGTTTAGATGACACAAAAGGGCGTTGAACACCAGTTCTACGCTGCTATCTGGAGTTAAACGCCAGAAACACGTTCCAAGCCAGAGTTGAACGCCAGAAATACGTTACAAACTGGCGTTCAACTCCAAGAATGACCTCTCCACGTGGAAACTTCAAGCTCAGCCCAAGCACACACCAAGTGGGTCCCGGAAGTGGATTTATGCATCAATTACTTACTTTTGTAAACCCTAGTAACTAGTTTAGTATAAATAGGACTTTTTACTATTGTATTAGACATCTTGGCATCTTTGGACGCCTATTTCTTAGATTAAAGGGGCTGGCCATTCGGCCATGCCTGAACCTTTCACTTATGTATTTTCAATGGTAGAGTTTCTACACTCCATAGATTAAGGTGTGGAGCTCTGCTGTTCCTCATGAATTAATGCAAAGTACTACTATTTTTCTATTCAATTCAACTTATTCTGCTTCTAAGATATTCATTTGCACTTCAACAGAAATGTGATGAACGTGACAATCATCATCATTCCCCCACGAACGCGTGCCTGACAACCACTTCCGTTCCACCTTAGATTGGATGATTATCTCTTGGATCTCTTAATCAGAATCTTCGTGGTGTAAGCTAGATTGATGGCGGCATTCATGAGAATCCGGAAAGTCTAAACCTTGTCTGTGGTATTCTGAGTAGGATTCTGGGATTGAATGACTGTGACGAACTTCAAACTCGCGAGTGCTGGGTGTAGTGACAGACACAAAAGGAGGGTGAATCCTATTCCAGTATGATCGAGAACCTCAGATGATTAGCCGTGCTGTGACAGAGCATTTGGACCTTTTTCACAAGAGGATAGGATGCAGCCATTGACCACGGTGATGCCTCCAGATGATTAGCCATGCAGTGACAGCGGATCGGACCATTTTCCAGAGAGGATGAAAAGTAGCCATTGACAATGGTGATGTCCTTACATAAAGCCAGCCATGAAAAGGAGTAGGACTTATTGGATGAAGACAACAGGAAAGCAGAAAGTTCAGAGGGACGAAAGCATCTCTATACCTTTATCTGAAATTCTCACCAATGATATACATAAGTATTTCTATCTTTATTTTCTGTCTATTTCTTAATTATTTTCGAAAACTCCATAATCAATTATTATCCGCCTGACTGAGATTTACAAGGTGACCATAGCTTGCTTCATACCAACAATCTCCGTGGGATCGACCCTTACTCACGTAAGGTTTATTACTTGGATGACCCAGTGCACTTGCTGGTTAGTTGTATCGAAGTTGTGAATGAAAAACGATTTATTAAGACGTGCGTACAGAATTTTTGACGCCGTTGCCTGAGATCACAATTTCGTGCACCAAGATTTTGGCGCCGTTACGGGGGATTGTTCGAGTTTGGACAACTGACGGTTCATCGTGTTGCTCAGATTGGGTAATTTTCTTCTTATTTTGTTTTCAAAAAGTTTTCAAAAAAAAAATTTTCAAAAAAAATATAAATCTTTTCAAAAATATATTTTTCTTCAGAATTTTTAAGAATGAATTCTAGTGTTTCATGATGATTTGTTGAATCCTGGCTGGCTGTAAGCCATGTCTAATCTTTTGGACTGGGGTTTCAACTTATCATCCCAAGAGCTTGTTGATTTTCACACACTTAGTTGCTCTATACATGGAAAGTATAAATATCCTCTAAAGCTTGGCTGGCTAGTAAGCCATGCCTAACCCTCAGATTGGAGCTTTAGACTAAGAATGCAAGATTCCTGGAATTCATATTAAAAATTTTGGAATCCTTATTTTTTCTTTCTCAAATAATTTTCGAAAAATCCAAAAAAATCATAAAATCATAAAAATAAAAAAAAATATTTCATGTTTCTTATTTGAGTCTTGAGTCAGTTTTTAAGTTTGGTGTCAATTGCATGTTTTAAAGTTTGCATAAAATTTTCGAAAAAATCATGCATTCATCGTGTTCTTCATGATCTTCAAGTTGTTCTTGGTAAGTCTTCTTGTTTGATCTTGATGTTTTCTTGTTTTGTGTCTTTTCTTATTTTTCATGTGCATTTTTGCATTCATAGTGTCTGAACATGAAAGATTTCTAAGTTTGGTGTCTTGCATATTTTCTTTGCATATAAAATTTTCAAAAATATGTTCTTCATGTTCATCATGATCTTCAAAGTGTTCTTGGTGTTCATCATGACATTCATAGTGTTCTTGCATTCATCACATACTTTGATCCAAAATTTTCATGCATTGCATCATTTTCATGTTTTTCTCTATCATCATTAAAAAATCAAAAATAAAAAAAAATATCTTCTCCTTTTTCTTCTCTTAAAATTTTGAAAATTAGATTTGACTTTTTTAAAAATTTCTAAAATCTAGTTATTTTTATGAGTCAAATCAAAATTTTCAAATTAAAAATCTTATCTTTTTCAAAATCTTTTTCAAAAATCAAATCTTTTTTTTTCTTATTTATTTTCGAAAATTATAAAAATATTTTTCAAAAATCTTTTTCTTCATTTTATATAATAATTTTCGAAAATATCTTCAACAATTAATGTTTTGATTCAAAAATTTCAAGTTTGTTACTTACTTGTTAAGAAAGATTCAAACTTTGAGTTCTAGAATCATATCTTGTGATTTCTTGTGAATCAAGTCATTAATTGTGATTTTAAAAGATCAAATCTTTTTCAAAATTAATTTCAATCATATCTTTTCAAAAATATCTTTTTATCATATCTTTTTCAAAAATTTGATTTTAAAATATCTTTTCTAACTTCCTATCTTCTTATCTTTTCAAAATTGATTTTCAAATTTGTTTCAACCAACTAACTAACTTTTTGTTTGTTTCTTATCTTTTTCAAAACTACTTAACTAACCCCCTCTCTCTAATTTTCGAAAATATCTCCCTCTTTTTCAAAAATTCTTTTTAATTAACTAATTGTTTCAAAATTCAATTTTAATTTATTTCTTCTTTTAATTTTCGAAAATCACTAACTATTTTTCAAAAATAATTTTTGAAAATTCTCTTTCTCTCTCATCTCCTTCTATTTTCATCTCACATCTCTGCTCTCCTCACCCTTGTGTTTCTTTCCTTACATTACATTCTTTTCCCCTTCTTCTTCTACTAACAACAAGGAAACCTCTATACCTGGCAAAAAAGATCCCTATTATTATTATTTTTCTGTTCCCTCTTTTTCATATGAGCAGGAGCAAGGACAAGAACATTCTTGTTGAAGCAGATCCAGAACCTGAAAAGACTCTGAAGAGGAAACTAGGAGAAGCTAAATTACAACAATCCAGCAAGCACCTTTCAGAAATTTTTGAGCAAGAAGAGGAGATGGCAGCCAAAAATAATAATAATGCAAGGAGGATGCTTGGTGACTTTACTGCACCTAATTCCAATTTACATGGAAGAAGCATCTCCATTTCCACCATTGAAGCAAACAACTTTGAGCTGAAACCTCAATTAGTTTCTCTGATGCAGTAGAACTGCAAGTTTCATGGACTTCCATCTGAAGATCCTTTTCAGTTCTTAACTGAATTTTTGCAGATCTGTGATACTGTTAAGACTAATGGAGTAGATCCTGAAGTCTACAGGCTCATGCTTTTCCCTTTTGCTGTAAGAGACAGAGCTAGAGTGTGGTTGGATTCTCAACCTAAAGATAGCCTAAACTCTTGGGATAAGCTGGTCAAGGCTTTCTTAGCCAAGTTCTTTCCTCCTCAAAAGCTGAGCAAGCTTAGAGTGGATGTTCAAACCTTCAGACAGAAAGAAGGTGAATCCCTCTATAAAGCTTGGGAGAGATACAAGCAACTGACCAAAAAGTGTCCTTCTGACATGCTTTCAGAATGGACCATCCTGGATATATTCTATGATGGTCTGTCTGAATTAGCTAAGATGTCATTGGACAATTCTGCAGGTGGATCCATTCACCTAAAGAAAACGCCTGCAGAAGCTCAAGAACTCATTGACATGGTTGCTAATAACTAGTTCATGTACACTTCTGAGAGGAATCCTATGAGTAATGGGACACCTCAGAAGAAGGGAGTTCTTGAAATTGATACTCTGAATGCCATATTGGCTCAGAAAAAAATATTAACTCAGCAAGTCAATATAATTTCTCAGAGTCTAAATGGAATGCAAGCTGCATCCAACAGTACTCAAAAGGCATCTTCTGAAGAAGAAGCTTATGATCCTGAGAACCCTGCAATAGCAGAGGTGAATTACATGGGTGAACCATATTGAAACACCTATAACCCCTCATGGAGAAATCACCCAAATCTCTCATGGAAGGATCAAAAGCCTCAACAAGGCTTCAATAATGGTGGAAGAACCAGGTTTAGCAATAGTAAACCATTTCCATCATCCACTCAGCAACAGACGGAGAACTCTAAACAAAATACCTCTAATTTAGCAAACTTAGTCTCTGATCTATCTAAGGCCACTGTAAGTTTCATGAATGAAACAAGGTCCTCAATTAGAAATTTGGAGGCACAAGTGGGCCAGCTGAGTAAAAGAATCACTGAAATCCCTCATAGTACTCTCCCAAGTAATACAGAAGAAAATCCAAAAGGAGAGTGCAAAGCCATTGAATTAATTACCATGGCCGAACCTGTAAGGGAGGTTGAGGACGTGAATCCCAGTGAGGAAGACCTCCTGGGATGTTCAGTGATCAATAAGGTGTTTCCCTCTGAGGAACCAAAGGAATCTGAGACTCATCTAGAGACCATAGAGATTCCATTGAACCTCCTTATGCCATTCATGAGCTCTGATGAGTATTCTTCTTCTGAAGAGAATGAGGATATTACTGAAGAGCAAGTTACCAAGTACCTTGGTGCAATCATGAAGCTGAATGACAAATTATTTGGTATTGAGACTTGGGAAGATGAACCTCCCTTGTTCACCAATGAACTAAGTGATCTGGATCAACTGAGATTGCCTCAGAAGAAACAGGATCCTGGAAAGTTCCTAATACCTTGTACCATAGGCACCATGACCTTTGAGAAGGCTCTGTGTGACCTTGGTTCAGGGATAAACCTCATGCCCCTCTCTGTAATAGAGAAACTGGGAATCTTTGGGGTGCAAGCTACTAAAATCTCATTAGAGATGGCAGATAATTCAAGAAAACAGGCTTATGGACAAGTAGAGGACGTGTTAGTAAAGGTTGAAGGCCTTTACATCCCTGCTGATTTCATAGTCCTAGATACAGGGAAGGATGAGGATGAATCCATCATCCATGGAAGACCCTTCCTAGCCACAGCTAGAGCTGTGATTGATGTTGACAGAGGTGAATTAGTCCTTCAATTGAATGAGGATTCCCTTGTGTTTAAAACTCATGGTCATCCTTCTGTAAACCTGGAAAAGAGGCACAGTAAGCTTCTCCCGCTACAGAGTCAACCAGAGCCCCCACAGTCAAACTCTAAGTTTGGTGTTGGGAGGCCATATCCAAACTCTAAGTTTGGTGTTGGGAAGTCTCAACAATGCTCTGAACATCTGTGAGGCTCCATGAGAGCCCACTGTCAAGCTATTGACATTAAAGAAGCGCTTGTTGGGAGGAAACCCAATTTTTATTAATCTAATTTTATTTTTATGTTTTCTTAGGTTCATGATCATGTGGAGTCACAAAAAAAATAGAAAAATTAAAAACAGAATCAAAAATGACAGAAAAAAATTACACCCTGGAGGAAGACCTTACTGGCGTTTAAACGCTAGTAAGAAGCATTTGGCTGGCGTTCAACGCCAGAACAGAGCATGGTTCTAGCGCTGAACGCCCAAAATGGGCAGCATCTGGGCGTTTGAACGCCAGAATTGCACCCTCGAGAAGAGCTGGCGCTGAATGCCCAGAACAAGCATGGTTCTGGCGTTCAACGCCAGAAATGGGCAACAAATGGGCGTTCAACACCCAGAACAAGCACCAATCTGGCTCTGAACGCCCAGAGTCGTGTGCAAGGGTATATTGCATGCCTAATTTGGTGCAAGGTTGTAAATCCTTAAACACCTCAGGATCTGTGGACCCCACAGAATCACCTCAGGATCTGTGGACCCCATAGAATCACCTTAGGATCTGTGGACCCCACAGGATCCCCACCTACCTCCATTCACTTCTTCTCACCCTTCTTTCACACAATCCCATAGACACTCTTCCCCAAAACTCTTCACCAATCACCTCAATCTCTCTTCCCTATCACCACTTCACCACTCACATCCATCCACTCTTCCCGATAAACCTACTTCATAAACTCCACCTACCTTCAAAATTCAAAATCACTTTCCCACCCAAAACCCACCCTTATAGCCGAACCTTACCCCCCCTCCCTTCCCTATATAAAGCCCTCCATTCTTCCTCATTTTCACACAACACAATCCTCTCTTCTCTTCTTGGCCGAATACACCTCTCCCCCCTCTCTTCCATATTTTCTTCTTCTTCTTCATCTATTTTTTCTTCTCTTGCTCGAGGGAGAGCAATATTCTAAGTTTGGTACGGTAAAAGCATAAGCTTTTTGTTTTTCCATTACCATTGATGGCACCTAAGACCGGAGAATCCTCTAGAAAAGGGAAAGGGAAGACAAAAGCTTCCACCTCCGAGTCATGGGAGATGGAAAGATTCATCTCCAAAGCTCATCAAGACCACTTTTATGATGTTGTGGCCAAGAAGAAGGTGATCCCCGAGGTCCCTTTCAAGCTCAAGAGAAATGAGTATCCGGAGATCCGACATGAAATCCAGAGAAGAGGTTGGGAAGTTCTAACAAACCCCATCCAACAAGTCGGCATCCTAATGGTTCAAGAGTTCTATGCCAATGCATGGATCACTAAGAACCATGATCAAAGTAAGAACCCGAATCCAAAGAATTATATTACAATGGTTCGGGGAAAATACTTAGATTTTAGTCCGGAAAATGTGAGGTTGGCGTTCAACTTGCCTATGATGCAAGGAGATGCACGCCCCTACACTAGAAGGGTCAACTTTAATCAAAGGTTGGACCAAGTCCTCATGGACATATGTGTGGAAGGAGATCAATGGAAGATTGACTCTAAAGGCAAGCCGGTTCAACTAAGAAGACTGGACCTCAAGCCTGTAGCTAGAGGATGGTTGGAGTTCATCCAACGCTTCATCATCCCCACTAGCAACTGAGCTGAAGTTACTGTGGATCGGGCCATCATGATCCATAGCATCATGATTGGAGAGGAAGTAGAAGTTCATGAAGTCATCTCCCTTGAACTCTACAAAATAGCCGAAAACCCTCTCCTGGGGTAAGGCTAGCTTTGCTATCTATGTTACTCAGCTGGAGCTTTCATAGAAGGAGACATTCCCATTGAGGAAGAGAAGCCCATCACTAAGAAAAGGATGGAGCAAGCAAGAGAGCCCATTCATGGATCTCAAGAAACGCATGAAGCTCATCACCATGAGATCCCGGAGATGCCTCAAATACATCTTCCTCCACAAAACTATTGGGAGCAAATCAACACCTCCCTGGGAGAATTAAGTTCCACCATGGGATAATTAAGGGTGGAACATCAAGAGCACTCCATCATCCTTCATGAAATTAGAGAAGATCAAAAAGCAATGAGGGAGGAGCAACAAAGACAAGGAAGAAACATAGAAGAGCTCAAGGACATCATTGGTTCCTCAAGAAGGAAACGCTACCATCACTAAGGTGGACTCATTCCTTGTTCTTACTTTCTCTGTTTTTCGTTTTCTATGTTAAGTGCTTATCTATGTTTCTGTCTTCACTACATGATCATTAGTATTTAGTAACTATGCCTTAAAGTTATGAATGTCCTATGAATCCATCACCTCTCTTAAATGAAAAATGTTTTAATTCAAAAGAACAAGAAGTACATGAGTTTCGAATTTATCCTTGAACTTAGTTTAATTATATTGATGTGGTGACAATACTTTTTGTTTTCTGAATGAATGCTTGAACAGTGCATATGTCTTTTGAAGTTGTTGTTTATGAATGTTAAATATGTTGGCTCTTGAAAGAATGATGACAAAGAGACATGTTATTTGATAATCTGAAAAATCATCAAAATGATTCTTGAAGCAAGAAAAAGCAGCAAAGAACAAAGCTTGCAAAAAAAAAAATGGCGAAAAAAATAGAAAAAAAAGAGAGAAAAAGCAAGCAGAAAAAGCCAAAAGCTCTTAAAACTAAGAGGCAAGAGCAAAAAGCCAATAACCCTTAAAACCAAAAGGCAAGGGTAAATAAAAAGGATCCCAAGGCTTTGAGCATCAGTGGATAGGAGGGCCTAAAGGAATAAAATCCTGGCCTAAGCGGCTAAACCAAGCTGTCCCTAACCATGTGCTTGTGGCGTGAAGGTGTCAAGTGAAAACTTGAGACTGAGCGGTTAAAGTCAAGGTCCAAAGCAAAAGAAGAGTGTGCTTAAGAACCCTGGACACCTCTAATTGGGGACTTTAGCAAAGCTGAGTCACAATTTGAAAAGGTTCACCCAGTTATGTGTCCGTGGCATTTATGTATCCGGTGGTAATACTGGAAAACAAAGTGCTTAGGGCCACGGCCAAGACTCATAAAGTAGCTGTGTTCAAGAATCAACATACTGAACTAGGAGAATCAATAACACTATCTGAACTCTGAGTTCCTATAGATGCCAATCATTCTGAACCTCAATGGATAAAGTGAGATGCCAAAACTATTCAAGAGGCAAAAAGCTACAAGTCCCGCTCATCTGATTGGAGCTATGTTTCATTAATAGTTTGGAATTTATAGTATATTCTCTTCTTTTTATCTTATTTGATTTTCATTTGCTTGGGGACAAGCAACAATTTAAGTTTGGTGTTGTGATGAGCGGATAATTTATACGCTTTTTGGCATTGTTTTTAGTATGTTTTTAGTAGAATCTAGTTACTTTTAGGGATGTTTTCATTAGTTTTTATGCTAAATTCACATTTCTGGACTTTACTTTGAGTTTGTGTGTTTTTCTGTGATTTCAGGTATTTTCTGGCTGAAATTGAGGGACTTGAGCAAAAATCAGATTCAGAGGTTGAAGAAGGACTGCTGATGCTGTTGGATTCTGACCTCCCTGCACTCAAAGTGGATTTTCTGGAGCTACAGATCTTAAAATGGCGCACTTTCAATTGCGTTGAAAAGTAGACATCCAGGGCTTTCCAGCAATATATAATAGTCCATACTTTGGCTGAGTTTAGACGATGTAAAAGGGCGTTGAACGCCAGTTCTATGCTGCTGTCTGGAGTTAAACGCCAGAAACACGTTACAAGCCAGAGTTGAACGCCAGAAATACGTTACAAACTGGCGTTCAACTCCAAGAATGACCTCTCCATGTGGAAACTTCAAGCTCAGCCCAAGCACACACCAAGTGGGCCCCGGAAGTGGATTTATGCATCAATTACTTACTTCTGTAAACCCTAGTAACTAGTTTAGTATAAATAGGACTTTTTACTATTGTATTAGACATCTTGGCATCTTTGGACGCCTAGTTCTTAGATCAAAGGGGCTGGCCGTTCGGCCATGCCTGAACCTTTCACTTATGTATTTTCAACGGTAGAGTTTCTACACTCCATAGATTAAGGTGTGGAGCTCTGCTGTTCCTCATGAATTAATGCAAAGTACTACTGTTTTTCTATTCAATTCAACTTATTCCGCTTCTAAGATATTCATTTGTACTTCAACATGAATGTGATGAATGTGACAATCATCATCATTCCCCCACGAACGCGTGCCTGACAACCACTTCCGTTCCACCTTAGATTGGATGATTATCTCTTGGATCTCTTAATCAGAATCTTCGTGGTGTAAGCTAGATTGATGGCGGCATTCATGAGAATTCGGAAAGTCTAAACCTTGTCTGTGGTATTCCGAGTAGGATTCTGGGATTGAATGACTGTGACAAACTTCAAACTCGCGAGTGCTGGGCGTAGTGATAGACGCAAAAGGAGGGTGAATCCTATTCCAGTATGATCGAGAACCTCAGATGATTAGCCGTGCTCTGACAGAGCATTTGGACCTTTTTCACAAGAGGATAGGATGCAGCCATTGACCACGGTGATGCCTCCAGATGATTAGCCATGCAGTGACAGCGCATCGGACCATTTTCCAGAGAGGATGAAAAGTAGCCATTGACAACGGTGATGTCCTTACATAAAGTCAACCATGGAAAGGAGTAGGATTGATTGGATGAAGACAGCAGGAAAGCAGAAGTTCAGAGGGACGAAAGCATCTCTATACCTTTATCTGAAATTCTCACCAATGATATACATAAGTATTTCTATCTTTATTTTCTGTCTATTTATTAATTATTTTCGAAAACTCCATAATCAATTATTATCCGCCTGACTGAGATTTACAAGGTGACCATAGCTTGCTTCATACCAACAATCTCCGTGGGATCGACCCTTACTCACGTAAGGTTTATTATTTGGACGACCCAGTGCACTTGCTGGTTAGTTCTATCGAAGTTGTGAATGAAAAACGATTTATTAAGACGTGCGTACAGAATTTTTTACGCCGTTGCCTGAGATCACAATTTCGTGCACCAAGGACTTTCTCATAGGTTGTACTAGGGCTAGGGTCAAGGTAGGATACATATGGTCAAGTGAGCTTGAAATTCGAATCTTTGATTAACTTAAACTTCCCACCTAACCTATGACAACCTATACAATTCTAAACAAACCTAATTACCGATTCTTCACTTTTTCACACACTCATGCATTCTATTTTTGGTCACCACACATATGCATTGATCTTTATTGAGCTTTACTTGGGGCATTTTGTCCCCTTTTTTATTGCAATTCTTTTTTCTTTCTTTTCTATATATTTTCTTTTTCTTGTTATATATATATATATATATATATATATATATATATTTTTTTTTTTTTTTCTTTTTTTTTTTGTTTTTCTCAATTTTTTTTCTCAAACTAAAACATATACAAGAGCATCAATGCATATGGTTTACACATGATTAATACATGAGTATGTTCCCAATTCCCAAGATTTTTAACAAAAATACAAAAATACCTTTTTATTCCCTCCCAATGTTCCCAACTCTCCCAAAATCAAATGATAAACACTCTCACTAGCCTAAGCTAATCAAAGATCCAAATTAAGGGATATTTATTGTTTTTCACTTAGGCTTGTAATGTGCTACAATTAAAAACAAATGGGTTAAGCATAGGCTCAAAATTGGCTAACAATGGAAGATAGAAGGTAGGCTATTTGGGTAAGTGAGCTATTTGAACAATGGCTTCAATCATGTAAATGCATGTATACACAAAATAAGGGACATATAGAATTAAACAAATCAAAGATTACAATCATAGAAAGAGAATAATACACACAAGAATGAAAATAAGTGGTTATATATGATGTAACCACACAATTAGGCTCAAATCTCACATGCTTGTGTTCTTAACTCAAAAACATGATCCACAAGTGTATAATTCAAGCATGTTCTAAAAATTTTTTTTTTCTTTTTTTTTTTTCAATTGGGGTGCCCTATAGATAAAATCCTTGGAAGATATCATGATTTTGACTAAGCTTAATGTATACATATGCAATGCAACCAAAAATCCTAAAAGACCTAAAAATGAAATGCAAAAGTGTTGGGATTAGAAACTTGTCACCCAAAAATGCCGAACGGTCGGACGACCTCCCCACACTTAAAAGTTTGCACCGTCCTCGGTGCACTAAATGAGTAAGGGGGTACGGCGACTTTCCGAGTTGCTACCTTTAGCTGGTAGGTCAACCGGTGCTACGTGTTCTTCCTTCCGCTTCCATTTCTGCTTATGGTGCATCGATCATGAAAAATAAAATAAACACCGTAAGATGAGAAAATACAAAAGGAAGGAAGCGGGTATTATTGGAATGAGGTAAATGACTAGAATTGAGTGGGTGAATTGGTGTGACATTGATGAAAAATAGGTGTGTGGGTTCTAAAATTGCGCGCAGTTTAGAACACACACGCACATATTAGTATAAAAAGCTGTGTCACATTTACACAAAAGAAAACACACATTTCACTCATTCTAGTGTGCTTGAAATACTTCAAAATACTTGTAGGGTAAGTCAACCACACAAGTAGTGAAGAGGCACGAAAGCATTCAAGCAATTAATCAAGCAATTGTGAAATTGGATAGTGCATGGACATTGATTGATGTGTAAGTAAATTTGATGAACAAAATAGTATAAAGAGCTCACACATCATACAATGACACATATTGAAGTTGTTGCAACACCTAAGTGACATAGAGGTGAATTACATGGATGCTATGGAACTTAGGAAAAAGGATATAGAAGTCAAAAATCAATTACATAGCAAGCATGGTCCACAAAGCTTGAAAAGCTCAAAAATACGTCACTAGGTAAGCTTTGATCCAATTTCACAATTCTACAATCTCAATGCATGAAATAAGTGATGTGAATAAGGGTAAACCATAAACAAGCATCACCTAAAAAAATGCAATGATAATATACAATTGCCTAACAATAGATGATGAATGCATGGTGGCCAAAACATGCAATTCAAAAGAGTTAAGAAGCATGAAGGCAATGTAACATGTACTTGGTATTCAAAAGCATTAAACATGAAAATTTCCGAACCAAGTAACCAAATATAACCTCAATAAAGAATCCAACAATGACAATTAACATCAATGATGTTAAACTAACATCCTATCAATAAGTAGCAACAGTAAACAGTAAACAAGATTAGTAATCTAACACTTATAATGAAAAACAAAAATTAAACTTAACTAACTGACGTCGGGATTTTTCCCAGCAAAGAATATCATAAAAACAGTCGCGTTGTAGATATAGTCTCTAAACCGACAGAAATCCCTTCGTACAAACGTTTTGGGTGTCACAAGTAACAAACCCCTTTAGAAATTCTTAACCGAGTATTCAAACCTCGGGTCGTCTTCTCAAGGAACTGCGAGGAAGTATGTTCTTATTATTGGCTATAAAGGTTGTAATCAGGGTTTAGAAGATGAGAAGCAAGTAATTTTAATAACAAGTAAAGTAAGTGGCAATTAGAATAAATAAATACTGTAAAGCAGACTTTTGGCAAGGTAAGAGAAGTTGGAGATCCAACGTAGTTATCTCTCTCAACTATAATGAAAGTTGAATCTAAACTCCACTTGATCAACCTGTACTAGGGCAAAGGAAAGTCAAGGGACTAATTAAATTGACCTTTGAATCCTATTTATTTCCTAAGAAAAGGTTGGGATTACTTAAGTTCAGCTCAATTAGCAAGATAACGATTATCAATTATGTTGAGTTTAATAACTGTTGAGTTACTGAATTCTTAACCAGGACCAAAAGGGAAAAAAGTAAAATTGCTGGAATAATAAAAATATCCTTAGATGGGAAGCAATGGTAACTTAAATCAAAGAGAACAATCATAAACTGAAAATACCTCAAATATTATTAATTCAAATAACAGTCTGCAACATAGGAGAAAATCATAAATCCAATTATAAGGGCAAATAGCCAACTCAGATACTGGAATAAATAAATAAAGTGAAAGGGAAGTTTAAAACAAAGAAATATAAAACCTGGATTGAGAGTCACTCTTAAAATAAGAAGAAATCCTAAATCCTAAGAGAGAGAGAGAGAGAAGATCTCCCTCTCAACTAAATCTAAATCATTGAAAAGTAAAAATATGCGAGCTCCCTTTGAATGGGTGCATTCCCACACTTTATAACCTCTGGTCTATGCTGTCTGTACTTGGATCTGGGCCAAAAAGGGCTTCAGAATTTGCTGGGGGCGTATTCTGCAATTTCTGGTGCATGGCCTCTGTCACCCATCCGCGTGGGTCACGCGGTCGCGTCATTCGGAGCTTTTCCTTGCCATGCGATCGCGTCAGTCATGCGACCGCATCATGTGCGTTCTGCTTAAGACGCGCGGTCGCGTCAGTCATGCGGCCGCGTCGTTGCTGATTCATGCTTGGCACGCGATCGCGTCATCCATGTGATCGTGTGGATACCAGTTTCCTTAAAGCTCCGTTTTGCTTTCTCCTTCTATTTTTGTATGTTTCCTTTTCCGTCCTTTAAGTCATTCTGCCTTAGAAAATCTAAAACTACTCAACACACTGATCACGGCATCGAATGGAAATAAAGGTAATTAAATTAATTAATTTTAAAGCTTAGGAAACATGTTTTTTATTTACATCACATAATAAGGAAGGGAAAGTAAAACCATGCAACTAATGTGAATAAGTCGGTGAAGGATTGTATAAATCACTCAAATTAAGCACAAAAGAACTCATGAAATATGGGTTTATCACTAACTAAGAAAAATGGTGTTATATGATGTTTGGTAGTGTTGGATGATGTTTGAAGGGTGGAAAGAAGAGAAGAGAGAAGAAAGAAAGAAATGGAAAGAGGAGAAGAAAAGAAGGTGAGTGAAACAGGGCAATCCACGCGTGCGCGTCATGTGCGCGTGAGCATGGATTGATGAAATGGAAGCGGCGCGTACACACGCAGTGCGCGGACGCGTGCATGGCAAGGCAGATAGTCGATGCGAACGCGCAAGGTACGCGTGCGCATGCCTTGGGGCACAAAGTTGGCACACTCGGGGCACAAAGTTGGCACAACTCTCGGGTAGATGTATGGGAAGTGGAAAAAACTCAATCAACGCGTACGCGTATATGACGCGTGCGCGTGGATGGCCGAAAATACTTGGGTCACGCGTACGCGTGGAGTGCACGTGCGCGTGGGTGGTGCTCTATTTTTCAAAATTTTTCTATGTTTTTGCACCAAACCAAGCATTCCAAACCTCCAAATTACTACCAAAATATCATAAAACCTTATTTAACCTACTAGACTACCAAACAAACTTAACAATTCAATCAAAACATGAGATTAAACTTGTTTTACCAATATGTACAAAAAGGGAAAGATGAAAAGATGTTACCATAGTGGGGTGTCTCCCACCTAGCACTTTTGTTTATTGTCCTTAAGTTGGACTTATGGGGAGCTCCTCTTAAGGTGGCTTGTGCTTGAAGCTATCCTTGAACATCTACCAATGCTTGAGTCTCCAATAAGCTCCATTCTTCAATTTTAATATCTTCAAGTTTTGATGGAGTTCTTCACAAACCATGAGCTCCCAAATTTGATTCTCCTTGTGCGATCCGGGATCCCACATTTTGTTTTGACACCCATCTTCAAATTGATCATCATGATTCCAATTGGAAGGTTTAGTCTTGGAATTATCAAAGAAGCCTCCAAATAACTTCCTAGACCCATGCAATTTGGTTCTACACCAACCATTTCCATTTAACTTCGAGCATACAACCATTATGAACTTAGAGTGATGTTAACAACCACTACACAACTCTCTCCTACTCTTGACTCCACAAAGAGTTCTAAGTTGCCCATCCATCTCAAGCAAACCATATTCAAGTGAGAAATTAAAGCTTAGGGATAAGAATTTTACCCACTTGAATATTGTATTGGATGGTGACTTAGGAAGGGGGACCTCCCTACACTTAGCCAATGTGAGATCCATTCCCTTGTGCTCTTCCTTTGTATCTTCCACCTCTTTGCAACTTTCCTTAACTTCTTCCTCTTGGTGTCTTGCTTCCAATTCAATCTTTTCTTCATTGCACACCAAAGGCATGAGAGGTTGTGCATCTTCTTCTTTGACCTCAATTTCAAGCCCAATGGGAGAGGATTCAATTGTAGATAGGAACTCCTTAATGATTGAATCCATCTCTTGATCAACCTCTTCAAAGGCTTCAACCACTTCTTCTGGCTCAATTATCTTAACTTCCTCCTCTTGTTGCACTCCTTGCTTCAACTCCTCTTCTTCACCTTGAAGCTCTAAACTCACTCCCTCACTAGGCTTCTTAATTGCTTCTCCACATTTGTCAATGGGAGTGCCTTGGTTGCTTAGGCTTAGTCAGGTGGAGGCCATATTGCTAACGGCTTCCACTAGGATAACCATCTTGGCTCCTAGCTCTTTAAACTTCTTTTCATCCTCCTCTTGTCGCCTTAAGATATGAGATTCAAGATCTCTCAATTCCAACATGGAGGCTTCGTCGGAGGGCGGTGGTGGAAGAGAGGGTTCATTGTTTGGGAAGGGAGTTTCATAATTGGAAGTTGGTTCATCTTGGTAAGGGTACGGAGATGGTGTATATTGAGGTGGTTCTTGATAGTAGTTGTGTTGGAATTGTTGTGGTTCCATGTATGGTTCATATGGTTCATAAGGTGGTTGGTATGGTGGATAAGGATTATGGTCATAATGAGGTGTTTGGTGGTAGGGGGCTTGTGAGTAAGGTGGTTCAAAGTCATGTTGAGGGGGTGGTTCATAGGCATGTGGTGGTGGTTGTTGACAATTACAATAAGAGTCACCACATCCATTAGATTGATATGCATTAGGATTAGAATTATACCCATAAGAATCCGGAGGTTGTTGTTGCCAAGAAGGGTGATCAATCCTTTGAGGCTCCTCCCACCTTTGATTGTTCCATCCTTGATGCACATCTTCATTGTAGCTCCCATTTCCTACAACATAGTTTGAACCAAACTCATAGCCAAACTGGTGAGAATTCATAAAAGCAAACAAAAACAAAAACTAACAAAAATAAGAAACAAAGTCCTAAAGCTAACAAAAACTAACAAACAATCAAAAGGCAAACATATTCACAATATTTACAATAGCCAATAACATAACACCATTGCAACTCCCCGGCAACAGCGCGATTAATTTGACACAAGGATTTGTACCGGTTCGGAATTCCACAAAATAATTCCGTTGTTAGTATAGTCCAAACCGATAGTCAATCCTCAAATCAAATTAAATTTGAGTTGTCACAAAGAACAAACCCCAAATAAGAATTAATCGGAGTATTTAGACTCCGGGTCGTCTTACGAGGAATTGCAATGAAGTGTATGATTATTGGCTATGAAGGGGTAAAGGGGGGTTTGGTTGATAATTGGGCAATAAAATATAAAGGAGCAAGAATTTAAATGACAAGAAGAGTAAATCAAGCAAGTAAATAAGAGAAAGCAAGTAATAAAGAGAGACATTCATGGCAAGTGTTGAGATCATAGGCTTTCTATCCTAGTCATGCAATGATTAATTCATCTTATTTAGTCAACTCCAACAAATAGGGAGAAAGTCAAACAAGATTAATCAATCATACCACAATAATAACAAGAATTTATCTTATTACGTCATCTCCAACATTGGAAGAAGGTATCATATTATCTTCCATGAGAGAAAGTCTAACAAGACTAGCTAATCTCAATCCAAAAGTCCTAATCAACTTACTAATTAAATTAGCAAAAGATTAGCGTCAATGGAAACAATATTAGCTAACGACTCTAGATCACCAACATAAGTTGGGTTTTCATTACTCAAGATTACCCAATTACTCTTTCCAAGCCAAGAATGCTCAAAATCTACTCTAAAGCCCAACCAAGCATTTTGTCAAACACTTGGTGGGTACAAAGGGAAAGCATGGTAAATGTGCAAGAATGATAAATCTACCAACTATAAATTGCAAGGAAACAAGATCAACAACTCAAATCAACAATAAAGAAACATCAAACATTAAATTCCATTAAAAGTAAATCAAATCCAACAAGAGCATCCATGAACATAAAAGAGAGCAAAAAGGGAAATTAACATTACAAATCAAGAGAATGAAAGAGTAGAGCAAGAATTCATAAAAGAAACAAGATGAAAACATGTAATTGAACCTAAATCTAAGAGAGATTAACCTAACCTAATTCTAGAGAGAAGAGGGAGCTTCTCTCTCTAGAAACTAACCTACACGATGCTATACTACCAAACAATTTCTCCCCCTTTACCCAAGCTTGAATTCTGCATGAAATAGCATTAGAAATGAGTTGGGTTGGGCCCAAAGTGCTTCAGAAATCGCTGGGCGCAATTTCACATTAGTGGGCCACGTGCTCAATCGGCGTGCACGCGTACATGGCACGTTCGCGCACCTTAACGTGAAGCAACATATGACAAATTTTATATTATTTCGAAGCCCCAGATGTTAGCTTTTCAACACAACTAAAACCGCCTCATTTGGACCTCTGTAGCTCAAGTTATGGTCGTTTGAGTGCGAAGAGGTCAGGCTTGACAGCTTTACGGTTCCTTCATTTCTTCATGAGTTCTCCCACTTTGCATGCTTTTCTCCTCACTTCTTCTATCCAATATTTGCCTTATTGGTATGCGAAATTGTTACTCAGGTTGTGAATTGTTGTTCGAAATTGATTCCCTGGCAATGGCACCAAAAACGGATGCACAGAACCATGGTCTAAACATATCTTCACAACTTCGCATAACTAACCAGCAAGTGCACTGGGTCGTCCAAGTAATACCTTACGTGAGTAAGGGTCGAATCCCACGGAGATTGTTGGTATGAAGCAAGCTATGGTCACCCTGTAAATCTCAGTCAGGCAGATATAAAATAGTTATGGAGTTTTCGAAAATAATATAATAAAATAAGGATAGAAACACTTATGTAATTCATTGGTGAGAATTTCAGATAAGCGTGTAGAGATGCTTTCGTTCCTCTAAATCTCTGTTTTCCTGCTGTCTTCATTCAATCAATCTTACTCCTTTCCATGGCTGGCTTTATGCAAGGGCATCACCGTTGTCAATGGCTACATCCCCTCCTCTTGTGAAAATGGTCCAAATGATCTGTCACAGCACGGCTAATCATCTGAGGTTCCCGATCATGCTGGAATAGGATTCACCCTCCTTTTGTGTCTGTCATTATGCCCAGCAATCGTGAGTTTGAAGCTCGTCACAGTCATTCAATCCCAGAATCCTACTCGGAATACTATAGACAAGGTTTAGACTTTCCGGATTCTCATGAATGCCGCCATCAATCTAGCTTACACCATGAAGATTCTGGTTAAGAGATCTAAGAGATACTCATTCAATCTAAGGTAGAACGGAAGTGGTTGTCAGGCACGCGTTCATAGGAAATGATGATGATTGTCACGTTCATCACATTCAGGTTGAAGTGCGAATGAATATCTTAGAAGCGAAATAAGATGAACTGAATAGAAAAACAGTAGTACTTTGCATTAATCTTTGAGGAACAGCAGAGCTCCACACCTTAATCTATGGAGTGCAGAAACTCTACCGTTTGAAAATACATAAGTGAAAGGTCCAGGCATGGCCGAATGGCCAGCCCCTCTGATCTAAGAACCAGGCGTCCATAGATGATCCAAAGATCAAAAGATAATCCAAAGATGATTCCAAAGATGTCTAATACAATAGTAAAAGGTCCTATTTATAATAAACTAGCTACTAGGGTTTACAGAAGTAAGTAATTGATGCATAAATCCACTTCCGGGGCCCACTTGGTGTGTGCTTGGGCTGAGCTTGAAGTCTACACGTGGAGAGGTCATTCTTGGAGTTGAACGCCATCTTTTGTGCCAGTTTGGGCGTTGAACTCCACTTTGCAACTTGTTTCTGGCGCTGGTCGCCAGAATTGGGCAGAGAACTGGCGTTGAACGCCATATTGCGTCGTCTAAACTTGGGTAAAGTATGAACTATTATATATTACTGGAAAGCCCTGGATGTCTACTTTCAAACTCAATTGGAAGCGTGCCAATTTGAGTTTTGTAGCTCTAGAAAATCCATTTTGAGTGCAGGGAGGTCAGAATCCAACAGCATCAGCAGTCCTTCTTCAACCTCTGAATCTGATTTTTGCTCAAGTCCCTCAATTTCAGCCAGAAAATACCTGAAATCACAGAAAAACACACAAACTCATAGTAAAGTCCAGAAATGTGAATTAAACATAAAAACTAATGAAAACATCCCTAAAAGTAACTAGATTCTACTAAAAATATACTAAAAACAATGCCAAAAAGCGTATAAATTATCCGCTCATCACTTATGAACCTGAAATTACTCAAAAAACATATCAAGGCATCGAATGGAATTAAAATGAATTAAAATCACTAATTTTAGGGCCTAAAAAGTACGTTTTCACATTTAAGCACAAATTAAGGGAGAATTGCAAAACCATGCTATTTTATTGAATAAATGTGGGAAAAGGTGATAAAATCCCCCAAAATAAGCACAAGATAAACCACAAAATCGGGGTTTATCACAACCTTAACTAAAGACCTCATGATTTTTGGTATGTCTATATTCTATAATTGTTGATTGGTTAGATGAAGAACAAAGTTATAGAAAGTAAGAATAAAAAGAAGAATAGAGTGATTAACCCAATAAACACTGAGTGACTAGAGAGTAAACACAAAATCCAGTGAGGGTTCATTAGCTCAATAACATATATCTCTGCTGAAATTATTAATTGTCTTGCAAGTTTATAAAATGTTTTTCTCTCCCATTTCAATTGTAAAGGCACTTTATCAATTATCTAAGGTTTGGCTATATATATATATGACTCCTTGAGAATGTGAATTAATTCAACTACATGCAAGCTTTATATACAAGTGAATAAAAATTAGAATTGCATGATGCATCTAGATAGTTGCATTTAGAGTAGATAGCATTGCATGAGATTCCACCACTTTAACCTTAACTTACTCTTTATCTTGGACTTAGCATGAGGACATGCTATTATTTAAGTGTGGGGAGGTTGATAAACCCATATTTTATGATATATTTTGTGCTTAATCTGAGTGATTTATTCAATCCTTCACCCACTTATTCATATTAATTGCATGGTTTTACTTTACCTTCCTTATTATGTGATGTATGTGAAAAACATGTTTCCTATGCTTAAAAAAAATTATTTTGATTACCCTTTATTTCCATTCGATGCCGTGATTCGTGTGTTGAGTAGTTTCAGATCTTCTAAGGCAGGAATGACTTAAAGGATGGAAAGGAAACATACAAAAATGGAAGGAAAGCACAAAATAGAGTTTTTGAAGAAGCTGGCAGCCACGCGATCGCATGGGCGACGCGGCCGCATGCCAAAGCGAAAAGGCATTGACGCGGCCGCATGACTGACACGACCGCATGATAAGGAAAACCCCGAATGACGCGACCGCGTGAGCCACGCGGACGCGTGACAGAGGCCATGCACCAGAAATTGCAGAAAACGCTCATAGCGAATTCTGAAGCCCTTTTTGGCCCAAATCCAAGTCCAGAAGGCATAGACCAGAGGTTATGAAGTGGGGGAATGCATCCATTTAGCGGAGAGTCTCCAGTTAGTTAGTTTTCCATGATTTAGATTTAGTTTTGAGAGAGGTTCTCTCCTCTCTCTTTAGGATTAGGATTTAGATTTAGGATTTTATTCGCTTTCCAGATTATCTCTTTATCAGGTTCAATATTTCTTTTTATTATTTTCTCAATTTAATTATGAATTCTTCCATGTTACAGATTTCTCTTTGAATTAATGTTATTTGAGGTATTTTAGTTTAATATTGCTTTCTTTTATTTGTGTTACTTTTATCCCCAATCTGAAGACATTTTTATTCCAGTAGATTTACTTTTCCCTTTTGGTCTTGGTTAAGAAATCAGTAACTCAGGAGTTATCAAACTCAAACATGATTGATAATCGTTATCTTTGCTAATTGAATTGAACTTCAATAATCCCAATCTTTCCTTAGGGATTAACTAGGATTTGAGGATCTAACTAATTAGTCACTTGACCTTTCCTTGCTCTAGTAAAGGTTAACTAAGTGGAATTAAGATTCAATTTTCATCATCATTGATAAGGGTAACTAGGATAGGACTTCTAATTTCTCATACCTTGCCAAAAGTGTGTTTTACAGTTATTTATTTACTTTACAGTCTTTTATTTATTTTAATTGAAATATAAATTACTTGCTCCCTACCTTCGAAACCCCAATTTACAATCTTCATAACCAATAATAAGAACATACTTTCTTGTAATTCCTTGAGAAGATGACCCGAGGTTTAAATACTTCGGTTATCAATTTATTTAGGGGTTTGTTACTTGTGACAACTAAAACGTTTGTACGAAGGGATTTCTGTTGGTTTAGAGACTATATCTACAACGCGACTGTTTTTATAAAATTCTTTACTGGCAACAATCCTAACGTCAGGCTCCCTTCTCAAGAATTCATCTCTCCCATAATGTGAGCCATCATTCAAGTTTCCATTACCTACAACATAGTCATAACCATATCCAAAACCACAAGGATGAGAATTCATATGGAAAAGAAGAAGTCGAAACAAAAATCTCAAAAAGGCAAAGAAAAGTAAACTCCTAATTACTAACATGACCTAGAAATAACCAAAAAACTAAATATTCACAATATGCACATATTCACAATAGCCAATAACATAACACCATTGCAATCCCCGGCAACGACGCCATTTTGATGAGAGATTTTTGACAGTTTAGAATTTCACAAATAAAATCCCGTTGCAAGTATAGTTTCCAAACCAACAAAGAATCTTTTCATACAAAAGCTTGGTTGTCACAAGTACAAACCCCTATAAAAATAACCAAAGTATTCAAACCTCTGGTCGTTCTCCCTAGGAATTGCAATAAAGTGTTCAATTATTGGCTATGAAGTATCTTTTGGGGTTTTTGAGATAAGAAACAAGAAATGTAAATGACAAAAGAGATAAACTAACAATTAAGGAAGCTCTTGGCAAGGTATGAGAATTAGAAGTCCTATTCTAATTATCATCATCAATTGTGACATGAGAATTGTTCATTGCTCCCACTTAGTTAACCTCTAACTATGAAGGAAAGTCAAGTGGATACAATCAACTTGAGACCACAAGTCCTAGTCTAATCAAAGTGAAAGACTAGCTTTAGTGACATTCAAGTTAATTAGCAACTTCTAATCATCAATCAACAAGAGAGTTTGATAATTCAAGAGTCACCAATTACTCAACCTAATCCAAGAGGAACAAAAATCTAACTCATAACTAAAAGAAGCATTTCAACAAACACCTAATGGGCAATACAAACAAACAACACATAAATTGCAAGAATTAAGGGAATCTACAACTACAAAAGCAAGAGATCAACAATAGAGAACCAAAATAATTATGAAACAACAAAGAAATCATGAATTGCATTAAAAGGAAATGTAGATCTACAAGAGAATCCATAAACTACAACTAACAATACAAAAGAACTACAAAAGAACTACAAGAGAAGAAGAATTATAAAACTACAAGAGAACCATTAAAGATGGAAAACGAAAATTAGAAGAGAAGAAGAAGTAGATCTAGATCTAAGAACTAATAACCCTAATCTAGAGAGAGGAGAGAGCTTCTCTCTCTAGAAACTAACTAAAGCATGATGAAAACTAAACTAAAACTAACTAACTAACTAATTGGTTCATTCCTCTTTAATCCTTGAGTTAAATAGCATCAGAAATGAGTTGGATTGGGCCCAAAAGGCTTCAGAAATCGCTGGCCGCGAGTTGCCTTTACTGAGTCACGTGCAGCTTTCCACGTGTACGCGTACATCACGCGTACACGTCCCTAAACACCAGGCAACTATGGAAAATTTTATATCATTTTGAAGCCCTGGATGTTAGCTTTCTAACGCAACTGGAACCACCTCATTGGACCTCTATAGCTCAAGTTATGATCGATTAAGTGCGAAGAGGTCAGGATTGACAGCTTTGCGATTCCTTCATTTCTTCATGAGTTCTCCATTTCTACATGCTTTTTCTTCATTCCCTCATTCCAATCTTTTCTTCCTAAAGCTTAAATCACTTAACAAACATATCAAGGTATCTAACGGAATCAAGGTGAATTAAATTTAGCTATTTTAAGACCTAAAAAGCATGTTTTCACTCTCAAGCATAATTAAAGGAGAATTTACAAAACCATGCTATTTTAGTGAATAAATGGGAGAAAAGTTGACAAAACCCTCTAAATTCAACACAAGATAAACCCTAAAAATGGGGTTTATCAATATGTCACTAGGTAAGCTCACAGTCCAATTTCATAATTCACAATCTTAATGCATGAACTAGGTGATGTAAATAAAGATCAAATAAAAAACGAGCATCACCTAACAAAAAATGCATCAACTACAAACAATTGCCTAACAATAGATAGTGAATTCAAATTACATGGTGGCTAGCTACAACATGCAATATGAAAATCCAAAAACATTCTTGAAGGCAATGTTATGAGCACTTAGTATGTACAAATATCAAGAATGAGTAAGTCAAACCAAGTAACAAAATATAACCTCAACAAAAGAATACAACAATGAATAATTTCAGCATCAAGAAATAGCAGATCAAATCAATAATCCAACACTTATCACCTAAAATAGAAAATTAAACTAACTAACTACTAATTAATTAACTAACTAACGAATTAACTAACTAAAGGAGAGTATGGTGGGTGGTGAATGATAGTAGTGGATGATGGTTGAAGGAAGAAAAGAAAAAAAGAGAAGAGAAAAGAAGAAAAGAAATGGAAAGAAGAGAAGAAAAAAAGAGTGTGTGAACAGAACAGGGGGTCACGCGTACGCGTGAATGGCAAAACTGGAGGGTGGCACATACACGTGGGTCACGTGCACGCGAGACTAAGGGAAAAAGATGGTGACGCATACGCGTGGGTCACATGTACGCGTGAGAAGAACGCACAGTTTCTGCATCCTTCTCGTGCAACTATCTGTCTGGACCGTGCGATGGCACAGTCCACGTATGATCCTGGCACGTTCAAAATCTTGGGGTCACGCGTACGCGTGACAGGGTGCTCTATTTTGCAAAATTTGTCCAATTTCTTGCACCAAATCAAACATTCCAAACATCCAAATAGTCATCTAAACACCACTAAACCTTATTTAACACCCTAGACTACCAAATAAACTCAATTAACCAAACTAAACATGAAATTAATCTTGTATACCAATATATACAAAAGAGAAAAGTGAAAATATGTTACCATGGTGAGGTGTCTCCACCTAGCACTTTTATTTATTGTCTTTAAATTGAACTATTGGGAAGCTCCTTGTCATGGTGGCTTGTGCTTGAATTCATCCTTGAACTTCCACCAAAGTTTGGTCTTCCAATGATCTCCAACATTTCCAAATAAATTCACCAAGCCTTGATGAAGTTCTTCACAAGCTATGAGCTCCTAAAGTTGGTCTTCATTTTGTAATCCGGGATCCCATATCTTATTTTCACACCCGTCTTCAAGTTGATCATCATCATTCTACCCGTCTTAATTGTCCATCCGTCTCAAGCAAATAATATTCAAGTGAAAAAGTAAAGCTTAGGGATGAGAGATTTACCCACTTGAATGTTGTGTTGGATGGTGATACTTGGGGAGAGGTGTTTCCAATGGTCTTGCAAGCTGATGCCAGGGCATCATGACTTATTTTTCTATGCTTTTTCACCTTTAATTTTCACTAATCATGCTTAATTATTGAGTATTTTTGTGCTTAAATTATAGATTACTTTCATCTCTTTGAGTTGATCTATTTTGCAGAAATTGGTGGAAAAAGGAAGTAAAAAGCACAAAACAAGCATGAATGAAGAAAGGAGCTTAAAAGTTGAAGCAGAGAAACGAAGAAGCAAAGGGAAGACCCACGTTAGGGGTCACCTTAGTGCCACTAACGTGGACAAAAGGAGAAAGAGCCAAGTTAGTGGCATAGTTAATGCCACTAACGTCTTCGAAGGATATATAAGCCCACGTTAGTGGCCCGTTAGTGCCACTAACGTGGAAGAAAGGGAGCTTGGCAATGTTAGTGGCATAGTTAATGCCACTAATGTTAGGAATGACCAGAGAAGCCCACGGTAGTGGCCCCGTTAGTGCCACTAACGTGGGCACTAACATGGGCAACATCTCACCTGGCAGCCTGACCATGTCTTCTTCAAACAAGAATAACTTGAGCCACAAAACTCCAATTGAGATGATTCCAGTGGCATGGAAAAGTAGGAATCCAAACCTTTCCAAGAATATATGGCACTACATGGTGGACACCAAATTTGAGGGAGAAAACCTGCCCCAAAAGTGCAAAGATGAATATGGTATCAACCTGTAGTAAGTCCAGCTGACTTCTTCACCTTCCAAGAAGTGTAACTCGAGCTGTAGAGCTCCAAATGATGTGCTTCCAAAGTCATTGAAAGGTAGACATTCAGGGATTTCAAAAAATATATAATAGTATGGGGTAGACATTAAATTTGAGCTTCAGAACCTGGCATCATTAACGCCATTAACGCTGACGTTAGTGGCTGCGTTAAGCACACTAACGCCAGAGACAATGCGAGCGAACTTGTCCTCTTCAAAGGAGCATAACTTGAGTTATAGAGGTCCAATTGAGATGATTCTAGTTTCATTAGAAAGCTGACTAACTAAGTGGGATTAACCTCCATTCTCATAAGAATAACTGGGATAGTACTTCCGAATTTTCATACCTTGCCAAGAGTTTATTTTATAGTTATTTATTTATTTTACTTGTCATTTAAATTACTTGTTCCTTACTTTCAAAATCCCCAATTTACAAAACTCATAACCAATAATAAGAACACCTCCCTGCAGTTCCTTGAGAAGACGACCCGAGATTTAAATACTTCGGTTATCAATTTTAAAGGAGTTTGTTACTTGTGACAACCAAAACGTATGTACGAAAGGATTTTCTGTTGGTTTAGAAGCTATACTTACAACGCGATCATATTTTTATATTTCTTTACCGATAGAAAAACCCGATCGTCAAAATGGCGCCGTTGCCAGGGAATTGTAAACGTGTGCCTTATTATTCGCTATTGTAAATATTTTTCTTTTATTTGTTTATTTGTTTTTGTTTTTCCCTTTTATTCCTTTTAGCTACTATGAATTCTCACCCCTCTCGCTTCGAGTTTAGTTCTAAAATTGTTGAAAGGAGTGGAAGCTACAACAGAAATATGCATCAAGGTCTAAGCAATCAAAGATGGATGGAGCCAAGAGGCCCTGATCAACCCTTTAGGCAACAACACCCTCCAAGATATCATGGGCAAGGACCACTCTACAATGCATACCAAGCTGATAGACATGGTGGACCACCTTGTAATTACCAACAAGCCCCACCCTGTGCTTATAGACCATCCTCTCAACGTAGCTTTGAATCACCACACTCACAAGCTCCTTTTTACCATTCACCACTGTATGACCCTTATCCACCACAATTTCAATCCAATTACTCCCAAGAACCACCACATTCCTGTTTTAAGCCCTCTTCCCTAACCAATGAACCCTCATACCCACCCCAACATCCAATGAATGACAAACTTCGTGTTCTTCTTCAAGGGCAAGCAAGAATACAAAGGGGCATATTGGAACTCACTACTGCCTTAACTTAGGTAGTAAATATAATAGCTTCCCGACATCTGAGCACTCAAAATACTCCCATGGCTGCATGTGGAGAATCAAAAGAAGCGCGTAGCATGAAGGAAACACTAGAAACTCCATTGGACAATGAGGAGCATGGCTTTGTATTGGAACAAGTGGAGGAAGCCATGATAGTTGTAGAGGAAGAAGTGGTTGAAGATTTAGGAGATGCTGAACCTCCATGGGAATCGAGAACTGTAAAGGATTCTGCTGAGAAGTTAGAAATTGATGCCAAAGAGGCCAGTGCACAACCTCCAAAGCATATACCTTGTGAAAAATTGAGCAGAACAGACCAAGAAGTTGATTCTATAGGCAGTGACGATCATGAATCAAGCTCTCCTAGTCATGAACTTGCATCTGCAACTGAACTCCATGAGCCTAAAGAACCTTATCATCCAAGTGAATATGAAGATGACGTCGAGGTAGATTTCTCTCAACCTCCAACGTATGACTTGAGTGATGAGGAAGACATAGAAGACTTTGATTAGGACGCAGTTGCAGTTGAAGAATTTTGCAAAGAAGTGGAGGAATTCACAAAAGAATACAAGGGAGTAGAGCTTACAGAACCACTGGAAATACCTTTCTCAAGGCCATTACCACCTAATACAAGCTTCAAGTGGGTTCAATCCTTAACCTTTATCTTTACTTTTTCACTTGAATATGGTTTGCTTGAAACAGATGGCCAGCTTAAAGCTCTCTGCGGCTTTAAGAGTAAGAGGGAAATGGCTCGTACTCAGAGCTGGTGTACAAGATTCAATAGGGTTCCATGCTTCAATTCGAAGTGCAAGGATTGGTGTTATGTTCAATTGAATGGGTCTCGGAAGACGTTTGGTCATCTTGGTGAGAATACAATTTCTAAACCGCCCGGATCGAAGAATATAGATCAAGACAACGGCGGATTTAAAAGCAAAGTTTGGGATCCTGGAATCTATTCTGACATTCATCACCCTGGGAGCCTGAGAATCTGTTTGAAGCTACTCAACAGCTTTACATGCCTAGTTTGGGACCCCGGAGGCTGTTGTCATTCAAAACATTGGTGGAGATTTCTGGATGAATTTAAGCATAAGCCACCATAACAAGAAGCTCATCCAATGTAAACAAAACACTAACGTGGACAAAAGGAGAAAGAGCCAAGTTAGTGGCATAGTTAATGCCACTAACGCCTTCGAAGGATATATAAGCCCACGTTAGTGGCCCCGTTAGTGCCACTAACTGATGCACGAAAACTTGTCTCTCAACAATTTTCCATCGGCAAGTATACCGAATTGTCGTCAAGTAAAAACTCACAATAGAGTGAGGTCGAATCCCACAGGGATTGATTGGTCAAGCAACTTTAATTGGAGGAATGTTCTAGTTGAGCTAAGCAGAATTTGATTGGAGAATTGCAGGAAATTAAATGGCAGAAAGTAAATGGCAGGAAATGTAATTATTGGAAATAAAGGACTGAATGTAAATGACGGAAAGTAAATTGCAGAATCTTAAATGGGGAATGGGGAGGATGAACATAAAAGTAAATGGCAGAAAGTAAATATAATGGGTAAGATCAGAAATGGGGAGTTAACTGGGTTCAGGAGATGTTGTATTCTCTGGATCAAGTTCATTTTCATCTCTTCCTCAATCAATGCATTCATTGATCTCCTTGGCAATCTTAAGTGATTGAATTCCAATTCCTTGGCAACCCAATCTCTCAAATCTTGATCAATAGCCAATTCCTTGATCTAATTGCTCATGAAAAGAGATGAAGTATGGTCACTGATTATACCACATGTATTCCCAAATCAAAGTGTTGGTAGGATTATATGTCACCAGATCCATCCAAACCCCAATTCGGTCCAACATGAGAAAGCATTTCTAGCATGATCTCTTCATTCTTCTTCCAAGGTTCCGAAGAGATCCAAGTATGGATAGCTTCTTTTCCAAGATAACTACCCAATTGGATGAAGATTGAAAGCTTTATAGTAAAATCAAGAGAAAAGAAAGAAGAAGAATAATGAAAACTATTATTGATCCATCAAATTACAACAGAGCTCCCTAACCCAATGAAAAGGGTTTAGTTGTTCATAGCTCTGGGAATGGAAAGCAAAGATGGAGAATACATTCTCAAAGTAAAACTAAAAATGTAGAGAAAGTAAACGTTAGAGTCCACGTTAGTATAACTAAGGTGGCTCTTAACGTGGGCATGCCTTAGCCTCGAGAGCGTTAGTGACACTTACCTTTGTCACTAACGCTCCAAACACCCCTTCTCACGTTAGTGCCTCACGTTAATTGTCTTAACGTGGCCACTAACGTGGTGGTGATTGTCATCTCCAACGTTAGTGACAAAGGTGAGTGTCACTAACGTTGGCTCATCATTTCTTTCCTCCACGTTAACTTCCACGTTAATGCAATTAACGTGGAAACTAACGTGGCTCATATGGCTTGGTCCAACGTTAGTGACAAAGGTGAGTGTCACTAACGTTGGCGATTCCTTGCTCCTTCCACGTTAGAGTTCACGTTAATGTAGTTAATGTGGCTCTTAACGTGGCCAATTGGGCTTAGTCCAACGTTAGTGACAAAGGTGAGTGTCACTAACATTGGCATTGTCTTCCCTTTCCACATTAGAGTTCATGTTAACTGAGTTAACGTGACTCTTAACATGGCCAATTGCCAATTTGGAGCGTTAGTGGTATTCACTTTTACCACTAACGCTGGAGCTCCCTTTCTCTCCACGTTAACTACCACGTTAATGTAGTTAACGTGGCAATTAACGTGGGCCATGATGGTTTCGAAGGCGTTATTGGCAATCACTTTTCTCATTAACGTTGCAAGTTTATTCCCATTCCACATTAGTGGTCACGTTAATTAGATTAACATGGCTGCTAACGTGGCTCTTCCTTGCATCCTTTGTCCTGAAACCAAGCAAATAAAGTGCATCAAAGCTCTAATCCATGCATTATCCAATTTTTCATTCAATTCATGCATAATCCTCATAAATCACATAAAATTCACAATGTTTGCTTGAATCAAGATGTAAGTGATTATCTACCCAAAACTTGCTTATTAACTAAGAAATTGCATGAAACTACCCTAAAACAGTAAAGAAAAGGTCAGTGAAACTTGCCAAAATATCCTGACATCACAAATGTGGTTCACGGTGGTTCAAGGTGCTAGGTGTTAAGACACCCCTAAGGACTTACTCCCTCAAGTCTCTTTCCCCCATACATTCACACAACAGGCACATGGTTTGTTATTTTTCTTCTTGAGACCTTGGTGTCCAGCACCTCTTTGGGTTACTAAGTGCTCTGTAGCAAGGGTTACTCTTGATAGTGGACTTTCAGCTGATAATCCCGGGTTAGTTAACCTAAGTTACTAAGTGATAAGGCACCCCTGAGAGCTTATTCATCCAAGTATATCCTTTGCACAGGAGCACCACAGACACATGCCTTCAGATTCAACCCTTGGTGCCTAGCCTTATTTCTTACTCTTTTTCTTTATTTCTCAACTTTTATTTTTCTTTCCCCTTTTCTTATTAGGATCTTGTTATTTATCTAGTATCATGGGGTGTGTTTCAAGCATATGATTCAGGACAGATAGTTGCCTTCCTACCTTGTTGGTGAACCAACTTAGCTAAGTAATTACTACACCACAAGCTTAAGAACTTACTCCACAAACTGAACATCACTCTGGTCTTTCATAACATCTCTTTTTATTTGACTTAAAGGACAAGCATACAAGTAGGCAAGGTAAAAATTCAATAGTGACATTAGACTATCAAGCATAGACCTAAGCAATGAAAACTTAAAGGTAGAATTTAAAATCCTAAACTGCCATGGAAACATGTTCTATTTCATACATGATTTTCCTTATTTAAAACTTGAAAAAGATGGAACAAAGAGGAAACTCCACCACCTTTTACTCACGGGGGTGCCCATGCTCTCCCTCTTGTTTGTCCTCTTTGTGTCCACTTGTGTTTCCTTGTATCCGCGCCAGTCTGGCTTTTTTCCACTCCTTAAGTGCCTTCCTTACTGATTCATGACTCTTTTCTACCCTCTCTCTTTCTTCTCGCGCTAAGTCATCTTTCACCTCTTCATATCTTGTAATTCCCGGATGCAATATAGGCAGTTGTCCAACTAAGTACCCAAGCCTGCCTCGAGTGTTCACATGATGTCCAGTCTCGTTCATGTAAACTCCCTCTGCGAACACTCTATATTCGTCAAAGAGTTCTGCCTGTTCCAATTGTTTCCGATGTATTTCATGTATGTGTGCACCTTGATGTGCTTGGATGTTGATTAGCTTTTGGATGGCTTATTGTTGTTGATCCTGCCTTTGCTCTATCCTGTGGAAGGATTCACCCCATTGTTTCCCTTATTCCAGTTGTTGTTCCATCATTTGCTTTTGCCACTCCCCTTGTTGATTCGTCCATCTAGAGAGTGATTCTTCTTGACGATCCATCAACTGTAGTTGAAGCTCTTTCTGTGCCCCTTGATTTTCCAAGTATTGTCTAGATAAGCCATCAATGGCTTCCTGTAGTTGGTGCATGTCCAGAGGGGCTTGCTCCTCTAGGTTTTGTCCTTCTACCACTTGCTGGCTGGCCTCTTTCTTGGCTTTGGTTGAGGTAGGGGAGATGCAACAGCATGCATCCGTCGAACAGTAATTGGGATGCCCACTTTTATCCACTCGGGGTTCTCATCCTCGAACACCACCCCAGCCTTGTCACACAGACAGAAAATAGTGCTGGGGTAGCCCAACCTTCCTCCAGAATCGCTTTTCTCAGCCATCTTCCTAATGCCTTGGGCTATAAGTTCATGAACCTTGATCTCTCCCCCTTTAAGTATACATTGCACCATTGTTGCTCTCTTAAGATTCACCTCTGAGTTATTCCCGGCGGGGAGGATGGATCTCCTTACAATTTCGAACCACCCCTTTGCTTCAGGAGTGAGGTCCCCTCTCTTGATGAACTTGGGCTTCCCTTGAGGGTCTCGTACCCAATCAGCTCCTTGTACATAAATATCTTGCACAATCGGGTCATAGTTGGGACTGCTATCTATTTTAGAGTGATAGCTTTCTTCTGCAAATGGAATGGTTTGTAGTTTCAACGCCCTCATGACGCTCATGGGACTGAAATCCACGGTCACCCCTCTTATAAAGCTTATATAGGATTCATCGGCCTTATCATACCTGACTGCATTTGCATAAAACTCTCTTACAAGAGTTGCGTTTACTTTTATGACCGGATCAGTGAGGAGCTCCCATCTCCTCTTTTCCACCTTCTCTGCGATTTTGGGACACTCAGTTTTTCTGACTTGAAAGCCCAGCTCATATATGATCTCTTTATCAACCATCCACCCAAATTGTAATGCATGGTGAAAGGTTCTAAATTTCTTCTCATCGAAAGGGCGTTGCTCCATAGGCTCCTTCCCCTTTCTTCTTTTTGAGCTTGACGATGCCATGAATAAGAGTTGATATGTGAAGGTGGGGAGTGTGTCTTTGATGGGGTAAAAGGGAGTTGGGTGCCGAAGGTGGGAAGTGTAAAGGATGGAAATTGGAATGTGAAAGGGAGTATGGAATAAGAACCACTTATATAGGGAAGTGGTGAGTGAATGAAAGGTGTGGATTGATGGAGTGGGTGTATGATGAACGGATGGGGTTTAGCATGGGATGAGCACAAGGATCATCAACTTTATGATGGGTTTGGTTCGATTTCCAAGCGTGTCATTCTTCCAATGTTGCATGGCAATATTTCCCAATGCATTCCCCTTGAAGACACGTGTATAGTCCTCTCCTTTTGTGATGGCCGAACCCTTCTCCTTCAATTGTCCCATCAATTTTGCTACAAAACAAAAGAAATGTGATTAATGAAATTGTGGAAAGTGGCGGTAAAATTTAAAAAAATTTGGGATAACTGCTTTTTAAAGTTTTTGTGTCTAACTAATTAAGTGCTATTCATGAATTCAAACCAACTGACTATTTAATTGTCCATGTATACAACATTGGTGACACCAAACTTAGTTTGTGGTCATGTGGTGTACAAAGTTTTGTTCAAGGCTCTAAGAGTGACATGATATGAATTGCATTTATGCTCTCTTAGTATGCCTTGAACACCAAACTTGTTCTTCACTATGTGCTGCATAAAAGGATTCATTCAAGTATATGTCAAAGTTGATTTGGAATTCATGAACCTTTCATTATTAACTACTCTAAAAGCATATAGAACATGGGTTGCCTCCCATGAAGCGCTTCTTTAGCGTCACTAGCTTGACGTTCTGACTTTGTCAGGGTGGTTGGTAATGCTTCAAATCTTCCCCGCTCGCAGTAAATCTATCTCCATTGGCTTCATCAAGGATCTCCACATGTTCTAAGGAGAGAATCTTGTTGATGGTGAAAACTTTAGGTAGCTAAGATGGGATGGTGGGGAGATGAGGTGGGATCACTGGGAAATAAGTTGATATCACTTTATCCCCTGGAGAGAAATCCTCTGTAGGGATCTTCTTGTTCCTCCACCTCCTTGGTGCCTTCTTCTTTGTTCCTTTTGATGTTGCCCTGCTCTTTGTGACCTCTTTTTCCAAGGAAATTTTGTTGCTGGTCTCATATGACTCTGGTGGTTTAGGTTCTTCCTAGTTTTCCTTTTGCTGTGACAACTGCTGACTGTCTTGTTCATCAACCAAAGGGATTCCCAGGTGTACAGCTTGTGCTTCAATGCTTGTTTCTTCCACCAGTGCTTTGTCGTGCTCTCCCCTTGGTTCCTTGCTTTCCTGATCTGCTTCTTGTGAGGGTTTGAAGACATTGAATGCGAGTTATTCGTCATGTATCCTCAGTATTAGCTTTTCTCGCTCTACATCTACGAGCACTCTGGCTGTAGCTAGAAATGGTCTTCCCAATATGATTGGGTGAAGGTGACTCTCTTCCATTTCCAATATGACAAAGTCTGTGGGAAGGAAGTAGTTCCCAACCTTTACCAACACGTTTTTAACCACTCCTACTGCTTGTTTTTGAGTTTTGTCAGCCAGCCTGATGACTACATCTGTGGGCATTAGCTCATTGATCTGCAGCTTCTTCATAAAGGATAAAGGCATTAAGTTGATGCTTGCTCCTATGTCACAGAGTTCTTTGTCAAACATTATTTCTCCTATGGCACAGGGGATGTGAAAACTCCTTGGGTCCTTCCTTTTTGTAGGCAACTCTGGTTGAATGAGAGCACTGCACTCCTTATTCATCACTATTGTTTGCCCTCCTTTGAGTGAGATTTTCCTGGTCAGCAGCTCTTTCATATATTTAATGTATGAGGGCATTTGTTGGAGAGCCTTGATGAATGGTATGTTTACATGGAGAGATGCAAACATATCAAGGAACTTTGAGTATATTCTCTTTTTCACACCACCCTTGAGTCTTTGGGGAAAAAGGTGCGTAGAGTTTCAGCATCTCCTTCTGTGTAATTTTGGTTTCTTGGTGACCCTCTTCCTGCTTCTCTGTTAAAGTATCTCCAGAGTGTTCGAAGGGTTTATTCAGCTCTTCCTCAGTCCCCTTATCACTTTTAGTGACCATCTTGTAGTCTTCCCATCTTACTTTCTTTGCTTCACCTCTCAGGTTTTTCTCTGTGTCACTTTGAAAGCTATCAGTAGGTTTGGGAATCTTCTCAGAGAGGTATCCCACTTGAAATTCTAGCCTCTTAATGGTGTCTTCCTGGTTTTTGATATTAGCTCGCACCTCCTCCTTGAACACCTTGTTCTCTTGGAGTTCCTTACATATGCCTTCAAGTAGGGTCTCAATCCTTGAGAGTCTATCTTCGGATGATGGTGAGTTGGAGTTGGAGGGATGAGAATGGCTATTTTGGTTTTGATATGGATGTTGAGAGGTGTTGTTAGGTGGGTGCTATTATGATCTCTGTGTGGAATGTTGGTGAGCTGCATTGTTGTTGGGGTTGTGATGTCTCTGATCTTGGCCTTGATCTTGTTGATTTCCCCACCCAAAGTTTTGGTGGTCCCTCCAACCAGGATTGTAAGTTTTGGAGTATGGATCATGGGTCTGCCTAGGTGAGATTCCAATGTAGTTGGCTTGTTCCTGCTCACCCTTTGCTTCTGCATTCACTCCTTCTTGGGTTGCTGATGAGGTGGTGATTTCTGCTACTTGGTTCCTCTCCATCTTCTTGGTAAGGTCAGCCAACTGCTTGGTAATCAGCTTATTCTGGGCCAGCAATGCATCCACGTTATTTAGCTCCATTACTCCTCTGGTGTTGCCTCTTTCAGAAGCATAAAAGTAGTCATTCTCAGCTACAGTCTCAATGACATCTATGGCTTCTTCAATGGTCTTTTTCTTGTTCAGAGATCCCCCAGATGAGTGGTCTACTGCCTTCTTTGATTCATAAGAAAGACCTTCATAGAAAATGTGTAACTGCACCCATTCATTGAACATATCTGGCGGGTACCTTCTTGTCAAGTCCTTAAACCTCTCTCATGCGTCATAGAGAGTTTCACCATCTTGTTGCCTGAAGGTTTGTACCTCAGCTCTTAACCTCTTGATTCTTTGAGGAGGATAGAATCTCGCCAAGAATTTGTTCACCACATCTTCCCAGGTTGTTAAACTCTCCTTTGGGAAGGATTCCAGCCATTTAGATGCTTTATCCTTGAGTGAGAAGGGAAACAAAAGCAGTCTATAGGTGTCAGGATAAACACCATTAGACTTCACAGTATCACATATCCTCAGGAATGTGGTTAGATGTTGATTGGGGTCTTCTTGGACACTTCCTCCGAATGAACAGTTGTTCTGAACCAGGGTGATGAGCTGTGGCTTTAGTTCAAAGTTATTGGCATGTATGGTTGGCTTTTGGATGCTACTTCCACAGTTTCCTGGGTTTGGATTGATATAAGAGCCTAGAACTCTTCTTTCTTATCCAGCATGATGCACTGGACCTTCTCTGCCATGGTTGTGAGCCTCTTCTTCATGATGGTTCTCCATATTCTCATCCATGTCTGGTTCAAAGTACTCTTCCTCTTCCTCAGCACCAACAACTCTCTTTCTTCTTGCTTCCCTCCTTAATCTAAGGAAGGTCCTCTCAGGTTCAGAATCAACAGAAGTTAAAGCCCCGCTTCTTCTACCTGTCATACAACCAACAAGGCCAAAGTAAAAGGGAGATAGAGAATATTCTTGTTAAGAATGCTGTTAGTGTGAGAGATGCAATATATCAAATAGTTAGTAGGTTAGTGAACTGAATTGTAACAAATACGAGAACACCACAAATGGGTAGGGGTAAAGGGAAGAAAATAACTAAAACTGAAAGTAAATTACTCAAATAGAATTTAAATCAAACAAAAGAAAAATGCTCAATCTAGTTATCCACCAATTTAATCATTGTTGATACAAAATCAATCCTCGGCAACGGCACCATAAACTTGATGCACGGAAACTTATCTCTCAACAATTTCCCTCGGCAAGTATACCGAATTGTCGTCAAGTAAAAACTCACAATAGAGTGAGGTCGAATCCCACAGGGATTGATTGGTCAAGCAACTTTAATTGGAGGAATGTTCTAGTTGAGCTAAGCAGAATTTGATTGGAGAATTGCAGGAAATTAAATGGCGAAAAGTAAATGGCAGGAAATGTAATTACTGGAAATAAAGGACTGAATGTAAATGACGGAAAGTAAATTGCAGAATCTTAAATAGGGAATGGGGAGGATGAACATAAAAGTAAATGGCAGAAAGTAAAGAGAATGGGTAATATCAGAAATGGGGAGTTCACTGGGCTCAGGAGATGTTGTATTCTCCGGATCAAGTTCATTTTCATCTCTTCCTCAATCAATGCATTCATTGATCTCCTTGGCAATCTTAAGTGATTGAATTCGAATTCCTTGGCAACCCAATCTCTCAAATCTTGATCAATAGCCAATTCCTTGATCTAATTGCTCATGAGAAGAGATGAAGTATGGTCACTGATTATACCACATGTATTCCCAAATCAAAGTGTTGGTAGGATTATATGTCACCATATCCATCCAAACCCCAATTTGGTCCAACATGAGAAAGCATTTCTAGCATGATCTCTTCATTCCTCTTCCAAGGTTCTGAAGAGATTCAAGTATGAATAGCTTCTTTTCCAAGACAACTACCCGATTGGATGAAGATTGAAAGCTTTCTAGTAAAATCAAGAGAAAAGAAAGAAGAAGAATAATAAAAACTATTATTGATCCATCAAATTATAACAGAGCTCCCTAACCCAATGAAAGGGGTTTAGTTGTTCATAGCTATGGGAATGGAAAGCAAAGATAGAGAATACATTCTCAAAGTAAACTAAAAGTGCAGAGAAAGTAAAATTATACAGAAAGTAGTTCTCCCAATGGCCAAAATCTCTCTTTCTAGTTTAAAACTTCTCCTATATATACTACTTTTCTGATCTTCTAGTTGGCTCTTCAAGTCTTTGGATATGGGCCTTTGGATCTTGAGTTGAAGTAGTTTGGAATCTTCAGTGGGCTCAGCTTTACTTGCAGAGAAAGTGTGAAGTAGGCATGGACTTTAGCTAGGACGTTAGTGGCGTTAACGTTAAGTGAAAATGTGGGTTCGAGAACGTTAGTGACAATCACCTTTTTCACTAATGTCCCTAGCTCAAGATGGTTCACGTTAACTTCAACGTTAGTGGCACTAACGTGACCACTAACGTTGCCTCTTGGTCCATCGCAAGCGTTATTAGCATTCATCTTTGCCAATAATGTTGCTTTTAGCCCCCCTTTTCTCACGTTATAGTCCACGTTAGTATAACTAACGTGGCTCTTAACGTGGGCATGCCTTAGCCTCGAGAGCGTTAGTGACACTTACCTTTGTCACTAACGCTCCAAACGCCCCTCCTCACGTTAGTGCCTCACGTTAATTGTCTTAACGTGGCCACTAACGTGGTGGTAATTGCCATCTCCAACGTTAGTGGCAAAGGTGAGTGTCACTAACGTTGGCTCATCATTTCTTTCCTCCACGTTAACTTCCATGTTAATGCAATTAACGTGGCAACTAACGTGGCTCATAGTAGCTTGGCCCAACGTTAGTGACAAAGGTGAGTGTTACTAACGTTGGCGATTTCTTGCTCCTCCCACGTTAGAGTTCACGTTAATGTAGTTAACGTGGCTCTTAACGTGGCCAATTGGGCTTAGTCCAACGTTAGTGACAAAGGTGAGTGTCACTAACATTGGCATTGTCTTCCCTTTCCACGTTAGAGTTCACATTAACTGAGTTAACGTGATTCTTAATGTGGCCAATTGCCAATTTGGAGCGTTAGTGGTATTCACTTTTACAACTAACACTGGAGCTCCCTTTCTCTCCACGTTAACTACCACGTTAATGTAGCTAACGTGGCAATTAATGTGGGCCATGATGGTTTCGAAGGTGTTATTGGCAATCACTTTTCTCATTAACGTTGCAAGTTTATTCCCATTCCACATTAGTGATCACGTTAATTAGATTAACGTGGCTACTAATGTGGCTCTTCCTTGCTTCCTTTGTCCTGAAACCAAGCAAATAAAGTGCATCAAAGCTCTAATCTATGCATTTTCCAATTTGTCATTCAATTCATGCATAATTCTCATAAAATCACATGAAATTCACAATGTTTGCTTGAATCAAGATGTAAGTGATTATCTATCCAAAACTTGCTTATTAACTAAGAAATTGCATGAAACTACCCTAAAACAGTAAAGAAAAGGTCAGTAAAACTGGCCAAAATTTCCTGGCATCACAAACGTGGACACTAACGTGGAAGAAAGGGAGCTTGGCAACGTAAGTGGCATAGTTAATGCCACTAACGTTAGGAATGACCAGAGAAGCCCACGTTAGTGCCACTAACGTGGGCACTAACATGGGCAACATCTCACCTGGCAGCCTAACTATGTCTACTTCAAACAAGAATAACTTGAGCCACAAAACTCCAATTGAGATAATTTTACTGGCATGAGAAAGTAGGAATCCAGAGCTTTCCAAGCATATATGACACTACACGGTGGACACCAAATTTGAGGGAAAAAACCTGCCCCAAAAGTGCAAAGATGAACATGGTATCAACCTGTAGTAAGGCCAGCTGACCTCTTCACCTTCTAAGAAGTGTAACTCGAGCTGTAGAGCTCTAAATGATGCGCTTCCAAAGTCATTGGAAAGTAGACATTCAGGCCTTTCAAAAAATATATAATAGTATGGGGTGGACATTAAATTTGAGCTTCAGAACTGGGCATCATTAACGCCATTAATGCTGACGTTAGTGGCTGCGTTAAGCACACTAACACCAGAGACAATGCCAGCAAAAACACCAACTGGGTAGCAAGTGTAACGTTAGTGCCACTAACTTCATCACTAATGCCACACTTGTAGCGTTAGGTAGCACTAACGCTAGGACTTGGACCTTAATTTGATTCACTTCTCTCTCAAGTCCACTTCAAAGTTCAAGCAAGCAAGCCCACAATTCTCAACCAATGAAGGCCACAAGAAGCATGTAGGATAGGAATTTTCATTAAATTATAATTTGCTTTTAATTTCATTTCATTTTGTAATTTAGGAAAGCCTATATAAAGGCCTTAGTTTCATAGAAAAAGGGGGAGCACAGATTCTGGAGAGAGGGGTCTTCGGACTCCCTCATCCATACTTCTCATCCATTTCTTTCTTACTTTGTAAATAATTTTAGTTATTAATTACTAACTCTTTCCATTGGGAATGAGAGCTCTATTATTTTTCAATGGATCATTAATAGTTTTTGTTCTTATTCTTCTTTCTTTTCTCTTGATTTACTTGAAAGCTTTCGATTTTCATCCAATTGAGCAATTGTCTCGGAAGAGAAATTGTTCATACTTGGATTTCCTTTGAACTTTGGAAGAGGAATGAGGAAATCATGCTAGAAATGCTTTCTCACATCGGATTAGGTTGGGGGTTGGATGGTTATAGTGACATGTAATCCTACCAATGCTTTAATCTATGAAAGTGTGTGGTATAATCAGTGACCAAACTTCTTCTCTTTCCATGAGCAATTAGATCAAGGAATTGGGCAATTGTTCATGCTTAGAGAGATTGGATTGCCAAGAAATTGGGATTCAATCACCTAAGATTGCCAAGAGATCAATGAATGCATTGATTGAGGAAGAGATGAGAATGAACTTGATCCGGAGAATTCAATATCTCTCTATCCCAATGCTTTTCTTTTCCTTTACTTCTAGTTATTTACTTTCTTGTACTTTTCTTTCTTGTATTTTACTTTCCCGTACTTTACTTTTCTTAATCTTTTATTTTCCAGCACTTTACTTTTCTTAACATTTACTTTCTTGCACTTTATAGCTTCTCTTTCCTTTTATGCAATTTACAATTCCTGCTGTTCATCATCTAATTATGATTCGTCTAACTAGTCTAAACATTTAGCCATTGCTTGCTTAATTCTTTAATCCTCGTGGGATCGACCTCACTCTCTAGTGAGTTTTATTACTTGATACGACTCGGTGCACTTGCCAGTAGTTATTGCGGAATTAATTTATGGTGCCGTTGCCGGGGATTAATTGTGATTAACAAACTACTAGTTGATTGATTAACTAGATTAGACATTTTTTTCTTTTTGTCTTTGTCATTTATTTTATTTTAATTTTCTCTTGCTAGTAAGGTGTGTGTTATTGCCTCACTAAGGATTCCTTATCTCTGATATAAGGAATTTAATTTTTCTTGGTGATTGTGTTTTACAAAATTTAAATGGAGTTTACCTCACATTTTGATTAATCATATCATATGGGATATTGCCCACCACCACAAAATGATTCCAGTCATTATCCTAATGGTGGCTGGGAATATCACCAAAGAATGATAGAGTATGAGCACTCAAATGAAATAGAATACCTCCCAGAGCCACAAATTAGTTCATATTGTTATGACAACTATAGAAATTTTGGCTTGGGAAGGGATTTTAATGCTACATACCCCATTCATTAAGGACTATCATCATGTAATTGTCTAACCTATGCACCTCCACAAAATCTTCTAGAATTTGTAATAGAAGAACTCTCCAAGAGATATCTCTTCATTGCCCAACTCAGTGAGTTTTTAAGGAAAAATGTAAGAGAAGTGATTGAAGATATGGAAATCTCAAGGAGAAATCAAGAAGAGCAAATAAGACAATTGGCGTAACATTTTGTTGATGAACCAACCAATGTCTTCCCTTGGCCAGGGGAAGAATATCATAACAACAGTCTAAGGAGTGGATAAGTGCTTAATGAGGGTGAAAATGAGGAATTGATAGAGCAAGAAAAAGAAATCCCTGTACCAAATGAGCCACCATTCCAAGAAGTTCTTGATAAAGTGGACACTCCAACCATCCTAAAACACCCAAGTTTTGAAAATAAAGAAGTGAAAGGCATTCAACCAAACACTGGAATAAGGATTGTGACCAAGAAATAATTGACTATATCCATGAAAAAGAGAGGGTCAAAGAACAATCCAACCCCTGCTCCAACAAGCAAGTTCACTCAAGCTAACAACAAAAGAAAGCTTATTGGGAGGCACTCAAAATAGGGGACATCAACATACTCTTCTTTCTCCTTGAGGTTATTCCTCTTAACAAACTGGAAGAAGAGGAAGAAAGTTGAGAACAACATGTCAAGCTAATGACATTAAAAGAGCGCTTGTTGGGAAGCAACCCAACTGTAGGTAACATTTCCTTTCCTTGCTTAGTTTACTTTCAATAATTTGGCATATGATTGCATTCTAAGTTTGGTGTTGCCATGCGACAATTTGATTTTCAATTTTTACTGGGTATTCGCATCATTCTAAAATGAAAGTGTCACACTAAGTCTGGTGTTGCCATTTATCTTTCATGCAAAGTACCAAGCACACCACTTATTAAAGCAATCACATTATTTCTATTTCCATTCTTGTGCCTTAATTGTAATACTATCATTTTCGTATAATTGAAATTATAATTTTGGTAATTGAAAAATAAGAAAGAATTATATAATTTAATTTAAATAAATTCTATTATGAATGAATTATGTTCTATTTTATTAATTTGTACTCTTGGAGATTAATTTATTAGAAATGATTAGTTTTATTTTTATAAATGCTTTATGTTTAAGTCAGTCAATATTTATGCACAATTTTTATTATAATTAGTTATTTTATAAATTGAAATTAAAGTTTTGGTAATAGAAAAATAATGAAAAGTGATATCATTTAATTTGAATAATTAATATTTTGAGTTTAAACTATATTTTATGAAAATGTGATTAATATGCTTATTTTATAATTTATGTTAGAAATAATTAATTCAACTTAGCAACATGTTGATAAATAATGTTCCTAAATATTTTTAATAGAGTATATTTGATTCTAAAATTACTCTACCCTTTAATTTTATCAAAATATCTATTCATATCTATCCATATTACTTTATAAAATCCCTAATTTCCAAATCAAACTCATAAACCCTAATTTTCCAAATTGGAAACCCTAAGTTCCTAATCAGAAACCCTAACCTACCCATTTTCTTCTCCCTTCAGCCGCACCATACCCCCCTTTCTTCCTAAACCTAACGTAAAAACGAAAACAGAGAGGAAAGAGAGAGGGAAGAGCTGCTGCTCTACTACCACCCGCAAGGAGCCCGTGCCACCATCGTCACCATCGTCGTTATCTTCGTGAGCTGCAGCGTCGCCATTCAACCTCGTCCCGCCGCGTCTCCATGGTCGACGTTGCTGCGAGCTCGCCACCGTCAAGGAGAAGCTGTCGTCGCATGTTGTCCTGCCATCACCACCGTTGCCCTGGAGCTCGCCCGATGTCGTTGTTGAGGGAGACAGAGGTGGAGTGGCGCGAGGTGTAAGGCGAGCTGTTCGCGTTGCTGTTTGCGTTGCCGTTCGCGCCACCGTTGCTGAGCCATAGCGCCGCCGCCGCCGGGTCTCACTGCTGTGCGCCGCCGTCCAAAGCAGAGAGTCACGATGGAGCTCTGTTTGTGCTTCTCTGGTCGGCTGAGAGAGGATCTCATGGGTGGAGGAAGGTCAGTTGAGGGAGAGAACGCCGTTGAGTGGGGTAAATGCCTCTGCCGTGCTTATTGGTCACTGGTGGTGGAGCCGCGTCACCGTCACCCCTGGGCTGCCGTTCCTGCTGCTGCCGTTTCCTCGTTCTGTTATTATTATCTAATTGAGGTAAGGCATTTTGGCTCTTGCTTCAATTTGAGTTAGCTTGGAGTTTCCAGAATTTGTACTGTTATCCTATTTGAATTCACCATTTCTGATTGCTGCCGTGACCACCTCACGTTGCTGCTGGCTCTGTTTTAAAATGGCTGCTACTTCTGGAATCCCAGATCGAAGAGGAGAGGAGGCGTTTAACCTTGTCATCGTTGCTGCCATGGAAATAAGTGCTGGAAACTGCTAATGGAACAACTGCGTTTAGTGATTTTTGCGAGTTTCGACTTTGAGGTAGGGGATTTATTTTTTTAAAGTTAAACGTTTTTAATTTAGAATGCCCACAAAGTTATTTGGATAAGTGCAAATGGTTAACAATGGTTAAGAATTTCTTAATTGACAAGAATGATTTGAAATGCATTTGAAATTAGTTAGTTGTTGTCATTATTTTGAGCTGTGGTTGAATTTAGATGCTGTTGTGAACAATGATTTAGTATAATTTATTAAATTGAAATATGCCAAGTTAATTATTGAAAAGCTATCATATGGATATTTGATGAGTTGAGTTTGGATTGTTGCTGTGAATATAATTGGTTTTGTTGTTATGAGAAACTAATTGATAGAAATAAGCTTGGTTTGAGGTTGAGAAATTTGGATTAAGTTTGATGATGTCTTAGTGTTTCAATTGGAGTATTGAATTCAGGTTATGGTTGTGAATGTTTTTGGGCTTTGTTGTGAGTGTTTGAAGCTGTAATTGATATTGATTTTTTTTATTTTGATGGAATTATTGAAAAGTTCTGACTCTATACTGAATTAGTTGAGTTGTGTGGCTGTATTCTGCTTATTGAGAGTAAGTACTTCTTGTTGTTTTTAGTTATCTAATGTATCGGATTGGCTGTGAAATTGACTTGTGACTGGTTAGAATTGGTTTTGGCAGTTGTTAATGTTGGTTCATGATTAATTAGAATTAAGTTTGAGAACTATTAAAAGATTGAAGCTTCATTATTAAATTGACCTTTTTATGAAATCTGAATTTAGAGATAAAATCAGTAACTCTAAAAAGTATAAGGATAACTTGTGATAATTGGAAACTATATAGAGCAGAATTTTTGGGTGAACATATTATAAGAGAACTAGAATTATGTAAATAATACATACTTTGGGTGTTTTGGTGTCAATATTGCTAAGATTTTGATTAAGTTAGGTGATAATGTGTGTTCGCTATTTGGAAAGTGAAAAACTGTTAGTCCTTTGGTTAAAATAAAAGATGAATTGATGAAATAGAAGTTATTGATTGATTATGTGGAAATTAGTTATGAATTGATAAGAATGGAATTGGACTGATGGAGTATGTGAAAGTTGCGGATTATAGCTGAATTGTTAACTATTGCAGATTATTAAATTTCTGATTGATTGAGAATTTGCTGTGATAATTATTGAGAAAGGTTTGATAAGATGTTGAGAAAGAGGGAACCGTAACGGTGGCTAGGTCCGAGTTTTAGGGGAGGTGCTGCCGAAATTTTATAAAATCTGAGGTTTTATTTGAAAAGTCATTTTAGAAGATTTGAATTTGGAAAAATCATATTATTTAAGTTTTATTTAGATGAGAAAAGAATTATACTATTTTGAATTTGGAATTACCAAGGAAAGGTTTATATTTCAAGTTTGAATTATTTAAGAAAGGACTTATGTTTTGAATTTAATTTAATATGAAAAGAGTTATGTTTTGGGCTTGAAGTAAAGGATTACTTTTCAGGAGTTTGGTGAATTTATAATATTTGAATTCGAATGATAAAGAAAAATGATTTGAGCTAAGATGTTGTAAAAGTGAAAGATGTAAAGTTTGTATAGTATGATTGAACAGAGAAAGAAAGAGGTATTGCATAAGAATGTGAAAGTGATGATGAATAATGAGAATGACAATGAATGATGATAATGAGAATGATTATGTGATGATCTGCTGCGTGAAGGCAGTCAGATAGATGGTGGTACAACCACTGAGAACGCTTTCCTGGGATACCTTGCTATAATGCTTTATTGTAAGACAGAGGTTGCTTATAGAGGTTTCGAGATTAGTGTGCTCCTGTAAGACAAAGGTTGCTTACAGTGAGTGTGTTGTGCTCCTGTAAGACAGAGGTTGCTTACAGTGAGTGTGTTGGGCGTATATCGGCTAATAAGTGCCGCCCTGCAAGACAAAGGTTGCTTGCAATGGATATTGCCAACAGGAAAGCCTTATCCAGACAGAGGTTGCAGGGCAACGTTGGGAGCGGGTATGTATCCGACAGATAAGCTCATTACCTGCAGTAAGGCTAGACATGCATCATCCTTATTTGCGCATCTGCATTTTATTGTGTTTGCTTGTTTTATTTCTTTGTAATTGTGGTGCTTGTCTTGTTGTGATTTGTTTGTATGTTGAATTAAATCTCCTACTTGTACTTTTAGTTTCTGATTGTTTTAAGGAGATTAATAATTGATGTTGTGATTGGGAATTAATTAAGTGGCTGAAAAATGATTGATATAATTAATCTTGTCATTGAGATCTGTTTTGAGTTTAGAGTCTTCGAAAGAAGTGATCAATTAGTTAAAGTAAAGCTAAGAGTATATCCAAAAGGTTTGATGAAATATAGTTTCCTTGAGTATGTTAATTATAAGCATTTTATTTTATTATTTTTACGGCATTCCCATTCCCTACTGAGAACGTGTGGTTTGTTCTCACCCCAAAACCTTCCACCTTTTCAGTGACACAGGTTCGAAGACACAGTGTGAAGCTGCGGGTGATTATAGAATTTATTTATGAGTTAAGCCTGAGTTAATTTGCTTTCATAGAGTTCCCTCGCCCTTATTGCTTAAGATTTTTATTTTATATAGAGGGATAGGATTTGTATCTGAGTTTTATTTGAAATCTTTTGTATGACAGATATTATTATTAATAATTATGTGATTATTATTACTTGGTGATGTTTGGTATATTATTTTAATAAATAAAAACAAAATTTTCTGGCATTTGCTACTAAAACTGAAACATGATATCAAACTAAAGGCTCAATATTAAATAGTTAATAAGGGAAGCAGGTCAGTAACGCCTTACTTTTGGTACGATCATAACGTATTGGAAGTTGGGTCGTTACAAATGGTATCAGAGCAGTTCGTTCCTGTTAGAGCCTTGGGAATGGACTGACTGACTATGCTTCATTGCATACTCTGAGTGTCTGTCATGCTTAGTGACTTGTTCTGATAACAAGAGTTTGTGTTTTATTTGCATGACTGTCTGATGATTAACACTGTTGGTTTACCATTGCATGCTTCATGGTATTAGGTCTGGCCAACTTAATTCTAATGATTTATGTATATAGGAACACTAATAGGTTATCATAGATGAAATAGAAGTTATAAGTGATGCGACTCACAGGGTTTGGGAGCATTAGAGGTTATGAAGTTAGCTTCGATTCAACGTATAATCTTTATTCGTGCCACATGAACTCGTGCCATCTTTTTCTTCGTTGCTTTCATTGGAATTCTCTGGTTTGAATTTCCTCCTTAGAATGTGATTTGATTGTTCCCAACCATACTCTGTCATTCTTGTATACCTATGCTTGCCTATGAATCTGACTCTTTGAATATTCATCCTTGACAATGCCTATATTTCTGTTCATATATTCTATTTTCTTTGATTTAAGTTCGAATTTATTTTATTCTAGCAATTTTCGAGGGCGAAAATTTTTCTAAGGTGGGTAGAATATAACAACCCTAGTTTTTGAAAATCAAATGATTAGTTATTTGTAATTTATTATATTTGTTGACAATTATGTTTTAAGAAAATTATTTAGCTAGAGGTAATTAAATAGAGTTTCATGATAATTGGAGTTTAAACTAATTAGAATTTTTATACAATCTTTATTGGATCTTTGGTATGATTGAAATTATAATTTTGGTAGTTAAAAAATAAGAAAGAATTATATAATTTAATTTAAATAAATTCTATTATGAATGAATTATATTCTATTTTATTAATTTGTACTCTTGGAGATTAATTTATTAGAAATGATTAGTTTGATTTTTATAAATGCTTTATGTTTAAGTCAGTCAATATTTATGCACAATTTTTATTATAATTAGTTATTTTATAAATTGAAATTAAAGTTTTGGTAATAGAAAAATAATGAAAAGTGATATCATTTAATTTGAATAATTAATATTTTGAGTTTATATTTTATGAAAATGTGATTAATATGCTTATTTTATAATTTATGTTAGAAATAATTAATTCAACTTAGCAATATGTTGATAAATAATGTTCCTAAATATTTTTAATAGAGTATATTTGATTCTAAAATTACTCTACCCTTCAATTTTATCAAAATATCTATTCATATCTATCCATATTACTTTATAAAATCCCTAATTTCTAACCCTAATTCCCAAATCAAACTCAGAAACACTAATTTCCCAAACTGGAAACCCTAAGTTCCTAATCAGAAACCCCAACCTACTTATTTTCTTCTCCCTTCAGCCGCACCATACCCCATTTTCTTCCTAAACCTAACGTAGAAACGGAAACAGAGAGGAAAGAGAGAGGGAAGAGCTGCTGCTCTATTGCCGCCCGCAAGGAGCCCGTGCCACCATCGTCACCATCGTCGTCATCCTCGTGAGCTACAGCATCTCCGTTCAACCTCGTCCCGCCGCGTCTCCATGGTTGCCGTTGTTGCGAGCTCGCCACCGTCAAGGAGAAGCTGCCATCGCGTCTTGTCCCGCCGTCACCACCGTTGCCCTGGAGCTCGCCTGCCGTCATCGTTGAGGGAGATAGAGGTGGAATGGCACGAAGGTGCAAGGCGAGCTGTTCGCGTTGCCGTTCGTGCCACCGTTGCTGAGCCATAGCGCCGCTGCCATCGGGTCTCACTACTGTGCGTCGCTGTCCAAAGTAGAGAGTCACGATGGAGCTCTGTTTGTGCTTCTCTGGTCCGCTGAGAGAGGAGCTCATGGGTGGAGGAAGGCCAGTTGAGGGAGAGAACGCCGTTGAGTGGGGTAAACGCCTCTGCCGTGCTTCTTGGTCACTGGTGGTGGAGCCGCATCGCCGTCACCCCTGGGCTGCTGTTCCTGTTACTGCCGTTTCCTCGTTCTGTTATTATTATCTAATTGAGGTAAGGCATTCTGGCTCTTGCTTCAATTTGAGTTAGCATGGAGTTTCCAGAATTTTTACTGTTATCCTATTTGAATTCACTGTTTCTGATTGCTGTCGTGACCACCTCACATTGCTACTGGCACTGTTTGAAAATGGCTGCTACTTCTGGAATCCCAGATCGGAGAGGAGAGGAGGCGTTTATCCTTGTCATTATTGCTGCCATGGAAATAGGTGCTGGAAACTGCAAATGGAGCAGCTGCATTTAGTGATTTTTGCGAGTTTTGACTTTGAGGTAGGGGATTTATTTTTTAATGTTAAACTTTTTTAATTTAGAATGCCCACAAAGTTATTTGGATAAGTGAAAATGGTTAACAATGGTTAAGAATTTCTTAATTGACATGAATGATTTGAAATGCATTTGAAATTAGTTAGTTGTCATTATTTTGAGCTGTGGTTGAATTTAGATGCTGTTGTGAACAATGATTTAGTATAATTTATTAAATTGAAATATGCCAAGTTAATTATTGAAAAGCTATCGTATGGATATTCGATGAGTTGAGTTTGGATTGTTGCTGTGAATATAATTGGGTTTGTTGTTATGAGAAACTAATTGATAGAAATAAGCTTGGTTTGAGGTTGAGAAATTTGGATTAAGTTTGATGATGTCTTAGTATTTCAATTGGAGTATTGAATTCAGGTTATGGTTGTGAATGTTTTGGGCTTTGTTGTGAGTGTTTGAAGCTGTAATTGATATTGGTTTTTCTAATTTTGATGGAATTGCTGAAAAGTTCTGACTCTATACTGAATTAGTTGAGTTGTGTGGCTGTATTCTAGTTATTGAGAGTAAGTGCTTCTTGTTGTTTTTTAGTTATCTAATGTATCAGATTGGTTGTGAAATTGACTTGTGACTGGTTAGAATTGGTTTTGGTAGTTGTTAATGTTGGTTCATGATTAATTAGAATTAAGTTTGAGAACTATTAAAAGATTGAAGCTTCATTATTAACTTGACTTTTTTATGAAATCTGAATTTAGAGATAAAATCAGTAACTCTAAAAAGTATAAGGATAACTTGTGATAATTGGAAACTATGTGGAGCAGAATTTTTGGGTGAACATATTATAAGAGAACTGGAATTATGTAAATAATACATACTTTGGGTGTTTTGGTGTCAATATTGCTAAGATTTTGGTTAAGTTAGGTGATAATGTGTGTTGGGTATTTGGAAAGTCAAAAACTATTAGTCCTTTGGTTAAAATAAAGGATGAATTGATGAAATAGAAGTTATTGATAGATTATGTGGAAATTAGTTATGATTTGATAAGAATGGAATTGGAATGATGGAGTATGTGAAAGTTGTGGATTATGGCTGAATTGTTAACTATTACGGATTGTTAAATTTCCGATTGATTGAGAATTTGCTGTGATAATTATTGAGAAAGGTTTGATAAGATGTTGAGAAAGAGGTAACACATAAGGGTGGCTAGGTTCGAGTTTTAGGGGAGGTGCTGCCGAAATTTTATAAAATCTGAGGTTTTATTTGAAAAGTCATTTTAGAAGATTTGAATTTGGAAAAATCATATTATTTGAGTTTTATTTGGATGAGAAAAGAATTATACTATTTTGAATTTGGAATTACCAAGGAAAGGTTTATATTTCAAGTTTGAATTATTTAAGAAAGGAATTATGTTTTGAATTTAATTTAACATGAAAAGAGTTATGTTTTGGGCTTGAAATAAAGGATTACTTTTCAGGAGTTTGGTGAATTTATAATATTTGAATTCGAATGATAAAGAGAAATGATTTGAGCTAAGATGTTGTAAAAGTGAAAGATGTAAAGTTTGTATAGTATGATTGAACAGAGAAAGAAAGAGGTATTGCATAAGAATGTGAAAGTGATTATGAATAATGAGAATGATAATGAATAATGATAATGAGAATGATTATGTGATGATCTGCTGCGTAAAGGCAGTTAGATAGATGGTGGTACAACCACTGAGAACGCTTTCCTGGGATACCTTGCTATAATGCTTTGCTATAAGACGGAGGTTGCTTACAGAGGTTTCGAGATTAGTGTGCTCCTGTAAGACAGAGGTTGCTTACAGTGAGTGTGTTGGGCGTATATCGGCTAATAAGTGCTGCCCTGCAAGACAAAGGTTGCTTACAGTGAATATTGCCAACAGGAAAGCCCTATCCAGACAGAGGTTGCTAGGTAACGTCGGGAGCGGGTATGTAACCGACAGATGAGCTCATTACCTGCACTAGGGCTAGACATGCATCATCCTTATTTGCGCATCTGCATTTGATTGTGTTTGCTTGTTTTATTTCTTTGTAATTGTGGTGCTTGTCTTGTTGTGATTTGTTTGTATGTTGAATTAAATACCTTGCTTGTACTTTTAGTTTCTGAATGTTTTAAAGAGATTAATAATTGACATTGTGATTGAGAATTAATTAAGTGGCTAAAAAATGATTGATATAATTAATCTTGTCATTGAGATCTGTTTTGAGTTTAGAGTCTTCGAAAGAAGTGATTAATTAGTTAAAGTAAAGCTAAGAGTATATCCAAAATGTTTGATGAAATATAGTTTCCTTGAGTATGTTAATTATTTGTATTTTATTTCATTATTTTTACGGCATTCCCATTCCCTACTGAGAACATGTGGTTTGTTCTCACCCCAAAACCTTCCACCTTTTTCAGTGACACAGGTTCGAAGACACAGTGTGAAGCTGTGGGCGATTATAGAATTTATTTATGAGTTAAGTGTGAGTTAATTTGCTTTCATAGAGTTCCCTCGCCCTTATTGCTTAAGATTTTTATTTTATACAGAGGGATAGGATTTGTATCTGAGTTTTATTTAAAATCTTTTGTATGACAGATATTATTATTAATAATTATGTGATTATTATTACTTGGTGATGTTTGCTATATGATTTTAATAAATAAAAACAAAATTTTCTGGCATTTTCTAGTAAAACTGAAACATGATATCGAACTAAAGGCTCAATATTAAATAGTTAATAAGGGAAGCAGGTCAGTAATGCCTTACTTTTGGTACGATCATGACGTATTGGAAGTTGGGTCATTACAAGAAAGCTAAAGGCTCTGAGTACCAATGATAATTCATTTGTCAAGTACTTGTGGTGTTTATGTATCAAGCAAAAAGTTTGAAAACAAAACACTTAGAGTCAAGGTTAGACTCAAGTGCAAAAGCACTCCCTTAAAGCTCAATGCTCTGAGCATCAATGATTAGAAAGTCAAGAAGACAAGAAACAAAATGAGCTAAAAGAGTCCTCTAATTAAATACTTGTGGTGCTTATGAATCAAGTGGTAATACTTGAATAAAAGCATTTAGAGTCATAGATTTGCTTTTAACTCTTGGTGCGAAGCACCCAAAAAGATAAGCTAAAAGGAGAATGAAAAGCTTGCTTCAAGGAAGGAACATAAAGAAAAATATTCCATAAAATGAGCTAGATAGAAGCATCAATCATGTGAATCTCTTTTGTGATTATAGCATGCATAAGAAAACTAGCTAACCATGAACATTACACTACCATTCTTCTTACCTTAGATTGTTAAACCTTATTACATGATTCTCTTCTTGCTTGGGGATAAGCAAGATTTAAGTTTGGTGTTGTGATGCCAAGGTATCATGACTTGTTTTTCTATGGTTTTTCACCTTTAATTTTCACTAATCATGCTTAATTATTGAGTATTTTTGTGCTTAAATCATAGATTACTTTCATCTTTTTCAGTTGATCTATTTTGCAAAAATTGGTGGAAAAAGGAAGTAAAAAGCAGAAAACAAGCATCAAAGAAGAAAGGAGCTTAAAAGTTGAAGCAGAGAAATGAAGAAGCAGAGGAAAGACCCACGTTAGTGCCACTAACGTGGACAAAAGGAGAAAGAGCCAAGTTAGTGGCATGCCACTAACGTCTTCGAAGGATATATAAGCCCACGTTAGTGGCCCCGTTAGTGCCACTAATGTGGGCACTAACGTGGAAGAAAGGGAGCTTGGCAATGTAAGTGGCATAGTTAATGCCACTAACGTTAAGAATGACCAGAGAAGCCCACGTTAGTGGCCCCGTTAGTGCCACTAACGTGGGCAATAACATGGGCAATATCTCACCTGGCAGTCTGACCATGTCTTCTTCAAACAAGAATAACTTGAGCCACAAATCTCCAATTGAGATGATTCCAGTGGCATGGGAAAGTAGGAATCTAGAGCTTTCCAAGCATATATGGCACTACATGGTGGACACCAAATTTGAGAGAGAAAACCTGCCCCAAAAGTACGACGATAAACATGGTATCAACCTGTAGTAAGGCCAGCTGACCTCTTCACCTTCCAAGAAGTGTAACGCGAGCTGTAGAGCTCCAAATGATGCGCTTCCAAAGTCATTGGAAAGTAGACATTCAAGACTTTCAAAAAATATATAATAGTTTGGGATGGACATTAAATTTGAGCTTCAGAACCTGGCATCATTAACGCCATTAATGCTGACGTTAGTGGCTGTGTTAAGCACACTAACGCCAGAGACAATGCCAGCGAACCTGTCCCCTTCAAAGGAGCATAACTTTTGTTACAAAGGTCCAATTGAGATGATTCCAGTTGCATTAGAAATATGACATTCATAGCTTTCTAACGATATATAATACTCTGTAGTGGGCTGATAATGAGATTTGCTCGATGGTCTAGATTTTCTTCTTATAGAAAAGAATTACTTCATTCTGAGCATAGCTCCAAACCAATAAACAATTCTCACATCAAAAATTTTGGTTGTCACAAAGAACAAACCCCAAATAAGAATTAATTGAAGTATTTAGACTTCGGGTCGTCTCACGAGGATAGCAATGAAGTGGTCAATTATTAGCTATGAAGGGGTAAAAGGTGGTTTGGTTGGTAAAAGGTCAAGAAATTAAATGAGCAAAATGCGTAAATCAAGCAAGCAATTAAAGAAGGTAAAATAAAGAACTCTTGGCTAAAACTTAGATAATCGAGATCACTATCCTTGTCAACAATCCACGTATTGATAATTATGCGGAACCGAGCTCATTAGGTCTACTCACTAAAGCCTTAAGTACGTGATGTCTATTCCTAGGCTTGGAGTACGTCAAATGGCTTGATCAACAGCAATCCATAAGTCCCAACCTAGCTACTAATTGACTTAGTAGTAGGTTAGAGTCAATGGTTATGAAATTGATCCCCAAGGGTTCTAAAATTACCAATTCAACAAAGCCCAAGGACTCAAGATCACTCAATCCCCTTAGCCTAGGCCAAGGGTCAAGAGAACTACTCGAAAACTATTGAAAGCATTATATCAAACACCTAATATGCTCTAAAAAAAATCATCACAAAATGCTAAAATTAAGGAGACCCATAACTATTATCAGCAAGAACTCAACAATAGCAAGCAGGATCAACATGAAAGAAATATCAACATCAAATTGCATTAATTGTAAACCAAATCCAATATGAGTTCATCATCATAAAGGAAGACAAAATGAGAAATTAACATTACAACTAAAGAGATCAAGATATGAACATGAGAAACTATAAAAGAAACAAGATGAAAGTGATAAACCCATATTTCATGAGTTCTTTTGTGCTTAATTTGAGTGATTTATACAATCCCTCACCTACTTATTTACATTAATTGCATGGTTTTACTTTCCCTTCCTTATTATGTGATGTAATTGAAAAACATGTTTCCTAAGCTTTAAAAATTAATTATTTTAATTACCTTTATTTCCATTCGATGCCGTGATTAGTGTGTTGAGTAGTTTCAGATTTTCTAAGGCAGAATGACTTAAAGGATGGAAAAGGAAACATACTAAAATGGAAGAAGAAAGCAAAACGGAGATTTAAGGAAACTGGTATCCACGCGATCGCATGGATGACGCGATCGTGTGCCAAGCACGAATCAGCAGCGTCGCGGCCGCATGACTGACGCGACCGCGTGGCAAGGAAAAGCTCCAAATTACGCGACCGCATGACCCACGCGGACGCGTGACAGAGGCCACGCACCAGAAATTGCAGAAAACGATCATAGCGATTTCTGAAGCCCTTTTTGGCCCAGATCCAAGTACAGACAGCATAGACCAGAGGTTATAAAGTGTGGGAATGCACCCATTCAAAGAGAGCTCGCATATTTTTACTTTTCAATGATTTAGATTTAGTTGAGAGGGAGATCTTCTCCTCTCTCTCTCTTAGGATTTAGGATTTCTTCTTGTTTTAAGAGTGACTCTCAATCCAGGTTTTACGTTTCTTTGTTTTAGCTTCCTTTTACTTTTATTTATTCTAACACTTGAATTGACCAGTGATTTATGAATTTCTCCCATGTTGCAGACTGTTATTTGAATTAATAATATTTGAGGTATTTTCATTTTACGATTGTTCTCTTTGATTTAAGTTACTATTGCTTCCCATCTAAGGATATTTTTATTATTCCATCAATTTTACTTTTTTCCCTTTTGGTCCTGGTTAAGAATTCAGTAACTCAACAGTTATTAAACTCAACATAATTGATAATCGTTATCTTGCTAATTGAGCTGAACTTAAGTAATCCCAACTTTTTCTTAGGAAATAAATAGGATTCAAAGGTCAATTTAATTAGTCCCTTGACTTTCCTTTGCCCTAGTACAGGTTGATCAAGTGGAGTTTAGATTCAACTTTCATTATAGTTGAGAGAGATAACTACGTTGGACCTCCAACTTCTCTTACCTTGCCAAAAATCTGCTTTACAGTATGTATTTATTCTAATTGCCATTTACTTTACTTGTCATTCAAATTACTTGCTTCTCATCTTCTAAACCCCAATTACAACCTTTATAGCCAATAATAAGAACATACTTCCTCGCAGTTCCTTGAGAAGGCGACCCGAGGTTTGAATACTCGGTTAACAATTTTTAAAGGGGTTTGTTACTTGTGACACCCAAAACGTTTGTATGAAAGGACTTTTGAAGGTTTAGAAACTATACTTGCAACGAGGATTTATCCGCAATTTTCTAGACCACGCAAAAGTTCCTCTCACCAGAAAGCAAGGAATTAAACATGGATCTATAACAATTTAACCTAATCCTAACCTAATTCTAGAGAGAAGAGGGAGCTTCTCTCTCTAGAAATCTAACTAAAGGCTCATGTTGACTAACTAATTGCTCCCCGTTTGCTTGGACTTTAATTCTGCATGAAATACACTCAGAAACAAGCTAGATTTGGGCCTGGCCAGCTCAAAAATTGCCCCCCAGCATTTTGCCTTTAAGTGGGCCACGTGAAAGTATCGGCGCGTGCGCGCCATGTGCGCGTGCGCGTCGGTTGGCTGTTTCTTAATCCACGCGTACGCGGCATGTACGCGTGTGCATCCTTATGTGAAATTACTTTTGCGCGTGCGCGCCTTGTACGCGTGCGCGTCTTTATATGAAATAACTTCTCCACGTGCGTGCCCATTGATGCATCCCCAAATCTTTGTTTCTTCATGTATTCTCCACTTTATATGTTTTTCTCCTCATTTCTTCCATTCAATACTTGCCTTATGAACCTGAAATCACTTAACAAACACATCAAGGCATCGAATGGAATTAAAGTGAATCAAAATCACCAATTTAAGGGCCTAAAAAGCATGTTTCTACACTTAAGCACAATTAAAGGGAGAATTACAAAACCATGCTATTTCATTGAATAAATGTGGGAAAAGGTGGTAAAATCCCCTAAAATAAGCACGATATAAACCACAAAATCGGGGTTTATCAAATCTCTCCACACTTAAACTGAGCACGTCCTCATGCTAAAATCAAGAAAGAAGCAAATGGTATCAACTTTTATTCAACGCATACTTACTAAATGCAATCTATCTATATGTAACCTATTTACATGAATGCAATGGTTCAGTCAAAATAAATTAATCTCCAAGAATACACATGCAAGCACAAGGGCTAAGGCATTAGCAATCAAAGAAAACCACAATTGGATTGAAACATTGAAAGATCTTACAAACTTGCAAGAGAAGATGATCATGGGTGGAAACATATAATTGAGCGATCGAACCCTTGCTGGATATATAATTGCTCTAAGCACTCAAATGTATGGGGTTGATTCACTCAATTCTCCCCCAATCATGCTTTCCAAGATTTATTTTTCATCTAACAATCAACAATTACTTTATGCATGCATACAAATATCATGAGGACTTTCGCATAGGTTGTAATGGGGTTAGGGTCAAGGTAGAATGCATATGGTCAAGTGAGCTTCAAATTTGAATCTTTGATTAACTTAAACTTCCCACCTAAGCTATGACAATCTATACAATTCCAAACAATCCTAACTACCCATTCTTCACTTTTACATACACGCATGCATTCTCTTTTGATCACCACACACATACATTGATCATTATTAAGCCTTGAACTTTGGGGTATTTTTGTCCCCTTTTTATTGCAATTCTTTTTTTTTTAGCTAAAATATATACAAGGATATCAATGTATATGGTTTACACATGATTACTACATGAGTATGCACCAATTCTCAAGATTTTCACACAACTACAAAGAATTCTTTTATCTCTACCAAATGTACCCAACTTTCCCAAATTTTAATGATGAACACTCTCACTAGCCTAAGCTAATCAAAGATCCAAACAAGGGACATTTATTGTTTTTCACATAGGCTTGTAATGTGCTACGATTAAGAACAAATGGGTTAAGCATAGGCTCAAAATTGGCTAGCAATAGAAGATAAAAGGTAGGCTATTTGGGTAAGAGAGCTATTTGAACAATGGCCTCAATCATATAAATGCATGTATACTCAAGATAATGGACATAAAGAATCAGACAAATCAAAGATTACAATCATAGGAAGAGAATAATGCACACAAGAATGAAAATAAGTGGTTATATGATGCAACCACATAATTAGGCTCAAAACTCTCATGCTTGTGTTCTTAGCTCAAAACATGATCCACAAAGTATATTAATCAAGCAAGTTCCAAAAAAAAAATTTCAACCAATTGGGGTGGTGCCTTAGAAATGAAATTCTTGGAAATTTTCATCATATTGACTAAGCTTATTCTAATGCAATGTTGTGATTTAGAAAATTTTAAAAATTTTTCCTTTAAAAATTTTTTCTAATTTACCCTCTTTTCAATCAAAACATAATTCTTATACAAAATGGGTCAACTAAGTTCTAACAATCCAAAAATTATCAAATCACAATCAAAAGCCAAAATGCAACATATATGTATATAATAATAAAAGTGTACATCAACCAAAATAAGGGTATCTACAATGACAAATATGTACAGTAATCCCAAAATGATCTCAAAGATAAAGTGCAAAATAAAATAAAGTAGCAGAAAGTAGAAATGGATGTCTGAAAGTTCACCACATAAATGCAATACACCGGTCACGAACGGTGACCTCCCCACACTTTAGGATGAAGCATCGTCCTCGATGCTACTGCTGAAGCTCGGGATGGGGGTCAACAATCGCGCCGGGCTGTGGCTCAGGCTCAGGCTGTGGCTCCTCAGGAGGCTGCTGGACCTCAGTGGTGGTCTGTGTCTCTGGTGGTGCCTCCTGCTGAATCGGCTCCTCAGTATGTTCCTCCTCCTGATCCTGCTCGTCAGAGGCGGAAGAGTCCGGGAGTGGTGGTAGCTCGATGCCCTGTGATATGAACACCTGGTCTATGCGATCGAAACGTTGTATGATACGATGCTTGCTGCGCTCCATGAAGCGAAATAGGCACTGTACCAACAGGTAAATCAGCTCAAGTGCTGGTGGTGGTGGTAAGGATGCTGCGGCTACTGAAGTAGAGGGGGTCCTGCTGCTACTGCTGATAATGAGGGCTGAGCTGCCTCCACCACTACTCTGGCTCGAGAACGGCGTCTAGGTAGAGGCTTCTCATGCACCCACCCACCCCATGGAATAGTAACCTCCTTGTCGTCGTCATCTGGGGGTGGTGGTGTCACGTCATCATCCTCCCATGGGACATCAGCTAGTGCCACTATGTTGGTAACTAATGTAGGAAATGGCAGCAGGCCACGAATGTGAGCGCGCCACATACTCTGCCTGATCAAACGGGGGAAGTTTACCTACTTCCCCTCCATCACACAACCAATCAGAACTAGCATATCCATAGGAATCTCTGAGAAGTGAGTGGTGGAGAAGACATAGTGGGCGAATATATGCTGCCAAGTCTTGGCCTCTCTCGACAGATAAGCGAATAACATCCCCTTGGGCTTCTTGTTCCCAGAATCCATCACCCAAGGGGCATCAGGTGAGGCAATCACGCGCTTCAGCGTCTCATAATCAAATGTCATGCAGTGGATGGCCACCTCTGCCTGCTTATAGGCGCATGTGTCATCAGGACGAAGTCGGCAAAGCAATGCCTCCTCAATAGCTACCTCAGTGATCAAAATCTCTCTACCCCTCACTTGAACTGAATCAAGATTGGCACGAAAGAAGTTGCAGTAGAATTCTCTCACCCATGAGATGTTAATCCTCCCCAAGTCTCTATCAACAAAGTCCAATCCCAACTCCAGAATATGGCTGTTGATGGCGCATCTCACATCATTGGGAAGGACCAGTTTCTTTTCAATATTTAGGTTTGCCTTCCGAAATTTGAGTGGGAAGCGAAGCTCACAGTAGAGGTTGGGAAACTTGATTGGATCAGTGGATGGGAGTAGCTGATTCTCTTCGTCCACATCATTCAGAGGGTCCTTAGCATAGTTCGCATAAGGTGAAGGGGTAGAGGCTTTAGAGCGCTTTCTCTTCTTTGAAGTAGTGGCAATAGCTTTTCCTTTATCTGACATCCTGAAAAACAGATGTAATATGATATAAGCAATTAGCCAAATAGATGTATAGCTGATGCATGGAAACTTGTCTCTCAACAAATTTTCCTCGGCAAGTATACCGAATTGTTGTCAAGTAAAAACTCACAATAGAGTGAGGTTGAATCCCACAGGGATTGATTAGTCAAGTAACTTTAATCAGAGGAATGTTCTAGTTGAGCTAAGCAGAAATTGAGTTGATATTTGCAGAAATGTAAATGGCGGGAAAGTAAATAACAGAAAGTATAAATGCTGGAAATAAAGAGCAAAATGTAAATGGCGGAAAGTAAATTGCAGAATCTTAAATGGGGATTTGGGGAAATAAACATAAAAGTAAATGGCAGAAAGTAAAGAAAATGGGTAAGATCAGAAATGAGGGATTCATTGGGCTCAGGAGATGTTGTATTCTCTGGATCAAGTTCATTCTCATCTTTTCCTCAATCAATGTATTCATTGATCTTCTTGGCAATCTTAAGTGATTAGATTCCAATTCCTTGGCAACCCAATCTGTCAAATCTTGATCAATAGCCAATTCCTTGGTCTAATTGCTCATGAGAAGAGATGAAGTATGGTCACTGATTATACCACATGTATTCCCAAATCAAAGTGTTGGTAGGATTATATGTCAATATATCCATCCAAACCCCAATTTGGTCCAACATGAGAAAGCATTTCTAGCATGATCTCTTCATTCCTCTTCCAAGGTTCCGAAGAAATCCAAGTATGAATAGCTTTTTTTCCAAGACAACTACCCAATAGGATAAAGATTGAAAGATTTCTAGTAAAATCAAGAGAAAAGAAAAAGAAGAATAATGAAAATTATTATTGATCCATCAAATTACAACAGAGTTCCCTAACCCAATTGGTGCACGAATTGTAAATCACACTTTTCACAACTCGTACCACTAACCAGCAAGTGCACTGGGTCGTCCAAGTAATACCTTACATGAGTAAGGGTCGATCCCACCGAGATTGTTGGCTTGAATCAATCTATGGTTATCTTGTAAATCTTAGTCAAGAGATTAATAATAAAAATTACTTTTGTTTATGAAAACTAAATAACATGAAATAAATGTTACTTGTTATGTAGTAATGAAGAACAGATTGAGGTTTTGGAGATGCTCTGTCTTCTGAATCTCTGCTTTCCAACTGTCTTCTTCTTCACGCACGCAGGTCTCCTTCCATGGCAAGCTGTATGTTGGTGGATCACCGTTGTCAATGGCTACCATCCGTCCTCTCAGTGAAAATGGTCCAAATGCGTTGTCACCGCACGGCTAATCATCTGTCGGTTCTCACTCATTTTGGAATAGGATCTATTGATCCTTTTGTGTCTGTCACTATGCCCAGCACTCATGAGTTTGAAGCTCATCACAGTCATCCCATCCCAGATCCTACTCGGAATACCACAGACAAGGTTTATACTTTTCGGATCTCAGGAATGGCCGCCAATAATCCTAGCCTATACCACGAAGACTCTGATCATGAACAAGAGGCTAAGAGATACACACTCAATCTAAGGTAGAACTGAAGTGGTTGTCAGGCACACGTTCATAGGTTGAGAATGATGATGAGTGTCACGGATCATCACATTCATCACGGTTAAGTACAAGCGAGTATCTTAAAACAGAAACAAGCGTGATTGAATAGAAAACATAAGTAATTGCATTAATTCATCGAGACACAGCAGAGCTCCTTACCCCCAATCATGGAGTTTAGAGACTCATGCCGTAGAGATACAATGTAAAACGTGAAAATGTCATGATCAAAATAAATCTTGAAAAGTTGTTTAAATACTAAATTAGTAACCTAGGTTTACAGAAAATGAGTAAACTATGATAGATAGTGCATAAATCCACTTCCGGTGCCCACTTGGTGTGTGATGGGGCTGAGACTCCAGGTTGTAACCTATTTTGGGCGTTTAACTCCAACTTGTAACCTGTTTCTGGCGTTTAATGCCAGAATAGGGCAGAGAACTGGCGTTGAACGCCAGTTTGCGTCATCTAAACTTTGGCAAAGTATGGACTATTATATATTGCTGGAAAGCCCCGGATGTGTACTTTCCAACGCAATTGAGAGCGTGCCATTTGGACTCTTGTAGCTCCAGAAAATCTATTTTGAGTGTAGGGAGGTCAGAATCCAACAACATCTGCAGTCCTTTTTCAGCCTCTGAATCAGAATTTACTTAGGTCCCTCAATTTCAGCCAGAAAATACCTGAAATCATAGAAAAACACACAAACTCATAGTAAAGTCCAAAAATGTGAATTTTTCATAAAAACTAATAAAAACATAGTAAAAACTAACTAAATCATACTAAAAACTATGTAAAAACAATGCCAAAAAGCGTATAAATTATCCGCTCATCACAATACCAAACTTAAATTGTTGCTTGTCCCCATGCAACTGAAAATCAAATAGGATAAAAAGAAGAGAATATACTATAAGTTCCAAAATATCAATAAAATTAGATCCAATCAGATGAGCAGGACTAGTAGCTTTTTGCCTCTTGAATAGTTTTGGCATCTCACTTTATTCATTGAAGTTCAGAATGATTAGCATCTATAGGAACTTAGAATTTAGATAGTGTTATTGATTCTCCTAGTTCCGTATGTTGATTCTTGAACACAGCTACTTTATGAGTCTTGGCCGTGGCCCTAAGCACTCTGTTTTCCAGTATTACCACCGGATACATACATGCCATAGACACATAACTGGGTGAACATTTTCAGATTGTGACTCAACTTTGCTAAAGTCCCCAATTAGAGGTGTCCAGGGTTCTTAAGCAAACTCTGTTTTTGCTTTGGACCTTGACTTTAACCGCTCAGTCTCAAGTTTTCACTTGACACCTTCACGCCACAAGCACATGGTTAGGGACAGCTTGGTTTAGCCGCTTAGGCCAGGATTTTATTCCTTTAGGCCCTCCTATCCATTAATGCTCAAAGCCTTGGATCCTTTTTACCCTTGCCTTTTGGTTTTAAGGGCTCTTGGCTTTTTGCTCTTGCCTTTTGGTTTAAAGAGCTTTTGGCTTTTTCTGCTTGCTTTTTCTTTTTCTTTCTCTTTTTTTTTTCGCCATTTTTCTTTGCAAGCTTTTGTATTCACTGCTTTTTCTTGCTTCAAGAATCAATTTTATGATTTTTCAGATTATCAATAACATTTCTCCTTTTCATCATTCTTTCAAGAGCCAATATATTTAACATTCATAAACAACAAATTCAAAAGACATATGCACTGTTCAAGCATTCATTCAGAAAACAAAAAGTATTGTCACCACATCAAAATAATTAAACTAATTTCAAGGATGAATTCGAAACCATGTACTTCTTGTCCTTTTGTAATTAAAACATTTTTCATTTAAGAAAGGTGATGGATTTATAGGACATTCATAACCTTAAGGCATAGACTCTAATCTTTATTCATTATTTAATAGAAATAATATAAAATAGGCATAAAAAGCAGACAATTAGTAATAAAAAAAAGGAAATTAAAGATATAAAGAAAAATGACTCTAATTCTAATACTCATGTACTTTTAAAATAGATAAAATGTTATCATAGAGTTAGGACTCAACAACCTTTGCTTTGGGAGGTAGATGCCTCTTTAGTCTGTGGGGTGCTTGGCCCTTCAAGAGATAGCTTCTGGCGCTTCAGCTCTTTCAGTTCACTCCCTTGCTCTTCTTGTTCCCTAAGCAGTTTGCAGAGCATGCTATTTTGATTTTGCTGTTCTTCCTTCAGTTGGTCCACAGCTTCTTGCAACTTGGTGACAGATGCTTCTAGGCGCTCCCAGTATTCAATTTGAGGAATTTCTGGGAGGAACTCCTGTGCTCTCCTCTTGATGGGGTCGTCCTACACTTGTCCTTCCATTGATTTTTTTGTGATTGGTTGCTCAACTGAGATATACTTATCTACTCCCATTTTTACCCCAGCATCTTTGCATAACAGAGAGATCAAGCTTGGATAAGCCAATTTGGCATCTTTGGAGTTCTTGTTTGCAATTTTGTAAAGCTCACAAGAAATCAGCTGATGAACTTCCACTTCTTTTCCCAGCATAATGCAATGAATTATCACTGCTATTTTGATGGTGACTTCAGAGTGGTTGCTAGTGGGCAATATAGAGTGCCCAATGAAGTCCAGCCACCCTCTGGCGACTGGTTTGAAATCTCCTCTTTTGAGTTGGTTTGGGACACCCTTTGTGTTGGTTGTCCATTTGGCTCCAGGGAGGCATACGTCCTCTAAGATTTTGTCCAAGCTCTGATTTGGTCTCATCATTCTCCTATTAAAGGAGTCTGGATCATCTTGCAGTTGAGGCAGCTTGAAGATCTCCCTTATTTTGTCAGGGTGGGTGTGAACAATCTTCCCTCTGACCAGAGTTTGATAGTCATAGAATGCGGTTCCAGGTATTCTCTGCCTGTCTGTTTGCCACAGATTAGAGTAGAATTCCTGAACCATGTTTCTTCCCACCTTTGTTTCAGGATTAGCTAGGACTTTCCAGCTCCTGTCTCGAATTTCCTCTTGGATCTCCGGATATTCGTCTTCTTTCAGATCGAATTTAACTTCCAGGATCACTGACCTTAGACCCATTATTTTGTAGTAATGGTCTGAATTTTCTTTGGTTAAGAACTTCTCTTGATTCTAAAGTGGTTTTGGAATATTCCCTTTCTTGCCTCTTGAGTTGGTTTGTTTTTCTTTAGGAGCCATGATCTTGGGGGGTATTGGCTTAGTGATCACGGATAAACACACCAAACTTAGAGGTTTGCTTATCCTCAAGCAAAAGAAAAGAAAGGAGAGGGATAGAGGGAGAGCCAAGTTCGAATTGTAGAAGAGAGGGGGAGGCCGAACGAGGATTTAAAGGGAAAGGGGGTGGGTTTTGAAAATTTTTGAAAAAGATAAGATAGAAAATGTGATTTGGAAAAGATAAGTATGATAGGAAAAGATGTAATTTAAAATTGAAAAGATATGAAAGATATTTGAAAAAGATAGATTTGATCTAAAAATATTGTGAAGATTTGAAAAAGATATTGATGATTTTGAAAAAAAAATTGAAAAAGATAGATTTGTTTCGAAAAAGATTTGAGAAGAGGTTGAAGAAGAATTGAGAAAGATTTAATTTTATGATTAAGATATCTTTCGTCACTGGGCATTTTTCTGAACGCCCAGGATGCTGCAGGTATGGCGTTAAACGCCCAGAATGGTATCATTACTGGCGTTAAACGCCTAGTAGATGCTTCTTTTGGGCGTTTAACGCCCAAATATACCTCTTACTGGCGTTTTCTTGCCAGTGAGCTCTTTCTCCCTATTTTGTATTCTGAATCCTTCTGTAACCCTGTGAACTTATGCAATTGATTCTTTACCTTGAAGATTATTTATATTAAACTTTTATAACTAAAAATAGATAATTAAATAAATAAAAAGCTTTGCTAATGGTTGAGTTGCCTCCTAGCAAGCGCTTCTTTATTGTCTTTAGCTAGACCTTGCTGAGCTTTTAATCTAGCCTCAGCCTTGAGCACTCTTGCTCAACATTGCCTTCAAGATAATGATTGATTCTTTGTCCATTAACAATGAACTTCTTATTAGAATCAATGTCTTGAAGCTCCACATAGCCATATGGTGACACATTTGTGATCACATAGGGTCCCCTCCACCGGGATTTCAGTTTCCCGGGGAATAGCCTGAGCCTAGAGTTAAACAGCAGAACCTTCTGTCCTGGTTCAAAGACTCTAGATGACAGCTTTCTGTCATGCCACCTTTTTGCTTTCTCTTTGTAAAGCTTGGCATTTTCGAAAGCAGTGAGTCTGAATTCCTCTAGCTCATTCAGATGGAGCAATCTTTTTTCTCCAGCTAATTTGGCATCAAAGTTTAGGAATCTGGTTGCCCAGTAGGCTTTGTGTTCCAGTTCCATGGGCAGATGGCAGGCTTTACCATACACAAGCTGGTATGGAGAGGTCCCTATAGGAGTCTTGAATGCTGTTCTGTAAGCCCACAGAGCATCATCCAAGCTTCTTGCCCAATCTTGTCTACGGGTGCTTATAGTCCGTTCCAGGATTCTTTTTAGTTCTCTATTAGAGACTTCAGCTTGCCCGTTTGTCTGTGGATGATATGGAGTTGCCACCTTGTGACTAATTCTATACCGGACCATAGCAGAGTAAAGCTGTTTGTTGTAGAAGTGAGTGCCCCATCACTAATTAGTGCTCTATGGACACCAAACCTGCTGAAGATATGTTTCTAGAGGAATTTCAGCACTGTCTTACTATCATTAGTGGGTGTGGCAATGGCCTCTACCCATTTGGATACATAGTCGACTGCCACCAGAATATAAGTGTTTAAGTATGATGGTAGGAAAGGCCCCATGAAGTCAATACCCCATACATTAAACAACTCAATCTCCAAGATTCCTTGTTGAGGCATGGCATAACCATGAGGCAGATTAACAGCTCTTTGGAAACTGTCACAGTTACGTATAAACTCTCGAGAATCTCTATAGAGGGTAGGCCAGTCACATTGGAGGATCCTGGTGGCTGTTCGCTCACCTCCGAAGTGGCCCCCATATTGTGACCCATGGCAATGCCATAAGATCTTCTGTGCTTCTTCTCTAGGCACACACCTTCGGATTATTCCGTCTGCACATCTATTAAAGAGATAGGGTTCATCCCACAAGTAGTACTTTGCATCAGTAATTAATTTTTTCTTTTGTTGCCTGCTGTACTCCTTGGGTATGAACCTTGCAGCTTTATAGTTTGCAATGTCTGCAAACCATGGTGTTTCCTGAATGGGGAACAAATGCTCATCCAGAAAGGTTTCAGAGATCTCAATAGAGGGAAAGGACGCCCCTTCTACTGGTTCTATCTGGGACAGATGATCAGCCACTTGGTTTTTTGTCCCTTTTCTGTCTCTTATTTCTATATCAAACTCTTCCAGAAGCAACACCCATCTTATGAGCCTGTGTTTTGAATCCTGCTTTGTAAGTAGATATTTAAGAGCAGCATGGTCAGTGTACACAATCACTTTTGATCCTACTAAGTATAATCTGAACTTGTCAATAGCATAAACCACTGCAAGCAATTCTTTTTCTGTGGTTGTGTAGTTTTTCTGGGCATTATTTAAAACGCAGCTAGCATAATAAATGACATGCAGAAGCTTGTCATGCCTCTGCCCCAATACTGCACCAATGGCATGATCACTGGCATCACACATTAGTTCGAATGGTAATGTCCAGTCTGGTGCAGAAATAACTGGTGCTGTGACCAGCTTAGCTTTCAGAGTTTCAAATGCCTGCTGACACTCTGTGTCAAACATAAATGGCGTGTCAGCAGCTAGCAGGTTGCTCAGGGGTTTTGCAATTTTTGAAAAATCTTTTATAAACCTCCTATAGAATCCTGCATGCCCTAGAAAGCTTCTGATTGCCTTAACATTGACAGGTGGTGGTAATTTTTCAATTACCTCCACCTTAGATTGATCCACCTCTATTCCCTTGTTCAAAATCTTGTGCCCAAGGACAATCCCTTCAGTCACCATAAAGTGACATTTTTCCCAGTTTAAAACCAGGTTAGTCTCTGGCATCTTTTCAGAACCAGTGTCAGGTGATTAAGATAGGAGCTGAATGAGTCTTCATATACTGAGAAGTCATCCATGAAGACTTCCAAAAATTTTTCTACCATATCAGAGAAAATAGAGAGCATGCATCTCTGAAAGGTTGCAGGAGCATTACACAGCCCAAATGGCATCCTTCTGTAGGCAAATACTCCAGATGGACATGTGAATGCTGTTTTCTCTTGATCCTGGGGATCTACTGCAATTTGGTTGTAACCTGAATAGCCATCCAAAAAGCAGTAATAATCATGACCTGCTAGTCTTTCTAGCATCTGGTGGCTGTATTGAGCCTTCTGTAGTCAATACACATGCGCCACCCTGTAACTGTTCTTGTAGGAACTAGTTCATTTTTTTCATTATGAACCACTGTCATGCCTCCCTTTTTGGGGACAACTTAGACAGGGCTCACCCAGGGGCTATCAGAAATAGGATAAATAATCCCAGCCTCCAGTAATTTGGTGACCTCTTTCTGCACCACTTCCTTCATGGCTGGATTTAGCCGCCTCTGAGGTTGAATCACTGGCTTAGCATCATCCTCCAATAGGATCTTGTGCATGCATCTTGCTGGGCTGATGCCCTTAAGATCACTTATGGACCACCCAAGAGCTGTCTTATGTGTCCTTAGCACTTGAAGTAGCGCTTCCTCTTCCAGAGGATTTAAAGCAGAGCTTATAATCACCAGAAAAGTGTCACCTTCTCCCAGAAATGCATATTTCAGGGATGGTGTTAATGGTTTGAGCTCAAATTTAGGAGGTTTTTCCTCTTCTTGAGGAAGTCTCAGAGGCTCTTTTAATTCCTCTGAATCCTCCAGATCAGGCTGAACATCTTTAAAGATGTCTTCCAGCTCTGATTCGAGACTCTTAGCCATATTGATCTCCACTACGAAAGAGTCAATAAGATCAACTTTAATGCAGTCTTTTGGTGTGTCTGGATGCTGCATGGCTTTGACAGCATTCAACTTAAACTCATCCTCATTGACTCTTAGGGTTACTTCCCCCTTTTGGGCATCAATGAGAGTTCGTCTAGTTGCTAGGAAAGGTCTTCCTAGAATGAGAGTAGCACTCTTGTGCTCCTCCATTTCCAACACTACAAAGTCAGTGGGGAAGGCGAATGGCCCAACCCTGACAATCATGTCTTCAATCACGCTTGATGGGTATTTAATGGAGCCATCAACAAGTTGGAAACATATACGGGTTGGTTTGACTTCTTCAGTTAAACCAAGCTTTCTGATAGTGGATGCAGGTATTAGGTTGATGCTTGCCCCAAGATCACATAAAGCTGTCTTGGTGCAATTATCCTCTAATATGCATGGTATCACAAAGCTCGTGGGATCTTTAAGCTTTTCTGGAAAGCTTTTCAGAATGACTGCACTGCATTCTTCAATGAGGAGAACTCTTTCAGTTTCTCTCTAATCCTTCTTATGACTCAATATCTCTTTCATGAACTTGGCATAAGAGGGTATTTGCTCAATTGCCTCTGCAAACGGAATCTTTATTTCAAGAGTCCTAAAATAGTCTGCAAAGCGGGCAAATTACTTATCCTGCTCCTCTTGGCGGAGTTTTGGAGGATAAGGCATCTTGGCTTTGTATTCCTTAACCTTAGTTGCTGCAGATTTATTTCCTACAGAGGTGGTTGGAGAAACCTTTTTAGAAGGGTTGCTATCAGCACTTGTGTGTGTCTGATCCCTCACTGGCATTTGGATGCTAGGGTTAGAAGCTTGATTGGCATTGGACGCCAACTTCTTGCCTGTTTCTGGCGTTTGAACGCTAGACTTGAGCTTCCATTGGGCGTTTGATGCCAACTCCTTGCCTGTTTCTGGCGTTTGAACGCCAGAGTTGTCCCTCTCTGGGCTCTAACTGTCCTCAGAGGGATTTTGGATAATATTTTGTTCATCCTCTGTCAGTTGTTCATTCCTTGGCTTTCTGCTGCTCTGAAGTAATGTATTTAATGTTTTCCCACTTCTTAATTGAACTGCCTGGCACTCTTCTATTATCTGCTTTGATAACTGCTATTTTGTCTGATTCAATTGTGCTTCCATATTTTTATTAGCATTTTTAGTGTCTTGTAACATCTCCTTGAATTCTGCAAGCTATTTTGTTAGAAAAGACAATTGTTGATTAAGTTCAGCAACTTGTTCTGGAGGACCAAGTTCAGTAGACACTGCTTTGGCTTCTTCTTTTATGGAGGACCCACTACTTATGTACAGATGCTGATTTCTAGCAACTACATCAATAAGCTCTTGTGCCTCTTCAATAGTTTTTCTCATGTGTATAGATCCACCAGCTGAGTGGTCTAGAGATATCTGAGCTCTTTCTGTAAGTCCATAGTAGAAGATGTCTAATTGCACCCACTCTGAAAACATTTCAGGGGGGCATTTCCTTAGCATCCCTCTGTACCTCTCCCTGGCGTTATAAAGGGATTCATTATCCTCTTGTTTAAAGCCTTGGATGTCCAGCCTTAGCTGTGTCATCCTTTTTGGAGGGAAGTATTGATTCAGGAATTTGTCTGATAACTGTTTCCATGTTCTTATGCTTGTTGTGGGTTGGTTATTTAACCACCTCTTAGCTTGAACTTTTACAGCAAACGAAAATAGTAACAGTCTGTATACATCCTGATCTACCTCTTTGTCACGTACTGTGTCAGTAATTTACAAGAATTGTACCAGAAACTCAGTAGGTTCTTCCTGTGGAAGACCAGAATACTGGCAGTTTTGCTGCACAATGACAATGAGATGAGGATTTAGCTCAAAACTGCCTGCTTTGATGGGAGGTATACAGAAACTACTCCCATATGCAGTAGTAGTGGGATTAGCATATGATCCTAGAGTCCTCCTGGACTGTTCATTTCCACTTAGATCCATGATGGATAAAATGGAATTGATCTGAATTGCAAAGAAAATATATTTTTGTTTTTATTTTATTGAAGTAGAACAAACCAAATTATTAAGATAAATAAAAATAATAAGATAAAATAAAATAAAATAATTAGAAATTAAAATGTAAATTTCGAAAACCAAGAGAAAAATAAATTTGAAAATGAAAATAATTGCTTAATTGAGAAGATTTGAAAAACTTTGGATATGATTTTTGAAAAAGATTTTGAATTTTGAAAAGATTTGATTTTTAAAATAAAAATCTGAATTTTTAAAAGTAATTTTCGAAAATTCAATTTAAAATAAAGAGAAAAGATATTTTCGATTTTAATGAAGAAAGAGAAAAACAATAAAATGACACAAGACTTAAAATTTTTAGATCTAATGCTCCTTGTTTTTCGAAAGTTTTGGAGAGAAAACACCAAGGAACACCAAACTTAAAGATTTTAAGATCGAAACACAAAGAAGCCTCACGAACACTTTGAAGACTCACAAGAACATAAAAAGAACACCAAACTTAAAACTTTTAGAAAACAAAAAATGAGTTTTCGAAAATAAAAAATAACAAGAGAACACCAAACTTAAAAGTTTGACATGAGATTTAATCAAAGAAAAATTATTTTTAAAAAATTTTTAAAAGGAAGATTCCCAATTATCAAGAACATAAACACAATGCTCTAGCCAATTGAGTTATAAGTTTAAAGTGTTTTAAAAAAAATATTTAATGTAAATTTTTTTTTTATATTTTGGATACTAATAATTTGAAAATGCACAAGAAAAACAAGAAAAATCACAATAGAAGAAAAACTAAAGATCAAACAAGGAAAATAAACAAGAACAACTTGAAGATTAAGAAAGAATAATAAAAACAAATTCAAAAATTTAAAAGAAAATAAAAACATGCAATTGACACCAAACTTAAAATATGAAACTAAACTCAAATAGAAAAACTCAATTATTAGTTTAGAAAAATTTTCGAAAAATTTAAAAAGAGAAAATAAGGATTAAAAAAAATTTTCAACCACAAACAATAATAGAAGACGCAATTTTAGTGACTCTAAACTAAAAAGATAAATTTTTCCTAATCTAAGCAACAAAATAAACCGTCAGTTTTCCAAACTCGAACAATCCCCGGCAACGGCGCCAAAAACTTGGTGCACGAATTGTAAATCACACTTTTCACAACTCGTACCACTAACCAGCAAGTGCACTGGGTCGTCCAAGTAATACCTTACGTGAGTAAGGGTCGATCCCATGGAGATTGTTGGCTTGAATCAATCTATGGTTATCTTGTAAATCTTAGTCTGGAGATTAATAATAAAAATTACTTTTGTTTATGAAAACTAAATAACATGAAAAAAAGGTTACTTGTTATGCAGTAATGAAGAACAGATTGAGGTTTTGGAGATGCTCTGTCTTCTGAATCTCTGCTTTCCTACTGTCTTCTTCTTCACGCACGCAGGTCTCCTTCCATGGCAAGCTGTATGTTGGTGGATCACCATTGTCAATGGCTACCATCCATCCTCTCAGTGAAAATGGTCCAAATGCGCTGTCACCGCACGTCTAATCATCTGTCGGTTCTCACTCATGTTGGAATAGGATCCATTGATCCTTTTGCGTTTGTCATTACGCCCAGCACTCGTGAGTTTGAAGCTCATCACAGTCATCCCATCCCAGATCCTACTCAGAATACCACAGACAAAGTTTAGACTTTCCGGATCTCAGGAATGGCCGCCAATAATCCTAGCCTATACCACGAAGACTCTGATCATGAACCAAGAGGCTAAGAGATACACACTCAATCTAAGGTAGAACGGAAGTGGTTGTCAGGCACGCGTTCATAGGTTGAGAATGATGATGAGTGTCACGGATCATCACATTCATCATGGTTAAGTACAAGCGAGTATCTTAGAACAGAAACAAGCGTGATTGAATAGAAAAAAGAAGTAATTGCATTAATTCATCGAGACACAGTAGAGCTCCTCACCCCCAATCATGGAGTTTAGAGACTCATGCCATAGAGATACAATGTAAAACGTGAAAATATCATGAGATTCAAAATAAAAATCTCTAAAAGTTGTTTAAATACTAAATTAGTAACCTAGGTTTACAGAAAATGAGTAAACTATGATAGATAGTGCATAAATCCACTTCCGGGGCCTACTTGGTGTGTGCTGGGCTGAGACTTGAGCTTTACACATTCCTAGGCTGTTTTTGGAGTTAAACGCCAGGTTGTAACCTGTTTTGGGCGTTTAACTCCAACTTGTAACCTGTTTCTGGCGTTTAATGCCAGAATAGGGCAAAGAACTGGCGTTGAACGCCAGTTTGCATCATCTAAACTTGGGAAAAGTATAGACTATTATATATTGCTGGAAAGCCCTGGATGTCTACTTTCCAACGCAATTGAGAGCGCGCCATTTGAACTTCTGTAGCTCCAGAAAATATATTTCGAGTGTAGGGAGGTTAGAATCCAACAGCATCTGCAGTCCTTTTTCACACAAACTCATAGTAAAGTCCAGAAATGTGAATTTTGCATAAAAACTAATAAAAACATAGTAAAAACTAACTAAATCATACTAAAAACTATGTAAAAATAATGCCAAAAAGCGTATAAATTATCCGCTCATCACCAATGAAAGGGGTTTAGTTTTTCATAGCTCTGGAAATAGAAAGCATAAATGAAAAGTACATTTTCAAAATAAAACTAGAAGTTGCAGAGAAAGTAAAATATACAGAGTGTAGTTCTCCAAAATGCCAAAAGCTCCCTACTAGTTCAAAACTACTCCTATATATACTACTCTTCTGATCTTCTAGTTGGCTCTTCAAGTCTTGGATATGGGCCTTTGGATCTTTAGTTGAAGCAGTTACAGTCTTCAGTGGGCTCAGCTTTGCTTGCAGAAAAAGTGTGAGTTAGGCATGGACGTTAGTTAGGACGTTAGTGGTGTTAACGTTAAGTGAAAATGTGGGTTCGAGAACGTTAGTGACGATCACCTTTTTCACTAACATTCCAAGCCAAAAATGATCCACGTTAACTTCAACGTTAGTGGCACTAACGTGACCACTAATGTTGCCTCTTGGTCCTTCGCAAACGTTATTGGCATTCACCTTTTGCAACAACGTTGCTTATTGCCCCTTTTCCCCACGTTAGAGTTCACGTTAGTATAACTAACGTGACCCTTAATGTGGGCATGCCTAAGCTTCGAGAGCGTTAGTGACACTTACCTTTGTCACTAACGCGTCAAACGCCCCTTCTTCCCACGTTAGTGCCTCACGTTAATTGCATTAATGTGACCACTAACGTGGTGGTGATTGCCATCTCCAACGTTAGTGACAAAGGTGAGTGTCACTAACGTTGGCCCATCATTTCTTTCTTCCATGTTAGCTTCCACGTTAATGTAATTAACGTGGCAACTAACGTGGGCAATATTGGGCACTGTACGAAGTATTTGAAATACAGGAAAGAAATACCATTCCGGCAATATTTCCAAAGGAGTTGCAAATGGATCCGCGGGTTCCCCAATCATTGATGGTTCTAAAACTGCTAAACCTACGTTACAGGCAATAGTACCTACCGCCGTATGAAAGCAATACTCTAACCACTGAGTTAAGTAGGTCATTTTTTACAAAAAATGGAAAGAAAAGGGAAGGAGGGTACCCGTCTATCAGATCAATGGATTCTAAAAGGAATATTAAATATACGCAATACCAAGGCAATATCAATAAAAAAGAATTTGATCACGGAATATTCATCTTGACAAGAATTTTTGGATATAATATGATCAAATATGTATCAAAAACGCAAGGGCTATAGCTCAGTTAGGTAGAGCACCTCGTTTACACGCGCGCCAATGTTTTTTTTTTTCAAAGGAGTCCATCATGTAATTAAAAGAATTGATCTTTTTGAGAAATCGATGTCTTACTCCACTTTAGGGAACAAAACAAGAGAACAATAGTCTGACAAAGGGTTGAGACGTGTCACTAACGTTGGCGATTCCTTGTTCCTCCCACATTAGAGTTCACGTTAATGTAATTAACGTGACTCTTAACATGGCCAATTGTGCCCTTTTGGAACGTTAGTGGTATTCACTTTTACCACTAACATTGGAGCTTCCCTTTTCCTCCACGTTAGCTTCCACGTTAATGTAATTAATGTGGCCACTAACGTGGGCTATAATGGCTTTCGAAGGCATTATTGGTGATCACTTTTTCCATTAACGTTGCAAGCTAGCTCCCATTCCATGTTAGTAGTCGCGTTAGTTAGACTAACGTGGCTCTTCCTTGCTTCTTTTGTCCTGAAATCAAGCAAATAAAGTGCATCAAAGCTTGGTTCTAAATCATGAGATCATGCATCATCCATTTTATCATTCAATTCATGCATAATTCTCATAAAATCATGTAAAATTCACAATGTTTGCTTGAATCAAGATGTAAGTGAATATCTACCGAAAACTTGCTTATTTACTAAGAAAATGCATGAAACTACCCTAAAACAGTAAAGAAAAGGTCAGTGAAACTGGCCAAGATGCCCTGGCATCACAACACCAAACTTAAAGCTTGCTTGTCCCTAAGCAAGTACTGAAACATAAGAATGATGAATGAAAGAACAAGAGAAATAAGTTCTTATTATAGAAGTAAAGCTCTTGGTTTATGGGGTTTCATGCATAGCAACTTAGGTTCATTCCTTTACTGGTTTCTAGGTCCTTATCATGCTCTTGAATACTTGCTTGATTGCATCCTATGAGATCCTTATTTTTTTTATCCTCCCTTTTTTTCTCAAGGTTTATTGCATCCTTAGGCTAAGTGCTCTGTGAGGGGACAACTCTTTAATATAAGCTTTCAGCCAACACTCCCGAACCAATTGGTTCAAGGTACTAGGTGTTGAAACACCCCTAAGGACTTACTCCCTCAAGTCTCTCTCCCCCATACATGCACACCACAGGCACATGGTTTGTTATTTTCTTTCCTTGAGGCCTTGGTGTCCAGCACCTCTTTGGGTTACTAAATGTTCTGTAGCAAGGTTGCTCTTGATAGTTGATAAACCCCATTTGTAGGGTTTATCTTGTGCTTGATTTAGGGGATTTTATAACCTTTTACCCACATTTATCCAATAAAATAGCATGATTTTATAACTTCTCCTTTAATTGTGCTTAAGAGTGAACACATGCTTTTTAGGACTTAGAATAGCTAAATTTAATTCACCTTGATTCCATTAGATGCCTTGATATGTTTGTTAAGTGATTTCAGATTTAGGAGGCAAAGATTGGATCAAGGGAATGAAGGAAAAGCATGTAAAAATGGAAAACTCATGAAGAAATGAAGGAATCACAAAAGCTGTCAAGCCGACCTCTTCGCACTTAATCGACCATAACGTGAGCTACAGAGGTCCAAATGATGCGGTTCCAGTTGTGTTGGAAAGCTAACATCTGGGGCTTCAAAATAATATAAGATTTTCCATAGTTGCATCATGTTTAGGGGGCGCACACGCGGCATGTATGCGTACACGCCGATTTGGACGAGATTCATTAAAAGCAATTAGTGGCCAGCGAATTCTAAAGCCTTGTGGGCCCAATCCAACTCATTTCTGATGCTATTTGACCCAAGGATTGAAGAGGGATGAGACACCTAGTCATTAGTTTAGTTTTATTTTAGTTTTATTATGCTTTAGTTAGTTTTAGATAGAGAAGCTCTCACTTCTCTCTAGAATTAGGAGTAGATTAGATCTAGATTAGGAATTCTTAGATCTAGGTTAATTTCATGCTTTGATTTACTTTTCCTTTTGCAATTCTTCTTCTTCTACCTTTCCTCTCTCTAGTTTAGCATTTAATTAATATAATTCTCTACTTTTATGTTGATGCATCTTTGTTCTTCCATTTTTATTTTAATGCAATTTATGTTTCCATGTTCCTTTATTGATCATTTGATTTGTTGTTGTTTAATTTCTTGCAATTGAGTAGTGTAGATTTACTTTCCTTGCACTCTTTACTATGCTTTTCTTTTGTGCCTTCCAAGTATTTGATGAAATGCTTGGTTGGATTTTAGTGTAGATTTTGTTCCTCTTGGCTATGGTAGAGTAATTAGTGACACTTGAGTTATCTAATTCCTTTGTTGATTGATAATTAGAAGTTGCTAATTGATTTGGATACTACTAAAGCTAGTCTTTCCCTTTGGAGTTGGCTAGGACTTGTGGAATCAAGTTGATTCATCCACTTGACATTCCTCCATGGTTAGAGGTTAACTAAGTGGTAGCAATGGATAATTGTGGTCACAATTGAGGAGGATAATTAGGATAGGACTTCTAATTCTCACAACCTTGCCAAGAGCTTTCTAGTTGTTAGTTTATTTTCCTTGTCATTTACTTTTCATGTCTAATATCTCAAAAACCCCAAACATAGCTCCATAACCAATAACAAGACACTTTATTATGATTCCTAGGGAGAACGACCCAAGGTTCAATACTTCGGTTTATAAAATTAGGGGTTTGTTACTTGTGACAAACAATTTTTTGTATGAAAGGACTATTGTTGGTTTAGACACTATACTTGCAACGAGATTTCAATTGTGAATTCTAGACCACACAAAAGTCCAATCATCAATAGTGGATTTTCAGTTGATAATCCCGGGTTAGTTAACCCAAGTTACCAAGTGATGAAGCGCTCCTAAGAACTTATTCATCCAAGCAGATCTTTGGTACAGGATCACCACAGACACATCCCTCAAGATTTAAACCCTTGGTGCCTAGCCTTATTTCTTATTATTTCTTTCTTTTTCAAACTCTTATTGTTTTTTCTCTTTTTCTTATTAGGATCTTGTTGTTTGGTTAATCTCATAGAATGTGCTTCAAGCATGTTCTTCAGTACACATAAGTGCCCTCATACCTTATAAGTGATCCAACTTAGCTAATCAATTATCCCACCACCAACCTTGAGGACTTATTTCACCATATGAACCCTACTCTAGTTTCTTTCATAACATTCTCTTTCATTAAATTCAAAGGGCAAGCATACAAGTAAGTATGATAAAAATGAAAACAGGTAACTTGGACCAGCATACATAGACTTAACAACTGAAAATGCTAAAGACAGAATTGAAAATTCCTAAGCTACTATGGAAGCATGTTCTATTTCATACATGATTTTCCTTATTTAGACTTGAAAAAGATAAAACAAAGAGGGAACTTCACCACCTTTTAATCATGGGGCTGCCCATGCTCTCTCTCTTGTTTGTCCTCTTTGTGTCCTTCTTGAGTGCTTGAACCCCCATTTCCCTTGCTCTTTCCAATCAACCTTTTCCAGAAGCCAGCATCTTCCATCTTCTTTTTCAATGTTTCCTTCTGTTGTTTCACCTTCCTTTCCTCTTGTTCTGTTAGATCTTTTTGGACTATATTATACTTGGGGATTGCAGAGTGCAAATTATGCATATGCTCAGACATATAGTTCAACTTGGCTTGAGTGTTTATGTTGAATTTTTCCCTATGTAGTTGTCGTCCTTCATTAAGCACGCTGAACTCGTTGAATGCTTTCGTCTGAGCTAGCTGACGTTGGTTGAGCTCTTGAAGGCATTTATCTTGACGCTCTTGCCTTTCAGTCACTTGATTGATGGCTTGAGTGAGCAGGGAGTAGTGTTCCTGTTGCTGCTCCATTTGCTGTTTTTGCCACTCTCCTTGTTGATTCATCCAGTTAGCAAGTAGTTCTTCCTGACGATCCATCCATTGGGATTGAAAGTGTAGTTGTTGCTCTTGTCCTTCCATATATCTCCTTGAATGTGAACCAGATTTATATTGGTTGGATCATAGTACTCTTCTTGATAGTATTTTTCTTGATGAGGTTCTTCTTGATGAGGTCCTTCTTGTGATGTTCTTTTCCCTATTTGAGGCCTTCTTTATTGTTGGGCGGGTACCACATAAGTTATACATTGGAGCATAACTAACCTCCCAAGGTTTACCCAATGTGGATTGCTGTCTTCGAAGACCACCTTGGCTTTCTTACATAGTCTTATGATGGTGCTGGGATACAAAAGCCGAGCACTCGGATCACTCTTTTCGGCTGCCTCTTGGATTCCCTCAGCTATAATTTCATGTACATTGATGTCCCCACCGCTCATAATGCAATGTAGCATGGTAGCTCGAGCAATATTGACCTCAGAATTGTTTGAGGCCGGAAGGATAGATCTTCTCACGAGTTCAAACCATCCCTTGGCTTCCAGGATGAGATCTCCTCTTCTGATGAACCGTGGCCTCTTATCCGAATACCTTTCCCAATCTGATCCTATGACACACATGTCATTCACAATTTCTTCAAGTTCATCATTGTCGGGGCCATTACTTATTCTTGCTTGATAGCTTGGCTTGTCAGAGGGTTGTGATCTCAGACGAAGAGTCCTCATTACAGCGTTGGGACTGAAGTCCACCTCTGTTCCTCTCACGTAGCTTTTGAAGGTAGGAGCCTTGGTATTGTCTTCTCTGGCTACATTGGCATAGAACTTTTTAATGAGATTTGCATTTATCTTTGTTTCTGGGTTCGTAAGCTCTTGCCAACCCCTCTGTTCAATCTTTTCTCCAATCTGCGGGCACTCATCATAGTTGAATTGGAATGTCAGCTCTGGCAATACTTTTTTGTGTTTTATACGTTCGAATTGAAGCTCATGGAAAGCGGTCTTGAATCTTCCTTCATCAAAAGGACTGCTCTCCACCGGTGTCTTTCCCTTTCGCCTTTTGGAGCTTGATGATGCCATAAGTGACTTTTGATATGTGAAGGTGTAGAAGGGTTTGGATAGATGATGGAATTCGGCCTCGTTAGGATAGGGTGTAATTAAGGGAGTGGGTGAGAGTACTTTCGATGGGGTAAGAGGTGTTGAGTTCCGAAAGTGAGAAGTACAAAGAAAGGGGAATTGGAATGTAAAGAGGTATGGACTAGGAACCACTTATATAGAAAAGTGGTGAGTGAATGAAAGGCGTGGATTGATGGTGTAGGCGTATGATGAACGGATGGAGTTTAGCATGGGATGGGCACAAGAATTATCACTTTTATGATGGGGTTGGTTCGGTCTCCAAGGGTGTTGTTCTTCCAATGTTGCATGGCAACATTTTCCAATGCATTCCCCTTGAAGACATGTGTATAGTCCCCATTTTTGAAGTGGCCGAACCCTCCTTCTTCAATTGTCCCATCAATTCCTTCCAATCTTCCTTTCATTTCTCCTACAAAAAAAAAAGATTGCAATTAATAACTTTTTGGATAATGGCGGCAAAATTTAAAAAGAAAGAATAACTACTTTTTAAAATTTTTGTTTTTTAAATAACTAAGTGCTATTCATGAATGCAAACCAACTGATTATTTAATTGTCCATATATGCAACATTGGTGAAACCAAACTTAGTTTGTGGCCATATGGTGTAAAAAGATTTGTTCAAGGTTCTAAGAGTGACATGATATGAGTTGCATTTATGTTCTTTTAGTGTGCCTTGAACACCAAACTTGTTCTTCACTATATGTTGCAAAAAAAGGATTCATTTAAGTGTATGTCAAAGTTGATTTGAAATTCATGAAACTTGCATTATTAACTACTTTAAAAGCATATAAAACATGGGTTGCCTCCCATGAAGTACTTCTTTAGCGTCACTAGCTTGACGTTCTGCCTTTGTCAGGGTGGTTGGTAATGCTTCAAATCTCCCTCCCTTGCAGTGAATCTATCTCCATTGGCTTCATTAAGAATCTCCACATGTTCTAAGGAGAGAATTCTACTGATGGTGAAAACTTTAGGCAGCTTAGATGGGATGGTGGGGAGATGAGGTGGGATAGCTGGGAGATAAGCTGAGATCACTTTATCCTATGGAGAGAAATCCTCTGTAGGGATCTTCTTGTTCCTCTATCCCCTTGGTGCCTTCTTCCTTGTTTCTTTTAACTCTACCCTGCTCCTTGTGGCCTCCTTTCCAAGGGAAATTTTGTTGCTGGTCTCATATGATTCTGGTGGGTTTGGTTCCTCCTGGGTTTCCTTTAGCTGTTGCACCTTCTGACTGTTTTGTTTACCAACCAAAGGGATTCCCAAGTGTACAGTTTATGCTTCAGTGCTTGTTTCTTCCACCAGTGCCTTATCGTGATCTTCCTTTGGTTCCTTGTTTTCTTGATCTACTTCTTGTGAGGGTTTGAAGACATTGAATGTGAGTTGTTCATCATGTATCCTCAGTATTAGCTCTCCTCGCTCCACATCTATAAGCGCTCTGGCTGTAGCTAGGATAGGTCTTCCCAATATGATTGGGTGAAGGTGACTCTCTTCCATTTCCAATATGACAAAGTCTGTGGGAAAGAAGCAGTTCCCAACCTTTACCAACACGTTTTCAACCACTCCTACTGCTTGTTTTTGAGTTTTGTCAGCCAGCTTGATGACTACGTCTGTGGGCGTTAGCTCATTGATCTGCAGCTTCTTCATGAGGGCTAAAGGCATTAAGTTCATACTTGCACCCAGGTCACAGAGTCCTTTATCAAACCTTGTTTCTCCTATGGCACAGGGGATGTGAAAACTTCCTGGATCCTTCCTTTTTGTAGGCAACTCTGGTTGAATGAGAGCACTGCACTCCTTATTCATCACTATTGTTTGCCCTCCTTTGAGTGAGCTTTTCCTGGTCAGCAGCTCTGATAAACCACTATTTTATGGTTTATCTTGTGATCAATTGAGTGGTTTTTATCAACTCTTTACCCACTTATTCATACTATTTGCATAGTTTTACATTTGCCTTCCTAATTATGTGCTTTGATTGAAAACATGCTTCTTTGGCCTTAAATTCCCTATGATTAATCCTCTCTTATTTCCATTAGATGCCTTGATATGTGTGTTAAGTGATTTCAGAGATTACAGGGCAGGAATGGCTCAGAGGATGGAAAGGAAGCATGCAAAAGTGGAAGAAATACAAGAAACTGAAGGAACTCCTAAAGCTGTCCAGCCTGACCTCTCTGCACTCAAACGGTCATAACTTGAGCTACAGAGGTCCAAATGATGCGGTTCCAGTTGCGTTGGAAAGCTAACGTTCGGGGCTTCGATTTGATATATAATTTGCCATAGCTGCCCCGAAGCTAGGCAATGCGAACGCGTGAATGACACGCCCGCATCGCCTCTACCAACTTCAATCCGCGCGGACGCGTGGACGACGCCTCCGCGTCACTTTCCCGCGACCTGAATGTAACAGAAATCGCAGGGGGCGATTTCTGGGCTGTTTTTGACCCATTTTTCAGCCCAGAACACACAGATTAGAGGCTATAAAGTGGGGGAATGCATCCATTCATAATCATGCTTTCACAATACACAATTTTAGTTTTAGATGTAGTTTTTGGAGAGAGAGGTTCTCTCCTCTCTCTTAGGATTTAGTTTTAGGATTTAGGATTATTTCTTTTTATCAGGTTCAATATTCCTTTTTAATTACTTATTTTCTCAATTTAATTTATGAATTCATCTATTTTACAGATTATTCTTTGAATTAATGTTATTTGAGGTATTTTAGTTTATGATTGTTTTCTTTTATTTATATTACTGTTGCTTCCAATCTGAAGACATTTTTATTCCAGTAGATTTACTTTTTCCTTTTGGTCTTGGTTAAGAAATCAGTAACTCAGGAGTTATCAAACTCAACATGATTGATAATTGTTATCTTTGCTAATTGAATTGAACTTCAATAATCCCAATCTTTCCTTAGGGATTAACTAGGATTTGAAGATCAAACTAATTAGTCACTTGACTTTTCTTTACTTTAAGTAAAGGCTAACTAAGTGGAATTAAGATTCAATCTTCATCATCATTGATAAGGATAACTAGGATAGGACTTCTAATTTCTCATACCTTGCCAAAAGTTTATTTTACAGTTATTTATTTATTTTACAGTCATTTACTTATTTTAATTGCAATTTAAATTACTTGTTTCTTATCTTCAAAACCCCGATTTACAATTTCCATAAGCAATAATAAAAACATACTTCCCTGCAGTTCCTTGAGAAGACGATCCGAGGTTTAAATACTCGGTTATCAATTTTAAAGGGGTTTGTTACTTGTGACAACCAAAACTTTTGTAAGAAAGGTTGATTGCTTGGTTTAGTAACTACACTTACAACGAGAGTTTACTATAACTTCTAAACCATCAATCTTCAGTTCTTCAAAATGGCGCCGTTGCCGGGGAATTGCAAACGTGTGCCTTATTATTGGTTATTGTAAATATTTGCTTTTTGCTTATTTATTTGTTTTTATTTTTGTTTTTATTTTTGCTTTTTCATAAATTAAGAGGTTATTGATTTTTTATTTAGTTATTAAAAATTTTTCAAAAATTTGTTCTTCGTGTTCATCTTGACATTCAAGTTGTTCTTAGTTGTTTTCTTCGTTTTGATCTAAAAATTTTAAGGGTTAAGTACTGAAATCGTCCCTAAGGTCTGGGCTGAAAATCAAAATCATCCCCGGCCTTTTTTCATTATTAAAATCATCCTCAACGTTCAAAAACGCTTTAAAATCATCATTTTTACCAATTTTATTTTTTTTATTACCAAACTACCCCTCATTAAAAAAATTATAAAATAAAATAAATATAATTATAAAATAAATATAAAATAAATAAAAAAAGAAAGGAAAGATCAGAGAAGGGGGTGGGGTGAGAAAGAAAGGGGGGGAGGAAAAGGGGCGGGGGTGGAGGGGGGAGGAAAGGGGACCGCCTCCCGCCGTCTTGCCGCCCTGCTGCACCGCACCACCACCACCACCTTCTTCTTCTTCTTCTTCTTCTTCTTCTCTCCTCGCCGCCGCCACCGGTCTTCATTACCGCCGCCGCTCTTTGTTGCCGTGCGCCGCCGCTCTTCGCTGTCGCCGCCGATCTTCATTGCTCTGCTCATCGGGGAAAGGGGGAAGGGAAGGCGAAGGGAGAAGGGGGGGTTTCGGGAAGAAGAGGGGGAAGGGGAAGGGTCCTCACCGCGGATCTTCGCTGCCACCGCCACCGCTGCACCGCCGCACCGCTGCACCGCCGCCCTGCCGCCTGTGATCCGCCACTGTTCTTCTTCTTCTTCTTCTTCTTCTGTGAACTAGATTTTTGATGTAGAATTTCTGAATCTTTTGTGAATTGTTGCTGAGTTTTGATTATTGCTTATTGCTGAGTTTTGATTATTGTTGTTGCTGAATTTGTTGAATTGTTACTGAGTTTTGATTATTGTTGTTGCTGAGGGAGGGGGTTACGGGAGTGTGGTGAGGGATGTTACAGGAAGGGGGAGTGGTAGGAGGGGTGAGCGAGTGGGCTGATGGGGAGGCGGGAGGGAGTGAGGGAAGGCGAAAGGGGGAGTGAGGGAGGGGGGAGGGGTGGGGGTGAGGGAGTGGGCTGATGGGGGAGGCGGCATGGAGTGAGAGAGGGGGGAGGGCTGAGGGGGGAGGGTTGAGGGGTAGGGGTGAGGGGGGAGGGAGTGAGGGAGGGCGGAGGGGGAGGGTTGAGGGGTGGGGGTGCGGGAGTGGGCTGAGGGGGGAGGCGGGAGGGAGTGAGGGAGGGAGGGAGGGCGAAGGGGGGAGTGAGGGAGGGGGAGGGCAAAGGGGGGAGGGGTGGGGGTGAGGGAGTGAGCTGAGGGGGGAGGCGGGAGGGAGTGAGGGAGGGAAGAGGGCGAAGGGGGGAGGGTTGAGGGGTGGGGGTGAGGGAGTGGGCTGAGGGGGGAGGCGGGAGGGAGTGAGGGAGGGCGGAGGGGGGAGGGTTGAGGGGTGGGGGTGCGGGAGTGGGCTGAGGGGGGAGGCGGGAGGGAGGGGGAGGGTGGAGGGCGGAGGGCGGAGGGTTGAGGGGTGGGAGTTTGGGGGGGTTTGTTTTAATTTTTTTAATATTATTTTTAATTATTTTTATTAATAATGAAGGGTAATATGGTAAAAAAAATAAAATTGAAGTGGAAAAGGACGATTTTATAACGTTTTGTAACATTGAGGATGATTTTAATAACGAAAAAAGGCCGGGGACGATTTTGATTTTCAGCCCAGACCTTAGGGACGATTTCAGTACTTAACCCAAATTTTAAGTTTGGTGTCATTTTATTGTTTTTCTCTTTCCTCATTAAATTCAAAAAAATTCAAAATTTAAAACTCAAATTTCAAATTTCAAATTTCAATTTTCAAAATTCAAATTAAAAAAAAAATTTTAAAAATTCACATTTCAAAATTTCAAATTTCAATTTTCAAAATTCAAATTTAAAAATTTTAAATACAAATTTCAAAATTCAAAATTTAAAATTTCAAAATTTAAATTTCAAAATTCAAACCTTTTTCAAAAATCATATCTTTTTCAAAATCTTATCTTATCTTATTTCAAAATTCAAAATTCAAAAATTTAAAATTCAAAAATTTAAATTTCAATAACCTTTTAATTTAAAAATTTGTTTCTATTTTCGTTTTTAATTTTTATTTACTATTATGAGTTCTCACCCTCTCGCTTTGAGTTTAGTTCTAAATCTGGTGGAAGGAGTGAAAGCTATAACAGGAATATGCATCAAGGTCTAAGCAATCAAAGATGGATGGAGCCAAGAGGATCTGATCAACCCTTTAGGCAATAACACCCTCCAAGATATCATGGGCAAGGACCACTCAACAATGCATACCAAGCTGATAGATATGGTGGACCCCCTTGTATTTACCAACTAGCCCCACCCTGCGCTTATCGATCATCCTCTCAACGTAGCTTTGAACCACCAAACTCACAAGCCCCTTTACACCATTTACCTCCATATGACCCTAACCCACATCCACCATACCAACCACCGTATGAACTAAATGAGCCATACATAGATCTACCCCAACCTCCATTGGATAACAATACACTTATCTCTAACATCATTGGTCTCACCTCTACACTCCAAAATCTTATATCCTGCATGAACCAACCTTCTACCTCCAATATTCAACCCTCAAGCTCTAGTGCACTTCCTTTTCAACCATATAATGATCTTTTCATCCCATTACCACCCTCCATGGAAGAGCACCCACATCCATCAATCCAAGAGCAAGATGATCCAAATTATGCTATTGATATGGAACAGTAAAGAAGGAATCATCTTCGCGAATCCATACTTCATCAAGAGCTAGAGGAGGCCCTACGGGTAAAGGTATGAGAGACCCTTGAAGATGAAAGAGTAGTTGAAAGGAGTTGTCATGGAAAGAAAATCATCGAGGATGAGTACGATTTTATACTTAAACAACTGGACAAAGCAGCAATTATTAAAAAGGAAGAAGTGGTTACAGACTTAAGAGATGCTGTACCTCTATGGGAAAGTCAGGTTATGGAATCTCCTTCCAAGGCAATTGAAATTGATGCTGAAAAGGGTGTACAACCTCCAAGACATATCATGGTTGAAGACTTGGAAGAGGTTGGTCAAGAGATGGAAATTAAAGAAGAAAAAGCACTACCTCCCATGCCCTTGGTAAGTAATGAAGAAGAGATTGAATTGGAAGAACGCTACCAAGAAGAAGAAGTTAAAATTGAAGAAGCTTGAAAAGAGGTGGAAGTTGTCAAAGAAGAGCACAAGAGAGTGGAGCTGGAAATCACCTTGCCGAAGTTATTGGAGACCCCTCCCCTTAAGTTGCCATCATCCTTCACAACATTCAAGTGGGTAAAATTCATATCCCTTAGCTTTCTAATTCCACTTGAATATGGGCTACTGGAGACAGATGGTCAACTTAGAGCTCTTTGTGGCATAAAGAGTAAGAGGAAGATGGTCAGTGGTAAGAATTGTCCTGCAAGGTTCATTATGGTTGGAAGCTCAAAGTTTAAATGAAAGGGTTGGTGTAAAGCTCAACTGAATGGGTCTAGGAAGTTCTTTGGCCGCTTTAGTGAGAATTTAGATTGCTTGCCACGCGGATGGAATCATGATGATCAACAAGAAGACGGGTGCAATAGCAAGGTTTGGGATCCTGGAATCTGTTCTGACATCCAACACCCCGGGAGCCTAAGAATCTATTTGAAGCTGCTCAAGGGCTTTACGTGCCTAGTTTGGGATCCTGGAGGCTACTGGAATTCCAAACATTGGTGGAGATTCCTAGATGAGTTCAAGCACAAGCCTCCATAATAGGAAGCTCATCAAATGTCCAACTTAAGGACTTTAACTAAAAGTGCTAGGTGGGAGACAACCCACTATGGTATGATCGTTCCTTTTTCATTTTTATTTAGTTTTATTTGTTTTCAAGTTTTATTTTATTTTATTGTATTGAACCTGGAATTTTGCATAACATTCATATTAGCATTGCATTCTGCATACTGCATTATAAAAAAAAAAATCACGCACGCGACGCGGCAGCATCGCTGACGCGTCCACGTCACATGTGCGTTGTGAAGAAGAGAAATCGAATAGAGAGTCACGCGGTAGCGTGGCTGGAGGCGTGCCTTTAGCACAAATCATCCCACGCGACCGCGTCGCTGACGCGTCTGCGTCACATGGGGAACCTGCCTCCCACGCGTCTGTGGCATTTATGTATCCGGTGGTAATACTGGAAAACAAAGTGCTTAGGGCCACGGCCAAGACTCATAAAGTAGCTGTGTTCAAGAATCATCATACTGAAATAGGAGAATCAATAAGACTATCTGAATTCTAAGTTCCTATAGAAGCCAATCACTCTGAGCTTCAATGGATAAAGTGAGATGCCAAAACTGTTCGGAAGCAAAAAGCTACTAGTCCCACTCATCTAATTAGAATCTGAGCTTCACTCAAAAACTCTGAGATATTATTGCTTCTTGACTTATTAGTCTTCTATTTTATTTGTCTAGTTGCTTGAGGACAAGCAATAGTTCAAGTTTGGTGTTGTGATGAGCGGATATTTTATACGCTTTTTGGGGTTAATTTCATATAGATTTTAGTATATTTTAGTTAGTTTTTAGTTTATTCTCATTAGTGGTACGAGTTGTGAAAAGTGTGATTCACAATTCGTGCACCAAGTTTTTGGTGCCGTTGCTGGGGATTGTTCGTGTTTGAACAACTGACAGTTTATTTTGTTGCTTAGATTAGGAAAATTTTTCTTTTTGGTTTAGAGTCTCTTATTATTGTTCTTGGTTAAAAATATCCTTCTTCAAAACAAGTGTTACATTTACTGCCCAATTGGCTAGAGCGTTGGTCTAAGTCCGTGGCAGTTTGGTACACTCTTTTTAAAATCTTTTTCAAAAATAATATTTTCTCTATTAAATTTTGTGCCAAATTTTAAGTTTGGTGTTTCCTTGTTGATTTTTCTTTGTTTTTCGAAAATTTTAGTTTGGTATTCTAAAAATTTTAAGTTTGGTGTTCTTTCTTCATGTTCTTGTGTTCTTGTGAGTTTTCAAAGTGTTCTTGAGTTTTCCTTGTGTCTTGATCTTAAAATTTTAAGTTTGGTGTTCCTTGGTGTTTTCCCTCCAAAATTTTCGAAAACAAGGAGCACTAGATCTAAAAATTTTAAATCTTGTGCTAATTTATTGTTTTTCTCTTTCCTCACTAAATTCAAAAAAAAAATTTTATCTTTTCTCTCTAATTTTAAAACAAATTTTCGAAAATTATTTAAAAAAAAAAATTTCAGACTTTTTTCCAAATTTAAAATCTTTTCCAAATCATATCTTTTTCAAAACTTCCTTATCACTTTCTCTCCCGTCATCTTTTCGAAAATCTTCACCTATTTTTATTTATTTTATTTTAATTTTTTTTATTTTCGAAATAAATAAATAAATAAATAAATAAAAATAAAAATTTTTTATTTTACATCATCTCCCTTTCTCCATCATGGATCTAAGTGGAAATGAACAGTCCAGGAGGACTCTGGGGTCATATGCTAACCCCTCTACTGCTTCAAATGGGAGTAGTATCTGCATACCCTCCATTGGAGTCAGTAGCTTTGAGTTGAATCCTCAGCTCATTATCATGGTGCAGCAAAGCTGCCAGTATTCAAGTCTTCCACAGGAAGAACCTACAGAGTTTCTGGCATAATTTTTACAAATTGCTGACACAGTACATGATAAGGAAATAGATCAGGATGTCTACAGACTATTACTGTTTCCGTTTGCTGTAAAAGATCAAGCTAAGAGGTGGTTAAATAACCAACCTAAGGCCAGCATAAAGACATGAAAACAGCTGACAGAAAAATTCCTGAATCAATACTTTCCCCCAAAACGGATGACACAGCTAAGGCTGGACATCCAAGGCTTCAAACAAGGAGATAATGAATCTCTTTATAATGCCTGGGAGAGATACAGAGAGATGCTATGAAAATGTCCCTCTGAAATGTTTTCAGAGTGGGTTCAGTTAGACATCTTCTATTATGGGCTTGCAGAAGGAGCTCAGATGTCTCTGGATTACTCAGCTGGTGGATCTATCCACATGAGAAAGACAATTGAAGAAGCTCAAGAGCTCATTGATACAGTTGCCAGGAATCAGCATCTGTACCTAAGCAGTGACCCTTCCATGAAAGAAGAGGTTAAAACAGTGACTGCTGAACTCAGCTCTATAAAACAAGCTGCTGAATTCAATCAGCAATTGGACTTTCTAACAAAGCAGTTAGCCAAATTCAAGGATAAACTACAAGAGACAAGGATGGCTAATATAAATATGGAAGAACAATTGAAGCAAACAAAGCAGCAGCTGTCAAGACAAATAACAGAAGAATGCCAAGCAGTTCAATTAAGAAGTGGGAAAACATTAAATACCCCACCTCAAGGCAGCAACGAGCTAAGGAATGAGCAAACCACCCAAAATTCACCTGAGGACAGTAAGAGCCCAGGGAAAAGTAATTCTGGCATTAAAACGGCAGCAACCTGGTGGAAGGCTGGTGCTGAACGCCCAGACCATGCCCAAGACTGGCGTTCAACGCCAGTAACAAGCAAGGACTGGCGTTCAACGCCAGAAACAAGCAAGGATCTGGCGCTGAACGCCCAAAATGGGCACAGTTCTGGCGTTCAGACGTCAGGAACAGACAAGGAGTTGACGTCTCACGTCACTCCAGCTTCTAACTCTGGCACTCAATTGCCAGTGAGGGATCAGACACACACAAGTGCTGATGACAACCCCTCTAAAAAGGCTTCTTCAACCACTTCTGTAGGCAATAAACCTACAGCAACTAAGGTTGAGGAATATAAAGCCAAGATACCTTATCCTCAAAAACTCCGGAAAGAGGAGCAGGATAAGCAATTTGCTCGCTTTGCAGATTATCTCAGGACTCTTGAAATAAAGATTCCATTTGCAGAGGCACTTGAGCAAATACCTTCTTATGCCAAGTTCATGAAAGAGATCTTGAGTCATAAAAAGGATTGGAGAGAAACAGAAAGAGTTCTCCTCACTGAAGAATACAGTGCAGTCATTCTAAAAAGCTTTTCTGAAAAGCTTAAAGACCCTGGGAGTTTTCTGATACCATGCATATTAGAAGGTAATTGCACCAAGACAGCTTTATGCGATCTTGGGGCAAGCATCAACCTAATACCTGCATCCACTATCAGAAAGCTTGGCTTAACTGAAGAAGTTAAACCAACCCGGATATGTCTCCAACTTGCTGATGGCTCCATTAAAAACCCATCAGGCGTGATTGAAGACATGATTGTCAGAGTTGGGCCGTTCGCCTTTCCCACTGACTTTGTAGTGCTGGAAATGGAGGAGCACAAGAGTGCCACTCTCATTCTAGGAAGACCCTTCCTAGCAACTGGACGAACCCTCATTGATGTCCAACAAGGGGAAATAACCCTGAGAGTCAATGATGATGAGTTTAAGTTGAATGCTGTCAAAGCCATGCAGCATCCAGACACATCAAAAGACTGCATAAAAGTTGATCTTATTGACTCTTTGGTAGAAGAGATCAACATGGCTGAAAGTCTCTAATCAGAGTTGGAAGACATCTTTAAAGATGTTCAGCCTGATATGGAGGATTCAGAGGAGATAAAAGAGCCTCTGAAATTTTCTCTGGAAGAGGAAAAACCTCCTAAACCCGAGCTCAAACCATTACCACCATCCCTGAAATATGTATTTCTGGGAGAAGGTGACACTTTTCCAGTGATCATAAGCTCTGCTTTAAACCCACAGGAAGAGGAAGCACTTATTCAAGTGCTAAGGACACACAAGAGAGCTCTTGGGTGGTCCATAGGTGACCTTAAGGGCATAAGCTCAGCTAGATGCATGCACAAAATCTTATTGGAGGATAATGCTAAACCAGTGGTTCAACCACAGAGGCAGCTAAATCCAGCCATGAAGGAAGTGGTGCAGAAAGAGGTCACCAAATTACTAGCGGCTGGGATTATTTATCCTATTTCTGATAGCCCCTGGGTGAGCCCTGTCCAAGTCGTCCCAAAAAAGGGAGGCATGATAGTGATTCATAATGAAAAAAAATGAACTGGTTCCTACAAGAACAGTTACAGGATGACGCATGTGTATTGACTACAGAAGGCTCAATACAGCCACCAGAAAGGATCATTTTCCTTTACCATTCATAGACCAGATGCTAGAAAGACTGGCAGGTTATGATTATTACTGCTTTCTGGATGGCTACTCAGGCTATAACCAGATTGCAGTAGATCCCCAGGATCAAGAGAAAACAGCATTCACATGTCCATCTGGAGTGTTTGCTTATAGAAGGATGCCATTTGGGCTGTGTAATGCGCCTGCAACCTTCCAGAGATGCATGCTCTCTATCTTCTCTGATATGGTGGAAAAATTTCTGGAAGTCTTCATGGATGACTTCTCAGTATATGGAGACTCATTCAGCTCCTGTCTTGATCACCTGAAACTTGTTTTGAAGAAATGCCAAGAGACCAACCTAGTTTTAAACTGGGAAAAATGTCACTTCATGGTAACTGAAGGGATTGTCCTTGGGCATAAAATCTCAAACAAGGGGATAGAGGTGGATCAAGCAAAAATAGAGGTAATTGAAAAATTTCCACCACCTGCCAATGTTAAGGCAATCAGAAGTTTTCTGGGGCATGCAGGATTCTATAGGAGGTTTATAAAGGATTTCTCAAAAATCGCAAAACCTATAAGCAATTTGCTAGCTGCTGACATGCCATTTGTGTTTGACACAGAGTGTCTGCAGGCGTTTGAAACGCTGAAAGCTAAGCTGGTCACAGCACCAGTCATTTCGACACCAGACTGGACATTACCATTTGAGCTAATGTGTGATGCCAGTGATCACGCCATTGGTGCAGTATTGGGACAGAGGCATGACAAGCTTCTGCACGTCATTTATTATGCTAGTCGCGTTTTAAATGATGCCCAGAAAAATTACACAACCACAGAAAAAGAATTACTTGCAGTGGTTTATGCCATTGACAAGTTCAGATCATACTTAGTAGGATCAAAAGTGATTGTGTATACTGACCATGCTGCTCTTAAATATCTACTCACAAAGCAGTATTCAAAACCCAGGCTCATCAGATGGGTGTTGCTTCTGCAAGAGTTTGATATAGAAATAAGAGACAGAAAAGGGACAGAAAACCAAGTGGCTGATCATCTGTCCCAGATAGAGCCAGTAGAAGGGACGTCCCCCCCCCTTTCTTGAGATCTCTGAGACTTTTCCGGATGAGCATTTATTTGCCATTCAGGAAACACCATGGTTTGCTGATATTGCAAACTATAAAGCTGCAAGGTTCATACCCAAAGAGTACAACAAGCAACAAAAGAAAAAATTAATCACTGATGCAAAGTACTACTTATGGGATGAACCCTATCTCTTTAAGAGATGTGCAGACGGAATAATCCGTAGGTGTGTTCCTAGAGAAGAAGCACAAAGGATCCTATGGCATTGCCATGGATCTCAATATGGAGGCCATTTCGGAGGTGAGCGAACAGCCACCAAGGTCCTCCAATGTGGCTTCTATTGGCCCACACTCTATAAAGATTCCCGAGAGTTTGTACGTAACTGTGACAGTTGCCAAAGAGCTGGTAATCTGCCTCATGGTTACGCATGCCTCAGCAAGGAATCTTGGAGATTGAGTTATTTGACGTATGGGGAATTGACTTCATGGGACCTTTCCCACCATCATTCTCAAACACTTATATCCTGGTGGCAGTTGACTATGTGTCAAAATGGGTTGAGGCCATTGCCACACCCACCAATGATACTAAAACAGTGCTGAAGTTCCTCCAGAAAAATATCTTCAGCAGGTTTGGGGTCCTTAGAGTACTAATCAGTGATGGGGGCACTCACTTCTGCAACAAACAGCTTTACTCTGCCATGGTCCGGTATGGGATTCGCCACAAGGTGGCGACTCCATATCATCCACAGACTAATGGACAAGCTGAAGTCTCTAACAGAGAGCTAAAAAGAATCCTAGAACGGACTGTAAATACCCGTAGAAAGGATTGGGCAAGAAGCTTGGATGATGCTCTGTGGGCATACAGAACAGCATTCAAGACTCCTATAGGGACCTCTCCATACCAACTGGTCTATGGTAAGGCATGTCACCTGCCCGTGGAACTGGAACATAAAGCCTACTGGGCAACCAGATTCCTGAACTTGGATGCCAAATTAGCTGGAGAAAAAAGATTGCTCCAACTAAATGAGCTAGAGGAATTCAGATTCACTGCTTTCGAAAATGCCAAGCTTTATAAAGAAAAATAAAAAAAGTGGCATGATAGAAAGCTGTCATCTAGAATCTTTGAACCAGGACACAAGGTTCTGTTGTTCAACTCTAGGCTCAGGCTATTCCCCGGGAAACTGAAGTCCCGGTGGAGGGGACCATATGTGATTACAAGTGTATCACTATATGGTTATGTGGAGCTTCAAGATATTGATTCTGATAAGAAGTTCATTGTCAATGGACAGAGAATCAAGCACTATCTTGAAGGCAATGTTGAGCAAGAATGCTCAAGGCTGAAGCTAGACTAAAAGCTCAGCAAGGTCCAGCTAAAGACAATAAAGAAGCGCTTGCTGGGAGGCAACCCAGCCATGGGGCACCAATTCTCTAAGCATTTTGCCCTATTTTTATTTTTATTTGTTTATATAAAGTTCATTGATAACAAGGTAAAGAATCAATTGCATAAGTTCACAGGGTTACAGAAGGATTCTGCACACAAAACAGAGAAAAAGACCTCACTGGCAAGAAAACGCCAGTAAAAGTCTGTTTTGGGCGTTCAACGCCCAACAGAAGCATCCACTGGGCGTTGAACGCCAGTGAGGATAGCCATCTGGGCGTTAAACGCCAGAAAGAAGCTCTTTCTGGGTGTTTAACGCCAGATTTACAGCATTCTGGGCGTTCAGAAAAACGCCCAGTAACAAAGGACTTCCTGGCGTTCAACGCCAGAAAGAAGCAGCAGCTGGGCATTGAACGCCCAGGAGAGGAAGCATTTGGGCGTTGAACGCCCAAAACATGCAGCGTTTGGGCGTTCAAACGCCAGGATGGTGGGGAGGAGGTAAATTCATTTTTTCTTCATATTTTTCATTTTAATCTTAATTTTCATGCTTCAATTCATGATTTCTTGCATAAACATGTTAAGAACCCTGATTTCTAAAATCCCTAATTTCTAAAAACCCTACCTTAAAAATATCAAATGTATCTTAATCCATAAGCACCAACCCTCTTTTTCAAATTCAATCCAACTCTTTTTCAAATTTTCAAAACAAATCTATTTTTTTTCAACTAATATCTTTTTCAAATCTCCACATTATCTTTTTCAAAATCTAGATTTATCTTTTTCAAAAATTTTTCATATCTTTTCAATTTTTATATCCTCTCTTATCATATCTTCTATCTTATCTTTTCCAAATCAATCTTTTTATCATATCTTTTCAAAATTTTCGAACCCACACCCCCTCCCTTTATATATGGGTTCGGCCTCCACCCTCCTCCATCAACAATTGAACCTAGCTCTCCTTCTATCCCTCTCCTTTCTTTTCTTTTGCTTGAGGACAAGCAAACCTCTAAGTTTGGTGTGTTTATCTGTGATCACTAAGAGCATGGCTCCTAAGGGAAAACAACCCACTTCAAGAGGCAAGAAAGAGAGCGTTCCAAAACCACTTTGGAATCAAGGGAAGTTCTTATCTAAAGAACATTCAGACCATTATTATAAAATAATGGTCTAAGATCAGTGATCCCGGAAGTTAGATTCGATCTGAAAGAAGAATAATATCCAGAAATCCAGGAGCAAATTCGAATCAGGAACTGGGAGGTCCTAGCTAATCCTAAAACAAAAGTGGGAAGGAATATGGTCCAGGAGTTCTGTGCTAATATGTGGCATACAGACAGGCAAAGACTATATGGATCTGATATCTATGACTATCGAACCGTGATCAGAGGAAAGATTATTCATACCCACCCTAACAAGGTCAGAGAGATCTTAAAGCTACCTCAGCTGAAAGATGATCCAGACTCCTTCAATAGGAGAATGATGAGAACAAACAAGAGCCTGGATAAGATTCTAGAAGACATATGCATCCCTGGAGCCAGGTGGACCACCAGCACGAAGGGTGTTCCTAATCAACTCAAAAGAGAAGATCTCAAACCAGTGGCCAGAGGCTGGCTGGACTTCATTGGGCATTCTCTGCTGCCCACTAGCAACCGTTCTGAAGTCACTGTTAAAAGAGCAGTGATGATCCATTGCATCATGATGGGAAAAGAAGTGGAAGTTCATCAACTGATTTCAACTAAATTCTACAAAATTGCTAACAAAAATTCTAAAGAGGCCAGGTTGGCTTACCCAAGCTTGATTTCTCTGCTCTGCAAGGACGCTGGAGTAAGGATGGGAATAACTGAGTATATCTCAATTGAGAAACCAATCACTAAAGCATCAATGGAAAAACAACAAGCACAGGATGACCTCATCAAGAAGAAAACACAGGAATTTCTCCCTGAAATCCCTCAATCTGAATATTGGGAGTATCTTGAAACATCAGTTACCAAGATGCAAGAAGCTATGGAACAAATAATAAAGGAACAGAAGGAACAAAGTCAAATTCTTTGCTATTTGATTAAAGAACAGGAAGAGCAAGGGCGTGACTTGAGGGAATTAAAGCGCCAGAAGTTATCTCTTGAAGGACCAAGCACCCCACAGATCCGAGGAACATCCACTTCCCAGAACAAAGGTTGTTAAATTCCAATTTCTGATTTAACTCTGTGATAGTTGTCGTTATAGGAGTTTACCTTAGGAGTCATATAGTAGTAATTAGTGTCTATTTTGATTTTATCTCCAATTAAGTTATAGTCTATTTTTCTCATCATCAGCAAACATGAATAAAATAGCAGATCTTTTGAATAAGAGGCAATAAAATTCGAGTTTTAATAAGAAAAATTCTAATTAGTAACATGTGGTGGCAATGCTTTCTGTCTTCTGAATGAATGCTTGAACAGTGCATATATCTTCTGAATTTGTTGTTTAAGACTGTTAAATATGTTGGCTCTTGAAAGAATGATGAACATGAGACATGTTATTGATAATCTGAAAAATCATAAAAATGATTCTTGAAGCAAGAAAAAGCAGCAAAGAACAAAGCTTGCAGAAATAAAAATAGAAAGAAAAAGAAAAGCAAGCAGAAAAAGCCAAAAGCTCTTAAAACCAAAAGGCAAGGGTAAATGAAAAGGATCCCAAGGCTTTGAGCATCAGTGGATAGGAGGGCCTAAAGGAATAAAATCCTGGCCTAAGCGGCTAAACCAGGCTGTCCCTAGCCATGTGCTTGTGGCGTGAAGGTGTCAAGTGAAAACTTGAGACTGAGCGGTTAAAGTCAAGGTCCAAAGCAAAAAGAAGAGTGTGCTTAAGAACCCTGGACACCTCTAATTGGGGACTTTAGCAAAGCTGAGTCACAATCTAAAAGGGTTCACCCAATTATGTGTCTGTGGCATTTATGTATCCGGTGGTAATACTGGAAAACAAAGTGCTTAGGGCCACGGCCAAGACTCATAAAGTAGCTGTGTTCAAGAATCATCATACTGAAATAGGAGAATCAATAACACTATCTGAATTCTAAGTTCCTATAGATGCCAATCACTCTGAGCTTCAATGGATAAAGTGAGATGCCAAAACTGTTCGGAAGCAAAAAGCTACTAGTCCCGCTCATCTAATTAGAATCTGAGCTTCACTCAAAAACTCTGAGATATTATTGCTTCTTGACTTATTAGTCTTCTATTTTATTTGTCTAGTTGCTTGAGGACAAGCAACAGTTCAAGTTTGGTGTTGTGATGAGCGGATATTTTATACGCTTTTTGGGGTTAATTTCATATAGATTTTAGTATATTTTAGTTAGTTTTTAGTTTATTCTCATTAGTTTCTAGGAAAAATTCATATTTCTGGACTTTACTATGAGTTTGTGTATTTTTCTGTAATTTCAGGTATTTTCTAACTGAAATTGAGGGAGCTGAGCAAAAATCTGATTCAGGCTGAAAAAGGACTGCTGATGCTGTTGGATTCTGACCTCTCTGCACTCAAAATGGAATTTCTAGAGCTACAGGAGTCCAAATGGTGCGCTTCCAATTGCTTTGGAAGGTAGACATTCAGGGGTTTCCAGCAATATATAATAGTCCATACTTTGCTCAAGGATAGACGACGTAAACTGGCGTTCAACGCCAGTTCCATGCTGCTGTCTGGCGTCCAGCGCCAGAAACAGGTTACAAAGTGGAGTTCAACGCCAGAAACAGGTTACAACCTGGCGTTGAACGCCCAAAACAGCCCAGGCACGTGAGAAGCTTTAGTCTCAGCCCCAGCACACACCAAGTGGGCCCCAGAAGTAGATTTCTGCACTATCTGTCATAGTTTACTCATTTTCTGTAAACCTAGGTTACCAGTTTAGTATTTAAACAACTTTTAGAGATTTATTTTGTATCTCATGACATTTTAGATCTGAATTTTGTACTCTTTGACGGCATGAGTCTCTAAACTCCATTGTTTGGGGTGAGGAGCTCTGCTGTGTCTTGATGAATTAATGCAAGCAATTCTGTTTTCCATTCAAACATGCGTGTTCCTATCTAAGATATCCATTCGCGCCTAACTATGGAGAAGGTGATGATCAGTGACACTCATCACCTTCCTCAATCCATGAACGTGTGTCTGACAATCACCTCCGTTCTACATCAGATTGAATGAATATCTCTTAGATTCCTTAATCAGAATCTCCGTGGTATAAGCTAGATTGATGGCGGCATTCATGAGAATCCGGAAAGTCTAAACCTTGTCTGTGGTATTCCGAGTAGGATTCTGGGATTGGATGACTGTGATGAACTTCAAACTCGCGAGTGCTGGGCGTAGTGACAGACGCAAAAGGATAGTAAATCCTATTCCGGTACGACTGAGAACCTGCAGATGATTAGCCGTGCGGTGACAGCGCACCTGGACCCTTTTCACTGGAAGGATGGATGGTAGCCATTGACAACGGTGATCCACCAACACACAGCTTACCATAGAAGGACGTGCGTGCGTGAATCAGAAGACAGAGGAAAGCAGAGATTCAGAAGACAAAGCATCTCCAAAACTCCAACATATTCTCCATTACTGCATAACAAGTAACCTTTAACCCATGCTCTCTTGTTTATTCGCAATTCAACTGATAAATATAATTGACTTCCTGACTAAGAATTGCAGGATAACCATAGATTGCTTCAAACCAACAATCTCCGTGGGATTCGACCCTTACTCACGTAAGGTATTACTTGGACGACCCAGTGCACTTGCTAGTTAGTGGTACGAGTTGTGAAAAGTGTGATTCACAATTCGTGCACCAGTCACTCATGCGTCCGCGTCACATGCGGCGCACAGAATATCCAGATCAGCCAAAATATCTTATCTTTTCTTCTCCAAATCCTTATTTTTCTTATCTTTTCTAATCCTAATTTCTTCTATCTTTTCTTCTTTCTTTCTTACTTTATTTCTTTCACTTCTCACTCCTTTTCACCTTCATTATATTTTACTTAATTCATTTGAATATTTCATTCATTGCATTTTAATTTAGTGCATATTTTTCTTTTCTTTTCTAAATTCATTATTTTTCTTTGGTGTTGATTTTCTTATTTAACTGTTGCATCTTCTCTTGAATTATTTTAGTGCTTAGTGACTTGTTTTCCACCGTGGGATGATATTAATTATCTGCCAATGCCAATCTTTTACGATACTTGCACTTCATTTGCATTGACATGAACTTATATTGATATTTTCATTACCCACACTCCTCCCCTTTGTTGCAAATTCTGCACCACTGGTATGCCATGTGCTTCTATTATTTTCTCACGTACATGTTGAAGCTTCCATGTAAATGAGACCCTTATCATCTGGCATTAACACCCATATTTTATTTATTTTCTATCTTTTGGGTTACTTTTCTTCTTTTTCTCTTCTTTCAGGCTGGCCACCGAAGATGGAAAAAGGGAGAAACTTCTAAAAGGGGAGACAAACAAGTCCATCTACACAATCCTTGAAGAAAAGCATCAGTTGGAACAACCCGTCCACCTGCACATCTCAGCATGCACCGAGGACGGTGCAATCTTTAAGTGTGGGGAGGTCAATACCGATCTCCATGGGTTAGTTATTTTCTTTTCAACACCAATATTTTATTTAGTACATTTTTACATTTGCATGTTTCACTGCATGATTGTTTGATTTTATGCATTTTAGCCACTGCTTGGTTAAAATAATAAGTTTCTTTTTAAGATCCTATTGTTGAAAAATTTCACTAAATTAAAATCAAAATTTTTTGTGTAAAACTTGTTTGAAGTTGTATTTGGAACATGGTTTTTGAGTCAAAGAACACACAACCCGTGAGATTTTGAGCTTATTTACATGGTTACATTATTTAACCATAAATTATTATTCTTGTGTGTTTTCTTCTCTATAATTGCAATCTTTGCTTTGTTCCATTCTATATGTCCATTATTTAGTGTATTTACATGCTTGTATATGATTGAGACCATTATTTGTTATTAGCTCACTTATCCCAAATAAGCCTACCTTTTACATCACCCTTGTTAGCCACTTTGAACTTTTTAACCCCCTTCTATTTCATAACCACATTACTAACCTTAAGCAGAAAAACAAAATAAAAATTCCAAGTTGAATCCTTGGTTAGCTTAAGATAGATATTGTGTATTATTTAAGTGTGGGGAACCTTATGGGAACATGGGATGATATAAAAAGTAGGGAATTAAATTGAATAAGTTATTTGAAAATTTGGGAAGCATGCTCATGTGAAATCAAAATAATTAAATTATCATGTGTATTGAAAAAAAATTGAGTAATTAAATAAGGGGATATAAATAAAAAAAAGAAAAATAATATTACCCCGAATGCAAAATAAAAAGAATCAACGCACATGGGACAAAATTCAAAAATATGTTTGATACATGAGCATGTAATACAAAAGTGGGAAAAATTTGGGTAGCTAGGTAAAGCAATTTAAATTATATAAAGTATGTATATGTTAGGTGAGATCTTAGACTAATCAAGGATTCACTTTGTTAGCTCACTTAGCCTTATATATATATCATTACCTTTACCTCAACCCCATTACAACCCTGAAAAGACCTCATGATGTTTGCATTGGTATACTAAATATTTGTTGATTGGTTAGATGAAGAACAAGATTTAGAAAGCATGACTAGAGAAGAGTAGAGTGATTAACCCTAGACACTTGAGAGTTTGAGTGATATACACTACCAGTAAGGGTTCAGTGCTCAATCCCTTGTTCCCTGCTTTCATCGGCTATCTTCTTACAAGTTAATTTGCTCTTTATTGTATGATTTGAATTAGTGAAATTAGATTTATGTTTGTCTTGAAGAGCTTATTTACTTTTAACGAAGTAGGTAGAAACATTTTGCATGTAGTTGCATTCATACAGATAGGTTGCATTTCATACATTCTATCATTCCTCTTCACTTCTTTATAGCTTCTCTTAAGCTTAGCATGAGGACATGCTAATGTTTAAGTGTGGCGAGGTTGATAAACCACTATTTTATGGTTTATCTTGTGCTCAATTGAGTGGTTTTTATCAACTCTTTACCCACTTATTCATACTATTTGCTTGGTTTTACATTTGCCTTCCTAATTATGTGCTTTGATTGAAAACATGATTCTTTGGCCTTAAGTTCCCTATGATTAATCCTCTCTTATTTCCATTAGATGCCTTGATATGTGTGTTAAGTGATTTCAGAGATTACAGGGCAGGAATGGCTCAGAGGATGGAAAGGAAGCATGTAAAAGTGGAAGGAATACAAGAAACTGAAGGAACTGCTAAAGCTGTTGATGAACGGACTTTTGACGGTTTAGAATTTCCTCAAATGAATGAATTCTCGTTGTGAAGTATAGTTTCCAAACCAATCAAGAATCCTTTTATACAAAAATTTTGGTTGTCACAATTAACAAACCCCAAATAAGAATTAACCGGAGTATTTAGACTCCGGGTTGTCTCACAAGGAATTGCAATGAAGTGGTCAATTATTGGCTATAAAGTGGGGTAAGGGGGTTTTGGTTTATAAGAGGGGCAATAAAATAAATGACAAGAAAAGTAAAGAGAGCAATTAAAGAAAGCAATTAATAAAGAGAGACATTCATGGCAAAGATTGAGATCATAGGCTTTCTATCCTAGTCATACAATGATCAATTCATCTTATTTAGTCAACTCCAACAAATAGGGAGAAAGTTAAACAAGATTAATCAATCATATCACAATAATAAACAAGAATTTATCTCATTACGTCATCTCCAATATTGGAAGAAGGTATCATATTATCTTCCGTGAGAGAAAGTCTAACAAGACTAGCTAATCTCAATCCAAAAGTCCTAATCAACTCACTAATTTAATTAGCAAAAGATTAGCGTCAATGGAAATAATATTAGCTAACAACTCTAGATCACCAACATGAGTTGGGTTTTCATGACTCAAGATTGACTAATTACTCTCTCCAAGCCAAGAATGCTCAAAATCTACTCTAAAGCCCAACGAAGCATTTTGTCAAACACTTGGAAGCCATAAAAGGAAAGCATGGTAAAAGTGCAAGAATAGTAAAATCTACCAACTACAAATTGCAAGAAGAGTAAATTCACAACTCAAATCAACAATTAAAAGAAACATCAAACATCAATTACATTAAAGAAAAGATCCAAATCCAACATAAGCATCCATGAACATAAAAGAGAGCAAAAAGGGAAATTAACACTACAAATCAAGAGAATGAAAGAGTAGAAGCAAGAATTCATAAAAGAAACAAGATGAAAACATGTAATTGAACCTAAATCTAAGAGAGATTAACCTAACCTAATTCTAGAGAGAAGAGGGAGCTTCTCTCTCTAGAAACTAACCTACATGATGCTATACTATCAAACAATTGCTCCCCCCTTTGCCCAAGCTTGAATTCTGCATGAAATAGCATTAGAAATGAGTTGGGTTGGGCCCAAAGTGCTTCAGAAATCGCTGGGGACGATTTCACCTTAGTGGGCCATGGTAGAATCGGCGCACACGCGTACATGGCGCGTGCACGTCCCTGAGCACGAGATAATATATGGCAAATTTTATATCATTTTGAAGCCCCGGATGTTAGCTTTCTAACGCAACTGGAACTGCCTCATTTGGACCTCTGTAGCTCAAGTTATGGTCGATTGAGTGCGAAGAGGTCGGGCTTGACAGCTTTCCGGTTCCTTCATTTCTTCATGTGTTCTCCCGCTTTGCATGCTTTTCTCCTCACTTCTTCCATCCAATACTTGCCCTATGAATCTAAAATCACACAATAAATATATCAAGACATCAAATGGAATTAAAGTGGATTAAAATCACTAATTTTAGGGCCTAAAAAGCATGTTTTCACATTTAAGCACAAATCAAGGGAGAATTGCAAAACCATGCTATTTCATTGAATAAATGTGAGAAAAGGTGATAAAATCCTCCAAATTAGGCACAAGATAAACTACAAAATCGGGGTTTATCAAATCTCCCCACACTTAAACTAAGCATGTCCTCATGCTAAAATCAAGAAAGAAGCAAAGGGACATCAACATTTATTCAATGCAAACTAACTACATGCAACCTATCTATATGCAATATATCCACATGAATGCATCCACTTAGTCAAAATAAATCAATTCCCAAGAAAACATATTTAAGTACAAGGGCTAATGCCATAGCAGTTAAATCAAACCCACAATTGAATTGAATTATTAAAAAGATTTTACAAACTTGCAAGAAAAGAGATGATCATGGGTGGAAACATGTAATTGAGCGATCGAACCCTCACCGGATGTGTATCTGCTCTAGGCACTCAAGTGTATGGGGTTGATTCACTCAATTCTCCCCTAATCATGCTTTCCAAGATTTGTTTTTCATCTAACAATCAACAATTACTTTATGCATGCATACAAATATCATGAGGACTTCCTATAGGTTGTAATGGGGTTAGGGTCAAGGTAGGATGCATATGGTCAAGTAGGCTTGAGATTTGAATCTTTGATTAACTTAAACTTCCCACCTAACTACCCATTCTTCACTTTTCACACACACTCATGTATTCTCTTTTTGACCACCATACATATGCATTGATTTTTATTGAACTTTGAACCTTGGGGCATTTTTGTCCCCTTTTTATTGTAATTCTTTTTCTTTCTTTTTCTATTTCTATTATTTATTTCCATTTTTTTCTTTTTTTTTTATTATTCTTATTTTTTTTATTAAATTTTTTTTTCTTTTCAAAGTAAAATATATATACAAGAACATTAATGCATATCGTTTACACATGAATAATACATGAGTATGTTCCCAATTCCAGAGATTCTCAACACAAATACAAAAATACACTTTTATCTCTACCCAATGTTCCCAACTCTCCCAAAATCAAATGATAAACACTCTCACTAGCCTAAACTAATCAAAGATCCAAATTAAGGGATATTTATTATTTTTTCACTTAGGCTTGTAATGTGCTACAATTAAGAACAAGTGGGTTAAGCATAGGCTCAAAATCGGCTAACAATGGAAGATAAAAGGTAGGCTATTTGGGTAAGTGAGCTATTTGAACAATGGCCTCAATCATGTAAATGCATGTATACACAAAATAATGGACATATAGAATTAAACAAATCAAAGATTACAATCATAGGAAGAGAATAATGCACACAAGAATGAAAGTAAGTGGTTATATATGATGTAACCACACAATTAAGGCTCAAAACTTACATGCTTGTGTTCTTAGCTCAAGACATGATCCACAAAGTATATAATTCAAGAAAGTTCTAAAAAAAATTTTTCAATCAATTGGGGTGGGGTGCCCTATAGATAAAATCCTTGGAAAATATCATGATTTTGACTAAGCTTAATATATACATATGCAAAATAAGAAAATGCAACTAAAAATCCTAAAATGAAATGCAAAAATATTGGGATTAGAAACTTGTCACCCAAAAATACCGAGCGGTCGGACGACCTCCCCACACTTAAAAGTTTGCACCGTCCTCGGTGCACTCAAAGATGAGCAAGGGGGTACGACGACTTTCCGAGTTGCTACCTTCAGCTGGTAGGTCAACCGGTGCTGCGTGTTCTTCTCCCGCTTCCGTTTTTGCTTATGGTGCATCAATCATGAAAAACAAAATAAACACCGTAAGATGAGAAAATACAAAAGCAAGGAAGCGTGAATGGTTGGAATGAGGTAAATCACTAGAATTGAGTGGGTGAATCGGTGTGACATTGATGAAAAATAGGTGTGTGGGTTCTAAAATTACGCGCGGTTTAGAACACACACACATACTAGTATAAAAAGCTGTGTCACATTTACACAAAAGAAAACATGCACTTCACTCATTCTAGTGTGCTTGAGATACTTTAAAAGACTTGTAGGTTAAGGCAACCAAATAAGTAGTGAAGAAGCATAAAAGCATTCAGGCAAAAATCAAGCAATTGTGAAATTGGATAATGCATGGACATTGATTGATGTGTAGGTAGACTTAGTGAACAAAATAGTATATGAAGCTCACACAACAAACAATGACACATATTGAAGTTGTTGCAACACCTAAGTGACATAAAGGTGAAACACATGGATGCTATGGAACTTAGAAAAAAAAAGGATATAGAAGTCAAAATCAATCACATAGCACGCATGGTCCACAAAGCTTGAAAAGCTCAAAAATACGTCACTAGGTAAGCTTCCGATCCAATTCACAATTCCACAATCTCAACGCATGAAATAGGTGATGATCAATTAGAACAAGCATCCTAAAAAAATGCATTGATAATGTACAATTGCCTAACAATAGATGATGAATGCATGGTGGCCAAAACATGCAATTCAAAGGAGTTAAGAAGCTTAAAGGCAATGTAACATTCACTTGGTGCTCACAATTGTTCAACATGAAAATTCGAAACCAAGTAATAAATTGCAACCTCAATAAAGAAATCCAACAATGACAATAACAACAATGATGTTAAACTAACATACTATCAATAAGCAGCAGCAGTAAATAGTAAACAAGATTAGTAATCCAACACTTATAATGGAAAACAAAAATTTAAACAAACTAAATAACTAAAAGAAATGGTGTTATATGATGTTTGGTGGTGTTGGATGATGTTTTAAGAGTAGAAAAGAAAAGAGAAGAAGGAAAGAAATAGAAAGAGGAGAAGAAAAGAAGGTGAGTGAAACAGGGCAATCCACGCGTGCGCGTCATGTGCGCGTAAGCGTGGATTGATGAAAGTGGAAGCGACACGTACGCGTACAGCACGCGTACGCGTGCATGGCAAAGCAGAGAGTCGACACGGACGCGCAAGGTACGCGTTCGCGTGCCCTGGGGCACCAAGTTGGCACACTTCAGGCACAACTCTCGGGTGAATATATGGGAAGTGGAAAAATTCAATCCACGCGTACGCATACATGGCGCGTCCGCGTGGATGGTTGAAAATGCTTGAGGCGCGCGTACGCGTGAAGTGCGCGTGTGCGTGGATGGTGCTCTGTTTTTTTTTTTTTTCAAAATTTTTCTATGTCTTTGCACCAAACCAAGCATTCCAAACCTCCAAATAGCTACCAAAATATCATAAAACCTTATTTAACCTACTAGACTACCAAACAAACTTAACAAACCAATCAAAACATGAGAGTAAACCTATTTTACCAATATGTACAAAAGGGAAAATGAAAAGATGTTACCATGGTGGGGTGTCTCCCACCTAGCACTTTTGTTTATTGTCCTTAAGTTGGACTTATGGGGAGCTCTTCATCAAGGTGGCTTGTGCTTGAATCCATCCTTGAACATCCACCAATGCTTGGACTTCCATTGTGCTTCATCATTCAAAGTTAATAACTCCAAGCTTTGATGGAGTTCTTCACAAAACATAGGCTCCCAAAGTTGATCTTCCTTGTGCGATCCGGGATCCCACACTTTGTTTTCACACTCGTCCTTGAGTTGATCATGGTGATTTCCTCCGGGTGGCAAGAGAGATGAATTCTCATGGGAGTACCAATCTATTCTCCTAGAACCATCCAATTGAGCACTAGTCCAACCCTTGCTCCTTGAAGCTTCAACCATAATGAGCCTTGACTTACAACGCCAACCACGAAATATCTTTCTTTTACGCTTCATCCCACAAAGCTCCCTAAGTTGACCATCCGTTTCAAGCAAGCCATATTCGAGTGGGATAGTAAAGATAATAGAAATGAGTTTTACCCACTCAAATGAAGGTGTAGATGGCAACCTAGGCAAAGGTGATTCCAAGGGTCTTGACAAGGCGTATTCAATTCCCATCCTCCTTTTTCTAAGGACTTCCTCCTCTTCACAATATTTCTTAATTTCAATCCCTTGTTCAACAATTTTATCTAAACCTTTTCCCTTACTCAAATCACAAATGGGAGGACAAGAGAGATTTACCTCCACATTGCTTTCCATCTCCTTGGGAGAAGGTTCTTCATGCTCAAAGGATTCTTCACCAATAAGACTTGATGCTTGATCTTCATCACCAAGGGGACTCAATTCTTGCTCTATCCCATCCAGTTCTTCACAAGAGATATGCCTTGGAGGTTGTGCACATTCCTCCTTAGCATCAAATTCAATCATCTTGGAGGGGTTTTCTTCAATCCTAGACTCCCAAGGTGGTTCCGCATCTCCTAAGTCTTCAACCACTTCTTCCTCTTCTTTAATAATCTCTACTTTCTCCTCTTGTTGCATTTCTTGCTTTAACTCCTCTTCTTCCACATTCCACAATGGAAATGCCTTGATCACATAGGCTTAGGCGGGATGAGACTATGTTGCCAATGGCTTCTACCATGATGGCCATTTTTGCTCTTAACTCCTCAAAATTCTTTTCATCCTCCTCGTGTTGCCTTAAGATATGAGATTCAAAATCTCTCAATTCATGCGTGGGGGCTTCATCAGGAGGTGATGGTGGAAGAGAAGGTTCATTGTTTGGGGGAAAGGTATTATAGTCGGAAGGTGGTTCTTTTAGGTAGAGTTGTGGTGGTTCAATATTTTTTTTCCTTCCATTTGTTGCACAACACACTCCATGGTTGCTTGAAATTGATCCAATGCTTCCTTGAAATGATCCCTTGACTCTTGCTCCTCTTGGATATCATGAGTAGGATCATATGGCTCTTGGATTGAAGGGCATGAATATTCTTTCATGGGAGGTTGTGGTGGAAAGTAGTATTCATCTTGTGGTTGGAAATTTTCATACATTGGAGGTGGTTCATCTTGGTAATAATATGGAGGGGGTGGCTCTTGAAAATGTTGATGTTGGAATGGTGGTTGTTCTATATGTGGTTCATATGGCTCATATGGTTGTTGGTAGGATGGATATGGATTAGGGTCATATGAAGATGGTTGGTGAAAGGTGGCTTGTGAGTATGGTTGATGGCTATGTTGAGGATATAGCTCATAGGTGTATGGTGGTGGTTCTTGGAAGTCACAAGGGAATTTACCATAACCATTGGATTGGTATGCATCATAGAATGGCTCTTCTTCATAGTGCATTGGTGGAGGTTGTTGCCAAGAGGATTGATTATATGCATATGGCTCCTCCCACCTTTGGTTATCCCATCCTTGATGCACATCTTCAATGAAGTTCCCATTTCCTACAACATAGTTGTAATCACACTCATAGCCAAAGTGAGAATTCATAGTGAAAAGTGAAAATAAGAAATAAAAGCTAATAAGAAATAATGAAACAAAGTCCTAAAACTAGCAAAAACTAACAAGCAATCCAAAAATCAAGCTATCCACAATATTCACATATATACAATAACCAATAACATAACACCATTGTAACTCCCCGGCAACGGCGCCATTTTGATGAACGGACTTTTGACGGTTTAGAATTTCCTCAAATGAATGAATTCTCGTTGTGAAGTATAGTTTCCAAACCAATCAAGAATCCTTTCATACAAAAATTTTGGTTGTCACAATTAACAAACCCCAAATAAGAATTAACCGGAGTATTTAGACTCCGGGTTGTCTCACAAAGAATTGCAATGAAGTGGTCAATTATTAGCTATGAAGTGGGGTAAGGGGGTTTTGGTTTATAAGAGGGGCGATAAAATAAATGACAAGAAAAGTAAAGAGAGCAATTAAAGAAAGCAATTAATAAAGAGAGACATTCATGGCAAAGATTGAGATCATAGGCTTTCTATCCTAGTCATACAATGATCAATTCATCTTATTTAGTCAACTCCAACAAATAGGGAGAAAGTCAAACAAGATTAATCAATCATATCACAATAATAAACAAGAATTTATCTCATTACATCATCTCCAACATTGGAAGAAGGTATCATATTATCTTCCGTGAGAGAAAGTCTAACAAGACTAGCTAATCTCAATCCAAAAGTCCTAATCAACTCACTAATTTAATTAGCAAAAGATTAGCGTCAATGGAAATAATATTAGCTAACAACTCTAGATCACCAACATGAGTTGGGTTTTCATGACTCAAGATTGCCTAATTACTCTCTCCAAGCCAAGAATGCTCAAAATCTACTCTAAAGCCCAACCAAGCATTTTGTCAAACTCTTGGAAGGCATAAAAGGAAAGCACGGTAAAAGTGCAAGAATAGTAAAATCTACCAACTACAAATTGCAAGAAGAGTAAATTCACAACTCAAATCAACAATTAAAAGAAACATCAAACATCAATTACATTAAAGAAAAGATCCAAATCCAACATAAGCATCCATGAACATAAAAGAGAGAAAAAAGGGAAATTAACACTACAAATCAAGAGAATGAAAGAGTAGAAGCAAGAATTCATAAAAGAAACAAGATGAAAACATGTAATTGAACCTAAATCTAAGAGAGATTAACCTAACCTAATTCTAGAGAGAAGAGGGAGCTTCTCTCTCTAGAAACTAACCTACATGATGCTATACTATCAAACAATTGCTCCCCCCCTTTGCCCAAGCTTGAATTCTGCATGAAATAGCATTAGAAATGAGTTGGGTTGGGCCCAAAGTGCTTCAAAAATCGCTGGGGGCAATTTCACCTTAGTGGGCCACGGTAGAATCGGCGCGCACGCGTACATGGCGCGTGTGCGTCCCTGAGCACGAGATAATATATGGCAAATTTTATATCATTTTGAAGCCCCAGATGTTAGCTTTCCAACACAACTGGAACTGCCTCATTTGGACCTCTGTAGCTCAAGTTATGGTCGATTGAGTGCGAAGAGGTCGGGCTTGACAGCTTTCCGGTTCCTTCATTTTTTCATGTGTTCTCCCACTTTGCATGCTTTTCTCCTCACTTCTTCCATCCAATACTTGCCCTATGAACCTGAAATCACTCAACAAATACATCAAGGCATTGAATGGAATTAAAGTGGATTAAAATCACTAATTTTAGGGCCTAAAAAGCATGTTTTCATATTTAAGCACAAATCAAGGGAGAATTGCAAAACCATGCTATTTCATTGAATAAATGTGAGAAAAGGTGATAAAATCCTCCAAATTAAGCACAAGATAAACCACAAAGTCGGGGTTTATCAGCTGTCCAACCTGACCTCTCTGCACTCAAACGGTCATAACTTGAGCTACAGAGGTCCAAATGATGCGGTTCTAGTTGCGTTGGAAAGCTAACATTCAGGGCTTCGATTTGATATATAATTTGTCATAGCTGCCCCGAAGTTAGGCATTGCTAATGCATGAATGACGTGCCCGCGTCGCATCTGCGAACTTCAATCCGTGCGGACGCGTGGACGACGCCTCCGCGTCACTTTCCCACGACCAGAACGTAACAGAAATCGCAGGGGGCAATTTCTGGGCTGTTTTTGACCCATTTTTCAGCCCAGAACACACAGATTAGAGGCTATAAAGTGGGGGAATGCATCCATTCATAATCATGCTTTCACAATACACAATTTTAGTTTTAGATGTAGTTTTTGGAGAGAGAGGTTCTCTCCTCTCTCTTAGGATTTAGTTTTAGGATTTAGGATTATTTCTTTTTATCAGGTTCAATATTCCTTTTTAATTACTTATTTTCTCAATTTAATTTATGAAATTTTCTATGTTACAGATTATTCTTTGAATTAATATTATTTGAGGTATTTCAGTTTATGATTGCTTTTTATTATTTATATTACTGTTGCTTCCAATCTGAAGACTTTTTTATTCCAATAGATTTTCTTTTCCCTTTTGGTCTTGGTTAAGAAATCAATAACTCAGGAGTTATCAAACTCAACATGATTGATAATTGTTATCTTTGCTAATTGAATTGAACTTCAATAATCCCAATCTTTCCTTAGGGATTAACTAGCATTTGAAGATCAAACTAATTAGTCACTTGACTTTTCTTTACTTTAAGTAAAGGCTAACTAAGTGGAATTAAGATTCAATCTTCATCATCATTGATAAGGATAACTAGGATAGGACTTCTAATTTCTCATACCTTGCCAAAAGTTTATTTTACAGTTATTTATTTATTTTACAGTCATTTACTTATTTTAATTGCAATTTAAATTACTTGTTCCTTATCTTCAAAACCCCGATTTACAATCTCCATAACTAATAATAAGAACATACTTCCCTGCAGTTCCTTGAGAAGATGACCCGAGGTTTAAATACTTAGTTATCAATTTTAAAGGGGTTTGTTACTTGTGACAACCAAAACTTTTGTAAGAAAGGTTGATTGCTTGGTTTAGTAACTATACTTACAACGAGAGTTTACTATAACTTCTAAACCATCAATCTTCCATTCTTCAAGCTCCTTCATGCACTTATTGTATGAGGGCATTTGTTGGAGAGCCTTAATGAATGGTATGTTTACATGAAGGGATGCAAACATGTCGAGGAACTTTGAGTATATTCTCTTTTCTACGCCACCCTTGAGTCTTTGGGGAAAAGGTGCATAGAGGTTTAGAATCTCCTTCTGTGTAGTTTTGGTTTCTTGGTGACCCTCTTCCTGCCTCTCTGCTGAAGTATCTCCAGAGTGTTCGAAGGGTTTGTTCAGCTCTTCCTCAGTCCCCCCATCACTTATAGTGACCATCTTGCATTCTTTCCATCTTACTTTCTTTGCTTCACCTCTCAGGTTTTTCTCTGTGTCACTTGGGAAGCTGTCAGTAGGTTTGGGAATCTTCTCAGAGAGGTATCCCACTTGAAATTCTAGCCTCTTGATGGTGTCTCCCTGGTTTTTGATATTAGCTCACACCTCCTCCTTGAACACCTTGTTATCTTGGATTTCCTTACATATGCCTTCAAGTAGAGTCTCAATCCTTGAGAGTCTATCTTCGGATGATGGTGAGTTGAGATTGGAGGGATGAGAAGGGCCATTTTGGTTTTGATATGGATGTTGAGAGGTGTTGTTAGGTGGGTGCTGATATGATCTCTGTGTGGAATGTTGATGAGTTGCATCGTTGTTGGGGTTGTGACGTCTCTGATCTTAGCCTTGATCTTGTTGATTTCCCCACCCAAAGTTTGGGTGGTTCCTCCAACTAGGATTATAAGTTTTGGAGTATGGATCATGGGTCTGCCTAGGTGAGTTCCCAATGTAGTTGGCTTGTTCTTGATCATCCTCTGCCTCTGTATTCACTCCTTCTTCAGCTACTGATGAGGTAGTGATTGCTGCTACTTAGTTCCTTTCCATCTTCTTGGTAAGGTCAGCCAGCTGCTTGGTGATCATCTTGTTTTGATCCAGCAGTGCATCCACGTTGTTTAGCTCCATCACTCCTCTAGTGTTGCCTCTTTCAGAAGCATAGAAGTAGTCATTCTTAGCTACAGTCACAATGACATCTATGGCTTCTTCAATGGTCTTCTTCTTGTTTAGAGACCCCCCAAATGAGTGGTCTACTGCTTTCTTTGATTCGTAAGAAAGACCTTCATAGAAAATATGTAACTGCACCCATTCATTGAACATATCTGGCAGGCACCTTCTTGTCAAGTCCTTAAACCTCTCCCATACTTCATAGAGAGTTTCACCATCTTGTTGTCTGAAGGTTTGTACCTCAGCTCTCAACCTGTTAATTCTTTGAGGAGGATAGAATCTCGCCAAGAATTTGTTCACCATATCTTCCCAGGTTGTTAAACTCTCCTTCGAGAAAGATTCTAGCCATTTAGATGCTTTGTCCTTGAGTGAAAAGGGGAACAAAAGCAATCTATAGGTGTCAGGATGAACACCATTAGACTTTACAGTATCACATATCCTCAGGAAGGTGGTTAGATGTTGATTGGGGCCTTTTTAGACACTTTCTCTGAATGAACAGTTGTTCTGAACAAGGGTGATGAGCTGTGGCTTTAGTTCAAAGTTATTGGCATGTATGGTTGGCTTTTGGATGCTACTTCCACAGTTTCCTGGGTTTGGATTTATATAAGAGCCTAAAACTCTTCTCTCTTGTCCAGCATGATGCACTGGACCTTCTCTACCATGGTTGCGAGCCTCTTCTTCAGCATTAACAACTCTCTTTCCTCTTGCTTCCCTCCTTAATCTAAGAAGGGTCCTCTCAGGTTCAGAATCAAAGAAAGTTGAAGCCCCACTTGTTCTACCTGTCATACAACCAACAGAGCAAAAAGCAAGAGAGAAGTTGAATGGAGTTTACTCTGGTTAGGAATGTTGTTAGGGTGAGTGATACAATATATCAAACAGTTAGTGGGTTAGTGAGCTGAATTGTAAAAAAAATTAAAGATAACAGCACAACGGGTAAGGGGTAAAGGGAAGAAAATAACTAAAACTGAAAGTAAATCACTCAAATGAAATTAAATCAAACAAAAGAAAAATGCTCAATCTAGTTATCCACCAATTTAATCATTGTTGATACAAAATCAATCCCCGGCAACGGCGCCATAAACTTGATGCATGGAAACTTGTATCTCAACAAATTTCCCTTGGCAAGTATACCAAATTGTCGTCAAGTAAAAACTCACAATAGAGTGAGGTCGAATCCCACAAGGATTGATTGGTCAAGCAACTTTAATAAGAGGAATATTCTAGTTGAGCTAAGCAGAAATTGAGTTGATATTTACAGAAATGTAAATGGCGGGAAAGTAAATAATAGAAAGTGTAAATGCTGGAAATAAAGAGCAAAATGTTAATGGCGGAAACTAAATTGTAGAATCTTAAATGGGGATTTGGGGAAATGAACATAAGTAAATGGCAGAAAGTAAAGAAAATGGGTAAGATCAGAAATGAGGGATTCATTGGGCTCAGGAGATGTTGTATTCTCTGGATCAAGTTCATTCTCATGTCTTCTTCAATCAATGCATTCATTGATCTCCTTGGCAATCTTAAGTGATTGGATTCCAATTCCTTGGCAACCCAATCTCTCAAATCTTGATCAATAGCCAATTCCTTGGTCTAATTGCTCATGAGAAGAGATGAAGTATGGTCACTGATTATACCACATGTATTCCCAAATCAAAGTGTTCGTAGGATTATATGTCACTATATCCATCCAAACCCCAATTTGGTCCAACATGAGAAAGCATTTCTAGCATGATCTCTTCATTCCTCTTCCAAGGTTCCGAAGAGATCCAAGTATGAATAGCTTCTTTTCCAAGACAACAACCCAATAGGATGAAGATTGAAAGCTTTCTAGTAAAATCAAGAGAAAATAAAGAAGAATAATAATGAAAACTATTATTGATCCATCAATTTACAACAGAGCTCCCTAACCCAATGAAAGGGGTTTAGTTGTTCATACCTCTGGAAATGGAAAGCATAAATGAAAAGTACATTTTCAAAATAAAACTAGAAGTTACAGAGAAAGTAAAATATACAGAGTGTAGTTCTCCAAAATGCCAAAAGCTCCCTACTAGTTCAAAACTACTCCTATATATACTACTCTTCTGATCTTCTAGTTGGCTCTTCAAGTCTTGGATATGAGCCTTTGGATCTTTAGTTGAAGCAGTTACAGTCTTCAGTGGGCTCAGCTTTGCTTGCAAAAAAAGTGTGAGTTAGGCATGGACGTTAGTTAGGACGTTAGTGGTGTTAACATTAAGTGAAAATGTGGGTTCGAGAACGTTAGTGACGATCACCTTTTTCACTAACGTTCCAAGCCAAAAATGATCCACATTAACTTCAACATTAGTGGCACTAACGTGGCCACTAACGTTGCCTCTTGGTCCTTCGCAAACGTTATTGGCATTCACCTTTTCCAATAACGTTGCTTATTGCCCCTTTTCCCCACGTTAGAGTTCACGTTGGTATAACTAACGTGACCCTTAACGTGGGCATGCCTAAGCTTCGAGAGCGTTAGTGACACTTACCTTTATCACTAATGTAACGGCCCAACTTCCAGCAGCAACAACAGAAACTTCAAAACCATTATAAACTTGATTTTCAAGCATTAAACAACAAGATTTCATGATCAAACCACCACACAAACACTCAAAATCAAGTCTCAAGCAACAAGATCTGATTTAACACTTCAAGAACACAACCAATCATTGATTAATTTACCAAACCTTACCTCCTTTGATGCTGCCAAAAGTTGAGCCAAAAACAAGCTTCCAAAAGCACTTTTACGCCTATTTTAACATCAAAAACAACTTTAGAACCATATGAACCATGAAGGCTGAAGCTTCATGATGGTGAAAAGAAGGTTTTTCTCACCTCAAGACAGCTAGAAATCACATTTTCTTAGAGCCTATGGTGATTGAACAAGAGATCCTAAGAGAAAACATGGAGAAAACATCATTAGCTTGAGTTTCCACCATGGATGAAACTTCAAGGAGGAGGAGCAGCCATCATGCCTCGATTTACTCCATGAAAATTGATATAGAAATGAAGAAGAGGAAGAGATGATCATTTTGGTCGGATTAGATTTTTGATAGGGGTTTTAGTTTGAGAAAGAACGGAGAAAGAAGCTTGAAGCTTTCATGGAAGTTCTCTTGGTTTCTCTCATGGAATTTTCGAATTTTTGGCTTGTCTTGGAAGAAAAGGTGATGGTAATGATGAGTCTTGGGACCCATGGGGTTAGGATAAGCATTATCTCAAGAAAGGATAATTACTGAAGCTAGATGTATTAGAATACAAGCATTTCTTACTTTTCCCTTAAGAAACCTTTTCTTGGAGAGCAAGAAAGGAAACAAGTGGTGGCTAACTCTGGGAGAGCCACGTGTCACTGGGTGCTGACTCATCAGAGTTTAATAATAAAATATCAGTTTGAAGATAATTACTAAAACTAGATACATCAGATTACACTACTAAAGGATAAGCATGAGCGTTAATAGTACAAATGATACTAGTAACATGATAATCATGAGAATAAAAGATATATGATGAAGCATTAGCATTGCTAAGTTCTTCTAAGAATGCCGGTATTATCCATTACAGGTAGATTTCTAGCTCAGTTATTATATTACTAAACATAGATCAACATTAACCACATTAGAAAAAATAATAATATAATATTCCAAATAAAATAATAATATATGAATATTATATTAATATAATTTTTCTCTCGAAATTCGAGACCGGCTCGTCACAATGAGACTAACCACGGAAATCAGAATTTTGAAATTTGGACTCGAAGTGGTTCAAAGACGCAACTTTTCGCGACGTGCCTGCTTAGATTAGGAGAGGTGTCTGGTGCAGTCAAGCTGCTGACTCAGCAGCTTGATGACATAGCACCTATGCAGTGGAGGTGCTTTTATGCACTAAAATTCCTAAAAATTCCATAAAAATTCTGTTTGATCCCGAAAAAATGTCGTTTCTTCGGGGCTAAAGGCTAGGCCGTTACATTCTACCCTCCTAAAAGAAAATTTTGTCCTCAAAATTTCAATTACCTCTAAAAAGAAACGGATAGTCTTTCCTCATCTTGTCTTTTAGTTCCCATTTGTACTCTTTAATACTAGTTTGTTCCCACACCACCTTAACCAATGGTACTGTTTTCCCTTTCAGCTGTTTGTCACTTCGTTCCACAATCCTGGCTGGTAAAGTTTGATATGTTAAGTTGGCTCATAGATGTACTATCTTTGGTTGTAAAATGTGGCTTTTGTAGGGATTATATTTCTTGATTTGTGTAATAGGAAAAACATCGTGAAGGTTTGACAAATAAGAAGGGAGGGCTATTTGGTATGCTACTGGATCGACTCTTTTAAGAACATGAAAAGTACCTAAGTATCATGGACTCAATTTATTAGTTATAAGAGCTCTACCTATCCCAATTGTAGGTGTCACTCTTAAGAAAATATGGTCACCGTCACTAAACTCTAAGGGCCTATGCCTAATATCTGCATAGCTCTTCTGTCGACTTTGAGCAGATTGAATCTTCTCTCGAATGTGCTTAATCCATTTAGCAGTCTCTTGTTCTAATTCTGGCCCCAAAATCCTACCTTCATCCTTGTCATATCAGCATAACGGTGACTGACACTTTCTCTCATAGAGGGTTTCATACGGTGCCATTTTGATACTTTGTTGATAACTATTGTAACAAGAAAACTCAACCAATAGCAAATATTTGTTCTAGTTATCTTGCTGATCTTTCACTTAAGATATCAATATATCTTCCAAAGTACGAATCATTCATTCTATCTACTCATCAGTCTGTATGTGATATGTTGTACTAAAATGCAGCTTTGTCTCTCTTTTTCCTAGTTTTAAACTTTCAAAGGCCGAGATCATTTCTTCTTCCTTGATCATTATCCAGGATATGCCCAGATTCTTCCGAATTAAATCATATGTATCTACTTCTGCCTTTCCAGGATGGTAACCTAACTTAAAGTCATAATCTTTCAAGAATTTATCCGTCGCCTCTATCTCATATTAAGGTCTTTCTGATCAAAGATATACTTCATACTCCTATGATCGGAGAAAACTTTCAATTGAGCTCCATGCAAATATTGTCTCCAGATCGTGAGTGCAAAAACCACTGCCACTAATTCTAGATTATATGTCGAATAATTCTTTTCATGAGGTCTCAGTTGTCTCAAAGCATATGCCACCATATTCCTATGCTGCATCAATACGCATCCAAATCTGTTAAAAGAATCATTATACTACACCTCAAAAGGTTCCTGTGGGTCTGGTAACACCAAAACTGATGCCGTCGTCAACTTTTTCTTTAAAGTTTCAAAACTTTCTTCACACTCTTTTGTCCATTCAAGGGGAACTTCCTTCCTTGTGAGGTAAGTCAAGGCTAAAGCTATCTGTGAAAAACCTTCAATAAACCACAAATAATATCCTGCTAACCCCAAGAAACTACGAATCTCCGTAACTGTCATGGGTTTTTTTTCCATTGTACCACTGCCTCGATCTTTGAAGGATCTACGGTTATACCACCTTGTGCGATCACATGTCCCATGAATGCCACTTTTACCAAACAAAACTCATGCTTTAATAGTTTTACATACAGTTTCCATGCCCTTAGTATCTAGTTTGAAAGGCAGTCTTAGCTATATCCGAGTCCTTCACTCGAATTTGATGGAAACCCGATCGCAAATCAATCTTAGAGAATACTGTCGTACCTCTCAGCTGGTCCATTAAATCATCTATCCTCAGTAGTGAATACTTATTCTTGATTGTAATATTTTTAGTTGCCGAGAATCTACACACAATCTCATCCCACCATCTTTCTTCTTTACTAGCTACACATGAGCTTCCCACGGTAATACACTCAGACGAATAAAATTCATTCTCAATAACTCATCTAACTTTTCACTTTTATTTTTCAACTCTGCCAGTTCCAATCACAACATCTGATACGGTGCCACAGAAATTGGTCCAGTTCCAGGCACCAAGTCAACACTAAACTCTCTCTCCCTGGTGTGGAAACTCAATTATGTCATCCGAGAAAACATCAGAAAACTCCTTCAACTCTCGAATTTTTTTCCAAGTCTTGTTTACTACTTTCTGAGCTAGTAGATAATAGAACACATCACCCAAACCCATTACCACTAAAGGTAACTCTTAGGGAATTCAAATAGAAGATACAAGACTCAACTCACTCAATATGCATGCCAAATGTTGGGAATATAGCATTTCGTTTAAAACAATCAAGGAAAACATGATGATTAAACAACCAATCTAGACCTAAGATAATATCTATACCCCATAAAGGCAAGTCGACCAAGTCATGTATGAAAGTCCTAGCCTTAATAACAAAAGGTACCTGTTGAAACACTCGTCTAGTCAAGGCATTCTGAAATATAGGTGTATGAACAATTAGATCATAATTTAACACAGTAAAATCTAATCCCAACTCATGCACAACAGCCACGAAAATAGAAGAATGCAATGCACCAGAGTCATACAGTACAGTTAAGAGTTGAGATTAGACATAATAATGACCTTGGATTAGGGAGTCTGATTTCATAGCATCGTCAGCAATCATAGCAAACACACATCCTTGCTGTCACGGCCTATCTACACCTTGTATTGGCTTTTTCGGACAATCCCTTGCCATGTGTCTAGGCTGACCACAAGAGAAACAGATAATACCTGTAGACTGACAAGGTCTAGCTCCTTGCTCCTTTCCACACTGCCTACATACTCGTCGTACTTGTGCCTGCTGAGATTGCTTACTCATATCCTATCTCATTCTTCCTCCATTACCACTATTACGCTTTCCCAAATGGTTAACTGCTCGAGTAGTAGCAATCACCGTTTCACGCACAGCCTCAGCCATAGCGTGAATCGCAACAAATAGGTTATCATCATTTTGTACGGAATGTTAGCGATAGTCTCTCCCCGAGCGCTACGTCTCTATGAACTCATCCTAATCTTGTTCACACCAAACAATCGATACCAAGGTGATCAGTCTCAATACCTCAAGTTGGGCATGAAAATTCCCAGAATGAAGGCACAAAGACAATCATGCAACACATATCACATGGATATCCTATAAGCATGAGACACACAACAGAGCAAGCAATGCAGCATGATCCAGTCCATTCCCCAGGCTCTAACAGGAAGGACCGCTCTGATACCAAATTGTAACAGCCCAACCAGCAGTAACAACAGAAACTTCAAAACCATTATAAACTTGATTTTCAAGCATTAAACAACAAGATTTCATGATCAAACCACCACACAAACACTCAAAATCAAGCCTCAAGCAACAAGATCTGATTTAACACTTCAGGAACACAACCAATCATTGATTAATTTACCAAACCTTACCTCCTTTGCTGCTGCCAAAAGTTGAGCCAATAACAAGTTTCCAAAAGCACTTTTACGCCTATTTTAACATCAAAAACAACTTTAGAACCATATGAACCATGAAGGCTAAAGCTTCATGATGGTGAAAAGAAGGTTTTCCTCACCTCAAGACAGCTAGAAATCACGTTTTCTTAGAGCCTGTGGTGATTGAACAAGAGATCCTAAGAGAAAACATGGAGAAAACATCATCAGCTTGAGTTTCCACCATGGATGAAACTTCAAGGAGGAGGAGCAGCCATCATGCCTTGATTTACTCCATGAAAATTGATATAGAAATGAAGAAGAGGAAGAGGTGATCATTTTGGTCGGATTATATTTTTGATAGGGGTTTTAGTTTGAGAAAGAATGGAGAAAGAAGCTTGAAGCTTTCATGGAAGTTCTCTTGGTTTCTCTCATGGAATTTTCGAATTTTTGGCTTGTCTTGGAAGAAAAGGTGATGGTAATGATGAGTCTTGGGACCCATGGGGTTAGGATAAGCATTATCCTAAAGTTTGATGTAAAAAATATCTCAAGAAAGGATAATTACCGAAGCTAGATGTATTAGAATACAAGTGTTTCTTACTTTTCCCTTAAGAAACCTTTTCTTGGAGAGCAGGAAAGGAAACATGTGGTGGCTAACTCTGGGAGAGCCACGTGTCACTGGGTGCTAACTCATCAGAGTTTAATAATAAAATATCAGTTTGAAGATAATTATTAAAACTAGATACATCAGATTACACTACTAAAGGATAAGCATGAGCGTTAATAGTACAAATGATACTAGTTACATGATAATCATGAGAATAAAAGATATATGATGAAGCATTAGCATTGCTAAGTTCATCTAAGAATGCCGGTATTATCCATTACCGGTAGATTTCTAGCTCAGTTATTATATTACTAAACATAGATCAACATTAACCATATTAGAGAAAATAATAATATAATATTCCAAATAAAATAATAATATATGAATATTATATTAATATAATTTTCCTCTCAAAATTCGAGACCGGCTCGTCACAATGAGACTAACCACGAAAATCAGAATTTTGAAATTCGGACCCGAAGTGGTTCAAAATTGCAACTTTTCGCGACATGCCTGCTTAGATTAGGAGAGGTGTCTGGTGCAGTCAAGCTGCTGACTCAGCAGCTTGATGACATAGCACCTATGCAGTGGAGGTGCTTATATGCACTAAAATTCCTAAAAATTCCATAAAAATTCCGTTTGATCCCGAAAAAACATCGTTTCTTCGGGGCTAAAAGCTAGGCCGTTACAACTAATGCTTCAAACGCCCCTTCTTCCCATGTTAGTGATAAAGGTGAGTGTCACTAACGTTAGCCCATCATTTCTTTCCTCCACGTTAGCTTCCACGTTAATGTAATTAACGTGGCAACTAACGTGGGCAATATTGGCTTAGTCCAACGTTAGTGACAAAGGTGAGTGTCACTAACGTTGGCGATTCCTTGCTCCTCCCACATTAGAGTTCACGTTAATGTAATTAACGTGACTCTTAACGTGGCCAATTGTGCCCTTTTGGAATGTTAGTGGTATTCACTTTTACCACTAACGTTGGAGCTTCCCTTTTTCTCCACGTTAGCTTCCACGTTAATGTAATTAACGTGGCCACTAACGTGGGCTATGATGGCTTTCAAAGGCGTTATTGGTGATCACTTTTTCCATTAACGTTGCAAGCTAGCTCCCATTCCACGTTAGTGGTCACGTTAGTTAGACTAACGTGGCTACTAACGTGGCTCTTCCTTGCTTCCTTTGTCCTGAAATCAAGCAAATAAAGTGCATCAAAGCTTGGTTCTAAATCATGAGATCATGCATCATCCATTTTATCATTCAATTCATGCATAATTCTCATAAAATCATGTAAAGTTCACAATGTTTGCTTGAATCAAGATGTAAGTGAATATCTACCCAAAACTTGCTTATTTACTAAGAAAATGCATGAAACTACCCTAAAACAGTAAAGAAAAGGTCAGTGAAACTGGCCAAAATGCCCTGGCATCAATAGCACTCAAAGTGAAACATATTCATGAAGTGGTTGAAGAAAAGAGAATTCTTGGAATGCAAGTAATCAGAGTTTAAAATTCAAGCCAAGTCACAAACCAAGAATTCAAACCATAATTGCACATTGCTTATTCATGGAGCCTAAGAAATGCCATATTCAAAAAGAATGATTAATGAGTTATGTTCAAAACAAAAGGAAGAAATTAGTTGGTTAATCAAGTTAGAATTAGAAATTAGTTCAAAAATCAGTGATATGACAATTATCGGCTCAATTGAAAGAAGTGTACAAAACAAGGTTGCAAGCATATTCACAATCATGAAATGCATATAGTCATTGATGATGAAATATGATATTGCTAAAAAGCAACCAATATGAAAACAAGTTATCAATTAATGTGAAGATCACTATGGTTGGATTGAATGGCGTTGGTAAAATCAAAACATTGAGGAACAGGTAGATCAAGCAACATTCAATACCAATTCCAACGATGCATAAAAGTCACACGTACAAACAAGAACGGGAAATCTCATGATCCATGCGACTTAATGAAATTAAGTATGAATAAAATGAATCAACTAGTCACATAGATTAAAAACTTCCAAACTCGTGTGTTATGCAAAAGATGCACGAAATTTCCAAAGAGTTTAAAGTTATGGTAAATCTGAAAGATTTCTTAACTATGCAATGCATATAAGCAAATTAGCATTGTAAGCAAGCAAAGAGTACTATAAGAACGACCAAAACCTGTGAACATGGTATTGAGGAGTTTCCAAAACCAATTAGCAAATAAAATCCTATTGACACAAAAATTGTCAAATAGAAACTTGTTGCATCAATTAAACAATGTTAATTTATGAGATATGATTAGGAAAAATCCGGCAGCATTTCAGTAGTAAATTGGTCATTTCCCAAATTCAAACAATCAATTCAGATTCTATATGAATAATTGACGTTAAACACGTAGCAATCACATGTGAATTCATATGAAATGAGCATTTAAGCCAATTGTGCAGCAGCAATTCATCAAAAAGCAAATTAAACCAAACCAGCCAGCAACAAATACCATTCTTCCTTAAACAATGTACAGAAATACTGGCTTACACACAGCACCAAAATAGCACCATGAACGAAATGAAACATGAATGCAGCAACAATAGAGTTCAAATCGAGACAAAACAGCAGTAAAAGACAACTTAAATTCATATATTCAACAAAAAGCCTCACTGCACAAGCAAGCAATATGAACCCAAACAAATGCTCCTAACCGAACCCAATGATCAAGTTCAAATTAAAACAAGACTCAGCATCAACCAGGCAGGACAAGGTAGCAATAAATCAGTATGCAGTAGCATCAGTTAAGCCAAATTGGCATAGGAGCAAACCATATAGCACAAACAGAGCAGGGAAATCAATAGAATGGCACACTTTCAATCATCAGCATTATTTAAAACAAACCCTAATCCACTATCCAGCTCAGGTTCTCTAACAACCTAGTTAACTAACATGCATTAATAACTAAACTACGCTAACAGAAATTACTAACTAGCTGCAGCAACGAAATGAATAGATCAGGGGAAGGGCAGAGACCTGGAAGACAGAGAAGAAGCAGAAATGAAGGTTGATGGAGGGAGGAAGTGTGACCGGATGAAGGTTGGAGTCACCGTAAGGGCTAGCCGGCGACAATGGGGGTCGCGGCTGTTGATGATGGTTGCGGCAGAGAGGCGGAGCAGTGAGAGTGAGAAAGAGAGGAAGAAAGAGAGAGGGAATAGAGGGGCGTGTGGCGACGACGGTGGTGTTCGCCGGAGGTGGCCGGATGGTTGGTGGTTGCAGGGATGATGGTTGGAAATAGAGGGAGAAGAAGAAATGGAACGTTGGAAAGAGGAAGCGGGTTGGGGAGCGACTACGCTAGGGCTTTCGCGTCCCTGATTAAATGGGATTTTTAAATCCAAGCGTGCGCGCACCGTGCACGTCCGCGTGGGTGGGAGAATAAGGAAGTGGCGCGGAAGCGCCATCCGCTCTTGTGCGTAGATGGGTGAATCGAGAATGGGCGCAGACGCGTACGGTGCGAATCCGCGCCGGTGAGCTGGGCCAGAGGAACAAAAGGGGCCCAGAGTTGGCATAACTCTCAAGTCCTTTGGCTTGGGTGATGTGATGGGTTGAAAACGAATTTCAACACCTAAAACTCACCGGCAAGTGGACCGGGTCGCATCAAGTAATAATAACTCACGTGAGTGAGGTTGATCCCACAGGGATTGAATGATTGAGCAATTTTAGTTAGGTGGTTGATTTAGTTGATACCAAGGCATCTTAGGCTAGTTTCACTAGCATTTTTCTGTTAGTTTTAGTTGTTTTATGCATTTTCTTGAGCTTAAAGTAACCAAAAATGGTTAAATGAAGAACAAAGCAATGAACCATCCAAACAGTATGATTTTAATGCAAATTCCATGAGTTTTAGTTATATTACTTGAATGCTATGAATGGAAGATTTCTCATGAAATTTTGCAAGACTTTGATGCAATTGTTTGGATGATTTCAGGGAAGAAGAGGCTAAGCAAGGAAGCAACAAAATCAATAAAGGAAGCTTGAATATCACATGTGGAGTTTAAGTTCCAGTTTAAGCCTAAACTGGAGCTTAAACGCCAAAATCAGGAAGGCTAAGAAATGCTGGAATTGAAGTTTAACCTCCAGTTTAACCTTAAACTGGAGGTTAAACGCCAGAATGAAAGTCTCACCAAAGAAGCATTCCACGTTTAACCTCCAGTTTAACCTTAAACTGGAGGTTAAACGCCAGAATGAGAATGCCACTCAGGAAGGAGTTCCACGTTTAACCTCCAGTTTAACCTTAAACTGGAGGTTAAACGCCAGAATGGGAAAAGCACCAGGGAGCCATTTCCACGTTTAAGCTCCAGTTTGACCTCAAACTGGAGCTTAAACGTGTTCGACCAAGTTTTCTCCTCCAGGGTTGCTCTCTCCATTTCCACGTTTAAGCTCCAGTTTGACCTCAAACTGGAGCTTAAACGTGTTCGACACCTCCAGGGCTACCTTCTAAGCTTCCACGTTTAACCTCCAGTTTAACCTTAAACTGGAGGTTAAACGTGTTCGACCTCCAGGATGCCTCCTTCCATTTCCACGTTTAACCTCCAGTTTAACCTTAAACTGGAGGTTAAACGTGTTCGACCTCCAGGGCTGCCCTTCCTATATCCACGTTTAAGCTTCAGTTTAACCTTAAACTGAAGCTTAAACGTGTTCGACTACATGACTCTCCAGGGCTGCCTTCTTCCATTTCCACGTTTAAGCTTCAGTTTAACCTTAAACTGAAGCTTAAACGTGCTTCTACAAAAGGCCTCACTGGAAGTGTCTGGCGTTTAAGCTGCAGTTTAAGCTTAAACTGCAACTTAAACGCCACTCTTGGAAAAGGTTTCTGGACCAAAAATATTGTGGTTTAAGTTAGTATTTGAGCACAAACATTAACTTAAACTTATTCTGGTATGAAACCCAATTGAATATCATGGTTTATGGGATTGGGCCTGAAGGATTGATGAGTCTGAAATTTCAATTTATTGAGTCATGTGCCATTATTTGATTATCACTAAGTTGGCTCAATGAATGTTACAGAATTTGGATCAGCAGCCTCATCAAGATTATGGATCATAAACCCAAGGCAAAAGGAAAGCAGGGAGAGGCCTCAAAGCCCAAGAAACACAACAGAAGCTCAATATAGAAAGTGTATAAATAGGATAGAATTTAAGTTAGAAGGGACTTTTACCTTTTCATTTTTAGCTAGTTTTCATATCTTTGTAGTTGAATTCAGAGCTATGACTCACTAAACCCCTTTCATTGGGTTAGGGAGCTCTATTGTAATTCAATGAATCAATAATAGTTTATCTTCTTCTTCAATCTTTTCTCTTGAATTTTGTTAGAAAGCTTCTCGTTCTAATTCCATTGGGTAGTTGTCTTGGGAAAGAAACTACCCATAATTGGAATCCTTCGGAACCTTGGGAAAGGAATGGAGGATTCATGCTAGAGAAGCTTTCTCACAGTGAATTGGATTGGGGTTTGGATGGATATTGTGACATGTAATCCTACCAAATTGTGGTTCATGAAACTGTGTGGTATAATCAGTGATCGAGCATCATCTCTTCTTATGAACATTTAAACCAAGGGATTGGGAATTTGTTTGTTTTTAGAGAGAATTGGTGAGCCAAGGGATTGGGATCCAATCATATAAGATTGCCAAGCAAAATTTAATGAACGCATTGGTTGAGGAAGAGATATACATGTTTTGATTCGGAGATCTCAATATCTCCTAACACCCAATGAATTCCCCATTTCTGATTTCCAATTTCTCTTTACATTCTGCAACTCAATTCTTGCAATCACCCCCATTCCCTTTTAATTTCAGCAATTTACATTCTGCTCTTTAATTCATGCAATTTAAGATTCCGCCATTTCAATTTCTTGTCATTTACTTTTCCCGCCAATTTTACATTCCGCAATTCTCATCTAAATCTTGATTCCGCTCAACTAGAACACACTTTTAATCTGAATTGCTCACTCAACCAATCCTTGTGGGATTCGACCTCACTCTATTGTGAGTTTTTACTTGACGATAACCGGTGCACTTGCCGGAAGGAATTTTGCCGATCGTGCAATTTCCTAAATCGTAGCATAACAAGTTTATGCGCATCAAGTTTATGGCGCCGTTGCCGGGGATTGGTTTTCGATTGACAATTCTCCAATTGGAAGTTAACTAGATTGAGCATTTTTTTTTGTTTTGATTAATTCAGTACAAGTTACTTGTTGAATTTTAATTTCTGCACTCTGTTACATGCTTTCTTTCTTTATGCCTTTAAATTCAAGCAACTAACTCACTGACTCACTAACTGTTTGAATTAATTCCTCAATTGCTCTAACCATACTCTTCCATTAACCAAGAGTATTTCACTTGTTTGTTGCCTGTGCTGTGTTCTTGTATGACAGGTAGGAGAGGAGAGACATCAACTCCTCCATATACCGAACCAGAGAGGACCCTTCATAGACTTAGAAGGGAAGCAAGAGGGAAGAGAGTACTGGGAGAAGAAGAATCTGAAGGAGAATCTGAGGACAATTTTGAGGAAGCTCTAGATCTCAATATGGATAGAGAAGTTCACAACCATGAGAGAGCTGATGGAAACAATGCCATTCCTGAGAGGAGAGTTCTTAGTTCATACATAAACCCAACCTCTGGGAATTGTGGTAGTAGCATTCAGAAACCACCCATTCAGGCCAACAATTTTGAACTCAAACCACAGCTAATATCACTTGTGGAGAATCATTGTTCATTTGGTGGGAGTGCTAATGAAGATCCCAACCAACATCTCACAAAATTCCTGAGAATTTGTGACACTGTGAAGTCCAATGGAGTCCAGGAAGATGCCTATAAACTGCTTTTGTTCCCATTTTCACTTAGGGATAAAGCAGCTAAGTGGCTGGAATCATTCCCAAGGGGGAGTCTAACAACATGGGATGAGGTGGAAAGCAAGTTTCTGGCACGTTTCTACCCCCCACAAAAGGTCAATAGGCTTCGATCTGAGGTTCAGACTTTTAGACAACAAGATGGTGAAACTCTCTACGAGGCATGGGAGAGATTCAAGGATTTGACAAGGAAATGCCCACCAGACATGTTCCATGATTGGGTGCAATTGCATATTTTCTATGATGGACTCTCTTATGAATCAAGGAAGGCTGTAGACCATTCATCAGGAGGATCATTGAACAGGAAAAAGACTGTGGAAGAAGCCATTGAAGTGATTGAGACAGTGGCTGAGAATGAGTACTACTATGCATCAGAGAGGCACAACACTAAGGGAGTCATGGAGCTAAACCATGTTGATACAATTCTAGCCCAAAACAAAGTGTTTGCCAAGCAACTAGCAGAGCTTACCAGGCAATTAGAAACAAAGCAAGTGGCTGCAATACACACACAAGATCAAGAGGAAGTAAGCATTGAAGGAGGTGATTGGGAAGAGGCCAACTATATGGGAAACCAACAAAGGCAATCATATGATCCACATTCCAACACTTACAACCCAGGATGGAAAAATCACCCAAACTTTGGGTGGGGGAACCAACAAACCCAACCACAAAACCACAAACCTTACAACCACAACCAACATAACAATTCCACATACCAAAACTCCAACCAAAGATCATACCAAGCCACACAAAACACTTACTCCCAACCACCATATCATGGCCAAAATAATCAACCTACCCAACCTAATCTGAACCAACAATTTCAAGATCAATTAAACCGGATAGAAGGAATGATGGCAACCATGAGTCAAGACATAACCGAATTGAAAAGCTTCAGGGATGATGTGAGAGCTACCTTAAGGAACCATGGTGAAAAACTCAAGAGGATGGAGTCTCAAGTAGGAGAGCTATCTCAACAGACCCCCAAATCAACTGCAGTGTTCCCTAGTGACACAGAAAAGAATCCAAAAGGGGAACAAAAGAGAGTGAGATGGGAAGAATGCAAGGCCATCACCATATTGAAGGAAGTCTCAGAAGAAGAAGGAATCAGACCCTCAAAACAGGAGCCAGAAATCTTGAAGGAAGGTGTGGAGGAAGCTAAGCAGGAAAGTGAAACTGAGCAAGCCAATGAACTGCAAAAAGGCATGCTGGAAATATACCAACCAAAAGCACCATTTCCTCAGAGGTTAGGAGGAAGTGAAAAAGGGAAAACCTATTCAAGGTTTTTAGAGACATTTAAGTCTCTCCATATCAATATTCCCTTTCTTGAGATTCTCCATCAAATGCCTACACACATCAAGTATTTAAAGGAATTGTTGAGCAAGAAAAGAGTTTTGAAGGGAGGACAAACGGTAACAATGAACAAAGAATGCAGTGCTCTCATCAAGAAGGACACAGTCTCTAAGAAAACAGACCCAGGAAGTTTTCATATTCCTTGCATCATAGGAGAAACAAAAATTGACAGAGGATTCTGTGATCTAGGAGCTAGCATAAATGTGATGCCTCTAACTCTTATGAAGAGGCTACAACTGAATGAGGTGAGATCCACTGATGTAATCATACAACTGGCTGACAAAACTCAGAAGCAAGCTGAAGGGGTAGTTGAGAATGTGCTGGTGAAGGTGGGAAATTATTTTTTCCCTACAGACTTTGTCATTTTGGACATGGAGGAAAGCTACTTACACCCCATCATTCTGGGGAGGCCATTTCTAGCCACTGCTAGAGCACTCATAGATGTAGAACAAGGAGAGCTAATTTTGAGAATACATGATGAACAGCTCATTTTTAATGTTTTCAAACCTGCATCTGAGCCTGAACCAGAACATGAAAAGCCTAAGGATGAGAGTAGCCATCTGTGTTTGGAGGAAGGCAATCCGGCAGCTGAAACTCTGAAACAGTCCTTGGAAAGCAAACAAGAATTGCAAGAGTTAAAGCCACAAGAATCAATAGAAACAGATCAGAAGGATCCTCCCGGCATAAGGGTCAATGAAGAAAGCTTCAAGAGAAAGGGAAGAATTGTAAAGAAATTGCCAAGAGGGTGGAGAAACAAGAAAATTCCCACTGAAGGTTTCTCTCCGGGAGATAAAGTAATATCAAGTCATTATCTGCCAATCCCACCTGGCCTCAAAACAATTCCTTCCCAGCGCCCTCAAGTGTTCACAATCAGGAAAGTTCTTTCTATGGAACATTTAGAGGTCATGAAGGAATCAAGTGGGGACGTTTGCATAGTGAGAGGAGAAGACGTCAAGCACTACAATCCACCCTAACAAGGGACAACCGTCAAGCTAGTGACGTTAAAGAAGCGCTTCATGGGAGGCAACCCATGTTTTTAGTATCCTTAATCTTTAGTGCTTTGCTTTACATCTAATAAAGCATGGTTTCTTATGCATGAACTTGAATCCTCAGGACAACTAATGATAAAGTGCACTAAACTTTGCATGTAAATTACAATTGGTCTCTAAGTTTGGTGTGCCTGAAGGCACTCCCAAATCTTACTCAAATTGGATTCCATCTTTCATTCAAGGTGCACGACCAAACATTAAGTTTGGTGTTCCTCTTGAACACAGTTTATGAAAAGCAAGAAGTTCCTCTGGATTTCAAAATTCATGACAAGTACACCATTCGCATGTTTTAATACTTTGGTTTCAATTACTTAGGGTAGTAACTTTGTTTAGAATCAAAGAGCCAAAGTGACTATGATTTATTAGAATTATGCACATTCATTAAGGACAACCAATATGGATTTCATGTCATTAGGAGACTTTACCAAACACTAAGTTTGGTGTCCAATAATAAGTGTGCATATATACAAAAGTCACGGCTATAAGCTCATGAAGTCAATCATTGATTTACATGTGCAAGTACTATTCATCATTCACATGGACCGAAAAATAATAGCAAACTTGTTTGTTTGTGCAGGTACAAAAGAAAAGACAAAAATGGAGGAAAAAGACAAAGGGAGGTACGGTGCTTGGTCAAAAAGAAAATTCACAAGTCTTTGAAACTAACACATGGGAAAAGGAAGTTCTGCAAGAAAAGATAGCTACATGTACAACCTAATGCACCCAGAATACTTCCAAGAAAATGAAAAGCAATTCGTCCTTCTCCCTAATTCATATATTTACCATCAAGCCACCCTTCACAAATCACCCTAGCCGTCCATTTTGCACTTACGGGCACTATAAAGAACCACTTGGGGAACGAGTTCAACACCACCAAATCTCCTTCATGCACATTTCCTTCATCATAGCATAAACTATCTCTTGCCGAAAACAACCTCCCCACACTTCCAACAACACTTCTTGCTTCACCTTGTCAACTTTAGCTTGTCACTTACCAAAACTAAAGAACCAATGGCAGCTTCATCTAGCCACAAAAGAAGAAAAGACAAGCAGCCAATGGAGGAAAACAGGGAATTCGATGCATGGAGATACAGATCAGTTTTCCATGAGATTCAAGCCGAATGGATGAGACCTAAAACGGTACTAGCTGAGGTTCCCTTTGACCTTGAAAAGGATGAGTTCCCAGGTGTTTGGGAAAAGATCAAAAAGAGGAAGTGGGAGCTCCTGACTAAGCCAATCACTAAAATCAACATCAACCTGGTGAAAGAGTTTTATGCAAATGCAGTAAGGGAGGATCCAACCAAGAAACCCACATACAAAAGCTATGTGAGAGGGGTGGAAGTTGACTTCAGTCCCAAAGCAATCATGAAAACTCTTGGCCTGAAAAACATACATTTCAGCCAAGCAAGTTATAAAGAAAGGATGATAGGAGAACCTGACTATACAACTATTGCTGAAGACCTTTGTGCCATCAGAGCTGAATGGGTGAGAAAAACAAGAGGGGCTCCAAGAGTCTTGAGGAGGGGAGACTTAACACCTGAAGCTAAAGGGTGGTATGCAATAGTTAGGAGATCCATCCTACCCACTGCAAACTCTTCAGAAATAGTCCTTAAAAGAGCCATCTTGCTTCATTGCATTATGGTGGGAGGGGAGATCAAAGTTCATAAACTCATTGCTGAACAGATACAAGAGTTTAGTGAGAAAAGTGACCCTGAATCCTGGCTCCACTTCCCTAGCACCATCATTAGACTATGCATCGATGCCCAAGTACCACTTGAAGATGAAAGACCTAATTGGCTATATCCGGGATTGGCCATAACTGCGTACAGAATGACTCTTGGCCCAACTCCTCCAAGACATACAAAAAGAAGAAATGAAGAAGGGCAACAAGCGGAAGAAGAGCAAGAAGCTGAACAAGAAGGACAGGAAGGAGAAGATAGAGAAGAAGAGCAAGAAGAGCAAGCAATTCCAGAAAGAAGACAACGAACTCCTAGAGACCCCATGGATATGAGCAGAATGCAGGAAATCATGGAAGGAATGTCTCAACAATACATGAGGTCTCAGGAGAGACAAGAGGACTTTCACCTAAAAATGATGGATATGCAAAGGAACTTTGAATCAAGATTCTTAGATCTGCAAAGGGAACAGAATTTACACTTACAGGAATCCTTCAGCCACATATGCCAACACCAAGATGCCAATGTCTTGGCAATCAAGGAAGCCACCACTTTACAGAATGCAAGATACTCAGTTCAAGCTGATTACAACATCAGTTCGCAAATCAAGCTTAACTACATAGGGGAACATCTACACAAGATGGACCCAGCATTCCCAGCTTTTGATGAGTATTTCAAAGGAAGGAAAGAAGGAGAAATAAACAAGGCAATGATCCTTGAAAAAGGAGTGGAAGAAACAATGAAAAAAGCTGGATTCTGGAAAAAGCTCATGAGAAAAGACAAAGGAAGCACAAGTGGTCAAAAAGAGGCAGGAAGCAAGAAGAAGCAGGATCCTAAGAATTAAGAAGAACCAAGCAATAAATAAGAGGTGGTCTCATTCCTTAATAATCAAATGATAATTGGTGAATTGTCTTTATGAGCTTTCTTTCATTGTGAGTCATTTAAGTTTTAATGTGAAGTCTCTAGTATGTGTGTCTGTTTATTGCTTTGAATAAAGTGAATACCTAGATGTTTGGATATAACTCCACCTTCTTAAACAAATGCTTGCCATGCTTGTTCTGTTTCCAAAAATAAAAGAAAAGTTTGAACAAAAGTAACTTGGCTCAATTAGTGACAAATCAAGTAGAATTAAGTGGTGGTATGCATGCTTGATTGTTTAAGTCAGATCACTGGAAATAGAGTGTAGAATTATCATTTTTTATGTAGAAATTGAGAACTGTCTATGGATCTTGATGAATAAATGTCTTTGGTCATGAAAAAGAAAGAAAAAAGAAGAAGAAAAAGCCACTGAAAAAAAAAAAGCAACCAAAAAGCAAAAAAAATTGAGAAAATAAGCTAGGCACCAATGGTTTGAACTTCTGAGACAAATGCCTGTGGTGTTTATGTATTAAGGATATGCTTGGATGAATAGGTTCTGAGGAGTGTTTCAACACTTGGTAACTTGGGTTAACTAACCCGGGATTATCAACCAAAAGTCCATTATCAAGAGCAACCTAAATACAAAACATTTAGTGACACAAAGAGGTGCTGGGCACCAATGTCTCAAGAAGAAATGTGAACTAAAATGCCTAAAGTGGATATGTGTAGTGCACTGATAAGAAAAAGAAAATGCCAAAGGCTTGTGCAACACATGACACTAAGCAAACAAGGAGCAAAGGAGCTCTAAGAAAAAGAAAAGAAAAACAAAGAAGAGAAAAGTGCCAAAGACATAAGAATAACAAGAGGCCATAGCAGTGTTTGATGGATGCAATGAAAAAGTGATAATCTTACCTGATAAGTAGGAAAAAGTGATGCTGCAACTTTCTGCATAAAACCCTTCTGATGAACTTCAAATGCTTGCTAATATAGCCAATGTAATTGCTTTCTGTTTCATACTTTCTTCTCAAATAACTCAGGACTTGCTTAGGGACAAGCAAGTATTAAGTTTGGTGTTGTGATGCCAAGGCATCTTAGGCTAGTTTCACTAGCATTTTTCTGTTAGTTTTAGTTGTTTTATGCATTTTCTTGAGCTTAAAGTAACCAAAAATGGTTAAATGAAGAACAAAGCAATGAACCATCCAAACAGTATGATTTTAATGCAAATTCCATGAGTTTTAGTTATATTACTTGAATGCTATGAATGGAAGATTTCTCATGAAATTTTGCAAGACTTTGATGCAATTGTTTGGATGATTTCAGGGAAGAAGAGGCTAAGCAAGGAAGCAACAAAATCAATAAAGGAAGCTTGAATATCACATGTGGAGTTTAAGTTCCAGTTTAAGCCTAAACTGGAGCTTAAACGCCAAAATCAGGAAGGCTAAGAAATGCTGGAATTGAAGTTTAACCTCCAGTTTAACCTTAAACTGGAGGTTAAACGCCAGAATGAAAGTCTCACCAAAGAAGCATTCCACGTTTAACCTCCAGTTTAACCTTAAACTGGAGGTTAAACGCCAGAATGAGAATGCCACTCAGGAAGGAGTTCCACGTTTAACCTCCAGTTTAACCTTAAACTGGAAGTTAAACGCCAGAATGGGAAAAGCACCAGGGAGCCATTTCCACGTTTAAGCTCCAGTTTGACCTCAAACTGGAGCTTAAACGTGTTCGACCAAGTTTTCTCCTCCAGGGTTGCTCTCTCCATTTCCACGTTTAAGCTCCAGTTTGACCTCAAACTGGAGCTTAAACGTGTTCGACACCTCCAGGGCTACCTTCTAAGCTTCCACGTTTAACCTCCAGTTTAACCTTAAACTGGAGGTTAAACGTGTTCGACCTCCAGGATGCCTCCTTCCATTTCCACGTTTAACCTCCAGTTTAACCTTAAACTGGAGGTTAAACGTGTTCGACCTCCAGGGCTGCCCTTCCTATATCCACGTTTAAGCTTCAGTTTAACCTTAAACTGAAGCTTAAACGTGTTCGACTACATGACTCTCCAGGGCTGCCTTCTTCCATTTCCACGTTTAAGCTTCAGTTTAACCTTAAACTGAAGCTTAAACGTGCTTCTACAAAAGGCCTCACTGGAAGTGTCTGGCGTTTAAGCTGCAGTTTAAGCTTAAACTGCAACTTAAACGCCACTCTTGGAAAAGGTTTCTGGACCAAAAATATTGTGGTTTAAGTTAGTATTTGAGCACAAACATTAACTTAAACTTATTCTGGTATGAAACCCAATTGAATATCATGGTTTATGGGATTGGGCCTGAAGGATTGATAAGTCTGAAATTTCAATTTATTGAGTCATGTGCCATTATTTGATTATCACTAAGTTGGCTCAATGAATGTTACAGAATTTGGATCAGCAGCCTCATCAAGATTATGGATCATAAACCCAAGGCAAAAGGAAAGCAGGGAGAGGCCTCAAAGCCCAAGAAACACAACAGAAGCTCAATATAGAAAGTGTATAAATAGGATAGAATTTAAGTTAGAAGGGACTTTTACCTTTTCATTTTTAGCTAGTTTTCATATCTTTGTAGTTGAATTCAGAGCTATGACTCACTAAACCCCTTTCATTGGGTTAGGGAGCTCTATTGTAATTCAATGAATCAATAATAGTTTATCTTCTTCTTCAATCTTTTCTCTTGAATTTTGTTAGAAAGCTTCTCGTTCTAATTCCATTGGGTAGTTGTCTTGGGAAAGAAACTACCCATAATTGGAATCCTTCGGAACCTTGGGAAAGGAATGGAGGATTCATGCTAGAGAAGCTTTCTCACAGTGAATTGGATTGGGGTTTGGATGGATATTGTGACATGTAATCCTACCAAATTGTGGTTCATGAAACTGTGTGGTATAATCAGTGATCGAGCATCATCTCTTCTTATGAACATTTAAACCAAGGGATTGGGAATTTGTTTGTTTTTAGAGAGAATTGGTGAGCCAAGGGATTGGGATCCAATCATATAAGATTGCCAAGCAAAATTTAATGAACGCATTGGTTGAGGAAGAGATATACATGTTTTGATTCGGAGATCTCAATATCTCCTAACACCCAATGAATTCCCCATTTCTGATTTCCAATTTCTCTTTACATTCTGCAACTCAATTCTTGCAATCACCCCCATTCCCTTTTAATTTCAGCAATTTACATTCTGCTCTTTAATTCATGCAATTTAAGATTCCGCCATTTCAATTTCTTGTCATTTACTTTTCCCGCCAATTTTACATTCCGCAATTCTCATCTAAATCTTGATTCCGCTCAACTAGAACACACTTTTAATCTGAATTGCTCACTCAACCAATCCTTGTGGGATTCGACCTCACTCTATTGTGAGTTTTTACTTGACGATAACCGGTGCACTTGCCGGAAGGAATTTTGCCGATCGTGCAATTTCCTAAATCGTAGCATAACAAGTTTATGCGCATCATTAGTCAAGCGAACAAGAGTTGATTTGAGTGATTTGTATCCAACAGAAGCTAAATTGCATGAAATTTAAAGGGAGAGGGATAATTGACAAGAATTTAAAGTGCAGAAGAATTAAAAGAGCTTAATCTTAAAATGCAAGTAATGTAAAGTGTAGAAACTTAAATTGCAAGAAACGTAAATAGCTGAAACTTAAAATGCAAGAAATGTAAATGGCTTGAATCATAAAAGGATTTGGGAGTTGGGATTGCAGAAATTAAACAAGAGAAAGTAAATGAAAATTAATAGAGAAGTGGAAAATGAATTTAGATGCAGCAGATCTAAACAAGAGAAGAACAATTGCTTGAAAATCTAAATAGAAAGCAAAATGTAGCTTAATTGCAATGGCTAAAGGGAAGTTGAGGATATCAGGGGTGGAGGAGACTAGAAAACAAGTCTAGATCTCAAGTCCTTCCTTGATCCAACCAAGAACAATTGCAAACGAAGTAGAAGAGTAAATTGCAAAAGAAGTAGAAAATGAAAGCAGTAAATAGAATTTGGATTCAAATCACAGTTTCTAGAATTATGCAGAAAAAATAAACAAAGAGATCTCAAAGTGAGATTGAAACATAATTTCTTCAATTCTCCACCCAAGATCCAAGACAAGAAGTAGAGAGTGCAGAAGCAAGAACAAGGAAGAAGAGAGATCAATTCTCCTTCCCAATTCTCAGAGATCCAAAGTAACAATTCTCAAGAAAGTAAAAAGGAAAATTCTAATAATGAAGGTAAAAGTCCTTTCTAACTCAAACTAACTTCTATCTATACACTTCCTATTTTTAGATTTTAGAATTTGGAGTGAGCTTTTTAATTTAGTGAAGAATTGAATTTAAATTGAATTTTGGTTCAATTTTGGCCCATGGGTACTTGCTCCCAGTAGTGTGCTCGGTTGGTGGGGAGAGCGCAGCACTCATGACTTGTGTCCTTGGCCCTTTGTAGCGTGCCAAGCTTGTGTGCTGCATCAGGGTAGCGCTTAGCTCTCCTTGAGAGCGCAGCATCCCTTGCTTGTGGTGTGTCTTGTTGGGCACTCCAAGCTTCAGTTCGTGTCACACATTGCGCACCAAGCATCCCTGGCCGTGTCAAGCTTGCTCCGAGCCTTGTCAATGTTGTGCTCAGCTCTCCTTGAGAGCGCAGCATTCGTGCTTCAAAGGAGTGGCTCCTGGTTCGAATCTTGCTGGAGGTATTGCTGGCCCCCTTTTCTTTCTGAAGGAAACAAGGTTAGCGCATGCATTGAGTGGGAATGCCTTGGCTCGAATCCTTGCTGAGCCATTTTGTGCATTTTCCCTTGCCAAGTTTTGTAGTAGCGCTTCCTTCCTTTCCTTAGGTGCTTGGTTCGATCCTTGGGGCAAGCATTGGCAAGCTTTTCTCTTTGAATTTATTTGGGGGAATGCCCGATAATGCTCTTGGCAAGAGCTGAGCATTGTGCTTCTTTCCTTTCTTCCTTAGTTCATTATAGTGCTCAGCTCTCAAGGAGAGCGTAGCATCCAAGCCTTGCTTCGTTGGTTCATTATAGTGCTCCTTTGGAGAGCATTGAGCTCTTAGAGAGAGCGCTGTGGCTTTCCTCCTTCAATGTGCCACGCTTCCTTGTTTCTTTTGCCACACTTTTCTCTTCCTTGGGCCACGCTTCTTAGGCTACGCTTTCTTGTTTTCTTTTTTTCTTCACCTACAAGTAATCAAAACAACCAATCAAAGTATCACCAAATTCACAAGGTTTATAAATCATTCAAAAACCAATTAAATTTAGCTTAAACCTCATGATTTAGTATCAATTAAAGGGTGGTTGATTGATTCAACAAAACCATACAATTCCACTCCAAACCACTTACTTACAATGCAAAGAAGTGTATAAAACCTAATGAAACAAGTGAAAAATGCTTAAAAAGTTAGCATAAGTTGACTTGTCATCACAACACCAAACTTAAAACTTGCTTGTCCCCAAGCAAGCACTAAACATAAGAGAAGATAAAATGAAATAGAGAAGTATGCATGTCCTTATTTAGCAGATAGTTGAACTTGGTTCATGGGGTTTTATGCAGATCAATGGTAGCTCATTTATTACTTGCTGCTATGTAAGAAATATTTCCTTAAAGGTTCACTAAGGTTGCTACTATAATGCTTTACTTTTTGCTTACTTCCCTTGCTAGCTTTTCCTTCTTTATTTTGCTTAGAGAGCTTATTACTCATTGAAGGCTTAGTGGAAAATGTTGCAGCAGCCTCTTGGCTTAATTTTTACTCAACATTTCTTCACCATAGACACATGGCTCACCTTTTTCTTCCTAGGATCATTGATGCCCCGCATCTCTTTGGATAACTAAGTGTTTTGTAGCTAGGTTGCTCTTTATTGTGGACTTTCAGTTGGCAATCCCAAATCAGTTGATCTAGGTGGCCAAGTTTTGAAATACTCCTTAGAACTTACTTGTCCAAGCATATCCTAGTACAAAAAAAACACCACAGGCATGTGTCCTAGGGTCCAAGCTATTGGTGTCTAGCCTTATTGTTTGTTTCTTTGCCAATTCTTGGCTTTTCTTTTTCTTTTTGTTTTGACTCTTTCTCAAGGGACTTTCATTAATTGAACGATCATAGCAGCAAACTAGCTTAAGCTTCAAGGAACATGTCATTATGCAGGATTTATTTTATGAGCTTTCAATTGGATCAAACAAATACCACCACTAACTTTCATCCTAAATTTTGCAACATTGAACATTCACTTTTCTAATTCAAATATCTCTCTTTTATTCAAACAGCAGGGAAACAAAACAAAATTCAAGCAAATGAAGGATGACAAGATTATGCAGACAGTAGGGGTGCACAGACCCGGCCCGGCCCGGTCCCGAACACTTTTGGGGCTAATTTGGTGTGATTTCATCGGGTTTAGGGCCGGGTAAGGGTCTCAAAAATAGACCCGGTCATTATTTCGGGTCGGGTCCGGGCCATAGCTCGGGTCACCCGAAGTCGGCCCGGTGACCCGGTCATCATACACAATTAATATTTTGTGTTATTAGTGATGGATCATGACTATTCTTATGTGGAATTTAAGTATTATAAATCTTAATATTTTGTGTTATTAGTCATTATAAAACTATAAGTTAATGTTTTATGTTTAGAATGCATATGACTTTAGACTAATGCATAATATTGTGTTATTTGTATTGATTTAAATATTTGGTATTATTAGACAATATTAGTATTGATTGTGGTTATACTTTAGTATTGATTGTGGTTATGCTTTAATTTTGAAGAATGGTTGGTTCTTGTTATATTTTTCTAAGTGAATTTTACCATGTTAAATAATGGTTGGAGTCTTGGAAATTTGGATTTTTTTACATGCTAGCTTACAAGAAGGTATCAACGTAATGTAATGTTAACGGCCCGGCTTTTACCCGGTTTTCACCCGGTATAATTGTGGCCCGAAAGTGTATTGGTTTCATCGGGTCTAGGGCCAGGTTCGGGTCTAATAAATAGACCCGGTGTATATTTCGGGCCGGATCTGGGTCACATCAAACCCGGCTTCACCCGGCCCATGTGCACCCCTAGCAGACAGCATTCTTTAGCAAATACTTCCACTTGTAACTTAAATGAACACTTTAGCCAGATATAAAGGAATCCCAAAATTGAAACATTTCACAACAACAAGGATCAAGTGTAAAAACAACCTGTTGGGTTGCAGCTTTTCATTCTTCCTTTTGTTGTGTCCCTTTTGAGTCATAATGCAGATTGTCTTCAATTGTTGGCCATTTTCCTGTATGATTCTCAAAAGTTGCTTGCTTCTCAAGCCCTTAAGCAAGCGGTTAGTATGCATGAATTGAGCATGGCTTTCAAACTTATTTTGGTGTGGGAACACCAAACTTAATTCCTTGCCAATGTCTCCGATGCAACAAGTCAACCCCTTATGAATTCATTTATCTCTGCTAAAGGTTATAAAACCAAAGACTAGAAAATAGAAGTTTGATTAAATGGTTCATTTAATTGCTTGAAGCTGGTATTATGCAGAAGGTGAGAATATGTTTCATGATGAGATTTTGGTGGAACACCAAACTTAGAATCCTTCATTCTCCCTAAGATTGTTTTGGTGTGCAACACCAAACTTAGCTTCTTGCAATATAAATAAAACTCAATTAGACTTTTTATTGAAATAACTATGAGAAGAAAATTACCTCAGGTTGGGTTACCTCCCAACAAGCGCTCTTTTATTGTCACTAGCTTGACATCCCACATTCTTTGATAAATTCAAGTTCTGAACCTCCTTTTCTTTGTCCCATTGGCCTCCCAAGTACTGTTTTGCTCTGTGACCTTTTGCTGTGAAGTGACTCTTTGTTGCTTCATCTAATAGTTCCAGGCTTCCATAAGGAAAAACCTTTGTCACCAAATATAGACCAGTCCATTTTGATTTGAGCTTGCCAGGGAAGATCTTGAGTCTTGAGTTATATAGCAGTACTTGCTGTCCTAGTTTGAACTCCTTCTTTGAGATCTTCTTGTCATGCCACCTCTTGGCTCTTTCCTTGTATATCTTAGCACTTTCATAAGCCTCTAGCCTAAACTTATCCAACTCATTTAGTTGTAATAACCTCTTCTCCCCTGCTGCTTGAGAATAAAGGTTGAAGAGTTTAGTGGCCCAAAAAGCTTTATGTTCAAGCTCTATAGGGAGGTGACAAGATTTTCCATATAACAGCTGAAAAGGGGACTTTCCAATAGGAGTTTTGAATGCTGTCCTGTATGTCCAGAGTGCATCCTCAAGCTTCCTGGCCCAATCTTTCATAGTTGCTCCCACAGTTTTCTCCAAAATCTTTTTCAACTCCCTATTTGCAAGCTCTGCTTGGCCATTGGTTTGTGGGTGATATGGTGTGGCTACTTTATACATTACCCCATATTTGTGAAGGAGTTTCTCCATCTGCTTGTTACAAAAATGACCACCACCATCACTTATAAGTCCCTTAGGTACTCCATATCTAGTGAAAATGTTCTTCTTTAGGAATTGAAGAACAATTTGTGCATCACATGTGGTTGCGGCTATTGCTTCCACCCACTTTGAGACATATTCCACTGCTACCAAGATGTATTTGAAGGAGTAAGAAGGGGGAAATGGTCCCATGAAATTTATGCCACAAAAATCAAATAGCTCCACTTCAAGAATGAAATTTTGAGGCATTTCGTTCCGTCATGTCAATCCTCTAGCCCTTTGGCATTCATTACACTGGTGAACAAACTCCCTGGCATCCTTGAAGGTTGTTGGCCAATAGAATCCACTCTGCAGTATTTTGGCAGCTGTCCTCTCTGGTCCAAAGTGTCCACCATATGCTGAATCATGACAATTCCATAATATATCTTTCATTTCATTTTCAGGGACACACTTCCTAATCATTCCATCAGAGCATCTCTTGAATAAAAATGGTTCGTCCCACAAGAACTTCCTTGCTTCATTGAGTAGCTTCTTTACTTGTTGCTTGGAGAATTCTTGGGGTATCTTCCTTCCCACTTTGTAATTTGCTATGTCAGCAAACCAAGGTGCTTGTTGAACTTGGAAAAAGGTGCTCATCAGGGAAATTCTCATTTACTTGTTGTGGTCTATCTTGATTGGCTTCTTGTGGTACTCTTGATAAATGATCTGCTACTTGATTTTCACTTCCCTTCCTATCTTTCACTTCAATATCAAATTCCTGTAGCAGCAACACCCACCTAATAAGCCTTGGCTTTGAATCCTATTTAGACGTTAAATACTTGAGAGCAGCATGGTCAGTATATACTATAACCTTTGAACCAATCAAGTATTGCCTAAACTTATCAAATGCATATACAATTGCCAAAAGCTCTTTCTCAGTGATGGTATAATTTTTCTGTGTTTCATTTAACACCTTGCTGGCATAATATATGACATGGTGTAACTTGTCTCTCTTTTGCCCCAGCACAGCACCAATAGCAAGGTCACTTGCATCACACATAAGTTCAAAAGGTAAGTTCCAGTCAAGGGGTGTGATAATTGGTGCTGTAATGAGTTTTCTCTTTAAAGTTTCAACGGCATGTTTACAGTTGTCATCAAAGATGAAGGGGGTATCAATCATTAGTAAATTGCTCAATGGTTTTGCTATTTTTGAAAAATCTTTGATGAACCTCCTGTAAAAGCCAACATGCCCAAGAAAACTCCTTACTGCTTTCACATTAACATGTATAGAAAGTTTTTCAATAATTTCTATTTTATCTTTATCAACTTCTATACCTTTGCATGACACTTTATGCCCAAGAACTATCCCTTCAGGAACCATGAAATGGCATTTCTCCCAATTCAATACCAGGTTAGTTTCTTGGCATCTTTTCAAAACAAGAGTTAAATGATTGATAAACCCATATTTTATGATCTATATTGTGCTCAATTTAAGTGATTTATTCAACCCTTCACCCACTTATTCATGTAAATTACATGGTTTTACTTTCCCTTCCCTATTATGTGATATATGTGAAATACATGTTTCCTATGCTTTGAAATTATTTATTTTAATTACCCTTTATTACCATTCGATGCCGTGATCTATGTGTTGAGAAGTTTCAAATCTTCTAAGGCAGGAATGACTTAAAGGATGGAAAGGAAACATACAAAAATGGAAGGAAAGCACAAAATGGAGTTTTTGAAGAAACTGGCAGCGACGCTAACGCATGGACGACGTGGTCGCATGCCCTGTGCAAAAAACGAGTATGAATGATTGGAAGAAGGCAATAGGAAAGCAGAGGTTCAGGAGGAACAAAGCATCTTCATACGCTTATCTGAAATTCCAACCAAAGAATTACATAAGTATCTCTATCTTTATTTTATGTTTTATTCAACTTTTAATTATCAATTCTTCATCACCATCTGAATTTGCCTGACTGAGATTTACAAGGTGACCATAGCTTGCTTCAAGCCGACAGTCTCTATGGGATCGACCCTTACTCACGTAAGGTTTATTACTTGGACGACCCAGTGCACTTGCTAGTTAGTTGTACGGAATTGTGACAAAGTGTGATTCACGTTTAAGAGCTCCAAGTCTTTGGCGCCATTGTTGATGATCACAATTTTGCATACCAAGTTTTTGGCGCCGTTGCCGGGGATTGTTTGAGTTTGGACAACTGACGGTTCATCTTGTTGCTTAGATTAGGTACTTTTCAGAATTTTTAAGAATGAATTCTAGAGTTTCAAGGTGATGTTCTTAGCATCACAAAAGCTGATTGATTCTCATCAATTTAGCTGCTGAATGTAATGTCCTGCTGAAGCTTGGCCAAACATGTCTAATCTTTTTAGACTGAAGCTTTAGACTAACATTGCATGATTCCTGGAATTCTCATTAAAAGTTTTGATTCTCTTTATTTTCTTTTTCCATATAAGTTTTGAAAATCACAAAAAAATTTATAAAACCATAAAAATCAAAAATATTTTATGTTTCTTGTTTGAGTCTAGTATCAATTTTTAAGTTTGGTGTCAATTGCATGTTTTTATTCTTCTTGCATTTTTCGAATACATGCAATATGTTCTTCATTGATCTTCAAGTTGTTCTTGATGATTTCAGTGCTCTGATCTTTAAATTCTCTTGTTTGTGTGTTTTGTTGTTTCTCATATGCATTCTCATTTTGTTAGTGTCTCTTATATGAAAATTTTTATGTTTGGTGTCCTGCATGCATTGTTTGATTTGAGTTTCCTAAGATTAGTTGTATTTTGATTGTTTCTTATCATTAAAAATTCAAAATATTTTCAAAATCGTGTCTTTTCAAGTCAATAATACAGAGAATTGAAGATTCAGAACATTCAACAGAGGAATCAAACAGAAAAAGCTGGGCATTCATAACGCCCAGTGAAGAAGGAAAACTGGCGTTTAAACGCCAGCCAGGGTACCTGGCTGGGTGTTTAACGCCCAAAAAGGTAGAGTTTTGGGCGTTTAACGCCAGGATGACACTAGAGGGAAGATTTTGTTTTTAATTTAGATTTTTTTTCAAATCTTCATAATTTTTCAAAATTAAATCTTTTTCAAATCACATCTTTTCAATCATATCTCTTCAAAATCAATTTCTTTCCATTTTTTTTATTTTCAAAAATCCATGTTATAATTAAAGATTTACTTTAAAATTTTCAAGTCGTTACTTGCCTATTAAGAAAGGATAAAACTTTAAATTTTAGAATCATATCTTTTAATTTCTTATTAGTCAAGTAATCAACTTTAATTTTAAAAACTTTCTTTTTCTAAATAGATTTTCAATCATATCTTCTCAATCACATCTTTTTCAAAATTAACTCTCAATCATATCTTTTTGATTTCTAATTTCAAAATCTTTTTCAAAAATCACTTAATTTCTTTCCCAATTTTAGTTTTCAAAAATCATCAATCAAATTTTCAAAATTTCTTTTAATTATTTCAAAATCTTTTACTTTAATTTCGAAAATTCTTCCCCTCTTCTCACATCCTTCTATTTAAAGGACTAACACTCTTCCTCAAGGTGCAATTCGAACTCCCTCCTTCTTTATATGTTCGAATTCTCTTCTATCTACCTCCTCCTTCTATTCTTCTTTTCCTCTGACACCTCAAGGAATCTCTATACTGTGACATAGAGGATTCCCTACTTTCTTGTTCTCTTCTCTTTCATATGAGCAAGAACAAAGATAAAGGCATACTTGTTCAAGCTGATCCTGAACCTGAAAGGACCTTGAAGAGAAAGCTAAGAGAAGCTAAAGAACATCTCTCTTTAGAGGGCCTAACAGAGCTTTTCAAGGAAGAAGAAACCATGGCAGCCGAAAACAACAATGCCAACAATGTAAGGAAGGTGCTTGGTAACTTTACTGCACCTACTCTCGACTTCTATGGGAGAAGCATCTCAATCCCTGCAATTGGAGCAAACAACTTTGAGCTTAAGCCTCAATTAGTTTCTCTAATGCAACAGAATTGCAAGTTTCATGGACTTCCATTGGAAGATCCTCATCAGTTCTTAGCTGAATTCTTGCAAATCTGTGACACTGTCAAGACCAATGGGGTTGACCCTGAAGTCTACAGACTTATGCTTTTTCCTTTAGCTGTAAGAGACAGAGCTAGGACATGGTTGGACTCACAACCTAAAGAAAGCCTGAACTCTTGGGAAAACCTAGTCAATGCCTTCTTGGCAAAGTTCTTTCCACTTCAAAAATTGAGCAAGCTTAGAGTGGAAGTCCAAACCTTCAGACAGAAGGAAGGTGAATCCCTCTATGAAGCTTGGGAAAGATACAAGCAATTGATCAGAAGATGTCCTTCTGACATGCTTTTTGAATGGAGCATCATAGGTATTTTCTATGATGGTCTGTCTGAACTATCCAAGATGTCATTGGATAGATCTGCTGGAGGATCTCTTCATCTGAAGAAGACGTCTGCAGAAGCTCAGGAACTCATTGAAATGGTTGCAAATAACCAATTCATGTACATTTCTGAAAGGAATCTTGTGAATAATGGGACAAATCAGAAGAAAGGAGTTCTTGAGATTGATACTCTGAATGCCATACTGGCTCAGAATAAAATATTGACCCAACAAGTCAATATGATTTCTCAGAGTTTGTCTGAAATGCAAGCAACAACAGACAGTACTAAGGAAGCTTCCTCTGAAGAAGAAGCTTATGATCCTGAGAACCCAGCAATGGAAGAGGCGAATTACATGGGAAAATCCTAGGGAAACACCTATAATCCTTCATGGAGAAATCATCCAAATCTCTCATGGAAGGATCAACATAGACCTCAACAAGGTTTCAACAACAATAATGGTGGAAGAAACAGGTTTAGCAATAGCAAGCCTTTTACATCATCTTCTCAGCAACAGACAGAGAACTCTAAGCAAAGCCACTCTGACTTAGCAACCATTGTCTCTGATCTAATTAAAACCACTCAAAGTTTCATGACTGAAACAAGGTCCTCCATTAGAAATTTGGAGGCACAAGTGGGTCAGCTGAGTAAGAAAATTTCCGAACTCCCTCCTAGTACTTTCCCAAGCAATACAGAAGAGAATCCAAAGAGAGAGTGCAAGGCCATAAACACGTCTCACATGGTCGAACCTGGAGAGGAGGAAGAGGCAGTGATCTCCACTAAGGAAGACCTCAATGGATGTCCACTAACCTCCATGGAGTTCCCTGATGAGGAACCATGGGAATCTAAGGCTCACACTGAGACTATAGAGATTCCATTGAATTTACTTCTGCCATTCATGAGCTCTGATGAGTATTCTTCCTCTGAAGAGGATGAAGATGTTACTGAAGAGCAAGTTGCTAAGTACCCTGGAGCAATCATGAAGCTAAATGCCAAGTTGTTTGGTAATGAGACTTGGGAGGATGAACCTCCATTGCTCATCAAGGAACGGGATGACTTGGCTAGGCAGAAATTACCTCTAAAGAGACAAGACCCTGGAAAATTTTCCATCCCTTGTACCATAGGCACCATGACCTTTGAGAAGGCTCTGTGTGACCTGGGATCAAGTATAAACCCTATGCCTCTCTCTGTAATGGAGAAGCTAGGGATCATTGAGGTACAAGCTGCAAGAATCTCACTGGAGATGGCAGACAATTCAAAGAAACAGGCTTATGGACTTGTAGAGGATGTCTTGGTAAAGGTTGAAGACCATTATATCCCTGCTGATTTCATAATCCTAGAGACTGGGAAGTGTATGGATGAATCAATCATCCTTGGCAGACCCTTCCTAGCCACAGCAAAAGCTGTGATTAATGTTGACAGAGGAGAATTGATCATTCAAGTGAATGAAGACTCCCTTGTGTTTAAAGCTCAAGGATATCCCTCTGTCACCATGGAGAGGAAGCATGAAGAGCTTCTCTCAATACAGAGTCAAACAGAGCCCCCACAGTCAAACTCTAAGTTTGGTGTTGTGAGGCCACAACCAAACTTTAAGTTTGGTGTTGAACCCCCACATTCAAACTCTAAGTTTGGTGTTGGGAGGTTCCAATATTGCTCTGAATATCTGTAAAGCTCCATGAGAGCCACTGTCAAGCTATTGACATTAAAGAAGCGCTTGTTGGGAGGCAACCCAATTTTTACTTATCTATATTAAATTTCTATTTTCTTTTGTTATTTTATGTTTTCTATAGGTTGATGATCATGTGAAGTCACAAAAAATAATTGAAAAAGCAAAAACAGAAGGAAAAATAGAATGAAAAATAGAACACCCTAGAGGAGAAACTTACTGGCGTTTAAACGCCAGTAAGGGTAGTAGAATGGGCGTTAAACGCCCAGTCTGGCACCATTCTGGGCGTTTAACGCCAGAAATGGGCACTAGACTGGCGTTTAATGCCAGGAATGGGCAAGAAGCTGGCGTTAAATGCCAGAAATGGGCAGCAGCCTGGTGTTTAACGCCAGGATTGGTAGCAAGGGGCGTTTTGCACGCCACATGGTGCAGGGATGAGAAATCCTTGACACCTTAGGATCTGTGGACCCCACAGGATCCCCACCTACCCTACCTCTTTCTCTCTTCTTTACCCATTCACCAATAACCTCAATACCTCTTCCCCAAAAACCCCTCACCTACCCTCTTCTCCATAAACCCTTCACCAATCTACCTCCATCCATCATAAAACCTCCACCTACCTCACCATTCAAATTCAAACCACTTTCCCACCCAAACCCACCCATAATAGCCGAACCATACCCCCCTCTCCACTCCTATATAAATCCATCTTAACTCCTTCATTTTCACACAACCTAAACACTACCCATCCCCCTTGGCCAAAACACAAAGCCCCCTCCATCTCCTCTGTTTCTTCTTCTTCTACTCTCTTCTTTCTTCTTTTGCTCGAGGACGAGCAACCTTCTAAGTTTGGTGTGGTAAACGCTAAAGCTTTTTTTTGTTTTTCTATAACCATTAATGGCACCAAAGGCCGGAGAAACCTCTAGAAAGAGGAAAGGGAAGGCAAAAGCTTCCACCTCCGAGTCATGGCAGATGGAGAGATTCCCCTCAAGGGTGCATCAAGACCACTTCTATGAAGTTGTGGCCAAGAAGAAGGTGATCCCCGAGGTCCCTTTTAAGCTAAAAAAGGGCGAATATATCTGGAGATCCGACATGAGATCCAAAGAAGAGGTTGGGAAGTTCTCACCAACCCCATTCAACAAGTCGGAATCTTAATGGTTCAATAGTTCTATGCCAATGCATGGATCACCAAGAACCATGATCAAAGTGTGAACTCGGATCCTAAGAATTGGCTTACAATGGTTCGAGGTAAATACTTAGACTTTAGTCCGGAAAATGGAAGGTTGGCATTCAACTTGCCCATGATGCAAGGAGATGCACACCCATACACTAGAAGGGTCAACTTTGATCAAAGGTTGGACCAAGTCCTCTGATAAACCACTATTTTATGGTTTATCTTGTACTCAATTGAGTGGTTTTTATCAACTCTTTACCCACTTATTCATACTATTTGCATGATTTACATTTTCTTTCCTGGTTTTGTGCTATGATTGAAAACATGCTTCTTTGATCTTATATTTGCTTATTATTAATCCTCTCTTATTACCATTAGATGCCTTGATATGTGTGTTAAGTGTTTTCAGAGATTACAGGGCAGGAATGGCTTGGAGGATGGAAAGGAAGCATGCAAAAGTGGAAGGAATACAAGAAGTTGGAGAAATTGCTAAGCTGTCCAGCCTGACCTCTTCGCACTCAAACGGCTATAACTTTAGCTACAGAGATCCAAATGATGCGGTTCTAATTGCACTGGAAAGCTAACGTCCGGGGCTTCGATTTGATATATAATTTGCCATAGCTGCCCCGACGCCAGGCGACGCGAATGCGTGGATCACGCGGATACATGACCTGGCAGGAAAGCAATCCGCGCGGCCGCGTGGACAACGCCTCCGCGTCACTTGCCCGCGATCTGAACGTAACAGAAATCACATGGAGTGATTTCTGAGCTGCTTTTGACCCAGTTTTCAGCCCAGAACACACAGATTAGAGGCTATAAAGTGGGAGAATGCATCCATTCAGAGGGAGGCTCGCCAATTTTTACTTCCCATGATTTAGATTTAGTCTTGAGAGAGGTTCTCTCCTCTCTCTCTCTTAGGATTTAGGACTTCTCTTAGTTTATAAGAGTGACTCTCGATCTAGGTTTAATGTTTCTTTGTTTTAGCTTCCCTTTCACTTTTAATTATTCCAGCACTTGAGTTGATTATTTACTTTTATATTTGAATTTATGAATTATTCCATGTTACAGATTATTATTTGGATTAATGATATTTGAGGTATTTTCAGTTTATGATTGCTCTTTTTAATTTATGTTATCATTGTTTCTGATCTGAAGATATTTTATTCCAGCAATTTACTTTTTCCCCTTTTGGTCCTGGTTAAGAAATCAGTAACTCAACAGTTATCAACCTCAGCATAATTGATAATCGTTATCTTGCTAATTAAACTGAACTTCAATAATCCCAACTTTTTCTTAGGAAATAAATAGGATTCGAAGGTCAAACTAATTAGTCCCTTGACTTTCCTTTGCTTTAGTAAGGGTTAACTAAGTGGAATTTAGATTCAACCTTCATTATTGTTGAGAGAGATAACTAAGTTGGACTTTTGATTTCTCTTACCTTGCCAAAAGTTGCTTTACAGTATTTATTTATTTTAATTGCCATTTACTTTACTTGTCATTCAAATCGCTTGCTTCTCACCTTCTAAACCCTGATTACAACCTTTATAGCCAATAATAAGAACATACTTCCTTGTAGTTCCTTGAGAAGACGACCTGAGGTTTGACTACTAGGTTAACAATTTTTAAGGGGTTTGTTACTTGTGACAACCAAACGTTTGTACAAAGGGATTTTTGTTAGTGTAGAGACTATATCTACAACGCAACTGTTCTTATGAAATTCTTTACTGGCAAAAATCTCAACGTCATCCTCATAGACATCTGTGAAGAGGGCGCTCAATGGAAGAGAGATTCAAGAGGGAAGCCGGTTCAACTAAGAAGGCATGACCTTAAGCCCGTGGCTAGGGGATGGTTGGAGTTCATCCAACGCTCAATCATTCCCACTAGCAACCGGTCTGAAGTTACTATAGATCGGGCTATCATGATTCATAGCATCATGATTAGAGAGGAAGTAGAAGTTCATGAAGTTATATCCCAAGAACTCTACAAAGTGGCGGACAAGTCCTCCACTGTGGCAAGGTTAGCATAGAGGAAGACATCCTCTGTTCATTTGTCACCTCTGTAATTCAGCTGAAATTGACATAGAGGAAGACATCCTCATTGATGAGGACAAGCCCATCACTAAGAAAAGGATGGAGCAAACAAGAGATCCCACTCATGGACAAGAGCATGAGGAAATTCCTCATCATGAAATCCCTGAGATGCCTCAAGGGATGCATTTTTCTCCACAAAACTATTAGGAGCAAATCAACACCTCCCTAGGAGAATTAAGTTCCAACATGGGACAACTAAGGGTGGAACACCAAGAGCATTCCATCCTCCTCCATGAAATTAGAGAAGACCAAAGAACCATGAGAGAGGAGCAACAAAGGCAAGGAAGAGACATTGAGGAGCTCAAGCACTCCATAAGATCTTCAAGAGGAAGAACAAGCCGCCATCACTAAGCTGGACCCGTTCTTTAATTTCCTTGTTCTTTATTTTTCTATTTTTCGAATTTTTATGCTTATGTTATTTATGTTTGTGTCTTTATTACATGATCATTAGTGTCTAAGTGTCTATGCCTTAAAGCTATGAAAATGAATCCATAACCTTTCTTAAATGAAAAATGTTTTTAATTGAAAAAGAAAAAGAAGTGCATGAATTTTGAATTTTAAAACAGTTTAATTATTTTGATGTGGTGGCAATGCTATTGTTTTTCTGAATGAATGCTTGAACAGTGCATATTTTTGAATTTGATTGTTTATGAATGTTAAAATTGTTGGCTCTTGAAAGAATGATGGGAAAAGGAGAAATGTTATCTGATGATCTGAAAAATCATAAAATTGATTCTTGAAGCAAGAAAAAGCAGTGAAAAACTTGCAGGAAAAACAAAAAAAAAAAGAGAAAAGAAAAAAAGATAAGCAAGCAGAAAAAGCCAATACCCCTTTAAACCAAAAGGCAAGGGTGATAAAAAGGATCCAAGGCTTTGAGCATCAGTGGATAGGAGGGCCCACAGGAATAAAATCCTGGCCTAAGCGGCTAAACCAAGCTGTCCATAACCATGTGCTTGTGGCGTGAAGGTGTCAAGTAAAAACTTGAGACTGAGCGGTTAAAGTCGAGGTCCAAAGCAAAAAGAAGAGTGTGCTTAAGAACCCTGGACATCTCTAATTGGGGACTCTAGCAAAGCTGAGTTATAATCTGAAAAGGTTCACCCAGTTATGTGTCTGTGGCATTTATGTATCCGGTGGTAATATTGGAAAACAAAGTGCTTATGGTCACGGCCAAGACTCATAAAGTAGCTGTGTTCAAGAATCAAAATACTTAACTAGGAGAATCAATAACACTATCTGGATTCTGAGTTCCTATAGATGCCAATCATTCTGAACTTCAAAGGATAAAGTGAGATGTCAAAACTGTTCAGAAGCAAAAAGCTAAAAGCCCTGCTCATCTAATTAATACTGATCTTCATAGATGTTTTTAGAATTTATTGCATATTCTCTTCTTTTTTATCCTATTTGATTTTCAGTTGCTTGGGGACAAGCAACAATTTAAGTTTGGTGTTGTGATGAGCGGATAATTTATACGCTTTTTGGCATTGTTTTTAGTATGTTTTTAATATATTTTAGTTAGTTTTTATTATGTTTTTATTAGTTTTTAAATAAAAATCACAATTCTGGACTTTACTATGAGTTTGTGTATTTTTCTGTGATTTCAGGTATTTTTTGGCTGAAATTGAGGGACCTAAGCAAAAATCTGATTCAGAGGCTGAAAAAGGACTGGAGATGTTGTTGGATTCTGACCTCCCTGCACTCGATGTGGATTTTCTGGAGCTACAGAAGCCCAATTGGCGCGCTCTCAATTGCGTTGGAAAGTAGACATCTTGGGCTTTCCATCAATATATAATAGTTTATACTTTGCCCGAGATTTGATGGCCCAAACAGGCGTTCCAAGTCAGCTCAAGAATTCTGGCGTTTAACTCCAAAACTGGCACAAAAGCTGGAGTTAAACGCCGAAACTGGCACAAAAGCTGGCGTTTAACTCCAAGAAAAGTCTCTACACATGGAAGCTTCAACGCTCAGCCCAAACACACACCAAGTGGGCCCGGAAGAAGATTTTTGCATTAATTACTGATTTCTGTAAACCCTAGGCTACTAGTTATCTATAAATAGGACCTTTTGCTATTGTATTTTCATCTTTTGATTATCCTGGAATCATGTTTTGATGATTGAACCCTCTTTGGGAGCTGGCCATTCGGCCATGCCTAGACCTTTTGTTCTTATGTATTTTCAACGGTGGAGTTTCTACACACCATAGATTAAGGTGTGGAGCTCTGCTGTTCTTCAAGAATTAATATAAAATACTATTGTTTTTCTATTCAACTCAAGTCTATTTCTTCTCCAAGATATTCATTCGTTCTTCAACTTAATGGATGTGATGATCCGTGACACTCATCATCATTCTCACTTATGAACATGTGCCTGACAACCACCTCTGTTCTACTAGCAATGGCTTGAATGCGTATCTCTTGGGTTTCTAATCTAAGATTGGAACCTTCGTGGTATAGGCTAGAATTATTAGCGGTCATTCTTGAGATCCGAAAAGTCTAAACCTTGTCTGTGGTATTCCGAGTAGGATCTGGGAAGGGATGACTGTGACGAGCTTCAAGCTCGCGATTGTGGGGCGTGTGACAGACGCAAAAGGATCAATGGATCCTATTCCGACATGATCGAGAACCGACAGATGATTAGCCGTGCGGTGACAGCGCATTTGGAACGTTTTCACTGAGAGGACGGGAAGTAGCCATTCACAACGGTGATGCCCAACATAAAGCTTGCCATGGAAAGGAGTATGAATGATTGGAAGAAGGCAATAGGAAAGCAGAGGTTCAGGAGGAACAAAGCATCTTTATACACTTATTTGAAATTCCAACCAAAGAATTACATAAGTATCTCTATCTTTATTTTATGTTTTATTCATCTTTTAATTATCAATTCTTCACCACCATCTGAATTCGCCTGACTGAGATTTACAAGGTGACCATAGCTTGCTTCATGCCGACAGTCTCCATGGGATCGACCCTTACTCACGTAAGGTTTATTACTTGGACGACCCAGTGCACTTGCTGGTTAGTTGTGCGGAATTGTAACAAAGTGTGATTCACGTTTAAGAGCTCCAAGTCTTTGGCGCCATTGTTGATGATCACAATTTCGTGCACCACCTGTACCAAGTGAGCCACCATTCCAAGAAGTTCTTGATAAAGAGGACACTCCAACCATCCCACAACACCCAAGTTTTGAAAACAAAAAAGTGAAAGGCAATCAACCAAGCACTGGAATAAGGATTGTGACCAAGAAATAATTGACTATATCCATGAAAAAGAGAGGGTCAAAGAACAATCCAACTCCTGCTCCAACAAGCAAGTTCACTCAAGCTAAGAACAAAAGAAAGCTTGTTGGGAGGCACTCAAAATAGAGGACATCAACTTACTCTTTTTTCTCCTTGAGGTCATTCCTCTTAACAAACTGGAAGAAGAGGAAGAAAGTTGAGAACAACATGTCAAGATAATGACATTAAAAGAGCGCTTGTTGGGAGGCAACCCAACCGTAGGTAACATTTCCTTTCCTTGCTTAGTTTACTTTCAATAATTCGGCATATGATTGCATTCTAAGTTTGGTGTTGCCATGCAACAATTTGATTTTCAATTTTTACTGGGTATTCGCATCATTCTAAAATGAAAGTGTCACACTAAATTTGGTGTTGCCATTTATCTTTCATTTAAAGTACCAAGCACACCACTTATTAATGCAATCACATTATCTCTATTTCCATTCTTGTGCCTTAATTGTAATTTTGTCATTTTTGATTGCTTAACCACATGTACTACTTACAATTCATTGCTTGAGACACTCATAACCCATCATAGACCCCATCACCACTGTTTTAATTGTTGCTTGAGGACAAGCAATCATCCTAAATTGGTGTGGGAAGGGGAAGAATAGGAAGAAGGTGACAACAACAATGAAGATGAACTACAAGGTGGTAAAGTTCCTTTTCCTCTTATTTATTTCCAATATTTTTAATTGCATGATTGTCTCTTATTCCTTTGTATAGATGTGTGTTGTGAATAAGCATAGCTTGATTGCTGAATTATAACATGTTGCTATGATATCATGATTATCATCTTGAATTTTGTGAGTCAAAGCAATTAAGAATCATAATCTTAAACAAACAAGGTAATTAAAGAAGAAGTTAGCATGAGCTTATAATTATTGGGAAGCTAGCATGACTATTGTTGCTCAATTGCATTTGAATTTATTTAATTGAAGTTTTCATCTAGGACATTTTATGAAATTTTTGAAATCATAAAAACCTTGGAAAAGCAAATGCAATTAAAGCAAGAAAAGAAAAGGAAAAGAATGAGAAAGCTGAAGGCTCTAAGTACCAATGACAATTCATTTGTCAAGTACTTGTGGTGTTTATGTATCAAGCAAAAAGTTTGAAAACAAAACACTTAGAGTTAAGGTTAGGCTCAAGTGCAAAAGCACTCCCTTAAAGCTCAAGGCTCTGAGCATCAATGATTAGAAAGTCAAGAAGACAAGAAACAAAATGAGCTAAAAGAGCCCTCTAATTAAATGCTTGTGGTACTTATGTATCAAGTGGTAATACTTGGAAATAAAGCATTTAGAGTCGTAGCTTTGCTTTTAACTCTTGGTGCGAAGCACCCAAAAAGATAAGCTAAAAAGAGAATGAAAAGCTTGCTTCAAGGAAAGAACATAAAGAAAAAGATTTCATAAAATGAGCTAGATAGAAGCATCAATCATGTGAATCTCTTTTGTGATTATAGCATGCATAAGAAAACTAGCTAACCATGAACATTACACTGCTATTCTTCTTACCTTGGATTGTCAAACCTTATTGCATGATTCTCTTCTTGCTTGGGGACAAGCAAGATTTAAGTTTGGTGTTGTGATGCCAGGGCATCATGGCTTATTTTTCTTTGCTTTTTTACCTTTAATTTTCACTAATCATGCTTAATTATTGAGTATTTTTATGCTTAAATCATAGATTACTTTCATCTCTTTGAGTTGATCTATTTTGCAGAAATTGGTACAAAAAGGAAGTAAAAAGCACAAAACAAACATGAAAGAAGAAAGGAGCTTAAAAGTTGAAACAGAGAAAAGAAGTAGAGGAAAGACCCACGTTAGTGGCCACGTTAGTGCCACTAACGTGGAAACTAACATGGACAAAAGGAGAAAGAGCCAAGTTAGTGGCATAGTTAATGCCACTAACGTCTTCGAAGGATATATAAGCCCAAGTTAGTGGCCCCGTTAGTGCCACTAATGTGGGCACTAACGTGGAGGAAAGGGAGCTTGGTAACATTAATGGTATAGTTAATACCACTAACGTTAGGAATGACCAAAGAAGCCCACATTAGTGGCCCCGTTAGTGAGACTAACGTGGGCACTAACGTGGACAACATCTCACCTGGCAGCCTGACCATCTCTTCTTCAATTAAGAATAACTTGAGCCACAAAGCTCCAATTGAGATGATTTTAGTGGCATTGGAAAGTAGGGATCCAGAGATTTCCAAGCTTATATGGCACTACATGGTAAACACTAAATTTGAGGGAAAAAACCTGCCCCGAAAGTTCAAAGATGAACATGGTATCAACTTGTAGTAAGGCCAGCTGACCTCTTCACCTTCCAAGAAGTGTAACTCGAGCTGTAGAGCTTCAACGGATGCGCTTCCAAAATCATTGGAAAGTAAAAATTCAGGGCTTTCTAACAATATATAATAGTATGGGGTGGACATTAATTTTGAGCTTCAGAACCTAGCATCATTAATACTGTTAACGCTGACGTTAGTGGCTGCGTTAAGCACACTAACACCAGCGACAATGCCAGCAACTCTGTCCCCTTCAAACGAGTATAACTTACGTTATAGAGATCCAAATTAGGTGATTTTAGTTGTGTTAGAAAGCTGAAATTCAGAGCTTTCCAACGATATATAATAGTCTATTGTGGTCATGAAATTAGAGCACAAACAATAGGCATCTTTAAGCCCCATAAACACCAACTGGGTAGCAAGTGTAACGTTAGTGCACTAACTTCAGCACTAACGCCACACTTGTAGCGTTAGTGTGGCTAACGGTAGCACTAACGCTAGGACTTGGACCTTAATTTGATTCACTTCTCTCTTAAGTCCACTTCAAAGTTCAAGCAAGCAAGCCCACAATTCTCAACCAATAAAGGCCACAAGAAGCATCTAGAATAGGAATTTTCATTTAATTGTAATTTGCTTTTAATTTTATTTCATTTTGTAATTTAGGAAAGCGTATATCAAGTCCTTAGTTTCATAGAAAAAGGGGGGGCATAGATTCTGGAGAGATGGGTCTTCGGACTCCCTCATCCATACTTCTCCTCCATTTCTTTCTTACTTTGTAAATAATTTTAGTTATGAATTACTAACTCTTTCCATTGGGAAAGAGAGCTCTATTATTTTTCAATGGATCATTAATAGTTTCCATTCTTCTTCTTCTTTCTTTTCTCTTGATTTACTTGAAAGCATTTGATTTTCATCCAATTGAACAAATTTCTCAGAAGAGAAATTGCTCATACTTGGAATTCCTTTGAACCTTGGAAGAGGAATGAAGAAATCATGCTAGAAATGCTTTCTCACATCGGATTAGGTTGGGGGTTGGATGGATATAGTGATATGTAATCTTATCAATACTTTGATCTATAAAAGTGTGTGGTATAATCAATGACCAAACTTCATCTCTTCCCATGAGAAATTAGATCAAGGAATTGGGCAATTGTTCATGCTTAGAGAGATTGGATTGCCAAGGAATTGGGATTCAATCACCTAAGATTGCCAAGAGATCAATGAATGCATTGATTGAGGAAGAGATGAGAATGAACTTGATCCAGAGAATTCAATATCTCTCTATCCCAATGCTATTCTTTTCTTTTACTTCTAGTTATTTACTTTCTTGTATCTTACTTTCCCATACTTTACTTTTCTTGCTCTTTTATTTTCCAGCACTTTACTTTTCTTGCCATTTACTTTCTTGCACTTTATAGCTTCTTTTTTCTTTTATGCAATTAACATTTCCTGTTGTTTACTATCTCGATTATGCTTGTCTAACTAGAATAATCAATCAACTATTGCTTGCTTAATCCATTAATCCTCGTGGGATCAACCTCACTCTCTAGTGAGTTTTATTACATGATACGACCCGGTGCACTTGCCGGTATTTATTGCGAAATTAATTTTTCCGCATCACAAGCCCCACTCCCTTGTGCTCTTCTTGATTTACCTCCACTTTTTGGCAAGTTTCTTCAAATTCAACCTCTTCCTCTTGCTTGATAAGTTCTTTAAAATCTTCCTCTTGGTAGCTTACTTCCAATTAAATCTCTTCATCATTTACCAAGGGCTTTGGAGGTTGTGTATCTCCTTCTTTGACCTCTATTTCATATCCAATGCTAGAAGATTCAACAAAATTATTGAGGTGACTAGTTAGTGTCAATAAAAACTCATCAATGATTGAATCTATCTCTTGATCAACCTATTCAACCTTAGAGGGCTTTACAGCTTTTGGTTCCCATAGACTTTCAGCATCTCCTAAATCTTCAACCACTTCTTCCTCTTCAACAACTACGGCTTTCTCCAATTGTTCTAATACAAAGTTCCACTCCTTATTTTTCACCGAAGTTTCTAATCTCTCTATCATGCTATGCTCTTCATTTGATTCTCCACATGTGGCCATGGGAGTGCTTTGAGGGCTAAGATTTGGGAGGCTAAATTGGTTACTACCTCTTGAAAAATAGTATAAAGCTCCCTTTACTCTTGAAAAATTGAGATAAGAGTGTCATCCATTGGGGTTTGGGGTAGATACGATGGTTCATTATTTGGGAAAAATGGTTCATGATAGGAAGGTGGTTCATCTTGATAAGCATATGGAGGTGGTGCATATTGAAGTGGTGGTTCATCTTGATAAGCATATGGAGGTGGTGCATATTGAAGTGGTGGTTCTTGGGAGTATTGATGTTGGAATTGTGGTGGCTCCAAGTATGGTTCATATGGTTGTTGGTAGGGTAGATAAGGGTTAGGATCATATGGTAGTGTTTGGTGATATGGGGCTTGTGAGTATGGTGGTTGAGGGCTATATTGAGGAGGGGGTTCATAGGCATATGGTGGTATTTGTTGATAATCATAAGGAGGTCCACCATATGCATTAAATTGGTATGCATCTTGGAATGGTTCTTGCTCATAGTACATTAGAAGAGGTTGTTGCCATGAAGGTTGTCCATAAGCTTGAGGCTCCTCCCACCTTTGATTGTTCCATCCTTGATGTATCCTTATTGTAATTTTCTTTTTTTACAACATAGTTAAAACCAAACTCATAGCCAAAGTGATGAGAATTCAGAGTAGCAAAAGAAAATAAAAATAAAAACTAATAAAAAACAAAGACAAGCAAAGTCCTACAACTAGAAAAACTAGCAAACAAACCAAAAATCAAGCTATTCATAATATCAACATATGTATAATAACAAATAACATGGCACATTTGCAATTCCTCAGCAACAGCGCCAAAAACTTGATGTGAGGAAAATCATCGTTTAGGAATTTCACAAAATAATTTTGTTGCAAGTATAGTTTCCAAACTGACAAACAACCCTCAATCAAAGTTTAATTTGTTTGTCACTTAAGTCAACCCAATAAAAACCGAGAGTATTTAAACCTCGGGTCGTCTCTCAAGGAATTGCAGGGAAGTGTGCATATTATTGGTTATGGGAAAATATTTTTGGGGTTTTAGGTTTGATAGACAAGAAAATAAAACCAATAACTAAGGAATATAAATGCTAAAAGCTACTCAAGACAAGGATTAAGAGTCAAGGTATCCTATCTTGGATTATTGACCATAACATGGTGATTACAAAGAGTTAATTCCACTAATTTGTCCTCTAACATCGGAGGGTTAAGTCAAGTAGACATAAATGGTCCTGTAACCAATTAACAACCCTAAATCACCAATAGAACTGGACATCAATGATCTCAAGGGACCTAAGTGATGAGACGCAGAAGCTGGTGAATTAAAAATTATTAAATGGTTACGTTGCAAGTATAGTTCTTAACTCACCGAAAATCTGCCTATCAATTTAGAAATATGTCACAGAGAATTAAATTAAAAATTACTGGGAGTTTTAAGTCCCAGGTCGTCTCCCAACAAGTTGCAGAAAAGTGTGCTACCTTATTAATCAGATGTGCCAAGAAGTTGAGCTAAGTAAATTGGAATATAAATTGAGGAAATTTAAATAATATGAATAAAAGCCTTGACTGGGAGTTGATTGGTTGGAATTTCTATTATTGGTGGAGTGAATGTAAGATTAATTTATAATTAATGGTTGTTCTGTTTGGTTATCTTTTACCAAGTAAGGAAAAGTCAAACAAGCTGGAATGCCAGATCTGTTCACAAGTTGCAACCCACTTAGTTCAAAGGGATTGGCGTTGGTGACAGGATAGCAATCCAACATTTAACCCAATTACAAATTTTTCTTCAATCCTTCCAACTCAAGAATTCCTTTTAATCAACACCCCATCAAGTAAGGAAACTACTCACGTATTGTAAATAAAGAATCCAAAGCATATGAAAGGGAATTAAAAGAAGACATGATTATTGGAATTGAAATTAAATTAAAAAGAAATAATCCTTGCATTAAATAATCATAAAAGTATTCAAATAACAAAATTGAACAAAACAAGGAACATAGAAGAATGAAACCAAGTTAAGAAAACAAACTAGAATGATGAAGTCTTGATGAGGAAATAACTCTTCTCAATGTTCCAATGCTAAGACCAATTGAAAATTAAAATTCTAAAAACCTAGAGAGAAAAACCTAAGAGAGTAAAAACTTGTTCTCCAACTGTCTCTGAATGAATCTCTTATTCGTTTCTGCATGTTCTCTGACTCTAGTCTGCTGTTCCGGGCCGAAAACTGGGTCGAAATAGGGCCTAAAATCGCCCCCAATGAATTCTGCAGATTATGCAGATCGCACATGTCACGCGATCATGTCATCCATGCGGACGTGTCATTCGCGCTTTTCCTCGCCACGCGTTCGCGTCGTCCACGCTACCGCGTCGCCAGAACTTTTCCAATTCGCGCAGCCGCGTGAGCCATGCGGCCGCATCACTGCGATTTGCTCTCCTTCGCGCGATCGCGTGAGCCATGCGACCGCGTCACTTCTCGCTGGTTATCTCCTCAAATTCTTGTGTTTCTTCCATTTTTGCTAGCTTCCTTTCCAATCTCCAATTCATTCATGCCCTATAAAGTCTGAAACACTTAACACACAGATCATGGCATTGAATGGAATAAAGGAGAATTAAAAATAAATAATTAAAGTCTCTAGGAAGCAGTTTTCAAACATGTAATAAATTCAGGAAGGAAATCTAAATGCATGCTAATTTAATGAATAAGTGGGTAAGGATCATGATAAAACCACACAATTAAACACAATATAAACCATAAAATAGTGGTTTATCAACCTCCCCACACTTAAACATTAGCATGTCCTCATGCTTAATTGAAGGAGATAAGGAAATAAGTATGAACTTGTAGAAACTCATGAAATGCAATGCAAACCTATATACATATAAATAAATGCAACTATATGATTCTTGTCCACTTGATCAAAAGTAAATAAGCTCTTCAAAACAATTACAAATCAAATTCCACTAATTCTATCATTATACAATAAAATGGATAAAAGTGCAAGAAGATAGCTCATGAAAGCAGGGAACTTGAAAATTCAAGTATTGAACCCTCACTGATAATGTATGTACGCTCTGATCTCTAGTGTATAGGGTGGTCACTCTATCCCTCTCTAATCATGTTTTCTAACTTTTGTTCTTCTCCTAACCAATCAACAATAGTTAATACACCAATGCAAACATCATGAGGTCTTTTCAAGGTTGTAATGGGGCTAAGGTATAGGCAGGGTTGTATATTTGGTCAAGTGAGCTAATAAATTGAATCTTTAATTAACCCAAGCTCTAATATAACTTGTATACACTTAATGTCATCTTTAAATTTCATACCTAGCTACCCAGAATTCCCTTTTTCAATCCATACTCATGTATCAACTTATATATTTTTTTTTTGGTTCTATCATATGTGCATTGATCTTCGAATTCTGAATTCAACATTGGGGCAATTTTGTCCCCTTATTTATTAATTTTTCATATTTTTTATTATTATTATTATTATTATTATTATTATTATTATTATTATTATTATTATTATTATTATTATTATTATTATTATTATTATTATTATTATTATTATTATTATATATTTATATAAATAAAGCTTGTCGATACACATAGATTTTTAATTCTTGTAGTTTCACATGAGTAGGTATCCAAATTCCCTTTAAATTTTCATGACACATTCTCTTAACAACTTTTGCTCCCACAATTTCCCATACTTAACTAGCACACACAATTCTATCTTAAGCAAACTAAAGATTCAATTTGGGATATACGATTGTTTTTCGGCTTAAGGTTAGTAATGTGGTAAAATATCGAACAAATGGGAATTAAAGGCTCAAAGTGGTTAATAAAGGTAATTGAAAAGGGTAGGCTTAATTTGGATGAGTGAGTTTAAACAAATAATGGCCTCAATCATGTGCAAGCACGCAAATATAATAACTATTGGACATATAAGATAAAAAAAATACAGATTACAATCATAGAGAAGTAAACACACAAGAACGAAATAATTATGGTTAAATAATGTAACCATTCATAAAGGCTCAAATCTTTCACAGGTTGTGTGTTCTTTAACTCAAATATCATGTTCCAAATACAACTCAAGCAAATTTATCATAAAAATTTTGAAAAATTAGTGAAATTTTGTTCCAAAGATAGATTTTTAAAAGAAACTTATTGTCTTTTCAATCAAGTAGAACATGCATGCAACTATCCTAACCTATGCAATTTATTCTATTCTATAAAGGAAAGAAAATCTAACTAAAATATCCTAATTATTGGTGCCAGAGAAGAGAATTTACCTCCGGAAGTCAGGTACGGACCGACCTCCCCACACTTAAGGCTTTGCACCGTCCTCGATGCCATCTGTCAGAAACAGGGATGGGCTGGTAGCAGTATCTCTCATCTTTGCTTTCTGTTCTTGCCGATCCAACCGTTCGATTATCTGCTGGAGCAATTTTTTAGTTGTAGATGCTTGTGGTGTTGAAGAAGGATTATCTTCAACTGGAGCAGAAGGAAGGCTTGTAGTGGCTGATGAGAGTCTGAGGTATTTCCCGTTAGGGACATACTGATCGTCCCGTGGAAGCATGGCTTTGGTGTCCCCAGCTTTGTAGGAGACTCTGGCTGCTAAGACAAGATCTGAGACCAAGGCGGGGAAAGGTAAGTTGCCTGCAATTTGTACGTGTTCCATAGCATTCCGGATGTGTCTTGCGAGATTCAGAGGTTGCTCTGTAAGGATGCACCATAGTAAAACAGCCATGTCTGCAGTGAAGGAGGACTCATGAGTGCTCGAAAAGACGTAATGGGACACGATCTGTGCCCATACGTGAGCCTCCAAGGTAAGTGCTGAAGCCAAGAATCCCTTAGGGCGGGTACGGTGGTATCCGTAGATCCAACAGCTGCCAGGTAATCCGATGACTCCGAGAACGGAGTCCCAGTCGAATTGGTATCTCTGACGCTGAAAGGTGGCTACTTGAAAAGCGTCCATTCCTGTTGGAATAGGGGGAAGACTCAGAGCTTGCTGAATGGCCTCTTCTGTGATGGGGACTTGCTTTTGCCGGAAATAAACAGACTGCAGGGTCGGCATGTAGAAGTTGGAGTAGAACTCAACTACCCAAGAAAGATTGACCTACCTCAGCTGTCTCCGTAGGAAACCCCATTGTCTTCACTCAAGTTGCGGCTCAACAAAGGTGGCAATATTGGACGGGAGGATAAGAAGGTATTCATTGTTATAATTCCTTTCTGCCATGATAGGGAACATCTGCTCACAGTAGCGATTGGGAAATCGCGCAGTGTCCTTTGCTGGAAAGGCTTTCTCTTTTTTGTCAACCTTTATTATTCGCTTAACTCTTTTTGTTGAGGGCTTGACTGTGGTTGAAGAAGGCTCTGCCACTAATGCTCTTTTAGTTCCTCTTCTTGCTGGTGGTTTGGAGGTTGCTTTCTCCTTTCCTTTCTTGGTGGCCATCCTGAAAGAAGGGAAGAGAAAGAAAATTAAATTTAAAGAGATATACAGCAAGGAAGGAAACGGAAAAGAGGGTGAATGATGCACAGCAAAATGTAGATGACAGTAACACATGCTCTCGAGTACATATGAAAAGCCATCAATGGAAAATAGCTAGTGCGTACAAAGTCAAGTGAATGCAAGGTGTTTATTGGCATGCCGGAAAAGGGCATGAGTGGCATAGACCAAGCATTACTTCGTAACAAACCATCACGTTTATATCGACAATTGAATTCAATTAATAAAATAATAATGAAAAGTTGTGAAAAGCAAGCATTGAATAGTATAGCAACATAGAGAAGTGCATAATGTCACATGAGCTTTTTCACAAACACATAGCATGCATGGTGAATAGGGTATAGAAAATATGAAGATGAACATGCAAGCAATCCCTTAAATGGGAGAAAAATAATTGTCAAACAATTTGCAATAATCCACAAGCATATAATGAGGGATGATAACTCAAAAGGTTTCTAACACCATGTAAAGAAAAGAAAAGAAGAAGAAGAAAAATAAAAATTTGAAAAGAAAAAGAAAAGAAAAAGAAAATAATAATATATATACATAATATAAGAAGAATTATAGGAAAAAGAGAACAAGGAAGAAGAAGGTAAAACCTTGTTAATGGTGGTAAGAAAGATAGAGAGTGAAAGGTGAGATAGAAGGGGGAAGGAAGAAATAAGGAGGGAAAAGAAAAATTAGAATTTGGGGGAGAGAAAGATAAGATAATTTGGCAATTTAGGTTGAGCTGTGCGGCGCATGCGACGCGGCCGAGTGGGGCACGCGTTCGCGTGGGTGCTCGTCAGGTAAGGGGACGCGATCGCGTCGGTCACGCGGTCGCGTGACCCGTGTTATGCTGCTGGCGCGAGTGCAGCCTCGCTCCAGAACAACTCTCTGTTCGATTTATTTTAGTTGCCAAAATTGGGTGACGCAATCACGTGGGTCATGCGATCGCGTGAGTGTGCGTTATAAAATGGGTGACACGGCCGCGTCGGCGACGCGATAGCGTGATAAGGATTGTGCTTCCAGCACCAATCCAGCACTACTATTGCACAATATCTCAGTGTGCACCCTTTTACGTCGAAAATTCAGGGCACGCGGCCGCGTGGGGCACACGGTCGCGTGGGAGGCCAGGATTCCCATGCGACGCGAACGCGTTAGGGACGCAGTTGCGTGGGTCGATTTGTGCCATTGGCACGCCTCCAGCCAGACTCCAGCCGAACTCTCTGTTCGTTTATTTGTTTTCTCCACCCTCTTTGTGAAGCGGACGCGTCGCTGATGCGATCGCGTCGCGCGGCGAAAAACCCTCTTTTTTAAAAAAAAAAAAAGAAATATGAAGACATGAAATGAAAATGCATGAAAGCACTAATAAAGAGAAGAGTTATTAAAGAAGAAAAACTAAAAGTGAAGAAAAGAACGATCATACCGCGGTGGGTTGTCTCCCACCAAGCACTTTGCTTTAACGTCCGTAAGTTGGACGCTCCACCAGCTCAATCGGCTGCTATGTGGGGATCTTCCAGGCGGAAGATCTCAAGCTCCTTATTTTTCTGCACCTTCTCACCATGGTACAGCTTCAGGCATTGTCCATTGACCTTAATAAGTTCAGAGCTTGAAGGATGGCTTAGGTGATAAACTCCGTATGGTTCAACCTTCTCTACTCTGTATGGACCTTCCCATTTTGATCTCAACTTACCGGGCATGAGCCTTAGTCGAGATTTGTAAAGGAGGACAAAATCTCCAGGTTGAAACTCTTTCTTCTTGACGTTCTGATCATGCACAGCTTTCATCTTTTCCTTGTAAATTCTGGAGTTCTCATAAGCTTCTAGGCGAAGGTTCTCCAGTTCCTGCAGTTGCAACTTCTCTTCAGCTCCGGCGTTCTCAATTCCCATGTTACACCCCTTAACTGCCCAGAAGGCTCTGTGTTCTATTTCAACTGGGAGATGACAAGCTTTTCCATAAACTAAGCGGAAGGGACTCATCCCAATGGGCGTCTTGTATGCCATTCTATATGCCCACAGTGCATCTTGTAGCCTGGTGCTCCAGTCTTTTCTTTGAGGCTTTACTATCTTTTGCAAGATACGCTTAATTTCTCTGTTCGATACCTCGGCTTGCCCATTAGTTTGGGGATGGTAAGCTGTTGCAACTTTATGGATTATCCCATGCTTCTTCATCAATCCTGTTAGTCTCCTGTTACAAAAATGGGTGCCTTGATCGCTCACGATTGCTCGTGGTGACCCAAAGCGACATATAATATGGTTTCTCACAAAGGAAACAACAGTGTTAGCATCATCAGTGCGGGTAGAAATTGCTTCTACCCATTTGGAAACATAATCCATAGCTAACAATATATAAAAATATCCATTAGAATTTGGAAATGGACCCATGAAGTCAATGCCCCAAACATCAAAAATTTCACAGAAGAGCATATATTGTTGAGGCATCTCATCCCTTCTGGATATATTACCAAATTTCTGGCATGGGGGGCAGGATTTACAAAACTCAGCAGCGTCTCTAAAAAGAGTAGGCCACCAGAATCCGCAGTCTAAGATCTTTCTAGCTGTTCTTTGAGGGCCAAAATGTCCTCCACTCTCGGATGAGTGACAGGCCTCTAAAATGGACTGGAATTCTGATTGAGGCACACAATGTCTAATTATCTGGTCAGCGCCACATCTCCATAAATATGGGTCATCCCATATATAATATTTAGACTCGCTTTTCAGCTTGTCTCTTTGATGTTTAGAAAAATGTGGAGGAAATTTGCGGCTAACTAAATAATTAGCAACAGGTGCATACCAAGGGATTACTGCAGATACTGCTTGCAGGTTGTCAAAAGGAAAATTATCATCTATAGGAGTAGAATCATCCTTAATATGTTCAAGGCGACTCAAGTGGTCTGCTACTAAATTCTGATTACCACTCCTATCCTTTGTTTCTAAATCAAATTCTTGTAACAGCAGTATCCAACGTATAAGTCTTGGTTTGGATTCCTTTTTAGCTAATATATACTTGAGAGCTGCATGGTCCGAATACACTACTACTCTAGTGCCAAGTAAATAGGCTCGAAATTTATCCAGAGCAAAAACAATAGCCAGAAGCTCATTCTCAGTAGTAGTATAATTGGACTGGGTAGTGTCTAAAGTCTTAGACGCATAGGCAATAACAAAAGGATCCTTACCTTCGCGCTGAGCCAGCGCTGCTCCTACTGCATGGTTGGAAGCATCGCACATGATTTCAAACGATTGACTCCAGTCTGGTCCTCTCACAATTGGGGCTTGAGTTAGAGCAATCTTCAGCTTATCAAACGCTTGTTCGCAATCCTCACTGAACTCGAACTCAATATCCTTCTGCAGTAATCTGGACAAGGGAAGTGCCACCTTACTAAAGTCTTTAATAAATCTCCTGTAGAAACCTGCATGGCCAAGGAATGAACGGACTTCCCTCAAAGAAGAGGGGTAAGGTAAACTAGAAATAACATTCACCTTTGCTGGGTCTACAGAAATACCATTATTAGATACCACATGTCTTAATACAATCCATTGTTTTACCATAAAGTGGTATTTTTCGAAATTCAATACAAGATTTGTGTTAACACATCTGTCTAATACTCGAGATAATCCATCTAAGCAAAGGCTAAAAGAATCACCATAAACGCTAAAATCGTCCATAAAAACTTCCATACAGTCCTCAATAAGATCAGAGAAAAGACTCATCATGCACCTTTGGAAGGTAGCTGGTGCATTGCACAAGCCAAAGGGCATTCTCTTATAAGCATAGGTCCCAAAAGGACATGTAAAAGTAGTCTTTTCCTGATCTTCAGGAGCTATATGAATCTGGAAATAACCTGTGTAACCATCTAAAAAGCAATAATGTGATTTACCTGACAGGCGATCCAGCATTTGATCAATGAATGGAAGTGGGTAGTGATCCTTACCGGTAGCTTAGTTGAGACGCCTGTAATCAATGCAGACTCTCCAAGCATTCTGAACTCTAGTTGCTATGAGCTCTCCATGCTCACTCTTCACTGTAGTGACTCCAGATTTCTTGGGCACCACTTGTACTGGGCTTACCCATTCACTGTCTAAAATGGGATATATGATACCTGCTTCCAATAGTCTGGTCACTTCCTTTTTGACAACTTCCAAGATGGTGGGATTCAATCTTCTTTGGGGTTGACGGACAGGTCTTGCTCCCTCTTCTAGAAATATTCTGTGCTCGTATACTTGAGGGTTGATTCCCACTATGTCTGCCAAACTCCACCCAATTGCCTTCTTATGCTTCCTCAGTACATCAAGTAACTGCTCTTCTTGTTGAGAAGTCAGTTCCCTTGCAATAATAACCGGAAGCTTCTGCTCATCCTCAAGATAAGCATATTTGAGATGTGGAGGGAGAGGTTTCAATTCTAACTTTTGATCATGGGCAGGCTCTGGATTATCCGGGGCTTCTGAAAATGGCGAAGTGCCCTCACTGTCAGTTAAGAGGGTCCCCACACTAGGACCTTATCCAGTGTGCCTCTCTTCAAACTCTTCCTCTTGAATTTCAGCCACACTTTCGTCTATGACATCACACTGGAAGATAGAACGATCTTCTGGGGGATTGTCAATGACTCTATTCAGATTGAAGATTACTATGTGGCCATCTATTTCAAAGGAGTATGTTCCTGAAAAAGCATCCAATTTGAATTTTGATGTCTTCAGGAATGGTCTTCCTAGTAGGATTGATGATGGCTTATCTGAATCATTGTGGGGCATCTCCAAGATATAAAAATCAGTGGGAAATGTGAGCTCTTTAATGTTCACCAAAACATCTTCAACAACTCCAGCCACTGTAATAATGCTTTTATCTGCTAACACAAAACGAGTTGCCGACCTTTTTAAGGGAGGGAGCCTCAAAACATCATATATAGACAAAGGCATTATACTGACACATGCTCCTAAATCACACATGCAATCATAAATTACTACACAACCAATAGTACAACTAACTATGCAAGGACCTGGATCACTACATTTTTTAGGTAATCCTCCCATTAAAGCAGATATAGAACTACCTAAAGGAATAGTTTCTAATTCATTAATTTTGTCTTTATGGATACATAAATCTTTTAGAAACTTTTCATATTTAGGTACCTGCTGAATAACATCAAAAAGGGGAACAGTAACCTCGACCTTTTTGAATATCTCTACCATTTTAGGGTCGGGTTCCAACTGCTTCCTGGGCTTCCTTGCAAGTTGTGAAAATGGAATAGGAGTAGTGTTGTCTGTGGCGTCTGCGCCTTTTGGTGCTTCCTCCTGTGGTTGAGCTATTTCTTCTTCAGCTATGTCCTGTATATCCTCTTCCTCTTCAACATCTTCGATTTCTACCACCTCTTCAGCTGAGGCATATTCTGGTAAGCTTGGTTCCTCCTGATTCCTCTCCTGCAGTGTGGTTCCGGACCTCAGGGTGATGGCATTAATGCCTCCCTTTGGGTTGGGTAATGGTTGAGAGAGGATTCCAGTGGTGCTTGAAGGTTGGTTATTAGAATTTTGTGCTGGTACAAACTGTGTCATAAAAGCTTGCATAGTAGAGGTGAGACCATTCAGACTGGCATTAATACTATTTATGATGTTACTTTCCATGGCCTGTTGTCTTTTCTCAAAAGATTGCAGTAGGTCTTCAGTAGAAGGTGAAGAAGAATGGGTAAATTGAGAGGTCTGCTGCTGATTGTTCTGTGGTCCTTGGTTCTGCCTCAGGTGAGGTGCTCTGTAAGGTTGATTTTGCTACCTGTTGTTGTTATTGTTCCACCTCTGATTTCCCTGATTATCTCTGCCTCCTCTGTTATTATTGTCTCTCCAATTCTGGTTTGAATTATCCTGCCATCCATGGTTATTATTTCCACTTTGATTGTACCCTTGGTTGGGGCGGTCATAGAAGTTGTGAGTGGATGCCACCATGTTGTCTTCTTGTTGGAGCTGTGGGAATTCATCAGTGTAATGGCTGTAATCAGCACAGATTTCACAAATTCTTTGTGGGACTAGTTGTTGGTTTTACTGTGGCGGAGGAGGTTGAGCTTGCTGAGCTTGTTGATTCAACTGTATTTGCTTCAGCAAGTTGGTCATTTCACAGATGCCTTCACGTAGAGCAGCAGTCTCGCTGCTAGAAGATACTTCTACAACAGCTTTTGAACAGCCTTGCTTCTGTCTGTGGTTCCTAGTGGATTCAGCTAAATCACTGATCAATTGCCAAGCTTCATCAGTGGTCTTGTACTTCTTCATAGACCCATTGCTGGCACTTTCCAGTATGGTCTTATCTTGGGGACTAGCTGAGTAGCACGATCTGTCAATCATGTGGTGGGGGCATGCTTCCAAAAGATTATTGAAGCGCTCCCAGTATTCAAAGAGAGTTTCATTGTCATCCTGAATAATTGTGGAGATATCCTTCCTTAGCTTATCAGTGACTTCAGATGGGAAGAATTTCTCCAGAAACTCCTTTCTGAGTGTATCCCAGTTGGATACATTTGCTAGAGGTTAAGTGTAGTACCACTCTCTTGCTTTTCCCTCAAGAGAAAACAGAAAAGCTTTCAGCAGTATTGAAGTTTCATCAGTGCCATCACGCCTGACAGTAGAACAGACTGCCTGGAAATCTCTCAAGTGCTTGATAGGCTCTTGAGCAGGTAGGCCATGAAACCTGGGCATCAAATTTAGCAGTGCGGGCTTTATTTCAAAGTCTGTAGCTACCGCCGGATGATGCGCTTGAAACGGTTGCATTGTAAAATTAGGGTCTCCTTCCTCCTGGATGGTAACTCTCCTAGCTGCCATGTTTTCTGCACGTAAAACAACCGAATCAGTAGAACAGGGGCTGGTTTCTTCCTCAGATTCACTTTCAGATCCGCCCTCAGAGCGGGCTAACCGACGCTGTTCTCGCCTTATTCGTGAAATTGTCCTTTCAATTTCAGGATCGAATATTAGCAAACGCGGATCAGGAAGTGAACGCGTCATTTGACGGAAGAAACATGCAGCTCGTAGTAGCAAAACAAAATAAAATGCAGATAAATAAATTCTAATTAATAAAATTAGAACTCTATTGCAACTCCCCGGCAACGGCGCCAAAAATTGATGAGACGCAGAAGCTGGTGAATTAAAAATTATTAAATGGTTACGTTGCAAGTATAGATCTTAACTCATCGAAAATCTGCCTATCAATTTAGAAATATGTCACAGAGAATTAAATTAAAAATTACTGGGAGTTTTAAGTCCCAGGTCGTCTCCCAACGAGTTGCAGAAAAGTGTGCTACCTTATTAATCAAATGTGCCAAGAAGTTGAGCTAAGTAAATTGCAATGTAAATTAAGGAAATTTAAAATAATATGAATAAAAGCCTTGACTGGGAGTTGATTGGTTGGAATTTCTATTATTGGTGGAGTGAATGTAAGACTAATTTATAATTAATGGTTGTTCTATTTGGTTATCCTTTACCAAGTAAGGGAAAGTCAAACAAGCTGGAATGCCAGATCTGTTCACAAGTTGCAACCCACTTAGTTCAAAGGGATTGGCGTTGGTGACAGGATAGCAATCCAACATTTAACCCAATTACAAATTTTTCTTCAATCCTTCCAACTCAAGAATTCCTTTTAATCAACTCTCCATCAAGTAAGGAAACTACTCACGCATTGTAAATAAAGAATCCAAAGCATATGAAAGGGAATTAAAAGAAGACATGATTATTGGAATTGAAATTAAATTAAAAAGAAATAATCCTTGCATTAAATAATCATAAAAGTATTCAAATAACAAAATTGAACAAAACAAGGAACATAGAAGAATGAAACCAAGTTAAGAAAACAAACTAGAATGATGAAGTCTTGATGAGGAAATAACTCTTCTCAATGTTCCAATGCTAAGACCAATTGAAAATTAAAATTCTAAAAACCTAGAGAGAAAAACCTAAGAGAGTAAAAACTTGTTCTCCAACTGTCTCTGAATGAATCTCTTATTTGTTTCTGCATGTTCTCTTACTCTAGTCTGCTGTTCCAGGCCGAAAACTGGGTCGAAATAGGGCCCAAAATTGCCCCCAATGAATTCTGCAGATTATGCAGATCGCACATGTCACGCGATCGCGTCATCCATGCGGACGCGTCATTCGCGCTTTTCCTCGCCACGTGTTCGCGTCGTCCACGCTACCGCGTCGCCAGAACTTTTCCAATTCGCGCGGCCGCGTGAGCCATGCGGCCGCGTCACTGTGATTTGCTCTCCTTCGCGCGGTCGCGTGACCCATGTGACCGCGTCACTTCTCGCTGGTTATCTCCTCAAATTCTTGTGTTTCTTCCATTTTTGCTAGCTTCCTTTCCAATCTCCAATTCATTCATGCCCTATAAAGTCTGAAACACTTAACACACAGATCACGGCATCGAATGGAATAAAGGAGAATTAAAAATAAATAATTAAAGTCTCTAGGAAGCAGTTTTCAAACATGTAATAAATTCAGGAAGGAAATCTAAATGCATGCTAATTTAATGAATAAGTGGGTAAGGATCATGATAAAACCACACAATTAAACACAATATAAACCATAAAATAGTGGTTTATCACTAAGTCCTTAATCACAAGTCAAGAGTATCAAAATCTACTCTAAAATTCAACCAAGCATTTTATCGAACACTTGGTAGGCATAAAAGAAAAGCATGGTAAAATAGCAAGAAATATAAAATCTAAAACTACTTTATGCAAAAAAAATAATAATAACAACTCAATTAAATAATAATAAACAAAGACACATCAAATTGCATTAAAAAAATCCAAATCCAACAATAGTGCATGAACATAAAAGCAACAAAATAAAGAAAATAACAAGTAAATCTAAGAAAGCAAAGATGTAAGAACAATAAATTGTAAGGAAAACTAACATAAAACAATAATTAAACCTAAATCTAAGAAGTGATTAACTAAATCTACCCTAATTCTAGAGAGAAGAGAGAGCTTCTCTCTCTAGAATATGACCTAAAGCATGTTACTAAACTATCCTAATTGCTCTCCCACTTCTTTCTTCTTGATTTTGGCCTCAAATAGCTTTAGAAATGAGTTAGATTGGGCTTTGGCAGCTGCAGAATTTGCCTGCAGTGTGCTTCACTAAGTTGGTCACGTGCTGCTTGTCACGCGTACACATGACCCACGCGTACGCATCGCTTGACGAACGGTGGTCACGCGTACGCATGGGTCACGTGTATGCCTCGAATTGGGCCTTTAGTCTTGATGGAATTGGGTTGACAATAGCCTCCGTTGATTGCTCTTGGTGTTGGGAAGAAATCCACTTGTGAACCGGGCCATGAACCATTCACGTTTGAGTCAACGTTTGAAGCAAACGTTGACTCAAACGTCCCTTGTGTGACATTATGCAGCTCGGCCAAGTTGCTGTCTTCCATGTTTGGCTCAATGTTTGAACGTGGCTCCTCCATTGCATCTCACTTGGCCAACGTTTGGCCCAACGTTTGAGGCAAACGTTGGCGCAAACGTGGGTCATCCAAGGCATCAATCAGGGGTGCTTCTCCTTGCTAATATATGGCCAACGTTTGACCTCACGTTTGAGGCAAACGTTGGCGCAAACGTTCGCTCTTCTCCAGGGTGTTCTTCATCTGCTTCTCACGTAACGTTAGCTCAAACGTGAATCCCTCTTTTCAAGCCCATTCTTGCAACCTTCTTCCAAGCTTTATTTCACCTATCATCAATCAACAATTGTATCAAAGCTATGCCATAATCATGAGAGTTGTTCTTCTTCTTGTCACATGAGCAATTATGGCATAAAAACTCTTGAAAATGCATCAATTTATCCATGGTTGATTAAATCAAAGGAAACATGAAATTCAACCCAATTGGCTTACTTATGGATTAAGAAAGTGCATAAAACTAAATGAAAACAAAGGAAAAAGACTAGTGAAACTAGGCCAAGATGACTTGTCATCACAACACCAAACTTAAAACTTGCTTGTCCCCAAGCAAGAACAGAATTATGTTCAAAGGTTCTTTTGACTCAGATGGATTTGAAGAATTACATGTACTATCCTGTGAGTGAAGTGATTAAGTGACAGTGGGGTGAACTCTAAATTATGTGCTCATGCAAGGGCTTCAGTGCTTACTAGTCCCTACATCTTGGGAGTCTTAGGTCTTAGAACTTTCATCCAAATAATATCATGGAGATCTCTCTATAGGTAATCGCCTTGAAGCAGCTTATCGTTTCTGTGCTTTGGCCTTGACTCTAAGTGTCATGTCTCAAAGCGGCTCTTTAGATAAGCTTTCAATCAATACTCCTAAATCAGTTGGTTTTAAGGTATTAGGTGTTGAAGCACCCCTTAGGATTTACTTACTCAAGCCTTTCTCTTTGACACAGTTCGACCACAAGCATTTACTAGGATAACAACTCTTTGAGTTCTTGTTTCTTTCTTCTTTTCTGCCTAGTAATTGATGCTCAGAGCCTTGGGCCATGTTCTTTTTGTTTTTGTATTTTCTTTATTTTCTTTTGTTTTGTTTGCTGCTTCTTGGATCAATAAATGTTTGAGAATCTCCACAACACTTCTTTGAACTCTATGTCCCGCCTATGAGCTCCCATGCCAGTTTTCATAAGCATGCAACCTCAATACATAATCATACAACTAGAACCACCACTTTTCCTAATCTTTTGCTTGCCTCAAAATTGTTTAATTCCTCGATCCTTCTTTTCAAAGAACTTTCATGTGATGCATTTTTGAAATATTGAGTGCAAACAAGTTTGGAGAGTATAGTGTTGCAAATGATCAAGCATCTTGATTATTGAAGTGCAGAAAAACTATACTAGACAGAAGGACAGATAGGGGTATAATCTCACTTTCAATCACAGCAATATCTGATAATGAACAATACAACCTTTTGGAGTTTACTTGATGTCCTCTTCCTCATCATCATTGTTGGTCTTCACATTCCTCTTTCACCTCTTTGATTGATGATGCTAAATCTTCCAAAAGTTTGTATGGTGCTCTGCAATGATATTGAAAGTTGCTTGTTCCCCAAGCACTTGAAAAATGGTTAGCATGCATAATTTAATTGTGGGCCTTTGAACTTACTTTGGTGTGGGAACACCAAACTTAGTACCTTGCCAATGGTTCTCATGCATCAGATTAACCATGTGTGAAAGTCTTTTTCTTTTTCAAAAGCAATAGAACTAAAAACTAGGAAACAGCAGAATAGTTAACTAGTTCGTCTAGATGCTTGAAGCTAGCATTATGCAGAAAGTGAGAATGTTTTTTTATGATGGGATTTTGGTGGAACACCAAACTTAGAATCCTTCATTCTCCTTTATATTATTTTGGTGTGTAACACCAAACTTAGCTTCTTGCAATATAGATGAAGTTAATTAACCTTTTTATTAAAATAGCTATGAAAAGAGAACTACCTCAGGTTGGGTTGCCTCCCAACAAGCGCTTCTTTATTGTCATTAGCTTGACATCCTCTATGCTTGCTCAGCTCAGATTCTGAGCTTCCTTCTCCTTGTCCCATTGTCCTCCTAAGTGAGGCTTTGCTCTGTGATGCTCATCCTGGATGAGTGATTCTTTTCCTTTAGCCCTCTTCTCACCCATTTCTGCGAGGTTCTTAGCCAGTTGTTGCATTTGCTTCTCAATTCTTCTGACTGAGGCTTCCTGGTTCTTCATTGTTACCTCATGGTGTTTCATCATTCTCTCTATTAAGATCTCCAGATTGGTGATCCTCTGAGAGTCTTGTGAGATTGGTTGGTTGTGGAGTGTTGGGGGTTGGAAGGGTGGGTAGTGTGGTGGTATGTAGTGATTGTTGTTGGTATGGTGGTGTTTTTGCAGGTTTGGGAAATTGGGGTTGTTGTAGTTGAAGTCCCTTTGTTCCTGATGTCGAGATTCCCTCATTCTTAGATAAGAATGTGGCTTCCATGGTGGAAATTGTGCATTCACTGTAGTAGAATGTAGAAAATCAATTTGTCTAGCTATTGACTCCAATTGTTGCTGAGTTTGCTGGTGTAGCTGTTTGTTTTGATTCATGACTGCCTTCACTCCTTCAAGATTCATTAATTCCTTTTCTGAAATTGCATTCTGTGGTGTCTCAAATGAGTGTTGGTTATTGGCTCTTTTGTCCTTGAACTCTGCAGTTCCTTGGCCGGTTGTTGTTGCTTTGAGTAGGCCATCTGAGAAGTAATCCACCGCTCTTCTTGTTTCTGAGGTTAATCCTTCATAGAACGCTTGGAAACCCACTTTGTCGCTTTCTTTCTTGTATCTTTCCCATGCTTTGAACAATGGTTCTTCCTCTTCTTGTATGAATGGATGTATTCCCTCTTTCATCTTGATGTTTTGTTGGGATGAGGAGAATTTGGCTAGAAACTTGGCAACTAAATCATCCCAACTAGTGATACTTCCTTGGGGAAAGGTTTCAAGCCATTGTGCCACTTCATCCTTCAGTGAGAAAGGAAACAACAAGAGCTTATAGGTATCATGATTTACACTATCGAGATTGACAGCACCACAAGTCCTCAGAAAAATGGATAGGTGCTGTTTAGGATCCTCCAATGGATTTCCACCATAGGAACAATTGTTCTTGATTAGTGTAATGAGTTGCGGCTTCATGTTGTGGTGTTCTTCTTTCTCAGGAACTCCTTCTTCAATGATATCCTTCCCTCTGGCCACTCTTCTTTCCTGTGACATATAAATCAACAAACGGAACACACCGTGGTACTCTTGAAAATTGAGTGTAGTCAGTTGAGACAAAACTTCAAACAGTTAGTGGGTTAGTCAAAAATTAAAGAAAAAGTGCTTGATCTAAACTACCACCTCATTTAATCATTGTCAATCTATTCAATCCCCGGCAACGGTGCCAAAAACTTGATGTGCGGAAAACGATCCGACACAAAACTCACCGGCAAGTGTACCGGGTCGCATCAAGTAATAAAACTCACGGGAGTGAGGTCGATCCCACAAGGGTTGAAGGATTGAGCAACTTTAGTTTAATGGTTGAATTAGTCAAGCAAACAAGTGTTGATTGTGTGAAATTGTCTTGACAGGAATTAAATTGCATAGAATATAAAGGGGAGTGGGGTATTTGCACGAAATTAAAGGGAGCAAAAAAAAAAAGAGCTGAATCTTAAAGAACAAGAAATTAAATGGCAGAAACTTAGAACGTAAGAAACGTAAATTGCAGAATCTCAAAGTGCAAGAAATGTAAATTACTTGAATTATAAAAGGAGTTAGGAATTGGGATTGCAGAAATTAAACAAGGAAAAGTAAATTGCAACAAGCAGGAATATAAAAGATGGATTCAATCAAACCGGATCTCAAATGACAATAACAATAAGCTTGGTGTAGCAACGAAACAAGGAAATTGAAATTGAAAGATGTAGATATCAGGACCCAAGAGACTAGATAACCAAGTCTAGATCTCAATGCCTTCCTAGATCCAAATTTAAATTCAATTGCAAGAAAGGTAAAGATCAAACAGTAGAAGAAAGGAATTCAAATCTTGATTTCTCAAAGAGTGCAGTAAAGAAAACAGAGAGATCTCAGGGTGAGATTGAAACAGATTTCCTTCAATTCTCCAACACCCAAGACTCAGAATGTCCAAAATGCTCCAAACCCAAAAGCTCTCTACTATGAAAATTCTTAAAGAAAATTCTAAAAGGAAAGCTCTCCCCAAAATCACTCAGTAAAAACTAAAAAGGAAAAAGCTCCTCTAAAACTTCAAATCCTAAGCTATTTATACACTTTCTTTAAATGATCATTAAGCCTTGAATTGGGCCTTTAGTCTTGATGGAATTGGGTTGATAGTAGCCTCCGTTGATTGCTCTTGGTGTTGGGAAGAAATCCATTTGTGAACCGGGCCATGAACCATTCACGTTTGAGTCAACGTTTGAGGCAAACGTTGACTCAAACGTCCCTTGTGTGACATTATGCAGCTCGGCCAAGTTGCTGTCTTCCACGTTTGGCTCAACGTTTGAGGTCAAACGTGAGCTCAAACGTGGCTCCTCCATTGCATCTCTCTTGGCCAACGTTTGGCCCAACGTTTGAGGCAAACGTTGGCGCAAACGTTGGTCATCCAAGGCATCAATCAGGGGTGCTTCTCCTTGCTAATATGTGGCCAACGTTTGACCTCACGTTTGAGGCAAACATTGGCGCAAACGTTGGCTTCCCCTGTGTGTATATGCCATGCTCTTCCTTGCCAAAATGTAGCCAACGTTTGACCTCACGTTTGAGGCAAACGTTGGCTCAAACGTTGCCGTGCCCAGGAGTGCTCTTTTTCATTCTTTTTGGCGCCAACGTTTGACCTCACGTTTGAGGCAAACGTTTTCGCAAACGTTGGCTCTTCTCCAGGGTGTTCTTCATCTGCTTCTCACGTTTGAGTTAATGTTTTAGGCAAACGTTAGCTCAAATGTGAATCCCTCTTTTCAAGCCCATTCTTGCAACCTTCTTCCAAGCTTTATTCCACCTATCATCAATCAACAATTGTATCAAAGCTATGCCATAATCATGAGAATTGTTCTTCTTCTTGTCACATGAGCAATTATGGCACAAAAACTCATGAAAATGCATCAATTTATCCATGGTTGATTGAATCAAAGGAAACATGAAATTCAACCCAATTGGCTTACTTATGGCTTAAGAAAGTGCATAAAACTAAATGAAAACAAAAGAAAAGACTAGTGAAACTAGGCTAAGATGACTTGTCATCACAACACCAAACTTAAAACTTGCTTGTCCCCAAGCAAGAACAGAATTATTAAGAAGAAAGAATGAAAACAAAAGAGAATGCTCATGTTAGCAGAGTATTATTGGTAGCTCATGGGGTTTTATGCAGATATGTAACTACTCACTTCTTATTGACAAGTAGGCCTAGAAAGTTCTCTCTAAACATCAAGCAACACACTGCTATGACCTCTCATTATTCCTTTGTCTTTGTTTACTGAATTCTTTTCTTCATAAACTTTAGTTCAGTGTCATGTGTAACAAGCTCTTTTCTTTATTTATGCTTGACACATTATTCACTTTAGACACTTGGCTCACATGCCTTCTTAGAATATTGATGCCCAGCACCTCTTTAGGTTACTAAATGTCTTGTAGCCAGGTTGCTCTTGATAGTGGACTTTCAGTTGATAATCCCGGGTTAGTTAACCCAAGTTACCAAGTGTTGATGCACTCCAAAGAACTTAATAATCCAAGCAGATCCTAGTACAAAGACACCACAGGCATATATTCTAAGGTTTAAGCTATTGGTGTCTGGCTTTGTTTCTTTTTTTTTTTCTTTTGTTCTGTTGCCAGTTTTGGCTTTTTCTTTTCTCTTTTTGTTTTTCTTTTCATTCAAGGACTTTTATTTTGTTGAGATCCATAGACAGTGAACTACTTTCTTCTAAAAACGAGAACAGTCTATTCCTTTTATTCACTAATAGTGAGTTGCCACACAATCACACATTCATACCTCCACTTACTATTATTTGACTTCTAGCTAGCAATGAACCATCTTACTCCATGTTTCAAACATTTCTTTTATTGAATTAAAAAGATGCAGGGGACAAAGCATGCATTAGTTAAGTGAAAGTAAACACACAAGTACACTTAGACTAGCATTCTTATTGACAATAATATTCAAGATGCATAACTACTGAACTAACAGTTACTGCTAAGATGGGCATATTCAAACTTCAAATTTGGAAAGATTGCATGCTGATGGAGTTAAGTGACAATACAACCTTTTGGTGGCTTCTTCTTCTTACTCTCAACTGATGGTGTGAAGCCCTCCCGAGAAAATGTTTGAATCCCTGCAGAATTAAAGGGAAGTTGCTTGTTTCTCAAGCCCTTAGATAACTAGTTAGTGTGCAGGACCTTCTTGTGGGCTTTTGAACTTACTTTGGTGTGTGAACACCAAACTTAGTCCCTTGCCACTACCTTTGATGCATCGAGTTGATCATATGTGAATTCCTAGTGTCTTAGCTAAAAATAATAAAACTACAAAGTAGAGGCAAACAATGATTAAATGATTCATCTGATTGCTTGGAACTAGCAACCCTTTATGCAGAAGGTGAGAATGTGTTTTTAAATTAGATTTTTGGTGGAACACCAAACTTAGAATCCTTCATTCTCCTTTAAATTGTTTTGGTGTGTGACACCAAACTTAGCTCATTGCACTGCAGGTGAATCCACTTAATCTTTTTATTGAACTAGCATTGAAAGAAAATGACTACCTCAGGTTGGGTTGCCTCCCAACAAGCGCTCTTTTAATGTCACTAGCTTGACATTCTTCATTTTTGCTTCAAGGACGTTGTAAGCTCTGAACCTCTTTTTCCTTGTCCCAATGTCCTCCTAAGTACAGCTTTGCTCTGTGACCATTTGCTGTGAATTGACTCTTTGTTACTTCATCTAGCAATTCAATACTTCCATAAGGAAAAACCTTGGTTACCAAATATGGACCAGTCCACTTAGATTTAAGCTTGCCAGGGAATATCTTGAGCCGTGAGTTGTACAAAAGTACTTGCTGCCCTGGTTTGAATTCTTTCTTTATGACCTTTTTGTCATGCCACCTCTTGGCTTTTTCCTTGTATATCTTGGCACTTTCATAGGCTTCTAGCCTAAATTTATCTAGCTCATTTAGCTGCAATAACCTTTTCTCACCTGCTGCTTCAGAGTCAAGGTTTAAGAGTTTAGTAGCCCAAAAAGCTTTGTGTTCAAGCTCCACAGGGAGGTGACATGATTTGCCATATAATAGCTGAAAGGGTAACTTCCCAATGGGAGTTTTGAAAGCTGTCCTGTATGCCCAGAGTGCATCCTCCAGCTTCCGAGCCCAATCTTTCCTTGAACTTCCTACTGTCTTTTCCAAAATCTTCTTCAATTCCCGATTTGCCAATTAAGCCTGTCCATTGGTCTGGGGGTGATATGGCGTGGCTACTTTATGAATCACTCCATATTTATGGAGGAGCTTCTCCATCTGTTTGTTGCAAAAATGGCTACCACCGTCACTCACAAGACCCTTGGGAACCCCATATCTAGTGAAAATATGCTTCTTAAGGAATTGAAGGACAATTTGTGCATCACAGGTAGTTGTGGCTATGGCTTCCACCCACTTTGAGACGTATTCTACTGCCACCAAAATATATCTGAAAGAATAGGAAGGGGGGAAAGGTCCCATGAAGTCAATACTCCATAAGTCAAATAATTCCACTTCTAGAATGAAGTTTTGAGGCATCTTATTCCTTCTTGTCAAGCTTCCTGTTCTCTGGCATTCGTTGCATTGGTGAACAAATTCTCTAGCATCTTTGAATATAGTTGGCCAATAGAACCCACTCTATAGTATCTTTGCAGCTGTTCTTTCTGGGCCAAAATATCCTCCAGAGGCTGAGCCATGACAATGCCACAGTATATTTCTTGTTTCACTCTCAGGGACACATCTCCTAATTACTCCATCAGAGCATCTCTTAAATAGGAAAGGTTCATCCCACAAGAACTTCCTTGCTTCATTGATTAACTTCTTCACTTGTTGCTTAGATAATTCTTGAGGTATCTTCCTCCCTACTTTGTAGTTTGCTATGTCAGCAAACCAAGGTGCTTGTTGAATCTGCAACAAATGTTCATCTGGGAAGCTTTCATTCACAGGCTGTGAGGCTTCTTGGATTGTTTCTTGTGGTAGTCTTGATAAATGATCAGCAACTTGGTTTTCAGTGCCCTTCCTGTCCTTTATTTCAATATCAAATTCTTGTAAGAGTAATATCCACCTGATAAGTCTTGGCTTAGCATCCTGTTTTGACATTAAATACTTAATGGCAGCATGATCAGTATAAACCACAATTTTGGATCCTATCAAGTATGATCTAAACTTATCAAATGCATAGACTATAGCTAACAATTCCTTCTCTGTTGTGGTGTAATTCTTTTGAGCTTCATTCAATACTTTAATTGCATAATATATGACGTGATGCAAGTTTCCCTTCTTTTGTCGAAGCACAGCACCAATTGCAATGTCACTTGCATCACACATGAGTTCAAAAGTTAGTTCCCAATCTGGGGGTGTGATGATTGGTGCTGTTGTGAGTCTGTTTTTTAAAGTTTCAAAGGCATGCTGGCAATTTTCATCAAAAACAAAAGGAGTATCAATCATAAGCAGATTACTCAAAGGTTTAGCTATTTTAGAAAAATCCTTGATAAACCTTCTATAAAATTCTGCATGCCCCAAGAAACTTCTAACAGATTTCACATTAGTTGGTGGGGGGAGCTTCTCTATGATTTCCACTTCTGCCTTGTCAACTTCTATCCCTTTTCTTGAAACTTTGTGACCAAGAACAATCCCTTCGGGCACCATGAAATGGCATTTCTCCCAGTTCAAAACCAAATTAGTTTCTTGGCACCGTTTCAAGACGAGAGTTAGATGTTTCAGGCAAGTATTGAAATTGTCACCAAAAACAAAGAAGTCGTCCATGAAGACCTCTAGAAACTTTTCGACCATATCAGAGAAGATGGAGAGCATACACCTTTGAAATGTGGCTGGGGCGTTACAAAGCCCAAAGGGCATCCTCCTGTATGCAAAGACTCCAAATGGGCATGTAAAGGCAGTCTTCTCTTGATCCTTGGGATCCACCACGATTTGATTATACCCAGAATATCCGTCCAAAAAGCAATAATAGGAATGGCCGGTCAATCTTTCCAGCATCTGATCAATGAATGGGAGAGGAAAATGATCTTTCCTGGTGGCATCATTCAATCTTCTATAGTCTATGCACATCCTCCACCCCGTCACTGTTCTAGTAGGGATTAACTCATTCTTCTCATTGGTGATGACCGTCATTCCTCCTTTCTTTGGTACAACTTGGACCGGGCTTACCCATGAGCTGTCGGATATTGGGAAGATTATCCCTGCATTCCACAACTTCATTACTTCCTTTTGGACAACTTCCTTCATCGTGGGATTTAGCCTTCTTTGAGGTTGAACTACTGGCTTGGAGTTATCTTCCAAGAGGATCTTATGCATACATACTGCAAGGCTGATGCCTCTCAGGTCGTCAATGGTCCATCCTAAAGCGTCTTTGTGAGCTTTGAGTACATCAAAAAGTTCTCCTTCTTCCTTTTTTGTTAATGATGAATTGATGATCACTGGGAAGTTCTCTGATGCACCCAGGAATGCATATTTGAGATGGGTGGGTAATGGCTTTAGTTCTTGTTTTCGTACTTCTTCCTTCTTGTCTTGTTTTTCCTCTTGCTCAATAGACATCTCAGCTACTTGTTCCTCTGTTGTCTCTTGATTTTCTTCTTGCTCTTGAGGATTATCTTCCAACATTTCTTCCACCAAACTCTCTATCATATCCACTCTCACGTAATCCTCTTGCTCAGGAATGTGTTGCATTGACTTGAAAACGTTTATGACCATTTGTTCATTGTGGACCCTGAAGATCATCTCTCCTTTTTCTACATCAATGATGGCTCTTGCTGTGGCTAGAAATGGCCTTCCCAAAATGATTGAATTGTTTCCTTCCTCTTCAGTATCCAAAATCACAAAATCTGCTGGAAAAATAAACTCCCCAACCTTCACCAACAGGTTTTCCACAATTCCATTGGGTGTCTTGATCGATTTATCAGCCATGACTAGTGACATCCTGGTGGGTTTGAGTTCTTCTATAGCAAGCTTCCTCATCATAGACAGGGGCATTAGGTTGATACTAGCTCCGAGATCACAAAGAGCCTTGTCTAATGTCATGTTGCCTATGGTGCAAGCAACTACAAAACTTCCTGGATCTTTAAGCTTTGGTGGGATTCCCTTTTGAAGTACCGCGCTACATTCTTCAGTGAGAAGTATAGTTTCCTTCTCCAACCAGCTTCTTTTCTTGTTAATGAGTTCCTTCAAGAACTTGGCATATAAGGGCATCTGTTCCAATGCTTTAGCCAGGGGAATGTTGATTTCCAGCTTCTTGAAAGTTTCCAGGAATTTGCGGAAGTGTTGATCCTTGGTTTCTTTGTTGAACCTCTGAGGGTATGGTAGTGGAGGTGTAATGCTCTTCTCCACTTGCTGCTGTCCCAGAATTGCTTCCTTTGAACTATGTGGCTGGTTGTCTTTCTCTTTGAGCTTCTCTGGCGCATTTCTTCTTGTTGTCATGTCTTCATTGCTAGCTTCCCCTTTCTCTGATGATTCTTTGTTGCTATCCAAAGGCTTCTTGGTTACCTCCTTGTTGTTGTCTACCAATGTCTTTCCACTCCGTAGTTGTACAGCTTTGCACTCTTCTTTTGGATTAGGAATAGTATCACTTGGTAGTGAGCTTGAAGGTCTCTCAACAGAAATCTGCTTGGAGATTTGCCCAATCTGCCTCTCTAGGCTCTTCATGGAGGCTTCATGGTTCTTGGTTGTCATCTCTTGGTGTTTCCACATTTTGTCTATCAAGGTTTCCAAGTTAGTGATTCTTTGAGATTCTGGTGATGCTTGCGGTGGGTTGTGAGATGTGGATGGTGGATGGTAGGTATTTTGGTTGGTGGGTTGGTTATTGGATTGATAATGGTTGGGGTTGGGGTAGTTATTTTGAGGTTTTCTGTAAGAGTTTTGGTTAGTTTGCTGCAGGTTGTGGTTTTGGTTATTTCTTGAAGTGTTTTGGTTTGAGTTCCTCTGCCATGGTTGTTGGTTTTGGTTGTGATTATCCCCCCATCTAAGGTTTGGGTGGTTCTTCCACGATGGATTGTATGTGTCACCATAAACTTCATTCTGTCCAGAGTTTTGGTTATGCATGTACTGCACTTGCTCCTGTTGTTGCTCTTCTTGGCTTTCTTCATTCTGCACCTATACAGTTGCTGGGTGGCTTGTGTTCACAGCTGCTACTTGAAGACTGTCAATCCTTTTGGCCATTTGTTCAAACTGTTGTTGAATTTGTTGTTGCATCATCTTGTTTTGAGCCAAAATGGAGTCTACTCCTTCCAGTTCTAGTACTCCTTTTCTCTGTGATGGTTGGCGGGTTCTTTGATGAGCAAAGAAATATTGATTTTTGGCCACCATGTCCATAAGATTCTGGGCTTCCTCAGCAGTTTTCATCAGTTGTAATGAACCTCCAGCAGAATGATCTAATGCCTCTTGAGATTTCAATGTCAGGCCTTCATAGAAATTCTGCAGCACGTCCCATTCATTGAACATCTCTGGAGGACACTTTCTGATTAAGGCTTTGTATCTCTCCCATGCTTCATACAAGGATTCGGCATCTAATTGTGTGAATGTCTGCACCTCAGTTTTCATCCTGATGATCCTTTGGGGTGGATAAAATTTGGCTAGAAATTTAGTCACCAAATCATCCCAACTAGTGATACTTCCTTGGGGAAAAGTTTCAAGCCATTGTGCAGCCTTGTCCCTTAATGAGAACGGGAACAGCAGAAGCTTGTAAGTTTCAGGATTCACGCCATTGGATTTGACAGTGTCACAAATCCTTAAGAAGGTAGATAGATGCTGGTTGGGATCTTCCAATGGGCTGCCTCCATAGGAACAATTATTCTGGACAAGTGTAATGAGTTGTGGTTTTAGCTCGAAGTTGTTTGCATTGACATTGGGAGTTAAGATGCTGCTTCCACAGTGTCTGAGATTTGCAAAAGTGTAGGAGGCCAACACTCTCCTCTGTGGTGGATTGGGATTAGATGGATCTCCTTCCATCTCGTGATATTTTTCCTCAGATTCCTCCTCTCCAACAATACCTTTCCCTCTCTCAGCTCTTCTTAATCTCCTGAGAGTTCTCTGGTCAGCTTCGAATAAGATAGGAGTAGCTCTCCCTGTACCTGACATACAAACAAAATAAGAAACACACAACCAGTGATACTTCAATCTATTGCTAGAATGAAGTTTTAGTTAGCTTAAGCAAAATTTCAAACAGTTAGAAGATTAGTCAAAATTAAAGAAAAAGTGCTTGATCTAAACTACCACCTCACTTAATCATTGTCAATCTATTCAATCCCCGGCAACGGCACCAAAAACTTGATGTGCGGAAAACGATCCGACACAAAACTCACCGGCAAGTGTACCGGGTCGTATCAAGTAATAAAACTCACGGGAGTGAGGTCGATCCCACAAGGATTGAAAGATTGAGAAACTTTAGTTTAATGGTTGAATTAGTCAAGCAAACAAGTGTTGATTGTGTGAAATTGTGTTGACAGGAATTAAATTGCATAGAATATAAAGGGGAGTGGGTGATTTGCAGGAAATTAAAGGGAGCAAAAAAAAAGTGCTGAATCTTAGAGAACAAGAAATTAAATGGCAGAAACTTAGAACGCAAGAAATGTAAATTGCAGAATCTTAAAGTGCAAGAAATGTAAATTACTTGAATTATAAAGGGAATTGGGAAGTGGATTTGCAGAAATTAAACAAGGGAAGGTAAAATTCACTCAAACAGAAATCTAAAAGATGGATTCAATTAAACCGGATCTCAAATGACAATAGCAATAAGCTTGATGTAGCAACGAAACAAGGAAATTGAAATTGAAAGATGTAGATCTCAGGACCGAAGAGACTAGATAACCAAGTCTAGATCTCAATGCCTTCCTAGATCCAAATTTAGAATTCAATTGCAAGAAAGGTAAAGATCAAACAGTAGAAGAAAGGAATTCAAATCTTGATTTCTCAAAGAGTGCAGTAAAGAAAACAGAGAGATCTCAGGGTGAGATTGAAACAGAATTCCTTCAATTCTCCAACACCCAAGACTCAGAATCTCCAAAATGCTCAAAACCCAAAAGCTCTCTACTATGAATATTCTTAAAGAAAATTCTAAAAAGAAAGCTCTCCCTAAAATCACTCAGTAAAAACTAAAAAGGAAAAGCTCCTCTAAAACTTCAAATCCTAAGCTATTTATACACTTTATTCAAATGATCATTAAGCCTTGAATTGGGCCTTTAGTCTTGATGGAATTGGGTTGACAATAGCCTCTGTTGATTGCTCTTGGTGTTGGGAAGAAATCCACTTGTGAACCGGGCCATGAACCATTCACGTTTGAGTCAACGTTTGAGGCAAAGGTTGACTCAAACGTCCCTTGTGTGACATTATGCAGCTCGGCCAAGTTGCTGTCTTCCACATTTGGCTCAACGTTTGAGGTCAAACGTGAGCTCAAACGTAGCTCCTCCATTGCATCTCTCTTGGCCAACGTTTGGCCCAACGTTTGAGGCAAACGTTAGCGCAAACGTGGGTCATCCAAGGCATCAATCAGAGGTGCTTCTCCTTGCTAATATGTGGCCAACATTTGACCTCATGTTTGAGGCAAACATTGGCACAAACGTTGGCTTCCCCTGGGTGTATATGCCATGCTCTTCCTTGCCAAAATGTAGCCAACGTTTGACCTCACGTTTGAGGCAAACGTTGGCTTAAACGTTGCCGTGCCCAGGAGTGCTCTTTTTCATTCTTTTTGGCGCCAACGTTTGACCTCACGTTTGAGGCAAACGTTGGTGCAAACGTTGCCTTCCCTTGCTTCTTCTTCAGCCAACGTTTGCCTCAACGTTTGAGGCAAACGTTGGCGCAGACGTTGGCTCTTCTCTAGGGTGTTCTTCATCTGCTTCTCACGTTTGAGTTAACGTTTGAGGCAAACGTTAGCTCAAACGTGAATCCCTCTTTTCAAGCCCATTCTTGCAACCTTCTTCCAAGCTTTATTTCACCTATCATCAATCAACAATTTTATCAAAGCTATGCCATAATCATGAGAGTTGTTCTTCTTCTTGTCACATGAGCAATTATGGCACAAAAACTCATGAAAATACATCAATTTATCCATGGTTGATTAAATCAAAGGAAACATGAAATTCAACCCAATTGGCTTACTTATGGCTTAAGAAAGTGCATAAAACTAAATGAAAACAAAGGAAAAAGACTAGTGAAACTAGGCCAAGATGACTTGTCATCACAACACCAAACTTAAAACTTGCTTGTCCCCAAGCAAGAACAGAATTATGTTCAAAGGTTCGTTTGACTCAGATGGATTTGAAGAATTACATGTACTATCCTGTGAGTGAAGTGATTAAGTGATAGTGGGGTGAACTCTAAATTATGTGCTCATGCAAGGGCTTCAGTGCTTACTAGTCCCTACATCTTGGGAGTCTTAGGTCTTAGAACTTTCATCCAAATAATATCATGGAGATCTCTCTATAGGTAATCACCTTGAAGCAGCTTATCGTTTCTGTGCTTTGGCCTTGACTCTAAGTGTCATGTCTCAAAGCGGCTCTTTAGATAAGCTTTCAATCAATACTCCTAAACCAGTTGGTTTTAAGGTATTAGGTGTTGAAGCACCCCTTAGGATTTACTTGCTCAAGCCTCTCTCTTTGACACAGTTCGACCACAAGCATTTACTAGGATAACAACTCTTTGAGTTCTTGTTTCTTTCTTCTTTTCTGCCTAGTAATTGATGCTCAGAGCCTTGGGCCATGTTCTTTTAGTTTTTGTATTTTTTTTTATTTTTGTTTTGTTTGCTGCTTCTTGGATCAATAAATGTTTGAGAATCTCCACAACACTTCTTTGAACTCTATGTCCCGCCTATGAGCTCCAATGCAAGTTTTCATAAGCATGCAACCTCAATACATAATCATACAACTAGAACCACCACTTCTCCTAATCTTTTGCTTGCCTCAAAATTGTTTAATTCCTCAATCCTTCTTTTTAAAGAACTTTCATGTGATACATTTTTGAAATATTGAATGCAAACAAGTTTGGAGAGTATAGTGTTGTAAATGATCAAGCATCTTGATTATTGAATTGCAGAAAAACTATACTAGACAGAAGGACAGATAGGGGTATAATATCACTTTCAATCACAGCAATATCTGATAATGAACAATACAACCTTTTGGAGTTTACTTGATGTCCTCTTCCTCATCATCATTGCTGGTCTTCACATTCTTCTTTCACCTCTTTGATTGATGATGCTAAATCTTCCAAAAGTTGTATGGTGCTCTGCAATGATATTGAAAGTTTCTTGTTCCCCAAGCACTTAAAAAATGGTTAGCATGCATAATTTATTTGTGGGCCTTTGAACTTACTTTGGTGTGGGAACACCAAACTTAGTACCTTGCTAATGGTTCTCATGCATCAGATTAACCATGTGTGAAACTCTTTTTCTTTTTCAAAAGCAATAAAACTGAAAACTAGGAAACAGAAGAATAGTTAACTAGTCCATCTTAAGTGCTTGAAGCTAGCATTATGCAGAAGGCGAGAATATATTTTATGATGGGATTTTGGTGGAACACGAAACTTAGAATCCTTCATTCTCCCTTAGATTATTTTGGTGTGCAACACCAAACTTAGCTTCTTGCAATATTAATAAAACTAATTAATCTCTTTATTGAAATATCTATGAAAAGAGAACTACCTCAGGTTGGGTTGCCTCCCAACAAGCGCTTCTTTATTGTCACTAGCTTGACATCCTCCATTCTTTGATCATGGAGGCTGAAAATCATAGTGCCTCAGCTTTTCTCTTCTTACTGTGAACTTCCTTCCAGTCTCCTCTTTGATGATCTCTATGTGTTCATGTGGAAGGATCCGGTTCACAGTATAGTACTCAGATAATTGTGGAGGCACCTTCATTAGTTGGCTGTTTAATATCACTTTATCCCCTGGTGAGAAACTCTCGGCGGGGATTTTCTGAATCCCAGCATTTCTCCCTTCTATCTCTTGCCTCTTTCCTCAACCCCCAAAATGTTTCGGGATCAAAAGCTGTGGATTCATCGATCTTTCCTCCTATCACAAAATCAGAAACACAAATAGAACCAGAAACTAAAATAGAGCACTCTATAACTTGAGTGCAGTTAGAGTTAGTAGAGACAAAGTCTCGAACAGTTAGTGTGCTAGTCCAAAAGTAAAAGAAAATGCTTAATCTAGATCACCACCTCACTTAATCATTGTCAATCTATTTCAATCCCCGGCAACGGCGCCAAAAACTTGATGTGCGGAAAACGATCCGACACAAAACTCACCGGCAAGTGTACCGGGTCGCATCAAGTAATAAAACTCACGGGAGTGAGATCGATCCCACAAGGATTGAAGGATTGAGCAACTTTAGTTTAATGGTTGAATTAGTCAAGCAAACAAGTGTTGATTGTGTGAAATTGTGTTGACAGGAATTAAATTGCATAGAATATAAAGGGGAGTGGGTGATTTGCAGGAAATTAAAGTGAACAAAAAATTATAAAAGTGCTGAATCTTAAAGACCAAGAAATTAAATGGCAGAAATTTAGAACGCAAGAAATGTAAATTGCAGAATCTTAAAGTGCAAGAAATGTAAATTACTTGAATTATAAAAGGAATTGGGAAGTGGATTTGCAAAATTTAAACAAGGGAAGGTAAAATTCAACAAACAGAAATATAAAAGATGGATTCAATTAAACCGGATCTCAAATGACAATAACAATAAGCTTGGTGTAGCAACGAAACAAGGAAATTGAAATTGAAAGATGTAGATCTCAGGACCCAAGAGACTAGATAACCAAGTCTAGATCTCAATGCCTTCCTAGATCCAAATTTAGAATTCAATTGCAAGAAAAGTAAAGATCAAACAGTAGAAGAAAGGAATTCAAATCTTGATTTCTCAAAGAGTGCAGTAAAGAAAACACAGAGATCTCAGGGTGAGATTGAAACAGAATTCCTTCAATTCTCCAACAACCAAGACTCAGAATCTCCAAAATGCTCAAAACCCAAAAGCTCTCTACTATGAAAATTCTTAAAGAAAATTCTAAAAAGAAAGCTCTCCCCAAAATCACTCAGTAAAAACTAAAAAGGAAAAGCTCCTCTAAAACTTCAAATCCTAAGCTATTTATACACTTTCTTCAAATGATCATTAAGCCTTAAATTGGGCCTTCAGTCTTGATGGAATTGGGTTGACAATAGCCTCCGTTGATTGCTCTTGGTGTTGGGAAGAAATCCACTTGTGAACCGGGCCATGAACCATTCACGTTTGAGTCAACGTTTGAGGCAAACGTTGACTCAAACGTCCCTTGTGTGACATTATGTAGCTCAGCCAAGTTGATGTCTTCCACGTTTGGCTCAACGTTTGAGGTCAAACGTGAGCTCAAATGTGGCTCCTCCATTGCATCTTTCTTAGCCAACGTTTGGCCCAACGTTTGAGGCAAACGTTGGCGCAAACGTGGGTCATCCAAGGCATCAATCAGGGGTGCTTCTCCTTGCTAATATGTGGCCAACGTTTGACCTCACGTTTGAGGAAAACGTTGGCACAAGCGTTGGCTTCCCCTGGGTGTATATGCCATGCTCTTCCTTGCCAAAATGTAGCCAACGTTTGACCTCACGTTTGAGGCAAACGTTGGCTCAAACGTTGTCGTGCCCAGGAGTGCTCTTTTTCATTCTTTTTGGCGCCAGCGTTAGACCTCACGTTTGAGGCAAACGTTGGCGCAAACGTTGCCTTCCCTTGCTTCTTCTTCACCCAACGTTTGCCTCAACGTGGCGCAAACGTTGGCTCTTCTCCAGGGTGTTCTTCATCTGCTTCTCACGTTTGAGTTAACGTTTGAGGCAAACATTAGCTCAAACGTGAATCCCTCTTTTCAAGCCCATTCTTGCAACCTTCTTCCAAGCTTTATTTCACCTATCATCAATCAACAATTGTATCAAAGCTATGCCATAATCATGAGAGTTGTTCTTCTTCTTGTCACATGAGCAATTATGGCACAAAAACTCATGAAAATGCATCAATTTATCCATGGTTGATTAAATCAAAAGAAACATGAAATTCAACCCAATTGGCTTACTTATGGCTTAAGAAAGTGCATAAAACTAAATGAAAACAAAGGAAAAAGACTAGTGAAACTAGGCCAAGATGACTTGTCATCAATGGCAGATTTCCAAATCCTCATTTCTTCATGAATTCTCCACTTCGCATGCTTTTTCTTCATTCCTTCAATCCAATCCTTGCCTTCTAAACCTGGAAACACTCCACAAACATATCAAGGCATTGAATAAAATTAAAGAGAATTAAAATTAGCAATTTAAGGGCCTAAAAAGCATGTTTTTACTCTTAAGCACAATTTAGGAAGAATTTACAAAACTATGCTATTTTAGTGAATAAATATGGGAAAATTTGATAAAATCCACCGAATTCAATACAAGATGAACCATAAAATTGTGGTTTATCAAGCATCAATGGCTAGAAAGGTCAAAAATGATCAAGGCTCGAAGAGTTATTTTTCTAGCTATATGCTTGTGGTGTGACTGTATCAAGAAAATCTTGAGACAGAGCATTTAGAGTCAAAGCCAAGTGCTAATAATGAGAAGCCAACGGCTCTGAGCACCACTGATTGGGAAGAATCAAAAGGAAAATAAGAGCTCAAAGAGTCTTCCATTTAAGTGCTTGTGGTGTCTCTGTGTCGAGCAAAGCTTGAGACAAAACATTTAGAGTTACGACTAGGCTCAAGGTGCAAAGCACCAAAGAAAAGAGAATGTTGTCTTCAAGGATCAATCAAAGCTTAAAAGAGGAGAGATTTCATAACATCATCCAAGTTCTAGTTTTGTATGAAATTGACATTCCCACAATTTCAAGGGATAGTGAGATGCCAAAACTACTCATGACCACAGTGTATTAAGCCCCACTCAAGAGACAGACATGAGCTTCAATGAGGACTCATCTCTTGAGCAAACCCACATTTCAGATTTTTGTTATTTAAGTTGCTTTAGGACAAGCAACACTTTAAGTTTGGTGTTATGATACGTGAGCATCATTCATATCTTTTCTATTGATTTGTATGATGATTTGTTGATTTCTTATAAGATTTAAGTGTTTTAGGCCTTTATGGATGCGACTTTGAGTTATTGTTGCATTTTATTTATTACAGGTAGCATTTGGGTGAGATTGGCAGAGTTTAGAAAGCAGAAAAACAGGAGAAGACATTTTTGCCAAGGTTGGTGCTAAACCTCAATATCTAATTCGGCCATGTTAGTGCTAAACACCACGACTTGGCGTTTAGCGTCGAGGACTTCATATTACGTGCAACGCTCACTGGAAGGGTGGCGTTAAATGCCATCAGCCCGGCATTTAGCACCAGGTGCGCTGAATGACGTGGTCCCCATTGCATGCAACAAATCACATGGAATCTTTGATTTGATTTTTTTTCAATCAAATAAACAAAATAGAAAAGATTTGTTAGGTTTTAATTTAAGTTTTGAATTAATTAGGATTAGAACTATAAATAGAGAAGAGATTTGCTTTGCGCGGGATCTCTTCCTCACTTCCACTTCCGCACTTTGAGTTTTCACTTTTACTTTAGAGATTTTCTCTGCACCATGAGCTATTAAACCTCCATTGTTAATGTTAGGAGCTCTGTTTACTTTAATAGATCAATACTATTTGTTCTTCTATTCTTGATTAATGCATTGATTTCTGTTTAAGAATTGATTTCATTCTTCATCTTACGGATTAGCATATATTAGAAAATAACCCTAATCTAAATAGAATTCCTTTGAATCTTGGAAAAGTTAAGTCACTAGAACTAAAGCTTGAAATCCTTTTTCTCACAATCTCTCATTTATCTAGATTTAATGCGATACGTGACATATAATCGGATTATTTATGGGTTCTTAGGGATTGTGTGGCTTATAAATGAGAAATTGAACTTAATATTTTAACACAGTTGAGTGATCAAGGAATTGATAGTTGGTTAGGTTAGAAGAGATTGGATTGCCAAGGAGTTGGAGTTCAGTCACTTAGGATTTACCATGAACTAAATCTTTGCATGATCAAGATAATTTACAATGATTGTTAATCTGGAAATTTAAACATCTCCAAAACCTTAATTCTCTTCTCAAAATAATTTCTTACACATTTGTTGTTTGTATTATTCAATTCACTATTTCTTTATGCTATTTGATATTCAAAAATCTCAATTTCACTTGTCTAACTAGAATAATTAGTCAACTATTGTTGCTTAGTCCATTAATCCTCATGTGTTCAATACTCACTCACCTTGAGTTTATTACTTAGTAGGACCCGGTGCACTTGTCGGTAGTTGTGGTTTGAAATTCTGCACTATTATGCACTGAGGAGTCAAAACTTCAAGAGAGGCAGTCGTGCGCCTCAATACAACCAAGGCCAGAATAACTTATGAAGGAACAACAACAATAATTACCAGGGAAGAGCAAGACGAAAGCAAGTTCAAGTTCCTCACAATAACTTGACTTGTAGGAGGTGTGAAAGTTATCATCCTGGTACTCTGTGTAGAGCTAGTTTGAGCTTATATTACTCCTGTGGTGGAGCCGGACACATGTCGTGGAATTGTTCGAAGAGAAGGACTTAGGATGCTAGTAGAGCTCAACAACAGGACTGAGTTTTCGCTCTAACTACAGATGGCACGGCTTGGTCAGACACGCTGATCAGAGGTAACTGTGAAATTAGTAACAGGATTTTAACTGCTTTATATGATACTGGGGCATCACATTCATTTATTTCAATTTAGAAAGCTGATGAATTAGGGTTGAAAATATCTTAGTGAGCCTATGATTTACATGTGCATACTCCATCCTCTAAGGTTGTAGTGACTAGGCTAGGTTGTCAACAAATATCTTTTCGAATTGAAAACAAACTGTTTATTCATAATTTGATAAGCTTGCTGCTGAGTGGACTTCATTTAATTTTGGATTTGGACTGCTTGTCAAAATACCATGTGTTATTAGATGTTTTGAGCGTTCGGTTCAGTTCATGTCTGAGGGGTCAGAAGAACCAGCTGTAGCAAAAGGTTATTATTTGAATTTAGTTGTGGTGAACTATAGTGGGAGTGAATGTCAGAGATTTGTACTGCGAGTTGCGAGTTCATCAGGAGATAAGCAGAATATAAGTTAAATTCCAATAGTAAGTGAATTTACTGAGGTATTTCCTGAAGACATACCTAAATTTCCCCCTCCTTGAGAAATAGAGTTTGTAATATAGTTAATGCCTGAAGCTGGACTAATCTCAATTGCACCATACAAAATGTCACTGTTGGAGTTGGCAGAACTCAAGGTTCAGCTGGAAGAGTTTATGGATAAGAGTTTTATCCATCCAAGTGTTTTTTCGTGGGGAACACTGATTTTATTGGTAAAGAAGAAGGATAGTAGTATGCGCTTGTGTGTGGACTATAGACAATTAAATAAGGTGACAGTGAAGAACAAATATCCTTTACCGAGAATTGATGGCCTGATGGATCGATTGCAAGGAGCCGGAGTTTTCTCTAAGATTGACTTATGTTCTGGTTATTGCCAGATATGGGTGAAAGAAGAAGATATCCCCAAAATAATTTTTAGAACTCATTATGGACACTACAAGTACACAATGATGTCTTTTGGGTTAACGAATGCCCCTGTAGTGTTCATGGATTATATGAATAGAGTATTTCGATCCTTCTTAGACAAGTTTGTTTTCATGTTCATTGATGATATCCTAATCTATTCTAATATTGCGGAGGAACATGCCAAACACCTGTGAATAGTGTTGCAGATTCTAAAGGAAAGGAAGCTTTATGCAAAGATTTCCAAGTGTGACTTCTAGAAGGAGGAAGTTAAATTTTTAGGGCATGTAGTGAGCTGTGGAGGAATAGTGGTAGATCCTACTAAAGTGGAAGCAGTGACAGAATGGGGATGACTAACCTTTGTGATTGAGGTGAGAAGTTTCTTGGGGTTAGCTTGTTATTACCAGAGATTCATTAAGGGATTCTCACAGATTGTATTACCGATGACCACCTGCAAGGAAAAACCTTTTTTGTGGATGTCCGAATGTGAGGAGAGTGTTGATGATGGATAAAACCATTGGCTAGGAATTTTATCTCAAAAATATTATTGGCGTTGTAAGTATAGCTCCAAGCCAACAAGTAATGCTCAAATCAAATAATTCAATTCAATACACAAATAATAACCGAGAGTATTTAGCTCCCGGGTCATCTTCCTTAGGAGTTGCAATGAAATGTACAATTATTGACTATGAAGGAGAGAGCATGGGGGATTAGGAATGAAAGCAAGAGAGAGCAAGAGATGTAAATAGCAAGAAAGTAAATGAACATGCAAGGAATACAAATGGCAACTCTTGGCAAGAATTTGGTAATCTAGGCTTCCTATCCTAGTTGTGGACCACAAATATGGAAATTGTATGGAAGCAATACAAACTAGTCAATCCTCCTTGAGAATTAGTCAAAAGGTGTAATTGATCTCAATCCAAAAGTCCTAGTTAACTCACTAATTACTTAGTGAAAGACTATCGTCAATGGAAACCAAATCAATTAACCATTCTCACACAATACGGAATGGACATCTACAACTTAATTCCACCCAAACATCCAATTTCTCAACCAAGAGTGTGAAAATTAAACATACAAGAAATTAAACATCAAAGCAAATAAAAGTCAACACAATAAAAGTCAAAGGAATTAAATGCAAGTAAAGGAAACTTAAAATGCAAGAAACCTCTTGGCAAGTAATTGAAGGCTAAGGCTACCTATCCTAGTCATTGACCACAAACATATGATGATTATGAAGAGTTAATCCTACTTAGTCAACCTTACATCAAAGATAAGTCAAATAGGCATAGTTGATTTCAATCCCTAAGTCCTATGTCAACACTAAGGGGTCACATAGAGTCAAGGGAAACCAAATCAACTAACTCACTCTAATATATCAAACAAGAATGGATATCAATGACTCAAGGATCACCAAAGACAACAATTTCAAGCCAAGAGTGGAGAAAAACTAAGTAAAAACTAAGCCAAGCATTTTATCAAACACTTGGTGTGCATGAGAATAAAATAATATTAAAATGTATTAAAATAAATTCTAAAACTACCAAAGCAAGAAAATCATAACAACAACTAAGGAAAGCAATAAATGAGCATAAAACATAAAATTGCATTAATTGTAAATTAAAGTAACAAGAGTGTCATAAAACATAAAAATAGCAAAATAAAAGAAATAACAAGAGAAATGAAGAAGAACAAAGAAGCAATAACAATAAATGACAAGGAAAAGTAAATAGAAACAAGAATTAAAAGTAGAAATGATAAGAAATTAAACTAAAGAACCCTCATTCTAGAGAGAGAACCTTAAATAGCTTCAGAAAATGAGTTGGATTGAGTTTTGGAGGCTCAGAATTCGCCTCCAGCGATTTACATTAATGAGCTCACGTGCAGGGACCTGTGCGGACGCACAGACGCGTGCGTCCGCACACATGCTGAAAATTGACCTGTGCGGACACAAAAGTACCTGTACGTACGCACAAGTACCTGTACGTATGCACAGGTAGACTTATGTCCACAAGAAGCTCAGCAGGATGATTAGGAGTTGTAGAAGATGCTGCATGTGATTGGACAGAAAAACAAGGAGAGGTTACCCAAGACAGAAAAGGAATTTGGAGGTAAAAAGGGAGTATTTGACACGTGTCTAACTTTTTAACTTGTAAAAATGTTAAAATTGAATACCAGAAGCCATCTGGGATATTGCAATCCTTGGAGATTTCTGGTGCACGAATCCCCAAGCTTCGTACAACTGAACCAGCAAGTGCACTGGGTCATCCAAGTAATACTTGAGCGAGTCAGGATCGATCCCACAAGGATTGTGGTTTGAAGCAAGCTATGGTTATCTTGCAAGTCTTAGTCAGGCGGATAGAAGAGTTGTTGGATTTGTGAGATCTAAACTGGGTTGATAGGTTTAATTGCATAAAAGGAAATAAAGAAAATAAGAAGGTGGTTAAGGCTTGGAGATGCTTTGTCCTTCTGGATTAACTCTGGTCTAACTGTCTTCTTCAATTGTAAATGATTTCTTCTATGGCAGGTTGTATGTGATTGATGCTGGTTTGAGCAGCCACCAATACTCCTCCAGATCTGAACCCTAGGGTTAGTACGGATCCAGTCTGATTGAAGGTGAAGCTCCTACAGTTTATTCTCCTTGGTGATCCTACTCAAAATACCACAGACAAGGTCGAATCTTCCGGATCGGAGGATGTTGCACCTCTGGTTCTAGCCTCAACCACAGAGACTCTAATCTCCCCATACTTCGGCTGAACTGATGTCTCGAGAAGTCTCCAATGAAGTTGTGGATTAACCGTCTAAGAGATGTATAATCAAGCTGGTGGTTCATCATTGTCTGACAAAAGACTCACTCTAAACCCATGTAGAATGTGATAACCTTATGCCAGTTCAACGCATTCATATTGATGAAGAACGAAGATACATCTTAGAATAGAGAATCAAACACGAATTGAGAAAGAACAGTAGTACTTTTATTAATCCATAAAACTCAACAGGGATCCTCCCTTCAACCTAGGAGGTTTAGAAACTCATACTGAAAGAAAATACAATCATAAACAAAATATGGCAAAAAGTCCTGTATGATTCGAAGATCAAGTGTAAAAAGTCTTTAAATACTAAGCTAATGACTAAGGATTACATAAGAAAGGGTAAAGCAGTCTTTTAGTGCTAAAATCCACTTTTGGGGCCCACTTGGTGAGTGTTTGGGCTTAGCATTGATGAGATCCACATGCTAGGAGGCCTCTAGGGCATTGAATGCTGGCTAGGGGGTTCTCTTTGGGCGCTTGGACGCTGGTCTCCTCCTTTGGGCGCTGGACGCCTGGAATGGGGCAGGAAGCTGGCATTGGACGCCAGTTTTGGGCCTTCTATTCTGAAGCAAAACATAAACTATTATATATTGATGGAAAGCTCTGGAAGTCATCTTTCCATAGATGTTGAGAACGCTTCATTTTGACTTTTGTAGCTCCAAAAAATCTCTTTTGAGTGCAAGGAAGTCAGATCCGGATAGCATCTGCAGTGCTTTCTTTGTCTCTGAATCAAACTTTTGCTCCAACTCCTCAATTTCAGACAGAAAATTCTTGAAATTGTACAAAAACATAAAAAATCAAAGTAGAATTCAAAAATGTGAATTTTACACTAAAACCTATGAAAACTTAATAAAAATGAAACAAAACATGCTAAAAACTATATGAAAATGATGTCAAAAAGCATATAAAATATCCGCTCATCACAACACCAAACTTAAACTATTGCTTATCCCCAAGCAACTAAAAACATAGTAGGATAAAAAGAAGAGTAAGATACAATAAATCTCAGAGTTTCCAATGAAGCTCAGTTTCAATTAGATGAGCAGGACTTAGTAGCTTTTTGCTTCTGAATAATTTTGGCATCTCACTATTCATTGAAACTTAGAAATGTTGGTCTCTTTAGGAACTTAGAATCCAGATGATATTAGTGACTCTCCTAGTTCAGTTCTTTTTTATTCTTGAACACAGCTTTCAGAGTCTTGGCCGTGACCCTAAGCACTTTGTTTTCTAGTATTACCACCGGATACAAAAATGCCACAAACACTTTAACTGGGTGAAGCCTTTCAGATTGTGATTTAGCTTTGCTAGAATCCCCAGATAGAGGTGTCCAGAGTTCTTAAGCACACTCTTAGGATCTTTGGATCCTTTTACCCTTACTTTTTGGTTTAAAGGGTTACTGGCTTTTTGCTCTTACCTTTTGGGTTAAAGAGCTATTGGCTTTCTCTATTTATTTTTCTATTTATTTTTTTCGCCATTTTTTCGCATGCATATATTATTTTTTTTCTTTTGCAACATGCTTTTCTTTTTCTTTTTGCTGCTTTTTCTTGCTTCAAGAATCACTTTTTTGGATTTTTCAAATTGCCAATAATACTTTTCTTTTTTTCATCATTCTTTCAAGAGCCAACATTCTTAATTTCAACTTCAAATATGCACTATTTATTCATACATTCAGAAAACAAAAGCAATGCCACTACATCAAGATAATTAAACTATTCTTATTATAAACTTGAAATTTATGTATCTCTCAATTCTTTTCAATTAAAATTTTCTTTTAAGCAAGGTGAGAGACATATGGAACATTTTATAACTTTAAGACATAGATAAAAATGATCATGCAATAAGAACAAGAGAACAAACAATACAACATAACAGAAAATAGAAAAATATCATAAGAAAAGGAGATTATGAGAATGAATCCACCTTTAACGGTGGCGGCTAGTGCTCCTCCTTGAGGATCCAATGTAGCGCTTGATCTCTTCAATGTCACTCCTTTGCCTTTGTTGTTCTTCCCTTATACCCCTTTGATCTTCTCTATTTCATGGAGGATGGTGGAGTGCTCTTGATGTTCCAACCTAAGTTGCTCCACGTTTGAGCTCTACTCTGCCAGAGAGGTATTCAGTTGATCCCAAAAAATTTGTGGGGAGGAAAATACATCCCTTGAGGCATCTCAGGGATTTCTGTTGAGGCGGCTCCATATGCTCTTGCTGTGGACCATGTGCCGGCTCTCTAACATGCTCCATCCTTCTTTTAGTGATGGGCTTATCCTCTTCTATGACAATTCCAGCTGAATTGCATAGGTGACAAATGAGGTGAGGTATGTGGGGGCAAGTGCCTTTCCCTTTCTCTTCCCTGAGGTTTCAGCAGTCATTGGTGCCATACTTAGGAGTGGTAGAAGTCAAAAAGCAAAGCTTTTGCAACACCAAACTTAAGAGTTTTGCTCGTCTTCGAGCAAATATGAACAATGAGGAAGAATAGGGTAGAAGAAGGTGGGGTAGGTGGAGATTTTGTGGGACCTACTGGTCCTGAGAAGCTAGGGAATTCAAATTCCCTGCACTCTGTATGGGCGTTGAACGCCCAACTTGTGCACCATAGCTGGCGTTCAACGCCAGCTTGCCTCCCATTTGTGGCATTGAACGCCCAGAAGGAACCTCCTTCCTGGCGTTCAATGCCAGGTTTTCTGCCTTTTTTAGCATTGAACGCCCAATCTGGCTCCCTGGCTGGTGTTCAACGCCAGCTTGTTGCTCCCTAGAGGGCGTTGAACGCCCATTCTGGCTCCTTATTTCGCGTTCAATTCCAGCAAGATTTTTGCTCCAGGGTGTTCTGTTTCCAGCTCTGACTGTTTTTGTTTCTGTTCTAACTATTGCAAATGATCACAAACATTAAAAAGCAAGGAAAAACTCTTAAAATAAACTAAAATAAACTCAAGTGAAAATAAACGAAAGAAATAAGAACATAAATACTCTACTCATGGTAGGGTTGCCTCCCAACAAGCGCTTCTTTAATGTCATTAGCTTGACGGACAGCTCCTTTCAAGGAGGAAGATAGTCATAGAGGAATAATTTCTTACTCCTTACTGGGAGTGTCCTTCCTGTGCTCTCATGGAATAGCGTAATACGCTCAAGAGATAGGATCTTGTTCACTGCCTGAGGTAGGGTTAGGCTTGCAGCAATATGCTGGTGTCTCTTTTTGCCACTTCTCTCTTCCAAGGTGAATACCATGATGAGATAAGTGAATACTACCATCTTCCATGGTAAAAAGCCTTCAATAGGGATATTTTTATTTTTCCAGCCCCTATGTATCTTCCTTTTGGGGCCTTCCTCCTTCGTGGATACAGTACATCCAACACCAAACTTATGTTTGGTCTTAGGAGGGATTGAATGGGTTCCATCCAAGGGAGGAGGCTTGAATGTTGAATCCTTTATGCAAGTGCCTCCCTTGTCAGGGGGTAATGGAGGGTCAAGAACCTTGAACACCATCCAGTCCTCATGCAAGGTAATCATTGTTTCTTGTGTATCTTGGATTCCCAGCTTCTTCATCACAGATGAAGGTATCAGATTTAAACATAAGCCAAGATCATACAGAGCTTTGTCAAAAGTGAGCTTTCTAGTAGTCTATAGGATCTGAAAGCTCCCTGGATCTGGCATCTTCCTTGGTAGCTCATTCTGAATTAGGATACTGTACTTCTTAGTAAGTACCTCTATTTCATCTCCCTTTAGGTCTTTCTTTTCAAAAAGATTTTTTTTTGGACAGGCTGTATAGGGGGTCTTTTTTCCCAATACCTTTGCAACAGAGATATTGACTTGAAGCTCTGATGAGCGGATAATTTATACGCTTTTTGGCATTGTTTTTACATAGTTTTTAGTATGATTTGATTAGTTTTTAATATATTTTTATTAGTTTTTAAATAAAAATTACATTTCTAGACTTTACTATGAGTTTGTGTGTTTTTTTGTGATTTCAGGTAATTTCTGGCTGAAATTGAGGGACTTGAGCAAAAATCAAATTCAGAGGTTGAAGAAGGACTGCAGATGCTGTTGGATTCTGACCTCCCTGCACTCAAAGTGGATTTTCTGGAGCTGCAAGAGTTCAAATGGTGCGCTCTCAATTGCGTTGGAAAGTAGACATCCAGGGCTTTCCAGCAATATATAATAGTTTATATTTTTCCCGAGCATAGACGACGCAAACTGGCGTTCAACGCCAGCTCTCTATCATATTCTGGAGTTAAACACCAGAAACAGGTTGCAAAGCAGAGTTAAATGCCAGAAATAGGTTACAAACTGGCGTTTAATTCCAAGGAAGACCACTACACATGAAAGCTTCAATGCTCAGCCCAAGCACACACCAAGTGGGCCCGGAAGTGGATTTCTGCATCATTTACTTATCTCTGTAAACCCTAGTAACTAGTTTAGTATAAATAGAACTTTTTACTATTGTTTTTACATCTTTGGATTATCTTTTGATCCTTAGATCACGTTTTGGAGGCTGGCCATTCGGCCATGCCTGGACCTTCACCACTTATGTATTTTTAACAGTAGAGTTTCTAGACACTATAGATTAAGGTGTGGAGCTCTGCTGTTCCTCATGAATTAATGCAAAGTACTATTGTTTTTCTATTCAATTCAAGCCTATTTCTTCTCTAAGATATTCATTCGCACACAAGAACATGATGAATGTAATGATTATGTGACGCTCATCACCATTCTCACCTATGAACGCGTGCCTGACAACCACTTCCGTTCTACATGCAAACAAACTTGAATGTGTATCTCTTAGCCTTCTGATCGCGAGATCAGAGTCTTCGTGGTATAGGCTAGAATTATTGGCGGCCATTCTTGAGATCCGGAAAGTCTAAACCTTGTCTGTGGTATTCCGAGTAGGATCTGGGAAGGGATGGCTGTGACGAGCTTCAAACTCGCGAGTGCTGGGCGTAGTGACAGACGCAAAAGGATTACTGAATCCTATTCCAGCAAGATCGAGAACCGACAGATGATTAGCCGTGCGGTGACAGTGCATCTTAGACCATTTTCACTGAGAGGATGGGAAGTATCCATTGACAATGGTGATGCCCTACATAAAGCTTGCCATGGAAAGGAGTAGGAATGATTGGATGAAGACAGTAGGAAAGCAGAGGTTCAGGAGGAACAAAAGCATCTCTATACGCTTATCTGAAATTCTCACCAATGAACTACATAAGTATTTCTATCCTATTTTATATTTTAATTATATTTTAATTATCAATTCACCATAATCATTTGAATCCGCCTGACTGAGATTTACAAGGTGACCATAGCTTGCTTCAAGCCGACAATCTCCGTCGGATCGACCCTTACTCACGTATGGTTTATTACTTGGACGACCCAGTGCACTTACTGGTTAGTTGTGTGAAGTTGTGACAAAGAACTAAAATTATGAACGTGCGTACCAAGTTTTCAGCGCCGTTACCAAGGAATGAACGATCACGATTTTCCCACACCAAGTTTTTGGCGCCGTTGCCGGGGATTGTTCGAGTTTGGACAACTGACGATTCATCTTGTTGCTAAGATTAGGTAATTTTATTCTAATTTCAAGCTTTTTGTTTTTATTCTTTTATTTTCAAAAAAATTTCAAAAAAAATAAAAAATAAATTATCCTATGGCTTCATAATTTTTAAGAATGAATTCTAGAGTTTCACGATGATCTGTTGAATTCTGGCTGGCTGTGAAGCCATGTCTAATCCTTTAGACCGAGATTTCAACTTATCATCACAAGAGTCTGTGGATTCTCATCTAATCAGCTGTTATATGCCTGATTTGTATATGTTGAAGCTTGGCTGGCCAGTAAGCCATGTCTAATTCCTGGACCGGAGCCTTAGACTAATATTGCATGATTCCTGGAATTCTCATTAGAAATTTTGAAGTCTTTATTTTTCTTTTTCCAATTAATTTTCAAAAAATCCAAAAAAAAAATTTACAAAATCATAAAACCAAAAATAATTTGATGTTTCTTGCTTGAATCTAGTGTCAAGTCATAAGTTTGGTGTCAATTGCATGTTTATCTCTTTCTTGCATTTTTCGAAAATTCATGCATTGCATTCTTCATGATCTTCAAGTTGTTCTTGATGAATCCTCTTGTTTCATCTTCATATTTTCTTGTTGTGTGTTGCATCTTGTTTTTCATATGCATTCTTGCATTCATAGTGTCTAAAAATTAAAAATTTCTATGTTTGGTGTCTTGCATGTTTTCTTGTTTTGAAAATTTTTCAAAAATAAGTTCTTGATGTTCATCATGATCTTCAAAGTGTTCTTGGTGTTCATCTTGACATTCATAGTGTTCTTGCATGCATCATTTGTTTTGATCCAAAATTTTCATGCATTGAGTCTTCTTATTGTTTTTCTCTTTCTTCATTAAAAATTCAAAAATCAAAAAAATATCTTTCCCTCATTCTCTCATAAATTTTCGAAAATTTGGTTTGATTTAGTCAAAATTTTTTTAAATTTAATTGTTTCTTATAAGTCAAATCAAATTTTTATTTTAAAAAATTATATCTTTTTCAAATCTTTTTCAAAAAAATCAAATCTTTTTCATTTTTCTTTTATGATTTTCGAAAATTTCAAAATGATTTTCAAAAATCTTTTTCTTATTTTTATCTCATATTTTCGAAATTAATGCTAACAATTAATGTGATTGATTCAAAAATTTTAAGTTTGTTACTTGCCTAGTAAGAAATGTTCAATCTTTAAATTTTAAAATCATATATTTTTGTTTCTTGTTAGTCAAGTAACCAACTTTAATTTTCAAAATCAAATCTTTTTAAATTTATTTTTCAAATCTTTTTCAAAATAAATGTCAATCACATCTTTTTCAAAATCAATTTCAAAATCTTTTCTAACTTCTTATCTTTTCAAAATTGATTTTCAAATCTTTTTCAATTAATCTTATCTTTTTGTTTGATTCTTAATTTTTTTCAAAACCACCTAACTAATTATCTCTCTCTAGTTTTCGAAAATCACCTTCCTCTTTTTCAAAATTCTTTTTTAATTAACTAATTGTTTTAAATTTTAATTTAATTTAATTTCATTTTTCTTTTTAAAATTTTCGAATTCTAACTAATTTTAAATTGAAAAAACAAAAATATTTTTATTTTATTTTATCTAATTTTCGAATTCTTCCCTCTCTCATCTCCTTCTAATTATTTATTTATCTACTAACACTTCTCTTCATCTCAAAATTTGAACCCTCTCTTCCTCTTGGTGTTTGAATTTCTCTTCTTCTATTCTTTTCTTCTTCTACTCACATAAAGGAATCTCTATACTGTGACATAGAGGCTTCCTCTTCTTTTCTGTTTTCTTCTTTTTTTCATATGAGCAGGAACAAGGATAAGAATATTCTTGTTGAAGCTGATCCTGAACCTGAAAAGACTCTGAAGAGGAAGCTAAGGGAAGCTAAAGCACAACTCTCTGGAGAAAATCTGACAGAAATTTTCGAAAAAGAAGGAGACATGGCCGAAAATAATAACAATGCAAGGAAGATGCTTGGTGACTTTACTGCACCAACTTCCAATTTACATGGAAGAAGCATCTCAATCCCTGCCATTGGAGCAAACAATTTTGAGCTAAAGCCTCAATTAGTTTCTCTGATGCAACAGAACTGCAAGTTTCATGAACTTCCATCCGAAGATCCTTTTCAGTTCTTAACTGAATTCTTGCAGATCTGTAATACTGTTAAGACCAATGGGGTTGACTCTGAGGTCTACAGGCTTATGCTTTTCCCGTTTGCTATAAGAGACAGAGCTAGAATATGGTTGGACTCTCAACCTAAAGATAGCCTGAACTCTTGGGATAAGCTGGTCACGGCTTTCTTAGCCAAGTTCTTTCCTCCTCAAAAGCTTAGCAAACTTAGAGTGGATGTTCAAACCTTCAAACAAAAAGAAGGTGAATCCCTCAATAAAGCTTGGGAGAGATATAAGCAACTGACCAAAAAGTGCCCTTCTGACATGCTTTTAGAATGGACCATCCTGGATATATTCTATGATGGTCTGTCTGAGTTATCAAAGATGTCATTGGACCATTCTGTAGGTGGATCCATTCACCTAAAGAAAACACCTACAGAAGCTCAGGAACTCATTGACATGGTTACAAATAACCAGTTCATGTACACTTCTGAAAGGAATCCTGTGAGTAATGGGACACCTCAGAGGAAGGGAGTTCTTGAAATTGATACTCTGAATGCCATATTGGCTCAGAATAAAATATTGACTCAGCAAGTCAATATGATTTCTCAGAGTCTGAATGGATTGCAAGCTGCATCCAACAGTACTCAAAAGGCATCTTCTGAAAAAGAAGCTTATGATCCTGAGAACCCTACAATAGCAGAGGTGAATTGCATGGGGGAACCCTATGGGAATACCTATAATCCCTCATGGAGAAATCATCCAAATTTCTCATGGAAGGATCAACAAAAGCCTCAACAAGGCTTTAGTAATGGTGGAAGAAACAGGATTAGCAATAGCAAGCCTTTTCCATCATCCACTCAGCAACAGACAGAGAATTCTGAGCAGAATCCATCTAGCTTAGCAAATATAGTCTCTGATCTATCTAAGGCAACTTTAAGTTTCATGAATGAAACAAGGTCCTCCATTAGAAATTTGGAGGCACAAGTGGGCCAGCTGAGTAAAAGAGTCACTGAAACCCCTCCTAGTACTCTCCCAAGCAATACAGAAGAGAATCCAAAAGATAGTGCAAGGCCATTACCTTACTTGGTGTGGCCGAACCCAAAGTGGAGGAGGAGGACGTTAATCCTAGTGAGGAAGACCTCCTAGGACGTTCAGTGACCAATAAGGAGTTTCCCTTTGAGGAACCAAAGGAATCTGAGGCTCATCTAAAGACCATAGAGATTCCATTGAACCTCCTTTTGCCCTTCATGAGCTCTGATGAGTATTCATCCTCTGAAGAAGATGAAGGCATTGCTGAAGAGCAAGTTGCTCAATATTTAGGAGCAATCATGAAGCTGAATGCCAAATTATTTGGTAATGAGACTTGGGAGGATGAACCTCCATTGCTCATCAAGGAACTAAATACCTTGGTTCAGCAAACTCTACCTCAAAAGAAATAGGATCCTGGTAAATTCCTAATTCCCTGTAAATTCCTATTTGGTAACGCCAGACATGCATGCTAAGGGCGTTTTACACGCCTAATTGGAGCAGGGATGTTAAGTCTTTGACCCCACTGGATCTGTGGACCCCACAAGATCCCCTCAGGATCTGTGGACTGATGAGCGGATAATTTATACGCTTTTTGACATTGTTTTTAGTAGGATCTAGTTACTTTTAGGGATGTTTTCATTAGTTTTTATGTTAAATTCACATTTCTGGACTTTACTATGAGTTTGTGTGTTTTTCTGTGATTTCAGGTATTTTCTGACTGAAATTGAGGGACTTGAGCAGAAATCAGATTCAGAGGTTGAAAAAGGACTGCTGATGCTGTTGGATTCTGACCTCCCTGCACTCAAAGTGGATTTTCTGGAGCTACAGAACTCGAAATGGCGCGCTTCCAATTGCGTTGGAAAGTAGACATCCAGGGCTTTCCAGCAATATATAATAGTCCATACTTTGGCCAAGAATTGACGACGTAAACTGGCGTTCAACGCCAGCCTTCTGCCCAAATCTGGCGTCCAGCGCCAGAAAAGGATCCAAAACCAGAGTTGAACGCCCAAACTGGCAAAGAAAGTGGCGTTCAACTCCACAAATGGCCTCTGCACGTGCTACACTTAAGCTCAGCCCAAACACACACCAAGTGGGCCCCGGAAGTGGATTTATGCATCAATTACTTACTCATGTAAACCCTAGTGACTAGTTTATTATAAATAGGACCTTTTACTATTGTATTAGACATCTTTTGATCATCTTAGGATCTTAGGATCATCTTTGGACGCCTGGTTCTTAGATCAGAGGGGCTGGCCATTCGGCCATGCCTGGACCTTTCACTTATGTATTTTTAACGGTAGAGTTTCTACACTCCATAGATTAAGGTGTGGAGCTCTGCTGTTCCTCAAAGATTAATGCAAAGTACTACTGTTTTCTATTCAACTCATCTTATTTCGCTTCTAAGATATTCATTCGCACTTCAATCTGAATGTGATGAACGTGACAATCATCATCATTCCCTATGAACGCGTGCCTGACAACCACTTCCGTTCTACCTTAGACTGAATGAGTATCTCTTAGATCTCTTAACCAGAATCTTCGTGGCGTAAGCTAGAATGATGGCGGCATTCAAGAGAATCCGGAAAGTCTAAACCTTGTCTGTGGTATTCCGAGTAGGATTCAATGATTGAATGACTGTGACGAGCTCCTAACTCGCGATTGCAGGGCGTTAGTGACAGACGCAAAAGGATAGTAAATCCTATTCCAGCATGATCGAGAACCGACAGATGAATAGCCGTGCCGTGACAGGGTGCGTGAGCATATTATTCACTGAGAGGATAAGATGAAGCCATTGGCAAGGGTGATGTCTCCAGACGATTAGCCGTGCCGTGACAGGGCATTGGATCATTTTCCCGAGAGATGACCGAAAGTAGCCATTGACAGTGGTGATGTATCACATAAAGCCAGCCATGGAAAGGAGTAAGACTGATTGGATGAAGATAGCAGGAAAGCAGAGGTTCAGAGGAACAAAAGCGTCTCCATTCGCTTATCTGAAATTCTCACCAAGGATCTACATAAGTATCTCTATCCCTCTTCTATTATTAAATTTCAAAAACTCCATTATCACTTTATATCTGCCTGACTGAGATTTACAAGGTGACCATAGCTTGCTTCATACCAACAATCTCCGTGGGATTCGACCCTTACTCACGTAAGGTATTACTTGGACGACCCAGTGCACTTGCTGGTTAGTTGTATCGAAGTTGTGACAATTATGAATTAAGATCAGAGCACCAAGCTTTGGAGCCATTACCAGGATTTGTTAGAACCTGGAGATCACAATTTCGTGCACCAAGTTTTTGGCGCCGTTGCCGGGGATTGTTTGAGTTTGGACAACTGACGGTTCATCTTGTTGCTCAGATTGGGTAACTTTCTTTTCGTTTTCTTTTCAAAAATCTTTCAAAAATATTTTCAAAAAAATTTCTCTTGTTTTCGAAAAAAAAATAAATAAAAATGTTTTCAAAAAAAATTTTAGATTCAAAATTTTTAAGAATGAATTCTAGTGTTTCATGAAACATGTGAAGCCTGGCTGGCTGTAAAGCCATGTCTAAATTTATTTGGACTGAGACTTGCAATTTGTTATCAAGAGCAACTTAGTTGTTGCTCATCCACCTGCTGCTGATCCATGATCACCTGCTGAAGCTTGGCTGGCCATTGGCCATGTCTAGTGTTTTGGACTGGAGCTTTCTTTGAAAGCTTGGCTGGCTAGTGAGCCATGTCTAATTCCTGGACTGAAGCTTTAGACTAACATGGCAAGATTCCTGGAATTCATATTAAAAATTTTGGAATCCTTATTTTTTCTTTTAAATTTTCGAAAAATATAAATAAAAATCCAAAAAATTAGAAAATCATAAAAATAAAAAATATTTTGTGTTTCTTGTTTGAGTCTTGAGTCACATTATAAGTTTGGTGTCAATTGCATGTGCATCTAGCATTTTTCGAAAATATCATGCATTCATAGTGTTCTTCATGATCTTCAAGTTGTTCTTGGTAAGTCTTCTTGTTTGATCTTGATGAATTTTTGTTTTGTGTCTTTTCATGTTTATCATATGCATTCTTGAATTCTTAGTGTCTAAGCATTAAGGAATTCTAAGTTTGGTGTCTTGCATGTTTTCTTTGCATTAAAAATTTTTTCAAAAATATGTTCTTGATGTTCATCATGATCTTCATAGTGTTCTTGGTGTTCATCTTGACATTCATAGCATTCTTGCATGCATCACATGTTTTGATCTAAAAATTTCATGCATTGCATATTTTTCATGTTTTTCATAAAAATTTCAAAAATAAAAAAAATATATCTTTCCCTTTTTCTCTCATCAAATTCGAAAATTTGGATTGACTTTTTCAAAAATTTTTAAAAATCAAGTTGTTGCCAATGAGTCAAATCAAATTTTCAATTTGAAAATCTTATCTTTTTCAAAATCTTTTTCAAAAATCAAATCTTTTTCAAAATTTTTGGTTATTTTCGAAAATTTCAAAAATGTTTTTCAAAAATGTTTTTCTTATCTTTTATACCAAATTTTCGAAAATAACATAATCAATTAATGTTTTGATTCAAAAATTTGAAGTTTGTTACTTGCTTGTTAAGAAAGATTCAAACTTTAAGTTCTAGAATCATATCTTGTGATTTCTTGTGAATCAAGTCATTAATTGTAATTTTTAAAATAAAATCTTTTTCAAAACTAATTCTATCATATCTTTTCAAAAATATCTTCTTATCTTATCTTTTTCAAAAATATCTTTTCAAAATATCTTTTCTAACTTCCTAACTTCTTATCTTTTCAAAATTTGTTTCAACTAACTAACTAACTTTTTGTTTGTTTCTTAACTTTTTCAAAACCACCTAACTAATTCTCTCTTTCTAATTTTCGAAAATACCTCCCCCTTTTTCAAAAATTTCTTTTTAATTAACCAATTATTTTTATTTTTATTTTTTTATTTCAAAAATTTTCGAAAAAAATACTAAACATTTTTCAAAAAAACTATTTTCAAAAATCACTAACTCTTTTTCAAAATAATTTTCGAAAATTCCCTCCCTCTCTCTCATCCTATTCTATTTATTCATTCATATCCTAACATCTCATCTCACATCTCAATCCTCATCACAGTTGTGTTTCTTCCATTACATTACATTCTTTGTCTCCCCCTCTTCTTCTACTCACACAGGGATCCCTATACTAAGGTATAAAGGATCTCTATTATTATTATTATTTTTCTGTGCATTCTTCCTTGTCATATGAGCAGGAGCAAGGATAAGAACATTCTTGTGGAAGCAGATCCAGAACCTAAAAGGACTCTGAAGAGAAAATTAAGAGAAGCTAAAATACAACAATCCAGAGATAACCTTTCAGAAATCTTCGAACAGGCAGAGGAGATGGCAGCCGAAAATAATAATAATGTAAGGAAGATGCTTGGTGACTTTACTGCACCTAATTCCAATTTACATGGAAGAAGCATCCCCATTCCTGCCATTGGAGCAAGCAACTTTGAGCTGAAACCACAATTAGTTTCTCTGATGCAGCAGAACTGCAAGTTTCATGGACTTCCCTCTGAAGATCCTTTTCATTTCTTAACTGAATTCTTGCAGATATGTGATACTGTAAAGACTAATGGAATAGATCCTGAAGTCTACAGGCTCATGCTTTTCCCTTTTGCTGTAAGAGACAGAGCTAGATTATGGTTGGATTCTCAACCTAAAGACAGCCTGAACTCTTGGGATAAGCTGGTCACGGCTTTCTTAGCCAAGTACTTTCCTCCTCAAAAGCTGAGCAAGCTTAGAGCTGATGTTCAAACCTTCAGACAGAAAGAAGGTGAATCTCTCTATGAAGCTTGGGAAAGATACAAACACTTGACCAAAAAGTGTCCTTCTGACATGCTTTCAGAATGGACCATCCTGGATATATTCTATGATGGTTTATCTGAGCTATTAAAGATGTCACTGGACACCTCTGCAGGTGGATCCATTCACCTAAAGAAAACGCCTGCAGAAGCTCAAGAACTCATTGACATGGTTGCTAATAACCAGTTCATGTACACTTCTGAAAGGAATCCTGTGAGTAATGGGACGCCTATGAAGAAGGGAGTTCTTGAGGTTGATATTCTTAATGCCATATTGGCTCAGAATAAAATATTGACTCAGCAAGTCAATATGATTTCTCAGAGTCTGCATGGAATGCAAGCTGCATCCAACAGTACTCAAGAGGCATCTTCTGAAGAAGAAGCCTATGATCCTGAGAACCCTGCAATAGCAGAGGTGAACTACTTAGGTGAACCTTATGGAAACACCTATAACTCAACATGGAGAAATCATCCAAATTTCTCATGGAAGGATCAAAAGCCTCAACAAGGCTTTAACAATGGTGGAAAAAACAGGTTTAGCAATAGCAAGCCTTTTCCATCATCAACTCAGCAACACACAGAGAACTCTGAACAAAATGCTTCTAATTTAGCAAATCTAGTCTCTGATATATCTAAGGCCACTGTAAGTTTCATGAATGAAACAAGGTCTTCCATTAGAAATCTGGAAGCACAAGTGAGCCAGCTGAGTAAAAGGATCACTGAAATCCCTCCTAGTACTCTCCCAAGCAATACAGAAGAGAATCCAAAGGGAGAGTGCAAGGCCATTGACATAAGCGCCATGGCCGAACCTGTAAGGGAAGGAGAGGACGTGAATCCCAAGGAGGAAGACCTCCTGGGACGTTCAGTGATTAATAAGGAGCTTCCCTCTGGGGAACCAAAGGACTCTGAGGCTCATCTAGAGACCATAGAGATTCCATTGAACCTCCTTATGCCCTTCATGAGCTCTGATGAGTATTCCTCTTCTGAAGAGAATGAGGATGTCACTGAAGAGCAAACTGCCAAGTTTCTTGGTGCAATCATAAAGCTGAATGCCAAATTATTTGGCATTGATGCTTGGGAAGTTGAACCTCCCTTGTTCATCAATGAACTAAGTGATCTGGATCAACTGACATTGCCTCAGAAGAGACAGGATCCTGGAAAGTTCATAATACCCTGTACCATAGGCACCATGATCTTTAAGGCTCTGTGTGACCTTGGTTCAGGAATAAACCTCATGCCCCTCTCTGTAATAGAGAAACTGGGAATCTATGGGGTGCAAGCTGCTAAAATCTCATTAGAGATGGCAGACAGCTCAAGAAAACAGGCTTATGGACAAGTAGAGGACGTGTTAGTAAAGGTTGAAGGCCTTTACATCCCTGCTGATTTCATAGTCCTGGATACTGGAAAGGAAGAGGATGAATCCATCATCCTAGGAAGACCTTTCTTGGCCACAGCAAGAGCTGTGATTGATGTTGACAGAGGTGAAATAGTCCTTCAATGGAATGAGAACTCCCTTGTATTCAAAACTCAAGGATCTCCCTCTGCAACCATGGAGAGGAAGCAAGAAAAGCTTCTCTCCAAGCAGAGTCAACCAGAGCCCCCACAGTCAAACTCTAAGTTTGGTGTTGGGAGGCCACAACCAAACTCTAAGTTTGGTGTTGAACTCCCATATCCAAACTCTAAGTTTGGTGTTGGAGAGTCTCAACAAAGCTCTGCACATCTGTGAGGCTCCATGAGAGCCCACTGTCAAGCTATTGACATTAAAGAAGCGCTTGTTGGGAGGCAACCCAATGTTTATCTAATTCTTATTTTTATTGTTTTTCATGTTTTCTTAGGTTCATGATCATGTGGAGTCACAAAATAAACAAAAAAATCAAAAACGGAATCAAAAACAGCAGAAGAAAAATCACACCCTGGAGGAGCATCTGTCTGGCGTTCAAACGCCAGAACAGAGCATAGTTCTGGCGCTGAACGCCCAGAACAAGCATGGTTCTGGCGCTCAACGCCAGAAATGGCAGCAAATGGGCGTTGAACGCCCAAAATGGGCACCAACCTGGCGCTGAACGCCCAGAGTTGTGTGCAAGGGCATTTTGCATGCCTAAATTGGTGCAGGGATGTAAATGCCTTGACACCTCAAGATCTGTGGACCTCACAGGATCACCTCAGGATCTGTAGACCCCACAGGATCCCCACCTACCTCCACTCACTCTCTTATCTCTTCTCAATCATCCTCTATTCCCAATAAACACTCTTCCCTATTAACTCTTTACCACTCACATCCAAACACCCACTTTCCTTCAAAATTCAACATCTCTTTCCCACCCAATCCCACCCATATGGCCGAATACACATCTCCCTCCATCTCCTCCATATCTTCTTCTTTTTCTTCTATTCTTTCTTCTTTTGCTTGAGGGCGAGCAACATTCTAAGTTTGGTGTGGTAAAAAGCATAGCTTTTTTTGTTTTTTTTCCATAACCATTGATGGCACCTAAGGCCAGAGAAGCCTCTAGAAAGAGGAAAGGGAAGACAAAAGCTTCCATCAAGGGTCTATAGCTCAGTGGTAGAACATTTGACTGCAAATCAAGAGATCCCTGAGATACCTCAGGGGATACATTTTCTTCCACACAATTATTGGAAGCAACTAAGGGTGGAACATCAAGAGCACTCCATCATCCTTCATGAAATCAGAGAAGATCTAAAAGCAATGAAGGAGGAGCAGCAAAGACAAGGAAGAGACATAGAAGAGCTCAAGGACATCACTAAGGTGGACTCATTCCTTGTTCTTACTTTCTCTGTTTTTCATTTTCTATGTTATGTGCTTATCTATGTTTGTGTCTTCATTACATGATCATTAGTAGTAGTAACTATGTCTTAAAGTTATAAATGTCCTATGAATCCATCACCTCTCTTAAAAAAAATGTTTTAAATCAAAAGAACAAGAAGTACATGAGTTTTGAATTTATCCTTGAACTTAGTTTAATTATAGTGATGTGGTGACAATGCTTCTTGTTTTCTGAATGTATGCTTGAACAGTGCATATGTCTTTTGAAGTTGTTGTTTAAGAATGTTAAATATGTTAGCTCTTGAAAGAATGATGACTAGGAAACATGTTATTTGATAATCTGAAAAATCATAAAAATGATTCTTGAAGCAAGAAAAAGCAGCAAAGAACAAAGCTTGCAGAAAAAAAAAAGAGAAAATAGGCGAAAAAAAAAAATAGAAAGAAAAAGCAAGAAGAAAAAGCCAAAAGCTCTTAAAACCAAGAGGCAAGAGCAAAAAGCCAATAACCCTTAAAACCAAAAGGCAAGGGCAATTAAAAAGGATCCCAAGGCTTTGAGTATCAGTGGATAGGAGGGCCTAAAGGAATAAAATACTGGTCTAAGCGGCTAAACCAAGCTGTCCCTAACCATGTGCTTGTGGCGTGTAGGTGTCAAGTGAAAACTTGAGACTGAGCGGTTAAAGTCAAGGTCCAAAAGCAAAAAAAGAGAGTGTGCTTAAGAACCCTGGACACCTCTAATTGGGAACTTTAGCAAAGCTGAGTCACAATCTGAAAAGGTTCACCTAATTATGTGTCTGTGGCATTTATGTATCCGGTGGTAATACTGGAAAACAAAGTACTTAGGGCCACGGCCAAGACTCATAAAGAAGCTGTGTTCAAGAATCATCATACTGAACTAGGAGAGTCAATAACACTATTCGAAATCTGAAGTTCCTATAGATGCCAATCATTCTAAACTTCAAATGGATAAAGTGAGATGCCAAAACTATTCAAGAGGCAAAAAGCTATAAGTCCCGCTCATATGATTGAAACTATGTTTCATTGATAGTTTGGAATTTATAGTATATTCTCTTCTTTTTGTCCTATTTGATTTTTAGTTGCTTGGGGACAAGCAACAATTTAAGTTTGGTGTTGTGATGAGCGGATAATTTATACGCTTTTTGACATTGTTTTTAGTATGTTTTTAGTAGGATCTAGTTACTTTTAGGGATGTTTTCATTAGTTTTTATGTTAAATTCACATTTCTGGACTTTACTATGAGTTTGTGTGTTTTTCTGTGATTTCAGGTATTTTCTGACTGAAATTGAGTGACTTGAGCAGAAATCAGATTCAGAGGTTGAAAAAGGACTGCTGATGCTGTTGGATTCTGACCTCCCTGCACTCAAAGTGGATTTTCTGGAGCTACAGAACTCGAAATGGCGTGCTTCCAATTGAGTTGGAAAGTAGACATCCAGGGCTTTCCAGCAATATATAATAGTCCATACTTTGGCCAAGAATTGACGACGTAAACTGGCGTTCAACGCCAGCCTTCTGCCCAAATCTGGCGTCCAGCGCCAGAAAAGGATCCAAAACCAGAGTTGAACGCCCAAACTGGCAAAGAAAGTGGCGTTCAACTCCACAAATGGCCTCTGCACGTGCTACACTTAAGCTCAGCCCAAACACACACCAAGTGGGCCCCGGAAGTGGATTTATGCATCAATTACTTACTCATGTAAACCCTAGTGACTAGTTTATTATAAATAGGACCTTTTACTATTGTATTAGACATCTTTTGATCATCTTAGGATCTTAGGATCATCTTTGGACGCCTGGTTCTTAGATCAGAGGGGCTGGCCATTCGGCCATGCCTGGACCTTTCACTTATGTATTTTTAACGGTAGAGTTTCTACACTCCATAGATTAAGGTGTGGAGCTCTGCTGTTCCTCAAAGATTAATGCAAAGTACTACTGTTTTCTATTCAACTCATCTTATTTCGCTTCTAAGATATTCATTCGCACTTCAATCTGAATGTGATGAACGTGACAATCATCATCATTCCCTATGAACGCGTGCCTGACAACCACTTCCGTTCTACCTTAGACTGAATGAGTATCTCTTAGATCTCTTAACCAGAATCTTCGTGGCGTAAGCTAGAATGATGGCGGCATTCAAGAGAATCCGGAAAGTCTAAACCTTGTCTGTGGTATTCCGAGTAGGATTCAATGATTGAATGACTGTGACGAGCTCCTAACTCGCGATTGCAGGGCGTTAGTGACAGACGCAAAAGGATAGTAAATCCTATTCCAGCATGATCGAGAACCGACAGATGAATAGCCGTGCCGTGACAGGGTGCGTGAGCATATTATTCACTGAGAGGATAAGATGAAGCCATTGGCAAGGGTGATGTCTCCAGACGATTAGCCGTGCCGTGACAGGGCATTGGATCATTTTCCCGAGAGATGACCGAAAGTAGCCATTGACAGTGGTGATGTATCACATAAAGCCAGCCATGGAAAGGAGTAAGACTGATTGGATGAAGATAGCAGGAAAGCAGAGGTTCAGAGGAACAAAAGCGTCTCCATTCGCTTATCTGAAATTCTCACCAAGGATCTACATAAGTATCTCTATCCCTCTTCTATTATTAAATTTCAAAAACTCCATTATCACTTTATATCTGCCTGACTGAGATTTACAAGGTGACCATAGCTTGCTTCATACCAACAATCTCCGTGGGATTCGACCCTTACTCACGTAAGGTATTACTTGGACGACCCAGTGCACTTGCTGGTTAGTTGTATCGAAGTTGTGACAATTATGAATTAAGATCAGAGCACCAAGCTTTGGAGCCATTACCAGGATTTGTTAGAACCTGGAGATCACAATTTCGTGCACCATGGACCCCACAGGATCCCCACCTTTTCTTCTCTCCTCTTCACACCTTTTCATAACTCTCTTCCCCAAATACCCCTCACCAATCACCTCAATCACTCTTCTTCATCACCTCTTCACCACTCACATCCATCCTCTCTTTCCCAAAAACCCCACCTACCTCCAAAAATTCAAAACTCTTTTCCCCCCCAAACCCAACCCTAATGGCCGAACCCTAAACCTTCCCCCACTCCTATATAAACCCCTCATTCCTTCTTCATTTTCACATAACACAACCCTCTCTTTTTCCCCTTGGCCGAATACACACCTCTCTCCCTCTCCTCTATTTTTCTTCTTCTTCTCCTTCTTTCTTTCTTCTTTTGCTTGGGGACAAGCAAATATTTTAAGTTTGGTGTGGTAAAAGCATTACTTTTTGTTTTTCCATAACCATTAATGGCACCTAAGGCCAGAGAAACCTCAAGAAAGAGGAAAGGGAAGGAAATTGCTTTCATCTCTGAGTCATGGGAGATGGAGAGATTCATCTCAAAGGTCCATCAAGACCACTTCTATGAAGTTGTGGCCAAGAAGAAAGTGATCCCTGAAGTTCCTTTTAAGCTCAAAAAGAGCGAATATCCGGAGATCCGACAAGAGATTAGAAGAAGAGGATGGGAAGTTCTCTCTAATCCTATTCAACAAGTCGGGATCTTAATGGTTCAAGATTTCTATGCAAACACATGGATCACTAGGAACCATGATCAAAGTGTGAACCCGAATCCAAAGAATTGGCTTACAATGGTTCGGGGGAATTACATAGATTTCAGTCCAGAAAATGTAAGGTTGGTGTTCAACTTGCCAATGATGCAAGAAAATGCACGCCCCTACACTAGAAGGGTCAACTTTGATCAAAGGTTGGACCAAGTCCTCATGGACATATGCGTAGATGGAGCTCAATGGAAAGTTGACTCAAGAGGCAAGCCGGTTCAATTGAGAAGACCGGACCTTAAGCCTGTAGCTAGAGGATGGTTGGAGTTTATTCAACGCTCAATTATTCCTACTAGCAATCGGTCTGAAGTTACTGTAGACCGGGCCATCATGATCCATAGTATCATGATTGGGGAGGAAATGGAAGTTCATGAGATTATACCTCAAGAACTCTACAAGGTGGCTGACAAGTCCTCCACTTTGGCAAGGTTAGCCTTTCCTCACCTCATTTGTCACCTCTACAATTCAGCTGGAACTGACATAGAGAGAGACATCCTCATTGAAGAGGACAAGCCCATCACTAAGAAAAGGATGGAGAAAATGAGAGATCATGGACCTCAACAAGAGCATGAGGAAATTCCTCACCATGAAATCCCTGAGATGCCTCAGGGGATGCACTTTCCTCCACAAAATTATTGGGAGCAAATCTGTTCTCCGTAGGAAAATTAAGTTCCAATATGGGACAACTAAGGATGGAGCACCAAGAGCACTCCATCATCCTCCATGAGATTAGAGAAGATCAAAGAGCTTTGAGGGAGGAGCAACAAAGACAAGGAAGAGACATAGAGGAGCTCAAGAGCACCATTGGTTCTTCAAGAAGAGGAAGACGCCACCCTCACTAAGGTGGACCCGTTCCTTAATCTCCTTGTTCTTATTTTCCTATTTTTCATTTACTATGCTTTATGTTTATGTTTGTGTCTTATTACATGATCATTAGTATTTAAGTGTCTATGTCTTAAAGCTATAAATGTCCTATGAATCCATCACCTCTCTTAAATGAAAAATATTTTAATTACAAAAGAACAAAAAGTACATGGTTTCGAATTCATCCTTGAAATTAGTTTAATTATTTTTATGTGGTGACAATACTTTTTGTTTTCTGAATGAATGCTTGAACAGTGCATATGTCATTTGATATTGTGGTTTATGAATGTTAAATATGTTGGCTCTTGAAAGAATGATGAAAAAGGAGAAATGTTATTTGATGATTTGAAAAATCATAAAAATTGATTCTTGAAGCAAGAAAAAGCAGTGAATACAAAAGATTGCGAAAAAAAAAGAGAGAAAAGAAAAAAAAGGCGAAAAAAAGAAAGAAAAAGAAAAAGCAAGCAGAAAAATCTGAAAGCTCTTAAAACCAAAAGGCAAGAGCAAAAAGCCAATAGCCCTTAAAACTAAAAGGCAAGGGTAATAAAAAGGATCCAAGGCTTTGAGCATCAGTGGATAGGAGGGCCTAAAGGAATAAAATCCTGGCCTAAGCGGCTAAACCAAGCTGTCCCTAACCATGTGCTTGTGGCGTGAAGGTGTCGAGTGAAAACTTGAGACTGAGCGGTTAAAGTCGAGGTCCAAAGAAAAAAGAAGAGTGTGATTAAGAACCCTGGCACCTCTAATTGGGGACTCTAGCAAAGCTGAGTCACAATCTAAAAAGGTTCACCCAGTTATGTGTCTGTGGCATTTATGTATCCGGTGGTAATACTGGAAAACAAAGTGCTTAGGGCCACGGCCAAGACTCATAAAGTATATGTGTTCAAGAATCAACATACTGAACTAGGAGAATCAATAACACTATCTAAATTCTAAGTTCCTATAGATGCCAATCATTCTGAACTTCAAGGGATAAAGTGAGATGCCAAAACTATTCAAGAGGCAAAAAGCTACTAGTCCCGCTCATCTGATTGGAGCTAAGTTTCATTGATATTTTGGAATTTAAACTATATTCTCTTCTTTTTATCCTATTTGATTTTCAGTTGCTTGGGGACAAGCAACAATTTAAGTTTGGTGTTGTGATGAGCGGATAATTTATACGCTTTTTGGCATTGTTTTTACATAGTTTTTAGTATGATTTGATTAGTTTTTAATATATTTTTATTAGTTTTTAAATAAAAAACACATTTCTGGACTTTACTATGAGTTTGTGTGTTTTTCTATGATTTCAGGTAATTTCTGGCTGAAATTGAGGGACTTGAGCAAAAATCAGATTCAGAGGTTGAAGAAGGACTGCAGATGCTGTTGGATTCTGACCTCCCTGCACTCAAAGTGGATTTTCTGGAGCTACAGAAGTTTAAATGGCGCGCTCTCAATTGCGTTGGAAGGTAGACATCCAGGGCTTTCCAGCAATATATAATAGTCTATAATTTGCCCGAGCTTAGACGATGCAAACAGGCGTTCAACACCAGCTCTCTGCCCTATTCTGGAGTTAAATGCCAGAAACAGGTTGCAAAGCAGAGTTAAACGCTAGAAACAGGTTACAAACTAGCGTTTAACTCCAAGGAAGACCTCTACACATGAAAGCTTAAATTCTTAGCCCAAGCACATACCAAGTGGGCCCGGAAGTGGATTTCTGCATTATTTACTTATCTCTGTAAACCCTAGTAACTAGTTTAGTATAAATACAACTTTTTACTTACATCTTTGGATTATCTTTTGATCCTTGGATCACATTTTGGAGGCTGGCCATTCAGCCATTCCTAGACCTTCACCACTTATGTATTTTTAACGGTAGAGTTTCTACACACCATAGATTAAGGTGTGGAGCTCTGTTGTTCCTCATGAATTAATGCAAAGTACTATTGTTTTTCTATTCAATCCAAGCCTATTTCTTCTCTAAGATATTCATTCGCACACAAGAACGTGATGAATGTGATGATTATGTGACGCTCATCACCATTCTCACCTATGAACGCGTGCTTGACAACCACTTCCGTTCTACATGCAAACAAGCTTGAATGTGTATCTCTTAGCCTCCTGATCGCGAGATCAGAGTCTTCCTGGTATAGGCTAGAATTATTGGCGGCCATTCTTGAGATCTGGAAAGTCTAAACCTTGTCTGTGGTATTCCGAGTAGGATCTGGGAAGGGATGGCTGTGACGAGCTTCAAACTCGCGAGTGCTGGGCGTAGTGACAGACGTAAAAGAATTACTGAATCCTATTCCAGCAGGATCGAGAACCGACAGATGATTAGCCGTGCGGTGACAACGCATCTTGGACCATTTTCACTGAGAGGACGGGAAGTAGCCATTGAGAAAGGTGATGCTCTACATAAAGGTTTCCATGGAAAGGAGTAGGAATGATTGGATGAAGACAGCAGGAAAGCAGAGGTTCAGGAGGAACAAAGCATCTCTATATGCTTATCTGAAATTCTCACCAATGAACTACATAAGTATTTCTATCCTATTTTATATTTTAATTATATTTTAATTATCAATTCACCATAATCATTTGATTCCGCCTGACTGAGATTTACAAGGTGACCATAGCTTGCTTCAAGCCAACAATCTCCGTGGGATCGATCCTTACTCACGTAAGGTTTATTACTTGGACGACCCAGTGCACTTGCTGGTTAGTTGTGCAAAGTTGTGACAAAGAACTAAGATTACGAACGTGCGTACCAAGTTTTCAGCGCCGTTACCAAGGAATGAACGATCACGATTTTCCCACACCAAGCTCCTTTAAGGGCTGCTGGGAAATAAGCCAACTGCTCATTTGCCGGTTCTTTCTGCATGCTTAGGAAAGGTAGCTCTTGAGGTTCTTTCTCCTCTGTAAGGGCGTGCTCTGTGGGAGTCACATGCTCTCCTTGCACGCCCAGAGATGAATCAACTTAAGGTTCCTTCTCCTCTGTATAGGTGTGCTCACTACATTCTCAGGATCCTCCTGGTCCTTGATTGCCTTAAGTCCCTCAGTAGCAGACTCCTGAGGTTTGGCCCCTTTGGTGAAGACTATTGTCTCACCTTTTTTTAAGGTCTCCTTCCCAGAGAGCATCAGGCTTTCTGTGAGGGCCCTATAGGGATGCACTTCCTTAAACAACTTAGTAAAGGGAATATTAACTTGCTCAGGTGTCCACCGGTCATGGGAGAGAGTATCTCCTTGAGGGTAGTTACCACTCATATCACTAGGAGCATTATAAACCTTAGCAGACGGTGCGGCTACAGTCTCCATGTCTAGAACTTCTGTCCTAACTGGAGTTTCCTTGTAGGAGTATAAGAGCTAGTTATTGGCAGCTATCTTAATGAGCTCATCTGTCTCTTCATGTGTCTCTATAAAGTACAGATGGCCGTTTACAAAGTAAACTACTATCTTCCTGGCTATCTCAGAGATTGCTTCATAGAAGATCATTATCTTGCCCCATCCTGAGAACATGTGGGGAGGACAATTCCTGAACATCAGCTTGTACCTCTCCCAAGCATCATGGAGAGACTCACTCTCCATCTGCCTGAAGGTCTGAACATCTGTCACTAACTTAGTTAATCTCTGTGAGGGAGAAAACCTATTCAAGAATTTGTTAACAACCTTATTTCAAGTGTTCACAATTCCTCTAAGTTCCATATGCCACCATTAATTTTCTTGATCACTCAGAGCAAATGGGAAAAGTTTTAGCCTGGGGACTTTAGGGTTCACTCCATTGGCCTCTATAGTGTCACAGAACTGTAGGAAGTTAGAGATGAACTTACTAGGGTCTTCCTGTGGGTGTCCATGAAAATGGCATTTTAGCCGTAATAGCAAGACCTGGTCTAGGTTGACGTTAAAGTCATCTTAGTCAATAAGAGTGTCATATGTATAGGAGCCCAGAGGTCTCCCAAATCGTGCATTCCCCTTTGGATCCATAGTGACTCCGGTGTCTCTGATAAACCACTATTTCATGGTTTATCTTGTGTTCAATTGAGTGGTTTTTATCAACTCTTTACCCACTTATTCATACTATTTGCATGGTTTTACATTTGCCTTCCTAATTATATGCTTTGATTGAAAACATGCTTCTTTGGCCTTAAGTTCCCTATGTTTAATCCTATCATATTACCATTAGATTCTTTGATATGTGTGTTAAGTGATTTCAGAGATTACAGGGCAGGAATGGCTCAGAGGATGGAAAAGAAGCATGCAAAAGTTGAAGGAATACAAGAAGTTGGAGAAATTGCTAAGCTGTCTAGCCTGACCTCTTCGCAATCAAACGACTATAACTTTAGCTACAAAGGTCCAAATGACGCAGTTCTAGTTGCGTTGGAAAGCTAACGTCCGGGGATTCGATTTGATATATAATATGCTATAGTTTCCCTGACGCTAGACAACGTGAACGTGTGCTCCATGCGGACGCGTCGCAGTGACGAAAATCAGCGTGTTTGAATTCGAAACCAGCGAATTCTAGGTTGTTTCTGACCCAGTTCTTGGCCCAGAAAACACAGATAAGAGGCTATAAAGTGGGAGAATACATCCATTCAAAAACATCAGCTCACAACACACAGTTTTAGGTTTTAGATGTAGTTTTTAGAGAGAGAGGTTCTCTCTTCTCTCTTAAGATTTAGGATTTAGATTTTTAGAATTAAAATTCCTCTCAGTTTATGGTTATTTCTCAATTTCAGGTTCAATGTTCTTCAATTTATATTTCTCTTCTACTTTTAGATACTCTAATACTTTTATCTGTTAATTACTTATGTTGCCCATTTGATTTATGAATGTTTCCATGTTAGGACTTAAATTTATGTTTAAATGCAATTTGAGGTATTTCAGATTTATGATTGTTTTATTCTATTTAAGATTGCTTTTAATTTAATTTAGATAATTTCTTTCTTTTGGCTCTGGTTAAGTAATTGGTGACGCTTGAGTTCTCAAATAAAGTAGTGGTTGAAATTGGAATTCTTCAAGAATTAATTCGAATTCCAATAACTCTAGCCTTTCCCAAGGAAAGACTAGGACATGAGGAATCAAAATTAATTCATCCACTTAACTTACCTTCATAGTTAGAGGTTAACAAAGTGGGAGAAAATCCAATTCTCATCACAATTAATAAGGATAACTAGGATAGGACTTCCAGTTCTTATACCTTGCCAAGAGTTTTATTATTTATTTAAATTAATTCCTTACAATTTACTTTCTTGTCATTTACTATTCTTGCTTTTTATCTTATACATTAAAAACCCAAAATTCTACCTTTTTCATAGCTAATAATAAGTCATACTTCCCTGCAATTCCTTGAGAAGACAACCCGAGGTTTAAATACTCGGTTATCAATTTTGTTGGGTTTGCTTAAGTGACAACCAAAACTTTTGTACGAAAGGATTTTTGTTAGTTTAGAAACTATACTTACAACGCGATTATATTTGTGAATTTCTTTACTAGCAGAAATCTAATCGTCAAAATGGCGCCGTTGCCGGGGAATTGCAAACGTGTGCCTTATTATTGGTTATTGTAAATATTTTTCTTTTGCTTTTTTATTTGTTTTTATTTTTGTTTTTATTTTTGCTTTTTCATAAATTAAGAGGTTATTGGTTTTTATTTAGTTATTAAAAATTTTTCAAAAAAAAAAATTTGTTCTTGGTGTTCATCTTGATCTTCAAGTTGTTCTTCGTGTTCATCTTGACCTTCAAGTTGTTCTTAGTTGTTTTCTTCGTTTTGATCTAAAAATTTTAAGTTTGGTATCATTTTATTGTTTTTCTCTTTCCTCATTAAATTCAAAAATTCAAAATTTAAAACTCAAATTTCAAATTTCAAATTTTAATTTTCAAAATTCAAATTAAAAAATTTCAAATTCAAATTTCAAATTTCAAATTTCAAAATTTAATTTTTAATTTTCAAAATTTAATTTTCAAATCCAAAAATTTAAATTTCAATAACCTTTTTATTTAAATTTATTTTTATTTTTGTTTTTAATTTTTATTTACTATTATGAGTTCTCCCCCTCTCGCTTTGAGTTTGGTTCCAATGTTGTTGCAAGGAATGGAAATTATAATAGGAACATGCATTAAGGTTAAAACAATCAGAGATGGAAAGAGCCACGAGGATCTGATCAACCCTTCCGGCAACAACACCTTCCACAGTACCACAGACAAAGACCATTCCGCGATGCATACCAAGACAATAGTTATGGTGGACCCTTCCGTGACAACCAACATCCACCAAATCACTATGGTCAAAAACCATTCCGAGGTGCATACCAAGATGATAGATATGATGGACCCCCATCATATGCTTATGAACCACCTCCCCAACATACCTTTGAACTACCAAACTCACAAACCCCTTTACACCATTTACCTCCATATGACCCTAACCCACATCCACCATATCAACCACCCTATGAACCAAATGAACCATACATAGATCCACCCCAACCTCCATTGGATAACAATACACTCATCTCTAACATCATTGGTCTCACCTCTATACTCCAAAATCTTATATCCCGCATGAACCAACCCTCTACCTCCAATATTCAACCATCAAGCTCTAGTGCACTTCCTTTTCAACCACATAATGATCTTTTTATCCCATCACCACCCTCCATGGGAGAGCACCGACATCCATCAATCCAAGAGTAAGATGATCCCAATTATGCTATTGATATGGAACAGGAAAGAAGGAATCATCTTCGCGAATCCATACTTCATAAGGAGCTAGAGGAGGCCCTACGGGTAAAGGTAGGAGAGACCCTTGAAGATGAAAGAGTAGTTGAAAGGAGTTGTCATGGAAAGAAAATCATCGAGGATGAGTATGATTTTATACTTAAACAACTGGACAAAGCAGCAATTATTAAAAAGGAAGAAGTGGTTGCAAACATAAGAGATGTTGTACCTCCATTGGAAAGTCCAGTCACAGAGCCTCCTTCCAAGACGGTTGCATTTGATGTTGAAGAGGGTGTACAACCTCCAAGACATATCATGGTTGAAGACTTGGAAGAGGTTGATCAGGAGATGGAGACTAAAGAAGCAGAAGCACAGCCTCCCATGCCCTTAGTAAGTAATGAAGAAGAGATTAAATTGGAAGAAAGCTACCAAGAAGAAGAGGTTGATATTGAAGAAACTTACAAAAAGATGGAAAGTGTCAAGAAAGCACTCACGGGAGTAAAGCCTGCAATTACCTTGCCAAAATTGTTGGAGATCCCTCCCCCTAAGTTGCCATCATCCTTCACAACATTCAAGTGGGTAAAATTCATATCCCTTAGCTTTCTAATTCCACTTGAATTTGGGCTACTGGAGACGGATGGTCAACTTAGAGCTCTTTGTGGCTTTAAGAGTAAGAGGGAGATGGTTAGTGGTAGGATTCGTCATGCAAGATTCAATATGGTAGAAAACTTAAAGTTTAAATGCAAAGGTTGGTGTAAAGCTCAACTGAATGAGTCTAGGAAGTTGTTTGGCCGCTTTAGTGAGAATTCAGATTGCTTGCTACCTGGATGGAATCATGATGATCAACAAGAAGACGGGTGCAAAAGCAAGGTTTGGGACCCCGGAATTCAGTCTAGCAATCAACACTCTTGGGGCCTTGTCACTTGCTTTAACTTGCTTGAAGGCTTTCTGCACCTAGTTTCGGACCCCGGAGGCTGTTGGAATTCCAAACACTGGTGGAGATTTTTGGATGAATACAAGCACAAGCCACCATAACAGGAAGCTCATCAATTGTCCAACTTAAGGACTTTAACTAAAAGTGCTAGGTGGGAGACAACCCACCATGGTATGATCGTTCCTTTTTCAATTTTAATTTTATTTCATTTTGTTTGTTTTTAAGTTTTATTTTATTTCATTGAACTTGGAATCATGCATAACATTCATATTAGCATTGCATTCTGCATACTGCATTATTATAAAAAAAAATGGCACGCGACGTGACAGCGTTGCCGACGCGTCCGCGTCACCAGTGCATTAGGAAGAAAAGAAGAGTGAACAGAGAGTCACGCGAAAGTGTGGCTGGAGCCGTGCCTTTGGCACAAAATGATCCACGCGACCGCGTCATGTGAAAAAAATGCCTTCCACGCGTCCGCGACACCCACGCGAACGCGTGGCCCTGTGAAATCGACGTAAATGGGTGTATGGCAGCAAGTTAGGCTGGAATGGGGCTGGAACGGTGCTAGAAGCACAAGCCTTACCACCCGAACGCGTGCCCCACGCGTTCGCGTCATTTTGCAAATATGGCCATCCACGCGATCGCGTCAACCACACAACCGCATCACCTAAAAATTTGGCAAAAAGAGTTTTGAATAGAGAGTTGCGCGAACGCGAGGCTGCACTCGCGCCAATCGCACAAATCAGGTCACGCGATCGCGTGACTCATGCGTCCGTGTCACCTGACCTTATCGCGCACCACGCGACCACGTCACTCACGCGTCTGCGTCGCCCGCGTCGCACAACTTATCCTGATCAGCGCCAAAAATCTTATCTTTTCTTCCCCAATCCTAATTTTTCCTCCCTCCTTTCTTCCTTACTTCTTCTTCCCTTCTTTCCCTTCTCATTCTTCTTATTTTTCTTTTTATTTTATTTTAATTTATTTGCATACTTTCATTCACTGCATTATTTTCATTGGTGTTAGAAATTTATTTAGGTCATTATTTTCTATATTTTTGTGGATTATTAAAGGAATTGTTTGACAATTATATATTACTTTTTAAAAGGGTTGCTTGCATGTTCAATTTAATACTTTCAATAGCTTATTTACGATGCTTGCTATGTGTTTGTGAAAAAGCCCATATGGCATTGTGCACTATTTTTAGATTTCTTTTATTCTACTACTCTAAATGCTTGCTTTTCACAAAACCCTTTTTATATTATATTATTTAAATATAATTGTTATTACAAACATGTTGTTAGTTTGAAAGACCTAGTAATCTAACTTGGACATTGAATGCTTGATCTATGCTACTCATGCCTTTGCCAGCATGCCAATAAACATCTTGCATTTAATTGTCATTACATGCACTTACTATATTTCCATTGATGAACTTTTCACATGTAGTCATGACCATGTGTTAACGTCATTCTTCTTTATTGTGCATTGATTACCACCTTTCCCACTATCTTCCTTGCTCTAACCCCTAGCTTTAAAAGTTACTTTCTTTTTCCCTTTTCAGGATGGCCACTAAGAAGGGTAAAGAGAAAGCTACTCCCAAACCACTGGCAAGGAAAGGAACAAAAAGAGCCACAGTTGAGGAACCACAACCCCCGTCCACTTGTACATCTTAGCATGCACCGAGGACGGTGCAACCTTTAAGTGTGGGGAGGTCGATACCGATCTCCGTGGGTTAGTACCTTCTTGTCTCAACGCCAATATTTTATTTTCTTTGTTTGTTCATTATTGCATTTGCATGTTTGATTGCATATTTTCTTGATTTTGTGCATATTTTACCACTGCTTGGTTAAAGTAATATTTTCTTTTTCAAGAAATTTATTTAGAGTATTTCACTAATTTAAATTAAAACTTTTATTAAACTTGTTTGAAGAAATATTATTTTGAAACATGGTTTAGAGCTCGAGCACATAAAACCTGTGAGATTTTGAGCCTATTTGATTGGTTGTATTTTATCAACCAATAATTTATTTTTAGTGTGTGTTTTCCTCTCTAAAATTGTGATCTTTATCTTGCTTAATTCTATATTTCCATGGTTTGATGTATGCATGCACTTATATGATTGAGGCCTTTGTTTCACTAAGCTTACATACCCATATGGCCTTAAACCTTTCATTATCCTTTGCAAACCAATGTTGAGCCTATTATACCCCTTTGTTCTTTACTTTAGCACATCATTAACTCTAAGCGGAAAACAATAATGTCCTTAATTTGAATCCTTGGTTAGCTTAGACTAGGGAGAGTGCTTATGATTTAAGTGTGGGAAAGTTAAATTTGGAAACATTTGGTTTGAGAATTGAGTATATTAGGATTTTCTGAAAATGTGAAAGAAATGTTTAGGACATGATTCATGCATCCAATAATTTAATCATATGCATTGAAAAAAATAAAAGAAAAAAAAATTATATATATATATATAAGAAGTGAGAAAAAAAAAAGAAAAAAAAAAAGAGCAAATAAGTAAAAGGGGACAAAATGCCCCAAAGTAAATGTTGAAAACAATGCATATGTACTGTACTTGAAATTAGAATGCATGAATATGTGGAAAACATGGTTAAATGGATAGTTAGATGTGGTATTATGATTACATGGATTGTCTAAAGTTAGGTGGAAAGTTTAAGTTAATTAAGGATTCAGATTTTAGTCCACTTGGCCAAGTACAATCCTACCTTGACCCTAACCCCATTACAACCCTTAAAATACCTCTTGATATGTGTATCTGTGCATTAAATTTATGTTGATTGTTAGATGAAGAGCAAGTCTTAGAAAGCAAGATTAGGAGAGAATTGAGAGAATCGAACCTTAAACACATAAGTGATTAGAGTGCATACACTTCCAGTGAGGGTTCGATGCACGATTCTTTATTCTCGGCTTTCATGAGCTATTTTCTTCTACAAGTCTATTTGTACTTCATTTTTTATGATTTGAATTAGTGAAATCCAGTTCATATTTATTCTTGGAGAATCTATTTACTTTTTAACCAAGTAGGTAGAAACATTTTGCATATAGTTGCATTCATATAGATAGGTTGCATTTCATACTTTCTACCATTCCTCTTCACTCTCTTATAGCTTCTCTTGAGCTTAGCATGATGACATGCTAATGTTTAAGTGTGGGGAGGTTGATAAACCACTATTTCATGGTTTATCTTGTGCTCAATTGAGTGGTTTTTATCAACTCTTTACCCACTTATTCACACTATTTGCATGGTTTTACATTTGCCTTCCTAATTATATGCTTTGATTGAAAATATGCTACTTTGGCCTTAAGTTCCCTATGTTTAATCCTCTCTTATTACCATTAGATGCCTTGATATGTGTGTTAAGTGATTTCAGAGATTACAGGGCAGGAATGGCTCAGAGGATGGAAAGGAAGCATGCAAAAGTGGAAGGAATACAAGAAGTTGGAGAAATTGCTAAGTTGTCCAGCCTGACCTCTTCACACTCAAATGGCTATAACTTTAGCTACAAAGGTCCAAATGATGCGGTTTCAGTTGCATTGGAAAGCTAACGTCTGAGGCTTCAATTTGATATATAATATGTCATAACTGCCCTGACGCTAGGTGATGCAAACGCGTGCTCCACGCGGACACGTCGCAGTGACAAAAATCAGCGTGTTTGAATTTGAAACCAGCGAATTCTCGGTTGTTTCTGATCCAGTTCTTGGCCCAAAACACACAGATTAGAGGCTGTAAAGTAGGAGAATGCATCCATTCAAAAACATCAGCTCACAACACACAGTTTTAGGTTTTAGATGTAATTTTTAGAGAGAGAGGTTCTCTCCTCTCTCTTAGGATTTAGGATTTAGATTTTTAGAATTAGGATTCCTCTCAGTTTATGGTTATTTCTCAATTTCAAGTTCAATGTTCTTCAATTTATATTTCTCTTCTACTTTTAGATACTCTAATACTTTTATCTGTTAATTATTTATGTTGCCCATTTGATTTATGAATCTTTCCATGTTAGGACTTAAATTTATGTTTAAATGCAATTTGAGGTATTTTAGATTTATGATTGTTTTATTATATTTAAGATTGCTTTTAATTTAATTTAGATAATTTCTTCCTTTTGGCTCTGGTTAAGTAATTGGTGACGCCTGAGTTCTTAAATAAAGCAGTGGTTGAAATTGGAATTCTTCAAGAATTAATTCGAGTTCCAATAACTCTAGCCTTTCCTAAGGAAAGACTAGGACCGGAGGAATCAAAATTAATTCATCCACTTAACTTACCTTCATAGTTAGAGGTTAACAAAGTGGGAGAAAAATTAAATTCTCATCACAATTGATAAGGATAACTAGGATAGGACTTCCAGTTCTTATACCTTGCCAAGAGTTTTAACAAAGTGGGAGAAAAATCAAATTCTCATAGGCTCAAAGTTGCTAACAATGGATGATAAAAGGTAAGGCTATTTGGGTAAGTGAGCTAAATAAAATGATGGCCTCAATCATATAAATGCATGAATACAAGGAATAAGTGGACATAAAGAATCAAACAAATCAAAGATCACAATCATAAAAAGAGAACAATGCACACAAAAAGGAAAAATAAGTGGTTATAAGATGTAACCACACCATTAGGCTCAAATCTCACTTGCTTGTGTTCTTAGCTCAAAAACTTGATCCACAATATACATATGATTCAAGCAAGTTTTATGAGAAGTTTTCACTCAAATCAATTGAGGTGCCCTATAGATAGAAATCTTGAAAAATCTCATTATTTTGACTAAGCTTATTGTGTATATATATATGCAAGATTTAAGATAATGCAAGTGAAAATCCTAAAAACCTAGAATGGAATGCAAAAGTGTTGAGATTAGAAACTTGTCACCCAAAATCGCCGACCGATCGGACGACCTCCCCACACTTAAAAGTTTGCACCGTCCTCGGTGCACTCAAAGATGAGCAAGGGGGTATGGCGACTTTCCGGATTGCTACCTGCAGCTGGTAGATCAACCGGTTGCTGCGTGTTCTTTCTTTCGCTTCCATTTTTGCTTGTGGTGCATCAATCATGAAAAATGAAAATATAACACCATAAGGTAGGATAATACGAGAGCAAGGAAGCATACATTGTTGGAATGAGGTAATAATCACTAGAATTGAGTGAGTGAATTAGTGTGACATTAATGACAAATAAGTGTGTGAATTCTAAATTGCGCGCGGTTTAGAACACACATTAGCATAAAAAGCAATGTCACAAAAGAAACATGCACTTCACTTATCCTAGTGTACTTGAGATGCTTTAAGTAAGCTTGTGAGGTAAAACAAGCATTAAAGAAGCATGAAAACATTCAAGCTAAAAGCATATGGATGCATATAATCATGAAACACAATGCATTGAAGTAAATGCTCAACATCCAATATCAAGAGATTGCCTAATCAAAGAATAGGGTTCAAATCACATGGTGGGAAAATCAAGTAATTCAAGAAGAGTTACAGGCTCGAAGGCAATTCTCATCACTTGGTATTCTTAAAAGGTAAGCATGAAGAACTAAAAACCAAGTAGCAAAATATAACCTCAACAGTAGAATCCAACAAAGATTATAAACATAATGATGTTAAGATAACATCCCTTTTTAATACTCAGCAGCAATTAATGGTAAACAAAATTAACAATCCAACACTTATAATGAAAAAGTGAAAATGAAATGAAAACTAACTAAAACTAACTAATCAACTGACTAAGTAACTAATTAACTAACTAAAATAAATGGTTATCAATGGTGTTTGGGAGTGTTGGATGAAGGGTAGGAGAAGGGAAGAAGAAAGGAGAAGGAAAGAAATGGAAAGAGGGGAAGAAAAGATATGTATTGAAGGAAGGACATCGGCGCGTATGCGCGCATGGCACGTGCGCGCGGATGGTAGTGCAATGGACGCGACGCGTACGCGTACATGGCGGATCCGCATCGATGGCTTATTTCGAGAGTGACGCGTACGCGTTATGTGCGCGTACGCGTGAGTTGGTTTCTACGAAAGGCACAATGCTAGCGCAGCGTTCGCACAACTCTCGGGTTTTTGGCTTGGGGGTGGAATTTCACAATCCACGCGTACGCGTACATGGCGCGTGCGCGTGGATAGGCGAAAATGCTTGATGCACACGTAAGCGTGCAGTGCGCGTACGCGTGGATGGTGCTCTATTTTTTTTTATAATTTTGTTCTATGTTTTTGCACCAATCGAAGCATTCCAAACCTTCAAACAACTACCAAAACACCATAAAATCTTATTTAACATACTAAACTACCAATTATACTCAACAAATCAACCAAAAATATGAATTTAAACTAATTACCAATACGTATAAAAAGAGAAAATGAAAAGAAGTTACCATGGTGGGGTGTCTCCCACCTAGCACTTTTGTTTATTGTCCTTAAGTTGGACTTATGGGGAGCTCCTCTTAAGGTTGCTTGTGCTTGAAACCATCCTTGAACATCCCACCAACGCTTGCATTTCCAATGAGCTCCATTCTTCAAGTTCAATTCTCCTAAGCTTTGATGGAGTTCTTCATAGACTATGGGCTCCCAAAGTTGATCCTCATGTATGCCGGGATCCCATATATTGTTTCTACACCCATCTTTGAGTTGATTATCATTATTCCAATTGGGTGGCATAATATTGGAATTCTCATTTAAGTAACCAAACAACATCCTAGACCCAAGCAATCTAGTTCTACACCAACCGTTGCAATTAAGCTTTGAACGTGTAACCATCATGAACCTAGAATGATATTTCCAACCACTAGCCATCTCCCTTTTGCTCTTAAAGGCACAAATATATCTAAGTTGACCATCTGTCTCAAGCAATCCATATTCAAGGGGAATAATGAAGCTTAAGTATAAGGAATTTACCCACTTGAATGAAAGAATGAATGGTGATGGCTTGGGGAGAGGTATTTCCAATGTCCTTGCAAGCTCTACTCCCTTATGTTCTTCCTTGATCACTTCCACCTCTTGACAAACTTTCTCACTTTCAATCCTTTGTTCATCATTTTCATCTAACTCTTCTCCGTCACTCAAATTATAAATGGGAGGTTGAGAGAAATCTACCTCCACATCGCTTTCTATCTCATTGGGAGAAGGTTCTTCAAATTCAAAGGATTACCACCAAAAAGGTTGGATGCATGATCTTCATTTCCAAGGGCACTTAATTCTTGCTTCATTCCCTCCAAGTCTTCATTCAAAAATTATTTTGGAACTTGTGCACTTTCTTCCTCAACATCAAATTCAATCTTCTTAGAGGAATTTTCTATGATTTTAGCTTTTCATGGAGGTTCCGCATCTCCTAGGTCTTCAACCACTTCTTCCTTTTCTTCAATGATCATAGGCTCCTCCAATTTTTCTAACACAAAATAACATTCCTTATTTTCCACCGGAGTTTCCAATCTCTCCTTATGCTTCTCAATTAATTCTCCACATGTGACCATGGGAGTGCTTTGAGTACTCAAGTATTGGGAGGCTAAAGTGCTTACCACCTTGGTCAAGGTAGCCACAAATTCTAGTGTCTCCATTTGCATGTCTCCTTGCCCTTGAAGTATAAGGCTAAGGATTTCATCCATCGAAGATTGGGGTGGGTAAGAGGATTCATTGTCTTGGAGAAAGGGTTCATAATAGGAAGGGATTCTTCTTGGTAAGGGTATAGTGGTGTATATTGAGGTGGTTCTTGGGAGTAGTAATCTTGGAATGGTGGTTCCATGTACGGCTCATATGGTTCAAAAGGAGGTTGGTGTGGTGGGTATGGATTAGGGTCATATGGAGGTGCTTGGTGGTAGGGGGCTTTGTGAGTATGGTTGAGATTCATGTTGAGGATATGACTCGTAGGCATATGGTAGTGGTTCTTAAAAGTCACAAGGAGATTCACCATAGCCATTTGATTGGTATGCATCATAGAATGGCTCTTCTTCATAGTGTATTGGTGGAGGTTGTTGCCATGAAGATTGATCGTATGCAAAAGGTTCCTCCCACCTTTGATTATCCCATCCTTGATACACATCCTCATTGGAGCCCTCATTTCCTACAACATAGTTACAAGCAAACTCATAGCCAAAGTGAGAATTCATGATGAAAAGAGAAAATAAGAACAAAAGCTAATAAGGAGTAATGAAACAAAACCCTAAAACTAGCAAAAACTAACAAGCAATCCAAAAATCAAGCTATTCACAATATTCACATATATACAATAACCAATAACATAACACCATTGCAACTCCCCGGCAACGGTGCCATTTTGATGATTAGATTTTTGTGTGGTTTAGAATTTCACAAATGAAAGCTCGTTGCAATATAGTTTCTAAACCAACAATAATCCTTTCATACAAAAATTTGTTTGTCACAAGTAACAAACCCCTAAAATTTATAAACCGAAGTATTGAAACCTTGGGTCGTTCTCCCTAGGAATTACAATAAAGTGTTCTTGTTATTGGTTATGAAGTATGTTTGGGGTTTTTGAGATATTAGACATGAAAGGTAAATGGCAATGAAAATAAACTAACAACTAGAAAGCTCTTGGCAAGGTTGTGAGAATTAGAAGTCCTATCCTAGTTATCCTCCTCAATTGTGACCACAATTATCCATTGCTACCACTTAGTTAACCTCTAACTATGGAGGAAAGTCAAGTGGATGAATTAACTTGATTCCACAAGTCCTAGCCAACTCCCAAGGGAAAGACTAGCTTTAGTGGTATCCAAATCAATTAGCAACTTCTAATTATCAATCTACAAAGGAATTAGATAACTCAAGCGTCACTAATTACTCTACCAAAGCCAAGAGGAACAAAATCTACACTAAAGTCCAACCAAGCATTTCATCAAACACTTGGAAGGCACTAAAGAAAAAACATAGTAAATGGATAACAACAATAAAATCTAATAATAATTATTGCAAAGAATTAATAACAACAATTAAAGAAAACAAGATTCTACATGAATTACCTCTACTTGAATTGAAAGAGAATAGAAGAAGAAAGAGTAGATCTACAACAAAGTATAGGAAACAAAATAGAAGAAATTACAACAAGAGAATAGAAGAAGATGAATGTAACAACAAGGAATTGAGAATCAAAAGTAGAAGAAGGCATGAATTGAAACCTAGATATAAGAACTAAACCTAATCCTAATTCTAATCCTAGAAAGAAGTGAGAGCTTCTCTCTCTAAAACTAACTTTCCCTCCAAAACTAACCTAAACTAAACTAATGATTAAAAGTACGTAAAGTATGTTGATTCCCCTTCAATCCTTGGCATAAATAGCATCAGATATGAGTTGGATTGGGCCTACAAGGCTTTAGAATTCGCTGGCCACGTATTGCTTTAAGTGGATCATATGCTAGCAACGACGCGTGCACGTACAGTGCGTGTACGCGTCACCATACGTGTAGCAACTATGGCAAATCTTATATCGTTTCAAAGCTCCGAATGTTAGCTTTCCAACGCAACTAGAACCACATCATTTGGACCCTTGTAGCTCAAGTTATGGTCGTTTAAGTTCGAAGAGGTCGGCTTGACAGCTTTTGCGATTCCTTCATTTCTTCATGAGTTCTCCATTTTTACATGCTTTTCCTTTATTCCCTTGATCTAATATTTGCCTCCTAAATCCGAAATCACTTAACAAACATATCAAGGCATCTAATGGAATCAAAGGTAAGTTAAGATTAAACAATTAAGGACTTAAAAAGCATGTTTTCCGTCTTAAGCACAATTAAAGGAGAATTTACAAAACAATGCTATTTCATTGGATAAATGGGAGAAAGGTTGACAAAACCCTCTAAATTCAACACAAGATAAACCCTAAATATGGGGTTTATCAGTCCCCAACGAAGTCGTGGATTAGCCGTCCAAGAGATCTATAACCAAGCTGGTGGTTCATCATTGTTCGATGAATGACTCACTTTGAACCCATATAGAATGTGATAACCTTATGCCAGTTCAACGCATTCAAATTGATGAAGAACGAAGATATATCTTAGAATAGAGATTCAAACACGAATTGAGAAAGAATAGTAGTACTTTTATTAATCAATAAAACTCAGCAGGGCTCCTCCCCTCAATTTAGGAGGTTTAGAAACTCATACTGATAGAAAATTCAATCATACATGAAATATGGCAAAAAGTCCTATATGATTCGAAGATCAAGTGTAAAAAGTCTTTAAATACTAAGCTAATGACTAAGGATTACATAAGAAACGGTAAAACAGTCTTTTAGTGCTAAAATCCACTTCTAGGCCCATTTGGTGAGTGTTTGGGCTTAGCATTGATGAGATCCACGTCCAAGGAGGCCTCTAAGGCATTGAACGCTGGCTAAGGGGGTCTTCTTTGTGCGTTTGGATGCTGGTCTCCTCCTTTGGGCGTTGGCCCAGAATGGGGCAGGAGGCTGACGTTGAACGCCAGTTTTGGGCCTTTTATTCTGAAGCAAAGTATGGACTATTATACATTGCTGGAAAGCTCTGGAAGTCAGCTTTCCAGAGCCATTGCGAACGCTCCATTTTGAATTTTGTAGCTCCATAAAATCCCTTTCGAGTGCAAAGAGGTCAGATCTAGATAACATCTGCAGTGCTTTCTTTGTCTCTGAATCAAACTTTTGCTCCAGCTCCTTAATTTCAGCCAGAAAATACCTAAAATTATACAAAAATATAAAAACTCAAAGTAGAATCCAAAAATGTGAAATTTACATTAAAACCTATGAAAACTTAATAAAAAGTAAACAAAACATGCTAAAAACTATATGAAATGATGCCAAAAAGCATATAAAATATCCACTCATCAACTTTCTAGTGGAAGTGGGAAGGTACTTCCATGAATTTCGTGTCAGGTTTGCCGAGGACTAGAACAAGATTTGATGCGGTTGGGTAATTGTTGATAGATTGACAAAGTTCCCTCATTTCTTGCCTATTCGTATGACTTATTCTTTGGAGGAATTAGCGAAGTTTTACATTAAAGAGATCGTGAGATTGCATGATGTGCCTATGTCCGATTCACTTCAAGATTTTGGGGAGCCTTACAGAAAGCGTTTGGAACTCAATTGTGCTTAAGCGTGGCGTACCATCCTCAAACTAATGGTCAATCAGAGAGGACAATGCAAACTCTGGAAAATATGTTCAGAGCTTGTGTGCTAGACCAACCAATGAGTTGGGATTGTTATATGCCACTAATTGAGTTTGCATACAACACAGTTACCATACGAGCATCAGAATGGCTCCATATGAGGCTTTGTATAGGAGAAAATGCCAATCTCCATTATGTTGTTATGAGGCCAGAGAATTGAGTTTGTTGAGGCCTAAATTGGTGTCTAAGATGACAGAGCAAATTAAAAGAATTCAAGGTAGAATCCTCACAGTACAAAGTCATCAGAAAAGTTATGTTGATCGGAGGTGGAAGCCTTTAGAGTTTCAAGAAGGTGACTATGTGTTTTTGAAGGTTAATCCGACTACGGGAGTGGGTAGAACGATAAAGACAAAAAATTTGAACTCTCGTTACATTAGTCCATTTCAAATCCTGGAGAGGATTCGACCGGTGGCATATCAGATAGCTTTACTGCCACATCTTTCAATCCTGCACAACGTATTTTGCGTTTCACAGCTTTGGAAGTATACTTCTGATGTAACTCATGTACTATGTCCCGAGTAGATTCAGTTGAAAGAAAATTTGATGTTTCAAGTGACTCCAGTTAGAATTGATGATATCAGTGTCAAGCGACTGTGCGAAAAGGAAGTTCCGTTGGTGAAAGTTTCTTAGAGTCGGGCCGGAGTGGTGGAGCATACATGGGAGCTTGAGTTCGACATGAGGAAGGATTATTCTCACCTGTTTACAGGTAATTGTCATCAAATTTTGAGGACAAAATTTCTAATTAGGTGGGTAGGATGTAAAATCCAGTTAAGTAATGGATAATTAACTAATAAATTAATTATGAGCAAAAAGGGTTAAGAAATTAAAATTTCATAGTTGGGAAAAACAAAAATATTTAGAATACGAATTAAAACACTAATCTTAAAGGTTTTGGCCCAAGATTGGGCCCAAGCCTACATACATAAGCCTTCAACTTAAGCAAGTTCAGCACATTCCGAATGAGTGAGAGAGGGGGAAACAAACAAGAGAAGAAGAGAGGGGAGGAAGCCTTAAAATACTATTCATTATCATCTTCCTTCACCCATATCTTTCAATCCGGAGCTTTGATTGATGAGCCATTTGTGGCCACGTGTTCGCCCCAGAATCCTTTTTGATTCCATCTAAACATTATGGTAAGGAACTTCGAATTTCTCGCCCAGTTCTTCCTTTACTTCAATTTTGCATTTTTGGTTTTGGTATTGAGAAAAATTCGATTTTTTAATGTTTAGGGAAGGCTCAATCGTGAGTTCTAGTAGGGCTTTAACCCAAGGCTACGAGATATAAGGTAAAAAACATTTTCCCTTTGATTTTGCATGAATTTAAGTTATGAACTTAGTGTGAATGTTATGATAATTGAATGTGGTTAGATGGAATTTGATTGGGTTAGCTTGCATTGATGCAAAATTGATTAGTTTGGTGCAAATTCGGTGCAAAATTGAGTGGAAGATCCTTTTAGTATGGAATTGGTGGATTTTGAGTTCCAACGGGAAAGATTTGATTTAAGGAGTTGGAACCACTGTCTAAGAGGTACGGATTTTAATTTTGAGTAGGCATTTTGTAAGATTATGTGGATGCCTAGGTTAATTGCTCCTAGGATAGTATTGAATGGAATTACTTGTGTTTGTGATTAGTTAGTTGAATATTGATTGTTGGTTGTTGTTGTGAATTATGAATTAAATTGTTGTTGAGTTTGGATATGTGGTATGGTGAGTATGTTATATGTTAAATGAAATTCGATGTATAATAATACCATTGATGATTGATAAAAATTTGGGACGGAGGCCGTGATCGGGTGAGAAATTCCCACGTAGTAGGTGAAGGTAAACGTGTGGATTATGATTGAAGCAATGAGTGTTATAATTGATTGTGGAACTGAGTGAATTGTTGGATTTTTGATATTGAATATTGATGGAAATTATTGGAAATGAATGATTGATTGGATAATTTGGTTAATTAGGCTTGGATTGATTGGAAATTGATGATTGGGAGTAGAGGAGGTTGGGTTTGTAAGTGGTTTTGGAATGAAATGGAATTGAATTGAAAAATGGCAAAAGTGAACATTTGGATAAAAACCAGTTCTTAACCAACTTTGACGAGCGTAACTTAGTTCTCAGACTTTCAGATTTTGTGAAACTTATCTTGAATGAAAATTGGGTTTGATTAGTTTATGATGTTTGAAGAAAGACAGAAAAAAAAACTTATTTTTAATGAAAAAATTATGCTCATTTGAAGTTTACGGTTAAAAACTGAATTTTGCAGAAGTTGCAGAAAATTGAGCTCATGCGTACGCATGAAGGGTGTTACAGAATTGAAAGAGTTTTGTGCGCATACCATGCGTATGTACAAAAACCAAGTCATACAGACGCATGACCCACGCATACGCACAACATGCAATCCAGAAATAAATCTTTTCGTGTGAGTTTCACGCGTTCGCACAAAAGGGGGGCTCATCCATTCGCATGAGGCATGTGTACGCATGATTGTCCTATTTTGCAAGAAATGTTTTCAACTATTTTTGCCTATGCAGCCTACTTATTCACCTTTCTAATCCATGTTTAAGGTCCGATAACTCGGTTTAGGCTTGAGTAGGAGTGTGAGTATAATTACGGAATGAATTTGATGAAAATGAATAAGATTGTGGATTGGATTGTTAAAGATACTGATGAGTTGATAAAAGCTTATGAGTGATGAACTTACTAAATATTAAATTGACTTGAGACATGAACGATAAGATCGACGATGATTGAGTATGGCCTGATTGGTTGGATTGGCAAGGTCTGGGTAATATCCTGCTTATGTATTAATTGAATATCGGTTTATGGAAAGGTTTGAGTGTTATCCCGCTTGTGTAATAAATTGAATTTGATTGATATGATATCTCTCTAGATAGATGGAAGGGTGCGGATTAGAACTCCCTGAGGAGATGCAGTAGTTCGCCCCACTTGCTACGGGTTGAGATTTGAGAATTTGTTGACCATTCGTCGCAAGATGTAGCCGAACATTTATACTTTCGGGATAATTCCTCCAAGATATGTGAATTCCTCTTGGGAATGTGTGCATTGAGGGACTGTCCAGGGTTCGCCAACAGGAGATGTTGGGTTTGGCTATATAACCAACAGATGAGCTTATTGGCCATAGGGCAGGCATGCATCATTTGTATTTGTGTGGATTGTTTTGGTGTGCATCTTGTATTTGGTTTGCCTTCTTGATTAAATGTATCTATATGCTGCTTGATCTAAATGCTTTATTTGTTCTCTCTATCTGTGTATTCCTTGTATTGTTTTGTTTGTGCTTGCATAACTAAGAGATCATTCATACTAGCGGTGGCAATGCTGAGGGTTGTTCCTGATATGATGTGACGAGTGGAGGCTTATGGTTGAATGAGTTTTGACACCGAAATTACTAAGTTGGAACCATTGTGATAATGAGAAGAATTATGACTTGTATTAAGAGGAATTGGGAATCTGAGATCATTTATTAGCTAAGATTTAATTTCTAATTACCCTGTTTAGTTTAGAAATGACCCTAGGCTTGAACTTTAGGTTGATTGGAATATAAGATCGCCTAGCGGGTATGTATCATTTTACATTATCTCTATTTGAAATTATTACCGTACTAGGAACCTTCGAGTTCTCACTGGTTGCCAGATTTCGTTTCCAAATGCAGGATGTGACACATCTCGTTAAGCGTTCTATTTTCCTCTGAAAAGCGAAAACTCTCTTTTGGATTTTAGTTTGTGTTTAGCATATGTATAATTATGTTCTCCACTTTTGTATATCATAGCTATATATCCTCTAAAAGGTTGATTATGGAGAAACAGGCTGTATATTTTCTATCTTTTTGAGCTGTACTATACTATCTAGTCGGCCTCTACTTCACAGGTCGTATCTAGTAATTTGATATGTATCTATTTTAGATTCATGTATGTGTGTGTCTATATATATATATATATATATATATATATATATATATATATATATATATATATATATATATATATATATATATATATTTGAGTATACCAAACCCTAAGGCAAGTCTAATCGTAGAAACAGATGCCTCCGAATTAGGGTATGGAGGAATACTTAAACAAGTCCTTCCAAACTCCTCAAAAGAACAAATAGTTAAACATCATTCGGGTGTATGGAATTCAGCCCAGAAAAATTATGCTACTATTAAAAAAGAAATTGTCTTATGTGTTTCACGTTTCAGGAAGACTTGTTCAATAGAACCCTCTTAATAAGAACTGATTGCAAGGTAGCTCCTAGTGTATTAAAGAATGATGTTAAAAATCTAGTTTCTAAACACATATTTGCTAGATGGCAAGCTATATTATCATGCTTTGATTTTTCTATTGAGCATATTAAAGGAGAATCAAATGCATTACCTGATTTTCTAACAAGAGAATTTTTGCAAGGTAAAAAAGAGCAAGAAACAAGCAAATAGTAAAGATTATGGTCAACCTCTTGACCAACCAGCAGCTCCAATACAAGCTAAACAATTATCTATCAAACCCTTGACGATGTCACAGGTTGTTAAAAGTGAAAAATCATCAGCATCAACTAAAAGCTTATATGAGTTGCCAACAGTTAACAGATATACATTACTTCAGCCATCAAATTTATTTAAAACTAAACCATTATCGGAAGAACATCCTTATCATGAAAAACCCATACCTCTAAAAATAATGGCTTTAGAGAAAGAGTGGTTTAAGATGGATAGAAGAATCCTTTATAAAACAGCTTTTCCAAATACTTTTCACTACCCTCCAACAAATATTCAAAAAACCTGAACCTTTTATGAATTTATCTTAGTAGACACAAGGATCAATTGAATTAACTCATAATAAAGATCCGACCACAAAAGATACAATATTCTCAAAAATTAATATTATGAAAGTAATAACATTATCAGAATGGGAAAACCCTCCTTTTCATTATAAAAGTTTTACTAGAAAATTTGAACTACAGCACTACTCCTATTATGTTTATATAGATGCTTGATGGAACACCTTGTATCTTGATGGAACTCCTATTATGAAGGTACTTCCATGAATTTCATGTCAGGTTTGCCGAGGACTAGAACAAGATTTGATGCGGTTGGGTAATTGTTGATAGATTGACAAAGTTTCCTCATTTCTTGCCTATTCGTATGACTTATTCTTTGGAGGAATTAGCGAAGTTTTACATTAAGGAGATCGTGAGATTGCATGATGTGCCTATGTCCGATTCACTTCAAGATTTTGGGGAGCCTTACAGAAAGCGTTTGGAACTCAATTGTGCTTAAGCGTGGCGTACCATCCTCAAACTAATGGTCAATCAGAGAGGACAATGCAAACTCTGGAAAATATGTTCAGAGCTTGTGTGCTAGACCAACCAATGAGTTGGGATTGTTATATGCCACTAATTGAGTTTGCATACAACACAGTTACCATACGAGCATCAGAATGGCTCCATATGAGGCTTTGTATAGGAGAAAATGCCAATCTCCATTATGTTGTTATGAGGCCAGAGAATTGAGTTTGTTGAGGCCTAAATTGGTGTCTAAGATGACAGAGCAAATTAAAAGAATTCAAGGTAGAATCCTCACAGTACAAAGTCATCAGAAAAGTTATGTTGATCGGAGGTGGAAGCCTTTAGAGTTTCAAAAAGGTGACTATGTGTTTTTGAAGGTTAATCCGACTACGGGAGTGGGTAGAACGATAAAGACAAAAAATTTGAACTCTCGTTACATTAGTCCATTTCAAATCCTGGAGAGGATTCGACCGGTGGCATATCAGATAGCTTTACTGCCACATCTTTCAATCCTGCACAACGTATTTTGCGTTTCACAGCTTTGGAAGTATACTTCTGATGTAACTCATGTACTATGTCCCGAGTAGATTCAGTTGAAAGAAAATTTGATGTTTCAAGTGACTCCAGTTAGAATTGATGATATCAGTGTCAAGCGACTGTGCGAAAAGGAAGTTCCGTTGGTGAAAGTTTCTTAGAGTCGGGCCGGAGTGGTGGAGCATACATGGGAGCTTGAGTTCGACATGAGGAAGGATTATTCTCACCTGTTTACAGGTAATTGTCATCAAATTTTGAGGACAAAATTTCTAATTAGGTGGGTAGGATATAAAATCCAGTTAAGTAATGGATAATTAACTAATAAATTAATTATGAGCAAAAAGGGTTAAGAAATTAAAATTTCATAGTTGGGAAAAACAAAAACATTTAGAATACGAATTAAAACACTAATCTTAAAGGTTTTGGCCCAAGATTGGGCCCAAGCCTACATACATAAGCCTTCAACTTAAGCAAGTTCAGCACATTCCGAATGAGTGAGAGAGGGGGAAACAAACAAGAGAAGAAGAGAGGGGAGGAAGCCCTAAAACACTATTCATTATCATCTTCCTTCACCCATATCTTTCAATCCGGAGCTTTGATTGATGAGCCATTTGTGGCCACGTGTTCGTCCCAGAATCCTTTTTGATTCCATCTAAACATTATGGTAAGGAACTTCGAATTTCTCGCCCAGTTCTTCCTTTACTTCAATTTTGCATTTTTGGTTTTGGTATTGAGAAAAATTCAATTTTTTAATGTTTAGGGAAGGCTCAATCGTGAGTTCTAGTAGGGCTTTAACCCAAGGCTACGAGATATAAGGTAAAAAACATTTTCCCTTTGATTTTGCATGAATTTAAGTTATGAACTTAGTGTGAATGTTATGATAATTGAATGTGGTTAGATGGAAATTGATTGGGTTAGCTTGCATTGATGCAAAATTGATTAGTTTGGTGCAAATTCGGTGCAAAATTGAGTGGAAGATCCTTTTAGTATGGAATTGGTGGATTTTGAGTTCCAACGGGAAAGATTTGATTTAAGGAGTTGGAACCACTGTCTAAGAGGTACGGATTTTAATTTTGAGTAGGCATTTTGTAAGATTATGTGGATGCCTAGGTTAATTGCTCCTAGGATAGTATTGAATGAAATTACTTGTGTTTGTGATTAGTTAGTTGAATATTGATTGTTGGTTGTTGTTGTGAATTATGAATTAAATTGTTGTTGAGTTTGGATATGTGGTATGGTGAGTATGTTATATGTTAAATGAAATTCGATGTATAATAATACCATTGATGATTGATAAAAATTTGGGACGGAGGCCGTGATCGGGTGAGAAATTCCCACGTAGTAGGTGAAGGTAAACGTGTGGATTATGATAGAAGCAATGAGTGTTATAATTGATTGTGGAACTGAGTGAATTGTTGGATTTTTGATATTGAATATTGATGGAAATTATTGGAAATGAATGATTGATTGGATAATTGGGTTAATTAGGCTTGGATTGATTGGAAATTGATGATTGGGAGTAGAGGAGGTTGGGTTTGTAAGTGGTTTTGGAATGAAATGGAATTGAATTGAAAAATGGCAAAAGTGAACATTTGGATAAAAACCAGTTCTTAACCAACTTTGACGAGCGTAACTTAGTTCTCAGACTTTCAGATTTTGTGAAACTTATCTTGAATGAAAATTGGGTTTGATTAGTTTATGATGTTTGAAGAAAGACAGAAAAAAAAACTTATTTTTAACGAAAAAATTATGCTCATTTGAAGTTTACGGTTAAAAACTGAATTTTGCAGAAGTTGCAGAAAATTGAGCTCATGCGTACGCATGAAGGGTGTTACAGAATTGAAAGAGTTTTGTGCGCATACCATGCGTATGTACAAAAACCAAGTCATACATACGCATGACCCACGCATACGCACAACATGCAATCCAGAAATAAATCTTTTCGTGTGAGTTTCACGCGTTCGCACAAAAGGGGGGCTCATCCATTCGCATGAGGCATGTGTACGCATGATTGTCCTATTTTGCAAGAAATGTTTTCAACTATTTTTGCCTATGCAGCCTACTTATTCACTTTTCTAATCCATGTTTAAGGTCCGATAACTCGGTTTAGGCTTGAGTAGGAGTGTGAGTATAATTACGGAATGAATTTGATGAAAATGAATAAGATTGTGGATTGGATTGTTAAAGATACTGATGAGTTGATAAAAGCTTATGAGTGATGAACTTACTAAATATTAAATTGACTTGAGACATGAACGATAAGATCGACGATGATTGAGTATGGCCTGATTGGTTGGATTGGCAAGGTCTGGGTAATATCCTGCTTATGTATTAATTGAATATCGGTTTATGGAAAGGTTTGAGTGTTATCCCGCTTGTGTAATAAATTGAATTTGATTGATATGATATCTCTCTAGATAGATGGAAGGGTGCGGATTAGAACTCCCTGAGGAGATGCAGTAGTTCGCCCCACTTGCTACGGGTTGAGATTTGAGAATTTGTTGACCATTCGTCGCAAGATGTAGCCGAACATTTATACTTTCGGGATAATTCCTCCAAGATATGTGAATTCCTCTTGGGAATGTGTGCATTGAGGGACTGTCCAGGGTTCGCCAACAGGAGATGTTGGGTTTGGCTATATAACCAACAGATGAGCTTATTGGCCATAGGGCAGGCATGCATCATTTGTATTTGTGTGGATTGTTTTGGTGTGCATCTTGTATTTGGTTTGCCTTCTTGATTAAATGTATCTATATGCTGCTTGATCTAAATGCTTTATTTGTTCTCTCTATCTGTGTATTCCTTGTATTGTTTTGTTTGTGCTTGCATAACTAAGAGATCATTCATACTAGCGGTGGCAATGCTGAGGGTTGTTCCTGATATGATGTGACGAGTGGAGGCTTATGGTTGAATGAGTTTTGACACCGAAATTACTAAGTTGGAACCATTGTGATAATGAGAAGAATTATGACTTGTATTAAGAGGAATTGGGAATCTGAGATCATTTATTAGCTAAGATTTAATTTCTAATTACCCTGTTTAGTTTAGAAATGACCCTAGGCTTGAACTTTAGGTTGATTGGAATATAAGATCGCCTAGCGGGTATGTATCATTTTACATTATCTCTATTTGAAATTATTACCGTACTAGGAACCTTCGAGTTCTCACTGGTTGCCAGATTTCGTTTCCAAATGCAGGATGTGACACATCTCGTTAAGCGTTCTATTTTCCTCTGAAAAGCGAAAACTCTCTTTTGGATTTTAGTTTGTGTTTAGCATATGTATAATTATGTTCTCCACTTTTGTATATCATAGCTATATATCCTCTAAAAGGTTGATTATGGAGAAACAGGCTGTATATTTTCTATCTTTTTGAGCTGTACTATACTATCTAGTCGGCCTCTACTTCACAGGTCGTATCTAGTAATTTGATATGTATCTATTTTAGATTCATGTATGTGTGTGTCTATATATATATATATATATATATATATATATATATATATATATATATATATATATATATATATATATATATATATTTGAGTATACCAAACCCTAAGGCAAGTCTAATCGTAGAAACAGATGCCTCCGAATTAGGGTATGGAGGAATACTTAAACAAGTCCTTCCAAACTCCTCAAAAGAACAAATAGTTAAACATCATTCGGGTGTATGGAATTCAGCCCAGAAAAATTATGCTACTATTAAAAAAGAAATTGTCTTATGTGTTTCACGTTTCAGGAAGACTTGTTCAATAGAACCCTCTTAATAAGAACTGATTGCAAGGTAGCTCCTAGTGTATTAAAGAATGATGTTAAAAATCTAGTTTCTAAACACATATTTGCTAGATGGCAAGCTATATTATCATGCTTTGATTTTTCTATTGAGCATATTAAAGGAGAATCAAATGCATTACCTGATTTTCTAACAAGAGAATTTTTGCAAGGTAAAAAAGAGCAAGAAACAAGCAAATAGTAAAGATTATGGTCAACCTCTTGACCAACCAGCAGCTCCAATACAAGCTAAACAATTATCTATCAAACCCTTGACGATGTCACAGGTTGTTAAAAGTGAAAAATCATCAGCATCAACTAAAAGCTTATATGAGTTGCCAACAGTTAACAGATATACATTACTTCAGCCATCAAATTTATTTAAAACTAAACCATTATCGGAAGAACATCCTTATCATGAAAAACCCATACCTCTAAAAATAATGGCTTTAGAGAAAGAGTGGTTTAAGATGGATAGAAGAATCCTTTATAAAACAGCTTTTCCAAATACTTTTCACTACCCTCCAACAAATATTCAAAAAACCTGAACCTTTTATGAATTTATCTTAGTAGACACAAGGATCAATTGAATTAACTCATAATAAAGATCCGACCACAAAAGATACAATATTCTCAAAAATTAATATTATGAAAGTAATAACATTATCAGAATGGGAAAACCCTCCTTTTCATTATAAAAGTTTTACTAGAAAATTTGAACTACAGCACTACTCCTATTATGTTTATATAGATGCTTGATGGAACACCTTGTATCTTGATGGAACTCCTATTATGAAGGTACTTCCATGAATTTCATGTCAGGTTTGCCGAGGACTAGAACAAGATTTGATGCGGTTGGGTAATTGTTGATAGATTGACAAAGTTTCCTCATTTCTTGCCTATTCGTATGACTTATTCTTTGGAGGAATTAGCGAAGTTTTACATTAAGGAGATCGTGAGATTGCATGATGTGCCTATGTCCGATTCACTTCAAGATTTTGGGGAGCCTTACAGAAAGCGTTTGGAACTCAATTGTGCTTAAGCGTGGCGTACCATCCTCAAACTAATGGTCAATCAGAGAGGACAATGCAAACTCTGGAAAATATGTTCAGAGCTTGTGTGCTAGACCAACCAATGAGTTGGGATTGTTATATGCCACTAATTGAGTTTGCATACAACACAGTTACCATACGAGCATCAGAATGGCTCCATATGAGGCTTTGTATAGGAGAAAATGCCAATCTCCATTATGTTGTTATGAGGCCAGAGAATTGAGTTTGTTGAGGCCTAAATTGGTGTCTAAGATGACAGAGCAAATTAAAAGAATTCAAGGTAGAATCCTCACAGTACAAAGTCATCAGAAAAGTTATGTTGATCGGAGGTGGAAGCCTTTAGAGTTTCAAAAAGGTGACTATGTGTTTTTGAAGGTTAATCCGACTACGGGAGTGGGTAGAACGATAAAGACAAAAAATTTGAACTCTCGTTACATTAGTCCATTTCAAATCCTGGAGAGGATTCGACCGGTGGCATATCAGATAGCTTTACTGCCACATCTTTCAATCCTGCACAACGTATTTTGCGTTTCACAGCTTTGGAAGTATACTTCTGATGTAACTCATGTACTATGTCCCGAGTAGATTCAGTTGAAAGAAAATTTGATGTTTCAAGTGACTCCAGTTAGAATTGATGATATCAGTGTCAAGCGACTGTGCGAAAAGGAAGTTCCGTTGGTGAAAGTTTCTTAGAGTCGGGCCGGAGTGGTGGAGCATACATGGGAGCTTGAGTTCGACATGAGGAAGGATTATTCTCACCTGTTTACAGGTAATTGTCATCAAATTTTGAGGACAAAATTTCTAATTAGGTGGGTAGGATATAAAATCCAGTTAAGTAATGGATAATTAACTAATAAATTAATTATGAGCAAAAAGGGTTAAGAAATTAAAATTTCATAGTTGGGAAAAACAAAAACATTTAGAATACGAATTAAAACACTAATCTTAAAGGTTTTGGCCCAAGATTGGGCCCAAGCCTACATACATAAGCCTTCAACTTAAGCAAGTTCAGCACATTCCGAATGAGTGAGAGAGGGGGAAACAAACAAGAGAAGAAGAGAGGGGAGGAAGCCCTAAAACACTATTCATTATCATCTTCCTTCACCCATATCTTTCAATCCGGAGCTTTGATTGATGAGCCATTTGTGGCCACGTGTTCGTCCCAGAATCCTTTTTGATTCCATCTAAACATTATGGTAAGGAACTTCGAATTTCTCGCCCAGTTCTTCCTTTACTTCAATTTTGCATTTTTGGTTTTGGTATTGAGAAAAATTCAATTTTTTAATGTTTAGGGAAGGCTCAATCGTGAGTTCTAGTAGGGCTTTAACCCAAGGCTACGAGATATAAGGTAAAAAACATTTTCCCTTTGATTTTGCATGAATTTAAGTTATGAACTTAGTGTGAATGTTATGATAATTGAATGTGGTTAGATGGAAATTGATTGGGTTAGCTTGCATTGATGCAAAATTGATTAGTTTGGTGCAAATTCGGTGCAAAATTGAGTGGAAGATCCTTTTAGTATGGAATTGGTGGATTTTGAGTTCCAACGGGAAAGATTTGATTTAAGGAGTTGGAACCACTGTCTAAGAGGTACGGATTTTAATTTTGAGTAGGCATTTTGTAAGATTATGTGGATGCCTAGGTTAATTGCTCCTAGGATAGTATTGAATGAAATTACTTGTGTTTGTGATTAGTTAGTTGAATATTGATTGTTGGTTGTTGTTGTGAATTATGAATTAAATTGTTGTTGAGTTTGGATATGTGGTATGGTGAGTATGTTATATGTTAAATGAAATTCGATGTATAATAATACCATTGATGATTGATAAAAATTTGGGACGGAGGCCGTGATCGGGTGAGAAATTCCCACGTAGTAGGTGAAGGTAAACGTGTGGATTATGATAGAAGCAATGAGTGTTATAATTGATTGTGGAACTGAGTGAATTGTTGGATTTTTGATATTGAATATTGATGGAAATTATTGGAAATGAATGATTGATTGGATAATTGGGTTAATTAGGCTTGGATTGATTGGAAATTGATGATTGGGAGTAGAGGAGGTTGGGTTTGTAAGTGGTTTTGGAATGAAATGGAATTGAATTGAAAAATGGCAAAAGTGAACATTTGGATAAAAACCAGTTCTTAACCAACTTTGACGAGCGTAACTTAGTTCTCAGACTTTCAGATTTTGTGAAACTTATCTTGAATGAAAATTGGGTTTGATTAGTTTATGATGTTTGAAGAAAGACAGAAAAAAAAACTTATTTTTAACGAAAAAATTATGCTCATTTGAAGTTTACGGTTAAAAACTGAATTTTGCAGAAGTTGCAGAAAATTGAGCTCATGCGTACGCATGAAGGGTGTTACAGAATTGAAAGAGTTTTGTGCGCATACCATGCGTATGTACAAAAACCAAGTCATACATACGCATGACCCACGCATACGCACAACATGCAATCCAGAAATAAATCTTTTCGTGTGAGTTTCACGCGTTCGCACAAAAGGGGGGCTCATCCATTCGCATGAGGCATGTGTACGCATGATTGTCCTATTTTGCAAGAAATGTTTTCAACTATTTTTGCCTATGCAGCCTACTTATTCACTTTTCTAATCCATGTTTAAGGTCCGATAACTCGGTTTAGGCTTGAGTAGGAGTGTGAGTATAATTACGGAATGAATTTGATGAAAATGAATAAGATTGTGGATTGGATTGTTAAAGATACTGATGAGTTGATAAAAGCTTATGAGTGATGAACTTACTAAATATTAAATTGACTTGAGACATGAACGATAAGATCGACGATGATTGAGTATGGCCTGATTGGTTGGATTGGCAAGGTCTGGGTAATATCCTGCTTATGTATTAATTGAATATCGGTTTATGGAAAGGTTTGAGTGTTATCCCGCTTGTGTAATAAATTGAATTTGATTGATATGATATCTCTCTAGATAGATGGAAGGGTGCGAATTAGAACTCCCTGAGGAGATGCAGTAGTTCGCCCCACTTGCTACGGGTTGAGATTTGAGAATTTGTTGACCATCCATCGCAAGATGTAGCCGAACATTTATACTTTCGGGATAATTCCTCCAAGATATGTGAATTCCTCTTGGGAATGTGTGCATTGAGGGACTGTCCAGGGTTCGCCAACAGGAGATGTTGGGTTTGGCTATATAACCAACAGATGAGCTTATTGGCCATAGGGCAGGCATGCATCATTTGTATTTGTGTGGATTGTTTTGGTGTGCATCTTGTATTTGGTTTGCCTTCTTGATTAAATGTATCTATATGCTGCTTGATCTAAATGCTTTATTTGTTCTCTCTATCTGTGTATTCCTTGTATTGTTTTGTTTGTGCTTGCATAACTAAGAGATCATTCATACTAGCGGTGGCAATGCTGAGGGTTGTTCCTGATATGATGTGACGAGTGGAGGCTTATGGTTGAATGAGTTTTGACACCGAAATTACTAAGTTGGAACCATTGTGATAATGAGAAGAATTATGACTTGTATTAAGAGGAATTGGGAATCTGAGATCATTTATTAGCTAAGATTTAATTTCTAATTACCCTGTTTAGTTTAGAAATGACCCTAGGCTTGAACTTTAGGTTGATTGGAATATAAGATCGCCTAGCGGGTATGTATCATTTTACATTATCTCTATTTGAAATTATTACCGTACTAGGAACCTTCGAGTTCTCACTGGTTGCCAGATTTCGTTTCCAAATGCAGGATGTGACACATCTCGTTAAGCGTTCTATTTTCCTCTGAAAAGCGAAAACTCTCTTTTGGATTTTAGTTTGTGTTTAGCATATGTATAATTATGTTCTCCACTTTTGTATATCATAGCTATATATCCTCTAAAAGGTTGATTATGGAGAAACAGGCTGTATATTTTCTATCTTTTTGAGCTGTACTATACTATCTAGTCGGCCTCTACTTCACAGGTCGTATCTAGTAATTTGATATGTATCTATTTTAGATTCATGTATGTGTGTGTCTATATATATATATATATTTGAGTATACCAAACCCTAAGGCAAGTCTAATCGTAGAAACAGATGCCTCCGAATTAGGGTATGGAGGAATACTTAAACAAGTCCTTCCAAACTCCTCAAAAGAACAAATAGTTAAACATCATTCGGGTGTATGGAATTCAGCCCAGAAAAATTATGCTACTATTAAAAAAGAAATATTAGTCATTGTCTTATGTGTTTCACGTTTCAGGAAGACTTGTTCAATAGAACCTTCTTAATAAGAACTGATTGCAAGGTAGCTCCTAGTGTATTAAAGAATGATGTTAAAAATCTAGTTTCTAAACACATATTTGCTAGATGGCAAGCTATATTATCATGCTTTGATTTTTCTATTGAGCATATTAAAGTAGAATCAAATGCATTACCTGATTTTCTAACAAGAGAATTTTTGCAAGGTAAAAGAGAGTAAGAAACAAGCAAATAGTGAAGATTATGGTCAACCTCTTGACCAACCAGCAGCTCCAATACAAGCTAAACAATTATCTATCAAACCCTTGACGATGTCACAGGTTGTTAAAAGTGAAAAATCATCAGCATCAACTAAAAGCTTATATGAGTTGCCAACAGTTAATAGATATACATTACTTCAGCCATCAAATTTATTTAAAACTAAACCATTATCGGAAGAACATCCTTATCATGAATAACCCATACCTCTAAAAATAATGGCTTTAGAGAAAGAGTGGTTTAAGATGGATAGAAGAATCCTTTATAAAACAGCTTTTCCAAATACTTTTCACTACCCTCCAACAAATATTCAAAAAACCCGAACCTTTTATGAATTTATCTTAGTAGACACAAGGATCAATTGAATTAACTCATAATAAAGATCCGACCACAAAAGATACAATATTCTCAAAAATTAATATTATGAAAGTAATAACATTATCAGAATGGGAAAACCCTCCTTTTCATTATAAAAGTTTTACTAGAAAATTTGAACTACAGCACTACTCCTATTATGTTTATATAGATGCTTGATGGAACACCTTGTATCTTTCCCCAAATCCCCACTCTTAGTTCATATGGTTCCGAAAAGGAATTTCGCTACAGTTTCCCAAATGGTGCCAGATATGGTTTCAAGAGTTTGGACCAATGGAAGTAATTTTTCCAAAAGAAGCTAGTATAGCTTATGAATATTTCAAAAATAAAACATCATTTCTGGATGAATATAAGCTGATTTCCTTCATTCTCACTATGGGAATATGCTAGATAATGACCTGGGAATATGATTCCGCAGGATATGAAGATACTCCAAGTGTCCAATATTTAATTAGAAACATAAAAGTGAAATGGTGGAATAAATTCAACCTGAACCTAATTAGTAAAAGAGCAATTGATAATTAGATGACTATATCCCAAAAAAGAGCAGAACCACCAAGCCATAGTTCAGGGTTCGAAAAAATATCATTTGAAAAAGAAACTCACTTTCTAGCCCATAAAAAAACAAATGATGGCGGCCTTTGCAGCGGCCACCTCAGAAGAAGAGATCCATAATTCTTTAAAAGCAATAAAAGCAGAACCAACAGACGAAGATGAAGAAGTCCAGTCCAGCCCAGGACTGTACATATGAGATACCCAAGATCCATTTGAAGAGTAAAAAATAAAAGAGTCCCGAAATAAAAAAAATAGACATCTGTATAAAGTTAAGAGAGAAGGTGTCAAGACGATCTCAGAAAATAACAAAAGCATCTCATGCAGAAAGGAACAAAAGACATCAACAGGATTCCAACAGAATCACAGCAGAAAGAACAAAACCCACTACCGGTTTTTAGAAAACTAGAATAGAAGACATTAACTCAGAGACAGAACCTCTGAATCAGCCCACAGAAAGAGCAAACGGATTAGCAAAACTAAGGGTTAAAATGTAAAAGAATAAGGAGCTTAGCTCACTATAAAAGGGGAGGGGGAGGAGGTTGTGAATCACCCGCAATTCTACACACATCCTCTCATACTCTGAAACACAAACACCTTTAAGCTTTCGTTGCAATCTTTGTATTTAAAAGTTTCATCCTTTGTATTTTGGTTCAAGCCTCTGATTTATAATACAAGTTCATATTACTCCATGATCAAGTGAGTATTAATATTTAGTTCATTATTTGTGTATTAGATTTTATTATCCTATTGACAGTACTCTTTAGTACTCTATTTCTTATTAATTTTAATTTTATTATTATTAATATGGTAATCTCAATAGTTGGTATCAGAGCCAGGTGAAAGCCTGGTTCTGGTATCTTCTCATGAGACCACCATATACCCATAATATCATGAGAAGATCAATTAAACTCTGTCCTTACTGTTATCCATATGAAACGAACTATATTATTAGAGACGAGGAGATCCTTTATAATCAATTACTTGCGATTAAATTGTTTCGTTATTATACTAGACTTTATTACAATCTCTAAACTTTGTTCCTTCATACATTCGTATCCTTATACTTGTATTATTATTATTCTGAACTTTGTTAAACAACTAAAGACCTTATAGAACTCTATTCCATAATCTATTAAAGATAAGTGTAGCGGTGAGAGCTGTCTATACGTTGGTCAGCCCAGTGAGCATACCTGGTGATAAGTCCTCTTTGAAGGCAATAAAACCATTGGTAAGCTAGGGTGGTCCCGTAGCATAAGTCTTTAAACAGATAATGGCTGGAATTCTAAGATCTTTAGCTGAATTAAACAGAGCAAAGAATAATTCAACAATAATAAGGAATAATGAAACTAAAGTCTCAAGCTCATCCTCAGAATTACAAGTAGTAAAATTAGAAGAAAAGTTTCATAACTGGTCTATACCTCTTATAAGCAAAAACGAAGTTTATAAAAGACAAGCATTTTGGGAACAAAAAGATAATGAAATACACATGTTAGAGTACAGTTACCCAGGAACTAGTAATAATCACAACATAAACATACTAGAGGAAGAAAAACTAAAAGAGCATCAACAAAAAGGTTATAATTTTATTCATATAGGACTTATCCAAGTAGCAACCAAACCTAACTTTAGACTAGGAATTAACATACCTATCTTAATGGTATTACAAGACACAAGGTTTAAAAAATTTAGAGACTCACTAATAGCTATATTAGAAAGTAATTGTCATGATGGTCCAGTATTTTTTAATTGTTATCTAAATTTTTCCATGAGCCTTAAAAATGAATACACCTCTGAAGCTCTCAAATTATATATTAAAACACCTAAAGACATCATTGATGAAAAATATGATCCTTTTGAGGTAATTTATAGAATATATTATAAAATTACAAGGGTAAATTATAACTTTAGGGCTAAAAGAGAATTATCAAAAGACGAAACTATTATTATTCATGCTAGTTTACGAACATCTTTTGTTCAAACACCTAAAAAACTTCAACATGAAGAACTAATGGGGAATATCTCTGAAGAATGGATTTTAGAGGATATAGTAGAAGAAGAAAAAATAGAAAATACAGAAATTAGGGACATCATTACAGAAGGTCCAAATATTAGACTAAGAATGAATAGGTCTCATTTAGTTAGAATACCAAATTACCAGAATAAAGAAGAAATTTCACCAAGACATTCTATAGATAATTCCTTCATAAACGATGGAGTTATAGGAATAAATAACAATAGACCACATATAGCAACTCTTTTATATGGAACAGAAAATAATTATTCGCCAACTACCTCTCAAATCCTAGGAGTTATAATGAAAGAAGAACCTTTTGAGATTGATAAAAATTGGATTAGTAAAGATTTTTATGCAGAATATAATACAGGATTAAGAAAATGGTATTTTGCTAGATATTCTGAAAAAGAAACTATAGAAATAAGAAAAGAATTTTATGATTACTTAATAAAAAATAAAATCAATTTATACTTCTTCTACTGGTTAAAAGCCTACTTTCATGATTTCAAAAAAGAATTTTGTCCTTTAACTAAGACAACCACTACAGGGCAAACCGTAGAGTCCCAATATCCACCAAAAGAAACCATAAAACTACAGGTAGCACACAATTTAGAACTAGAAGTCACCCCTATCAAGATAGTAGAATAGAAGTAAGTGTAGACAAAAGAGACATTAAAAAGGTACATCAACAACTTAACTACACCAACACAGTCCTAGATATTATGAAAAGCCAGTTAGAAAGAATTGAACATAAACATGAACAACTTAAGCCCATAGAAAAACCTATATATAAGTTCCAAAATCCTGATATAATCAAACTTAGAACAAATGTGGAAGCAGACATTGATGAGTTAAAAGAAAAACTTAAGTCCATAAGTCTAGAAAAAACAGCTGTTAATACAATAGAAATTAACAAAATGACACACAAGAATCAGTATTACCCAAAACTAAGAAATTATTATCCAAGACCAACCCCGGCTGACGTAAGCCTTGAAGAAAGAACACATCTAGTATAAAATAGTTTTACCGGATCAGAATAAGTAGAATGGAATTTAGATGGGTTAAGTGAACAAGCCATTTTAGATCTAATATGTAGTATGAGTATGGCAGTGATTGTGTGGAAAACGATCCAACACAAAACTCACCGGCAAGTGTACCAGGTCGCATCAAGTAATAATAACTCACATGAGTGAGGTCGATCCCACAGGGATTGAAGGATTGAGCAATTTTAGTTTAGTGGTTGATTTAGTCAAGTGAATCATGATTTGGTTGAGTGATTTGTGCTTTGCAGAAACTAAATTGCTTGAAATATAAAGGGGAAGGGGAAATTTGCAGTAAACTAAAGAGCAGGAAAATAAAGGAGCAGATTCTTAAAGTGCAAGTAATATAAATTGCAGAAACTTAGATTGCAAGAAATGTAAATGGCTGAAGCTTAAAGTGCAAGAAATGTAAATTGCTTGAATCATAAAAAGAATTGAGAATTGGGATTGTAGAATCTGAACAAGAACAACTAAATTGCATTAAACATAAAAGAGAAAATCTAAGTGTAGTGAAGTGGATCTTAACAGAAAAGTAAAATGACTTGAAGAATTTAAAAGCAGGAAAGCAGTGCTTAATTTGCAGCAGAGTAAAAGAGGTTGAAGATCTCAGGAGTGGAAGAGACTAGATAACAATTCTAGATCTCAAATCCTTCTTTGATCCAACAAGAACAATTGCAAGAGAAACAAAGAAAAGTAAATTGCAGAAAGCTGTAGAAGATGAAGCAGTGAATCAAACAGAAAATGAAATTCAATTGTGCAGAAAAATTAAACAAGATCTCAGGGTGAGATTGAAACAAAAGTTCTTCAATTCTCTACCCAAGATCCAAAGCAAGAAAATAAAAGAGTGCTCAAGCAAGAACCAAGAAGAAGAGAGATCAATTCTCCTTCCAAGTTCTCTGAAATCTAAACTCAAAAACAAAAGCTCAAAATGAAAATGAAAGTTCAAAGAAAAATTCAAAATAAAATTCCAGCTCCCTAATTACATCAAACTAACTCCTATTTATACACTTTCTATTCTTGGATATTGGAATTTGGATGGGCTTTTGATTTGGTGAAGATTTGAATTAAATTGGACTTTTGGTTGAATTTTCAGCCCATGGGTAATATGCTTCCAGGGGAGTGCTCAGCTCACAAAGTGAGCTGAGCTTTGACACTTAGTGTGGGGAAGCATTGGTAGCGTGCTGCTGTCTTGGGGTGCATCAGGGGAGAGCTCAGCTCACTTTGTGAGCTGAGCATTGGTGCTTTGGTGCCAAATGTTGCGCGCTATGTGCCCCTAGACCGTGTCATATGTTGCATGAAATGCCCATGGATAGCGCTCAGCTCTCCAAGTGAGCTGAGCTTTGGTGCCTTGTCTTGGTCCCTTGAAATATTTTGCGTGCCAGGTCTAGGACATCATCAGGGTAGCGCCCAGGTGGTGCTAAGAGCGCAACTTCTTTGCTGAAGCCTCCGTGTTCGAAACTTGTTGGGAGCATTTTGGCCAATTTTGGCTTATTTTCCTTGCAAGGAGTAGCGCTTCCCCCATCCCCTTTGGTCATGGGTTCAAACCTTGGAGTAAGCATGTGGCAAACATTTTCCTTGAATTATTTCTTGTGTGCTCCCGATAGTGCTCACTTTGTGAGCTGAGCTTGGTTCTTCTTTCCTTGTTTCTTGGCCTCATGTTGTGCTCAGCTTACAAAGTGAGCTGAGCTTTGTGCCTTGGTCTCCTGGGAGTGAGTGTAGCGCTCACTTAGTGAGCTTTGGAAGGAGCTTCATGGTTTTGTTGCACCACACTTCCTCTTTTCTTGGCCACACTTTTTCTTCCTTGAGCCACACTTCTTAGGCCACGCTTTCTTGTTTTCTTGTTTTCTTCACCTACAATTAACCAAAACAACCAATCAAAGTATCACCAAATTCACAAGGCTTATAAATCATTAAAAATCAATTAAATTTAGCTTAAACCTCATGATTTAGCATCAATTTCATGGTGGTTGTTTGATTCAAAGAAGTCATGCATTTTCATTCCAAATTGCTTTCTTAGGATGCAAGAAAGTGCATAAAACCAAATAAAAACAAAGGAAAAGGCTAGTAAAACTGGGATATGATGACTTGTCATCAGGCAGCAACTGCTTATAAGGCAAAATGAGCTACTGATAGAGAAACAGCAGTCATGATTACACAAGAGTTCACAGGACAATTAAAAGGATGGTGGGATAACTTTTTAACTATACCAAAAAGAGAATTAATCCTAAGTAGTATAAAACCAGAAGACCAATCACAAGACGCCACAGCGACCTTAATTTTTACAATTATTAAAAACTTTTTAGGAGACCCAAATATTTTTAAAGATAGAATAGGAACCCAACTAATGAACTTACGATGCCCTACAATGTCTGACTATCGATGGTATAAAGATGTTTTTATTTCTAAAGTTATGATGAGAGATGATGCAGCAGCTCCTTTTTGGAAAGAAAGATTCATAGCTGCCCTACCTAAACTCTTTTCAGAAAAGGTTTTAATCTTTATTTGGTACTCAAATACCATATAAAGGCCTAACTTTTGGCCAAATACATAATATAGTAGTACAAACTGGAGTAGAAATATGCACTAACACTAGATTACAAGAGAAAATGCGAAAAAATATGAGCAATAAACGAGAATTAGGAAACTTTTGTCAACAATATGGCATTACAACTGAAAAGTACCTAACAATCAAAATAGAGTCATTAAGAAAAGAAATACAAAACCTTTTGGGAATAGGTATAGGTATCAATCGAAAGAATCTTACACAACAGAAAATAAGCCAAAAGAAAATTACAGGAAAAAACAAAAGTGGAATAATCAAAAGAAAAGTAACAAGAAACAAATAGTTTGTTGGAAGTGTAAAAAACCAGGTCATTATGCAAATAACTACAAAACAGAAGAAAAAATAAACAAAATTAGTAATAAAGAAGTAAGAAAAACTTTAGCGGCTATATTAATTGACAGTGAATCAGAAAGCGAAACGGAAAAAGAATATTCTTCTGATGATTCAGAAAAATTTATACAACAATTAGATATACCATCTTCTTCAGAGTCTTCTGAAATAGAGGAAGATTCATCTCTAGGACCAGGAATATGTAACTGTGATAGTTGTGTAAAATCTTTAAATGTAATTACGAGAACTCAAAAGTCAATCAATACCTTAACTAGAGAACAAACAAACACTTTAATTTCTATAATAGATAAATTAGGAGATTCTCCCTTAAAAGATGAATTCTTATTTAAATTAAATGATCTAATTAGGAAAGAAGGAAAATTTAAATAAGAAATAAGGCCAGTAGAAATTAAAGAAATATATAATAGGTTTAGAACACCTAAAGAAAAAACTTCTTTAAAAGATTTACAAGAAGAGATAAAAATGTTAAAATCCAAAATTTCTGAATTAAAACAATAAAATATATCTCTTGATTATAGAATACTAAAATTAGAAGGCGAAAACATAGTAAGATTACAAAAAGGAAAAGAAAAATTAGAATCAATAGAAGAAGAAGAAGAAATTATAAATCCAATTAATTATATTAATGAATTATCATTATTAGTTAACCAAAAACGGTATACCCCTATAGTCATAATAATCGGAACAGAGAAATTTGAGTTTATGCCTATGATAGACTCTGGGGCAGATGTAAATTGAATCCAAGAAGGATTAACACCTACCAAGTACTATGAAAAAACAACTGAAACTATTGTCAAAGCAGAAAATGACAAAATGACTATAAACTATAAGACTTCTAAAGCAAATATTTGTAAGGGAAATGTATGCTTTTCAACTACCTTTTTCCTAGAAAAAAGAATATCTCAACAAGTTATATTAAGAAACTCCTTCACTCTACTATTATACTCTTTTACGGTAGATGTAGATGGTGTAACCACCTATTGTATACCAAACCAACCTATTCTATTCGAATTTATACAAAAACCAAAAAGGAAGGAACTAAATTTATTACAACAAATGGCTACTTCACAAATCAATATAATAGAAGGAAAAAAGAAACAAGTTAGCTTCCTGAACCAAGAAATTGTATATAAGAAAATAGAACAACAATTAGAAAGTCAAAAAATTCAGACTCTAATAAAAGAGATAGAAGACAGGATAAAAATGGACTTGTACAGCTTAAACCCAAAAGTATTTCATCATAGAAAATTACATGAAATATCTTTACCCTATGAAGATGACTTTAATGAAAAAGGCATCCCCACTAAATCCAAACCAATACAAATGAACAAAGAGTTATTGACATATTGTAAAAAAGAAATCCAAGAATACTTAGATAAAGGACTAATCAGGCCATCAAAATCTTCTTGGAGTTGCACAGGATTCTATGTAATGAAAGTTTCAGAAATCGAAAGAGGAGCTCCAAGGTTAGTAATTAATTATAAGCCTTTAAATAAAGCCTTAAAATGGATAAGATATCCCTTACCAAATAAAAATGACTTAATTAAAAGACTAAGTAAGGCTATTATATTCTCTAAATTTGATTTAAAATCCGGATACTACCAAATCTCAGTAAAAGAAGAAGACCGGTATAAAACAGATTTTATATTACCCTTTGGACATTATGAATGAAATGTAATACCCCAAGGATTAAAAAATTCACCAAGTGAATTTCAAGAAATCATGAATAAAATTTTTTATGCATATGTAGATTTTACCATAGTCTACTTAGACGATGTTCTTGTATACTCTAGAGGAATAAACCAGCATATTCAACACCTAGAAAAATTTATTAATATTATAAAAGAAAATGGTCTTGTCCTATCTGAAAAGAAAATGAACATATTTATAACAAAAGTAAGATTTCTAGGATATGAAATTTTTCAAGGAATAATTACTCCGATTAAGAGATCTGTTGAATTTGCAGAAAAATTTCCAAATGAAATTATCAACAAAAAATAATTACAAAGTTTTTTAGGATGTCTTAATTATGTAGCCGAATTTCTACCAGGAATAAGAACTTTATGTGAGCCTTTGTATAAAAGGCTAAGAAAACAGCCTCCTCCTTGGACAGAAGACACACTACAACAAATAAGGGTTTTCGCAATGGTCAAAAACCGTTGCCATAGATCAGAAAACCATTCCTAAAACTTTAGGCAACGCTTTGGCAATGGTTTTTCACCTGTGGTATATGCGGCCGTTACCAATGCTCAAAGGCAACGGTTATTTATCTAAGGCAACGACAACTAAAAAACCGTTGCCATAGTTACTAACATAGACAACGGTTTTGACAACAATTTTTAAAGAACGGTTTAGAACCGTTACTGAATAGGCAACAGTTTAAAACCGTTGTCTTTTATGATGTAACGGTTTAAAACCATAACTGAATAGGCAACGGTTTTAAGCTGTTGTAGTTTTATTATTCACAAAGACCACAATTTAAAAGCGTTGCCTTTGGTGTTTCTTTTTGCAACAGTTTTAATTGCATGCCATTTTGTACTTGTCTTTGACAACGCTTTTAACACCATTGTCTTTTGTGACTTTTCACAACGGTTTTTTGTAATTATATAATTCTTTATTTACAATAGTTTTCTCATGTTGCATTGAAATTAGTTCCAACTATTTTAATTTAGTGTCGATAAATAAGTTTAACTATTTGAGTCAAATCACTAAAAAAGCTAATTGAACATTTACCATTAAATTTGATTTACAGACAAATTTTTGTGTCACTGAAGTTTGATTAAAGAAAAATATACATAATAAAGAAAATTAATACTCATTGCTTTGCATCATTTTACAACTTAAAATGCACCAAACTAAATTCAAATCAAAATTAGAATCAATTAATTCATTGTTTGTACACTCAAAAAACTTAAAAGTTTAAAATCTATACACGTTGACACTAGCTAAGCCATTACCGACTAAGAACCTGCTGCAGCAAGTAGCATTCTCAATCAACATGTAACTGCGAAAGTAATTAAAAGAACATTGATTAGCATCAAACAAAGTGCAAACTACAAGAAGAAAAGAAGAGAAACATGCAACACAAAGCATACCACAACTTTGATATTCAGCAACATCGTTTGCTCTCTCTTTATCTATTGAGGAACTCCTAAGGACTTGGCTCTTGGAAGAGTCGCAGAATTTGTTTCCAAGTCTGCTGCCACCGAGAATGTCCTCAGCCAAGTCGTCAAACAAATTTTGTCCCTAAATATTTACCATGGTTTAAATACTCATTTTGTGAAACACTAAGACATCCATTGAGATAATCAACCAACTAGAAATTAAACCAACTAGCAATTAAGAAACAAAATAAACCAACTAGCAATTAAGAAACAACCATTAACATTAACATTATGCTCAATAAAACAACTTAGCTTAATTTCAAACTAAATTGAATTAAAACAAAACTTCTAGCTTAACTTTTTACACAGAGAGAACATGTTCAACTAAATGACTCTTTTAATTTCAAACTAAATTGAATTAAAACAAAAGTTCTATGCTTAACTTTTTACACAAAGAGAACATATTCAGCTAAATGACTCTTTGATTTATAATAGAAAATAAGCTTAATCCAAACGCATACCGTAACTGAACCTCAGCAGACCAAGTGGGGGACATCGTAGCGAACGCAAGCGGAGAGGAGAGCACGGAACAGCAATGGATTACAGAGCAGTAACCGATGACGACACAGAACTATTTTCTCCTAACATTGCTTAGAACAAAATCTCATTAAAGAGAAAAAAATCAATCAACAAAGTAACTAATGACAAAACAAGGTCTACCTGTTTTGTTCTCAATTGCAAATGACAGGATTTAACATACCTAACCTAACCCAACCCTCTTTTCATGAATTGAAAGAGATGTTGGAGACTTGGGAGTAAATAATGGTTTTAATATCACATCAAGATGATTAGGTACATAGGAATTCTACAGCCACTGTAGTTCATACCAAAGACATAGGCAAACTAAAGCGAACCATCGCACAGACCAAGTTGCAAATCATAATGGTAGGAAATGTATAAAATATCCAAAATAAAATAAAGTGAACCATCAATACTAACTGCATTTTGTTTTTGGGGATAAAATAACTGGATTTTTTTGTTAACATGCTATATTCATGTATCTTATTTTCATGTAGCCATCAACATTTGACTAGAGCAGAGAAAGCATCACCTCAGCCACAAGAGTAACTTTTGTCACAGGTGAGCATAACTCCAAAGGGTCATCTTTTGATGCACAGGCCTTTGCTTTTTGAACATCAATTAATCTCCGTAAGACCTATCAGTACACGCAAATCCATATCAAAATGCCATATATCTACATGAAAGATTTAACATGATAGACTATTAAATTATCAAGTAAATGTTTCTAATTTATAACCTTTACTATGTACTTGGAAGTATCATAACAATACCTGCTCTAATTTGATGTTTGAAATAATAGCACATTCAAAAACTTCTTAAAGTAATTCCTTTGTAATCAGTTAAGCTAAAATCAAATAACTAGAAAAGCTAAATGATATCCTTAAAAAGAATCGTGCATTTGGTTCCAAACAGCAGTAAAAAGCTTTTAAGAGTAAACTACAAACCAGCTTAACTTTATCAAGATGAAGCGCAGCCCTTTCATACTCTTTCATCAATGTCCTAAAAGGAGAAGATCAATTGAATATGTTCAGCATAGTACTTAAAATAAAATATTTTATCTGACCCCTAGAATATCAAAATATATACTTGCACGTTCCAACTACAAATCTTCTTAAACTCTAGTTGAATTGGAAACTTAAAAGAAAACAATGAATACTACTAGTAATTCACAAAATAGGCACCTTCTACACATAGCAGAAATAGTTATAGGCAAAATATAACTTAATTTAACAGTACTTACTATAATAAAATCTATAATCCCTATGAGAGGACTCGAATCCATTTACAAACTCCAAAGTGGGGTAAACATGAATTGGAAGCCACAAAAAATATAACGTAGCCCATAATTCTTTAAGTCAAGTCTGATACCTTACATCATAATAAAGAAAAGTTTAATCCATGAACTATCTTCAAAGAAATAAAAAATAAAAAAGGCATGGTAAATTTGGCAAAGATGTCATCAATATAGAAGTCATAGTATTATACATAACCAAGCCTTAAAATTATCATACTTCACATCGGAAGAACAAAGTAAGAAGTCTAGTTTCTTTTGATTACCTTCAGCTCCTTCTCAGAAGCAATGTCATGAGCCAATAATAGCTTCTTCACTCTCTCAATTGGATCACGCTCCTATAATCATATTAACCAAGAGAAAAATTTGAGAAAGAACTCCATGATATTAAAATAACAGCACATTATATGCTTTGCTCAGTAGTGTGACAAACTTGTCTCTCATTGGAAATCTCGTCACATGTACCGTATGTGCTGCCAGAATCAGACATAGAGTGCCCGTGGTATCTATAGGTGTCCATTTCAAGAATCTTTACAAAACAATCAAGAATACAAGAAAGCAATCAGAGTAAAGCAAATACCAAACTTTGATAATTTAATCAAAACTACACAAATGCTAGAAAGTATTAAAGTTAATGCAATCCTATATGCAGCACTTGGGTTGAGAAAGCCCAATCTTACCTTATATACACAAGTAAGCTTTAATTCAGAGATCTATACGTACATCCATGTCTGATGGCTACAAAATTTTCATGGTTAATTCGATACCACTTATAAGTTCTTTCAGAGATCTAGTTAGCAAATCAAAATCATAACAGTATTATAACAAATTAATATTAAAATTAAAACAAAATCAAAGCAGCATTGCCAGAGAACCAGTTACATACTAAATCAATATTAAAATCAAAATAAAATCACAACAGCATTTCCAAATTACCAGTTACCAAATCAACATCAGAACAACATTATACCAAATCAACATTAAAATCAATATTAGGCAACAGCAAAGAAACTCACAGCAACAGCTTCAGTTAACATAAACACTTTAACAATAACCCTCACAGCAACAACAGGATAACTTAGGCGAGCAAAGAGAAATCAGAAACAGGGTAAAGCTCACCATTACAGTGGCGAGTTGCAGCTGAAACAGAGTGGCGATCCAAATACCAACGGCGGCGCACAGCTCAACAGCGACGATGAACCCAACCCCGCCAGCGACGGCTTGGCAGCAACAGAGGCAACCTCCTCTTCCCTCATCATGTTTCTCTCTCCGCGCGAACCCTTTCTTTCTCTTCGAGCTCTTTAGTGGCAGCAATGATGGGAAGTGCGACGGCGACGACGAGCTCGACGGTCAGGACCTTCAGCGGCGGTGATGGAGTCCTCGACGATGGTGGCTACTCCTCTCTCGCGCACACTCTTCTCCGTCTCCACACCCTCCGGTTCGCGCGACAATGGCGGCGGCTCCATGGAACGGCGGCGGCAGGCGGGCAGGGTGCAGTGACGGCGCGCTCTTCTCCCTTTCCTTCCCTTCTTCTTCCCCGATTCCCCCTTCTTCTCTCTTTTCCCTTTCTTTCTTTTCCCATTTTCCTTCTGTTTCCTTTTCTGTATGTGTGTCTAGGAATTTAAGATAACAAAGTTAGGAATTTTGTGAAATTAGGGCTTTATTTGATAATTCTAGAATTAGGATAAAATATATACTAATAATATAAGAATTTTAAAAAATATTTGAGATAAAATAATAATATAGAATTTAAATTTAATATTGTAAAGATTACTTTAAAATGCATAAAATTTTATTCATTAATTTATCAATGAGCTAAAATAATTATTTATAATTTAAATTATAAATAAATATATTAATCACATTTTATAAAATACATTTTTAAACTCAAAAATATTAATTATTTAAATTAAATGATATAATTTTTTATCATTTTCTGTTACCAAAATTTTAATTTCAAATTATATAAAATAATCAATTATAAAAATTACACAAGAATATTAATTAAATAAACTCCAAATATTAATAAAACTAATTTAATTACTCTTAATAAATTAGTTTATAAAATAAGGAGTTCAAATTAATAATAAGTCATCACTTTTTCAAAATAAAAGTTACTTAAATTAAATTATACAATTCTTTCTTATTTTTTAATTACTAAAATTATACAAAATATTCCATTATAATAAAATTACTAAAGAATATTAATTTATTCAAAATGAATTTATCTCCTAATCTCTTTAATTATTTTCTAATAGAATAATTTTTTAAATTATAAAGTTTAAACTTAATAAGATAAAATCACAATTTATTCATATTTTAGATTTTCAAAAATATATAATATTTATTATAAATTTATTTTAATTTTATTTTTTCTAAAAATAATATTTGTTATATATTTATAACAATAGTTTTTGAGTATTTTATAAATTTAGTATTTATAGAAAAAATTATTTGAATTTGTATAATTATTTATAATTATTTTTATATGTATCTTTTAATTTGTATAATTATTTAAATAATATTAGAAAATTATTGTTTGATAAACAATTGTTGTAATGGTTATAAAACTGTTCTTTAAAATAGTCAAAGAAAACGGTTTTATTTTGTTGCTATAACGTAATGAAAAATTGAACTTCAACAGCAACACTGTAAAAACCGTTGTCTAAGACCATCTAATAGAACGGTTTTAAAGTGTAGCATTTTAGCAACGGTTTTTATGCGTTCTTTTTGTACAATTATTTAAACAACAATAAACAACCGTTGGTTAAAAACAAATCATGGTAACGGTTATAAAACCGTTCTTTAAAATAGTCAAAGAGAACGGTTTTAATTTGTTGCTATAAAATAATGAAAAATTGAATTTAATAGTAACACTACAAAAAATCGTTGTCTAAAACTATCTAAGAGAACGGTTTTAAGGCGTTGCAAAATTTGGCATTGCTAAAGCCCATATTTGTTGTAGTGACATGTCTAAAATAGTTCAAAAAATTAAATATTTAGTAAAAGAAATTCCTTGTTTGAGTATATCAGACCCTAAGGCAAGTCTAATCATAGAAACAGATGCCTCTGAATTAGGGTATGGAGATACTTAAACAAGTCCTTCCAAACTCCTCAAAAGAACAAATAGTTAAATATCATTCGGGTGTATGGAATTCAGTCCACAAAAATTATGCTACTAATAAAAAGGAAATATTAGCCATTGACTTATGTGTTTCACGTTTTCAGGAAGAGTTGTTCAATAGAACCTTCTTAATCAGAACTGATTGCAAGGCAGCTCCTAGTGTATTAAAAAATGATGCTAAAAATCTAGTTTCTAAACAAATATTTGCTAGATGACAAGCTATATTACCATGCTTTGATTTTTCTATTGAGCATATTAAAGGATAATCAAATGCATTACCTGATTTTCTAACAAGAGAATTTTTGCAAGGTAAAAATGAGCAAGAGACAAGCAATCAGTGAAGATTATGGTCAACCTCTTGACTAACCAACAACTCGAATACAAGCTAAATAATTATCTATCAAACCCTTGACGATGTCACAGGTTGTTAAAAGTGAAAAATCATCAGTATCAACTAAAAGCTTATATGAGTTGACTACAGTTAACAGATATACATTACTTTAGCCATCAAATTTATTTAAAACTAAACCATCACTACAACATTTTGGGTCTATGGCCACGGTTTTTTTGGTCACGGTAAAAAACCGTGACCATAGACCCTCTATGGTCACGGTTTTTCAGGCTGACCAAAAAAAAAAGCTATGGTCACGGTTTTTTTGGAAAGGGTGACCATAGAGTACCTATGGTCACGGTTTTTTAAAAAAGAGTGGCCTAAAAGGGTCTATGGTCACGGTTTTGAGGGGTGACCTAAAGGGGTCTATGGTCACGGTTTTTTATAGTGACCAAAAAGGGTCTATGGTCACGGTTTTTCAAAAAAGGGTGACCTAAAAGGGTCTATGGTCACGGTTTTAGGGGGTGACCTAAAGGGGTCTATGGTCACGGTTTTCGGGGGTGGCCTAAAAGGGTCTATGGTCACGGTTTTGGGGGTGACCTAAAAGGGTCTATGGTCACGGTTTTTCAAAATAGAGTTACCTAAAAGGGTCTATGGTCACGGTTTTGGGGGGTGACCTAAAGGGGGCTATGGTCACGGTATTGGGGGTGGCCTAAAAGGGTCTATGGTCACGGTTTTGGGGGTGACCTAAAGGTGTCTATGGTCACGGTTTTTTACAGTGACCAAAAAGGGTCTATGGTCACGGTTTTTCAAAAAAGGGTGACCTAAAAGAGTCTATGGTTACAGTTTTGGGGGGTGACCTAAAGGGGCCTATGGTCACAGTTTTGGGGGTGGCCTAAAAGGGTCTATGGTCACGGTTTTGGGGGTGACCTAAAGGTGTCTATGGTCACGGTTTTTTACAGTGACCAAAAAGGGTCTATGGTCACGGTTTTTCAGAAGGGTGACCTAAAAAGGTCTATGGTCATGGTTTTTGAGGGTGACCTAAAGGGATCTATGGTCACGGTTTTAAAGGGTGACCTAAAGGGGTCTATGGTCACGATTTTAGAGGGTGACCTAAAGGGATCTATGGTCACAGTTTTAAAGGGTGACCTAAAGGGGTCTATGGTCACGGTTTTAGAGGGTGATCTAAAGGGATCTATGGTCACGGTTGTTTACAGTGACCAAAAAGAGTCTATGGTCACGGTTTTTTGGAAAAGGTAGCTTAAAAGGGTCTATGATCACGGTTTTGGGTGGTGACTTAAAATGGTCTATGATCACAGTTTTAGGGGGTGACCTAAAGGAGTCTACAGTTACAATTTTAATCATTTGAGTTTTAATTAATTAATATTTTTATGTATATCTTATTAATTTAAATATTTTTTCTTTTTAAAAAATTTAATAATTAAAAACTAATAATTTTATATGATTTACTTTAAATATTAAAATTTGAAATCTAATTTTGTAAATAAAAAATTAGGTTGAATGCTATTAATAATTTTAAATTAAAAATAATTTAAAACTTAATAATATAAAAATTAATTTTTTACACTAAAAGTTTAACCATTAAATAATAGATTATTAAGTTTTGTGGATTAATAATTAGAGAAAAAGCATAGACGACGTCGTTTTTTGTTTATTTGAAAAAAATTGAAATACATGAGAACCAAATTGAAGGAAATTGAAAACCCCCGCGGCCCTCTTCTTTCTTCCCCCAATTCATAAAACTGTGACTGATGGAAATCGAAACTTGAAAACCCTAGCCCCTTGTTGCCGCCACCGTCCCAAGCTCTTCAGTGCCACCGCCGTCCTAAACTCCGCGGCGCCGTCGCTTCTTCCTCTTCCCTGTTTTGCAAAACCTAAAAAACTCAGCACGTCGTCTTCATCTTCGTCGGCTTCTCTGTTCGTGGTTTGGAGTAGCACGCCGTCCGGTTGCCGCTTGCCTTCATCTCGCATATCGCCTTGTCTCGCCGGTTGCCATCCGTCGAAGGTTAGTAGCCTCCACTTCTTCTTTTTGGTGCACTGAAACATGTGTTGGGTATTGGTATTTTCTTCTTTTCAGTGCGTTTCTCACGCCCCTTTGATGGAAAAGAAAAAGTCGAGTCATGTGCCATAGGTTTCGTAGGTTTTGAATTTGATATTGTTTCTATTATTTATGATGCCATTTTGGAGTATTATTTTAAGCTATGCCCCTATGTGTGCTTGTTGAATTCCCTCGGTAGCCAATTGGAATTCAGGACGCATACCGTTTTCCTGCGATGAGAAGAATCAATGAGTAAAATAGGACAAGTTAACATATGGTATAAAGAATGAATGAATGGGATCAAACCATGGAGGAAACAATGAGACCCTGTTCGTTGGGAATGCTTTTGCCATGCCTCAAAACCCACTATCGGTTCTTTGTCAATTTTACACCTACCATTCTTTGATTACCCTAAACCTACAGCTGCTAGTGCCACACACACTTTGCCCGTGATCTCTTTCCCTACTACTACCTTAATTCTTTTCTTTTATATCGAAATAAGAATCATTCTAACTAACAACTTAACTACTACTCGTCCCATCAAAATAGATTAATCCATTTATTTGTAATAAATACACAAATTTTCTCCAAAAAAATTATGTCCGGTTAAATTTTTCTCAATCTGATCAGATCTTACTGAATATGGTTAGCTAATTAGCTTGTCTGTTCAACCAAACCTGTCAACCATTTATTTTTTAATTTTTTTTATTTATCCTTTTGGCATTTATAAGTTCTTTATTTATCATTTTTATAATTATTCTTAACAACTCAAATGTATAAACCAAAATAGTTGCTTATATATTATATATACGTTATGTGTGTGCAGTGTTAACACTTGTCATCATAACAAGTTATACTATGTACAAAGTGGTGATATTGCCAAACTTCCACTACTTTGCCATTATCCTGTTAAGGTACATACCTTGTTAAATTAATAGTTTCATTTTATTTTATTTTATTTTATTTTAAGTAACTAATTATTAATTAATTATGGTCCTGCTTGACTTTTGCTGAAATCATATGCCTATGTGAATGTGATAATGATCTTTATCTATATGTGAGGAGAACAAATCCCATGTGCATAAGATTTTATACTCTATTAGTGGTGCATGAATAATGCATTTTCTTATTAGCTTTCTTTGACATTTTATCGATGCTGTTAATAATTAATTATCTTCAAAGTTGCTTGAAAAATAGCTCATTATACAAGGGATGAAAGAACTTTAATAATTAACTGGTGGTTTGAATTAATTTAGGGTTGATTATTTGTTATGTTGTTGTGTAGAAAATTTTTTAAATCATGTATAAAAAATTCTTGTTCATAGGTCTATTTCATGAGTCTTTACCTCCACAAATTGACGATGTTTTTGGTTTCTAAAGTCTAATCTGTCCCTTTTTAAACTCGTCAGTTTTGCAACATTGACTCGGTAATTTAAAGCTCAACCTTATTTCCCATTATTACACTGCATTACTAGTTAGCACTTAGCATTGCTACTCTATATTATGTATATATCAAGATCATGGGACACTAATGGAAATTATTCTGCCTATTTTAGATGCGAACCCATGTTAATACAAAAAGTTAACTTAATAAGTGCAAAAAAAATGTACATTAATATAGGAACTTAAAATTAGGCATTATTTGGTATTCCCTTTCTGAACTTAATTATTTTGACTTTGTTTTGTGTACAGGATAATTTTTTCGCACAGGTAAAGACAACAGAAGTCGAGTAGTTGCTGCGGCACCGTTTATAACAACTTCATATGGCTTCTCAAAATGAAGGAACTAAGCAGTAAGTTTATCTCGTAATTGCCATATATAATAATTTGATAGCACATTTAATTAGGGTAGTAAGCGGATATATGGTAGCCAGATTGTCACTATAATTGACTTATTAGATCATGTTTAGTAAGTTTAGATATTTGCATTCTTAGGTTTAATCATGTTTTGTCAAAGGATTGGATGGATTTACCAAGATTTGAGAACGAGTATATAGTTGGTGTAAATAATTTTTTAGAGTTTGCCTTCGTAATTGGAAAACCGGTTGGAAAAGAAATCCAATGTCTGTGTGCAAAGTGTGGAAACACTTATTGGCGTGAACGAGAAGACGTATATGAGCATCTTATTTGCTACGGGTTTGTCGAAGGTTATAAACGATGGACTAATCATGGGGAATCAGCAATCCCAACAGTTGTAAATAGTGACATGGATGATCGAGGGGGCGTTGATGATATTGACGGGATGCTGCATGATGCATTCGGAAATATGACAAATCTTGAAGAGGGGAACAACGGGTTGAATGAAGATGCGAAGAGATTTTATAAGCTGGTAGATGAAGCAGGTCTAAAATTATATCCAATGTACTACTGGATTTTTGAGACTATCGTTTATCATTCATCTTTACCACTTGAAGTGTCTGCATGGTTGGAGTAACACATCTTTTACCTCCCTCTTGGAGTTATTAAAAGAAGCTATACCTGATTTGAACATTCCCACTTCTTTTAATAAAACTAATATGGTTAAAGACTTGGGTCTTGACTATGAAAAGATTGATGCATGTCCTAATGACTGCATGCTGTATCGGAATGAGTACATAAATGACTCAGTTTGCCATATCTGTGGAGAGTCTCGATATAATCAGATTCCTGCTATGGATGGCAACGAAGATGACTTTGCGCTTCCGAATAAAGTTCATAAGGTTGCTGCGAAGACCTTAAGATACTTTCCTTTAATACCAAGGCTTAAAAGGCTTTTTATGTGCCCAAACACAGCAGAGGCATTGAGGTGGCATGATGAGTAGCGTTTGAAAGACGGTTGCATAAGGCACCCTGCTGATGGCCAAGCATGGAAGAACTTGGACACTCGGTACCCAAACTTTTCAAAAGAACTTCGCAACTTGAGGCTTGGTTTGGCAAGTGATGGTTTTAATCCTTTTCGAACTATGAACGTGTCACATAGCACATGGCCAGTTGTCTTAATGGTGTACAATTTCCCCCCTTGGATGTCCATGAAGTCAGAATACTGCATGCTCTCTTTACTCATACCTGGACCTTGTTCACCAGGAAATAATATTGATATTTTTTTGCAACCATTGATCGAAGAGCTGAAGGAGCTATGGGTGTCAGGGGTAGATACATATGATTCTTTTAAGGGAGAAACTTTTCAAATGCATGCTGCACTTCTTTGGACAATCAATGATTTTCCTGCGTATGCGATGTTGTCCGGTTGGAGTACAAAAGGGAAGCTAGCTTGCCCTTGTTGTAACCATGATACTTCTTTTTGTTACTTGAAACATAGCCAAAAGACAGTTTACATGGACCATAGGAGATTTTTGCCAGTTGATCATGCATGGAGGTCTAACAAGATATCTTTTAATGGAAAAACAGAATTCAGGGGTCCACCACGAATGTTAACAGGTGAAGAGGTTCTAGATAAGCTAAAGTCAGTAGATAATGCCCTTGGGAAGACGCAAAGCAAAAGTAATGGCCAATGGAAAAAAAGATCAATATTTTTTGAGATACCATATTGGCAGCATTGTATGCTCAGGCACAACCTTGATGTAATGCATATCGAAAAAAACATAGTCGACAGTATAATTGGTACCTTATTGGATATTCTTGGAAAGACAAAGGATCATGCAAAGGCTCGTTATGATCTTAAGGAGATGGGCATTCGAAAGAATCTTCACCCAATAAATACAAAGGATGGAAAAAGAACTAAACTTTCTAAAGCATGCTTCTCCATGACCAAAGGCGAGAAATCCATTTTTTGCGGTGTCTTGAAGAAAACAAAATTGCCTGATGGAAGTGTTTCAAACATTTCTCGTTGTGTACAACAAGAAGAGAGAAAGCTTTACGGTTACAAGACTCATGATGCTCACTTCATGTTGCATTACCTGTTGCAAATACCAATCAAGAGCATTCTTCCAGATCATGTTGCTGTTCCTCTAGTTCGCTTGTGTTCCTTTTTTCGTCAGCTATGTCAAAAGGAAATCTCTTTAGAAGAGATTAATGGTTTAGAGTCAGAGATTGTAGGGACTTTGTGCCAGTTGGAGAGGATTTTTCCCCCTACCTTTTTTGATATAATGGTTCATTTGCCTATTCATTTAGCTAATGAATTAAGGTTAGGTGGTCCCGTCCAGTTCCGATGGATGTATCCGATTGAGAGATACATGTGCATACTAAAAGGGTATGTACGTAATAGAAGTCGTCCAGAAGGATCAATTGCGGAGGGTTATTTGACTGAAGAGTGTTTAACTTTTTGTTCAAGATATTTGCACGAGGGAGTGAAAACAAGATTCAATAGAGTATCTCGGAATAATGATGAAGGCACTTCAACCAAAGAGCCTGATTCAAACTTGTTCACAAACAAGGGAAGTCCATTGGGTGGAAAAAAAGGGCAACTAATTATTTTGGACGAGAAGTCACTCCTTCAAGCTAATGCATATGTATTGAACAATTGCATTAACGTGGAGCCTTACATGAGGTAAATTTGCACTTCTCATTAGTTCTATTCCTTAGACTAAATTTGGTAGTATTACATAATAATATACATCCCTTGTAGAGAACATGGTGAGCAACAAAAGCAAGACAAGCGGAAGCGAAAGTGGAACGTTGTTAAAGATCAGAATGAAGACTTTATAGACTGGTTTACAGGACGTGCCATGAAGGATGATGTTCCCAGTTGGATACAACAGTTGTCTAAGGGTCCAAATAAAGTTGCAAAATCATTTTCTGCTTATGTCGTCAATGGGTACAGATTTCATACTAAGCGGTGAGAAGTGATGCGAAAAACACAAAACAGTGGTGTCACTGTGGTAGCTGAAACTACAAGCTTTGCAAGTGTTAAGGACAAAAAACCAATCAAGGCCAATATAAGATATTATGGTAGAATCATGGATATTATCGAGTTAGACTATTATAGCCAATTTAAAGTTGTGTTATTCAAGTGTGGGTGGTTTATTGCTAAGGAAGATGATATGGTCTGACATACGTTCATTTCAACAAAAGATGTTACCAAGACGAACCATTTGTGTTGGCAAGTCAAGCACACCAGTGCTTTTGTGTGAAAGATCCATATATTCCCCAAAAGCATTATGTGATGAAAACGGTTCCAAGAGACTTGTTTAACATTGGGGTCCAATTACAGTTTGACCCTAACATAAGAGAGCCACATGAATCGGCGAATAGTCCGATACCCTTGAGTGATATTGGCGAGGTAGACTTGGTTAGACAGGGCGTACGACCCACAATTGTTGATGTGACACCGAACAAGATCAAACCTAACCACAAAGAAATAGAGTCTGATGATTTTGACAGTGAAGCTGAAATTGAGGTTGTACAAAAATTGTCTATGATGCTTTATTTGTTCATGATGCTTTATATGTGGTTGCCATATGATTTATTTGTACAAAAATTGATATGACAGTAGTGGTCCATTGCCCTCTTAAAATATGTGGCTGCCATATAATTTATTTCTCCATCAAGCTTTATTTGTTCATGCTTTATTTGTTCATGAAATCTCAATGTTTGTTTACTTTATTATGTGGCTGCCGTATGATAATGCATATGCCCATTTCTTTATTAGTTTGGATGCTTTATTTTTCTCTCTTCATGCAATTTAATTATGTTTATGCTTTATTTGACATTTTTTTAATACAGGATGAACAATGAAGGAAATCCCAAAAGAAAAAGGTTAAGGACCCTATCACAAATAGAGTCACAAAGAAGTCCCTTGAAGATGAGGAGTCCAGTAAAAAATTCAGGAAAAATACAATTCACAAGTGCTTATACATTGCTAAAACAATTTCAAATCAAAAGGGAGTATGTTTTAGCTGCATGTGGGGATAGTAGTAAACATGAGACAATGAAAAAGGGCAAGATGCCGAAAAAGAAGCTGACAAGAGTTGACGATGAAGGTCAAAGCAAAATGACAACCAAGAAGATAACAAACATGAAAGATCTTGAGGATCAAATCAACATGCCAACAAAGAACTGCAATGAAGAAAATCATCTAGTCAAGATGAAAGCCAATGAAATTGAAGGTCAAAGTGGGAAGAAGCCGTCTAGGAAGAAGGTGCCAATGAAGAAATCAAAGGTGGAAGATGATAAAACCAAGATGAATACCAATGACGCTGATGGTCAAAGCAAGAAGCCAACCAATAAGATGCTGATGAAGAAATCAAATGAAGAAGATGCCAACGAAGAAGAACATAAGATTGAGTCTCTTATCCCAGCTATGACTTTAGATGAATTCTTCGAAAAATATGGGATATCGTTGGATGAAAATGATGAAGAATATGAATATGATTATGATGATCACAATCCAAGTGTTGGTGATAGTAGTGACAGTCAACTCGGTAATGCCTTTATCCTTTTTTTCAATAGCAAATAGTGAAAGACATCAACCTAACTCTTGTATTTAGTTGATTACTCTTTTATTTACTTTATTAGTATTCTTGTTAATATTCTCTAGTAATGACATTGGAAATAGGTACCAAAAAGAAAAAAGTTCGTGGTCCCACCCAGCTCAAGCATATTCATGCTATGGAGACACAGATAGAGTTAACATGGTGCAACGGCAGACCTATAGGCCCAACAAAGACACAGGTTCAATTGTTTAGTCGATTCTTAGGTACACTTGCAAGAAACTCTAATTTGGTCACGTTATTATATACTAGTTGGCAAGCTGTGTCAAGTGAGACTAAAACTTCAATGTTGGATTATGCAAAGGTAACTAGACCATTCTCCTTTTTAAATTGTTTACAATTAGGCTTAGCATTGTATGGTAAAATAACATAATTCACTGTTTATTCATAGTCTAAATATAAAATTCCAAGTGATGCTGAGCCTTGGGTGATTGATACCATTGGAGAGTCATGGAAGCAATTTAAGAAACGCATAAAAAAATATCACTATACACCGTACAGCTCATTCAGAGAGATGATGAAAAATCGTCCGATTACCGTACCTGAACTGCATTTTAGAAAATTAGTTCAATTTTGGAGTCTTGATATCATCAAAGTAAGTTATTTTCACAACTTTCTTGACTTTATTAATGGTATCGTGTATTTAACTAACTTTATGTATTTTTACATTACAACAATATGTAGGTTATTTCTGACAAAAATCGTGAAAATAGATCCAAATAAAAATGGAATCATCGAATGGGTCCAGTTAGTTTTGAATTAGTATGAGCTGAATTGGTATTATATTTGTGCTTTGCATTTAAGTATCTTTGTATCTTTCATGTCATCTGTGTTGACTTCGAGTAATCTTGGTGGTTTCTTTGTAGCGTGCAAAAAAAGAGGGCAATGAAGATCCATCACAGTTTGAGATGTTTGTTGTAACTCGTACTAACAAGAAAGGAGAGACTGATTCGGGAACACAAGAGACGATTGTGAGTTGTTTAGTTTCGTAGAAATGTACACTAAAAGAAATGTGTAAATTATTTTTTATATTTTCAGCATATGTGCACATGAACTTATTTCAATTTTCCTTCTGTGTAATAGGATCATCTTCAAATTTTGAAGCAAGCTGGATACAGTGATGATGAAGCCCTTTAAACAGTTTTTGGAAAGGAAAGACATGGTAGAGTTCGTTTCTATGGTCGATCAGTCACAAAATCCTCTCTTAAAAAGGATAAGCAAATCCGACAAATGCAACAACAACATGCTGAAGTGGTTTCAACTATGGAGAAAAATCAAAATAACTTAACTTCCAAGTTGGATGGTTTAACGAGCTTGATCAAAACGGTGTTGCAACAAGTTAATCCTGGTATGAGTGCAGAACAAGTGCAAGTAATGATAGAAGCTGCCCAACAATCTCCGCCTGATGCAAGTAGTGCACCAAATGATGCGAGGCGAAGCATTCCTCCTTCACTGGGATCGAACCATGTGTCAAAAGATATGGACGTAAGTACTGTCAAAATTAGTAGTTAAATTAATAGTGGCCGATTGCTGTTGATGTTAATTTTATTATTGATTTTATTGGCTAGTTGGCTCCATGAGTACGTATTGAATAGAAGGGTAAGAAACTAATTACGAACTAAGATGCATAACCTACCATTATTTCTCTTCAGAAGGTATAGAAAAATAGATAATGCAATAATAATACATGAAGGTGAAGGGGTAGCAATCGGCATTGAATTAGTACTTAGTAATATATAGCAATCAGCATCATTATTATTTTAAAATTTACTTTGTCTATTGATTTCACACTCAATCTGGTTTTTCTGTTTCGCTAGTGTTGATTACTTGATTTGTTTGATGGGTTGGAAGCTAATAATAGTATTTCAGTATTACCTTGTTTTTTAAGCTTCTATTTTGGTTATGGTTGTTTCTTTGTGCTGGATTTTTTTCAATTTTAAGTGACTTCAACAGGAGAGTTGAAGTTCCACTCAAAGATAGATTAAATACATATAAACATTACCAAATGGCTCAAAACCACATGCAAATGCTCCTTGTTATTTAGTGGTTGAAATTTTCATATTGATTGACTTACTTAACTTGTGCTCCATATTCATTACTCAACTGCACTGCATGCATCATCAAAAATATTTTTGTTCTGTTCTAACTTCTTTATTTCTTTTGCTAGCAAGAGGACATGATGTGAAGAAAATATGTTCTATACAAATATAAGATAGGATGGGTCTTATAATGATTTTGGTTATCTAAATGTATTATTTTGATGTGTTCTTTACATTTTGATAAGAGACTTTATCTGATAATACATGTAATGGATAAATTACACCCTATTTTGATTACTATTGTAATGGATATCTACTTTTTAATGAAACTTTTATGATTTACATTTATTGAATTCTCATTCTTAGATTTATTTTGTGACTATCATCATTTTGGAATGTAATTATGCTTTAAAAGAAATTCATAAAATAAAACAGGTTACCATAGAAAAGTTATGGCCACGGTTTTAAGGAGGGGTGACCATAGATAAGCTATGGCCACGGTGAAAACAGTGACTATAGATAAGGTTATGGTCACGGTTTTAAGGTGGGGTGACCATAGACGTTATGGTCACGGCAAAAAACCGTGACCATAGATAAGGCTATGGTCACGGTTTTTAGGTGGGGTGACCATAGAGGCTATGGTCACGGCCAAAACCGTGACCATAGATATGGCTATGGTCACGGTTTTAGGTGGAGTGACCATAGAGGCTATGGTCACGGCCAAAACCATGACCATAGATAAGGCTATGGTCACGGTTTTGGGAAGGGGTGACTATAGAGGCTATGGTCACGGTCAAAATCGTGACCATAGATATGGCTATGGTCACGGTTTTTGGTGGAGTGACCATAGAGGCTATGGTCACGGCCAAAACCGTGACCATAGATAAGGCTATGGTCACGGTTTTGGGAAGGGGTGACCATAGAGGCTATTGTCACGGTCAAAACCGTGACCATAGATATGGCTATGGTCACGGTTTTGGGTGGAGTGACCATAGAGGCTATGGTCACGGCCAAAACCGTGACCATAGCCTTATCTATGGTCACGGTTTTGGGAAGGGGTGACTATAGTGGCTATGGTCACGGCCAAAACCGTGACCATAGATAGGCTATGGTCACGGTAAAAAAACGTGGCCTAAAGTGCCAGAATTTGAACATTACAACCGTGACCATAGAAACCGTGACCATAGATAAAAAAACCGTGACCATAGACCTATGGCCACGAGAGAATAGGCCACGGCGGAAAAACCGTGACCATAGGTCAAAAACCGTGACCATAGACCTATGGTCACCCTTTTCACTAGCTTTTCACCGTGACCATAGACCTTTTTTTTTTGTAGTGCATTATCTGAAGAACATCCTTATCATGAAAAACACATACCTCTAAAAATAATGGCTTTAGAGAAAGGGTGGTTTAAGATGGATAGAAGAATCCTTTATCAAACAATTTTTCCAAATATTTTTCACTACCCTCCAACAAATATCCAAAAAATCCGAACCTTTTATGAATTTATCTTAGTAGACACAGGATCAATTGAATTAACTCAAAATAAAGATCCGACCACAAAAGATACAATATTCTCAAAAATTAAGATTATGAAAGTAATAACATTATCAGAATGGGAAAACCCTCCCTTTCATTGTAAAAGTTTTACTAGAAAATTTGAACTACAGCACTATTCCTATTATGATTATATAGATGCCTGGTGGAACACTTTATATCTTTCCCCAAATCCCTACTCTTGGTTCATATGGTTCCGAAAAGGGATTTCTCTACAGTTTCCCAAATGGTTCCAGATATGGTTTTAAGAGTTTGGACCAATGGAAGCAATTTTTCCAAAAGAAGCTAGTATGGCTTATGAATAATTCAAAAATAAAACATCATTTCTGGATGGATATAAGCTAATTTCCTTCATTCCCACTATGGGAATATGCTGGATAATGACCTGGGAATATGATTCCGCAGGATATGAAGATACTCCAAGTGTACAATATTTAATTAGAAACATAAAAGTGAAATGGTGGAATAAATTCGACCTGAACCTAATTAGTAAAAGAGCAATTGATAATTGGATGACTATATCCCAAAAAAGAGCAGAACCACTAAGCCATAGTTTAGGGTTCGAAAAAATATCATTTGAAAAAGAAACTCACTTTCTAGCCCATAAAAAACAAATGATGGCGGCCCTTGCAGCGGCCACCTCAGAAGAAGAGATCCATAATTCTTTAAAAGTAATAAAACCAGAACCAACAGACGAAGATGAAGAAGTCCAGTCCAGCCCAGGACTGTACATACGAGATACCCAAGATCCATTTGAAGAGTAAAAAAAAAAAGAGTCCCGAAATCAGAAAACAGACACCTGTACAAAGTTAAAAGAGAAGGTGTCAAGACGATCTCAGAAAACTACAAAAGCACCTCATGCAGAAAGGAACAAAAGTCATCAGCAGGATTCCAACAGAATCACAGCAGAAAGAAGAAAACCCGCTATCAGTTTTCAGAAAACTAGAACAGAAGACATTAACTCAGAGACAGAACCTCTGAATCAGCCCACAGAAAGAGCAAACGGATTAGCAAAACTAAGGGTTAAAATGTAAAAGAATAAAGAGCTTAGCCCACTATAAAAGGGGAGGGGGGAGGGGGTTGTGAATCACCCGCAATTCTACACACATCCTCTCATACTCTTAAACACAAACACTTTTAAGCTTTCGTTGCAATCTTTGTATTTAAAAGTTTCATCCTTTGTATTTTGGTTCAAGCCTCTGATTTATAATACAAGTTCATATTACTCCATGATCAAGTGAGTATTAATATTTAGTTTATTATTGGTGTATTAGATTTTATTATCCTATTGACAGTACTTTTTAGTACTCTATTTCTTATTAATTTTTATTTTATTATTATTAATATGGTAATCTCAATAGTGTATATATATATATATATATATTGATGAGTTTGGAAAACTCCAAATTAAATTAGTGATGATCAAACATTATTAATATAATTAATTACAAAATTATTAATTTGATTTCAATTCATATATGTTAATTAAAATAATTTTGCTGTGCAGGTTTTGATTGGGCCAAAAAAAAAAAAGAAAAATTGTTGCAAGCCCAAATATGAATTTTACTTTTAGCCTTGGTTAAATTGTTTGGCTGAATCAATATTTTGTTAATGGGCCAGATTTTATTAATATTATTATTAGCCCAATTGAAATTTTAGTTGGAAACCCAAGGCTTGGTGCGAAACCAATGTTGAGAGAAAGCAAATGTTTTGCTTCATGCTTCCAACAGATCTCATTTCCATCATGTGGTGGATTTCAAATTCAATTAACTTGAATTAACTTGCATTGGAAACATGAGAGAGAATATGCAATTGATTTGATGGCCTCATTAATGTTACACGCCACTAAGAAAGAAAGGGGAGTGGGAATTAATTCAGCTTGATTTAATTTGCTCAAATCCATTACATGCCTTTCTCTCTAATCTCTCTTCTCTCTCATATCTCTTCTTCATTCGGTCACTTCACAGAGAAAGCATGGAAACTATGGCAAGCTACCAAAGAGAAGAAGAAGCAAGTAATAAGACCATTGTAATGATGTCAAGAAAAAGAAAACAAAATGTATGTTGTGGCTGAGATCTTCACCAAAATAAGGTAAGATTTGGTGAAGTAAGCTCATGCTCTTCATACCAAAAATGGTTGAAGAAGATTTCGGTCAGAGAAAGAAGATCTCAGAGAATGGCTCGACTCTGCTTTGTGTTGGTGCACGAAATTGTGATCTCTAGCAACGGCGCCAAAAACTTGGTACGCACGTTTATAATCTCAAATTCTTTTTCATAACTCCGATACAACTAACCAGCAAGTGCACTGGGTCATCCAAGTAATGAACCTTACGTGAGTAAAGGTCGATCCCACGGAGATTGTCTGCTTGAAGCAAGCTATGGTCATCTTGTAAATCTCAGTCAGGCGGATTCAAATGGTTATGGATATTTGATAATTAAAATATAATTAAAACATGAAATAAGATAGAGATACTTATGTAATTCATTGGTGAGAATTTCAGATAAGTGTATGGAGATGCTTTGCTCCTTCTGAATCTCTTCTTTCCTACTGCTTCCGTTCAATCGTTCATACTCCTTTCCAGGGCAAGCTGTATGTTGGGCATCACCGTTGTCAATGGCTACTTCCCGTCCTCTCAGTAAAAATGGTCCAAATGCGCTGTCACTGCATGGCTAATCATCTATCGGTTCTCGATCATGTTGGAATAGGATCCATTGATCCTTTTGCGTCTGTCACTACGCCCAACACTCGCGAGTTTGAAGCTTGTCACAATCATCCCTTCCCAGATCCTGTTTAGACTTTTCGGATCTCAGGAATGGCCGCCAATAATTCTAGCTTATACCACGAAGACTCCAATCTTTCAGAATGGAGGCTAAGAGATAAACGCTCAATCCAAGGTAGAACGGAAGTGGTTGTCAGGCACGCGTTCATATGTTGAGAATAGTGATGAGTGTCACGGATCATCACATTCATCATGTTGAAGTGCAAGCGAATATCTTAGAATAGAAATAAGCTTGAGTTGAATAAGAAAATAATAGTACTTTGCATTAATTCATGAGGAACAGCAGAGCTCCACACCTTAATCTATGGTGTATAGAAACTCTACCGTTGAAAATACATAAGTGATGAAGGTCCAGGTATGGCCGAATGGCCAGCCCCCTAAACATGATCTCTCAATGTAAAATTATTCAAAGACTAACCAGAGATATGAAATAAATCACTAAAAGTAGTTTTTATACTAAACTAGTAGCTAGGGTTACATAAGATAAGTAAATGATGTAGAATTCCACTTCCGGGCCCACTTGGTGTGTGCTTGGGCTGAGCATTGAGCTTTCATGTGTAGAGACTCTTTTTGGAGTTAAACGCCAGGTTGTAGCCTGTTTCTGGCGTTTAACTATGATTTGCAACCTGTTTCTGGCGTTTAACTCCAGAGTAGGGCAGGGAATTGGCGTTTGAACGCCAGTTTGCGTCCTCAAAACTCGTGCAAAGTATAGACTATTATATATTTCTGGAAAGCCCTGGATGTCTAGTTTCCAACCCAATTGAGAGCGCGCTAATTGGGTTTCTGTAGCTCCTGAAAATTCATTTCGAGTGCAGGGAGGTCAGAATCCAGCAGCATCTGCAGTCCTTCTTCAGCCTCTGAATCAGATTTTTGCTCAAGTCCCTCAATTTCAGCCAGAAATTCCTGAAATTACAGAAAAACATAAAAACTCATAGTAAAGTCCAGAAATGTGATTTTTATTTAAAAAATAATAAAAATATACTAAAAACTAGCTAAATCATACTAAAAACTATGTAAAAATAATACCAAAAAGCGTATAAATTATCCGCTCATCACAACACCAAACTTAAATTGTTGCTTGTCCCCAAGCAGCTGAAAATCAAATAGGATAAAAAGAAGAGAATATACTATAAATTCCAAAATATCAATGAAACTTAGCTCCAATTAGATGAGCGGGACTAGTAGCTTTTTGCCTCTGAACAGTTTTGGCATCTCACTTTATCCCTTGAAGTTCAGAATGATTGGCATCTATAGGAACTCAGAATTCAGATAGTATTATTGATTCTCCTAGTTCAGTATGTTGATTCTTGAACGCAGCTACTTTATGAGTCTTGGCCGTGGCCCTAAGCACTTTGTTTTCCAGTATTACCACCGGATACATAAATGCCACAGACACATAACTGGGTGAACCTTTTCAGATTGTGACTCAGCTTTGCTAGAGTTCCCAATTAGAGGTGTCCAGGGTTCTTAAGCACACTCTTTTTTTTTCTTTGGACCTCGACTTTAACCGCTCAGTCTCAAGCTTTTCACTTGATACCTTCATTCCACAAGCACATGGTTAGGGACAGCTTGGTTTAGCCGCTTAAGCCAGGATTTTATTCCTTTGGGCCCTCCTATCCACTGATGCTCAAAGCCTTGGATCTTTTTTACCCTTGCCTTTTGGTTTAAAGTGTTATTGGCTTTTTCTGCTTGCTTTTTCTTTTTCTTTCTCTCTTTTTTTGCCATTTTTTTCTGCAAGCTTTTGTATTCACTGCTTTTTCTTGCTTCAAGAATCAATTTTATGATTTTTCAGATTATCAATAACATTTATCCTTTTTCATTATTCTTTTAAGAGCCAACAATTTTAACATTCATAAACTACAAATTCAAAAGACATATGCACTGTTCAAGCATTCATTCAGAAAACAAAAAGTATTGCCACCATATCAAAATAATTGAACTAATTTCAAGGATGAATTCGAAATTCATGTAATTCTTGTTCTTTTGTAATTAAAACATTTTTCATTTAAGAAAGGTGATAGATTCATAGGACATTCATAGCTTTAAGACATAGACACTTAGACACTAGTGATCATGTAGTAAAGACACAAACATAAATAAAACATAAGGCTCAAAAACCGAAAAACAGAAAAATAAGAACAAGGAGATTAAGGAAAGGATCCACCTTAGTGAGGGTGGCGTCTTCTTCCTCTTGAAGAACCAATGGTGTTCTTGAGCTCCTCTATGTCTCTTCCTTGTCTTTGTTGCTCCTCCCTCATAGATCTTTGATCTTCTCTAATCTCATGGAGAATGATGGAGTACTCTTGGTGTTCCATCCTTAGTTGTCCCATGTTGGAACTTAATTCTCCTAGGGAGGTATTGATTTGCTCCCAATAGTTTTGTGGAGGAAAGTGCTCTTGAGGTCCATGATCTCTTGTTTGCTCCATCCTTTTCTTAGTGATGGGCTTGTCCTCATCAATGAGGATATCTCCCTCTATGTCAATCCTAGCCGAATTGCAGAGGTGGCAAATGAGGTGAGGAAAGGCTAACCATGCCAAAGTGGAGCACTTGTCAGCCACCTTGTAGAGTTCTTGAGGTATAATCTCATGAACTTCCACTTCCTCCTCAATCATGATACTATGAATCATGATGGCCCGATCCACAATTACTTTGGATCGGTTGCTAGTAGGAATGATAGAGCGTTGGATGAACTCCAACCATCCTCTAACTACAGGCTTAAGGTCTGGTCTTCTCAATTGAACCGGGTTACCTCTTGAGTCAACTTTCCATTGAGCTCCTTCCACACATATGTCCATGAGGACTTGGTCCAATCTTTGATCAAAGTTGACCCTTCTAGTGTAGGGGCGTGCGTTTTCTTGCATCATTGGCAAGTTGAACGCCAACCTTACATTTTTCGAACTGAAATCTAAGTATTTCTCCCGAACCATTGTAAGCCAATTCTTTGGATTCGGGTTCATACTTTGATCATGGTTCCTAGTGATCCATGCGTTTGCATGAACTCTTGAACCATTAAGATTCCGACTTGTTGAATAGGATTGGAGAGTACTTCCCATCCTCTTCTTCTAATCTCTTATCGGATCTCCGGATACTCGCTCTTTTTGAGCTTAAAAGGGACCTCAGACATCACCTTTTTCTTGGCAACAACTTCATAGAAGTGGTCTTGATGGACCTTTGAGATGAATCTCTCCATCTCCCATGACTCAGAGGTGGAAGCAATTGCCTTCCCTTTCCTCTTTCTTGAGGTTTCTCTGGCCTTAGGTGCCATTAATGGTTATGGAAAAACAAAAAACAATGCTTTTACCACACCAAACTTAAAAGGTTTGCTCGTCCTCGAGCAAAGAAAGAAAGAAAGTAGTAGAAGAAGAAGAAAATGGAGGAGATAGAGTGAGAGAGTGTATTCGGCCAAGGGGGAAGTAGTGTTTGTGATGTGTGAAAATGGAGTAGTGTTAAGGGGTTTATATAGGGGTGGGGGGAGGGTAGGCTTCGGCCATTAGGGTTGGGTTTGGGAGGGAAAAGAGTTTGAATTTTGGAGGTAGGTGGAGTTTATGGGGAAGAGTGGATGGATGTGAGTGGTTAAGGGTATTTGGGGAAGAGGTATGGAGGTGATTGGTGAAGGGTATTTGGGGGAGAGTGTTATGAAAAGGTGTGAAGAGGAGAGAAGAAGAGGTGGGATAGGTGAAGATCATGTGGGGTCCACAGATCTAGAGGGGTCAAGGACTTAGCATCCCTGCTCCATTTAGGCGTGCAAAACGCCCTTAGAATGCATGTCTGGCATTAAACGCCAGCTTGCTGCTTGTTTCTGGCGTTTAACGCTAGCTTTTCTCCCATTCTTGGCGTTAAACGCCAATTCCATGCTCTGTTCTGGCGTTAAACGCCAGTCTGGTGCTTGTTTCTGGCGTTTAACGCCAGCTTGATGCTTCTTTCTGGTGTTAAACGCCAGTTTGATGCTTCTTACTGGCGTTTAAACGCCAGTAAGCTCTTCCTCCAGGGTGAGCTATTTTTAATGATGTTTTTCATTCTGTTTTTGATTTTTCAGTTGTTTTTGTGACTTCACATGATCATCAACCTAAAGAAAACATAAAATAGCAATGGAAAATAAATAGATATAATTAAATAACATTGGGTTGCCTCCCAACAAGCGCTTCTTTAATGTCAATAGCTTGACAGTGAGCTCTCATGGAGCCTCACAGAAAATCAGAGTAATGTTGGGGCCCTCAACACCAAACTTAGAGTTTGGTTGTGGCCTCCCAACACCAAACTTAGAGTTTGAATGTGGGGGTTTTGTTTGACTCTGTTCTAAGAGAAGCTTCTCATGCTTTATCTCCATGGTTACAGAAGGAGAACCTTGAGTCTTAAATACAAGGTAGTCCTCATTCAACTGAAGGACCAACTCTCCTTTGTCAACATCAATCACAGTTTTTGCTGTGGCCAGGAAGGGTCTGCCAAGGATGATGGATTCATCCTCATCCTTCCCAGTGTTTAGGATTATGAAATCAGCAGGGATGTAAAGGCTTTCAACCTTCACTAGCACGTCCTCTACTAGTCCATAAGCATGTTTCATGGATTTATCTACCATCTCTAGTGAGATTCTTGCAGCTTGTACCTCAAAAATTCCCAGTTTCTCTATTACAGAGAGGGGCATAAGGTTTATCCCTGACCCCAGGTCACATAAAGCCTTCTCAAAGGTCATGGTGCCTATGGTACAAGGTATGAAGAATTTTTTGGGATCCGGTTTCTTCTGAGGTAATGTCTGCCTCATTAATGCATTCAGTTCATTGGTGAACAAGGAGGGTTCATCCTCCCAAGTCTCAGTACTAAATAACTTGGCATTCAGCTTCATGATTGCTCTTAGATACTTAGCAACTTGCTCTTCAGTGATGTCTTCATCCTCTTCAGAGGAAGAGTATTCATCAGAGCTCATGAATGGCAGAAGGACGTTCAATGGAATCTCTAGGGTCTCTGTATGAGCCTCAAATTCCTTTGGTTCCTCAAATGGGAACTCCTTTTTGTCCAAAGGACGTCCCATGAGGGCTTCCTCACTGGGATTCACGTCCTCCTCCTCCTCTGGGCATTTGGCCACACCAAGTAAGGTTATGGCCTTGCACTCTCTCTTGGGAGTTTCTTCTGTATTGCTTGGGAGAGTACTGGGAGGAGTGTCAGTAATCTTCTTACTCAGCTGACCCACCTGTGCCTCCAAATTTCTAATGGAGGACCTTGTTTCATTCATGAAACTTAGTGTGGTCTTGGATAGATCAGAGACTATGGTTGCCAGGCCAGAATGGCTCTGTTCTGAATTCTCTGTCTGTTGCTGAGAAGATGATGGAAAAGGCTTGCTATTGCTAAACCTATTTCTTCCACCATTATTATTGAAGCCTTGTTGAGGCTTCTGTTGGTCCTTCCATGAGAAATTTGGATGATTTCTCCATGAAGGATTATAGGTGTTTCCATAGGGTTCTCCCATGTAATTCATCTCTGCTATTGCAGGGTTCTCAGGATCATAGGCTTCTTCTTCAGAAGATGCTTCTTTAGTACTGTTGGATGCAGCTTGCAATCCATTCAAACTCTGAGAAATCATATTGACTTACTGAGTCAATATTTTTTTCTGAGCCAATATTGCATTCAGAGTGTCAATTTCAAAAACCCCCTTCTTCTGAGGCGTCCCATTGTTCACAGGATTCCTCTCAGAGGTGTACATGAACTGGTTATTTGCAACCATTTCAATGAGTTCCTGAGCTTCTGCAGGGGTTTTCACGTGAAGAGATCCTCCTGCAAAATGGTCCAATGACATTTTTGACAACTCAGACAGACCATCATAGAATATACTTATGATGCTCCATTCTGGAAGCATATCAGTAGGACACCTTTTGATTAGTTGCTTGTATCTTTTCCAAGCTTCATAGAGGGATTCTCCTTCCTTCTGTCTGAAGGTTTGGATTTCCACTCTAAGCTTGATCATCTTTTGAGGTGGAAAGAATTTGGCCAGGAAAGCACTGACCAGCTTATCCCAAGAGTTCAGGCTTTCCTTAGGTTGTGAATCCAACCATGTTCTAGCTCTGTCTCTTACAGCAAAAAGGAAAAGCATAAGCCTGTAGACCTCGGGATCAACTCCATTGGTCTTGACAGTGTCACAGATTTGCAAGAATTCAGCTAAAAACTGATGAGGATCTTCCATTGGAAGTCCATGAAACTTGCAATTATGCTGCATTAGAGAAACTAATTGAGGCTTAAGCTCAAAGTTGTTTACTCCAATGGCAGAAATTGAGATGCTTCTTCCATAAAAGTCAGCAGAGGGTGCAATAAAGTCACCAAGCATCTTTCTTGCATTGTTGGCATTGTTGTTATTTTCGGCTGCCATGTCTTCTTCTTTTTCAAAAATTTCTGTTAGGTCCTCTCCAGAGTATTGTGCCTTAGCTTCTCTTAGCTTCCCCTTTAGAGTCCTTTCAGGTTCCGGATCAGCTTCAACAAGAATGTTCTTATCCTTGCTCCTACTCATATGAAAAAGAAGAGAATAGAAAATAATAGGAATCCTCTATGTCACAGTATAGAGATTCTCTTTGTGAGTAGAAGAAGAGAAGAATATAATTCGAACACAGAGAGTGAGAGAGGGTTCAAATTTTTGAGTGGGAGAGGAGTGTTAGTAAATAAATAAATAAATAGAAGGAGATGAGAGAGAGAAGAATTTGAAAATTAAATAAAGTAAAAGGAAAATATTTTTATTTTTATTTTAAAATGTAGTTAGAATTCGAAAATCAAAAAGAAAAACAAAATAATTTTGAAAATTAAATAAATTACTAAATTAAAAATATTTTTTTTAAAAATGGTTAGTGATTTTCAAAAATCAGAGAGAGAAAAGTAGTTAGATAGTTTTGAAAAAGATAAGAATTTTAAAATCAAACAAAAAGTTAAGTGGTTAATTGAAAAAGATTTTGAAAATCAAATTTGAAGAAATAAGAAGTTAGAAAAGATTTTGAAATTAAGTTTTGAAAAAGATTTGATTTTGAAAATTAAAGTTGATTACTTGATTAACAAGAAACTAAAAGATATGATTTTAAAATTTAAAGATTGACCCTTTCTTAATAAGCAAGTAACAAACTTTAAAATTTTTGAACCAATCACATTGATTGTTAGTAAAGATTTTGAAATTATGAAATGAAATTAAGAAAAAAGATTTTGAAAATCATTTTTAAAAGTTTTCGAAAATATATATAAAAAAAATGAGAAAGATTTGATTTTTGAAAAGGTTTTGAAAAGATAAGATTTTTAAATTGAAAATTTGATTTGACTCAAAAGAAACAACTAGATTTTAAAATTTTTTAAAAAAGTCAACTCAAATATTCGAATTTTATGAGAAGAATAAGGGAAAGATATATTTTTTTTTGAATTTTTAATGAAGAAAGAGAAAAACACAAAAAATACACAAGACATAAAAATTATGAATCAAAACAAGAAAAATATGCAAGAACACTTTGAATGTCAAGATGAACACCAAGAACACTTTGAAGATCAAGATGAACACCAAGAACTTATTTTTGAAAATTTTTAAGAAAAGATACACATGCAAGACACCAAACTTAGAAATTTTTAATGTTAAGACACTAACAAATTGAAAATGCATATGAGAAACAGGAAAAGATGCAAAACATGAAAATGCAAATATCAAACAAGGGAAATCATCAAGAACAACTTGAAGATTATGATGAACACCATGCATGAATTTTTCAAAAATTTTTAGTGAAAATTAAAAATATGCAATTGACACCAAACTTAAAAATTGACACAAGACTCAAACAAGAAACATCACATTTTTGTTTTTAATGATTTTATTATTTTTTTGTAATTTTTTGAAAATTAATTGGAAGAGAAAAATAAGGATTTCAAAATTTCTAATGAGAATTCTAGGAATCATGTAATGTTAGCCTAAAACTCCGGTCCAGGAATTAGACATGGCTTACTAGCCAGCCAAGCTTTCAGTGAAAGCTTCAGTCTAAAACACTAGACATGGCCAATGGCCAGCCAAGCTTCAGCAGAACATTACATACAACAGCTAATTAGCTGAGAAAGACAAAGAAGCTCTTCTAAAGATAGTTGAAACCTCGGTCCAAAAGATTAGACATGGCTTAACAGCCAGCCAGGATTCAACACATCACATGAAACTTTAGAATCCATTCTTTAGTACTCTATTTCTTATTAATTTTAATTTTATTATTATTAATATGGTTATCTCAATATATATATATATATATATATATATATTGATGAGTTTGGAAAACTCCAAATTAAATTAGTGATGATCAAACATTATTAATATAATTAATTACAAAATTATTAATTTGATTTCAATTCATATATGTTAATTAAAATAATTTTGCTGTGCAGGTTTTGATTGGGCCGAAAAGAAAAGAAAAATTGTTGCAAGCCCAAATATGAATTTTACTTTTAGCCTTGGTTAAATTGTTTGGCTGAATCAATATTTTGTTAATGGGCCAGATTTTATTAATACTATTATTAGCCCAATTGAAATTTTAGTTGGAAACCCAAGGCTTGGTCCGAAACCAATGTTGAGAGAAAGCAAATGTTTTGCTTCATGCTTCCAACGGATCTCATTTCCATCATGTGGTGGATTTCAAATTCAATTAACTTGAATTAACTTGCATTGGAAACATGAGAGAGAATATGCAATTGATTTGATGGCCTCATTAATGTTACACGCCACTAAGAAAGAAAGGGGATTAGGAATTAATTCAGCTTGATTTAATTTGCTCAAACCCATTACATGCCTTAAAAATTGATTTAATTTGCTCAACGTAGTCATTAGGCGACAGCTTAAGTGTGTACCTTTTGGGTCTCTGATCCACGGACCAAGTCCGTGAGATTAGAACCTTCGTGGTATAGGCTAGAACCAATTGGCAGCATTCCTGGGATCCGGAAAGTCTAAACCTTGTTTGTGGTATTCCGAATAGGATTTAGGAAGGGATGACTGTGACAAGCTTCAAACTCGCGAATGTTGGGCGCAGTGACAGTGTGCAAAAGGATAGAGAGATCCTATTCCGAATCTAGTAGAACCGACAGATGATTAGCCGTGCGGTAGCTGTACCTGGTATTTTTCATCCGAGACGAGAAATCCAATAGTTGATTAGCCGTGTAAACATCGTACTTGGTATTTTTCATCTGAGAGGATCATACAGCTTGCCATTGAAGGAAGTGATGGATGCGGAATACCATCAGTAAGGAATTTCACAAGATTTTCGCGTTGCAAGAATAGCCCTCAACCGACAAATAATCCGCAGCTCAAATTTCGAAGGAATTGGTTGTCACAAGTTCAACCCAAATAAAAATAACCGAAGTATTCAAACCTCGGGTTGTCTCACAACGAATGGGCAAACATGTGCTTCAACATTGGTTAGAATTCCGGGGTTGCAAGTCATGAGCAAGAAATTAAACTAAGAATCCTAACAAGCAAGTAATCTTTAAGTGCAAGAAACTAATTCAAGTGACTAAAGCAAGATGTGAGCAATTCCAAACTAATAAGATAACATCCAATATAATTCTATTCTAAGACTAACCAAATAACTATGACTAAGACAAAGCAATTAGGATTTTTGGGTTTTCAAATATGAATGATAAAGCAACTCTTGGCTAGACATGGGAATTGGGGTCACTATCCTTGTCTAATAACCATATCTTGACAATTATGAGGAACCAAACTCATTAAGTCTACTTCTATACTTGAAGTATGTTAAATGGTTTAGTCAACATCAACCCATAAGGTCCAACCTAACTACTAATTGACTTAGTAGTAGGCTAGTGTCAATGGCTATCAAATTGACTACTAAGGGTTCCCAAATCATCAAATCTATTAGACCTAATGACTCAAGTTTACCCAATTTTCTTACCGTAGGCCAAGAGTAAAGAGAACTACTCCATAATCAAAGGAAACATTTCATCAAACACATGGTGAGCATTACTAAAAGACATATTAAAATTGCAATTAAATTGAAATCAACAAGTACCCACTAACAATTATCAACATACAATCACTCAACCAACACAACTAACCATGAAAATCATCAATGTAACATTAACAATTCAAGATTCACAAGATTCATGAAATTTGTGTAAAATGACAATTGACAAGAAAACATAAAACTAACACAAGATCTAAACAAAATTATGCTAAGAAATTCAAATTAAACAATCAAAACTAGTAATTAGTAAGATCCAATTCAGAATTCAACAAGGGAAGATCAAATCAAACTAGATCTAGAGAGGAACAAGGGTTTCTCTCTCTAGAAGAACAAAAACCAAAAACTAACTAAAAATTGTGTCTAAGTGTGTATGAATGATCCCCCCTTTCCCCTAGCATTCTTGGGTCTTTTCCATGCAGAACCAGCTTGAATTTGGGCCTCTTGAGCCTCAGAAATTGCCAGGCACGATTTCCTTTAATGAGGTCACGTGCAGTGATGGGCTAGAATCGTTGTCGGTCTAGATTTTCTTCCTAAAGAAAGGAATTACTTCATTGTTAGCATAGCTCCAAACCAACAAACAACTCTCACATCAAATTAAAATATGGTTTTGTCACATGTACAAACCCCAATGAAAATTAACCGAAGTATTTAGACTCTGGGTCATCTCACAAGGAATTGCAATGAAATGCTTAATTATTGGCTTAGAGGATGTAAGGGGGTTTGATTTTCAATTGACAAGAAAATAAATGACAAGAAAGTAAACAACAAGAACTAATAAAAGAAAGGAAAGAACTCTTAGCTAGACATAGGTAATTGAGATCACCATCCCTGTCTACATACTAAATATTGATAATTATGAGAGGCCAACCTATTAAGTTTACTTCCAAAAGCCTTAAGTACGTAGTATCTACTCCTAGGCATGAAGTACATCAAATAGGCTTGATCATATCAACCCATAAGTCCCAACCTACCTACTAATTAGATTAGTAGTGGGTTGGCGTTAATGAGTATCAAATTGATCACCAAGGGTTCTCAAATCACCAAGTCATAGGTCACTCAATTCCCTTAGCCTAGGCCAAGAGTCAAGAAAACTACTCAAAAACTAAAGGAAACATTTTAACAAACACCTAGTGTGCAAGGGAAGTAAGCATCATAAAATGCAAGAATTAAGGAAACCCATAACTAACATAAGTAAGAAATCAATAATAGCAATCAAGATCAACATAAAAAGAGATATGGAAATATAAAATTGCATTAAGAGAAATCAAGATCCAACAATTGTTCATCAACATAAGAGAGCAAAATAAGAAATTAACAAGTAAAACTAGAAGAGCAAAGACAATAGAACACTAAAATATAATGAGAATTAAAATCAAAACAAGAATTGAAAGAGAAATTTGAGAGTGATTGACCTAACTTTACCCTAATTACTATCCTAAATCTAGAGAGAGGAGAGAGCCTCTCTCTCTAGAATTCTACCCTAAAACATGATGAAAACTAAACTATGACTACTTGGTTCATTCCCCCTTCAATCCTTGGGTTTAATAGCATCAGAAATGAGTTGGGTTGGGCCCAAAGTGCTTCAGAAATCGCTGGGGGCGATTTCACTTTAGTGGGCCACGAGCAGCATCGGTGCGCACGTGTACATGGCGCGTGCACGCCCCTAAACGCAAAGCAACATATGGCAAATTTTATATCATTTTGAAGCTCCGGATGTTAGCTTTCCAACACAACTGGAACCGCCTCATTTGGACTTCTGTAGCTCAAGTTATGGTCAATTGAGTGTGAAGAGGTCTAGCTTGACAGCTTTACGGTTCCTTCATTTCTTCATGAGTTCTCCCACTTTGCATGCTTTTCTCCTCACTTCTTCCCTCCAATACTTGCCTTATGAACCTGAAATCACTCAACAAACACATCAAGGCATCGAATGGAATTAAAGTGAATTAAAATCACTAATTTTAGGGCCTAAAAAGCATGTTTTCACATTTAAGCGCAAATCAAGGGAGAATTGCAAAACCATGCTATTTCATTGAATAAATGTGAGAAAATGTGATAGAATCCCCCAAAATAAGCACAAGATAAACCACAAAATCGGAGTTTATCAAATCTCCCCACACTTAAACCAAGCATGTCCTCATGCTAAGAATAAAGAAGGACAAGAAAAGGGGTATGAACATTTATTCAATGCAAATAAACTATATGCACCTATCAATATGAATGCAACTAAATGTAAAATGATTCTGCCTACTTGGTCAAAAGCAAATTAATCTCCAAGAGCATGTATGAACAAGTGGGGCAAAGGTCATTTGATGACTCACAAACTCTACCAATTCAAATATCAAAATGAAGTATAAATAGACTTGCAAGAAGAAAGCAAATGAAAGCCGGGAACAAGGAATTGAGCATCAAACCCTCACCGAAAGTGTATCCGCTCTAGTCGCTCAAGTGTATAGGGTTGATTCACTCAATTCTCTTCTACTCATATTTTCCAAGATTTGTTTTTCATCTAACAATCAACAATTATTCAATGCATGCATACATCCATCATGAGGACTTATTCATAGGTTGTAATGGGGCTAGGGTAAAGGTAAGGATGCATATGGTCAAGTGAGCTTGAAATTTGTATCTTTGATTAGCCTAAGCTCTCACCTAACACATGTAACAACCTATACAATTCTAATACATAACCTAGCTACCCATGATTCCCACTTTTTTCACATACTCATGCATTCTCTTTAATTAACATTCCATATGCCTTGATTATTATTGAACTTTACTTTGGAACATTTTTATCCCCTTTTTATTGTATTCTTTTTCTATATATTTTTCTTTTTCTTTTTCTATATTTTTTTTCTTTTTATATATATATTTTTTTCTACATTTGTTTTTGAAAAATATATACAAACATATCAATGCATATGGTTTTACATATGGTGCATGAATATGTACCTAATTCCTAATATTTTTAACAAAAATAAAAATTACACTTTTACCTCAACCAATGTTCCAAGTTTTCCATTACCCAAATGATACACACTCTCACTAGCCTAAACTAATCAAAGATCCAAATTAAAGGACATTTATTATTTTTCACTTAGAGGTAGTGATGTACTATAATTAATAACAAAAGGGATTCAATAGGCTCAAATTTGGCTAACAATGGTTGATGAAAGGTAGGCTATTTGGGTAAGTGAGCTATATGAAATGATGGCCTCAATCATATAAATGTATGTATACATGGAATAATGGACATATAGAATCAAACAAATCAAAGATTACAATCATAGAAAGAGAATAATGCACACAAGAATGAAAAAATAAGTGGTTATAAGATGTAACCACACAATTAGGCTCAAAACTCACATGCTTGTGTTCTTAGCTCAAAAATCATGTTCCAAAGTAAATTCCTCAAGCAAGTTCAACACAAAAAAAAAATTTCAAATTGGTAGGGTGCCCTAGAACAATTTTTTCTTGGAAAAGAAATCATCACCCTAACCAAGTAGTCCTAACGTAAAAAGAAGTGGTAAAATATGTACAAATTTTAACTATCATGCAATCTGTCATGCAATGCAACAACTAACTAGCAAAGGAAATCAAGAATTGGTGTTGAAAGAAAGAAATTGTCACCCATGGAGATCGGTCGGACGACCTCCCCACACTTAGAAATTTGTACCGTCCTCGGTGCATACAAAGAAGAGCAATGTGGATGGGTTGCTACAATTGATGAGCTCCTTCAAAAGGTTGTACGGGTGAACTTATTTGTTGCTCCATTTAAAAGCTTTTCCATCCCTTTCCTTCTTGGTGGCCAACCTAAAAGGAAAGAGAAAGAAAGAAAATTAAGCCTACAACAAAGATATCAAAGCAATAAAACATAGGCGGGGGCGAATGCCAAATAAGAGTAAGGTTCTCACCACATGTTAGCTACGCATGTAAGTGAGAAAACAATATAGGCAAAGGGCATATCCATTAATACTTGATGCAAGAAGAAAGTCAAAGCATAAGTACATGAAGAGCATGTCGAGCATCAAGTTCAAACAACAATTAACACAAACAAGATTAGTGATAAGCATGAGAGCATTTGGTCCCATCCTAACTCAATGATGATGAGGTATAAAAACAAGGAATCATGAGTTAGGAAGGACTAAAAGCACTAATCTTGTGTGTAGAGTGAATATTACAATTAATGCCAAACAAGTCACAAAGCACCAAGATTAACCAAGAAATTCTCAACAATTGAATATAAGAATCCAACACCATTATTAAAATAAGAAACTTAGAGAATAAAATAAGAACAAGCTATAAAAATAAAATTAAAATGTAATGAATGATAATATGCAAATGCAACATATAAAAGAAGATGAAAATAAGAAAAATAAAGAGTGAAAATTTTGAAAAGAAAGTAAGAAAGGAAGAAAGAAGAAGAAAAAAAGAAAGAGGAAGAAACTAGAAGGAAAAGAAGAGAAGAAGGGAAAAAGAAAACAGGGCAGAACAGGGGAAAAACAGGGCGCGGAGGGTGATGCATACGCGTCACGCACGCGTGCGCGTGGGTAGGCAGGCGAGACAGGCGACGCGGACACGCATAGCACACATACGTGTGGATGTGAAGTTGGCGACCGATGCGGACGCGTCATGTACGCTTACGAGTCAGGTAGCGGGCACAGAATATGCACAACTTTGGCACAATTCTCTGGTTTTTGTACCAGGAGTGTGAGATGCACAACCGGCGCGCGCGCATAGTGCGCTCGCGTGCAGATGCCATTTTTTTTTTCAAAAACAGGGCACTCCCTTAATCTATAAGCATTCTAAAACAATCAAAAATCAAATTTAACAACAAATCTTTTTAGTTTTGAAAAATTTTCAAACATACTAAAAACAAAACTTATACTACAAGTAAAATGCAATTCAACAATAACTAGACTAATCAAAAAAAGCATGAATGCAACAAACAACCTATCAATAAAAGCAAAATGCATAAGAGTATAGAAAATAAGAAGAACTACCTACAATGGCAACTCCAATCACTTATTAACCAAATCTAAAAGAGAGTGGAAAGAGTTTACCATGGTGGGGTGTCTCCTACCTAGCACTTTTAGTTTAAGTCCTTAAGTTAGACATTTGGGAAGCTCCTTGTTATGGTGGCTTGTGCTTGAATTCATCTTGGAACCTCCACCAATGCTTGGACTTCAAGTAAGCTCCAAAATTCAAAACCAATGGCACCAAGCTTTGATGAAGTTCCACACAAGCTAAGGGCTTCCAAAATTGATCTTCATCTATTCCCGGATCCCAAATCTTGTTTCTACACCCATCTTCAAGTTGATCATCACAATTCCAATTGGGTGAGAAGTGATCCGAATTCTCAAGTAAATACCAAAGCATCTTCCTAGACCCCTTTAGTTGAGAACTATACCAACCATTGCACTTAGACTTTGAGTTTCCAACCATAAGGAACCTTGATTGGCATTTCCACCCACTAATAAATTCTCTTTTACTCTTGACTCCACAAAGAGCTCTAAGTTGCCCATCCGTCTCAAGCAAACCATATTCAAGTGAGAAATTAAAGCTTAGGGATAAGAATTTTACCCACTTGAATGTTATGTTGGATGATGACTTAGGAAGGGGTGGTCCTAATGATCTTGCAAGCTCCACTCCCTTGTGCTCTTCCTTAACTTTCTCCACCTCCTTATAACTTTCCTCAACTTCAACCTCTTCCTCTTGGTGGCTTGCTTCCATTTCAATTTCCTCTTCATTGCTCACCAAAGGCATGAGAGGTTGTGCATCTTCTTCTTTGACCTCAAATTCAAGCCCAATGGGAGAGGATTCAATTGTACATAAGAATTCCTCAATGATTGAATCCATCTCTTGGTCAACCTCTTCAAAGTCTAAACCCATGATATGTCTTGGAGGTTGTACACCCTCCTCAACATCAATGTCAAGCTTCTTGGAAGAGGGCTCTCTAATTCTACATTCCCATGGACTTCCTACATCTCCTAGGTCTTCAACCACTTCTTCCGGCTCAATTGTCTTAACTTCCTCCCCTTATGACAATTCTTGCTTTAACTCCTCTTCTTCACCTTGAAGCTCTAAACCCACTCCCTCACTATGCTCCTTAATTTCTTCTCCACATTCGTCAATGGGAGTGCCTTGATCACATAGGCTTAGGCGGGAGGAGACCATGTTGCGAACGGTTTCTGCTATGGTAGCTATCTTGGCTTCTAACTCTTTGAACTCCTTTTGGTTCTATTCTTGCCTTTGAATATAAGAACTAACACATTCTTGAAGAGGATCATCCATTGGAGGTGGTGTGGAAAAAGAAGGTTCATTGTTTGGGGAGGAGGTTTCATAATTGGAAGTTAGTTCATCTTGATAAGGGCATGGAGGTGGTGTATATTGAGGTGTATATTGAGGTCATTCTTGAGAGTAATTGTGTTGAAATGGTGATGGTTCCATGTGTGGTTCATATGGTTCATAAGGTGGTTGGTATGGTGGATAAAAATTAGGATCATAATGAGGTTTTTGGTGGTAGGGGACTTGTGAGTAAGGTGGTTCAAAGTCATGTTGAAGGGGTGGTTCATAGGTATGTGGTAGTGGTTGTTGACAATCACAATAAGGGCCACCACATCCATTAAATTGATATGCATTAGGATTAGAATTATACCCATAAGAAACTGGAGGAGGTTGTTGCTAATAAGGTTGATCAATCCCTTGAGGCTCCTCCCATGTTTGATTCTCGAATCCTTGATGCACATCCCCATTGAAGCTTCTATTCCCTACAACATAATTTGAACCAAACTCATAGCCAAAGTGAGGATGAGAATTCATGATAGCAAATAAAAACAAAAGCTACAAAGAATAAGCAACAAATCCTAAAGCTAAAAAAAACTAACAAATAAGCAAAAGACAAATATATTCATAATATTCACACTAGCCAATAATATAACACCATTGCAACTCCCTGGCAACGGCGCCATTTTGATGGGTGCCCAAGGATGTATCGGTAAAGATTTTCCTTAATAAAATTGCGTGTGCGCCCCTAAACGCGAAGCAACAAATGGAAAATTTTATATTATTTCGAAGCCCCGGATGTTAGCTTTTCAACGAAACTGAAACCGCCTCATTTGGACCTCTGTAGCTCAAGTTATGGTCGATTGAGTGCGAAGAGGTCAGGCTTGACAGCTTTACGGTTCCTTCATTTCTTCATGAGTTCTCCCACTTTGCATGCTTTTCTCCTCACTTCTTCCATCCAATACTTGCCTTATGAACCTGAAATCACTCAACAAACACATCAAGGCATCGAATGGAATTAAAATGAATTAAAATCACCAATTTTAGGGCCTAAAAAGCATGTCTTCACATTTAAGCGCAAATCAAGGGAGAATTGCAAAACCATGCTATTTCATTGAATAAATGTGAAAAAAGGTGATAAAATCCCCCAAAATAAACACAAGATAAACCACAAAATCGGGGTTTATCATGCAGCTTGTCGCGCGTACACGCCATGCGTGCGTACGCGCCGATTGATTTTGTGATCCATGCGTGCGCGCCATGTACGCGTGCACACCGCTGTGGATTTCTCCAATCTGCGCGGATGCGCCGATCTTTGTGCGTCGCTTCCAGCTATCCACACCTATGCGTGCGTGCAAGGTGCGCGTGCGCGCCCCTGCTGAAGTTCCCAAAAATCCAAATCTTCATGTTCCTTTCTCTTGTGCATGCTTTCTTTCTCTCTTCTATGCCATTCTTGCCCTATAGATTCTGAAATCACTTGACAAACATGTCACGGTATCGAATGGTAATAAAAGAGGATTAAAATATAGCAATTTTAAGGCAAAAGAAGCATGTTTTCCATCATGAAGCAATATTAGGAAGAGAACACAAAACCATGCAATTCTTGTGAATAAGTGTGAAAAATATTGACAAAACCCCCCAAATTCTACATAATATAAACCACAAAATTGGGGTTTATCAAATCTCCCCACACTTAAACCAAGCATGTCCTCATGCTTAAGAATAAAAAGACCAAAGATCATGGTAAGAAAGGGTTTATTAAGTGCAAATTTCCTAAAATGCATGCAACTAATGTAAAATCATCTATCTACTTGGTCAAGGGTAAATCTATCATCCAAGAACACATATGAGCATATGGGGTGAAAATAACATGTAGTTCATAAATCCTACCAATTTGAACATTACTATGAAGTGCATATAACTTGCTAGATGAACGCTTGTGAAAGCCGGGAACAAGGAGTTGAGCATCAAACCCTCACCGGAAGTGTATCCGCTCTATTCGCTCAAGTGTATAGGGTTCGTCACTCAATCCTCTCCTAATCATACTTTCCAAGATTTGTCTTTCATCTAACAATCAACAATTACTTAATGCATGCTTACAAGTATCATGAGGTCTTATTCATGGGTTGTAATGGGCTAGGGTGAAAGTAAGGATGTCTATGATCAAGTGAGCTTAAAATTTGAATCCTTGATTAACCTAAGATCCCACTAGACACATAGAACAACCTATACAACTATAATACAATACCTAGCTACCCATGCGTTTCACTTTTTTGCATACTCATGCATTCTTTTCAATTCACATCCCATATGCATTGTTATTATTACTTTGTCTTGGGGCATTTTTGTCCCCTTTTTATTGTTTTCTTTTCCATACTTTTATTTCTTCTATTTTTCTATTTCTTTTTCTTACATTCTTTTTCTTTCATCCTCATATTTACATATACGATTTTTCTTTTTGGTCCCCTTTTTCTTGGGGTTTCATGTACAAAAGTTTCAATGCATATGGTTCAATCATTCAATACATAAGTATGTTCCCAATTCCCAAAATCTCTGATTAACTACAAATACACACCTTTATATCTACCCAAGTTCCCAAGTACACCCTCCCATTTAAATGATACACACCTTCACTTACCTAAGCTAATCAAGGATTCAAATCTAGGGACATTTATTGTTTTTCACTTAGGGTTGTTGATGTGCTCAATTAAGAACAAAAAGGGTTTATCATGGGCTCAAAATTGGTTAGCAATGGTAGATAAAAGGGTTAAGGCCATTTGGGAAAAGTGACTATTGAAATGATGGCCTCAATCATGTAAATGCATTCATACACAAAGTAATGGACATATAGAATCAGACAAAGCAAGTATTATAATCATAGAGAGAGAATAATGCACACAAGAATGGGAAATAGTGGTTAGAAGATATAACCACACAATAGGCTCAAACCTCACATGCTTGTGTTCTTAGCTCAATCACTATGTTCCAAAATACATTCTTGAAGCAAGTTTACAAAAATATTTTTTTTTCAAAATTGGTAGGGTACCCCAAAATTACAGTTTCTTGGGGAAGAAGTCATTATTTTGACCAAGTAATTCTATAGAGACTAACTATCATGCAAAGGGTATTTACAAGTAAGACTAACTACAAATGCAATGTACTAACTACTAAGCAAAAGATAAATCCATGGGTGTTGAAGGAAAGAGATTGTTACCCATAGAGATCGGTCCAACGACCTCCCCACACTTAGAATTTAGCATGGTCCTCCGTGCTACCAACAATGCGCAAAGGACAGTCGGGACCGGAGCCTTTACTATCCCCTTCATCAGAGCTCCCATCACTCGGGTTTGAGGTAGATGTGAATATTTTGGGTTCCTCCATGCTAGGGGTAACACAACGCAGAAACTTCTTGATGTAAGTGTATCGGCGTTGGTTGCGCCGCTCCTATCTATCAATCTTCCAGTGTAGATCTTCTATCCTTTGATGGGTGGATCTTTGTCGTGGTGGTGACAATGAGGTGGAAGGAATAGTAGATGGGAGGGCTATATCAAGGCTTGGGTTGTTCCTAGGAAGATGTAAGTATTTCCCGCTTGGGACCACATCGCCCTTAGCCGGAATTATAGCCTTCGTGTCCATGGCTTCCCAAGGAACACCCGCAGCAGCAACTAACTCAGATACCAATGCTGGAAATGGCAAATTATCCTGGGCGTGGACTTGACCCATCGCTTGCTTGATAAGAAGCGGAATATTCACCAGCCTCTCCGTGAGAACACACCAAACAAGCAAGGCGAGATCTGCCGTGAAGGACGACTTGTGGGTGCTAGGTAGCACATAGTGGGATAGGATCTGGGCCCAAGCTCTAGCTTCTACAGTAAGGAAACGTGCGTCAATGCACTTGGGCCGCATCCGGAGTCGACCATGGGTCCAAAATGCCTCTGGTTCAGCAATGACTCGGAGGATCGAGTCCCAATCAAATCTATACTCTTTTCGCTGACGTAAGACCTCTTGGTAGCCATCCATGTCACTTGGTACTGGTAAGACATTAAGCACTTGCTGAATAGCCTCTTCTGAAACTAAGACTTGCTTCCGGCACATGTATACCGATTGAAGAGAGGGAAGATGGTAGTTAGTGTAGAATTCTACCATCCAAGAGAAGTTGATCTCCCGTGGTTTTCCCAGAAGAAACTCCCATCATCGCCGTTCAATGCGGGGCAAGATACAATGAGCAACCTTGTCCGGCGGAACGAGTAGATGCTCGGCATGATAGTTCCTTTCAACCATGGCGGGGAACACAAGTTCACAGAAGCGGTTGGGGAACCTTGAAAAATTCTTTGCCGGTTTGCTCTTCTCTTTTTCATCAATAGGAGTTGGTGCCTTCGCCTTCTTAGATAGGAGTTTGGCTCCGAATGTAGAGTGCCCCTTGGAGTTTGACTTTTGGGGTGCCCTCTTTGTGGCTGGTTTCATTGAAGCTTTCTCCTTGCCTTTCTTGGTGGCCATCCTAAAAAAAGAAGGGAAAGAAGGAAAGCATTAAACCCAAAGGATCATCTCAACAAAAGCATGCAAATGAAAGATAGTGTCCAAAAGAAATAGTGCAACAAAGTAATCAAAGAGGCATGGGTCATAACACTTGGCATGGGATGCAAGAGGGAGTAAAGCATGCAATATGGCATGAGAAGAATAATCTCAAGCATCCATAACAAAGAGCAAGTCATGTTCAATGAGTATCCAATTAGCAAGTATAAAGCAAAGTGGACTCAATGCACTTAGAAGAGAGCAAGTGAATGAGGAGGAAGCACCAAATTGAAGGTACATGATTAAAATAAATCAAAATGGCATTCGTGCATTTCCTCGAACACTTGGTGTGCAGTTATCAAGCAATGAGCAATTATGAGATACTCAACCAATTAGAAGCTCAAAATGAAATATCCATTATCACACAACATCACCTACTAACAAAGATAATGAAAGGCAATCAAGAAGATCTATTAAAGCAAATGAAAAATCAAATTCAATATCCATGGAAAAGCAAGAAAAAGAAAAAGTAAACAAACAAAAAGCAAGTGGTATAATCATACAACTAAAAGAGAAAATAAATGAATCAACAAGAAACATCTAACTAGAGAAAGAGATTATGCAAAGAAAGTAAGAGAGGAGATATAGAAGAAGTAGAACCTTGAGAAGTGTAAAAGAATAAAGTGGAATTTTCTTTTTGTGAAAATGAGAAAGAGAGGAAGAAGATGTAGTGCCACCGGAGGTGGTGGTGGTCACCGGTGAGTGGCCGGAGACGGTGGTGAAGTATGGAATAAGAAGGAGAAGCGAAGAGAGGTGATGGAGAAAGAAGAAAAAGAAAGGAAATAAGAAAAGAGGTGAGAAAGGGGGAAGAGATAGGGCACGCCAGGTTTAAAACTGGGTCGCGCAATCGACACGCGCGCACGGTGCGCTAGCACATCGATGAGGGCAGAGTGAGGGGAGCGTACGCGTCCAGGGCGCGTACGCGTGAAGATAGTTGGGCTCCTGGCATAGAGCTGGCACAAAGTAGGCCTAACTCTCGGGTTATTTGTACCAGAGTGGCATATAGCACAGGTGGCGCGGACACGCACAGTGCACGGACGCGTGCCTGGTGGAGTTGGCGACCGGCGCGGACGCGCCAAGTATGCCTGCGCATCAATGCGGGCACAGAATAGGCACAAATATGGCACAACTCTGGTTTTTGTACCAGGGAGTTCATATTAATTTTAATTACCCTTTATTACCATTCGATGCCGTGATTTGTGTGTTAAGTATTTTCAGATCTCCTAAGGCAAGAATGGCTTAGAGGACAAAAAGGAAACATACAAAAATGGAAGGAAAGCACAAAAATGGAGTTTTGAAGAAAAGGGCAGCGACGCGAACGCATGGACTACGCGGCCGCGTGCCTAGCGCGAAAAGGTAGCGACGCGAACGCGTGACGGACGCGGACGCGTGACGGACGCGGACGCGTGCTTTGAGCAGAACGCAAATAACGCGTACGCGTGACCGAAGCGAACGCATGACAAGGAAAACTCCCAGATGACGCGAACGCGTGACCTACGCGAACGCGTGACCTATGTAACGCATGACAGACGCCACGCACCAGAATCTGCAGAAAACGCCCCCAGCAATTTCTGGTCCCTTTTTCGGCCCATTCTGAATCCAGAAACACAGAATATAAGCCAGAGAATGGAGGAATCAAAGAGGGGGGATATAATACATTCATAATTCATAATTTTAGGATTAGATGTAGTTTTTAGAGAGAGAGGTTCTCTTCTCTCTCTTAGGATTTAGGATTTTAGGATTTCTATTAGTTTAGTTCAATTCATCTTCAGTCACAGGTTCAATATTCTTTTTACTTTATATTTCTCTTTTACTTTCAGATACTTTAATACTTTTATTTGTTGATTACTTATGTTGCCAAATTGGCTTATGAACCATTCATGTTAGGATTTTCTTTATTTAATATAAATTGAGGTATTTCAGATTTATGATTCTTATTTAGCTTTTTATATTCTTGGTTTTAATTGATTAATTGGAGACTCTTGAGTTATCAAACTCATCGTGATTGATAATTGTTATTGTTGCTGATTGAATTGAATTCCAATAACTCTAGTCCTTTCTTAGGAATTGACTAGGACTTGAGGATCAAACTAATTAGTCCACTTGACTTTCCTTTGCTTTAATAAAGGTTAACTAAGTGGGATTAAAACTCAATTCTCATCACCATCGATAAGGATAACTAGGATAGGACTTCTAGATTTTCATACCTTGCCAAGAGTTTTATTAGATATTAATTTATTAATTCCTACAATTTATGTTCCTTGTTGAAACCTTTTAAAAACCCAAAAACACTGTTTTTCATAACCAATAATAAATCATACTTCCCTGCAATTCCTTGAGAAGACGACCCGAGGTTTGAATACTTTGGTTTGTAAATTTTATTGGGTTTGTTACTTGTGACAACCAAATGTTAAAAAATTGCACGCGACACGACAGCGTCGTTGACGCATCCGCGTCACCAGTGCATTGGGAAGAAAAGAAAATTGAACAGAGAGTCACGCGAAAGCGTGGCTGGAGGCGTGCCTTTGGCACAAATTGATCCACGCGACCGCGTCGCTAACGCGTCGGCGTCATGTGGGAAAAATGCCTCCCACGTGTCCGCGTCACCCACGCGAACACGTGGCCCTGTAAAATCGACGTAAACGGGTGTTTGGCAGCAAGTTAGGCTAGAATGGGGCTGGAACTGTGCTAAGCCTTACCACGCGAATGCGTGCCCCACGCGTTCGTGTCGTTTTGCAAATATGGCCATCCACGCGATCGCGTCACTCACGCAAACGCGTCACCCCAGATTTTTGGCAAAAATGCATTTAAACAGAGAGTTGTGCGTACGCGAGGCTGCTCTCGCGCCACTGGCACAACTCGAGTCACACATCCGCGTGCCCACGCGTCCGCGTCACCTGAACTTATCACACACCACGCGACCGCGTCGCCTGCGTCGCACAACTTATCCTGATCAGCGCCAATTATCTTATCTTTTCTTTTCTAATCCTAATTTTTTTTCTATCTTTTCTTCTTTCTTCTTTCTTTCTTACTTCATCTTTCTAACTTCTCATCCCTCTTCACTTCCATTCTATTTTATTTAATTTATTTGCATACTTTCATCCATTGCATTTTAATTTTGGGTATATTTTTATTTTTTTTCTAAAATTATTTTTTTTTTTCATTGGTGTTAAAATTTTCTCATTCAATTGTTACATCTTTTTGAATTATTCTGGTGCTTCATGACTTGTCTTATTTTAATTGGGTATTATTATTCATAAGTCAATGCTAATTTTTATAATACTGATATTCCTTTTGCATTGATATGCACTTACACTATTTTGCATTACCCACACCCTCTTCCCATTGTTGCAATTCTTGCACTATTGATATGCCGTATGTTTCTACTGTTTTCTCAGTGCATGTTGTAGCTACCATGCAATTGAGACCTTTATTATTTGGCATTAACCAACCCATATTTTATTTATTTTCTTATCTTTATTTCTGGGTTACTTTTCTCTCTTTTCCTCTTCTTTCAGGATGGCCACCGAGGAAGGGAAAAGAAAGAACTTCTATATGGGGAGACAGGCAAGTCAATCTGCACAATCTATAGAGAAAGGCATCAATTGGAGCAGCCCGTCCACTTGTACATCTTAGCATGCACCGAGGACGGTGCAACCTTTAAGTGTGGGGAGGTCGCCATCCTTGGCGTATTTTTTTTGGTGAACCACTACAGACTCTTCTATCTTATTTTGTTTATTTTTCTGTATATTTATCTTTATTTTTATTTTTAAGTACTTGCACATTGTTCTTTTGCTATATTTTTACTTTATTTCCGTATTTTGCACTTTAGTTTATATCTTAGACATTTAATTTAGTTTGCAATTCTAAACTTATTAGTTATAGAATATGTGGATTAATTAGTATAGTTTACCCTTTTAGCATATAATAATTTGATTTAATTGAAAATAAAAAGAAGTAAACTAGAGACTTTAACATAATCAAACATCCACACACCATGTATATATAGCATTACATGTTAGTTAGTTAACAACATTTCTTCAAGGAGGAACATTAAGATTTTAAGGGCCACCCTAAGATTTACATTGAGTTGAATGGAAACTCTTAATTTCCACTTGCATGACATGTATAACTGATATATGATTTTTAAGCTAGAGAACACACAACCTGTGAGTTTTGAGCTTAATTGTATGGTTACATTCAAACCATAAATTTCATTCCTGTGTGTTTTGCCCTTCTTTTTCATTCTGGTGTTTTTTACTTTGTTTTTTCATTCTGCGTAGCGCGAAAAGGCAGCGACGCGAACACGTGACGGACGCAGACGCGTGCCTTGAGCAAAACGCAAATGACACGTATGCGTGACCGAAGCAAACGCGTGACAAGGAAAACTCCCAGATGACGGGAACGCGTGACCTATGCGAACGCGTGACAGACGCCACGCACTAGAATCTACAGAAAATGCCCCCTACGATTTCTGGTCCCTTTTTCGGCCCAATTCTAAATCCAGAAACACAGAATATAAGCCAGAGAATGGAGGAATCAAAGAGGGGGGATATCATACATTCATAATTCATAATTTTAGGATTAGATGTAGTTTTTAGAGAGAGAGGTTCTCTCCTCTCTCTTAGGATTTAGGATTTTAGGATTTCTATTAGTTTAGTTCAATTCATCTTCAGTCACAGGTTCAATATTCCTTTTACTTTATATTTCTCTTTTACTTTCAGATACTTTAATGCTTTTATTTGTTGATTACTTATGTTGCCAAATTGGCTTACGAACCATTCATGTTAGGATTTTCTTTATTTAATATAAATTGAGGTATTTCAGATTTATGATTCTTATTTAGCTTTTTATATTCTTGGTTTTAATTGATTAATTAGAGACTCTTGAGTTATCAAACTCATCGTGATTGATAGTTGTTATTGTTGCTAATTGAATTGAACTCCTATAACTCTAGTCTTTCCTTAGGAGTTGACTAGGACTTTAGGTGTTAAATTGATTTATCCACTTGACTTACCTTCATAGTTAGAGGTTGACTTAGTGGGGAGCAAAATATAATTCTCATCACCATTGATAAGAATAACTAGGTTAGGACTTCTAATTTTCATACCTTGCCAAGAGTTTTATCAGTTATTAATTTATTAATTCCTGCAATTTATTTTCCTTGTTCAAACCTTTTAAAACCCAAAAACACTGTTTTCCATAACTAATAATAAGAACACCTCTATGCAGTTCCTTGAGAAGACGATCTGAGGTTTAAATACTCGGTTATTAATTTTATTGGGTTTGCTTAAGTGACAAACAAAACTTTTGTAAGAAAGGAATTCTTGTCGGTCTAGAAGATATACTTACAACGCGGTTATATTTGTGAAAATTCTAGATCACGCGAGAGTTTCGCTCTTCAATCTTTCTTCCGGATGTGATGATCATAAAATGCCTTAGTCTTTTCCTTGTAAATCCAGGCATTCTCATATGCTTCGTTCCTCAAACACTCGAGCTCCTCTAGCTGTAATTTCCTGGCCACACCCGCCTTGGTGAAATCCATGTTGCACTACTTTACCGCCCAATAGGCTTTATGCTCAATCTCCACCGGAAGGTGGCATGCCTTACCATAGACGATCCAGAAGGGACTCATCCCTAACGGAGTCTTGTAGGCCGTCCTATACGCCCATAGTGCATCTCCTAACCGGAGGCTCCAATCCTTCCTTTGTGAATTGACCACTTTCTTCAAGATTCTCTTAATCTCCCAGTTTGACACTTCCGCTTGTCCGTTAGTCTGTGGGTGATAGGCAGTGACAACCATATGCAATACCCCATAGCACTTGAGCAGTGCCTCTACTTTCCTGTTACAAAAGTGGGATCCTTGGTCGCTCACGATTGCTCGTGGCGACCCATAACGGCATACAATGTTATTCCTAATAAAAGAAATGACAGTGTTGGCGTCATCAAGGCGGGTAGGTATTGTTTCTACCCACTTTGACACGTAGTCAACCGCTAACAGAATATATAGATACCCACTCGAGTTGGGGAACGGTCCCATAAAGTCAATGTCCTATACATCAAATATCTCACAGAACAACATAGGTTGCTGAGGCATCTCATTCCTTTGGGACGTGTTTCCCGACTTCTGACACTGATGGAAAGACACACAGAACCGGTTAGCATCCTTGAATAAGGTTGGCCATCAGAATCCACAATCCAACACCTTTTTAGCTGTTCTTTGTGGGCCAAAGTGGCCACCACCACATGGCAAGCTTCAAGAATGAGTTGGATTTCAGATTTTGGGACACATCTTCGAATTACTTGGTCCACTCCCCTCCTCCACAAGTGAGGGTCATCCCAAATGTAGTATTTAGAATCACTCCTCAACTTGTCTCTTTAATGTTTAGAAAAGTTAGGAGGGAAGATTTTTGCAACCAAGTAGTTCGCCATTAGTGCAAACCAAGGAAAGCTATCCGATACAGCATGCAAACTATCCAATGGGAATGAGTCATCGATCGGAAATGGGTCAAATTTTAAATTCTCAAGGCAGATTAAATGATCTGCAACTAAGTTTTGAGACCCACTCTAGTCCCTAATCTCAATGTCAAATTCTTGCAAAAGCAAGATCCAACGTATGAGTATAGGTTATGACTCATTCTTTGTCAATAAGTACTTTAAAGCTAGATGATCCGTGTATACCACTATCTTGGACCCTAACAAATAAGATCTGAATTTATCTAAAGTATGAACAATAGCTAGGAGTTCCTTTTCTGTAGTGGTATAGTTAGATTGTACTGCATCCAATGTTTTAGAAGAGTAAGCAGTGACATAAGGGAGTTTACCATCGCGTTGTGCAAGCGTGGCACCTACAGCATGGTGTGACGCATCGCACATTATCTCAAACAGTAGCTTCCAGTTGGGGCCTCGCACAATCGGTGCTATGGTAAGAACTCTCCTTTGCTCTTCAAATGCACTCACACATGCACTGTCAAACTCAAAGTCCACATCTTTTTGGAGTAGGCGCGACAGTGGCAAAGCAATCTTGCTGAAATCTTTAATAAAGCACTTGTAGAATCCTGCATGTCCCAAAAACGAGCAGACCTCCCTCACATATGAGGGGTGAGGTAAAGTGGTGATAACATCGACCTTAGCCGGGTCTACAGAAATGCCTTCATGAGATACTACATGTCCTAACACTTTCTTTGTCTTACCATAAAGTGGCATTTTTCAAAATTCAAGACAAGGTTAGTGTCAACACATCTAGCTAAGACCTTGGCCAAGTTCTCTAAGCAACAATCAAATGAAGTTCCATAAACACTGAAGTCATCCATAAAGACTTCTAGACAATTCTCCATCAAATCGGAAAAGACACTTGTCATACACTACTGAAAAGTAGCAGGTGCATTACATAGTCCAAATGGCATCCTTTTGTAGGCAAAGGTGCCAAAAAGGCAAGTGAATGTGGTCTTTTCCTGATCCTCAGGGGCAATGTGAATCTGGAAGTAACCAGTGAATCCATCAAGAAAACAATAATGGGATTTACCCGCCAAACGGTCTAACATCTTATCGATAAAGGACAAAGGGTAGTGGTCCTTCCTTGGTTTAGCCGCTTAGGCCAGGATTTTATTCCTTTAGGCCCTCCTATCCACTGATGCTCAAAGCCTTGGATCCTTTTTATTACCCTTGCCTTTTGGTTTTAAGGGCTATTGGCTTTTTGCTCTTGCCTTTTGGTTTTAAGAGCTTTTGGTTTTTTCTGCTTGCTTTTTTTTCTCTTTTTTTGCCATTTTTCTTTTCTCTTTTTTTTTTCGCAAGCTTTTGTATATTCACTGCTTTTTCTTGCTTCAAGAATCATTTTTATGATTTTTCAGATCATCAAATAACATCTCTCCTTTTTCCTCATTCTTTCAAGAGCCAACATATTTAACATTCATAAACAATAATTTCAAAAGACATATGTACTGTTCAAGCATTCATTCAGAAAATAAAAAGTATTGTCACCACATCAAAATAACTAAATTAGTTTCAAGGATGAATTCAAAACCATGTACTTCTTGTTCTTTTGTAATTAAAGAATTTTTCATTTAAGAAAGGTGATGGATTCATAGGACATTCATAACTTTAAGGCATAGACACTTAGACACTAGTGATCATATAGTAAAGACACAAACATAAATAAAACATAAAGCTCAAAATATCAAAAAACAATAAAATAAATAGACAAGGAGATTAAGGAATGAGTCCACCTTAGTGAGGGTGGCGTCTTCCTCTTCTTAAAGAACCAATGGTGCTTTTGAGCTCCTCTATGTCTCTTCCTTGCCTTTGTTGCTCCTCCCTCATAGCTCTTTGATCTTCTCTAATTTTATGGAGGATGATGGAGTGCTCTTGGTGCTCCATCCTTAGTTGTCCCATGTTGGAGCTTAATTCTCCTAGGAAAGTGTTGATTTGCTCCCAATAGTTTTATGGAGGAAAGCGCATCCCCTGAGGCATCTCAGGGATTTCATGGTGAGGAATTTCCTCATGCTCATGTTGAGGTCCATGATCTCTTATTTGCTCCATCCTTTTCTTAGTGATGGGCTTGTCCTCTTTAATGAGGATGTCTCCCTCTTTGTCAATTCCAGCCGAATTGCAGAGGTGGCATATGAGGTGAGGAAAGGCTAACCTTGCCCAAGTGGAGGACTTGTCAGCCACCTTGTAAAGTTCTTGAGGTATAATCTCATGAACTTCCACCTCCTTTCCAATCATCATACTATGGATCATGATGGCCCGGTCTATAGTAACTTCAGACCGGTTACTAGTAGGAATGATTGAGTGTTGAATGAACTCTAGCCATCCCCTAGCCACTGGTTTAAGGTCATGCCTTCTTAGTTGAACCGGCTTGCCTCTTGAGTCAATTTTCCATTGAGCTCCTTCCTCACATATGTCTATGAGGACTTGGTCCAACCTTTGATCAAAGTTGACCCTTCTTGTGTAGGGGCGTGCGTTCTCTTCCATCATTGGCAAGTTGAACGCCAGCCTTACATTTTCCGGACTGAAATCTAAGTATTTCCCCCGAACCATGGTAAGCCAATGCTTTGGATTCGAGTTCACACTTTGATCATGGTTCCTAGTGATCCATGCGTTTGCATAGAACTCTTGAACCATTAGGATCCCGACTTGTTGAATGGGGTTAGTGAAAACTTTCCAACCTCTTCTTTGGATCTCAAGTCGGATCTCCGGATACTCATTCTTTTTGAGCTTGAAAGGAACCTCAGGGATCACTTTCTTCTTGGCCACAACTTCATAGAAGTGGTCTTGATGGACCTTTGAGATGAATCTCTCCATCTCCCATGACTCAGAGATGGAAGCAATTACCTTCTCTTTCTAGAGGTTTCTCTGGCCTTAGGTGCCATAAATGGTTATGGAAAAATAAAAAGCTATGCTTTTACCACACCAAACTTAAAATGTTTGCTCGTCCCCAAGCAAAAAAAGAAAGAAAGTAGTAGAAGAAGAAGAAAATAGAGGAGATGGGGGAAGAAGATGTATTCGGCCAAGGAGAAGAAGAGAGGGTTGTGTTGTGTGAAACTGAAGAAGGAGTGAGGGGTTTATATAGGGGTGAGGGGGGGTGTAGGGTTCGGCCATTAGGGTTGGGTTTGGGAGGAAAATTAGTTTGAATTTTGAAGGTATGTGGGGTTTATGGGGAAGAGAGGATGGATGTGAGTGGTGAAGAGGTGATGGGAAAGAGTGATTGAGGTGATTGGTGAAGGGTATTTGGGGAAGAGAATTATGAAAAGGTGTGAAGAGGAGAGAAGAAGATGTGGGGATCCTATGGGGTCCACAGATCCTGAGGGGATCCTATGGGGTCCACAGATCCTGAGGGGATCCTGTGGGGTCCACAGATCAAGTGGGGTCAAGGACTTAACATCCCTGCTCCAATTAGGCGTGTAAAACGCCCTTGCTGTGCAATCCTGGCGTTTAACGCCGGATTGCTGCTTGTTTCTGGCACTAAACGCCCAAATGTAGCCTGTTTCTGGCGTTTAATGCCAGGCAGATGCTTGTTTCTGGCGTTAAACGCCAGCTTGGTGCCTGTTTCTGGCGTTAAATTCCAGACAGATGCTTGTTACTGGCGTTTAAATGCCAGACTGCTCTCCTCCAGGGTGTGCTATTTTCAATGCTGTTTTTCATTCTGTTTTTGTTTTTTCAGTAGTTTTCATGACTTCACATGATCATCAACCTAATAAAACACGAAATAACAAAAAGAAAATAAAATAGATATGATTAAATAACATTGGGTTGCCTCCCAACAAGCGCTTCTTTAATGTCAATAGCTTGACAGTGAGCTCTCATGGAGCCTCACAGATGTTCAGAGCATTGTTGGGACCTCCCAACACCAAACTTAGAGTTTGAATGTGGGGGTTCAACACCAAACTTAGAGTTTGGTTGTGGCCTCCCAACACCAAACTTAGAGTTTGACTGTGGGGGCTTTGGTTGACTCTGCGGTGAGAGAAGTTTTTCATGCTTCCTCTCCATGGTTACAGAAGGAGATCCTTGAGTCTTAAACACAAGGTTGTCCTCATTCAGTTGAAGGACCAATTCTCCTCTGTCCACATCAATCACAGCTCTTGCTGTGGCTAGGAAGGGTCTTCCAAGGATGATGGATTCATCTTCTTCCTTCCCAGTGTCTAGGATTATGAAATCAATAGGGATGTAAAGGCCTTCAACCTTTACTAGCACGTCATCTACTTGTCCATAAGCTTGTTTTCTTGAGTTATCTGCCATCTCTAATGAGATTCTGGCAACTTGCACCTCAAAGATCCCAAGTTTCTCCATTACAGAGAGTGGCATTAAGTTTATTCCTGTCCCCAGGTCACACAGAGCCTTCTCAAAGGTCATGGTGCCTATAGTACAGGGTATTAAGAATTTGCCAGGATCCTGTTTCTTTTGAGGCAATTTCTGCCTATCCAATGCTTTTTAGTTCATTAGTGAGCAAGGGAGGTTCATCTACCCAAGTCTCATTACCAAATAATTTGGCATTCAGCTTCATGATTGCACCAAGGTATTTAGCAACTTGCTCTTCAGTAATGTCTTCATCCTCTTCAGAGGAAGAATACTCATCAGAGCTCATAAAAGGCAAAAGGAGGTTCAATGGAATCTCTATGGTCTCTAGATGAGCCTCAGATTCCTTTGGTTCCTCAAAGGGATACTCCTTATTGGTCACTGAACGTCCCAGGAGGTCTTCCTCACTAGGATTCACGTCCTCCTCCTCCCTTGTAGGTTCGGCCATGATGGTTAAATCAATGGCCTTGCACTCTCTCTTTGGATTTTCTTCTGTATTGCTTGGGAGAATACTAGGAGGAGTTTCAGTGACTCTTTTACTCAGTTGGCCCACTTGTACCTCCAAATTTCTAATAGAGGACCTTGTTTCATTTATGAAACTTACAGTGGCCTTAGATAGATCAGAGACTATATTTGCTAAGCTAGATGAATTTTGCTCAGAATTCTCTGTCTGTTGCTGAGTGGATGATGGAAAAGGCTTGCTGTTGCTAAACCTATTTTTTCCACCATTATTAAAGCCTTGTTGAGGCTTTTGTTGATCCTTCCATGAGAAATTTTGATGATTTCTCCATGAGGGATTATAGGTGTTTCCATAGGGTTCACCCATATAATTCACCTCTGCTATTGCAGGGTTCTCAGGATCATAAGCTTCTTCTTCAGAAGATGCCTCTTTAGTACTGTTGGATGATTCCTTCAATCTATTCAAACTCTAAGAGATCATATTGACTTGCTGAGTCAATATTTTATTCTGAGCCAATATGGCATTCAGAGTATCAATTTCAAGAACTCCTTTTCTCTGAGGCGTCCCATTACTCACAGGATTCCTTTCAGAAGTGTACATGAACTGGTTATTTGCAACCATGTCAATGAGTTCTTGAGCTTCTGCAGGCATTTTCTTTAGGTGAATGGATCCACCTGTAGAATGGTCCAATGACATCTTTGATAATTCAGACAGACCATCATAGAATATATCCAGGATGGTCCATTCTGAAAGCATGTCAGAAGGACACTTTTTGGTCAGTTCCTTGTATCTCTCCCAAGCTTCATAGAGGGATTCACCTTCCTTTTGTCTGAAGGTTTGAACATCCACTCTAAGCTTACTAAGCTTTTGAGGAGGAAAGAACTTGGCTAAGAAAGCCGTGACCAGCTTATCCCAAGAGTTCAGGCTGTCTTTAGGTTGAAAGTCCAACCATATTCTAGCTCTGTCTCTTACAGCAAATGGGAAAAGCATAAGCCTGTAGACCTCAGGATCAACCCCATTGGTCTTAACAGTATCACAGATTTGCAAGAATTCAGTTAAGAACTAAAAAGGATCTTCTGATAGAAGTCCATAAAACTTGCAGTTCTGTTGCATCAGAGAAACTAATTGAGGTTTCAGCTCAAAGTTGTTTGCTCCAATGGCAGGGATTGAGATGTTTCTTCCATGTAAATTAGAATTTGGTGCAGTGAAGTCACCAAGCATCTTCCTTGCATTGTTATTATTTTTGTCCATGTCTCCTTCTTTTTCAAAAATTTCTGTCAGATTTTCTCCAGAGAGTTGTGCTTTAGCTTCCCTTAGCTTTCTCTTTAGAGTCCTTTCAGGTTCAGGATCAGCTTCAACAAGAATGTTCTTATCCTTGTTCCTGCTCATATGAAAAAGAAGAAAACAGAAAATATGGAATTCTCTATGTCACAGTATAGAGATTCCTTTATGTGAGTAGAAGAATATATGAATAGAAGAAGGAGAATCCAAACACAAGGGTGAGGAGTAGGTTCGAATTCTTAGATGAAGAGGAGTGTTAGTAAATAAATAAATAAATAGAAGGAGGTGAGGGAGAAGAATTTTCGAAAATTAGATAAAATAAAATAAAAGTATTTTTGTTTTTAGATTAGAATTAAAATTAAAAATTCGAAAATTAAGAAAGGAAAAATTAAATCAAATTAAATTAAATTTAAAACAATTAGTTAATTTAAAAAGGAATTTTGAAAAAGAGGGAAGGGATTTTCGAAAATTAGAGACAGAATTAGTTAGGTAGTTTTGAAAAAGATATGATTAAAATAGTAAACTTTTAAAATCAAACCAAAAAGTCAAGTAGTTAATTGAAAAAGATTTGAAAATCAATTTTTGAAAAGATAAGAAGTTAGAAAAGAAGTTGGAAAAGATTTTGAAATTGATTTTGAAAAAGATGTGATTGACATTTATTTTGAAAAAGATTTGAAAAAGAAATTTAAAAAGATTTGATTTTTGAAATCAAAGTTGATTACTTGACTAACAAGAAACTAAAAAGATATGATTCTAGAGTTTAAAGATTGAACCTTTCTTACTAGGCAAGTAACAAACTTAAAAATTTTGAATCAATCACATTAATTATTAGCACTAATTTCGAAAATATGAAATAAAAATAAGAAAAAGATTTTCAAAATCAATTTGAAATTTTTGAAAATCATAAAAGAAAAAATGAAAAAGGTTTTATTTTTGAAAAAGTTTTGAAAAAGATAGAATTTTTAAATTGAAAATTTGATTTGACTCATAAGAAACAACTAGATTTTAAAATTTTTTGAAAAAGTCAACTCAAATTTTCGAAAATTTATGAGAGAAAAAGGGAAAGATATTTTTTTTATTTTTGAATTTTAATGATGAGAGAGAAAAATATCAAAAAGACTCAATGCATGAAAATTCTGAATCAAAACACATGATGCATGCAAGAATACTTTGAATGTCAAGATGAACACCAAGAACACTTTGAAGATCAAGATGAACATCAAGACTTATTTTTGAAAATTTTTAAGAAAAGAAAAATATGCAAGACACCAAACTTAGAGATTTTTCATGTTTAGACTCTATGAATGCAAAAAGGCATATGAAAAACAACAAAAGACATAAAACAAGAAATTTTAAAGATCAAACAAGGAGACTTACCAAGAACAACTTGAAGATCATAAAGAACACCATGCATGAGTTTTCGAAAAATGCAAGAAAATTATAAAAACGTGCTATTGACACCAAACTTAAAAATTGACACTAGACTCAAACAAGAAACATCAAATTATTTTTGGTTTTATGATTTTATTTAGTTTTTTTTTTGTTTTTTTTTTTAAATTATTTGGAAAAAAACGAAAAAAGAAGAAATATTTTTTTTGTATTATTTTCGAAAATAAGAAATAAAAAGCTTGAAAATAAAATAAAATTACCTAATTTGAGCAACAAGATGAACCGTCAGTTGTCCAAACTCGAACAATTCCCGGCAACGGCGCCAAAAACTTGGTGCGCAGAAATCGTGACGGTTCTATTCCTGGGTAACAGCGCTAAAAACTCAATACGCACGTTCATAATCTTAGTTCTTTGTCACAACTTCGCACAACTAACCAACAAGTGCATTGGGTCGTCCAAGTAATAAACCTTACGTGAGTAAGGGTCGATCCCACGGAGATTGTCGGCTTGAAGCAAGCTATGGTCACCTTGTAAATCTCAGTCAGGCGGATTCAATTGATTATGGAGATTTAATAATTAAAAGATAAATAAAACATAAATTAAAGATAGAGATACTTATGTAATTCATTGGTGAGAATTTCAGATAAGCGTATGAAGATGCTTGTTCCTCCTGAACCTCTGCTTTCCTATTGTCTTCATCCAATCATTCATACTCCTTTCTATGGCAAGCTATATGTTAGGCATCACCGTTGTCAATGGCTACATCCTGTCCTCTCAGTGAAAATGGTCCAATGCACTGTCACTGCATGGCTAATCATCTGTCGGTTCTCGATCATACTGGAATAGGATCCATTGATCCTTTTGCGTCTGTCACTACGCCCAACACTCGCGAGTTTGAAGCTCGTCGCAGCCATCCCTTTCCAGATCCTACTCGGAATACCACAGACAAGGTTTAGACTTTCCGGATCTCAAGAATGGCCGTCCATGGATTCTAACTTATACCACGAAGATTTTGATTAAGGAATCCCAGAGATACTCATTCAATCTAAGGTAGAACGGAAGTGGTTGTCAGGCACGCGTTCATAGGTTCGGAATGATGATGACTGTCACGATCATCACATTCATATTGAGGTGCGAATGAATATCTTAGAATCGGAATAAGCTTGAATTGAACAGAAAAACAATAGTACTTTGTATTAATTCGTTAGGAACAGCAGAGCTCCACACCTTAATCATTGGTGTGTAGAAACTCTACCGTTGAAAATACATAAGAACAAGGTCCAGGCATGGCCGAATGGCCAGCCCCCTGAACATGATCAAAAGACAATCCAAAGATATCCAAAGATGTAAATACAATAGTAAAAAGTCCTATTTATACTAAACTAGTTATTAGGGTTTACAGAAATGAGTAATTGATGCAGAAATCTACTTCTGGGGCCCACTTGGTGTGTGCTTGGGCTGAGCATTGAGCTTTACACGTGTAGAGGCTTCTCTTGGAGTTGAACGCCAGTTTGTAACCTGTTTCTGGCGTTTAACTCCACTTTGCAACCTGTTTCTGGCGTTTAACTCTAGAATGCAGCATGGAACTGGCGTTGAACGCCAGTTTGCGTCATCTAAACTCGGGCAAAGTATGGACTATTATATATTTCTGGAAATCCCTGGATGTCTACTTTCCAACGCAATTGAGAGCGCACCATTTGGAGTTTTGTAGCTCCAGAAAATCCACTTTGAGTGCAGAGAGGTCAGAATCCAACAGCATCTGCAGTCCTTCTTCAACCTCTAAATCTGATTTTTGCTCAAGTCCCTCAATTTCAGCCAGAAATTACCTGAAATCACAGAAAAACACACAAACTCATAGTAAAGTCCAGAAATATGATTTTTATTGAAAAACTAATAAAAATATACTAAAAACTAACTAAATCATACTAAAAACTATATAAAAACAATGCCAAAAAGCGTATAAATTATCCGCTCATCAAGAACCGCATTCAAGACTCCTATAGGGACTTCTCCATACCAGCTTGTGTATGGAAAAGCCTATATCATCTTCCAGTGGAACTGGGACACAAGGCCTACTGGGCAACCAGGTTCCTAAACCTTAATACTAAGTTAGCTGGAGAGAAAAGATTACTCCAGTTGAATGAGCTGGAGGAGTTTAGACTCAATGCTTTCGAAAATACTAAAATTTACAGAAAGCTGTCATCTAGAGTCATTGAGCCAGGACAGAAGGTTCTGCTATTTAACTCTAGGCTCAGATTGTTTCCTGGGAAATTGAAATCCCGATGGAAGGGACCATATGTGATTACAAGTGTGTCACCATATGGATATATAGAGCTTCAGGATATTGACTCTGACAAAAAGTTTATTGTTAATTGACAGAGAGTCAAGCATTATCTTGAAGGCAACGTTGAGCAAGAATGCTCAAAACTGATACTAGATTAAAGCTCAATAAAAGTCCAGCTAAAGACAGTAAAGAAGCGCTTATTGTGAGGCAACCCAATCTTATTTATCTATGTTAATTACTTTTTTATTTCATTTTCCATTGTTAGTTTATGTTTTCTTTAGGTTGATGATCATGTGGAGTAACAAAAACAGCTGCAGAATTAAAGCAGAATCAAAAACAACAACAAAAACAGCACACCCTAGAGGACAGGCTTACTGGCGTTTAAACGCCAGTAAGGATAGCAAAATGGGCGTTTAACGCCCATGCAGGTAGCATTCTGGGTGTTAAACGCTAGAATGGGCAGCATTCTGGGCGCTTAACGCCAGAAATGGCAGCATTCTGGGCGTTCAGCAAAACGCCCAGTAAAGAAGGATTCTTGGCGTTTAACGCCAGCCAGGGTATCTGGTTGGGCGTTAAACGCCAGAATGGATAACATTCTGGGCGTTTAACGCCAAGATGACACAAGGGAGGTAATTTTGTTTCCAATTTGATTCTTTTTTTTATTTTTCATGTTTTAATTCATAATTTTTTGCATCAAACATATTTTAAACATTCATCTTTCAATTTCTTTTTTCAAATATTAATAACCTTTCCAATTATTTTTAATTCTTCTTTTTTCAATTCTTTTCAACTCCTTCCAAAACTTTTTTAAAACTTACATATCTCTTCAAATTCTTTTCAACTCTTTTTAATTTTTCTTGTATATAGTAATAAGTTTTCAAAATTAATTACATCATTCTTTTTCTACTCCCTTCTATCTTATTTTTGCTCGAGGACGAGCAAACCTTTTAAGTTTGGTGTGGAAAAAAGCTCTGCTTTTTATTTTTTCATAACTATTAATGGCTCCTAAGGCCAGAGAAACCTCTAGGAAGAGGAAAGGGAAGGCAGTTGCTTCCAACTCTACGTCATGGAAGATGGAGATATTCATCTCAAAATCCCATCACTAGAAAGAGGATGGAGCAAACAAGAGAGCCCACTCATGGACCTCAACAAGAGCCATGAGGGAAGAGCAACAAAGGCAAGAAAGAGATATTGAGGAGCTCAAGCACTCCATAGGATCTTCAAGAGGAAGAACTAGCCGCCATCATTAAGGTGGACCCGTTCTTTAATTTCCTTGTTATTATTTTTCAGTTTTTCGGTTTCTATGCCATCATTAGTGTTTAGTGTCTATGTCTTAAAGCTATGAATGTTCCATGAATCTTTCACCTTTCTTAAATGAAAAATATTTTCTGAAAAAGAAAAAAATACATGAATTTCAAATTCTATCTTGAAAATAGTTTAATTATTTTGATGTGGTGGCAATACTTTTTGTTTTCTGAATGAATGCCTGAACAGTGCATATTTTTTATAGTGAAGTTTATGAATGTTAAAATTGTTGGCTCTTGAAAGAATAATGAAAAAAGAGAAATGTTATTGATAATCTGAAAAATCATAAAATTGATTCTTGAAGCAAGAAAAAGCAGTGAAAAACAAAGCTTGCGAAAAAAATTTGGCGAAAAATAAAGAAAAAGAAAGAAAAAAAGAAAAAGCAAGCAGAAAAATCCAATAACCCTTTAAACTAAAATGCAAGGGTAAAAATGATCCAAGGCTTTGAGCATTAATGGATAGGAGGGGCTAAAGGAATAAAATCCTGGCCTAAGCGGCTAAATTAAGCTGTCCCTAACCATGTGCTTGTGGCGTGAAGGTGTCAAGTAAAAAGCTTGAGACTGAGCGGTTAAAGTCATGGTCCAAAGCAAAAACAGTGTGCTTAAGAACTCTGGGCACCTCTAACTGGGGACTCTAGCAAAGCTGAGTCACAATCTGAAAAGGTTCACCCAGTTATGTGTCTGTGGCATTTATGTATCCGGTGGTAATACTGGAAAACAAAATGCTTAGGGCCACGGCCAAGACTCATAAAGTAGCTGTGTTCAAGAATCAACATACTAAACTAGGAGAATCAATAACACTATCTGAATTCTGAGTTCCTATGGATGCCAATCATTCTGAACTTCAAAGGATAAAGTGAGATGCCAAAATTGTTTAGAAGCAAAAAGCTACTAGTCCCGTTCATCTAATTAAAACTAATATTCATTGATATTTATGAAATTTATTGTATTTTTCTTCTTTTTATCCTATTTTATTTTGAGTTGCTTGGGGACAAGCAACAATTTAAGTTTGGTGTTGTGATGAGCGGATATTTTAAACCCTTTTTGGCATTGTTTTTAGGTAATTTTTAGTATGTTTTAGTTACTTTTTATTATATTTTTATTAGTTTTTATGAAAAAATCAAATTTTTGGACTTTACTATGAGTTTGTGTGTTTTTCTGTAATTTCAAGTATTTACTGGCTGAAATTGAGGAACCTGAGCAAAAATCTGATTAAGAGGCTGAGAAAGGACTGCATATGCTGTTGGATTCTGACCCTCCTGCGCTCGAAATCGATTTTCTGGAGCTACAGAAGCCCAATTGGTGCGCTCTCAATTGCGTTGGAAAGTAGACATCTTGAGCTTTCCAGAAATATATAATAGTTTATACTTTTTCCGAGATTTGATGGCCCAAACTGGCGTTAAATGCTAGCCAAAGACCCTTTTCTAGCGTAAAACGCCAGAACTGGCACACTTCTTGGCGTTAAACGCCCATTTTGGCACCCAGGGTGGCGTTTAACTCCAATTTGAGGCATATGTACGTGAAAGCTTCAATGCTCAGCCCAAGCACACACCAAGTGGGCCCCGGAAGTGGATTTCTGCACTATCTGCACTTAGTTACTCATTTTCTGTAAACCTAAGTTACTAGTTTAGTATAAAAACTACTTTTAGAGATTCATTTTTGGTAACTCATGATATTTTACATTTTATATTGTATCTTCTACGGCATGAGTCTCTAAACCCCGTAGGTGGGGGTGAGGAGCTCTGCTGTGTTTCAATGGATTAATGCAATTACTACTATTTTCTATTCAATCACGCTTGATTCTATTCTAAAATACTCACTCGTACTTCAATATAGAGAACATGATGATCCATGACACTCATCATTATTCTCAAATCTATGAACAAGTACCTGACAACCACTCCTATTCTATCTGAGCTCAACTTAGTCATTAGGCGACAGATTGAGTGTGTATCTCTTGGGTCTCTGATCCACGGACCGAGTCCGTGAGATTAGAACCTTCGTGGTATAGGCTAGAACCAATTGGCAGCATTCCTGGGATCCGGAAAGTCTAAACCTTGTCTGTGGTATTCCGAGTAGGATCTAGGAAGGGATGACTGTGACGAGCTTCAAACTCGCGAACGTTGGGCACAGTGACAGTGTGCAAAAGGATAGAGAGATCCTATTCCGATGCTAGTGAGAACCGACAGATGATTAGCCGTGCGGTAGCTATACCTGGTATTTTTTATCCAAGACGAGAAATCCGACAGTTGATTAGCCGTGCAGACATTGTATCTGGTATTTTTCATCCGAGAGGATCATACAGCTTGCCATTGAAGGAAGCCATGCGTGTTTGGAGAAGAAGGCAGTAGGAAAGCAGAGATTTAGACGACAGAGTATCTCTGGAACCTCAACCTGTCCCTCACTACTGAATCACAAGTACCATTTATTTCATGTTATTTACTTTTCATAAACAAAATCATTTTTATCATTAATCTCCTGACTAGGATTTACAAGATAACCATAGCCTGCTTCAAGCCGACAATCTCTATGGGATTGACCCTTACTCACGTAAGGTATTACTTGTACGACCCAATGCACTTGCTGGTTAGTTGTGCGGAGTTGTGAAAAGTGTGATCACAATTTCGTGCACCAGTGGTCTAGATTCCATGACATATGATGATTTGAGAGGAAACTTACTTGCTTTTGAAAACACTTATTTGAAAAAAGATTCAAAAAAAAAAAGGAATTGCTTTTACATCTGTTACTAACCCCTTGGATGATGAATCCAGTGATAATTTCTCTGAAAATAAATTTGTGTTATTTGCCAAAAAATTCAGGAAAATGGTGAAGTTCAAGGAGAGAAGCAAGGGAAGCAGCTCTAGGAAACAAAGAAAAGATCTCAGCAAGGTGATATGTTACAACTGCAAAAAAACTGGGCATTTCAAATCAGATTACCCTAAGTTGAAGAAAGAAGAGAAGCCAAAGAAAGGAAAGAAGAAAGGTCTGATGGTCTATTGGGAAGACTTGGAAAATAATTCAGAAGATGATGAAAAATCCGAAACCAAGTCTCAACCATGTCTTATGGTAGACCACGTTGAACAGGTAGTCATTCATAACTCTGATACTGAAGCTCTTCATCTTATGATATATCACCTTTCTGAAAAAATTAGATGCTTCTTGCTTGATAACCAAGATCTTGAACAACAAATCACCATTCTTAAAGCAGAAAGTGGTTTTCTCAAAGATAAATTAAGGGAGGCTGAAACTGCTGTTGAACTTGTTGAAGAAAACAAGCAGCTGAAAGCCCAACTTAAAAGCTGTGAAAGTGATCATTCCATTGTTGCATATGTAGACTGTTTTAAAAAAATGAAGAGTTGCTTAAAGAGGTCAATAAGCTTAAAGAAGACTTAGCCAAGTTTACTCAAAGTTCTGAAAATCTAAATCAAATCTTGGCTAGTCAAAAACTTCTTTATGATAAAGCTGGCTTGGGCTTCTTTAAATCTTTTGAGAAACCTTATTTTGAAAAAATTGTTTCATCTTCTAATGATACAAGGTTTCAAAACCCAACAAGCTTTAACAAAACATCAACTCCAAGGTTTTGTAGACTATGTAACCAAAATGGACACTTTCCCATTCAATGCTTCTTTGGTGAAAGAATGATTGGTGACAAAGTTTACAAAGTTGTTTTTGAATATAATGGATTGGGACAAAGGAGATGGTTTAAAGTGAAAGGATCCAAGAAGATTTGGATACCTAAGGTCACTTGAGCTCATTTTGTAGGTATGCCTAGCATCCAAGCGGAAGGACAATATGTGGTATATGGACAGCGGATGCTCTAGGCATATGACCGGAAAGATAACCTTCTTCATAAAGCTTGATGAGTATGATGGAGGGTTTGTCACTTTCGGTGATGATGGTAAAGGAAAAATAGTGGCCGTTGGAAAAGTTGGTAAAAGTTTCTCATCTTGTATAAATGATGTTCTTCTTGTAAATGGTTTGTGATGACAAGTCATCTTAGCCTAGTTTCACTAGCCTTTTTCTTTTGTTTTCAATTGAATTATGCACTTTCTTGAGCCATAAGCAAGCCAATTGGGTAGATTTTCATGCTTCCTTTGATTTAATCAACCATGTATGAATTCATGCTATTTCATGAGGTTTTATGCTATAATTGTCACATATTATGAAAGAATGAATATCTCATGATTTTGAGCATAGCTTTGATGTGTTTGGTTAATTAATGATAGGTGAAGAAAGCTTGGAGAAAGGTTGAAGCAAGAAGGAATGGTTAGGAGGAAGAGAGGACAAAAAGTTTGAGCAAAAGTTTGCCTCAAACTTTAGCTCAAACTTTTGGAATAAGTGAAAATGAACCAGGGAGCAAAAAGCTGGAGCAAAAGTTAGCCTCAAAATTTTGTGCAAACTTTTGGACAAAAAGCTGGAGCAAAAGTTAGCCTCAAACTTTTTGGCAAACTTTTGGCATCACAAATCAACACCCTGGAGAGAAAAAGTTTGCGCCAACGTTAGCCCCTAACTTTTTGGCAAACGTTGGCGCATGAACAACACACCCTGGAGAGCAAAAGTTTGCGCCAACGTTAGCCTCTAACTTTTTTGCTAACGTTGGCGCCATGAGTATGCAAGGGGGGCCAACGTTGGAGCAAAAGTTTGACCCCAAACTTTTGCCCCAACGTTGATATCAGCAAAAGAGGGTGGCTGATGTGAAAAGTTGGAGTAAAAGTTTGCCTCAAACTTTTACTCAAACTTTTACTCAAGCTTTCATGATTCCAAACCCGGTTCAATTCGGTTCTTCTCCAAACTCCAAGAGCAATCAACCAAGGCCTCTATCAACCCAATCCCATCAAGAGCAAAGGCCCAATTGAAGGCTTGAAGACCATTTGAAGAAAGTGTATAAATAGCATAGGATTTAAGTTTTTAGGAGAGCTTCCTTTTTAGAATTTTTCAATACATGCAGTAGAGAGTTTTCTTTTCAGTTTGATTAGTGCACTTAGTGCAGAGCTCATTTTACATTCTAGCATTGTTGTTTTAATTCAAGAGAATTGGGGAGGAGAATTGATCTCTCTTCTTCCTTGTTCTTGCCCAGCACTCTTTAATTTTCTTGCTTCGGATCTTGGGTGGAGAATTGAAGAACTTCTGTTTCAATCTCACCTTGGGATCTTGTTTAATTCTCTGCTTAATTGAATTTCAATTTTGGTTAATTGCTTCTTCATCTATTTTCTTCGTTTCCTTTGCAATTGTTCTTGTTGGATCTAGGAAGGCATTGAGATCTAGACTTGGTTACTAGTCTCTTGGGTCCTGAGATCCGGATTTCCCATTTTCAATTCTCTGTTTACTGCTTTCAAGCTCATTTACATTTCTGTTTTAAGATCCGGTTCAATTCCAGTCATCCTTTACTTCTCTGCTTGTTGCAATTTTACTTTACCTTGTTTAATTTCTGCAAATCCAATTCCCAATTCCCTTTACAATTCAAGTCATTTACATTTCTTGCACTTTAAGATTCTGCAATTTACATTTCTTGCGTTCTAAGTTTCTGCCATTTAATTTCTTGTTCTTTAAGATTCAGCACTTTAAATTTCAGTTCTCTTTAATTTCATGCCAATTACCCATTCCCTTTACTTTCTATGCAATTTAAATTCTGCAAATCACAAATCTCTCAACCAAATCTTGATTCGCTTGACTAAATCAACCACTAAACTAAAATTGCTCAATCCTTCAATCCCTGTGGGATCGACCTCACTCCTGTGAGTTATTATTACTTGATGCGACCCGGTGCACTTGCCGGTTAGTTTTGTGTGTTTTGGAGAAATTCGTTTTTCCACAAAAATACACATCAGTTTGAAACATAATTTACTTAGTGTAAGCCAATTGTGTGATTTAGGATATGAAGTTATATTTAGAAAGTATGTATGCTTAGTTATGTGTGAAAAATCTAGGGATATTTTGTTTGAGGCTGAAAGGTGCAATAATGTGTATGGATTGACTCTTGAAGACTTAAAAGATCAAAGAGTAACATGTTTCACCTCTCTTGAATCTGAAAAATGGCTATGGCATAGAAAATTGGGTCATGCTAGCATGTACCAAATTTCTAAGCTAGTCAAGAAAAATTTGGTTAGAGGAATTCCAAATATCAAATTTGATAAGGATCTTACTTGTGATACTTGCCAACTAGGCAAACAAGTAAAATCCTCTTTTAAACCAAAAGATGGAATTTCAACCAAGAGACCTTTAGAGATGTTACACATTGATCTTTTTGGTCCAACAAGAACTCAAAGTTTAGGAGGTAAACACTATGGTCTAGTAGTGGTAGATGATTACTCTAGATTTGGTTGGGTACTTTTCCTTGCTCATAAAAATGATGCTTTCCATGCTTTCTCAACCCTTTGCAAAAGAATTTAAAATGAAAAAGATTTAAAAGTTGCCCATTTGAGAAGTGATCACAGAAAAGAATTTGAAAACCAAGACTTTGAAAAATTTTGTGATGATTTTGGAATTGCTCATAATTTTTCATGCCCTAGAACCCCCCAACAAAATGGGGTGATTGAGGAAAGGAATAGAAGCCTTCAAGAAATGACTAGGGCTATGTTATGTGAAAATGAGATTCCAAAATTTCTATGGGCTGAAGCTGTGAACACAGCTTGTTACATTTTGAATAGGACCATTATTAGAAAAGTGTTGAAGAAAACACCTTATGAGCTATGGAAAGGAACCCCTCCAAATCTTAAGTATTTTTATGTTTTTGGATGCAAATGCTTTGTACTTAACAATAAAGAAACCCTTGGTAAATTTGATCCAAAATCCTATGAGGGGATGTTTGTTGGATACTTCACCACTAGCAAAGCCTATAGAATTTACCTCAAAGAACATAGGACCATAGAGGAATCCATACATGTTTCTTTTTGTGATTCTAATTCAATTCCTAGTGCTGTGATAGAAGATGATACAGATTGTGAAGATGCTGTCAACAAGGAAACCAATGAAGAAAATCCCAAGTCTGCTCAAAATGAAGAGTCTGTCTGTCCAGTTTTGTCTCGTTAGAATGGAGAAGACATTTCCATTTTGTCTCCAGAGCCAGCAACAGAATCTGGAATAGAACAACCCACAGAAGCTCATCAAAGCTCAACACCACTCCAAAAGCCAAGAGAATGGAAGTACATGAGGGGTTATCCCCATGACTTTATCATTGGTGATCCCTCTCAAGGTGTAACAACAAGATCCTCAACCAAAAGGCAATCCGAACTAAGCAATTTTGCCCTCTTGTCACAAATAGAGCCCAACAATGTAAAGTAAGCTCTTGAAGATCCATCATGGGTCAAAGCCATGCAAGAAGAGCTAGCTTAATTCGACAAGAATGAGGTTTGGATACTAGTACCTCATCCGGATGGTAAGAAGGTAACAGGTAATAAGTGGATTTTCAAAAATAAATTTGGTGAGGATGGAAAAGTTGTTCGTCACAAGGCTAGATTAGTGGCCCAAGGTTACGATCAAGAAGAGGGTATATATTTTGATGAGTCTTTTACTCCGGTAGCAAGAATAGAAGCCATTAGGTTGCTTCTTGCCTATGCTGCCCATAAAGGTTTTAAAATGTTTCAAATGAATGTCAAATGTGTTTTCCTTAATGACTTTATTGATAGAGAAGTGTTTGTGGCACAACCCCCCGGTTTTAAAGATAACGAATTTCCAAACCATATTTTCAAACTTTCAAAGGCTCTTTATGCCCTTAGACAAGCTCCAAGAGCTTGGTATGAAAGGTTTAGTGCCTTCTTGTTGGAAAATCAATTTCAAAGGGGTACCATCGACACTACTTTATTTATAAAAGCATCTAATGATGATATTCTCTTAGTTCAAGTTTATGTGGATGACATTGTGTTTGGGTCGGCCAATGAATCCTTGTGTGAAGAGTTTGGAAAACTCATGACTAGTGAGTTTGAAATGAGTTTAATGGGAGAGCTAACATTCTTTCTTAGCCTCCAAATTAAACAAACTCCTAGTGGCACTTTCATTCACCAAGGAAAGTATGCAAAAGAACTAATCAAGAAATTTGGCCTAGAAAATTCCAAACCAATGGGAACACTAATGCATCAAAATACTAAACTTGAAAAGGATGATAATGGTAAAGATGTGGATGAAACAAAGTATAGAGGAATGATAGGTTCACTCATGTATCTAACCTCCTCTAGACTGGATATTGTACAAAGTGTTGGTGTATGTTCAAGATTTTAATCTCACCCAAAAGAATCTCATCTTTCGGCCGTTAAACACATCATTAGATACATTAAGGGAACTAGTGATTATGGCTTATGGTATCCAAAATCTGATAATTTTTGTGCAATAGGGTTTTGTGATGCAGATTATACGGGAGATAGAGTGGATAGAAGAAGTACATCCAGCATGTGTTGCTTCCTTGGAAGCTCACTCAACATGTGGTCAAGCAAAAAACAAGCCACCGTAGCTCTATCCACAGCCGAAGCTGAATATATTTCTGCATCTGCATGTTGTTCACAATTAATTTGGTTGAAAACTCAATTGGAAGATTACAAATTAAAAATCAATAGTATACCCTTGTTCTGTGACAATATGAGTGCTATAAACATTTCTAAAAATCCTGTTCTGCACTCAAGAACAAAGCACATTGAAATTAAATATCATTTTATTAGAGAACATGTGCAAAAGGGAACTATTGATATTCAATTTGTAAAATCTGAAGATCAACTTGCAGACATTTTTACTAAACCCTTGTGTGAAGACAGATTCTGCTCTTTGAGAAAAAGTTTGGGAATGACAGAATTAAGTTCTGTTGATAATTTGTGAAATTTTTTTGACACTGTCTGGTTTTGTCTCGTAGGAAGGCAGGAGACATTTTTTGGGACGTGAGGAATGAGCCATAATTCAGGGGGAGACTGAACTAATGTTAATTGTGTTGGGCCCCACCAAATCACTTTGACCTTACTCTAACCTGTTTTAAGTTTCTCTTTGTGTTAATCACATTTTTTTAAGTTGTTGTATCAAATCTTATTGGGGAGAGGCTATTGTCAAATAAAATCTTTTATCCTTCCCTCATCCCTTGATTCTAGGAGCTAATTCTTCAGTTTTATTTTTAAAAAAAAACTTCCCTTGGTTAATAACCGTGCCATAATGGGTAATAACTACCCTACTTCTCTCTCCAATTAGTATTTAATGCTTCCTTAACCTCCCACATCTCTTCACTCACTTCGGTTCTCCCTTCACCTTCCCCTCTCCACTTCTCCATTTTTAATATCATGAAAAAGAAAATTGCTCCAAGGAAAAGTGAACGAATTCTTCTCTCCGAAAAATCCTCCACCCCTCAAACCCACACTCATATACACATTCATTCTACATCTTCATCATTTCTCTCACCATCATCCAAGCAAACGGACACCATGAGGAGAAAAGTGATAGCAAAAAAGACTTCATCAAGAAAAAAGAAGGAACCCGTGGTTGAAGAGGAAGAAGAGTCTCACACCTCACCGCCTCCCTCACCACCGAAGAAGGCAACCCCTGGACGGAGTTCACATAAGACCAAAAGCTTTGTGTTACATGACACGAGGGAACTAGCCAATCTGGAATCATTGAAATTCAAAAATAAATTCAACAAACCTCATTCACACTTTGATCCTGCTAGATTCAATTCGTGTGCCTCCTATGAGTTCCACAAGGAAGTATTGGAGAAACGTCACTTGTGTGTCTCACACTTGGTGAATCTGGACCCACTTACAGTCAAAGGAATCAACTTCTCTCCTCTATTTGAGAATCTGAAATGGACCCCTCTGCTCCATATTCAGAAACCCATTCACCCTGAATTAGTACGAGAATTTTATACTAATATGAGGCTAATCGATGGTACCATTCATTCCTACGTAAAGCGGGTATATATGACTCTGAGCTCGGAGACGATCAGAGCTGTCCTAGGCTACACTGATGAGGGACCAAGAGCGTAAATGTCTGAAAAATGGGACTCTCAGGTTGGAGTCATATACAAGATTGCCCTGCAACAAATCTGTGAGAACTTGTCTGGCTTGGATGGCACCATCCCTACTCACAAGGCCCTCGGTCCCGAAAACTTAATACTGCACAGAATTATTACTCATATTCTGACTCCACAGAGTGGCTCACATAACAGAGTAATTGTTTTTGACTCTGATGCCAGGGCATTTTGGCCAGTTTCACTGACCTTTTCTTTACTGTTTTAGGGTAGTTTCATGCATTTTTCTAGTAAATAAGCAAGTTTTGGGTAGATATTCACTTACATCTTGATTCAAGCAAACATTGTGAACTTTACATGATTTCATGAGAATTATGCATGAATTGAATGACAAATTAGATAATGCATGATCTCATGACTTGGAATAAAGCTTTGATGCACTTTAATTGCTTGATTTCAGGACAAAGGAAGCAAGGAAGAACCATGTTAGTAGCCACGTTAGTCTAATTAACGTGACCACTAACGTGGAATGGGCATAAGCTTGCAACGTTAATGAGAAAAGTGATCGCCAATAACGCCTTCGAAAGCCATTATAGCTCACGTTAGTTGCCACGTTAATTACAATAACGTGGAAGCTAACGTGGAGGAGAAAGGAAGCTCCAACGTTAGTGGTAAAAGTGAATACCACTAACGTTGGAAAAAGGGCACACTTGGCCACGTTAAGAGTCACGTTAAGTACATTAACGTGAACTCTAACATGAAAGGAACAAGGAATCGCCAAAGTTAGTGACACTCACCTTTGTCACTAACGTTGGATTAAGCCACTATTGCCCATGTTAGTTGCCACATTAATTACATTAACGTGGAAGCTAACGTGGAGGAATAATTGATGGACCAACGTTAGTGACACTCACCTTTGTCACTAACGTTGGAGATGGCAATCACCACCACGTTAGTGGTCACGTTAATCTAACTAACGTGAACTCTAACGTGGGAAAGAGGGGCGTTTGGAGCGTTAGTGACAAAGGTAAGTGTCACTAACGCTCTCGAAGTTTAGGCATGCCCACGTTAAGGGTCACGTTAGTTATACTAACGTGAACTCTAACGTGGGAAAAAGGGGCAATAAGCAACGTTATTGGAAAAGGTGAATACCAATAACGTTTGCAAAGGACCAAGAGGCAACGTTAGTGGTCACATTAGTGCCACTAACGTTGAAGTTAACGTGGACCATTTTTGGCTTGGAACGTTAGTAAAAAAGATAATCGTCACTAACGTTCTCGAACCCACATTTGCACTTAACGTTAACACCACTAACGTCCTAACTAACGTCCATGCCCAACTCACTTTTTCTGCAAGCAAAGCTGAGCCCACTGAAGACTGTAACTGCTTCAACTAAAAATCCAAAGGCCCATATCCAAGACTTGAAGAGCCAACTAGAAGATCAGAAGAGTAGTATATATAGGAGTATTTTTGAACTAGTGAGGGAGCTTTTGGCATTTGGAAGAACTACACTTTGTATATTTTACTTTCTCTGCAACTTCTAGTTTTAGTTTTCAAAATGTACTTTTCATTTACGCTTTCCATTCCCAGAGCTATGAATAACTAAACCCCTTTCATTGGGTTAGGGAGCTCTGTTGTAATTTGATGGATCAATAATAGTTTTCATTATTCTTCTTCTTTCTTTTCTCTTGATTTTACTAGAAAGCTTTCAATCTTCATCCACTTGGGTAGTTGTCTTGGAAAAGAAGCTATTCATACTTGGATCTCTTCGGAACCTTGGAAGAGGAATGAAGAGATCATGCTAGAAATGCTTTCTCATGTTGGACCAAATTGGGGTTTGGATGGATATAGTGACATATAATCCTACCAACACTTTGATTTGGGAATACATGTGGTATAATCAGTGACCATACTCCATCTCTTCTCATGAGCAATTAGACCAAGGAATTGGCTATTGATCAAGATTTGAGAGATGAATTATCAAGGAATTGGAATCCAATCACTTATGATTGCCAAGGAGATCAATAAATGCATTGATTGAGGAAGAGATGAGAATGAACTTGATCCGGAGAATACAACATCTCCTGAGCCCAATGAATCCTCCATTTCTAATCTTACCCATTCTCTTTACTTTCTGCCATTTACTTTTCTGTTCATTTCCCCAAATCCCCATTTAAGATTCTTCAATTTACTTTCCGCCATTTACATTTTGCTCTTTATTTCCATCCTTTACACTTTCTGTTATTTACTTTTCCACCATTTATGTTTCTGCAAATATCAACTCAATTTCTGCGTAGCTCAACTAGAACATTCCTCTTATTAAAGTTGATTGACCAATCAATCCCTGTGGTATTCGACCTCACTCTATTGTGAGTTTTTACTTGACGATAATTCGGTATACTTGCCGAAGGAAATTTTGTTGAGAGACAAGTTTCCGTGCATCAAGTTTATGGCGCCGTTGCCGGGGATTGATTTTGTATCAACAATGATTAAATTGGTGGATAACTAGATTGAGCATTTTTCTTTTGTTTTGTTTAAATTCTGTTTGAGTGATTTACTTTCAGTTTTAGTTATCTTCTTTCCTTTATCCCTTACCCGTTTGTGGTATTCTCTTATTTGTTACAATTCAGTTCCATAACCCACTAACTATTTGATATATTGCATCACTCACACTAACAGCATTTTTGACAAGAATACTTCCTGCATTTATCTCCTTCTTGCTTGTGCCTCGTTGGTTGTGTGATAGGTAGAAGAAGCGGGGCTTCAACTTCCTTTGATTCTGAACCTGAGAGGACCTTCCTTAGACTAAGGAGGGAAGCAAGAGGAAAGAGAGTTGTTAGTGCTGAGGAAGAGGAGGAGTATTTTGAACCAGACATGGATGAGAATATGGAGAACCATCATGAAGAAGAGGCTCACAACCATGGCAGAGAAGGTCCAGTGCATCATGCTGGACAAGAGAGAAGAGTTCTAGGCTCTTACATCAATCCAAACCTAGGAAACTGTGGAAGTAGCATCCAAAAGCCAACCATACATACCAATAACTTTGAACTAAAGCCACAGCTCATCACCCTTGTTCAGAACAACTGTTCATTTGGAGGAAGTGTCCAAGAAGACCCCAATCAATATCTAACCACCTTCCTGAGGATATGTGATACTGTGAAGTCTAATGGTGTTCATCCTGACGATGGCACCAAAAACGGATGCACAGAACCATGGTCTAAACATATCTTCAAAACTTCGCATAACTAACCAGCAAGTGCACTGGGTCGTCCAAGTAATAAACCTTACGTGAGTAAGGGTCGATCCCACGGAGATTGTTGGTATGAAGCAAGCTATGGTCACCTTGTAAATCTCAGTCAGGCGGATATAAAATAGTTATGGAGCTTTCGAAATTAATACTAAAATAAGGATAGAAATACTTATGTAAATCATTGGTGAGAATTTCAGATAAGCGTATGGAGATGCATTCATTCCTCTGAACCTCTGCTTTCTTGCTGTCTTCATCCAATCAGTCTTACTCCTTTCTATGGCTGGCTTTGTGTAAGGATGTCACCGGTGCCAATGGCTACTTTCAATCCTCTCGGGAAAATAGTCCAGATGCGCTATCACTGCATGGCTAATCATCTTGGAGGTTCTCAATCATACTGGAATAGAATTTACTATCCTTTTGCGTCTGTCACTATGCCCAGCACTCGCGAGTTTGGAGTTCATCACAGTCATTCAATCCCAGAGTCCTGCTCGGAATACCACGGACAAGGTTTAGACTTTCCGGACTCTCATGAATGCCGCCATCAATCTAGCTTATACCACGAAGATTCTGATTAAGAGATCTAAGAGATACTCATTCAATCTAATGTAGAACGGAAGTGGTTGTCAGGCACGCATTCATAGGGAATGATGATGATTGTCACGTTCATCACATTCAGGTTGAAGTGCGAATGAATATTTTAGAAGCGAAATAAGATGAATTGAATAGAAAACAGTAGTACTTTGTATTAATCTTTGAGGAACAGCAAAGCTCCACACCTTAATCTATGGAGTGCAGAAACTCTACCGTTGAAATACATAAGTAATGAAGGTCCAGGCATGGCCGAATGGCCAGCCTCCAAACGTGATCAATAGATCAAAAGATAATCGAAAGATGTTCCCAAGATGTCTAATACAATAGTAAAAAGTTTTATTTATAATAAACTAGCTACTAGGGTTTACAGAAGTAAGTAATTGATGCATAAATCCACTTCCGGGGCCCACTTGGTGTGTGCTTGGGTTGAGCTTGAATGTTACACGTGCAGAGGCTCTTTCTGGAGTTGAACGCCAGGTTGTAACGTGTTTCTGGCGTTCAACTCTGGCTTGTAACGTGTTTCTGGCGTTTAACTCCAGACTGCAGCGTAGAACTGGCGTTCAACGCCCATTTACATCGTCTAAACTCGGCCAAAGTATGGACTATTATATATTGCTGGAAATCCCTGGATGTCTACTTTCCAACGCAATTGAAAGCGCGCCATTTTGATTATGTAGCTCCAGAAAATCCACTTTGAGTGCAGGGAGGTCAGAATCCAACAGCATCAGCAGTCTTTCTTCAACCTCTGAATCTGATTTTTGCTCAAGTCCCTCAATTTCAGCCAGAAAATACCTGAAATCACAGAAAAACACACAAACTCATAGTAAAGTCCAGAAATGTGAATTTAACATAAAAACTAATGAAAACATCCCTAAAAGTAACTAGATCCTACTAAAAACATACTAAAAACAATGCCAAAAAGCGTATAAATTATCCGCTCATCACAACACCAAACTTAAATTGTTGCTTGTCCCCAAGCAACTGAAAATCAATTAGGATAAAAAGAAGAGAATATACTATAAATTCCAAACTATCAATGAAACATAGCTTCAATCAAATGAGCGGGACTTGTAGCTTTTTGCCTCTTGAATAGTTTTGGCATCTCACTTTATCCATTGAAGTTCAGAATGATTGGCTTCTATAGGAACTCAGAGTTTAGATAGTGTTATTGACTCTCCTAGTTTAGTATGATGATTCTTGAACACAGCTATTTTATGAGTCTTGGCCGTGGCCCTAAGCACTTTGTTTTCCAGTATTACTGCCGGATACATAAATGCCACAGACACATAATTGGGTGAACCTTTTCAGATTGTGACTCAGCTTTGCTAAAGTCCCCAATTAGAGGTGTCCAGGGTTCTTAAGCACACTCTTTTTTTTTTGCTTTGGACCTTGACTTTAACCGCTCAGTCTCAAGTTTTCACTTGACACCTACACGCCACAAGCACATGGTTAGGGACAGCTCGGTTTAGCCGCTTAGACCAGGATTTTATTCCTTTAGGCCCTCCTATCCACTGATGCTCAAAGCCTTGGGATCCTTTTTATTTGCCCTTGCCTTTTGGTTTTAAGGGTTATTGGCTTTTTGCTCTTGCCTCTTGGTTTTAAGAGCTTTTGGCTTTTTCTGCTTGCTTTTTTTTTTTGCCTTTTTTTTTCTGCAAGCTTTGTTCTTTGCTGCTTTTTCTTGCTTCAAGAATCATTTTTATGATTTTTCAGATTATCAAATAACATGTCTCCTAGTCATCATTCTTTCAAGAGCCAACATATTTAACATTCTTAAACAACAACTTCAAAAGACATATGCACTGTTCAAGCATACATTCAGAAAACAAGAAGCATTGTCACCACATCAATATAATTAAACTAAGTTCAAGGATAAATTCAAAACTCATGTACTTCTTGTTCTTTTGAATTAAAACATTTTTCATTTAAGAGAGGTGATGGATTCATAGGACATTCATAACTTTAAGACAAAGTTACTAACTACTAATGATCATGTAATGAAGACACAAACATAGATAAGCACTTAACATAGAGAAAACGAAAAACAGAGAAAGTAAGAACAAGGAATGAGTCCACCTTAGTGATGGTGGCATTTCCTTCTTGAGGAACCAATGATGTCCTTGAGCTCTTCTATATCTCTTCCTTGTCTTTGTTGCTCCTCCCTCATTGCTTTTTGATCTTCTCTTATTTCATGAAGGATGATGGAGTGCTCTTGATATTCCACCCTTAGTTGTCCCATGTTGGAACTTAATTCTCCTAGGGAGGTGTTGATTTGCTTCCAATAGTTTTATGGAGGAAAATGCATATGAGGCATCTCCGGGATCTCATGGTGATGAGCTTCCTGCGCCTCTTGAGCTCCATGAATGGGCTCTCTTGCTTGCTCCATCTTTTTCTTAGTGATGGGCTTCTCTTTCTCAATGTGAATGTCTCCTTCTATGGAAGCTCCAGCTGAGTAACATAGATGGCAGATAAGATGAGGAAAAGCTAGCCTTGCCCCAAGAGAGGGCTTTTCGGCTATTTTGTAGAGTTCAAGGGAGATGACTTCATGAACCTCTACTTCTTCTCCAATCATGATGCTATGGATCATGATGGCCCGATCCACAGTAACTTCAGATCGGTTGCTAGTGGGGATGATGGAGCGTTGGATGAACTCCAACCATCCTCTAGCCACAGGCTTGAGGTTCAATCTTCTTAGTTGAACCGGCTTGCCTTTGGATTCAATCTTCCATTGAGCTCCTTCCACACATATGTCCATGAGGACTTGGTCCAACCTTTGATTAAAGTTGACCCTTCTAGTGTAGGGGCGTTCATCTCCTTGCATCATAGGCAAGTTAAACGCCAACCTCACATTTTCCGGACTAAAATCCAAGTATTTCCCCCGAACTATTGTAATATAGTTCTTTGGATCCGGGTTCTTACTTTGATCATGGTTCTTGGTGATCCATGCATTGGCATAGAACTCTTGAACCATTAGGATGCCGACTTGTTGGATGGGATTTGTTAGAACTTCCCAACCTTTTCTTTGAATTTCATGTCGGATCTCCGGATACTCATTTCTTTTGAGTTTGAAAGGGACCTCGGGGATCACCTTCTTCTTGGCCATAACATCATAGAAGTGGTCTTGATGAGCTTTGGAGATGAATCTTTCCATCTCCCATGACTCGGAGGTGGAAGTTTTTGTCTTCCTTTTCCCTTTTCTAGAGGATTCTCCGGTCTTAGGTGCCATCAATGGTAATGGAAAAACAAAAAGCTTATGCTTTTACCACACCAAACTTAGAATATTGCTCGCCCTCGAGCAAGAAAATAAAGAATTAGATGAAGAAGAAGAAGAAAAGATGGAGAAGAGGGGGGAGGTGTGTTTCGGCCAAGAAGAGAAGAGAGGGTTGTGTTGTGTGAAAATGAGGAAGAATGGAAGGCTTTATATAGGGAAGGGAGGGGGTTAAGATTCGGCCATATGGGTGGGTTTGGGTGGGAAATTGATTTGAATTTTGAAGGTAGGTGGACTTTATTGGGTAGGTTTATGGGGAAGAGTGTTTATTGGGAATAGAGGATGATTGAGAAGAGAGAAGAGAGTGAGTGGAGGTAGGTGGGGATCCTGTGGGGTCCACAGATCCTGAGGTGTTCAAGGATTTACAACCTTGCACCAAATTAGGCATGTAAAATGCCCTTGCACACAACTCTGGGCGTTCAGCGCCAGGTTGGTGCCCATTTTGGGCGTTCAGCGCCAGAACCATGCTCTGTTCTGGCGTTGAACGCCAGGCAGGTGCTTCCTCCAGGGTGTGATTTTTCTTCCGCTGTTTTCGATTCTGTTTCTAAATTTTTCGTTTATTTTGTGACTCCACATGATCATGAACCTAAGAAAACATGAAAAACAAAAATAAAATTAGATAAATAAACATTGGGTTGCCTCCCAACAAGTGCTTCTTTAATGTCAATAGCTTGACAGTGGGCTCTCATGGAGCCTCACAGATGTTCAGAGCATTGTTGAGACTCCCCAACACCAAACTTAGAGTTTGGATATGGGAGTTCAACACCAAACTTAGAGTTTGGTTGTGGCCTCCCAACACCAAACTTAGAGTTTGACTGTGGGGGCTCTGGTTGACTCTGTTTTGAGAGAAGTTTACTGTGCCTCTTTTCCATGTTCACAGAAGGATAACCTTGAGTTTGAAACACAAGGGAGTCCTCATTCACTTGAAGGACTAGTTCACCTCTGTCAACATCAATCACAGCTCTTGCTGTGGCTAGGAAGGGTCTTCCAAGGATGATGAATTCATCCTCATCCTTCCTAGTATCTAGGATTATGAAATCAACAGGGATGTAAAGGCCTTCAACCTTTACTAACATGTCCTCTACTTGTCCATAAGCCTCTTTTCTTGAGTTATCTGCCATCTCTAATGAGATTCTAGCAGCTTGTACCTCAAAGATTCCCAGCTTCTCTATTACAGAGAGTAGCATGAGATTTATCCCTGACCCAAGGTCACATAGAGCCTTCTCAAAAGTCACGGTGCCTATGGTACAAGGTATTAGGAACTTTCCAGGATCCTGTTTCTTCTTAGGCAATCTCAGTTGACCCAATGCATTTAATTCATTGGTAAACAGGGGAGGTTCATCTCCCCAAGTCTCATTACCAAATGAATTGGCATTCAGCTTCATGATTGCACCAAGGAACTTGGCAACTTGCTCTTCAGTAATATCCTCCTTCTCTTCAGAAGAAGAATACTCATCAGAGCTCATGAAGGGCGTAAGGAGGTTTAATGGAATCTCTATGGTCTCTAGATGAGCCTCAGATTCCTTTGGTTCCTCAGAGGGAAGCTCCTTATTGATCACTGGACGTCCCAGGAGGTCTTCCTCCTTGGGATTCACGTCCTCCCCTTCCTCTTTGGATTCGGCTATGATGGTTATATCAATGGCCTTGCACTCTCCTTTTGGATTTTCCTCTGTATTACTTGGGAGAGTACTAGGAGGGATTTCAGTGATCCTTTTTACTCAGCTGGCCCACTTGTGCCTCCAAATTTCTAATGGAGGACCTTGTTTTATTCATGAAACTTACAGTGGCTTTAAACAAATCAGAGACTAAGTTTGCTAAATTAGAAGCATTTTGTTCAGAATTCTCTGTCTGTTGCTGAGTAGAGGATGGAAAAGGTTTACTATTGTTAAACCTATTTCTTCCACCATTATTAAAGCCTTGTTGAGGCTTTTGTTGATCCTTCCATGAGAAATTTGGATGATTTCTCCATGATGAGTTATAGGTGTTTCCATAAGGTTCACCTAAGTAATTTACCTCTGCTATTGCAGGGTTCTCAGGATCATAAGCCTCTTCTTCAGGAGGTGCCTCTTGAGTACTGTTGGGTGCAGCTTGCATTCCATTCAGACTCTGAGAAATCATATTGACCTGCTGAGTCAATAGTTTGTTCTGAGCCAATATGGCATTCAGAGTATCAATTTCAAGAACTCCCTTCTTCTGAGGCATCCCATTACTCACAGGATTTCTCTCAGAAGTGTACATGAACTGGTTATTAGCAACCATGTCAATAAGTTCTTGAGCTTCTGTAGGCGTTTTCTTTAGGTGAATGGATCCACCTGCAGAAGTATCCAATGACATCTTAACTAATTCAGACAGACCATCATAGAATATATCCAGGATGGTTCATTCTGAAAGCATGTCAGAAGGACACTTTTTGGTCAGTTGCTTGTATCTCTCCCAAGCTTCATAGAGGGATTCACCTTCTTTCTGTCTGAAGGTTTGAACATCCACTCTAAGCTTACTAAGCTTTTGAGGAGGAAAGAACTTGGCTAAGAAAGTCGTGACCAGCTTATCCCAAGAGTTCAGGCTATCTTTGGGTTGAGAGTCCAACCACAGTCTAGCTCTGTCTCTTACAGCAAAGGGGAAAAGCATGAGCCTGTAGACTTCAGGATCTACTCCATTAGTCTTAACAGTATCACAGATCTGCAAGAATTCAGTTAAGAACTGAAAAGGATCTTCAGATGGAAGTCCATGAAACTTGCAGTTCTGCTGCATCAGAGAAACTAATTGAGGTTTCAGCTCAAAATTGTTTGCTCCAATGGTAGGGATGGAGATGCTTCTTCCATGTAAATTGGAATTAGGTGCAGTAAAGTCACCAAGCATCCTCCTTGCATTATTATTATTATTTTCGGCTGCCATCTCCTCTTTTTGTTCGAAAATTTTTGTTGTAATTTAGCTTCTCTTAGTTTTCTCTTCAGAGTCCTTTCAGGTTCTGGATCTGCTTCAACAAGAATATTCTTGTCCTTGCTCCTGCTCATATAAAAAGAGGGAACAGAAAAATAATAATAATAGGGATCCTTTTTACCCAGGTATAGAAGTTCCCTTTAGGTGAGTGGAAGAAAGGAAGAGTAGAAGAAAAGAAGAAGAGAAAATCTGAACTCAGAGAGAGAGGGAGGGTTCGGATTTTTGGTGAGTGGGGAAGAGATGTTAGTAAATGAATAAATAAATAGAAGGAGAATTTTTGAAAATTATTTTTGAAAATGAGTTAGTGATTTTCGAAAATTGTTTTTGAAAAAGGTTAGTAATTTTCGAAAACTAAAATCAAAAATTAAAATAATTAGTTAATTAAAAAGAAATTTTGAAAAAGAAGGGAGGGATTTTCGAAAATTAGAGAGAGAGAGAGAGAGAGAGTTAGTTAGGTAGTTTTGAAAAAGATAAGAAACAAACAAGAAGTTAGTTAGTTAGTTGAAACAAAATTGAAAATCAATTTTGAAAAGACAAGAAGATAAGAAGTTAGAGAAGATATTTTAAAATCAAATTTTTGAAAAAGATATGATTTTTAAAAAGATATGATTAAAAAGATATGATTTTGAAAAAGATAAGATAGAAAGATATTTTTGAAAAGATATGATTGAAATTAATTTTGAAAAAGATTTGATTTTTAAAATCACAATTAATGACTTGATTCACAAGAAATCACAAGATATGATTCTAGAACTTAAAGTTTGAATCTTTCTTAACAAGCAAGTAACAAACTTGAAATTTTTGAATCCAAAACATTAATTGATGATGTTATTTTCGAAAATTATGATATAAGATTAAGAAAAGATTTTTTTGAAAAATATTTTTTAAAATTTTCGAAAATAAATAAGAAAAATGAAAAAGATTTGATTTTTTTTGAAAAAGATTTTGAAAAAGATAAGATTTTTAAATTGAAAATTTGATTTGACTCATAAGAAACAACTAAATTTTAAAAAGTTTTGAAAAAGTCAACTCAAATTTTCGAATTTATGAGAAGAAAAAGGGAAAGATATTTTTTTAATTTTTGAATTTTTAATGATGAAAGAGAAAAACATGAAAATGATGCAATGCATGAAAATTTTGGATCAAAACAATGAATGCATGCAAGAATACTATGAATGTCAAGATGAACACCAAGAACACTTTGAATGTCAAGATGAACACCAAGAACTTATTTTTGAAAAAATTTTTGATGCAAAGAAAACATGCAAGACACCAAACTTAGAAATCTTTAATGTATAGACACTATGAATGCAAGAATGCATATGAAAAACAACATGCAACACAAAACCATATAATATGAAGATCAATCAAGAAGGGTTATCAAGAACAACTTGAAGATTATGATGAATGCAATGCATGAATGCAATTTTCGAAAAATGCAAGATGAGTATGCAATTGACACCAAACTTACAATTGACTCAAGACTCAAACAAGAAACACAAAATATTTTTAATTTTTATGATTTTATTAAATTTTTTTTATTTTATATTTTTTGAAAATCATTTGAGAAAGAAAAATAAGGATTCCAAAATTTTTAATATGAATTCCAGGAATCTTATGCTCTTTAGTCTAAAGCTCCAATCAAAGGGTCAGGTATGGCTTAATAGCCAGCCAAGCTTTAGTAAAAATATGAGTGTAATTCATTCAATTTTTAAGCCAAAACCTCTGTCCAAAAGAATTTAGACATGGATTTATAGCCAGCATGCTTCAACATGCTTCATGAAACTCTAGAATTCATTCTTAAAAATTCTGAAGAAAAATATATTTTTGAAAACATTTTTATTTTAAAATTTTTTTTTCGAAAACAAATGAGAAATTTTTGAAAGGTTTTTGAAAAATTTTTGAAAATAAAACAATAAGAAAATTACCTAATCTGAGCAACAAGATGTACCGTCAGTTGTCCAAACTCGAACAATCCCCGGCAACGGCGCCAAAAACTTGGTATGCGAAATTGTTACTCAGGTTGTGAATTATTGTTCGAAATTGATTCCCTGGCGATGGCACCAAAAATGGATGCACAGAACCATGGTCTAAACATATCTTCACAACTTCGCATAACTAACCAGCAAGTGCACTGGGTCGTCCAAGTAATAAACCTTACGTGAGTAAGGGTCGATCCCACGGAGATTGTTGGTATGAAGCAAGCTATGGTCACCTTGTAAATCTCAGTCAGGCGGATATAAAATAGTTATGGAGTTTTCAAAATTAATACTAAAATAAGGATAGAAATACTTATGTAAATCATTGGTGAGAATTTCAGATAAGCATATGGAGATGCATTCATTCCTCTGAACCTCTGCTTTCCTGCTGTCTTCATCCAATCAGTCTTACTCCTTTCTATGGCTGGCTTTGTGTATGGATGTCACCGATGCCAATGGCTACTTTCAATCCTCTCGGGAAAATGGTCCAAATGCTCTGTCACAGCACGGCTAATCGTCTGGAGGCATCACCCTTGTCGTTGGTTGCATCCTATTCCTCTCTGTGAAAATGGTCTGATGCGCTGTCACTGCATGGCTAATCATCTTGGAGGTTCTCGATCATACTGGAATAGAATTTACTATCCTTTTTGCGTCTATCACTACGCCCAGCACTCGCGAGTTTGGAGCTCGTCACAGTCATTCAATCCCAGAGTCCTACTCGGAATACCACGGACAAGGTTTAGACTTTCCGAACTCTCATGAATGCCGCCATCAATCTAGCTTATACCACGAAGATTCTGATTAAGAGATCTAAGAGATATTCATTCAATCTAATGTAGAACAGAAGTGGTTGTCAGGCACGCGTTCATAGGGAATGATGATGATTGTCACGTTCATCACATTCAGGTTGAAGTGCGAATGAATATTTTAGAAGCGAAATAAGATGAATTGAATAGAAAACAGTAGTACTTTGCATTAATCTTTGAGGAACAGCAGAGCTCCACACCTTAATCTATGGAGTGCAGAAACTCTACCGTTGAAAATACATAAGTAATGAAGGTCCAGGCATGGCCGAATGGCCAGCCCCCAAACGTGATCAATAGATCAAAAGATAATCCAAAGATGTTCCCAAGATGTCTAATACAATAGTAAAAAGTTCTATTTATAATAAACTAGCTACTAGGGTTTACAGAAGTAAGTAATTGATGTATAAATCCACTTCCGGGGCCCACTTGGTGTGTGCTTGGGTTGAGCTTGAATGTTACACGGGCAGAGGCTCTTTCTGGAGTTGAACGCCGGGTTGTAACGTGTTTCTGGCGTTCAACTCTGGCATGTAACGTGTTTCTGGCGTTTAACTCCAGACTGCAGCATAGAACTGGCGTTCAACGCCCATTTACGTCATCTAAACTCGGCCAAAGTATGGACTATTATATATTGCTGGAAAGCCCTGGATGTCTACTTTTCAACGCAATTGGAAGCACGCCATTTTGAATTTTGTAGCTCCAGAAAATCCACTTTGAGTGCAGGGAGGTCAAAATCCAACAGCATCAGCTGTCCTTCTTCAACCTCTGAATCTGATTTTTGCTCAAGTCCCTCAATTTCAGCCAGAAAATACCTGAAATCACAGAAAAACACACAAACTCATAGTAAAATCTAGAAATGTGAATTTAACATAAAAACTAATGAAAACATCCCTAAAAGTAACTAGATCCTAAAAATACTAAAAACAATGCCAAAAAGCATATAAATTATCCGCTCATCAGGAACCAAGTAGCAGCAATCACTGCCTCATCAACAGCTCAAGAAGGAGTGAATGCAGAGGCAGAGGATGATCAGGAACAAGCCAACTATATTGGGAACTCACCTAGGCAGACCCATGATCCATACTCCAAAACTTATAACCCTGGTTGGAGGAACCACCCAAACTTTGGGTGGGGAAATCAACAAGATCAAGGCCAAGATCAGAGACGTCACAACCCCAACAATAATGCAGCTCACCAACATTCCACATAGAGATCATATCAGCACCCACCTAACAACACCTCTCAATATCTATATCAAAACCAAAATGGCCCTTCTCACCCCTCCAATCTCAACTCACCATCATCCAAAGATAGACTCTCAAGGATTGAGACTCTACTTGAACGTATATGCAAAGAAGTTCAAGACAGTAAAATATTCTGAGAGGAAGTGCGGTCCAATATGCAGAATCAAGATGTTGCCATCAAGAAACTTGAGACACAAATTGGCTACTTATTTAAGCAAATTCCTGGCCATAACCTTTGCAGCAGCACTGATTCAAACCCAAGGGAGGAATGTCAGGCTATCACCGTCAGAAGTGGGAAGGAATTGAAGGAAACTTCCAAGAAACCACAAGAGAAGAACTCAAATGAAGGGGAAGAGGAACAAGATGAAGTCCAAGTTCCCACTCCCAATTCACATCAAAAAGGAGAAATGCTGAAGCCAGACGTTCCAAAAGCTCCATACCCTCAGCAATTAAAAAAGAAGGGGGATGACAACTAATTCTCAAGATTTTTGGAAATCTTCAAGAAACTACAGATTAACATACCCTTTGCTGAAGTAATAGAGCAAATGCCGCTCTATGCCAAGTTCTTGAAGGAATTAATGACCAAGAAGAGAAGCTGGAAGAGCAACGAGACTGTGATACTAACCGAAGAATATAGTGCCATCATTCAGCACAAGCTACCCCAGAAATTGAAGGATCCTGGGAGTTTCCAAATTCCTTGTATTATAGGGGAAATCACAGTGGAAAAGGCCCTATGTGATTTAGGAGCCAGCATAAATCTGATGTCCGTAGCTATGATGAAAAAAATGAGGATTGAAGAGGCCAAGCTAACAAAAATGGCCCTACAACTGGCAGATCGATCATTCAAGTTTCCTCACGGCATAGTAAAGGACTTGCTGGTGAAGGTAGGAGATTTTATCTTTCCAGCAGACTTTGTAGTGTTGGATATGAAAGAGGGAGCCAAGGCCTCTATCATCCTGCGAAGACCATTCTTGGCCACTGCTGGAGCTATCATTGATGTCCAAAAGGGTGAACTTACCCTGAGATTACACAATGAGAAGATGACATTCAATGTGTTCAAGGCCATGAGTTACCCACAAGAACCATTGGGAGAATGTATGAGGTTGGATTCACTGGAAGATGCAGTACAAGAGATTTTTGAAGAAGAAGAACTTGAGGGGTTAACAGAGGAGGAATCAGCATCAAGCGAAGAGGCTGCAACAGCGGAGATTCATGTTCAGGGCACACTAGAAGAGGAGAATGAAAGAAAAGAAGCACCCAAACTTGAACTCAAAGCACTGCTGCCCACTCTCAAATATGCATATTTAGGGGAGAATAAAAGTTACCCAGTGATCATAAACTCAGCCCTCAGCCAAGAACAAGAGGAGGAACTACTCCAAGTATTACAAAAGCATAAGGATGCCATTGGATGGACCCTTGCTGACTTGAAGGGAATCAGTTCGACCATATGCATGCATAAGATACTACTGGAAGATGATGCCAAACCATCCATCCAACCCCAAAGGAGGCTAAATCCAGTCATGAAAGAAGTGGTACAGAAGGAAGTCATGAAGCTGTGGCAAGGAGGGGTGATCTACCCAATTTCGGATAGCCCATGGGTCAGCCCCGTCCAAGTGGTCCTCAAGAAAGGAGAAATCACTGTAGTACCCAATGAGAGGAACGAACTCATCCCTACAAGAACGATCACAAGATGGAGGATGTGCATTGACTACAGAAAACTCAATGAAGCTACAAGAAAATATCACTTCCCACTCCCCTTCATGGATCAGATGTTGGAAAGACTTGCAGGACACGCATATTACTGTTTTCTAGATGGTTACTCAGGATATAATCAAATAGTGGTTGATCCGAGAAACCAGGAGAAAACGTCATTTACTTGCCCATATGGAGTGTTTGCATACAGGCGCATGCTATTTGGGCTATGTAATGCTCCTGCAACGTTTTAACGCTGCATGCTTTCTATCTTCTCAGATATGATAGAAAAATTCATTGAAGTCTTTATGGATGACTTTTCAGTATTCGGGGATTCCTTTTCCAATTGCCTAAATCACCTTGCCCTGGTGTTAAAAAGATGTCAAGAAACCAATCTGGTCTTGAATTGGGAAAAATGTCACTTTATGGTGACAGGAGGAATAGTTCTTGGCCATAAGGTTTCTAACAAAGGCATTGAGATAGACAGAGCTAAAGTGAAACTCATTGAAAAATTACCCCCACCAAGTGATGTCAAGGCAATTAGGAGCTTTTTAGGGCATGCTGGCTTTTATAGAAGATTTATCAAATATTTTTCAAAGATAGCCAAGCCCTTAAGCAATCTCCTTGTATCTGATACACCATTTGTCTTTGATGAAAAGTGCATGCTAGCATTCGAAAACTTGAAAAAGAGGCTGTCCTCTACCCCTATCATTTCCCTACCTGATTGGAACTTACCATTTGAACTGATGTGCGATGCATCTGATTTTGCAGTTGGGGCAGTGTTAGGACAGAGAAAAGATAACTTGGTCCATGTGATATACTATGCCAGCAAAGTCCTCAATGACACTCAAAGAAATTATACCACTACTGAAAAAGAGTTGCTGGCAATAGTTTTTGCATTTGACAAGTTTAGATCATACCTCATTGGTGTCAAAGTGATCATTTTCACAGATCACACAGCACTTAAATATTTATTTGCCAAGTAGGAATCAAAACCAAGACTGATAAGATGGATCTTGTTGTTGCAGGAATTCAACATTGAGATCAGAGACAAGAAAAGAGTGGAGAACAAGGTAGCCAATCACCTATCCAGAATCCCTCAGGACAAAAGTGGAACACACGATGCCAGTGTAAATGTGTACTTCCCAGATGAGCAGTTAATGATGGTTCACAAAGCACCCTGGTTTGCAAACATTGCCAATTTCAAGGCAACTGGGGCTTTACCTCCAGAGATCAACAAACATAAAAAAAGAAAGCTCATCAATGACGCAAAATATTTTGTCTGGGATGAGCCATATCTCTTCAAGAAGTGTTCAAATGGAATCCTGAGAAGATGTGTCTCAAAAGAAGAGGGACGAGAGGTCCTGTGGAACTGCCACGACTCGTGCTATGGAGGCCATTTTGGAGGGAAAAGAACTGCAGCAAAGTTGTTACAAAGTGGATTCTTTTGGCCCACCCTTTTCAAAGATGCCAAAGAACTAGTAAAGAACTGCAATGAATGCCAAAGAGCTAGAAACTTATCCAAAAAAAATGAGATGCCACAGAATTTCATCTTAGAACTGGAACTGTTTGATGTGTGGGGAATCAATTTCATGGGACCATTTCCAACCTCATATTCAAACAAGTATATCTTGGTAGCAGTGGATTACGTTTCCAAGTGGGTAGAGGCTATTGCAACCCCAACAAATGATAACAAGGTGGTCATGAACTTCCTCAGAAAGAATATCTTTAGCCGGTTCGGAGTCTCCCGAGCACTCATCAGTGATGGAGGGAGCCATTTTTGTAACAGACCACTAGAAGCTCTCCTCTTACAACACGGGGTGAAACACAAGGTTGCCACGCCCTACCATCTCCAAACAAGTGGGCAAACCGAGATATCTAACAGAGAATTAAAAAGGATTCTGGAGAAGACTGTAGGAGCATCAAGAAAGGACTGGTCGAAGAAGCTAGATGATGCCCTTTGGGCATACAGAACGGCATTCAAAACACCATCGGGATGTCCCCATATCAACTGGTGTATGGAAAGGCCTGTCATTTACCATTGGAGCTGGAACACAAAGCCCTCTGGGCTCTCAAGCTACTAAAGTTTGATAGCATTGCTGCTGGTGAAAAGAGGGTCTTGCAGCTCCAATAAATGGAGGAGTTTAGATCTCAAGCCTATGAAAATGCCAAGATCTATAAAGAAAAGGCGAAGAGAAGACATGACCTCAATCTGACACCCAGGAGCTTCGAAAAAGGACAGCAAGTGCTCCTCTACAACTCCAAATTGAGATTTTTCCCTGGGAAACTCAAATCAAGGTGGTCAGGACCCTTTCTTGTCACAAAGGTCTCGCCATATGGACACATAGAAATCATAGAAAAAAGTTCAAAGAGGGCTTTCACTGTGAACGGACAAAGGCTCAAACACTACATGGGTAACATGGGGGAAAACCCCAAAATGAAGTATCATCTCAACTAATGGAGAAATCGTCGAGCTAGCGACGTGGTGCACGAAATTGTGATTCACACTTTTCACAACTCCGCACAACTAACCAGCAAGTGCACTGGGTCGTCCAAGTAATACCTTACGTGAGTAAGGGTCGAATCCCACGGAGATTGTTGGCTTGAAGCAATCTATGGTTACCTTGTAAATCTTAGTCAGGAGATTAATTATGATTATCAGTTTGAACTGCGAAAAATAAAAGAGCATGAAATAAATACTTGTTATGCAGTAATGGAGAATGTGTTGGAGTTTTGGAGATACTTTATCTTCTGAATCTCTGCTTTCCTACTGTCATCTTCTTCTCGCACGCAAGTTTTCTCCTATGGCAAGCTGTGTGTTGGTGGATCACCGTTGTCAATGGCTATCATCCGTCCTCTTAGTGAAAATGGTCCAGGTGCGCTGTCACCGCACGGCTAATCATCTGTCGGTTCTCGATCATGTCGGAATAGGATCCATTGATCCTTTTGCGTCTGTCACTACGCCCAACACTCGCGAGTTTGAAGCTCGTCACAGTCATTCAATCCTTGAATCCTACTCGGAATACCACAGACAAGGTTTAGACTTTTCGGATTCTCAAGAATGCTGCCAATGGATTCTAGCTTATACCACGAAGATTCTGATTAAGGATCCTAAGAGATACTCATTCAATCGAAGGTAGAATGGAGGTGGTTGTCAGGCACGCGTTCATAGAGTGAGAATGGTGATGAGTGTCACGGATCATCACATTCATCATATTGAAGTGCGAATGAACATCTTAGATAGAAACAAGCGTGTTTGAATAGAAAACAGAAATAATTGCATTAATTCATCGAGACACAGCAGAGCTCCTCACCCCCAACAATGGAGTTTAGAGACTCATGCCATCAAAGAGTACAAAGTTCAGATCTAAAAATGTCATGAGGTACAAAATAAATCTCTAAAAGTTGTTTAAATACTAAACTAGTAACCTAGGTTTACAGAAAATAAGTAAACTATGATAGATAGTGCAGAAATCCACTTCTGGGGCTCACTTGGTATGTGCTGGGGCTGAGACTTGAGATTTTCACGTGCCTAGGCTGTTTCTGGAGTTAAACGTCAGGTTGTAACCTGTTTTGGGCGTTTAACTCCAACTTGTAACCTGTTTCTGGCATTTTACGCCATAATGCAACATGGAACTGGCGTTGAACGCCAGTTTACGTCATTTATCCTTGAGCAAAATATGGACTATTATATATTTCTGGAAAGCCCTAGATGTCTACTTTCCAACGCAATTGAGAGCGCACCATTTGGACTTCTGTAGCTCCAGAAAATCCACTTTGAGTGCTGGGAGGTCAGAATCCAACAACATCTGCAGTCCTTTTTCAACCTCTGAATCAGAATTTTCTCAGGTCCCTCAATTTTAGCCAGAAAATACCTGAAATCACAGAAAAATACACAAACTCATAGTAAAGTCCAGAAATGTGATTTTTATTTAAAAACTAATAAAAATATAATAAAAAGTGACTAAAACATATTAAAAACTACCTAAAAACCATGCCAAAAAGCGTATAAATTATCCGCTCATCACAACACCAAACTTAAATTGTTGCTTGTACCCAAGCAACTAAAAACAAAGTAGGATAAAAAGAAGAGAATATACAATGAATTCCAAAAACATCTATGAAGATCAGTCTTAATTAGATGAGCGGGGCTATTAGCTTTTTGCTTCTGAACAGTTTTGGCGTCTCACTTTATCCTTTGAAGTTCAGAATGATTGGCATCTATAGGAACTCAGAATTCAGATAGTGTTATTGATTCTCCTAGTTCAGTATGTTGATTCTTGAACACAGCTACTTTATGAGTCTTGGTCGTGGCCCTAAGTACTCTGTTTTCCAGTATTACCACCGGATACATACATGACACAGACACATAACTGGGTGAACCTTTTCAGATTGTGACTAAGCCTTTGCTAAAGTCCCCAATTAGAGGTGTCCAGGGTTTTTAAGCACACTCTGTTTTTGCTTTAGACCTCGACTTTAACCGCTCAGTCTCAAGTTTTCACTTGACACCTTCACGCCACAAGCACATGGTTAGGGACAGCTTGGTTTAGCCGCTTAGGCCAGGATTTTATTCCTTTAGGCCCTCCTATCCACTGATGCTCAAAGCCTTTGATCCTTTTTATTGCCCTTGCCTTTTGGTTTTAAGGGCTATTGGCTTTTTGCTCTTGCCTTTTGGTTTAAAGAGCTTTTGGCTTTTTCTGCTTGCTTTTTCTTTTTCTTGCTCTCTTTTTTTTTCGCATTTTTTTCTGCAAGCTTTGTTCTTCACTGCTTTTTCTTGCTTCAAGAATCATTTTTATGATTTTTCAGATTATCAAATAACATTTCTCCTTTTTCATCATTCTTTCAAGAGCCAACAATTTTAACATTCATAAACAACAAATTCAAAAGACATATGCATTTTTCAAGCATTCATTCAGAAAACAAAAAGTATTGCCACCACATTAAAATAATTTAACTATTTTAAAATTCAAAATTCATGTACTTCTTTTTCTTTTTCAGAAAACATTTTTCATTTAAGAAAGGTGATGGATTCATAGGACATTCATATCTTTAAGACATAGACACTTAGATACTAGTGATCATGTAATAAGACCCAAACATAAATAAACATAAAGCATAGTAAATGAAAAACAGGAAAATAAGAACAAGGAGATTAAGGAACGGGTCCACCTTGGTGAGGGTGACGTCTTCCTCTTCTTGAAGAACTAATGGTGCTCTTGAGCTCCTCTATGTCTCTTCCTTGTCTTTATTGCTCCTCCCTCATAGCTCTTTGATCTTCTCTAATCTCATGGAGGATGATGGAATGCTCTTGATGTTCCATCCTTAGTTGTCCCATGTTAGAACTTAACTCTCCTAGGGAAGTGTTGATTTGCTCCCAATAGTTTTGTGGAGTGAAGTGCATCCCTTGAGGCATTAGTGGTTATGGAAAAACAAAAAGCAATGCTTTTACCACACCAAACTTAAAAGGTTTGCTCGTCCTCGAGCAAAAGAAGAAAGAAAGGATGAGAAGAAGAAGAGATAGAGAAGATAGAGGTGTGTGAATGGTTTGAATTTGAGTGGGTGGGTGTAGGTGGGTTTGGAGGAGTAATGGAGGTGATTGGTGGAGGTTATTTTGGGGAAGAGTGTTATGAAAAGGTGTGAAGAGGAGAGAAGAAGAGGTGGGGTAGGTGGGGATCCTGTGGGATCCACAGATCCAAAGGGAACAAGGACTTAACATCCCTGCTCCAATTAGGCATGTAAAATGCCCTCTGTATACAATCCTGGCGTTTAACGCCAGACTGCTGCCTGTTTCTGGCGTTTAACGCCAGGTTGATGCTTGTTTCTGGCGTTAAACGCCAGATAGATGCTTGTTTCTGGCGTTTAAACGCCAGAATGCTCCTCCTCCAGGGTGTGCTATTTTTAAAACTATTTTTCATCCTGTTTTTGATTTTTCAGTAGTTTTTGTGACTCCACATGATCATCAACCTAAAAAAATAACATAACAATAGAAAATAATTAATTAAATAACATTGGGTTGCCTCCTAACAAGCGCTTCTTTAGTGTCAATAACTTGACAGTGAGCTCTCATGGAGCCTCACAGATATTCAGAGCAATGTTGGGACCTCCCAACACACTACAACAAATATGGCCTTTAGCAACGCCAAATTTTGCAATGCCTTAAAACTGTTCTCTTAGATAGTTTTAGACAACGGTTTTTTGTAGTGTTACTATTAAATTCAATTTTTCATTATTTTATAGCAACAAATTAAAACCGTTCTCTTTGACTATTTTAAAGAACGGTTTTATAACCGTTACCATGATTTGTTTTTAAGCAACGGTTTTTTATTGTTGTTTAAATAATTGTACAAAAAGAACGCATAAAAACCGTTGCTAAAATGCTACACTTTAAAACCGTTCTATTAGATGGTCTTAGACAACGATTTTTACAGTGTTGCTGTTGAAGTTCAATTTTTCATTACGTTATAGCAACAAAATAAAATCGTTCTCTTTGACTATTTTAAAGAACAATTTTATAACCATTACAACAATTGTTTATCAAACAATAATTTTCTAATATTATTTAAATAATTATACAAATTAAAAGATACATATAAAAATAATTATAAATAATCATACAAATTCAAATAATTTTTTCTATAAATACTAAATTTATAAAATACTCAAAAACTATTGTTATAAATATATAACAAATATTATTTTTAGAAAAAATAAAATTAAAATAAATTTATAATAAATATTATATATTTTTGAAAATCTAAAATATGAATAAATTGTGATTTTATCTTATTAAGTTTAAACTTTATAATTTAAAAAATTATTCTATTAGAAAATAATTAAAGAGATTAGGAGATAAATTCATTTTGAATAAATTAATATTCTTAAGTAATTTTATTATAATGGAATATTTTGTATAATTTTAGTAATTGAAAAATAAGAAAGAATTGTACAATTTAATTTAAGTAACTTTTATTTTGAAAAAGTGATGATTTATTATTAATTTGAACTCCTTATTTTATAAACTAATTTATTAAGAGTAATTAAATTAGTTTTATTAATATTTGGAGTTTATTCAATTAATATTCTTGTGTAATTTTTATAATTGATTATTTCATATAATTTGAAATTAAAATTCTGGTGACAGAAAATGATAAAAAATTATATCATTTAATTTAAATAATTAATATTTTTGAGTTTAAAAATGTATTTTATAAAATGTGATTAATATATTTATTTATAATTTAAATTATAAATAATTATTTTAGCTCATTGATAAATTAATGAATAAAATTTTATGCATTTTAAAGTAATCTTTACAATATTAAATTTAAATTCTATATTATTATTTTATCTCAAATATTTTTTAAAATTCTTATATTATTAGTATATATTTTATCCTAATTCTAGAATTATCAAATAAAGCCCCAATTTCACAAAATTCCTAACTTTGTTATCTTAAATCCCTAGACACACATACAGAAAAGAAAACAGAAGGAAAAGAGGAAAAGAAAGAAAGGGAAAAGAGAGAAGAAGGGGGAATCGGGGAAGAAGAAGGGAAGGAAAGGGAGAAGAGCGCGCCGTCACTGCACCCTGCCCGCCTGCCGCCGCCGTTCCATGGAGCCGCCGCCATTGTCGCGCGAACCGGAGGGTGTGGAGATGGAGAAGAGTGTGCGCGAGAGAGGAGTAGCCACCTTCGTCGAGGACTCCATCACCGCCACTGAAGGTCCTGACCGTCGAGCTCGTCGTCGCCGTCGTACTTCCCATCACTGCTGCCACTAAAGAGCTCGAAGAGAAAGAAAGGGTTCGCGCGGAGAGAGAAACACGATGAGGGAGGAGGAGGTTGCCTCTGTTGCTGCCAAGCCGTCGCTGGCGGGGTTGGGTTCGCCGTCGCTGTTGAGCTGTGCGCCGCCGTTGGTATTTGGATCGCCACTCTGTTTCAGCTGCAACTCGCCACTGTAATGGTGAGCTTTACCCTGTTTCTGATTTCTCTTTGCTCGCCTAAGTTATCCCGTTGTTGCTGTGAGGGTTATTGTTAAAGTGTTTATGTTAACTGAAGCTGTTGCTGTGAGTTACTTTGCTGTTGCCTAATATTGATTTTAATGTTGATTTGGTATAATGTTGTTCTGATGTTGATTTGGTAACTAGTAATTTGGAAATGCTGTTGTGATTTTATTTTGATTTTAATATTGATTTAGTATGTAACTAGTTCTCTGGCAATGCTGCTTTGATTTTGTTTTGATTTTAATATTAATTTGTTATAATACTGTTATGATTTTGATTTGCTAACTAGATCTCTGAAAGAACTTATAAGTGGTATCGAATTAACCATGAAAATTTTGTAGCCATCAGACATGGATGTACGTATAGATCTCTGAATTAAAGCTTACTTGTGTATATAAGGTAAGATTGGGCTTTCTCAACCCAAGTGCTGCATATAGGATTGCATTAACTTTAATACTTTCTAGCATTTGTGTAGTTTTGATTAAATTATCAAAGTTTGGTATTTGCTTTACTCTGATTGCTTTCTTGTATTCTTGATTATTTTGTAAAGATTCTTGAAATGGACACCTATAGATACCACGGGCACTCTATGTCTGATCCTGGCAGCACATACTGTACATGTGACGAGATTTCCAATGAGAGACAAGTTTGTCACACTACTGAGCAAAGCATATAATGTGCTGTTATTTTAATATCATGGAGTTCTTTCTCAAATTTGTCTCTTGGTTAATATGATTATAGGAGCGTGATCTAATTGAGAGAGTGAGGAAGCTATTATTGGCTCATGACATTGCTTCTGAAAAGGAGCTGAAGGTAATCAAAAGAAACTAGACTTCTTACTTTATTCTTCCGATGTGAAGTATGATAATTTTAAGGCTTGGTTATGTATAATACTATGACTTCTATATTGATGACATCTTTGCCAAATTTACCATGCCTTTTTTATTTTTTATTTCTTTGAAGATAGTTCATGGATTAAACTTTTCTTTATTATGATGTAAGGTATCAGACTTAACTTAAAGAATTATGGGCTACGTTATATTTTTTGTGGCTTCCAATTCATGTTTACCCCACTTTGGAGTTTGTAAATGGATTCGAGTCCTCTCATAAGGATTATAGATCTTATTATAGTAAGTACTGTTAAATTGAGTTATATTCTGCCTATAACTATTTCTGCTATGTGTAGAAGGTGCCTATTTTGTGAATTACTAGTAGTATTCATTGTTTTCTTTTAAGTTTCCAATTCAACTAGAGTTTAAGAAGATTTGTAGTTGGAACGTGCAAGTATATATTTTGATATTCTAGGGGTCAGATAAAACATTTTATTTTAAGTACTATGCTGAACATATTCAATTGATCTTCTCCTTTTAGGACATTGATGAAAGAGTATGAAAGGGTTGCGCTTCATCTTGATAAAGTTAAGCTGGTTTGTAGTTTACTCTTAAAAGCTTTTTACTGCTGTTTGGAACCAAATGCACGATTCTTTTTAAGGATATCATTTAGCTTTTCTAGTTATTTGATTTTAGCTTAACTGATTACAAAGGAATTACTTTGAGAATTTTTTGAATGTGCTATTGTTTCAAACTTCAAATTAGAGCAGGTATTGTTATGATACTTCCAAGTACATAGTAATGGTTATAAATTAGAAACATTTACTTGATAATTTAATAGTCTATCATGTTAAATCTTTCATGTAGATATATGGCATTTTGATATGGATTTGCGTGTACTGATAGGTCTTACGGAGATTAATTGATGTTCAAAAAGCAAAGGCCTGTGCATCAAAAGATGACCCTTTGGAGTTATGCTCACATGTGACAAAAGTTACTCTTGTGACTGAGGTGATGCTTTCTCTACTCTAGTCAAATGTTGATGGCTACATGAAAATAAGATACATGAGTATAGCATGTTAACAAAAAAATCCAGTTATTTTATCCCCAAAAACAAAATGCAGTTAGTATTGATGGTTCACTTTATTTTATTTTGGATATTTTATACATTTCCTACCATTATGATTTGCAACTTGGTCTGTGCGATGGTTCGCTTTAGTTTGCCTATGTCTTTGGTATGAACTACAGTGGCTGTAGAATTCCTATGTACATAATCATCTTGATGTGATATTAAAACCATTATGTACTCCCAAGTCTCCAACATCTCTTTCAATTCATGAAAAGAGGGTTGGGTTAGGTTAGGTATGTTAAATCCTGTCATTTGCAATTGAGAACAAAACAGGTAGACCTTGTTTTGTCATTAGTTACTTTGTTGATTGATTTTTTTCTCTTTAATGAGATTTTGTTCTAAGCAATGTTAGGAGAAAATAGTTTTGTGTCGTCATCGGTTACTGCTCTGTAATCCATTGCTGTTCCGTGCTCTCCTCTCCGCTTGCGTCCGCTACGATGTCCCCCACTTGGTCTGCTGAGGTTCGGTTACGGTATGCGTTTGGATTAAGCTTATTTTCTATTATAAATCAAAGAGTCATTTAGCTGAATATGTTCTCTTTGTGTAAAAAGTTAAGCATAGAACTTTTGTTTTAATTCAATTTAGTTTGAAATTAAAAGAGTCATTTAGTTGAACATGTTCTCTCTGTGTAAAAAGTTAAGCTAGAAGTTTTGTTTTAATTCAATTTAGTTTGAAATTAAGCTAAGTTGTTTTATTGAGTATAATGTTAATGTTAATGGTTGTTTCTTAATTGCTAGTTGGTTTATTTTGTTTCTTAATTGCTAGTTGGTTTAATTTCTAATTGGTTGATTATCTCAATGGATGTCTTAGTGTTTCACAAAATGAGTATTTAAATCATGGTAAATATTTAGGGACAAAATTTGTTTGATGACTTGGCTGAGGACATTCTCGGTGGCAGCAGACTTGGAAACAAATTCTACGACTCTTCTAAGAGCCAAGTCCTTAGGAGTTCCTCAATAGATAAAGAGAGAGCAAACGATGTTGCTGAATATCAAAGTTGTGGTATGCTTTGTGTTGCATGTTTCTCTTCTTTGCTTCTTGTAGTTTGCATTTTGTTTGATGCTAATCAATGTTCTTTTAATTACTTTCGCAGTTACATGTTGATTGAGAATGCTACTTGCTGCAGCAAGTTCTTAGTCGGTAATGGCTTAGCTAGTGTCAACGTGTATAGATTTTAAACTTTTAAATTTTTTGAGTGTGCAAACAATGAATTAATTGATTCTAATTTGGATTTGAATTTAGTTTGGTACATTTTAAGTTGTAAAATGATGCAAAGCAATGAGTATTACTTTTCTTTATTATGTATATTTTTCTTTAATCAAACTTCAGTGACACAAAAATTTGTCTGTAAATCAAATTTAATGGTAAATGTTCAATTAGTTTTTTTAGTGATTTGATTCAAATAGTTAAACTTATTTATTGACAGTAAATTAAAATAGTTAGAACTAATTTCAATGCAACATGAGAAAACTATTGTAAATAAAGAATTATATAATTACAAAAAACCGTTGTGAAAAGTCACAAAAGACAATGGTGTTAAAAGCATTGTCAAAGACAACTACAAAATGGCATGCAATTAAAACTGTTGCAAAAAGAAACACCAAAGGCAATGCTTTTAAACCGTTGTCTTTGTGAATAATAAAACTACAACAGCTTAAAACCGTTGCCTATTCAGTTATGGTTTTAAACCGTTACATCATAAAAGACAATGGTTTTAAACTGTTGCCTATTCAGTAACGGTTCTAAACCGTTCTTTAAAACTTGTTGTCAAAACCGTTGTCTATGTTAGTAACTATGGCAACGGTTTTTTAGTTGCCGTTGCCTTAGATAAAAAACCGTTGCCTTTGAGCATTGGTAACGGCCGCATATACCACAGGTGAAAAACCGTTGCCAAAGCGTTGCCTAAAGTTTTAGGAACGGTTTTCTGATCTATGGCAACGGTTTTTGACCGTTGCGAAAACCCTTATTTGTTGTAGTGACACCAAACTTAGAGTTTGAATGTGGGGGTTCAACACCAAACTTACAGTTTGACTGTGGGGGCTTTGGTTGACTTTGCAGTGAAAGAAGCTTTTCATGCTTCCTCTCCATGGTTACAGAAGGAGAACCTTATGTCTTATAGTTTGCAATGTCTGCAAACCACAGAGCTTCCTGAATAGCAAATAATTGCTCATCCGGAAAGGTTTCAGAGATCTCAGTAGGAGGGAGGGATGCTCCTGCAACTGGTTCTATCCGGGACAGGTGATCAGCTACTTGATTTTCTGTCCCTTTTCTGTCTCTTATTTCTATATCAAACTCTTGCAGAAGCAACACCCATCGTATGAGCCTGGGCTTTGAATCCTGCTTTGTGAGTAGATATTTAAGAGCAGCATGGTCAGTGTACACAATCACTTTTGATCCTACTAAGTATGATCTAAACTTGTCAATGGCATAAACCACTGCAAGCAGCTCTTTTTCTGTGGTTGTGTAACTTTTCTGGGCATCATTTAAAACACGGCTAGCATAATAAATGACATGCAGAAGCTTGTTATGCCTCTGTCCCAGTACTGCACCAATGGCATGGTCACTGGCATCACACATTAGTTCAAATGGTAATGTCCAGTCTGGTGCAGAAATAACTGGTGCTGTGACCAGCTTAGCTTTCAGAGTTTCAAACGCCTGCAGACACTCTGTGTCAAACATAAATGGCGTGTCAGCAGCTAGCAGATTGCTCAGAGGTTTTGCAATTTTTGAAAAATCCTTTATAAACCTCCTATAGAATCCTGCATGCCCCAGAAAGCTTCTGATTGCCTTAACATTGACAGGTGGTGGTAATTTTTCAATTACCTCTACCTTAGCTTGATCCACCTCTATTCCCTTGTTCGAAATCTTGTGCCCAAGGACAATCCCTTCAGTCCCCATAAAGTGACATTTTTCCCAGTTTAAAACCAGGTTAGTCTCTTGGCATCTTTTCAGAACCAGTGTCAGGTGATCAAGACAAGAGCTGAATGAGTCTCCATATACTGAGAAGTCATCCATGAAGACTTCCAGAAATTTTTCCACCATATCAGAGAAAATAGAGAGCATGCATCTCTGAAAGGTTGCAGGTGCATTACACAGCCCAAATGGCATCCTTCTGTAGGCAAATACTCCATATGGACATGTGAATGCTTGATAAACCGCTATTTCATGGTTTATCTTGTGCTCAATTGAGTGGATTTTATCAACTCTTTACCCACTTATTTATACTATTTGCATGGTTTTACATTTGCCTTCCTAACTATGTGCTTTGATTGAAAACATGCTTCTTTGGCCTTTATATTGCTAATATTAATCCTCTCTTATCACCATTAGATGCCTTGATATGTGTGTTAAGTGATTTCAGATATTACAGGCAGGAATGGCTCAGGGGATGGAAAGGAAGCATGCAAAAGTGGAAGGAATACAAGAAGTTGGAGAAATTGCAAAGTTGTCTAGCCTGACCTCTTCGCACTCAAACGGCTATAACTTTAGCTACACAGATCCAAACAATGCGGTTTCAGTTGCGTTGGAAAGCTAACGTCCGGGGCTTCGATTTGATATATAATATGCTATAGTTGCCCTGATTCTAGGCGACGCAAACGCATGATCCACGCAGACGCGTCGCATCTGCGAACTTCAATCCGCGCGGCCGCATGGGCGACGCCTCCGCGTCACTTGCCCGCGACCTGAACGTACCAGAATACGCTGGGAGCAATTTTTGGGCTGTTTTTGACCCAGTTTGCGGCCTAGAAAATACAGATTAGAGGCTATAAAATGGGGGAATACATCCATTCATCAGGAGGCTCTCACATTCACAATTTTAGGAGTAGATGTAGTTTTTAAAGAGAGAGGTTCTCTCCTCTCTCTTAGGATTAGGATTTAGGACTTCTCTTAGTTTTAGGAGTGACTCTCAATCCCAGGTTCTTTATTTTTATTTATTTTCTTAATTTAATTTATGAACTCTTCCATGTTACATTTGATATCTTTATTAGAGTTAATTGAGGTATTTCAGATTTATGATTGCTTTCTTTTATTTATATAAATAATTTAGATCTTTTCCTTTTGGCTTTGGTTGAGTCATTCGAGACTCTTGAGTTATCAAACTCATTGTTAATTGAAAATTAGAATTCTTTAAGAATTAATTCGAGTTCCACTAACTCTGACTTTTCCCAAGGAAAGACTAGGACTTGAGGAATCAAAATTAATTCATCCACTTAACTTACCTTCATAGTTAGAGGTTAACAAAGTGGGAGAAAAATCCAATTCTCATTACAATTGATAATGGTAACTAGGATAGGACTTCCAGTTTTCATATCTTGCCAAGAGATTTTATTATTATTATTTTATTTTACTTGTTACTTAACTAACTTTTTACCTTGATCCAAAACCCCCAATTTACAAACTCATAACCAATAATAAGAACATACCTCCCTGCAATTCCTTGAGAAGACGACCCGAGGTTTAAATACTCGGTTATCAATTTTAAAAGGGGTTTGTTACTTGTGACAACCAAAACGTTTGTACGAAGGGATTTTTGTCAGTTTAGAGACTATATCTACAACGCGACTATTTTTATGACATTCTTTACTGGCAAAAATCCTAACGTCAAAATGGCGTCGTTGCTGGGGAATTGCAAATGTGTGCCTTATTATTGGTTATTGTAAATATTTTTTTTATTTTTGCTTGTTTTTTTGTTTTTATTTTTGCTTTTTCTTAAGTTAAGAGGTTATTGGTTTTTATTTTAAAATTTTTATTTTATCTTATCAAATTTCAAAAATTCAAATTTAAAAATTTTCAAAATTCAAAAATTTAAAATTCAAAATTTCAAAATTTAATTTTCAAAATTTAAATAACCTCTTAATTTAAATTTGTTTTTATTTTTTATTTGCTACTATGAACTCTCACCCCTTTGGCTATGAGTCTGGTTATAATTATGTTGCAGGAAGAAGAAATTACAACGAGAACAGGCATCAAGGTTGGAACAATCAAAGATGGGAGGAGCCACAAGGATTTGATCAACCCTTATGGCAACAACCACCTCCAATGGACTATCAACAACCACCACCATATGCCTATGAACCCTTTCTTCAACATAACTTTGGACCACCACACTCACAAGCCCCCTTTCCGCCATTCACCTCCATATAACCCCAACCCTTAACCACCATACCAACCACCTTATGAGCCATATGAACCATATATAGAACCACCCCAATTCCAACTCAATTACTCACAAGAACCACCACTTCAATATTCACCATCTCCATATCCATCAATCCAAGAGCACTATGATCCTATTTATGAAAGCCGAGTGCATCAAGAGGCAAAGGATCGTCTCAAGGAAATAGTGGATCGATGTCAGGCAACCATTCATCAATTGGGGCAAGCAATAATGAGTCAATTAGCTTCCCGACGTTCGGACACTCAAGGAATCTCCATGGCTTCATATGGACAATCTAATGAAGAACGTAGTATGAAGGAGATACTAGAAACTCCAGTGAACAGTACGGAGCATGACTTTATACTGGAACAAGTAGAGGAAGCCGGGATTATTGAAGAAGAAGAATTGGTTGAAGACTTAGGAGATGCAGAACCTCCATGGGAAAGTCCAGTCATAAAACCCCCTTCCAAGACGTTTGAAATTGATGCTAAGGAGGGTATACAACCTCCAAAGCATATGACAGTTAAAGACTTGGAAGAGGTTGATCAAGAGATGGAGATTCAAGAAGAAGAAGCACAACCTCCCATGCCCTTGGAAAGCAATGAAGAGGAGATTGAATTGGAAGAAAGCTACCAAGAGGAAGAGGTTGAAATTGAAGAAGCTTGCAAGGAGGTGGTAATTATCAGAGAAGAGCACAAGGGAGTGGAGCTTGCAATTTCATTGAAAATACCTCCTCCTAAGTTGCCATCATCCTTCACAACATTCAAGTGGGTAAATTTCATATCTCTTAGCTTTCTAATCCCACTTGAATATGGGCTACTAGAGACGGATGGTCAACTTAGAGCTCTTTGTGGCATTAAGAGTAAGAGAAAGATGGTCAGTGGTAAGAATTGTCTTGCAAGGTTCATCATGGTTGGAAGCTTTAAGTTTAAATGCAAAGGTTGGTGTAAAGTTCAACTGAATGGGTCTAGGAAGTTGTTTGGCCGCTTACGTGAGAATTCAGACTGCTTACCACCCAGATGGAACAATATTGCTCAACCAAAAGACGGGTGCAAGGGCAAGGTCTGGGACCCCGGAATCCATTCTATCAATAACCACTCTTGGGGCCTGGTCACTTGCTTTAACTTACTTGAAGGCTTTCTGCGCCTAGTTTGGGATCCCGGAGGTTACTGGAGATACAAACATTGGTGGAGATTCCTGGATGAATTCAAGCACAAGCCACCATAACAGGAAGCTCACCAAATGTCCAACTTAAGGACTCTAACTAAAAGTGCTAGGTGGGAGACAACCCACCATGGTATGATCGTCCTTTTTCATTTTTATTTAATTTTATTTGTTTTTGAGTTTCATTTTATTTTATTATATTGAACCTGGAGTTTTGCATCACATTCATATTAACACTGCATTCTGCATTTTTTTTCAGATTATCAAAAAAAAAAAGCGAGCACGCGACGCGACCGCATCAGTGACGCGTCCGCGTCGCAAGGAGATGGGAGACAATATTAATATGAACAGAGAGTTTCGCAGGAGCAGCGCTGGAGGCGTGCCAATGGCACAAATCACCCCACGCGACCGTGTTGCTGACGCGACCGCGTCATATGGGAATAATGGCCTCCCACGCGACCGCGTCACCCACGCGGCCGCGTGACCTGAAATTGGCGTAAACAGGGTGCATGGCAGAAAGTTGAGCTGGAGTTGGGCTGGACTCGTGCTGGAAGCCCAAGCCTCACCACGCGAACGCGTGCCCCACCTGTCCGCGTCGTTTTTAAAAGATGGCCATTCACGCGATCGCATGCCCCACGCGATCGCGTCACCCAGATTTTTGGCAAAAGAGTTTCGAACAGAGAGTTGCGCGACCGCGAGGCTGCACTTGCGCCAATCGCACAAAACAGGCCACGCAATCGCGTGACCCACGCGTCCGCGTCACCTGACCTTATCACGCACCACGCGACCGCGTCACTCACGCGTCCGCGTCATAAGCGGCGCACAGAATATCCAGATCAGCCAATTTTCTTATCTTTTCTTCTCTAATCCTTATTTTTCTTATCTTTTCTTATTTCTTTCTTCTTCCCTTCTTATCTTCTTTCCCTTCTCATTCTTCTTATTTTTCTTTTTATTTTATTTTAATTTATTTGCATACTTTCATTCATTGCATTATTTTCATTGGTGTTAGAAATCTATTTGGGTCATTATTTCTATATTTTACTTGTGGATTATTAGAAGAATTATTTGACAATTATATATATATTTTTAAAGGGTTGCTTGCATGTTCAATTTATTATTTTCATTAGATTATTTACCATGCATGCTATGTGTTTGTGAAAACGCCGGTATGGCATTATGCACTTCTCTATTTTACTTTATACTATTCAATGCTTGCTTTTCATAAACTCCATTTACTATTGTATTAATTGAAATTAATTGTCAATACAAACATGATGGTTTGTTACGAGTAATGCTTGATCTATGCTACTCATGCCCTTTGCTGGCATGCCAATAAACACCTTGCATTCACTTGTCCTTATATGCACTAGCTATTTTCCATTGATGGCTTTTCACATGTACTCGCGAGCATGTGTTAATGTTAGTTATATCTTAATGTGCATCCATCACCACCCTTCCCGCTCTCTTCCTTGCTCTAACCCTTAGCTTTATAAGTCACTTCCTTTTTCCTTTTTCAGGATGGCCACCAAGAAGGGTAAAGAGAAAGCTACTCCCAAACTACCGGCAAGGAAAGGAACAAAAAGAGCCCCAGCTGAGGAACCACAACCCCCGTCCACTTGCAAATCTCAGCATGCACCGAGGACGGTGCAATCTTTAAGTGTGGGGAGGTCGATACCGATCTCCATGGGTTAGTTACTCCTCTATGTCAACACCAATGATTTATTTTCCTTATTCATTGTTGCATTTGCATGTTTGATTGCATATTTGTTTAATTTTTTGCATATTTTACCACTTGGTTGAAGTAATATTTTCTTTTTCAAGAAAATTTTTAGAGAATTTCACTAATTTGAATAAAAATTTAATGTTACACTTGTTTGAAGAGATATTATACTAGAACATGGTTTAGAACTCCAACACACAAAACCTGTGAGATTTTTGAGCCTATTTGAATTGGTTGCATTTTATCAACCAAAATTCTGTTTTAGTGTGTATTTTTCTCTCTAAAATTGTAATCTTTGTCTTGCTTAATTCTATATTTCCATGGTTTGATGTATGCATTCACTTACATGATTGAGGCCTTTGTTTCACTGAGCTTACATACCCATATGGCCTTACCTTTCATTATCCTTTGCAAACCAACTTGAGCCTATTTTACCCCTTTGTTCTTTACTTTAGCACATCATTAACTCTAAGTGAAAAACAATAATGTCTTTAATTTGAATCCTTGGTTAGCTTAGACTAGTGAAAGTGCTCATGAATTAAGTGTGGGGAAAAGTGGGTTTGAAAATGTTTGGTTTAAGAATTGGGTGTTATATATCTTTATGAAAATGTGAAAGAAATAGGACATGTTCATGCATTCAATAAATTAATCATATGCATTGAGAAAAACAAAAAAAAAAACAAAAAAAATAAATATATATAAAAGAAGAAGAAGAAAAAGAGAGAGAAAAAGAAAAGAAAAAGAGCAATTAATAAAAGGGGACAAAATGCCCCAAAGTAAGTAGTGAAAACAATGCATATGAGTTGTACTTGAAATTAGAATGCATGAATATGTGGAAAACATGGTTGATGGATAGTTAGATTTTTGTATTGTGATTACATGGATTGTCTAAAGTTAGGTGGAAAGTTTAAGTTAATTAAGGATTCAGATTTTAGTCCACTTGGCCAAATACAATCCTACCTTGACCCTAATCCCATTACAACCCTTAAAAGACCTCTTGATATGTGTATCTCTGCATTAAATTTATGTTGATTGTTAGATGAAGAGCAAGCCTTAGAAAGCAAGATTAGTAGAGGATTGAGAGAATCGAACCTTAAACACATGAGTGATTAGAGTGTATACACTACCAGTGAGGGTTCGATGCTCGATTCTTTGTTCCCTGCTTTCATGAGCTATTTTCTTCTTGCAAGTCTATTTGTACTTCATTTTCATGATTTGAATTAGTGAAATCCAGTTCATATTTATTCTTGGAGAATTTATTTACTTTTAAACCAAGTAGGAAGAAGCATTTCACATTTAGTTTCATCCATATAGATAGGATTGCATTTCATACATTCTAGAATTCCTCTTCATCTTTATAGTTTCTCTTTAGCTTAGCATGAGGACATGCTAGTGTTTAAGTGTGGGAAGGTTGATAAACCGCTATTTCATGGTTTATCTTGTACTCAATTTAGTGGGTTTTATCAACTCTTTACCCACTCATTCATACTATTTGCATGGTTTTATATTTGCCTTCCTAACTATGTACTTTGATTGAAAACATGCTTCTTTGGCCTTTATATTGCTAATATTAATCCTCTCTTATCACCATTAGATGCTTTGATATGTGTGTTAAGTGATTTCAGATATTACAGGGCAGGAATGGCTCAGGGGATGGAAAGGAAGCATGCAAAAGTGGAAGGAATACAAGAAGTTAGAGAAATTGCTAAGCTGTCCAGCCTGACCTCTTCGCACTCAAACGGCTATAACTTTAGCTACAGAGATCCAAACGATGCGTTTCCAGTTGCGTTAGAAAGCTAACGTCCGGGGCTTTGATTTGATATATAATATGCTATAGTTTCCCTGACGCTAAGTGACGCGAACACGTGATCCACGCGGACGCGTCGCATCTGCGAACTTCAATCCGCGCGGCCGCATGGACGACGCCTCCGCGTCACTTGCCCGCGACCTGAACGTACCAGAATATGCTGGGGGCGATTTCTGGGCTGTTTTTGACCCAGTTTGCGACCCAGAAAATACAGATTAGAGGCTATAAAGTGGGGGAATGCATCCATTCATCAGGAGGCTCTCACATTCACAATTTTAGGAGTAGATGTAGTTTTTAGAGAGAGAGGTTCTCTCCTCTCTCTTAGGATTAGGATTTAGGACTTCTCTTAGTTTTAGGAGTGACTCTCAATCCCAGGTTCTTTATTTTTATTTATTTTCTTAATTTAATTTATGAACTCTTCCATGTTACATTTGATATCTTTATTAGAGTTAATTGAGGTATTTCAGATTTATGATTGCTTTCTTTTATTTATATAAATAATTTAGATCTTTCCCTTTTGGCTTTGGTTGAGTCATTGGAGACTCTTGAGTTATCAAACTCATTGTTAATTGAAAATTGGAATTCTTCAAGAATTAATTCGAGTTCTACTAACTCTGACTTTTCCCAAGGAAAGACTAGGACTTGAGGAATCGGAATTAATTCATCCACTTAACTTACCTTCATAGTTAGAGGTTAACAAAGTGGGAGAAAAATCCAATTCTCATTACAATTGATAAGGGTAACTAGGATAGGACTTCCAGTTTTCATATCTTGCCAAGAGATTTTATTATTATTATTTTATTTTACTTGTTACTTAACTAACTTTTTACCTTGATCCAAAACTCCCAATTTACAAACTCATAACCAATAATAAGAACATACCTCCCTGCAATTCCTTGAGAAGACGACCCGAGGTTTAAATACTCGATTAACAATTTTAAAAGGGGTTTGTTACTTGTGACAACCAAAACGTTTGTCCGAAGGGATTTTTGTCAGTTTAGAGACTATATCTACAACGCGACTGTTTTTATGACATTCTTTACTGGCAAAAATCCTAACGTCAAAATGGCGCCGTTGCCAGGAAATTGCAAACGTGTGCCTTATTATTGGTTATTGTAAATATTTTTTTATTTTTGCTTGTTTATTTGTTTTTATTTTTGTTTTTATTTTTACTTTTTCTTAAGTTAAGAGGTTATTGGTTTTTATTTTAAAATTTTTATTTTATCTTATCAAATTTCAAAAATTCAAATTTAAAAATTTTCAAAATTCAAATTTAAAAATTTTCAAACTTCAAATTTCAAAAAATTCAAAATTCAAAAATTTAAAATTCAAAATTTTAAAATTTAATTTTCAAAATTTAAATAGGATAAATAATCCCAGCCTCTAGTAACTTAGTGACCTCTTTCTGCACCACTTCCTTCATGGCTGGATTTAGCTGCCTCTGTGGTTGAACCACTGGCTTAGCATCATCCTCCAATAGGATCTTGTGCATGCATCTTGCTGGGCTGATGCCCTTAAGGTCACTTATGGACCACCCAAGAGCTCTCTTGTGTGTCCTTAGCACTTGAAGTAGCGCTTCCTCTTCCAGGGGATTTAAAGCAGAGCTTATGATCACCGGAAAAGTGTCACCTTATCCTAGAAATGCATATTTCAGGGATGGTGGTAATGGTTTGAGCTGGGGTTTAGGAGGTTTTTCCTCTTTCTGAGGAAGTTTCAGAGGCTCTTTCAATTCCTCTGAATCCTCCAGATCAGGTTGAACATCTTTAAAAATGTCCTCTAGCTCTGATTCGAGACTCTCATTCATATTGACCTCTTCTACCAGGGAGTCAATAATATCACGCTCAAGCAGTCGTCTGATGTGTCTGGATGTTGCATAGCTTTGATAACATTCAACTTAAACTCATCCTCATTGACTCTCAGGGTTATCTCCCCTTTTTGGACGTCAATGAGGGTTCGTCTAGTTGCTAGGAATGGTCTTCCTAGAATGAGAGTTGCACTCTTGTGCTCCTCCATTTCCAGCACTACAAAGTCAGTAGGGAAGGCAAATGGCCCAACCTTGACAATCATGTCCTCAATTATGCCTGATGGGTATTTAATGGAGCCATCAGCAAGTTGAAGACAGATTCGGGTTGGTTTGACCTCTTCAGTCAAGCCAAGCTTTCTGATAGTGGATGCAGGGATTAGGTTGATGCTTGCCCCAAGATCACATAAAGCTGTCTTGGTGCAATTACCCTCTAATATGCATGGTATCATAAAGCTCCCGGGATCTTTAAGCTTTTCTGGGAAGCTTTTCAGAATGACTGCACTGCATTCTTCAGTGAGGAGAACTCTTTCAGTTTCTCTCCAATCCTTCTTATGACTCAAGATATCTTTCATGAACTTGGCATAAGAGGGTATTTGCTCAAGTGCCTCTGCAAATGGAATCTTTATTTCAAGAGTCCTGAGATAGTTTGCAAAGCAAGCAAATTGCTTATCCTACTCCTCTTGGCGGAGTTTTTGAGGATAAGGTATCTTGGCTTTGTACTCCTCAACCTTGGTTGCTGAAGGTTTATTTCCTACAGAAGTGGTTGGGAAAGCCTTTTTAGAGGGTTTGTTATCAGCACTTGTGTCTGTCTGATCCCTCACTGGCATTTGAATGCCAGGGTTAAAAGCTGGATTGGTGTTGGACGCCAACTCCTTACTTGTTCCTGGCGTTTGAACGCCAGAACTGAGCTTCCATTGGGTGTTTGACGCCAACTCCTTGCCTATTTCTGGCGTTTGAACGCCAGAGTTATTCCTCTCTGGGCTCTTACTGTCCTCAGAGGGATTTTGGATAGCAGGTTGTTCATTTCTTGGCTTCCTGCTGCCTTGAAGTGAGGTATTTAATGTTTTCCCACTTCTTAATTGAATTGCTTGGCACTCTTCCGTTATTTGTTTTGATAACTGCTGTTCTGTTTGCTTCAACTGTACTTCCATATTCAGATTAGCCATTCTTGTGTCTTGTAGTATCTCCTTGAATTTGGCCAGCTATTTTGTTAGAAAGTCTAATTGCTGATTGAATTCAGTAATTTGTTCTGCAGGACTGAGTTCAGCAGTTACTGTTTTAGCCTCTTCTTTCATGGAAGATTCACTGCTTAGGTACAGATGCTGATTTCTGGCAACTGTATCAATAAGCTCTTGAGCCTCTTCAATTGTCTTTCTCATGTGTATAGATCCACCAGCTGAGTAATCTAGAGAAATTTGAGCTTTCTCGGTAAGCCCATAATAGAAGATGTCTAACTGCACCCATTTTAAAAACATTTCAGAGGGGCATTTTCTTAGCATCTCTCTGTATCTCTCCCAGGCATCATAAAGAGATTCATTATCTTCTTGTTTAAAGCCTTGGATGTCCAGCCTTAGTTGTGTCATCCGTTTTGGAGGAAAGTATTGATTCAGGAATTTTTCTGACAGCTGTTTCCATGTCCTTATGCTAGCCTTAGGTTGGTTATTTAAGCACCTCTTAGCTTGGTCTTTTACAGCAAATGGAAACAGTAATAATCTGTAGACATCCTGATCTACTTCCTTATCATGTACTGTGTCAGCAATTTGTAAAAATTGTGCCAGAAACTCTGTAGGTTCTTCCTGTGGAAGACCGAAATACTGGCAACTTTGCTGCACCATGATAATGAGCTGAGGATTCAACTCAAAGCTACTGACTCCAATGGAGGGTATACAGATACTGCTCCCATATGAAGCAGTAGTGGGGTTAGCATATGACCCCAGAGTCCTTCTGGACTGTTCATTTCCACTTAGGTCCATGATGGAGAAAGGGAGATGATGCGGATTGCAAATAATTTTTTTTTTGAAAACCGAAATTAAAATAAAATAAAATAAATGAAAATTTGATTATGATTTCGAAAATTTGAAGAAAAATAAATAAAAGAAAATTGAAAACTAAATTAATTAATTAAAAAGATTTGAAAAAGATGTTGGTGAGGATTTTCGAAAAAATGAAGAGAGAGAAATCGGTTAGGAAGTTTTGAAAAAGGTATGTGTTAAAATTAAAGATACATGTAAGAAAATAAAATAAAATAAAATAAAAAAAGAAAATATATGAAAAAGATTTGATTTTAAGATTTGAGATTAGAAAAGATAAGATAAGCTAGGTAAGAGAAGATAAGGAATTTAAATTAAAAAGTTTTGAAATTGAAATTTGAATTTTTGAAAAAGTCAACAATATAAGATAAGGATTTGAAAAAGATTTAAATTTTTAAAAGATTTTGAATTTTGAAATTTTAAAACTAAAATAAGATAAAATAAAAAAATTTTAAAATAAAATCTGAATTTTTAAAAGAAAAATTCGAAAAATCAATTAAAATAAAAGAAAAAGATATTTTTGAATTTAATGAGGAAAGAGAAAAACAATAAAAAGACACAAGACTTAAAATTTTTAGATCTAATGCTCCTTATTTTCGAAAATTTGGAGGAAAAACACCAAGGAACACCAAACTTAAAAATTTTAAGATCAAAACACAAGAAAGACTCAAGAACACCTTGAAGATTCACAAGAACACGAAGAACAAAAAGTCAAAGACTCAAAGGACTCAAGAACATAAAAAAAAGAACACCAAACTTAAAATTTTAGAAAACCAAAAATAAATTTTTGAAAATTAAATAAGAACTAACAAGAAAACACCAAACATAAAACTTGACACAAGATTTAATCAAAGAAAAATTATTTTTGAAAAAGTTTTAAAAGGAAGATACCCAATCACCAAGAACATAAGCACAATGCTCTAGCCAATTGAGCTATAAATTGAAAGTATTTTAATAAAGGTATTTAATATATAAAATATTTAAAAAAAAATTTTGGACACTAATAATTCGAAATTGCACAAGAAAAACAAGAAAAATCACAAAACAAGGAAAACTAAAGATCAAACAAGGGAAATAAACAAGAACAACTTGAAGATTAAGAAAGAACAATGAACATAAATTCGAAAATTTAAAAGAAATAAAAAAAACATGCAATTGACACCAAACTTAAAATATGAAACTAAACTCAAACAGAAAAACTCAATTATCAGTTTATAAAATTTTTGAAAAAAAATTTAAAAATAGAAAATAAGGATTTAAAAAAAAATTCAACCAAAAACAATAATAGAAGACTCTAAACCAAAAAAAAATTTTTTTCCTAATCTAAGCAACAAAATAAACCGCCAGTTGCCTAAACTCGAACAATCCCCGGCAACGGCGCCAAAAACTTGGTGCACGAAATTGTGATTCACACTTTTCACAACTCCGCACAACTAACCAGCAAGTGCACTGGGTCGTCCAAGTAATACCTTACGTGAGTAAGGGTCGAATCCCACGGAGATTGTTGGCTTGAAGCAATCTATGGTTACCTTGTAAATCTTAGTCAGGAGATTAATTATGATTATCAGTTTGAACTGCGAAAAATAAAAGAGCATGAAATAAATACTTGTTATGCAGTAATGGAGAATGTGTTGGAGTTTTAGAGATGCTTTATCTTCTGAATCTCTACTTTCCTACTTTCATCTTCTTCACGCACGCAAGTTTCCTCCTATGGCAAGCTGTGTGTTGGTGGATCACCGTTGTCAATGGCTACCATCCGTCCTCTTAGTGAAAATGGTCCAGGTGCGCTGTCACCGCACGGCTAATCATCTGTCGGTTCTCGATCATGTCGGAATAGGATCTATTGATCCTTTTGCGTCTGTCACTACGTCCAACACTCGCGAGTTTGAAGCTTGTCACAGTCATTCAATCCTTGAATCCTACTCGGAATACCACAGACAAGGTTTAGACTTTCCGGATTCTCAAGAATGCTGCCAATGGATTCTAGCTTATACCACGAAGATTCTGATTAAGGAATCCAATAGATACTCATTCAATCGAAGGTAGAATGGAGGTGGTTGTCAAGTACGCGTTCATAGAGTGAGAATGGTGATGAGTGTCACGGATCATCACATTCATCATATTGAAGTGCGAATGAACATCTTAGATAGAAACAAGCGTGTTTGAATAGAAAACAGAAATAATTGCATTAATTCATCGAGACACAGCAGAGCTCCTCACCCCCAACAATGGAGTTTAGAGACTCATGCCATCAAAGAGTACAAAGTTCAGATCTAAAAATGTCATGAGGTACAAAATAAATCTCTAAAAGTTGTTTAAATACTAAACTAGTAACCTAGGTTTATAGAAAATAAGTAAACTATGATAGATAGTGCAGAAATCCACTTCTGGGGCTCACTTGGTGTGTGCTAGGGCTGAGACTTGAGCTTTTCATGTGCCTAGGCTATTTTTGGAGTTAAACGCCAGGTTGTAACCTGTTTTGGGCATTTAACTCCAACTTGTAACTTGTTTCTGGCGTTTTACGCCAGAATGCAACATGAAACTGACGTTAAACGCCAGTTTACGTCGTTTATCTTTGAGCAAAGTATGGACTATTATATATTTCTGGAAAGCCCTGGATGTCTACTTTCCAACGCAATTGAGAGCGCACCATTTGGACTTCTGTAGCTCCAGAAAATCTACTTTGAGTGCTGGGAGGTCAGAATCCAACAGCATCTGCAATCCTTTTTCAGGCTCTGAATCAGAATTTTCTCAGGTCCCTCAATTTCAGCCAGAAAATACCTGAAATCATAGAAAAATACACAAACTCATAGTAAAGTCTAGAAATATGATTTTTATTTAAAAACTAATAAAAATATAATAAAAAGTGACTAAAACATATTAAAAACTACCTAAAAACCATACCAAAAAGCGTATAAATTATCCGCTCATCACGACGCTAAAGAGCGCTTCGTTGGGAGGCAACCCAACCTAAGGTAGTTTCCTTTTCATGATCATTTCAATAAAAGTTACAAGTAGTTTTTCCTGTATTGTGAGGAGCTAAGTTTGGTGTTGCACACCAAAACAATCCAAGGGTGAATGTGTAATTCTAAGTTTGGTGTTCCACCAAAGATTTCAGTTAGAATCACATTACACCTCTTCAATGGCAAGTTGCTAGCCCCAACCAATCAGGGAAACCACTTAACAATAGTTTAGTTTCTAGTTCATAGTCGTTTTATTAATAAAAGCACATGAGGTTCTCTGCATATATTCAATCTGTTGCATTAGGCAAGGAACTAAGTTTGGTGTTCACACACCAGATTAAGTTCAGAAATTCACAAGCATACATGCATGCTAACTATTTCTCAAGTGCTTTGGGAACAAGCAACTTCCAATAACTTTGCAGGAATTTAATCAATCTTTTGGAAAAGCAGTGCACCATCATTCAAGGAGGCGAAGAAGGATGCAAAAGCTATGGATGATGACAACAAAGGGATAGCTAGAAGGCACCACCAAAAGGTTGTATTGTTACTTGATTCCATATGCTTGGAAATGCTCAAATTGGAAGTCTGAATGTGCCTTTGATTAATAGTTACTCTTTAGTTTAAATCACTAGAATTTAATGTTTGTTTCCTGTGCTTTTGTCACATGTGTGCTGGTCCAAGTTACCTGTTTTCATCTTCATCCTACTTACTTGTATGCTTGCCCTTTGAATTTAATGAAAGAGAATGTTATGAAAAACCAGAGTGGGGTTCATATTGTGGAGTAAGTTCTCAAGGTTTGTGGTGTGGTAATAGGTTAGCTAAGTTGGTTCACCTGTAAGGTAGAAGGACACTTATGCATTGAATTACATGCTTGAAGCACATTCTATGAGACCAGCTAAATAACAAGATCCTAATATGAAAAAGAAAAAGAACAATAAGAGTTGAAAAAGAAAGAAAAGTAATAAGAAATAAGGCTGGGCACCAAGGGCTTGAATCTTGAGGGATGTGTCTGTGGTGCTCTTGTACCAAGGATCTGCTTGGATGAATAAGTTCTTAGGAGTGCTTCATCACTTGGTAACTTGGGTTAACTAACCCGGAATTATCAACTGAAAATCCACTATCAAGAGCAATCTTGCTACAGAACATTTAGTAACCCAAAGAGGTGCTGGACACCAAGGCCTCAAGGAAGGAAAATAACAAGCCATATGGGGGAAAGAGACTTGAGGGAGTAAGTCCTTAGGGGTGTTTCAACACCTAGCACCTTGAACCAACTGGTTCGGGAGTGTTGCTGAAAGCTTATTTTAAAGAGTCGCCCCCTCACAGAGCACTTAGCCTAAGGATGCAATAAACCCCGAGAAAAAAAAAAGGGAGGATCAAAGAATAAGGATTTCATAGGATGCAATCAAGCAAGTATTCAAAAGCATGATAAGGACCTGAAAACCAGTAAAGGAATGAACCTAAGTTGCTATGCATGAAACCCCATAAACTAAGAGCTTTACTTCTATAATAAGAACTTATTTCTCTTGTTCTTTCATTCATCATTCTTATGTTTCTGTACTTGCTTAGGGACAAGCAAGCTTTAAGTTTGGTGTTGTGATGCCAGGGCATTTTGGCCAGTTTCACTGACCTTTTCTTTACTGTTTTAGGGTAGTTTCTTGCATTTTTCTAGTAAATAAGCAAGTTTTGGGTAGATATTCACTTACATCTTGATTCAAGCAAACATTGTGAACTTTACATGATTTCATGAGAATTATGCATGAATTGAATGACAAATTAGATAATGCATGATCTCATGACTTGGAATAGAGCTTTGATACACTTTAATTGCTTGATTTCAGGACAAAGGAAGCAAGGAAGAACCATGTTAGTAGCCACGTTAGTCTAATTAACGTGACCACTAACGTGGAATGGGCATAAGCTTGCAACGTTAATGAGAAAAGTGATCGCCAATAACGCCTTCGAAAGCCATTATAGCTCATGTTAGTTGCCACGTTAATTACATTAACGTGGAAGCTAACGTGGAGGAGAAAGGAAGCTCCAACGTTAGTGGTAAAAGTGAATACCACTAACGTTGGAAAAAGGGCACACTTGGCCACGTTAAGAGTCACGTTAAGTACATTAACGTGAACACTAACGTGAAAGGAACAAGGAATCGCCAACGTTAGTGACACTCACCTTTGTCACTAACGTTGGATTAAGCCACTATTGCCCACATTAGTTGCCACATTAATTACATTAACGTGGAAGCTAACGTGGAGGAAGAATTGATGGACCAATGTTAGTGACACTCACCTTTGTCACTAACGTTGGAGATGGCAATCACCACCACGTTAGTGGTCACGTTAATCTAACTAACGTGAACTCTAATGTGGGAAAAAGGGGCGTTTGGAGCGTTAGTGACAAAGGTAAGTGTTACTAACGCTCTCGAAGTTTAGGCATGCCCACGTTAAGGGTCACGTTAGTTATACTAACGTGAACTCTAACGTGGGGAAAAGGGGCAATAAGCAACGTTATTGGAAAAGGTGAATACCAATAACGTTTGCGAAGGACCAAGAGGCAACGTTAGTGGTCACGTTAGTGCCACTAATGTTGAAGTTAACGTGGACCATTTTTGGCTTGGAACGTTAGTAAAAAAGATAATCGTCACTAACATTCTCGAACCCACATTTTCACTTAACGTTAACACCACTAACGTCCTAACTAACGTCCATGCCTAACTCACTTTTTCTGCAAGCAAAGCTGAGCCCACTGAAGACTGTAACTGCTTCAACTAAAGATCCAAAGGCCCATATCCAAGACTTGAAGAGCCAACTAGAAGATCAGAAGAGTAGTATATATAGGAGTAGTTTTGAACTAGTGAGGGAGCTTTTGGCATTTGGAAGAACTACACTCTGTATATTTTACTTTCTCTGTAACTTCTAGTTTTAGTTTTCAAAATGTACTTTTCATTTACGCTTTCCATTCCCAGAGCTATGAACAACTAAACCCCTTTCATTGGGTTAGGGAGCTCTGTTGTAATTTGATGGATCAATAATAGTTTTCATTATTCTTCTTCTTTCTTTTCTCTTGATTTTACTAGAAAGCTTTCAATCTTCATCCAATTGGGTAGTTGTCTTGGAAAAGAAGCTATTCATACTTGGATCTCTTCGGAACCTTGGAAGAGGAATGAAGAGATCATGCTAGAAATGCTTTCTCATGTTGGACCAAATTGGGGTTTGGATGGATATAGTGACATATAATCCTACCAACACTTTGATTTGGGAATACATGTGGTATAATCAGTGACCATATTTCATCTCTTCTCATGAGCAATTAGACCAAGGAATTGGTTATTGATCAAGATTTGAGAGATTGAATTACCAAGGAATTGGAATCCAATCACTTATGATTGCCAAGGAGATCAATGAATGCATTGATTGAGGAAGAGATGAGAATGAACTTGATCCGGAGAATACAACATCTCCTGAGCCAAATGAATCCCCCATTTTTTATCTTACCCATTCTCTTTACTTCCTGCCATTTACTTTTCTGTTCATTTCCCCAAATCCCCATTTAAGATTCTGCAATTTACTTTCCGCCATTTACATTTTGCTCTTTATTTCCAGCCTTTACACTTTCTGTTATTTACTTTCCTGCCATTTATGTTTCTGCAAATATCAACTCAATTTCTGCGTAGCTCAACTAGAACATTCCTCTGATTAAAGTTGCTTGACCAATCTTCCCTATGGCATATTTCTCACCAATATTTTTGAATATTTTAAAGTTGATCTAACAAATGAAGCTGTAGAGAATAAGGTCTCAATCATTAAGGGAGGAGGAGTTTCAAGTATAATGAAAGGCACCAAAGGAAAAAACTCAATGCCCTCTGACAGTGACCTAGAGAGCCGACCAGCCGAGCCATCCAAAGTGACAGAGTCAATCAGAAAAGTACTCACTTAGTTTTCGAATATGTCTAAACTAATGGTGGATTCGTACAAGGCTGCTCGTAAACAAGCATTTGAAAATGAAAGGGCTTGGATGAAGTGCCAAGAAAGGGTTGGCCTAATGCTGCAAAATTTCGAAGAAGAGATGGGGGTGCCAATGATGATGATGCAGATGGCTCTGAGTACAATTTCTCTGATGATTGATCACTATGTTTATTATTGATTTCTGGCTTTGTTTATTTTGATACTTTGTAAGATATTATGGATACTTTAGAACTGTGATACTTAGTATTTTGGTACTAGTTATATTTTGGATATGTTGCATACCATTGTGTTTTCTTGCAGGTGTCCCCTTTGATGACAAAAGGGGGAGGAAAGCTGAAAAATTGAAAAAAGTTTGCTTGAGAAAAGTGGCTAGAACTAAAAACAGGGGCTGAAATCAAGTTGATTTATAATTATCCCTGTACATGTGTTGTTCTGATTGTGTTGCTCTGATTTATGTTTATTTTTTTATACTAATTTTGCAGGTTTATGGTTATCATAATCTATTTTTTTGTCTGTGATAAGTTTGTTTAAGCTCTGATAATTTTAGTTTGATAATCTGCAAATCTTACTCATTTTGAATGATGACCTGAAATAGTTTCATAGACTGTAAATTATTGTTTGGCAAATCCTTTTGACAAGAAACTGCTTTTTACAAGAATTAGTTTGATCTAAAGTATGTTAAGTTTTTAATATATGTTGAAAAGTATTCTGAAAGTACTCAAGCATGCTTTACTTTTTGATTGTTTTGATTGAGCAGAAATTTTTTGATAACAAATTAAGTATTTGTTTATCCTCAACTCTGCTCATAAATTAAGCCATTCAACATTGCAGAATTTTATATGTTGAATAATATAGTTGCCATAAGCTTGATTTCAAAAGTTACAGGTAAAGCTTCCCTTGGTAAAATAGCATACATTAAGGGGGAGCCATGTAACAATTGGAAAGGAAGGAATCCAAGTATTCAAAGGGAGTACTATAATCTTTGATTTCTTTCTATTTCAATTTTTTTTAATAATGTTTGTCATCAAGGGAGAGATTGATGAGTTTGGAAAACTCCAAATTAAATTAGTGATGATCAAACATTATTAATATAATTAATTGTAAAATTATTAATTTGATTTCAATTCATATATGTTAATTAAAATAATTTTGTTGTGCAGGTTTTGATTGGGCCGAAAAGAAAAGAAAAATTGTTGCAAGCCCAAATATGAATTTTACTTTTAGCATTGGTTAAATTGTTTGGCTGAATCAATATTTTGTTAATGGGCCAGATTCTATTAACATTATTATTAGCCCAATTCAAATTTTAGTTGGAAATCCAAGGCTTGGTCCGAAACCAATGTTGAGAGAAAGCAAATGTTTTGCTTCATGCTTCCAACGGATCTCATTTCCATCATGTGGTGGATTTCAAATTTAATTAACTTGAATTAACTTGCATTGGAAACATGAGAGAGAATATGCAATTGATTTGATGGCCTCATTAATGTTACACGCCACTAAGAAAGAAAGGGGAGTAGGAATTAATTCAGCTTGATTTAATTTGCTCAAATCCATTACATGCCTTTCTTTCTAATCTCTCTTCTCTCTCATTTCTCTTCTTCATTCGGTCACTTTACAGAGAAAGCTTGGAAGCTATTGGCAAGCTACCAAAGAGAAGAAGAAGCAAGTAACAAGACCATTGTAATGAAGGCAAGAAAAAAAAACAAAAAGTATGTTGTGGCTAAGATCTTCACCAAAATAAGGTAAGATTTGGTGAAGTAAGCTCATGCTCTTCATACCAAAAATGGTTGAAGAATATTTCGGTCAGAGGAAGAAGATCTCAGAGGATGGCTCGACTCTGCTTTGTGTTCACTCATCACAGAAGTTAGCTAGAGAGGCTACGTGAAGGAGGAAGCAAAACTGGAGCAGGAGGAGCTGTCATGCATCAAGAAGCATCAAGGGCTAGGAATCCTTCTTGGAGTGCAAGTCAAGATGGATGGCTCGGATTGATGAAGCTTGGTGTAAAGGAAAGACTCAGAGGTAATTGCATGTTGGTTTTAGCATTCGGTTATCTCTCCTCTCTCTGGCCGAACCGGTTTTGCATGAAGAAGAAGAAGTTTAGCTTAGTTCATTTGGTTTCAACCGTGGAGGCTTCCCCATCTATAAATAAGGGTGAAAAGCCAGGGCTTGAGGCAAGGAAAAGAGTGAGCACAGAGTTCCTATAGCTCCCCAAGCTAAAAGAAGTTCTTCTCCTTCAATATTTTCTATTTTGTAATTTTCTGTTTAATTTTGTCTGTCTTGAGTCTCATGGAAAAAGGCAAACAGTGAGGTTTGTAAGAAAAAGTCATAGAGCGGAAAAAGGCAGAGAGTGAAAAATTAAAAGAAAAAGCCATAGATGTCCTTAGAGGTCCTTTGTACATCTGTGTTGTGTTTCATGATTCTGTGGAAATCTCTTGCAAGTTGGGTTAGCACTTAGTAGTTGAAAGCTTGGCAGTAACCAAGTCAAGTTCAGGATTGGGGTTTAGATTCTGGACTTGTCCCGGATAGGAAGGGTAGTTCCTAGGGAGAATTGGTGTATGTAATCATGATGATTATAGTGAAATTCCATCATTGTTGTGATGGAGACTGGATGTAGGCTGCATTGCACTTGGCAGCTGAACTAGGATACTTCGTGGTGTGATTTACTATCTCTCTTCTACTCCATTTCTGTTTCTGCTACATAGGAGATAAAACTGGACAATATCTCGTGCCGGGTTACGAGATAAAAAGAAAAAGTCTCGTGGCTGGGTACGAGACAAAAATAAAAAAGTCTCCAGAAATTGTTTCAAAGATCAGCAAGTGTTACTAAGCGAAAAAGGGAATAAGATTCAACCCCCTTTCTCTTAGCCACTGAAAAACCATCATATATATATATATATAGTCTCCTCTGTTTCTATAACCTACGCTTTCTACCTTTTACGTTTTAAGTGCGATGCGCCTTTTTTTTCTGTCATCTTCCTTTATAGGCTCCTAGATATATTTATATCTTTCAACTATATGTATGTATTTTTGTTTCTAGATGTTGTAATGCCTTACCACATCTGATTTACGACTATAGCATAAGGTTTTGTGTGGTAGGATGTTACATTTGGACTACTGCAAGAAAGAAATCCAAGAATACTTAGAAATAGGCTGAATTAGTTCATCAAAATCTCTTTAGAGCAATATATGATTTTTATGTAATGAAAGCTTTCGAAATAGAAAAAAGAGCTCCCAGGTTAATAATTAATTACAAGCCTCTAAATAAAGCCAAAAAATAGATAAGATATCCTTTACCAAATAAGAATGACTTAATTAAAAGAATAAGTAATGCTAATATTTTTTCTAAATTTGATTTAAAATTTGGATATTATTAAATATTCCTAAAAAAAGAAGGATAAAATGATTTAATTTATTTAAAAAATTGAATTATTAATTGTTAAATTAACAATGCACTGCAATTGTATGTATATACTAAAAGGTTTAGTTTTATGCGTAAATATTAGGTTAACTATGTTCTGTTAGAGTTTAATGGAATTCTAGTTAAAGTATTTTTCAATTAAAATTATTTGTTTTTGGTGATTGTTATTTTGTAAAGTGTTATGATTCTAAGAGAATTTTTTCAATATCATGCAGCCCATCGCTGTATAACGAGTATGAGGAGGCAGCATGATGTGCCGTTAGATAATAGAATCATGCCGTACTTGTAGATGACTAGTATGGCCTATCTCGCGAGGCTCAACGACCACTTGTTTAGGTTGGATGAACCATTAACCATAATAACCATAAATACAACAGTTTTAAATGTATTTATAGTACCATTTATTAGATAAGTTTAATCTTAATCATTAAAATCAATCTAATAGCTATAAATACATTCTCACATTCTCATATAAAAATGTCATTTCCATCTAATACATTTCATATATATATATAAAATAAAAGTATACGGTAGTCTATTTTATCAAAATAACTATCAACAATTATAATAATTATAATTATATATATAAATTAGTAATAATTATTTTGTTAATTTAAATAATAATATTAAACATATATTTATTAGTAATAAATTTTTATTATTTTCAATACTTTGTCACAAAATATTAAATATTTTAATTTATTATAAAATATTCAAGTTAAAATATTTTATTTATTTCATAATTAATAATAAATATTAAAATATAAAAAAAATTTATTTCAACACTAATAAATATAATTTATTACATTAGAAATCATGAAATATATAAAAACTATAAAATAAATATTTTTGTAACAAGTTGAAATATTTTATATTATCTATTAAAACATTGAAAACAAAATAAAATTTATTACAATAATAATAATATATATATTTTATATTACTACCATTATTTTTATTTGAACTCACCTAATTATTATTAATTTATGTATATAATTATAATTAATGATCATTATTTGTTCAAATAAATTAAAATATATTATTTTAATCTTAAAAAATATCTAGCATATTTTTTATAAATATTGTAAAAAAATATCATTTTGAGTTTGATTAGTCAATTAGTTCTTTTATTTTTTTTCAATTTGTAATTAGATTCTCGTACTATTTTTTTCAATTGAATTTTTATACCACTTTTAATTTTATAATTAGATTTTTTTTAGTGTAAAAATATTAACATTAACAGAATTTTTTTTTAACAAATTGAAGATACCTACAATTAAAAACGTAATTAGATCTTTTAGTATATATTTTTTGAAAATAATATTCTATTAAATTTAATATTTTTGATACGAAAATGATCTAATTACAAAATTAAAAGCAATGTAAAAATTCAATTAAAATGAAAAAATATAGAGATATAAATTTAGTAAAACTATAACAATCAATAGAGTAATTAAAATGTCATTTTATCTTTAAATAAATATATGAGTTTAATTTTGATGTATTAAAAGAGTAAAATATTTTATATAATTATCTAATTATATCTATTTTTAAATAATTATTAATACAATAATTATTTTGGTGCTAACAAAAATGCTCCTGAATTTTGTTATCAACAAAAATATCTTCAAATGATTTAAATACAAGATAAAAATGTCTAATATTAAATATGTATTCTCAAAAAATGTTTTAAAAATTAAATTTTAATGCATTTTTTTCGCAAATATGATTAGAAAAATGAAATATTTTTATCTTTAATATTTGATAATTTTTCGTTAAGTATATAATTTTTTGTAATTTTTTTATTAACAACCAATAATATTTTTGAAAAATGAGTGAAATTTTAGAGATCAAAATTTTATCAAATTTTTCGTGTGCATTTTTTAAATAATTAACTAAATATTCTTATAAAATTTTAGATTAAATACATAAACAATTTATCAAATACAAAAGTTATTTTTCATTTATAAAATAATAATTTTTTTGAATATTTTTATTATATTTTTAAATAATTTAAATATATTTTTGTTAGTTTATTCTTTTATTTTCGTGACATTATGTGATGGGAGATAATTAAAATTAAATTCTTAATATATATTAAAATTTTACTTTTGGAATGGATAAAAAACTAAAAACTTAATAACATTGGTTATTTTCAAACTTTAAATAGTGAGGAAAATCCTTATTATTTTTTATTTTATTTTTGAAAAAATAAAAAATACATCCGAATAATTTTGTTGTTAAAAAAAATATACCCAAATTTATCAAAAAATATTTTTAAATAATTTAAAAATGTGACAAAAATACTCAATATTAAATATGTATTCTCATAAAATATTTTAGAAATTGAATTTTGATACAATTTTTTTTAAGAATGATCAGAAAAATAATATATTTTTATTCTTAAAATTTAGTAATTTTTTACTAAATATATATATTTTTGTGATTCTTTTGTCTATAACTAATAATATTTTTAAAAATTACAAAAAAATATATAATTAATAAAAAATTACTAATTTTTAAAAATAAAAATGTTTTAATTTTTAATCAAATTTATAAAAAATCGTATAAAAATTTAAATTCTAAAATATTATTTGAAAAATTCATATTTAATATCGAATATTTTTGTTCGGTTTTTGTTCCGTTTTTATCAAGTATTTTTTTATTTTTCAGTTTTTTACTCTTTTTAAAAAAATTAAATTCTATATTCATTTTCTGGGTTATGCCTTTGCTCTCCGTTGCTCCTCACCTCCATCTCTCTCTTCGCCTTTCTCTCTCTAAAATCTCAGAACTCCGAATTGCTCCCTTTCACGCACCATAGCCCTATTAATTATTATCTCCTTCTTTGGTTCCAGGTTCGTGTACCCTAATTTGTAACCATCTAATACGACGCCGTTTTTTCCCTAATAATCTATTTTGCGTTTGTTCTCGGAGCATTTCATCTGAGCCATTTCTTCGATTTCGATCAGTGTTTCTCCGCGGGAAACCGTTGCCTGAGATCTTGGTTTTGATTTCGGACATCGAATTTTTTCTCTGCGGGATTTGGGTTCTGCTTTTTCATGCAATTTGCGTCATCGAGCTGGCTCTTGCCGTCATGTTCGTTTTTTCGATTTATTTTGGGCATGTTTCTATTTTTTCTTCATTGGTTTTCGCTTTAGTTATTGTCAACTTTTTAATTTCTGTTTTAGGGTTTTGTTCATGGGTTTTTTTTTTTCTTTTTTAGTTTAATTTTTTAGAGGTGGGTTTTTGGGTTTATTAGAAATGTAAGTTTTAATTATTATGTTTTGGACTTTGAGACATGAGGGGGAAGGTACCACTCCTTTCATTAACTGATGTTTATCTTTGGTGTCAATTGATGAACTATTGGAATTTGATTTTTTTTTGTTTTAGAATTTTTACGCTTCTTTCAGTTTATCGTGACAATGTGCCTTGCTTCTGTATTTGTTATTTAATAATCGTTTAATATATAGTAGGACTTTCTCTGATGTGGTTGAAAATATTAGCCTTACGTGTTTGAGTGATTTAATTATTGCGGAATGATGTATGAATGGTTCACTGTGTTGTAATGCGATTTGGGGTTTGAGGGGCTAGGTTTGATGCATTATTTGTGTTCTTATCTGACAGCTGTTATAAGAGGAGTGTTAAGGCAATAGTGCTTGATAGGGATGGCTGGGATTGCTATTGAGGAACCTGGAGTTGGGAAGTCCGTGGAGGGAATGTTAAGTGGGCAGCGATGTCAAACTGGGGAAGCACTGGCTGAGTGGCGGTCTTCTGAGCAGGTGGAGAATGGAATCCCCTCGACTTCACCCCCTTATTGGGACACTGATGACGATGACGATGGTGGTGAATCTATAATTGTCAAAAATGTTACTTTTCTATTGTTGATGAAATTTAAGTTTAAAATTTTCCTTCTTTACAGGACCAAAACCGTCTGAGTTATATGGAAAATATACATGGAAGATAGAAAAATTTTCTCAGATTACCAAACGGGAACTTCGCAGTAATGCATTTGAGGTTGGCGGCTACAAGTGGTATGGTGCTTTCAATAAACTTACTGGTCTCAATGTGCTTTAGCGCTTAAGTATCTAAATTTTTTGACATCATTTTAATTTAAATCTATCTACGAATATTTATAACAAGGTAATCAAAGATATGAACTACCCGTATAGCACTAGGGATTTCAACTGCATGTGTTGAGAAGGCTACAGGAAAGTTCATGCCTCACTGATGGAAGGTCTACGTTGAAAAGAAAACTATACTAGTTTGCGCTGCTTTTTACCTATAAGTTGATGACTGATATTTTTCGTAGTAAATTAATAGATTAATTAAAAACCAAGTTGCTTGCTGCTTAGAGCCTCCATGTCTCACAATTACTGATTCTTCATCCTTTTCATGTTACGATCGCAATGTATTGTTTCCTTAGGCAGTCCTTATAACGTGAAAAAGCTTGCCGTCGCTGTGTATGGCGTACATATCAGTTTAGTTTTTAACCTAATCATGATGTGGTGTGACAGGTATATTTTAATTTACCCACAAGGTTGTGATGTCTGCAATCATCTCTCTCTGTTTCTTTGTGTTGCAAATCATGACAAACTTCTTCCAGGTTGGAGTCTTCTAGACTCTTCTGATTTCTTTGATGATTGTTAATTTTACCATCATCTATCGATCTGATAGTAATTGATTTCGTTTTGCATTTTTTTAAAAAACTTTCTCACTTTTTTATTTGTAATACAGGATGGAGTCATTTTGCTCAATTCACCATAGCTGTGGTCAATAAAGACCCAAAGAAATCAAAGTATTCTGGTATGTTTGCTAATAGTAGGCTTAGCTGTCGGAGTTCACAATTAGTCTAACGTCATTGTTAAGTGGTTTTCTCTCGAGTTTTCTAGATACGTTGCACCGATTTTGGAAGAAGGAGCATGACTGGGGATGGAAAAAATTCATGGAGCTCTCGAAGGTGTATGATGGATTTGTTGACACTTCTGACAATCTGATTATAAAAGCTCAAGTTCAAGTCATTAGGTACATATGATCTATTTTACTAATCTTACAAAGATCCACACAGCCATACATCATTATGTATAAATGTATATTATATAGTGCATAATCTTGACTCCATTTATTTACTTATCTAATATAAAAGATAATGAATGTAATTCTGCTAGTGACAGTGATTGGTCCTTTCCAATACCTACTACAGGATATGAGAAAGCCGGCAAGATTTGTTATTGTCTTCTTCTTGTCATCTTTTTGTTGTTGTTGTTGTTGTTGTTGTTGTCAAATATAGGTTTTATTTGGATTGATGAAAAGCTGGCAAGAAAAGTTTTGGTCAAGTTGGTTCTATAAAAACTTCATTCTTATTCTCTTATCATTTTTGAAGTAGGTTGTAACCCATGGACTGCATTTGTTGCCTTTTCTAATCCTTTAATATCTTCAATGATTATTTCTGATTTCACCTAAGTTAAACTCTGAATTTTCTGTTGAAGGTAGAGGATAACTGTTTTTTCTATGTTAGTACAGTGTTATTTTCTATTTGGTTCTTATGGCTGGATTTAACTACAATCTGCTTCAAGTTCGATGGAGTTCTTGTTATATTTTAACAGGACTCAGCTTCCTTCACCATTCTGGTTTCCTTGAATCCAAACTTTGCAACATTCATATTGTTTTTTTATTTTTTATTTTTTATATTTTATTTTTATTTTGAATTCAAAGTTGAACTTTAATGGTTGGGGATCCCAGGGTGTTCTTCACCTTGTTACTACATTATCTCTTTTGGATTGATGAAGAATTCCATAGAGATAAAGATAGGGAATATCTTTACATGAAAATAGGAGGAAGGATGAGTGTATAGAAGCATTAGCTGTAGCGAATGAATTTGTTGAAAAATGGTAATCCAAATTGACATGTAGCAAATGAATCTCTAGAATCTATCTGTGCATTGTTCTGGACAATCTGGGAAATAATGTACTAACAGAAGTGCAAAGTAAATTGATTGCTGCTTGTTTGTATGTTGGTTGTCCTGTCTTGTGTTTGTTTTAAACTGAGTTTTAAGTAATGCTTATGCTGGCGTCAGGTTGGATGTTGTCGTTTTGCACTTTTGCTGCAGTGGTGCAGTGCTCCTTGGAATTTTTGCTTCAGATGTGTGACCATATTTTTTTTGTTATTTATGCACAGGGAGAAAGCTGACAGGCCTTTTCGTTGCCTTGATTGTCAGTATAGGAGAGAACTTGTAAGGGTGTATTTGACAAATGTGGAACAGATTTGCCGTCGTTTTGTGGAGGAGAGAAGAGGCAAACTTGGGAAGTTGATAGAGGATAAAGCTAGGTGGTTGAGGTATTCTATGCTCTTCTCTAGAACTATTAACTGGTTATGTTTACCTGTAATTATTATCATGCTCCAAAATTTTTCCTGAAAAGGTGGCATATCAAACTATGTAGCCCATGACCATCTGTAAGTTAATACTCGAACCATTCAATCATATATAAGTTATAACATACTAGGATTCAGACCCTCTAAACTGAGCAAATGTGAAAAGGAGAAGGTAATGGGGTAATCAATGTTAGATTAATAACTTCAATTGTATGGTGGGTCCTCCTTAATGATTCAAAGTTGGTAAATGACTTCCCACATTAAGCAGAAACTCACTTTAGAGGACCCAAATCCAACTTCATATCTTTGATTTATTGAATCTAATGGTAATTTGCATTTGCAGCTTCTGTACATTCTGGCGGGAAATTGACCAAGCTTCTAGGTGCCGCATGTCTCAGGAAAAGACAGATGTAATTTTGAAAGTAGTTGTAAAGCATTTCTTTATAGAGAAAGAAGTGACTTCTACTTTAGTAATGGACTCCTTATATAGTGGACTGAAGGCTCTTGAAGGCCATACTACGTCAAAGAAAGGTACGGCAAAATTGTTGGATGTTGAGGAACTGCCAGCACCAATTGTTCGCGTTGAGAAAGATATGTTTGTTCTGGTGGATGATGTTCTTCTTCTACTTGAGAGGGCGGCTATAGAACCTCTTCCTCCAAAAGATGAGAAGGGTCCTCAAAATCGTACAAAGGTGAATAATAATTTGTTTTTGTAAAATGTGATTGAGGAAGTATGCTGATGGCTGGTGATAGTAGCAATTAGCAAGTGCACTGGATCTGATTTTGTTAGTATAATAATCTGATTCTCTCTGTTATGACCCTAGATATCTTTTTAGATATTGACCATCCAAAATGTCAAAGACTGGATTTCAGCCATTGTTTATGAGTTTGTCATCTTGATCAAAGACACTGTTTATAGTGTTGTGTATAGGTTGCTGGTTTGGTATTCTTGGTCTTAGGATTTATGATTTTTGCTAGATTGCTGGTTTTTCATGACAAATATGTTTGCATAGAGCAGTTTACCATTGCAGTATTTATCAACATTGACAGTATAAGATCTTATCAGCTATTCCCTCCAGTAAAAGTAACTGTCCTGTTATAAATGTGAAGAGAGATTAAATAAATGATTAATTATGTATGTGGATTTGCGTAATTTTGATGCATTTTACAGTATTATCTAACTTGACAAATCTTCATGTCTTTATTACTTCTTTCAACTATTCTTTCTTCTCGATAATAATAGGGATATGATAAGAAAAAAATAATTTATCTTCTCTAGATCTTATCAGCAGGACTGTTATTTATGTGCAGAAAAGATTAACCAAACAGGATAGTTATGTTTGACTGGAGGTAGTATTTTATACAATTAGTTGTCCTATTCCTTTATTGAAGTTTTATATCATCAGGTGCACCAAATGCCTAAAGGGCAATTGATACTTTAGTAATTCTTGAGTGTTAAGAAACCTGGATCACCTCTTTTGGCAGGATGGAAACACTGGGGAGGACTTCAATAAAGATTCTATTGAGCGTGATGAAAGGCGCCTTACAGAATTGGGTCGTAGGACTTTGGAAATTTTTGTCCTTGCTCATATATTCAGGTAGTAATGCAATTATATCTTAGAAAAGATACTCTAAAATTTACTTATATATTTAAAGTAAGCTTAAGGGAGTATTCACACTTAAGATCATTTAATGGGCAATGATCATGGCACATTCTGTTGAATTAAGAGTGAATACATACTCATGTTTTCACTTTACAGAGAAATTTGTTGTGGAGGAGTGTCTTCCTTAGTTATTGATTCTTCAATTATTCTTTATTAACTGTTTCTCTACTATTCTTTATTTTAGCTCTGTTACCTCCTGAATTAAATTTTAGGGCTCCGCATGTAGGGGTTTGTTGATCATTCTGAAGGGGCCTGTTTAAATTGACATCACTCAGCTATGATGCTAACCAATTTCATATTTCATATATTTTCAAGTTTTACTTTCATTTTAAAATTTAAAAGTTCTTTACAATTTTGTGTTTTTGAAGAGGATTAGAGTTTCTTATGAGAGTTCAGTAACTTTCTTTTCTGAGAAGTAGAGTACATGGCTTGCCTCCTATGTTATTTCAGATGTAATGGCCAGAACTTGTCTTGGGCATCTTTTGGAAATTCCAAGACTATTATTGATCCTATACAATGGCAATTATAATTACCAATAAGTTTGTCTATTCATAACCTCAGATTTGCAGTTTAGGGTTGTCTGCAAAGACTTCTGGAATGTTTCTTCTACAGAGTAGAGAATTCTTATCTATTATATTTCAGAGGATGTGAACTGTGAAGTGAGGGCTTTTGACCTTGTTTCCAGTAGATGACATGATACTCTGTAACTAAGTGTGTACTATCTAATCTTCTGAACCGTATTGAGTAATGACTCTATGACTTGATGATAATGGATAACCATGGGACATGTATGTGGAACTTGATTATATCTTCCATTTGAGACAATAAGAAATGATGCGCAGCTAGCATTATATTTAAAGTCTCATATATGATGATTCGCAATAAGCTTGAGTTCAGTGGAAGCTTGTCCACAGTCTTGTAGTCTAATATAATTATCAATGCAATAGTGAGCAAGTGCTTGTCAAAATATTTGGCAGCGCATGCTTTGTGTTCTTCATGTATGAAGTGTGGATTGTATACACCTGGTTTTGGTAATATATAATCTGTTTACAATGTTTGTATTGCTCATTCATTTCATTGATATAATTTAGTTTTATGTTGACTTGTATCTTTAAGAGACGAATGGATTATGATGTACTAATTAACTATTTCATTGGTGCAGCAATAAGATTGAGGTTTCATACCAGGAAGCTGTTGCCCTGAAGAGACAAGAGGAACTCATCCGCGAAGAGGCAGCATGGTTAGCAGAAAGTGAGCAGAAAGCAAAACGTGGACTTAATGATAGGGAAAAGAAAAATAAGAAGAAACAGGTTTGGCACTCATCTTCAGATATCATAAATTTGATTTTACTGATGCTACATCCTGTGTCATCTTAACAAAATTGGTTATACTAGAATATCTGATTGAGATTCATATGCAATCATCTGATATTTCCAGTTAATAATTTATTTTAAAACTCGAGTCAAGATTAAATCTTTCTTAGAAAATGAATCATAAATAACAAGTATTATAAAATAATCACATTATCCTGTTATTTGTAATGAACAGCAGCAAAATACATTACTATTTTTTGACATTATATTGAGTTTCTATCTTAAATCCCATGCTTTGAATATTGGTTTGTAATGAGTTCATTTCTTGGCTTGCATGATTCAACTTTATTAATGTATTTTCTACGTGTCTTAGATCTTTTGATTCTTTTCTACATATCTTTTTTCGGGATAATGATTTGGAAACTTGGATTATTTTCGCCACTAGGCTGTGTTTGTTTTGAGGTACCGAGACTAAGACTGAGGGGATTGAAACTCAATATCATGTTTGGTGGTCAGAGACTGGAAATAAAATTTCAGTCTTGGAACACTCAGTCCCTTCGGTACCTCTAGAAAGTGGGGACACAAGGGATTGAAACTTTTGGGGATGGAGATTGAAACTTTATTGATATTTCTTTGCTAAAATGCCCTCATTCGGAATTTTATATTCCAAGTCTGCCCCTCATAGTCCTTCCATTGCCACCCCACTGCCAACACTTCATATCCCTCACCTCTCACCCCCCAACCTCAGCACACCTCTCACCCCCACCACCGTATCTCTGCCATTACCGAATTCCACCACCACCAACAGCAATAAGACCAAGAACAACAACAATCTCATAAACATATGTCAAAATCAGATTCAACAATCATAAACAAGAGGATTTCAAAATCAAGAAATGAAAGAGAAGAACAAGGGGCGGAATTGGAGATCTGAGGAAGAAGAAATCTTCACCAAAGAAGCTCAACGAAAAGAAGGAACCTCTCCAATCCGAAGAAGAGGAACAGCCACAAGAAGCTGAGGGCAACAATATCACCGTTTTCAATGATCTCGTCAACACTTCCAATTTATCATCCAGGGAGGAAAAAGATCCCGAAAAGGATTCAAAGATCTTAAGGAAGAAGGGTTTGGTGTATGATCCTTCTTCTGTGTTCTTCATCAACTTCGTCTTCGTCTTCCAGTGGTGTTTTCGATTTGGGTTCAACTTAGGGTTCCTCCAAAGGTTTTGTGGATGTAGGTTATGGTGAAGATGTGGGGTGCTTCAAGGGGAATAGTAGAAAGAGATGAGAGAGAGAGAGAGAGCAAGAAAACAGAGATGGGAAAACGGGAAAGGGTTTGGTGGGTGGCTGCATGGGTAGGGTTAGGGTTTTAATTAATAAGGGTATTTTAGTAATTTCACTTATTTAAGTCTCTATTTTTATCTTAAACCAAACAAGATATTGAGACATAACTCAGTCCTATACACTTTACACCAAATGCTATAAAGACTTATTAAGTCTCTGTCTCTCTGTCTCTGTCTTCTAGTCTCTGTCTCCTAGTCTCTGTCTCTCAGTCTCAGTCTCTCTTCTAAACGCAACCTTAATACCTTATAAGCCGTTTTAGTATACTCTAATGATATTTTTCCAGATGTTCACATTCTTTTGAATTGCTTGCTTTCCTGATGTGCATGTTTTTGTGTTGGTTGGGTTTTCTGAAAATAGTTCTTTCACTTCAGGCCAAACAGAAACGGAACAATCGAAAAGGAAAGGATAAAGGGAGGGAGGAGAGGCCAACCATGGCTGTACTTGACAAGCACCATGAAAATGCTGCTGATGAGAAAAAGGATTCTAACATGGAGGAAGTTCATACTCAGGATGAAAAGTTTGAAGCCCTGGATGTTGTGTCTGATGCTTCAGACTCCATTGATGGAGTTGGTGAAGTGCTTCAGCTTGACTCAGAAGACAGAGATGCTAGTCCTGCTAATTGGGATACTGATGCATCAGAAATTCATCCTACAACTGAGGCTAGTAGCAATGGCGTAGGCAGCCTTTCATCTATGCAAAATGGAATTGCTGAGAAGAGAAGCAGTTTAGTGATGGATGACAGTTCTTCAACATGCTCCACTGATTCGTTGCCATCTGCAGTGATGAATGACCGGAACTCATTTTCAAATTACAAAGTCCAAAAGTCCCCTAGCAGGTAACCATATAGCTCATGGTGTGTTTCATGTGGATGGATTTTGATTTTCAATGATTTATGCATGTTATTGATTTGGCACTATGTATCTGTAGAAGTAAGAACCAAGGTAAAACATCATGCGGTGGAGGTAGTTGGACAACTGAAATGGATAGTCAGCTATCTGGTTCCACTGCAGAGGTTGGGGACATTAATAATGCATCAGGAAGTGGTAAAGTTGGTCAATTTGAGCCCGAGAGTGGTGTTCTTTGCTTGCAGGATCGATTAAAGTGGCTTGAGAAGCATGATAGCAAGGTGGTCTTAGTTTCGAGATATCTTGTACAATTTGCTATAATTACTGGATATGTCATGTTTTTGCCCATTGTTTTCAAGATGTCTCACTTCCTACTTGGAGAGCCAGATTGGTTTCTTCATTGAGAATCACTTCAAAAGACATTTTAAAAGATCTTGGATATGAGATGACTGCTGATCTTGTTTGCCTTATTTTGCTCCAAGTCTGGCAAAGTAATTTGATACTCTAGGGCCAAAAGAAGTTGATGATGTTTCAATATAGCTTTCATATCTAGAGAATGATCTACACAGGAATTGAACGCTCAACAATGATGCTTATATTTTTTTTTCCCTCCCATCATTCAGATGTGATTTTACAATAGTTTTTTATACTGCTTCCAAACCATAATTTTAGATAAATCCCTTTGTATCTATGTAGCAATGCCCTAGATGCTTTATGTTGAAATAGCAGGAAACTTGATTTGAAATGGTAGTAAAAATGGATAGGTGAATTCTTTTCCTTAATTTTTGTAATCATCCCATGCTTTTTTAATCTTTTTTTTTCCTGCTACAAACTAGTCTCATTTTTAATAGATGATTTTAATGTGTCCAATCTTATATTGAAGTATCTTTTCATAGTACTGTTGCAGTTTGAGCCTGATATTACTCCCTCCTACTTTTCTAATTGATAGGAAGACGAGCAGAGCACTGAAGAATGTATTGATGTTGAAAGATCTGTTGAAATAGAAAGCCTACAGAAAGAGAAGACATCAGTGGTGCCATCCTCACCAAGCAGTCCTCAAGGGAGCTTACTCTCATCTGTTAAAATGAAGTCAGAACACCACGCTAGTGCTACTGTAGATCCTGTTCATGTCAGGAAAACATCTTTAAGTGGTTCACAGCACACTGACAAAGATGCATATTTAACTACGGTATCCCAAGTAACAATTGTGTCCAAGAGAGAATTCCAGAAGACTTCACCCCCTAGATTAACCGAGAGATCAATGTCCCAATTGCCTATGATGTCACGGCCTTCAAGTGCTCCTCTAGTTCCTGGTCCCAGACCAACTGCCCCTGTTATTTCCATGGTGCAAACAACTCCACTAGTTGCACGCTCAGTGAGTGCAACTGGTTGCTTAGGTCCTGATCCCTCTTCTGCAACTCATAATTATGTTCCTCAGTCTTACAGGAATGCAATAATAGGAAACCCTGTGGCCTCTGCTAGTCTCAGTCATTCCAGCTCCAATTCAGGCGTAAACCAAACTCCTGGTTACTCACAACCACCCCCCCTGGCATCATCACCAGTATATGTGTCGCATAGCTCGGACAAAATGGATTCTAATGCTGGCCAGTCTGCTCTTCCCTTTGGCATGATTACACAGGATATTTTACAGAATGGCCTGCAGTGGCTTGACGGCTCACAAAGGGAAGCCAGCAGGAGTATGCACTATGAACCACCTTCACGACTTAATGAAGTTCAAAACCTTGACTTCTACAGGTCGGTACACAGTAGATCTCTGGGAAATATACCCAGTGAGATCCTAGCCTGCACATCGGGGTGTCAGAGCCAAGGATTGCTCGTGGATGAGTTCCCACATCTTGATATCATAAATGATCTGCTTGATGATGAACAAAGTTTCGGGGAGACAACCAGTGCAAGTTCTGTCTTCCAGTCACCCAATGATGGACCGCAGTTGCTAAATCGGCAGTTCACTTTTCCTGGAGACTTAGGTACAAATGATTTGGGGTCGTCAAGCAGTTGTAGGTTTGAGCGGTCACATAGTTACCATGATCCTGGGTTTCAGCAAGGTTATAGCTCATCTGGTGGGCATTTTGACTCACTGAGGGATTATCTTCCCCAGGTGAGTACACTACCATATGGAAATGGCAAGGTAGATAGGATGATGCCAAACCAGTGGGGGGTGGCTGGATCCGATCTGTCTTATTTAGGAATGAGAAATACGCAAAATGATGGTTACTCATACTATCAAGATTACTCAAACACGAGTGGTGTCAATGGCTATACTGTATTCAGGCCTTCAAATGGTTCCTAGAGGAAAAAGGATCAGGAAGGTTGCCTACACATTAGTAGTAAACAAAAGTAATAATGTACTTGAGGAGATTGTTGGGTTGCGTTGGATTGGAGTGAGGTTGTAATCCCTTGATAAAATATTTTGTAAAGAGAGCTGCTGAGTAATTTGCTTCCAGTTTTTATTGAAAGTAGACATGTCCTGACTTCCCGAATTATCGTTATTTCTAAGCGTTCAAGAGTTCTGGGGTTTCGGTTTTCGGGGATGTTTAGGCACTATTACATTCATTTCGAAAATAGATTTCAAGCGTTGAACTAGAGGCATCCAAATCGAAGATAAATCTGTTGTAAGCAGGCCATGTTTTTATTTGGAAGATATATGCCTTGGTATCGTAATGATTGTATTGAGGTAGAGTGAACTACTATTTTTATCTATTAAAGTTTAAAATATTGACCAATACAAAAAAAATAAAAAATATTGACAAATTTATTCATAAATAAAAAAAATTCTGTATTCACAAAAGATGAAAAAGATTTGTCATTTTTACCTATAAAAATTTGAAATTTTAATAAATTTATCATTAAATAAAATTAATAATTGAGTATTTTTATCACATAAAAATTATTTTTGTGAGTACAAAATTAATTTTATTTATATGTAGTTAAATTGTCTGTTTTAAAATTTTATGATTAGAAATAATAATTTATTCTTTGTTTGACTTTAAAAATTGATTGTAGAGACAACTTTCAAGTTAGGCCTAATGCGCAACGATGGTACGATAAAGGTGTAGTAAGCATAAACTTATTTTTAGGATGCAAGGGTCTTCTTATTATTTCTGTTGATCACATTTGAAAAAACGATTTACTTATTAAAATATATTATTAATTATATTATTGAGTCTATTATATTATTTTTACATGATATTATATCCAATGAAACTCATGTATTGGTATCATTTCATGTATTAATAGCCAGTAGTGTATTTAATCTACTTTTTTTTATGAATTGTGGTTAATAACAAATTTGACTTGGGCAAAATAGTAATTATTTTATATTAAAATTAAAAAGATTATGGATTTAGCTCTTGGAGTTATATATATATTATATATATATATATATATATATATATATATTTTAGGAAATAAAATGTGCACTAACCCTCTCATATTTTAAAACTTTTCCGTAAAAAGTTTTCTTTATTGAAATCTTTTAGTATTACATAGTTACACTTAAAATATCATAATTGAAACAATTTGAATATTTTACAATTATAAAAGCATAATATATAATATATAAATAAGCATGAAATTCAAAATCAAAGCTTAATATTGTTTCGAAAAAATAAATATATAATTTTAGATTTAAGGTTGTTTAATTGTATTTGAAATAAAATATGAATTCAATTTAAAAAGACTAAAATATTTAGAATTTATTTATAAAAAGGCTAAAATACCCTTATCCAGTACCTTATTGGTGAGACTGATATAAGGCTCGGATATTTGATATGTACTTCCCATGTCAATGTGAATTATGTGATTACTTGATGGAAACAAATAATTATAATCATTAAATTTGTTTCAAAATTTTGTTGCGATTCTATGTAAGCATCTTCAATTTGAGTTTTGCATAGGATAGTGTATGATTGCATAGAAACATTTTAATTTTGGATTTTGGGGTTGCTGTTAGCTAACCAAGTACAAGAGAATAGTAAAGCACTTTATTCGTTTTGGTACCTTGTTCCGAGGGTTACTTGAAATGGAGTTGTCTTTGGGCTTGTAAGTGAGGCCCAAATCCTCAATAGAATGTGTTCCGACTTGTCTCATGTCCTGTGACTGTTGTCCGAGTTGTTCGTGAGAAAGCGGGGACTGGTACCTGTAAAACATTCCGATGCCTAAGTCAGCAAGGGTTTTAGCAGGTTTTTTGTGTATTGGAACTTAAATGTTCTGAGTGTGTCAGGGTACTTATAGGAGATGAGCCAATAACCACCGTTGGAATAGTTCCACTTCTGATGGTAGATAACCGTTTCTTTATCATAGGATTGTTAGGATCTATCTTCTAGAAGTGGGTGAGAGATTCAGGGAGGCGGTTACTTACTTGGATGAGCATAAGCTGCCCGTTTTCGTCGGATTCGACCTCCTTAAAGAGGTCGAATAAACGGTAGAGGCCATTCTCTTTATTAGGCCTTTCAGCTTTAGTGGGCATGGCTTACGTTTTGGGCCAGGGTATGAACAGTGCTCCTACTCGAGTCCGATCTCTTCATTTTGAATCGGATTCGAATATTGGCTAAAGTCGGAGATAGTCAGGTCGGTTTCTTCTTTTCAAGTTGAAAGATCGACGTGATTTTGGATTGAAAACCAACATGGTTTCAGGCTTGCCAATCGTCGCGTCTGTTGGCTTTTCGTATTGACACGTGGGGAGCAGTTACATTAGTAACGACGCGCTGTTTAAATGAGTGGGGCTTTTTACGCTTTTGCCCCTGGTGTCTTATAAGTACTTTGACCATTTCTCTCTTTCTTCTTTTTCGTCTTTCCCTATAAACTTTCTTTTTTGTCTTTCTGTGCTTTTTTCGTCTTCCAATCTTTTCGTTTTCCATCATTCGGTGCCTCAAGACGATTGGTTCTCTTTCGTTGAGAACTCCCTTCGTTTTTCTCCCCCAAAAGTTAGTTTCTCATACCTTTCACCATGTTCATACTGTTATCGTGGTCTATGCCTGATAAACTAAGTGTATTGCTTGTTCTGTGTAGTTTTTATGTATCTTTTCAACGTTCTATGCATTGAGGACCCTTGCTTTTTCTTCAAAATGTTGTTTCTCTGTGGCTGTGCTTTTAAAGAAACTTCCTTTGTTTCGAACTTGCTAGTGATGATTCTTTTTCTTTTTGTGTAATGTAGGTATTCCGTACATCGCACCTTTGTTTTCAAAAAATGTCTTCCCATATTTTTGATGATTTGTTGCAATGGATAGATTCCTTTGTCCTTGTGTCCAACCCCATTGTCGATAATATTTTTGTAAAAGAACTTTGTAAGCATCAAAGGATCTGTAATTTTGTTGAGGACGAAGCCAAATATGAAATAATTGCCCCTAACCCTGAGGACCGAGTTTGTTCTAGGAGGTTACAAAGTCAGAGCCTCATTTTATTTTTTTGTATGACTGTTTATTTACTCGTTTGGGGGTTACCTTGCCCTTTTCTGATTTTGAGATAGAAGTGTTGTCCCACTGTAGGGTGGCTCCTTCCAAACTTCATCCCAATTTTTGGAGGTTCCTTAAGATTTACCAGCTTACAAGCCATGAACTTGGATTTTCGATCTCTTTAAGAATCTTTTTTTATCTTTTCCATTTGACGAAGTCTTTTAGTGCTTTGAATAAACAAAACAAGCAACAATGGGTTTCTTTCTAGGCTATCCAAGGTCGGAAAGTATTCTCTATATTTGATGAGTCATTTCATGACCTTAAAAACTTCTTTTTCAAGGTTTGAGAGGTTAAGGGTCACCATCCCTTTTTCTTGAATGAAGCCAATGAACCTCGGTTTCAATTGTATTGGGCGGAGGCAACCCCTGTTGAAAAATGTAATTTGGTAGTTTGGATGAGGTCGAGGAAGCTGCAGTCGATTTTTTTCGAGAGGCTTGGGGAAGGGCTCCAAACCTTGACACCAAAAAATTTCTACTCGGGACTCCGAGCTTTGTCCGTACTGAACTAGGTAGCCTTCTTTATTGTTATTATCTAGGCAATTACCATTTTTCCGACTTGTTATTGATGTCCTTTCCTTTCTTTTTGTAGTAAAAATGAAAAGCGGGTCTTTAGCATATCAAAAGGTCTAGGAGGCGAAGAGAAATGCCCGTGCCCGAGCTGTTCAGCTGCAGAAGAGTAGCAAGTCGAGTACGTCTTCCTCTCAAAGCAAATCGGTAAACCCTTCTCTTTCTCCTCCCCTTCCTCCTCCTTCTCTAGCTCTTACTCCTCCAGTTCTTCCCTTTTCGGTGCCGACCTCTAAAAAGAGGAAGACTGTTGATGAGCGGATAATTTATATGCTTTTTGGCATTATTTTTAGTATATTTTTAGTATATTTTAATTAGTTTTTATTATATTTTTATTATTTTTTATTTAAAAATCACATTTCTGGACTTTACTATGAGTTTGTGTGTTTTTCTGTGATTTCAGGTATTTTCTGGCTGAAATTGAGGGACCTGAGCAAAAATCTGATTCAGAGGCTGAAAAAGGACTGCAGATGCTGTTGGATTCTGACCTCCCTGTACTCAAAGTGGATTTTCTGGAGCTACAGAAGCCCAATTGGCGCGCTCTCAATTGCGTTGGAAAGTAGACATCCTGGGCTTTCCAAAAATAGATAATAGTCCATACTTTGCCCAAGATTTGATGGCCCAAATAGGCATTCCAAGTCAGCTCAAGAATTCTGGTGTTTAACTCCAAAACTGGCACAAAAGCTGGAGTTAAACGCCCAAACTGGCACAAAAGCTGGCGTTTAACTCCAAGAAAACTCTCTACACATGAAAGCTTCAATGCTCAGCCCAAGCACATACCAAGTGGGCCCTGAAGAAGATTTCTGCATTAATCACTTATTTCTGTAACCCTAGGCTACTAGTTTTCTATAAATAGGACCTTTTGCTATTGTATTTTCATACTTTTGGATCTTTGAGAAGCCTTATGCTATCTTAGACACGTTTGGAGGCTGGCCATTCGGCCATGCCTAGACCTTGTTCTTATGTATTTTCACCGGTGGAGTTTCTACACACCATAGATTAAGGTGTGGAGCTCTGCTGTTCTTCATGAATTAATACAAAGTACTATTATTTTTCTATTCAACTCAAGTCTATTTCTTCTCCAAGATATTCATTCGCACCCAAGAACATGATGAATGTGATGATTATGTGACACTCATCACCATTCTCACCTATGAACGCGTGACTGACAACCACTTCCGTTCTACATGCAAACAAGCTTGAATGTGTATCTCTTGGGTTTCTAATCTAAGATTGGAACCTTCGTGGTATAGGCTAGAATTATTGGTAGCCATTCCTAAGATTCGGAACGTCTAAACTTTGTCTGTGGTATTCTGAGTAGGATCTGGGAAGGGATGACTGTGACGAACTTCAAACTCGCGATTGTGGGGTGTGTGACAGACGCAAAAGGATCAATGGATTCTATTCCGACATGATCGAGAACCGACAGATGATTAGCCGTGCGGTGACAGCGCATTTGGAATGTTTTCACTGAGAGGACGGGAAGTAGCTATTGACAATGGTGATGCCCAACATAAAGCTTGCCATGGAAAGGAGTATGAATGATTGGAAGAAGGCAATAAGAAAGTAGAGGTTCAGGAGGAACAATGCATCTTCATACGCTTATATGAAATTCCAACCAAAGAATTACATAAGTATCTCTATCTTTATTTTATGTTCTATTTATCTTTTAATTATCAATTCTCCATCACCATCTGAATTCGCCTGACTGAGATTTACAAGGTGACCATAGCTTGCTTCAAGCCAACAGTCTCCGTGGGATCGACCCTTACTCACGTAAGGTATTACTTGGACGACCCAGTGCACTTGCTGGTTAGTTGTGCAGAATTGTGACAAAGTGTGATTCACGTTTAAGAGCCCCAAGTCCTTTGGCGCCATTGTTGATGATCACAATTTCGCGCACCAACTGCAGAATCCAATGTCCTTAGCATTAATGATGCTGGGTTTGATGGGGTGAAGTTTTGCAAGAGGCACGTTCTTCCTCATAGTTTTATTTCCATGGACGATGCTTCTATCAAAAATCACCTCAAAGTCTTAATTCGAGGGGGGATCCGGATTGCTGGAGTATGATATGCTTTCCTTAAGGAGTTTGAAAAGGCTCTTCTAAATGCTAGACAGCATTTTTTGGAGGCCCTTCATTCCGAGGTGGCTACTCTTAAGGAGGCTGAGAAGGGGTTGGAAGAGGAAAAAATAAGATTGGAGGCCGAACTCTTCAAAGCTCTAGATAGGGAGAGGGAGTCTGCCGCTTCCTGTGCTTTGGCTGAGAACTTGCTAAAAAAGCCTCAAGAAAGTCATGATAGGGATTTTAGGGAGAATCTAAAGTTGAAAAAGAAGATGGAGCAGCTGAGGGAGTGTTACATAGACTTGGAGGAGTCGGTTGTGGAAGGGACGGAAGAGGTGTTCAGGGTGTTAAAGGACCAGGTTCGGGTTATTGCTCCCAATCTTGACCTGTCTCCTCTTCATCCTGATAAGGTTGTAATCGAGGGGAAAATTGTCTTTCCTCCTCATCCTCCCGCTGACTCCGAGTTGAAGACGGCTGTGCAGCGCTTCTCCTCGTGAGGTCAGTCCATCCGAGGGGCTTTTGCTGAGTTCATCTGCTCATCCTAAGGCCGTTCCGACTTCTGTTGCCGAATAGATTCCTCCGACCCCTCCAACTTCTGCTGCTAACCCGTCGTCCTTTCCTGTCGACTATTCAAACTCTCTAATTGGCTCTGTTTGATGTTTCTGTTAAGGCCCGGCTTGTGGGATCTTTTTTATGAACTCTTTTATGTATATTTTTGGCATTTGTGTTGGCCTATGACTTTCGATCTCTTAAAGGGATCTTTAACAACAGCTACTATTAATTTTTTAGATGCTTGATGCCTAGGTATCTTAGGTTAGTTTCACAAGCCTTTTTCATTAGTTTACATTTGGTTTCATTCACTTTATTAGGCAATAAGTAAGCATTTTGATGAGAAATGTATGCATGTCTTGATTCAATCAAACATTGTTAATTATGTGCATTTTTCATGAGATTTATGCAAGATTTACTTGATGCAATGAATGATGCATTATCTTATAATTATGGCAATACATTGATGCATTTTGTTTGGTTGATGATAGGTAAGAAGAAGCCAAAGAAGAGCAAAGAAGAAGTAGAGGAGACAACGTTGGTGGCCAAAGTTGACTCACCAACGTTGCCATAAACAATGCCTATGGAGGAGGAAGCAAGGTTGGTAGCCAAAGTTGGCTCACCAACATTGCCATAAACGTTAACAAGGAAAGGAGGAAGCAACGTTGGTGGCCAAATTTGGCTCACCAACGTTGCCACAAATGTCGACAAGGAAGATAGAAGCAACTTTGGTGGCCAAAGTTGGCTCACCAACGTTGCTCACCAACGTTCCAAGCATGAAAAGCAATGTTGGTAGCCTAAAGTTGGCTCACCAACATTGCTGGCAACGTTGCAAGCAAAGGAAGTGCCAATGTTGGTGTGCCAACGTTGCCACAAATGTTGCACACCAACGTCTTCAATAAAAACTTGGAAAAATTTGATGTGACGCGTATGCGTGAAAGTGGGAAATTAGCCAGTCTCGCACACGCATGGGCGACGCACATGCGTGATATGACAAAAAGCAGCTTTGACGCGTACGCGTGGGCGACGCGCACATGTGACCAGACGAATGTTGGTGCACCAACGTTGGGTACCAACGTCAGTGGCAACGCCCAAAGTGGCTTATGCACCCAACGTTTGTGCCACCGTTAGTGCACAAACGTTGGTCACCAATGCTAGCACCAACTTTCATTCCAAATGGCACCGAAGCACGCTTGTGAACGTTAGTGAACTAACGCCAATGTCAACGTCACAAAGAGCCAATCCTAACTTGCTTCAACTAAGGCCGAAAGCCCACATCTAAAGACTTGAAGATTGATTTGGAAAGTGTATAAATAAGATAGATTTTGTAGTTAGAAAAAAAGGCTGGGAAGCAGGGACCCTAATTGGGAAACCCTGAAATCATTCTCTTTGTACTTTCTTTAGTTTCATGTACTTTTCTTTTCTTTTTGTAATTTACATGATTGAATGAAATTCTTCTTCTTCTCAATCCACTTGTTGTAGCTAAAGGATATCTTCTATGTTGATTGTGATTCACTCACTCCGGAAGGGGTTTAAATCTATTGAATGCTTATGTGAGCCTCGGAAGGGGAATCATAGGCATTATAATTGAAGCTCTATCCTTCACAATTCTCTTGACCAACACCATTCGGGAGGAATTGAGGTCTTGAGAATTTGTGTGGCTTATGGATAAGAAAATGTGCTTAACCTCTTCTCATGACAATTAGATCAAGGAATTGGCAAGATTGATTGTCTTTAGAGAGATTGAGTTGTCAAGAAATTGGGACTCAATCAATTACAATCCGCCATAGATCTACTTCATATGATTGAGAATGAAGTTGAGACCCATTTGATTCATGATGGATTATGATATCTTCAATCCCTAATGAATCTTTCTCTTTGATATTCTTCATTTTGGTTACCTTGAATTCACTTTAATTGCTTTGATTTATTGCTTCCTTGATTCCCAGCACCCGTGACCTTTTACTTTTCATGCAATTTACTTTCTAGCACCATTTACATTTGTACCTTTACTTTCTTGTAATTTAAGATTCAGCCTATTTACATTTCTTGTCATTTATGTTTCTGTCATTTACTTTTCAACATTTAACTCTCTAGTCCTTTACTTTCCAGCGTTTAAATTTCTAGTACTTTACATTTTGTTGTCTTACTTTCTTGTAATTTATATTCCGTCCATTAAATTTCACCAAACTCTTTCAAATATTAGCTTGACTAGACTCATCACCCAACTAAAGTTTCTTGATCCATCAATCCCTGTGGGATCGACCTCACTCTTGTGAGTTTTACTTCATGATGCGACCTGGTATACTTGCCGGTAGTTGTGCGGATGTGATTTCCGTGTCATCAAGTTTTTGGCGCCGTTGCCGGGAATTGATTAAGATTGACAATGTGATAAACCCCGATCTTGTGGTTTATCTTGTGCTTATTTTTGGGGATTTTACCACCTTTTCCCACATTTATTCAATGAAATAGCATGGTTTTGTAATTCTCCCTTGAATTGTGCTTAAGTGTAAAAAAATGCTTTTTAGGACCTTAAATTGGTGATTTTGATTCACTTTAATTCCATTCGATGCCTTGATGTGTTTGTTAAGTGATTTCAGGTTCAGAAGGCAAGTATCGGATGGAAGAAATGAGGAGAAAAGCATACAAAGTGGAGAATGCATGAAGAAACAAAGATTTGGGAATGCATCAATGGGCGTGCACGCGTACAAGGCGTGCACGCGCAAATGTGATTTCACATAAGGGCGCTCACGCGTACATGCCGCGTACGCGCCGATGAAGAAACAGTCAATCGATGCGCACGCGCACATGGCACACACGCGCCGATACTCTTACGTGGCCCACTTAAAGGCAAAATGCTGGGGCAATTTCTGAGCTGCCCTGGCCCAAATCCAACTTGTTTCTGAGTGTATTTCATGCAGAATTGAAGTCCAAGCAAAGGGGGAGCAATTAGTTAGTCAACATGAGCCTTTAGTTAGTTTTCTAGAGAGAGAAGCTCCCTCTTCTCTCTAGAATTAGGTTAGGATTAGGTTAAATTGTTATAGATCCATGTTTAATTCCTTGCTTTCATCTTATTTCTTTTATAGTTTCTCATGTTCATAACTTGATCTCTTTAGTTATAATGTTAATTTCTCATCTTGTTTTCATTTGTGACGATGAACTCATGTTGAATTCGGTTTACAAGTAATGCAATTTGATGTTGATGTTTCTTTCATGTTGATCTTGCTTGCTACTGTTGAGTTCTTGTTTATGATAGTTATGGGTCTCCTTAATTTTAGCATTTTGTGATGATTTCTCTTAGTGCACACTAGGTGTTTGATATAATATTCCCTTTAGTTTTTGAGTAGTTCTCTTGACCCTTGGCCTAGGCTAAGGGGATTGAGTGATCTTGAGTTCTTGGGCTTCATGGAATTGGTAATTCTAGAACCCTTGGGGATCAATTTGATAACCATTGACTCTAACCTAATACTAAGTCAATTAGTAGCTAGGTTGACTTATGGATTGATGTTGATCAAGCCATTTGACATACTCCAAGCCTAGGAGTAGACATCACGTACTTAAGGATTTAGTCAATAGACCTAATGAGCTCGGTTCCACATGATTATCAATGTTTGAATCGTTGACAAGGATAGTGATCTCGATCACCTAAGTCTTAGCCAAGGATCCTTTATTATTTGTTTTCTTCAATTGCTTGTTTGATTTATGCGTCTTGCTCATTTATTTTCTTGCCCTCTTACCAATCAAACCCCCTTTTACCCCTTCATAGCTAATAATTGACCACCTCATTGCTATCCTCGTGAGACGACCCGGAGTCCAAATACTTCGGTTAATTCTTATTGGGGTTTGTACTTGTGACAAAACCATATTTTAATTTGATGTGAGAGTTGTTTGTTGGTTTGGAGCTATGCTTACAACGAAGTAATTCCTTTCTTTAGGAAGAAAATCTAGATCGACAACGATTCTCACCCCATCAAATTAATGGCGCCGTTGCCGGGGATAGCAATGGCGCTATACTATTAACTATTGTATATATTGTGAATAGTTTGATTTTTGGTTTTGTTTGTTGGCTTTTACTTGTTGTAGGATTTTGTTTTCTTTGTTTCTTGTTAGTTTTATTTTTGTCTTCTCTTATCACCATGAATTCTCCTCACTTTGGCTATGAGTATAGTTCAAACTATGTTGTAGGAAATGGAAGCTTCAATGAGGATGTGCATCAAGGATTTGGAAATCAAAGATGGGAGGAACCCCAAACTCAAGGACAACCTTCTTGGCAACAACCCCCTCTGAACTCATATGGGTATAATCCTGATCCTAATGCATACCAATCCAATGTGTGTGATGACCCTTATTGTGATTGTCAACTACAACCACCACATGCATATGAACCCCCTCCACAACATAATTTTGAACCTCCTTACTCACAAGCCTACTACCACCATTTACCTCCATATAACCCCAACCCATACCCACTATACCAACCACCATATGAACCATATCTAGAACCACCACCTTTCCAATACCAATACTCTCATGAACCACAAGTTCCATACACACCACCTCAAGAATTTCACCAATATGAACCACCTTTTGACTATAACAACCTTCCCTCAAACAATGAATTCTCTCTTTCACCATCACCTTTCGATGAAGCCCCCTTGTTGGAATTGAAAGATCTTGAATCTCATATCTTAAGGCGACAAGAGGAGGATAAAAAGAAGTTTGCAGAGTTAAGAGCAAAAATGGCTACCATGGTAGAGGCGATTGGCAACATGGTTTCATCCCGCCTAAGCTTGGCGAGAGAGTGAACTTGAAGCTCCATGGAGAGGAGGAGGAATGAAAACAAGAAGTAAAAAAAGAGGAGGAGGTAGAAATTAGTGAACAAAAGGAAGTAGTGGTTGGATGTTTAGGATACGTTGAGCACATAAAGGAATCTCAAGTTAAAGAGCCACCTTCCACGAAGTTTGGGAGGGATGCTAAAGAGGAGAGTGATGTTGAGGAAGTGGATAGAAAGTCGAAGAAAATTCATCAAGAAGTGGATCCCATCATTAGTGAATTTTTGTCCACTTTGATCAATCCCCTTGATGATCTTGTTGAGCCTTCTTCTAGTGAATTAGAAAGCAATGTTGAGGAGGACGTGCAACTTCCAAGGCATATTGTGAATGAAGAATTGGAAGAAGAGTCCCAAGCAACAAGCCCTCCTATTTATGATGATTCCGAATCAACATATGATCCTTTTGAGCTTGATGAGTCCTTCCCCACTGTGCTTGGAATTGATGACGAGGTAGACTTCGCTAAACCTCCTGTCTATGATGAGAGTGATGGGGAGGGGGGGGAATAGAAGAAATTGGTGAAGAAGAGTGTGAACTTGAAGAAGCTTGGCGAGAAGTAAAGCTCGAAGAACCTTGCCAAGTGGTGGAAAACTCTAGAAAAGGATGGACGGGAGTGGAGCGTGCTTTGTCAAGATCATTGGGAACTCCTCCACCTATGTTATCATCTAATCCTTCATTTGAGTGGGTAAAACTTCTAACTCTCAGTTTTATTACCCCACTTGAATATGGTTTGCTTGAGATGGATGGCCAACTTAGGGCGCTTTGTGGAATTAAGCAAAAAAGGAGGATGTTTAGTGGTTGGCGTTGTAAATCTAGACTCATTATGGTTGAAAGCTCAAAATTGAAGAGCGTGGATTGGTGTAATGCTCAATTAAATGGGTCTAGGAGGATAGTCTGGTGCTTCTACGAGAATTCTGCTTTCTTGTCACCCGGACGGAATCAAGGCAATCAACTAGAAGATGGGTGCGAAGATAAGATATGGGATCCTGGATCACACCATGAAAATCGATTTTGGGAGCTCATATCCTGGAGAGAATCTCACCAAAGCTTGGTGAAAATGGTTGGGACTTCTGACAACCAATTGAAGGTCAAGCACTCTTAGAGGTTCAAGGATGAATACCGGCATAAACCACCTTGATAAGGAACCTTCCAAATGTCCAACTTAAGGACTTAAACCAAAAGTGCTTGGTGGGAGACACCCCACCATGGTAAACTCTTTCCATTCTCTTGTAGGAATAATGAATGAATAAATTGGGTTCCATTGTATATAGTTCTTTCCTCCGTAGTACATTTTGTCTTGCTTGCTAATTTTTTTATAGAATCTATGCCTTAATTAGTTTTTGCTTGGATTGCAAGTTTCCTCAATTTATTTGAAAAATCTCCAAAAATTCAAAAATTTGTTTGACTTTGCATTTTGGCTGGTTTATGAGTCCTAGAGAAGGCTAGGAGGATTTTGAGGACTTCTTAGTGCTTTATGTAAAAAAAATGAATGAAAAGAATGAAAATTGAGCAGCCACGCGCAAGCGCATAGCGCGCGCGCGTCGGCTGCGCCTTTGAGCTTTATGGGCCAAGGACCAGAGAGTTGTGCCACTTTTGGGCCAACTCTGTGCCTTAACCCACGCGGACGCGTGTTGTACGTGTCCACGTCCCTTTGCGTTTCCCATACCCACGCGTAGGCGCACTTTGTGCCTCCGCGCCTCACCATCATTCAACTCATCCACGCGCAAGCGCACAGTGTGCGCGCGTGGATTCATTTTTGCATCACCCAGGCCAAAGGGCCCGAGAGTTATGCCAACTCTGGGCCCCTTTTGTGCCTCTGGCCCAGCACACCCGCGCGGACGTGCACCGTACGCGTTCGCGCCCATTGGCAATTCTCTCATCTACGTGCGGGCGCATATGGCGCTTCCGCGCCACTTCCTTATTCTCCCACCCACGCGGGTGCGCACGGTGCGCGCACGCGTGGATTTAAAAAATCCCATTTAACTAGGGACACGAAAGCCCTAGCGCAGTCGTGCCCCAACCCTCTTCTTCTCTCCAACGTTCCATTTCTTCTTCTCCCTCCATTTTCAACCATCATCCCTGCGACCTCCGGCGAAGCACCACCGTCGCCGTACACACACCCTCTCTCTCTCTCTCTCTCTCTCTCTCTCTCCATTCTCACCCCTCTGCTCTCTCTCTATCTCACCCGTTCTCCCTGTTCTGTTTCTGTTTTTTCATCTCGCCAGCAACCTGCGCCGCCACCGCGACCAAGAGCGCCGCCATGAGTACCGCTGCTGGCAGTGCTTCCGTGCTGTTTCCCCTGTCAGTTTTCCCTTCCTACATTTCTGCTTCTTCTCTGTCTTCCTGGTTTTTGCCTTCCCCTGTTCTGTTTCCTTTACTGTTATATTAATTATGTAATTAGCTTAGTTAGTTAGAATTGCATGTTAGTTGATTAGGTGGTTAGAGAACCTGGGCTGAGTAATGGATTTAGGTTTGTTTGAACAATGATGATGATTGAAAGTGTTGCCATCCATTGATTTTCCTGCTTTGTTTGTGCTGTACGTTTGGCTGGTTTAATGCTGCTGTGTCATGCCTGGTGATACTGAGTCTTGTTCTAATTTGAACCCAATTCCCTGAATTCAATCTGGTTTGAAGTGTTGGAATTCAGATTGCTTGCTTATTGAATGGTTCATTGTTGATGGAGTGATGCTGTTTTTCTCGAATTCAAATTGAATTGTCAACTGCTCCACTTCAATTTTCCATTGTATTCTTGTTTCAAGACCCTGTTATTGCTGAATTTCTATTTTATTTTGTTCATGATTCCATTCTGGTGCTGTGCTGAAAGCTAGTATTTTCTGCATTGTTTAAAGAAAGAATGCTGTTTGTAGCTGGCTGGTTTGGTTTGAATTGATTTCTGATGTTTGCTGCTAAAGATTGGCTATTTGTTCAATTCATATGAACTCATACATAGTTTTTGTGCTTTTGATTTTTAATGAATTCATATGGAAATTGATTTGACTGTTTGAATTTGGAAAATAGCCAATTTACTGTTGAAATACTGCCAGATTTTTCCTAACCATCTTTCATGAAATGACATTGTTTTGATTGATGCAACAAACTTCTATTTGACGATCTCTGTGTCAATAGAACTTTGTTAGCTAAATGGTTTGGGAAACTCCTCAAGAACAAGTTTTGGTCATGTTTATCATATTCTTTGCTTATTATTCATGCTGATTTGCTTATATGCATTGAATAGTTTGAATGAATTTTTCAGATTGGCCATCACTTGTAACTCTTTTAAGATTTTGTGCCTCTTTTGCATGAACACACAAGTTGAAGGTTTTCAAACTATGTGGCTGATTTAATTCACTTTATTCATACATAATTTACATTAAGCCACATAGATCATAAGATTTTCCACTCTTGTCTCAACTTGTGACTTTTATGCATCAGTGAATTTGGTGTTGAATACTTCTTGAGTGACTCATTCTTTAATGTTTTGACTTTACCAACACCAATTCATATAATTCTAGTGATCTTTACATTGATTGATGACTTGTTTTCATATTAGTTGCTTTTTAGCAATATTATATTTCATCATCAATGACTATATGCATTTCATGATTGTGAGTATGCTTGCAACCCTGTTTTGTACACTTCTTTCGATTGAGCCGATAATGGTCATATCACTAATTTTTGAACTAATTTCTAATTCTAACTTGATTAACCAACTGATTTCTTCCTTTTGTTTTGAACATAACTCATTAAGCATTCTTTTTGAATATGGCATTTTTTAGGCTCAATGAACAAGTATTGTGCAATTATGGGTTGAATTCTTGGTTTGTGACTTTGCTTGAATTTTAAACTCTGTTACTTGCATTCCAAGAATTCTCTTTTCTTCACTCACTTCATGAATATGTTTCACTTTGAGTACTATACATCTATTTGGCTTATTGCTTATATAATATTACATCTGTTTTTCAGGATGTCAGATAAAGGAAAAGCTATAGCCACTACTTCAAAGAAGAGAAAGCGCTCTAAAGCCTCTACCCCTTCACCTTACGCGAACTATGCTAAGAACCCTCTGAATGATATGGACGAAGAGAATCAGCTACTTCCATCCACTGACCCGATCAAATTCCCCAACCTCTACTGTGAGCTTCGCTTCCCACTCAAATTTCGGAAGGCGAACTTGAATATTGAAAAGAAACTGGTCCTTCTGATTATGAGAAAATTTGTTGTTGGTCTATATTTTCTTCTTATAGAAAGAATTACTTCGTTGTAAGCATAGCTCCAAACCAACAAACAATTCTCACATAAAAAAAATATTGGTTGTCACATGTACAAACCCCAATAAAAATTAACCGAAGTATTTGATTTGGAATTGCAATGAAGTGTTTAATTATTGGCTATGAAGGGGATAAGGGGTTTGGTTTGGTAAAGGGACAATAAAATAAATGGCAAGAAAACTTAAATGACAAGAAAAGTAAAAAGAGCAATTAAAGAAAGCAATTAATAAAGAGAGACATTCATGGCAAGGTTTGAGATCATAGGCTTTCTATCCTAGTCATTAATCATAACAATACTTAACAAGAATTTATCTTATTTCGTCATCTCCAACATTGGAAGAAGATATAGGTTATCTTCCATGAGAGAAAAGTATAGTCCAAAATAATTCCGTTGTTAGTAACCGTTGTTAGTATAGTCCAAACCAATAGTCAATCCTCGAATCAAATTAAATTTGGTTGTCACAAGTAACGAACCCCAAATAAGAATTAACCGAAGTATTTGAACTCTGGGTCGTCTCACAAGAAATTACAATGAAGTGCTCAATTATTGGCTTTAAAGGGGTAAGGGGTTTTGATTTTGTGTTTTGGAAAGAAAAGTAAATGAACAATGAACTAATAAAATAAAGGAAAGTACTCTTGGCTAGACATAGGTAATTGAGATTACCATCCTTGTCTACAAACCAAATATTGACAATTATGAGGAACCGAGCTCATTAAGTCTACTTCCAAAAGCCTAAAGTACGTAATATCTACTCCTAGACTTGAAGTACGTCAAATGGATTTGATCACATCAACCTATAAGTCCCAACCTATCTACTAATTAGATTAGTAGTGGATTGGTGTCAATGAGTATTGATGAGCGGATAATTTATACGCTTTTTGACATTGTTTTTAGTATCTTTTTAGTAGGATCTAGTTACTTTTAGGGATGTTTTCATTAGTTTTTATGTTAAATTCACATTTCTGGACTTTACTATGAGTTTGTGTGTTTTTCTGTGATTTCAGGTATTTTCTGGCTGAAATTGAGGGACTTGAGCAGAAATCAGATTCAGAGGTTGAAGAAGGACTGCTGATGCTGTTGGATTCTGACCTCCCTGCACTCAAAATGAATTTTCTGGAGCCACAGAACTCAAAATGGCGCGCTTCCAATTGCGTTGGAAAGTAGACATCCAGGGCTTTCCAGAAATATATAATAGTCCATACTTTGGCTAAGAATAGACGACGCAAACTGGCGTTCAACGCTAGCTCTCTGCCCAATTCTGGCGTCCAGCGCCAGAAAAGGATCCAAAACCAGAGTTGAACGCCAGAAATGGATCAAAACCTGGCGTTCAACTCCACAAATGGCCTCTGCACGTGTAAAGTTAGAGCTCAGCCCAAGCACACACTAAGTGGGCTCCGGAAGTGAATTTATGCATCAATTACTTACTCATGTAAACCCTAGTAGCTAGTTTATTATAAATAGGACCTTTTACTATTGTATTAGACATCTTTGAACGCATTGTTCTTAGACCATGGGGGCTGGCCACACGGCCATGCCTGGACCTTCACTTATGTATTTTCAAACGGTAGAGTTTCTATACTCCATAGATTAAGGTGTGGAGCTCTGCTGTTCCTCAAAGATTAATGCAAAGTACTACTGTTTTCTATTCAATTCATCTTACTTCGCTTCTAAGATATCCATTCACACCCAAGAACGTGATGAAGGTGATGATTATGTGTGACACTCATCATCCTTCTCCCTTATGAACGCATGCCTGACAAACACTTCTGTTCTACATGAAATAAGCTAGAATGAATATCTCTTAGATCTCCTAACCAGAATCTTCGTGGTGTAAGCTAGAATGATGGCGGCATTCAAGAGAATCCGGAAAGTCTAAACCTTGTCTGTGGTATTCCGAGTAGGATTCAATGATTGAATGACTGTGACGAGCTTCAAACTCGCGAGTGCTGGGCGTTAGTGACAAACGCAAAAGGAGGGTGAATTCTATTCCAGCATGATCGAGAACCGACAGATGATTAGCCGTGCTGTGACAGAGCATGTGAGCATATTTTTCACTGAGAGGAGGGGATGTAGCCACTGACAACGGTGATGCCCTTGCATAAAGCCAGCCATGGAAAGGAGTAAGACTGATTGGATGAAGATAGCAGGAAAGCAGAGGTTCAGAGGAACGAAAAGCATCTCCATTCGCTTATCTGAAATTCCTACCAATGATTTACATAAGTACCTCTATCCCTATTCTATTAATTATTATTCGAAAACACCATTATCAATTGATATCCGCCTGACTGAGATTTGCAAGGTGACCATAGCTTGCTTCATACCAACAATCTTCGTGGGATTCGACCCTTACTCACGTAAGGTATTACTTGGACGACCCAGTGCACTTGCTGGTTAGTTGTATCGAAGTTGTGACAAATTATGAATTGAGATTAGAGCACCAAGCTTTTGGAGCCATTACCAGAGATCACAATTTCGTGCACCAAGTTTATGGCGCCGTTGCCGGGGATTGTTTGAGTTTTCGGCAAGCTTTTGGTCCGGTAACATCAGTGCCAAGTTTGATCCGGCAACAACACCAAGTTTTTGGCGCCGTTGCCAGGGAATGTTCCAGTATGGACAACTGACGGTTCATCGTGTTGCTCAGATTAGGTAATTTTCTTTTTGTTTTGTTTTCAAAAATTTTTCAAAAATCTTTCAAAAATTTTTCTTTTGTTTTCGAAAAAAAAATATATAATAAATAAATATAATAATAAAAATAATGTTTTCAAAAATAAATTATTCTATGGCTTCAAAATTTTTAAGAATGAATTCTAGTGTTTCATGAAACATGTTGAATCCTATCTGGCTGTAAAGCCATACCCAAACTGCTTTGGGATTGGTATTCAACTAATCACTCCAGTCCATGTAATTATATACTAAAGCTTGGCTGGCTATTAAGCCATGCCTGACCCTTTGATTGGAGCTTTAGAACATAAGATTCCTGGAATTCATATTAAAAATTTTGGAATCCTTATTTTTCTTTTCCAAAATAGTTTTTCGAAAAATATAAAATAAAAATCCAAAAAATTTAGAAAATCATAAAAATCAGAAATATTTTTGTGTTTCTTGTTTGAGTCATGTGTCATGTTATAAGTTTGGTGTCAATTGCATATGCATCTTGCATTTTTTCGAAAATTCATGCATTCATAGTGTTCTTCATGATCTTCATGTTGTTCTTGGTAAGTCTTCTTGTTTGATCTTGATGATTTTTTGTTTTGTGTTGTATAGTATTTTTCATATGCATTCTTGAATTCCTAGTGTCTAAGCATTAAAGAATTCTAAGTTTGGTGTCCTGCATGTTCTCTTTGCATTAAAAATTTTTCAAAAATATGTTCTTGATGTTCATCATGATATTCACGGTGTTCTTGGTGTTCATCTTGACATTCATAGCATTCTTGCATACATTCATAGTTTTGATCTAAAATTTTCATGCATTGCATCATTTTAGTGTTTTTCTCTCTCATCATAAAAATTCAAAAAAAAAAAATATCTTTCCCTTTTTCTCTCATCAAATTCGAAAATTTGAGTTGACTTTTTCAAAAATTTTTAAAATCAAGTTGTTTCTTATGAGTCAAATCAAATTTTCAATTTGAAAATCTTATCTTTTTCAAAATCTCTTTCAAAAATCAAATCTTTTTCAAAATTCTTAGTTATTTTCGAAAATAACATAATCAATCAATGTTTTGATTCAAAAATTTGAAGTTTGTTACTTGCTTGTTAAGAAAGATTCAAACTTTAAGTTCTAGAATCATATCTTGTGATTTCTTATGAATCAAGTCATTAATTGAGATTTTAAAAATCAAATCTTTTTCAAAACTAATTTCTAAAAATATCTTCTTATCTTACCTTTTTCAAAAAGTTGGTTTCAAAATATCTTTTCTAACCTCCTAACTTCTTATCTTTTCAAAAAAAAATTTGTTTCAACTAACTAACTAACTTTTTGTTTGTTTCTTAACTTTTTCAAAACTACCTAACTAACTCTCTCTCCCGAATTTTCGAAAATATCTCCCCCCTTTTTCAAAAATTTCTCTTTAATTAACTAATTATTTTTATTTTTATTTTTGATTTTAAAAAATTTTTTTCGAAAAATACTAACATTTTTCAAAAACCATTTTCGAAAATCACTAACACTTTTTCAAAAATATTTTTCGAAAATTCTCCCTCTCCCATCTTATTCTATTTATTTATTCATTTACTAACATCTCATCTCACATATCAACCCTCCTCACAGTTGTGTTTCTTCCATTACATTACATTCTTCATCTCCCCCTCTTTTCTTCCACTCACAAAGGGATCCCTATACTGTGGTATAAAGGGTCTCTATTATTATTATTTTTTCTGTGCCCTCTTCTTTGTCATATGTGCAGGAGCAAGGACAAAAATACTCTTGTTGAAGCAGATCCAGAACCTGAAAGGACTCTGAAGAGAAAATTAAGAGAAGCTAAATTACAACAATCCAGAGATAACCTTTCAGAAATTTTCGAACAGGAAGAGGAGATGGCAGCCGAAAATAATAATAATGCAAGGAGGATGCTTGGTGACTTTACTGCACCTAATTCCAATTTACATGGAAGAAGCATCTCCATTCCTGCCATTGGAGCAAACAACTTTGAGCTGAAACCTCAATTAGTTTCTCTGATGCAGCAGAACTGCAAGTTTCATGGACTTCCATCTGAAGATCCTTTTCAGTTCTTAACTGAATTCTTGCAGATATGTGATACTGTTAAGACTAATGGAGTAGATCCTGAAGTCTACAGGCTCAAGCTTTTCCCCTTTGCTGTAAGAGACAGAGCTAGATTATGGTTGGATTCTCAACCCAAAGACAGCCTGAACTCTTGGGATAAGCTGGTCACGGCTTTCTTAGCCAAGTACTTTCCTCCTCAAAAGCTGAGCAAGCTTAGAGCTGATGTTCAAACCTTCAAACAGAAAGAAGGTGAATCCCTCTGTGAAGCTTGGGAAAGATACAAACAGTTGACCAAAAAGTGTCCTTCTGACATGCTTTCAGAATGGACCATCCTGGATATATTCTATGATGGTTTATCTGAGCTATCAAAGATGTCACTGGACACTTCTGCAGGTGGATCCATTCACCTAAAGAAAACGCCTGCAGAAGCTCAAGAACTCATTGACATGGTTGCTAATAACCAGTTCATGTACACTTCTGAAAGGAATCCTGTGAATAATGGGACGCCTGTGAAGAAGGGAGTTCTTGAAGTTGATACTCTGAATTCCATATTGGCTCAGAACAAAATATTGACTCAGCAAGTCAATATGATCTCTTAGAGTCTGAATGGAATGCAAGCTGCATCCAACAGTACTCAAGAGGCTTCTTATGAAGAAGAAGCTTATGATCCTGAGAACCCTGCAATAGCAGAGGTGAATTACTTAGGTGAACCTTATGGAAACACCTATAACTCATCATGGAGAAATCATCCAAATTTCTCATGGAAGGATCAAAAGCCTCAACAAGGCTTTAATAATGGTGGAAGAAACAGGTTTAGCAATAGCAAGCCTTTTCCACCATCAACTCAGCAACAGACAGAGAACTCTGAACAAAATACTTCTAATTTAGCAAACTTAGTCTCTGATCTGTCCAAGGCCACTGTAAGTTTCATGACTGAAACAAGGTCTTCCATTAGAAATTTGGAAGCACAAGTGGGCCAGCTGAGTAAAAGGATCACTGAAATCCCTCCTAGTACTCTCCCAAGCAATACAGAAGAGAATCCAAAAGGAGAGTGCAAGGCCATTGACATAAGCACCATGGCCGAACCTGTGAGGAGAGGAGAGGACATGAATCCCAAGGAGGAAGACCTCCTGGGACGTCCAGTGATCAATAAGGAGCTTCCCTCTGAGGAACCAAAGGACTCTGAGGCTCATCTAGAGACCATAGAGATTCCATTGAACCTCCTTATGCCCTTCATGAGCTCTGATGAGTATTCCTCTTCTGAAGAGAATGAGGATGTTACTGAAGAGCAATCTGCCAAGTTTCTTGGTGCAATCATGAAGCTGAATGCCAAATTATTTGGCATTGATGCTTGGGAAGTTGAACCTCCCTTGTTTATCAATGAACTAAGTGATTTGGATCAACTGACATTGCCTCAGAAGAGTCAGGATCCTGGGAAGTTCATAATACCTTGTACCATAGGCACCATGATCTTTAAGGCTCTGTGTGACCTTGGTTCAGGAATAAACCTCATGCCCCTCTCTGTAATAGAGAAACTGGGAATCTATGGGGTGCAAGTTGCTAAAATCTCATTAGAGATGGCAGACAATTCAAGAAAACAGGCATATGGACAAGTAGAGGACGTATTAGTAAAGGTTGAAGGCCTTTACATCCCTGCTGATTTCATAGTCCTGGATACTGGAAAGGAAGAAGATGAATCCATCATCCTAGGAAGACCTTTCCTGGCCACAGCAAGAGCTTTGATTGATGTTGACAGAGGTGAATTAGTCTTTCAATTGAATGGGGACTCCCTTGTGTTTAAAACTCAAGGATCTCCCTCTGCAACCATGGAGAGGAAGCATGAAAAGCTTCTCTCAAAGCAGAGTCAACCCAAGCCCCCACAGTCAAACTCTAAGTTTGGTGTTTGGAGGCCACAACCAAACTCTAAGTTTGGTGTTGAACTCCCATATCCAAACTCTAAGTTTGGTGTTGGAGAGTTTCAACAAAGCTCTGCACATCTGTGAGGCTCCATGAGAGCCCACTGTCAAGCTATTGACATTAAAGAAGCGCTTGTTGGGAGGCAACCCAATGTTTATTTATCTAACTCTATTATTTTTGTTTTTCATGTTTTCTTAGGTTAATGATCATGTGGAGTCAACCCAATGTTTATTTATCTAACTCTATTAAGAACCCTGGACACCTCTAATTGGGGACTTTAGCAAAGCTGAGTCACAATCTGAAAAGGTTCACCCAATTATGTGTCTGTGGCATTTATGTATCCGGTGCTAATACTGGAAAACAAAGTGCTTAGGGCCACGGCCAAGACTCATAAAGAAGCTGTGTTCAAGAATCATCATACTGAACTAGGAGAATCAATAACACTATCTGAACTCTGAGTTCCAATAGAAGCCAATCATTCTGAACCTCAATGGATAAAGTGAGATGCCAAAACTATTCAAGAGGCAAAAAGCTATAAGTCCCGCTCATATGATTGAAGCTATGTTTCATTGATAGTTTGGAATTTATAGTATATTCTCTTCTTTTTATCCTATTTGATTTTCAGTTGCTTGGGGACAAGCAACAATTTAAGTTTGGTGTTGTGATGAGCGGATAATTTATACGCTTTTTGACATTATTTTTAGTATCTTTTTAGTAGGATCTAGTTACTTTTAGGGATGTTTTCATTAGTTTTTATGTTAAATTCACATTTCTGGACTTTACTATGAGTTTGTGTATTTTTCTGTGATTTCAGGTATTTTCTGGCTGAAATTGAGGGACTTGAGCAGAAATCAGATTCAGAGGTTGAAGAAGGACTGCTGATGCTGTTGGATTCTGACCTCCCTGCACTCAAAATGGATTTCTGGAGCCACAGAACTCCAAATGGCGCGCTTCCAATTGATTTGGAAAGTAGACATCCAGGGCTTTCCAGAAATATATAATAGTCCATACTTTGGCCAAGAATAGACGACGCAAACTGGCGTTCAACGCTAGCTCTCTGCCCAATTCTGGCGTCCAGCGCCAGAAAAGGATCCAAAACCAAAGTTGAACGCCAGAAATGGATCAAAACCTGGCGTTCAACTCCACAAATGGCCTCTGCACGTGTAAAGTTAGAGCTCAGCCCAAGCACACACCAAGTGGGCCCCGGAAGTGAATTTATGCATCAATTACTTACTCATGTAAACCCTAGTAGCTAGTTTATTATAAATAGGACCTTTTACTATTGTATTAGACATCTTTGAACGCATTGTTCTTAGACCATGGGGGCTGGCCACACGGCCATGCCTGGACCTTCACTTATGTATTTTCAAACGGTAGAGTTTCTACACTCCATAGATTAAGGTGTGGAGCTCTGCTGTTCCTCAAAGATTAATGCAAAGTACTACTGTTTTCTATTCAATTCATCTTACTTCGCTTCTAAGATATCCATTCACACCCAAGAACGTGATGAAGGTGATGATTATGTGTGACGCTCATCATCCTTCTCCCTTATGAACGCATGCCTGACAAACACTTCTGTTCTATATGAAATAAGCTAGAATGAATATCTCTTAGATCTCCTAACCAGAATCTTCGTGGTATAAGCTAGAATGATGGCGGCATTCAAGAGAATCCGGAAAGTCTAAACCTTGTCTGTGGTATTCCGAGTAGGATTCAATGATTGAATGACTGTGACGAGCTTCAAACTCGCGAGTGCTGGGCGTTAGTGACAAATGCAAAAGGAGGGTGAATCCTATTCCAGCATGATCGAGAACCGACAGATGATTAGCCGTGCTGTGACAGAGCATGTGAGCATATTTTTCACTGAGAGGAGGGGATGTAGCCACTGACAATGGTGATGCCCTTGCATAAAACCAGCCATGGAAAGGAGTAAGACTGATTGGATGAAGATAGCAGGAAAGCAGAGGTTCAGAGGAACGAAAAGCATCTCCATTCGCTTATCTGAAATTCCTACCAATGATTTACATAAGTACCTCTATCCCTATTCTATTAATTATTATTCGAAAACACCATTATCAATTGATATCCGCCTGACTGAGATTTGCAAGGTGACCATAGCTTGCTTCATACCAACAATCTCCGTGGGATTCGACCCTTACTCACGTAAGGTATTACTTGGACGACCCAGTGCACTTGCTGGTTAGTTGTATCGAAGTTGTGACAAATTATGAATTGAGATTAGAGCACCAAGCTTTTGGAGCCATTACCAGAGATCACAATTTCGTGCACCAAGTATCAAATTGACCAGTAAGGGTTCTCAAATCACCAAATCATTGAGACCCAATGACTCAAGGTCACTCAATTCCCTTAGCCTAGGCCAAGAGTGAAGGAAACTACTCAAAAACTAGTAAAAGCATTTTAACAAACACCTAGAGTGCAAAAAAAGTAAACATCATCAATTGCAAGAATTAGTAAAACCCATAACTATCATAAGCAAGAAATCAACAATAACAATGAAGATGAACATAGAAGAGCATGGAAACATAAAATTGCATTAAAGAAAAATAAGATCCAACAATTGTTCATAAACATAAAAGAGAGCAAAACAAGAAATTAACAAGAGAAACTAAGAAGATTAAGACAATAGAACACTAAAATGTAAGAGAATTAAGATCAAAACAAGAATTGAAAGAGAAATTTGAGAGTGATTAACCTAACTCTACCCTAATTTCTATACTAAATCTAGAGAGAGGAGAGAGCTTCTCCCTCTAGAAGTCTACTCCTAAAATATGATGAAAACTAAACTATGACTACTTGGTTCATTCCCTCTCCAATTCTTGGGTTCAATAGCATCAGAAATGAGTTGGATTGGGCCTAAATGCTTCAGAAATCGCTGGGGGCAATTTCACTTTAGTGGGCCACGAGCAGCATCGGTGCGCACGCGTACATGGCGCGTGCGCGCCCCTGAACGTGAAGCAACATATGGAAAATTTTATATCATTTCGAAACCTCAGTTGTTAGCTTTTTAGCGCAACTGAAACCGCCTCATTTGGACCTCTGTAGCTCAAGTTATGGTCGATTGAGTGCCAAGAGGTCAGGCTTGACAGCTTTACGGTTCCTTCATTTTTTCATAAGTTCTCCCACTTTGCATGCTTTTCTCCTCACTTCTTCCATCCAATACTTGCCTTATGAACCTGAAATCCCTCAACAAACATGTCAAGGCATCGAATGGAATTAAAGTGGATTAAATTTAGCTATTTTAAGGCCTAAAAAGCATGTTTTCACATTTAAGCACAAATCAAGGGAGAATTGCAAAACCATGCTATTTCATTGAATAAATGTGGGAAAAGGTGATAAAATCCCCCAAATTAAGCATAAGATGAACCACGAAATTGAAGTTTATTAAATCTCCCCACACTTAAACCAAGCATGTCCTCATGCTAAGAATAAAGAAGGACAGGAAAAGGGGTATGAACATTTATTCAATGCAAATAAACTATGTGCACCTATCTATATGAATGCAACTAAATGCAAAATGATTCTACCTACTTGGTTAAAGGTAAATCAATCTCCAAGAACACATATGAACAAGTAGGGCTAAGATCATATGACGATTCATGGATCCTACCAATTTGAATATCAAAATAAAGTACAAATAGACTTGCAAGAAGAAAAGCTCATGAAAGACGAGAACAAGGAATTGAGCATCGAACCCTCACCGGAAGTGTATCCGCTCTAGTCGCTCTAGTGTATAGGGTCGATTCACTCAATTCTCTTCTAGTCATGCTTTCTATGATTTGTTTTTCATCTAACAATCAACAATTATTCAATGCATGCATACATTCATCATGAGGTCTTATTCATAGGTTGTAATGGGGCTAGGGTAAAGCTAGGGATGTATATGGTCAAGTGAGCTTGAAATTTGAATCTTTGATTAGCCTAAGATCTCACCAAACACATATAACAACTTATATAATTCTAATACACACCCTAGGTACATATGATTCCCACTTTTCACATACTCATGCATTCTCTTTAATTCATATTCCATATGCATTGATTTTTATTGAACTTTACTTTGGGACATTTTTGTCCCCTTTTTATTTTTTTTCTCTTTTTTTTTTCTATATTTTTTCTATATATATATTTTTTTATTCATATTCCATATGCATTGATTTTTTTTTCTATATTTATTGAACTTTACTTTGGGACATTTTTTCTATATGCATTCCCTTTTTCTATATATATATTCCACATATATATATATATATATATATATATATATATATATATATATATATTTTTTTTTTTTTCCTTTATCATTTTTTTCTAAAGTATATACAAACGTATCAATGCATATGGTTTTACATATAGTGCATGAATATGTACCAAATTTCCAATATTTTCAACAAAAATAAAAACTACACTTTTACCTCAACCAATGTCCCAAGTTTCCCATACCTAAATGATACACACCCTCACTAGCCTAAGCTAATCAAAGATCCAAATTAAGGGACATTTATTATTTTTCGCTTATGGGTAGTGATGTGCTAACATTAATAACAAAAGGTATTAAATAGGCTCAAAATTGGCTAACAATAGTTGATGAAAGGTAGGCTATTTGGGTAAGTGAGCTAAATGAAATGATGGCCTCAATCATATAAATGCATGTATACAGGGAATAATGGACATAAAGAATCAAACAAATCAAAGATTACAATCATAGAAAAAGAATAATGCACACAAGAATGAAAATAAGTGGTTATATGATGTAACCACGCAATTGGGCTCAAAACTCACATGCTTGTGTTCTTAGCTCAAAAACCATGTTCCAAAATACATTCTTCCAAGCAAGTTCAACAATTTTTTTTTCAAAATTGGTAGGGTGCCCTAAAAATAATTTTTCTTGAAAAAGAAATCATCACCCTAACCAAGTAGTCCTAACATAAAAAGAAATGGTGAAATATGTACAAATTCTAACTAACATGAAACCTATCATGCAATGCAACAACTAACTAACAAAGACAAAAATTAAGAATTGGTGTTGAAAAAGGAAGTTGTTACCCATGGAGGTCGGTCGAACGACCTCCCCACACTTAGAAATTTGCACCGTCCTCGGTGCATACAAAGGAGAGCAAGGTGGATGGGTTGCTACAATTGATGAGCTCCTTCAAAAGGGTGTGTGAGTGAACTTGTTTGTTGCCCCATTTAGAAGCTTTTCCATTCCTTCCCTTCTTGGTGGCCAACCTAAAAGGAAAGAAAAAGAAAGAAAATTAAGCCTACAACAAAGATAGCAAAGCAAGTAGAACATAGGCGGGGGCTAATGCCAAATAAGAGTAAGGTTCTCACTACATGTTAGCTACGCTTGTAAGTGAGAAAATAATTCAAGCAAAGGCATATTAACTAATACTTGATGCAAGAACAAAGTCAAAGCATAGGCAAATGACATGAAGAGCATGTTGCATCAAGGTTAATCAACAATTGACACAAACAAGATTAGTGATAAGCATGAGAGCATTTGGTCCCATCCTAACTCAATGATGATGAGGTACAAAAACAAGGGATCATGAGTCAGGAAGGACTAAAGCACTAATCTTGTGTGTAGAGCAAATATTACAATTAATGTCAAACAAGTCACAAAGCACCAAGATTAACCAAGAAATCCTCAACAATTGAATATAAGAATCCAACACCATTATTAAAACAAGAACTTAGAAAAGAAAACAAGAACAAGCTATAAAAACAAAATTAAAATGCAACGGGTGATAATATGCGAATGCAACATATAGAAGAAAATGAAAATAAGAAAAATAAAAAGTGGAATTTTGGAAAGAAAAGAAGAAGGGAAAGAAAGTAAGAAAGGAAGAAAGGAAGAGAAAGAAAGAGGAAGAAACTAGAAGGAAAAGAAGAGAAGAAGGGAGAAAGAAAATAGGGCAGAACAGGGGAAAAAACAGGGCGCGGAGAGCGACGCGTACGCGTCACGCACGCGTGCGCGTGGGTGGGCAGGCATGACAAGCGACGCGTATGCGCATAGCACGCATACACGTGGATGTAAAGATGGCGACCGACGCGTACGTGTCATGCACTCTTACGCGTGGTCGCAGGCACAGAATAGGCACCACTTTGGCACAACTCTCTGGTTTTTGTACCAGGAGTGCATATGCAACACCGGCGCGCGCGCGCGCATAGCACGCTCGCGCGCGGATTCCCTTTTTTTTTTCTTTTAAGAAGCTTAGGATAAAAACAAGGTACTCTCCTAATCTACAAGCATTCTAAAATAATCAAAAATCAAATTTAACAAAAATTCTTTTTGGTTTTTGAAAAATTTTCAAATACACTAAAAACATAACTTATACTACAAGCAAAACACTACTTAATAACAACTGAACTACAACTTAAGGCACAAATCTAATCAAACAAACCAACAACCAAAATATTAAAACAAGAGTATGCAAAGAAGAAAACTACCTAACAATGGCAACCCAATTCATCCATTGATTATATTTACAAGAGAATGGAAAGAGTTTACCATGGTGGGGTGTCTCCCACCTAGCACTTTTAGTTTAAGTCCTTAAGTTGGACATTTGGGAAGCTCCTTGTCATGGTGGCTTATGCTTGAACTCATCTTGAAACTTCCACCAATGCTTGGACTTCAAGTAAGCTCCAAAATTCAAGATCAAGCCTTGATGAAGTTCTACACAAGCTAAGAGCTTCCAAAATTGGTCTTCATATATTTCCGGATCCCAAATCTTGTTTCTACACCCATCTTCAAGTTGATCATCACAATTCTAATTAGGTGACAAGTGATCCGAATTCTCAAGTAAACACCAAAGCATCTTCCTAGACCCCTTTAGTTGAGAACTATACCAACCATTGCACTTAGGCTTTGAGTTTTCAACCATAACAAACCTTGATTGGCATTTTCACCCACTAATAAATTCTCTTTTGCTCTTAACCCCACAAAGAGCTCTAAGTTGTCCATCCGTCTCAATCAAACCATATTCAAGTGGGAAAGTAAAGATTAGAGATAAGAATTTTACCCACTTGAATATTATGTTGGATGGTGACTTAGGAAGGGACGTCTCCAATGGTCTTGTAAGTTCCATTCCCTTGTGCTCTTCTTTGAATACCTCCACCTCTTGGCAAGCTTCTTCCATGTTCACCTCTTGACAAGACTCTTCATGTCCAATTACTTCCTCACCAACCTCTTCTAACTCTTCTCCATTCTTCATATCAAAACTTGGAGGTAATGTGGAACTTGTCTCAACATCCACCTCAAATTCAAGAGGAGAAGATTTCTCAAATACCAAAGGATCATGTGTTGGTGTGGCCTCATCTCCAAGAGGAAGATTTGTTAATTGATCACCTTCTTTCAATTCTTTATCATTCATTATATGCTTATGAGGTTGCGCATTATCCTCCTCAACACCAAATTCAAGCTCATTGGAAGAAGGTTCAAAAACTTCCACAAAATCATCAACAATGTCAGTTGGTGTGGAAGTGCTCTCAAGTTTGAAATCCACCTCTTGTTCAACTTCCTTTAACTCTTCAACCACTTCTTCTTTTTCAACCATCTCTTCCTCCTCCACTTGTTGCAAGACATACCCCATCTCCTTGTCCTCATGTTGAGATTCTAAAATCTCCTTCATACTCCTCTCTTCGGTTGATTTCTCACATTCATCTGTGGAGATGCTTTGCTTGTTGCATGAGTCCCATGAGTCCAAGTTGGCTTTAATTTTGGCAAGGTTAGCCTCGATAGCTTCATAATTCTTTTGGGCTTCCTCTTGCTCCTTTTGATGGATTATTTCTTGAAGCCGATCTATTGCTTAATTGAGATGATCCATTAGCTCTTGGATGGATGGATATGGGTGTTCTTCCATGGAGGGTTGTGGTGGAAAGGGAAATTCATTATGTGGTTGAAAGTTATCATACATGGGAGGTGATTCATCTTGGTGATAATATGGAGGTGGTGGTTCTTGAGGGTATTGGTGGTGGAATTGGGGTGGTTCTTCATATGGTTAATATGGTTCACAAGGTGGTTGGTATGGTGGATATGGGTTGGGGTCATATGGGGGTGTTTGGTGAAAAAGGGCTTGTGAGTAAGGTGGTGCAAAATTATGTTGAGGAAGTGGTTCATAGGTGGCGCACGAAGTTGCGATCATCAACAATGGCGCCAAAGACTTGGTGCTCTCAAATGCGAATCACACTTTGTCACAACTTCGCACAACTAACCAGCAAGTGCACTGGGTCGTCCAAGTAATAAACCTTACATGAGTAAGGGTCGATCCCACGGAGATTGTCGGCCTGAAGCAAGCTATGGTCACCTTGTAAACCTCTGTCAGGCGGATTCAAATGGTTATGGTGAATTGATAATAAAAACATGATTAAAATATAAACTAGGATAGAGATACTTATGTAATTCATTGGTGAGAATTTCAGATAAGAGTATAGAGATCCTTTCGTTCCTCCTGAACATCTGCTTTCCTGCTGTCTTCATCCAATCATTCCTACTCCTTTCCATGGCAAGCTGTATGTTGGGCATCACCGTTGTCAATGGCTACATCCTGTCCTCTCAGTGAAAATGGTCCAATGCGCTGTCACTGCATGGCTAATCATCTGTCGGTTCTCGATCATACTAGAATAGGATTCAGTGATCCTTTTGCGTCTGTCACTACGCCCAGCACTTGCGAGTTTGAAGCTCGTCACAGCCATCCCTTCCCAGATCCTACTCGGAATACTAGAGACAAGGTTTAGACTTTCCGGATCTCAAGAATGGCCATCCATGGATTCTAACTTATACCATAAAGATTTTAATATCTTGAACTCGGTCCCCTATATTAGATACCTAAGAGATACTCATTCTATCTCATCTTCATGTAGAACGGAAGTGGTTATCAGGCACGCGTTCATAGGTGAGAATGGTGATGAGCGTCACATAATCATCACATTCATCATGTTCTTGGGTGCGAATGAATATCTTAGAGAAGAAATAGGCTTGAATTGTATAGAAAAACAGTAGTACTTTGCATTAATTCATGAGGAACAGCAGAGCTCCACACCTTAATCTATGGTGTATAGAAACTCTACCGTTGGAAATACATAAGAATAAGATCCAGGCATGGCCGAATGGCCAGCCCCCTAAACATGATCAAAGGATCAAAAGACAATCTAAAGATGATCCAAAGATGTAAATACAATAGTAAAAAGTCCTATTTATACTAAACTAGTTACTAGGGTTTACAGAAATGAGTAAATGATGCAGAAATACACTTCTAGGGCCCACTTGGTGTGTGCTTGGGCTGAGCATTGAGCTTTACACGTGTAGAGGCTTCTCTTGGAGTTGAACGCCAGTTTGTAACCTGTTTCTAGCGTTTAACTCCACTTTGCAACCTGTTTTTGGCGTTTAACTCCAGAATGCAACATGGAACTGGCGTAGAACGCCAGTTTGCATCGTCTAAACTCGGGTAAAGTATAGACTATTATATATATTTCTAGAAAGCCCTGGATGTCTACTTTCCAACGCAATTGAGAGCGCAGCATTTGGAGTTTTGTAGCTCCAGAAAATCCACTTTGAGTGCAGGGAGGTCAGAATCCAACAGCATCTGCAGTCCTTCTTCAACCTCTGAATCTGATTTTTGCTCAAGTCCCTCAATTTTAGCCAGAAAATACCTGAAATCACAGAAAAACACACAAACTCATAGTAAAGTATAGAAATGTGATTTTTATTTAAAAACTAATAAAAATATACTAAAAACTAACTAAATCATACTGAAAACTATGTAAAAACAATGCCAAAAAGTGTATAAATTTTCCGCTCATCACAACACCAAACTTAAATTATTGCTTGTCCCCAAGCAACTGAAAATCAAATAGGATAAAAAGAAGAGAATATACTATAAATTCCAAAATGTCAACGAAACTTAGCTCCAATCAGATAAGCGGGACTAGTAGCTTTTTGCCTCTTGAATAGTTTTGGCATCTCACTTTATCCATTGAAGTTCAGAATGATTGGCATCTATAGGAACTTAGAATTCAGATAGTGTTATTGATTCTCCTAGTTCAGTATGTTGATTCTTGAACACAGTTACTTAATGAGTCTTGGCCGTGGCCCTAAGCAATTTGTTTTCCAGTATTACCACCGGATATATAAATGCCACAGACACATAACTGGGTGAACCTTTTTAGATTGTGACTCAGCTTTGCTAAAGTCCCCAATTAGAGGTGTCCAGGGTTCTTAAGCACACTCTTTTTTTGCTTTGAACCTTGACTTTAACCGCTCAGTCTCAGGTTTTCACTTGACACCTTCACGCCACAAGCACATGGTTAGGGACAGCTTGGTTTAGCCGCTTAGGCCAGGATTTTATTCCTTTAGGCCCTCCTATCCACTGATGCTCAAAGTCTTAGATCCTTTTCTATTACCCTTGCCTTTTGATTTTAAGGGCTATTGGCTTTTTGCTCTTGCCTTTTGGTTTAAAGAGCTTTTGGCTTTTTCTTCTTACTTTTTCTTTTTCTTTCTCTTTTTTTCGCCATTTTTTTTCGCAAGCTTTTGTATTCACTGCGTTTTCTTGCTTCAAGAATCAATTTTATGATTTTTCAGATTATCAACAACATTTTTCCTTTTTTATCATTCTTTCAAGAGCCAACATATTTAACATTCATAAACCACAACATCAAAAGACATATGCACTGTTCAAGCATTCATTCAGAAAACAAAAAGTATTGTCACCATATCAAAATAATTAAACCAGTTTCAAGGATGAATTCGAAACCATGTACTTCTTGTTCTTTTGTTTTTAGAACAGTTTTCATTTAAGAGAGGTGATGGATTCATAGGACATTCCTAGCTTTAAGACATAGACACTTAAATACTAATGATCATATAGTAAAGACACAAACATAAATAAAACATAAGGCTCAAAAACCGAAAAATAGTAAAATAAGAACAAGGAGATTAAGGAAAGGGTCCACCTTAGTAAGGGTGGTGTCTTCCTCTTCTTGAAGAACCAATGGTGCTCTTGAGCTCCTCTATGTCTCTTCCTTGTCTTTGTTGTTCCTCTCTCATAGCTCTTTGATCTTCTCTAATCTCATGGAGGATGATGGAGTGCTCTTGGTGCTCCATCCTTAGTTGTCCCATGTTGGAACTTAATTCTCCTAGGGAGGTGTTGATTTGCTCCCAATAATTCTGTGGAGGAAAGTGCATCCCCTGAGGCATCTCAGGGATTTCATGGTGAGGAATTTCTCATGCTCTTGTTGAGGTGCATGAGTGGGCTCTCTTGATGTGCAGTCAAATGCTCTACTACTGAGCTATGGACCCTTGAGATGAATCTTTCCATCTCTCATGACTCAGAGGTGGAAGCTTTTGCCTTCCCTTTCCTCTTTTTTGAGGTTTCTCTGGCTTTAGGTACCATTAATGGTTATGGAAAAACAAAAAGCAATGCTTTTACCACACCAAACTTAAAATGTTTGCTCGTCCTCGAGCAAAAGAAGAAAGAGGGGAGAAGATGGGAATCCTGTGGGGTCAAGAACTTAACATCCCTGCTCCAATTAGGTGTGTAAAACGCCCTTGTTGTGTAATCCTGGCGTTTAATGCCAGACTGCTGCCTGTTTCTGGCGTTAAATGCCCAAATGTAGCCTGTTTCTGGCGTTTAACGCCAGGTAGATGCATGTTTCTGGCGTTAAACGCCAGCTTGGTGCTTGTTTCTGGCGTTTAAACACCAAAATGCTCCTCTTCCAGGTGTGCTATTTTTAATGCTATTTTTTCATTCTATTTTTGATTTTTTAGTAGTTTTTGTGACTCTACCTGATCATCCACCTAATAAAACATGAAAGTAACAATAAAAATAAAATAGATATAATTAAATAACATTGGGTTGCCTCCCAACAAGCGCTTCTTTAATGTCAATAGCTTGACAGTGAGCATGGAGCCTCACAGATGTTCAGAGCATTGTTGGAACCTCCCAACACCAAACTTAGAGTTTGAATGTGGGGGTTCAACACCAAACTTAGAGTTTGACTGTGGGGGCTTTGGTTGACTCTACAGTGAGAGAAGCTTTTCATGCTTCCTCTTTAGGATTACAGAAGGAGATCCTTAAGTTTTAAACACAAGGTTGTCATCATTCAGTTGAAGGACCAATTCTCCTCTGTCCACATCAATCACAGCTCTTGCTGTGGCTAGGAAGGGTCTTCCAAGGATGATGGATTCATCCTCATCCTTCCCAGTGTCTAGAATTATGAAATCAGCAGGGATGTAAATGCCTTCAACCTTTACTAAAACGTCCTCTACTTGTCCATAAGCCTATTTTCTTGAGTTGTCTGCCATCTCTAAAGAGATTCTGGCAGCTTGCACCTCAAAGATCCCAAGTTTCTCCATTACAGAGAGTGGCATTAAGTTTATTCCTGACCCCAGGTCACATAGAGCTTTCTCAAAGGTCATGGTATGTCTATGTTATAGGGAATTAGGAATTTACCAGGATCCTGTTTCTTTTGAGATAAAGTGTGCTGAACCAAGGCATTTAGTTCCTTGATGAGCAATGGAGGTTCATCCTCCCAAGTCTCACTACCAAATAATTTGGCATTCAGCTTCATGATAGTTCCTAAATACTGAACAACTTGCTCTTCAGCAATGTCTTCATCTTCTTTAGCAGATGAATACTCATCAGAGCACATGAATGGTAAAAGGAGGTTCAATAGAATCTCTATGGTCTCTAGATGAGCCTCAGATTCCTTTGGTTCCTCAAAGGGAAACTCCTTATTGGTCACTGAACGTCCCAGGAGGTCTTCCTCACTAGGATTCACGCCCTCCTCCTCCCTTGTAGGTTCAGCCATGATGGTCAAATCAATGGCCTTGCACTCTCTCTTTGGATTTTCTTCTGTATTGCTAGGGAGAGTACTAGGAGGAGTTTCAGTGACCCTTTTACTCAGCTGGCCCACTTGTGCCTCCAAATTTCTAATGGAGGACCTTGTTTCATTCATGAAACTTAAAGTGGCCTTAGATAGATCAGAGACTATATTTGCTAAGCTAGATGGATTCTGCTCAGAATTCTCTGTCTGTTGCTGAGTGGATGATGGAAAAGGCTTGCTATTGCTAAACCTGTTTCTTCCACCATTATTAAAGCCTTGTTGAGGCTTTTGTTGATCCTTCCATGAGAAATTTGGATGATTTCTCCATGAGGGATTATAGGTGTTTCCATAGGGTTCACCCATGTAATTCACCTCTGCTATTGCAGGATTCTCAGGATCATAAGCTTCTTCTTCAGAAGTTGCCTCTTGAGTACTATTGGGTGCAGCTTGCAATCCATTCAGAGTCTGAGAAATCATATTGACTTGCTGAGTCAATATTTTATTCTGAGCCAATATGGCATTCAGAGTATCAATTTCAAGAACTCCCTTCCTCTGAGGCGTCCCATTACTCACAGGATTCCTTTCAGAAGTGTACATGAACTGGTTATTTGCAACCATGTCAATGAGTTCTTGAGCTTCTGCAGGCATTTTCTTTAGGTGAATGGATCCACCTACAAAATGGTCCAATGACATCTTTGATAACTCAGACAGACCATCATAGAATATATCCAGGATGGTCCATTCTGAAAGCATGTCAGAAAGACACTTTTTGGTCAGTTCCTTGTATCTCTCCCAAGCTGCATAGAGGGATTTACCTTCTTTTTGTCTGAAGGTTTGAACATCCACTCTAAGCTTACTAAGCTTTTGAAGAGGAAAGAACTTGGCTAAGAAAGCCGTGACCAGCTTATCCCAAGAGTTCAGGCTATCCTTAGGTTGACAGTCTAACCATATTCTAGCTCTGTCTCTTACAGCAAACGGGAAAAGCATAAGCCTGTAGACCTCGGAGTCAACCCCATTGGTCTTAATAGTATCACAATTTTGCAAGAATTCAGTTAAGAACTGAAAAGGATCTTCTGATGGAAGTCCATGAAACTTGCAGTTCTGTTGCATCAGAGAAACTAATTGAGGCTTTAGCTCAAAATTGTTTGCTCCAATGGTAGGGATTGAGATGCTTCTTCCATGTAAATTGGAATTTGGTGTAGTAAAATCACCAAGCATCTTCCTTGCATTGTTATTATTTTCGGCCATGTCTCCTTCTTTTTCAAAAATTTCTGTCAGATTTTCTCCAGAGAGTTGTGCTTTAGCTTCCCTTAGCTTCCTCTTCAGAGTCCTTTCAGGTTCAGGATCAGCCTCAACAAGAATATTCTTATCCTTGTTCCTGCTCATATGAAAAAGAAGAAAACAGAAAAGAAAATATAGAATCCTCTATGTCACAGTATAGAGATTCCTTATGTAAGTATAAGAAGAGAAGAATACAAGAAGGAAAAGATAAGAATCCAAACACAGGGGAGAGGAATGGGTTTGAATTCTTGAGTGAAAGAGGGGTGTTAGTAGATGAATAAATAAACAGAATGGGATGAGAGATGAGAATTTTTGAAAATAATTGAAAAGAAAAGAAAAATATTTTTCTTAAATTAAAATTAAGATAAAAAATTTGAAAATAAAAAAAAGAAAAATGAAATTAAATTAAAAGTTAAAACAATTAGTTAATTAAAAAGAAATTTTGAAAAAGAGGAAGATGATTTTCGAAAATTAAAGAGAGGAAATTAGTTAGGTAGTTTTGAAAAAGATATGATTGAAATAGAAAACTTTTAAAATCAAACAAAAAGTCAAGTAGTTAATTGAAAAAGATTTGAAAATCAATTTTGAAAAGATAGGAAGTTAGATAAGAAGTTAGAAAAGATTTTGAAAAAGATGTGATTGAAATTTATTTTTAAAAGATTTGAAAAAGAAATTTAAAAAGATTTGATTTTAAAAATTAAAGTTGATTACTGACTAACAAGAAACAAAAATATTTGATTTTAAAATTTAAAGATTGAACCTTTCTTATTAGGCAAGTAACAAACTTAAAATTTTTTTTGATTCAATCACATTAATTGTTAGCATTAATTTTGAAAATATGAAATAGAAATAAGAAAAATATTTTGAAAATAAATTTGAAAATTTCGAAATTATGAAAGAAAAAATGAAAAAGATTTGATTTTTGAAAAAGATTTGAAAAAGATAGAATTTTTAAATTGAAAATTTGATTTGACTCATAAGAAACAACTAAATTTAAAAAGTTTTGAAAAAGTCAACTCAAATTTTTGAAAATTATGAGAGAAAAAGGGAAAGATATTTTTTTTATTTTTGAATTTTTAATGATGAAAGGGAAAAACATCAAAAAGACTCAATGCATGAAAATTTTGGATCAAAACAAATGATGCATGCAAGAACACTATGAATGTCAAGATGAACACCAAGAACACTTTGAATGTCAAGATGAATACCAAGAACTTATTTTTGAAAATTTTTAAGAAAAGAAAAACATGCAAGACACCAAACTTAGAAATTTTCAATGTTGACACATTAATACTTCAAAAATGCATATGAGAAACAAGAAAAGACATCAAACAAGAAATTTTAAAGATCAAACAAGAAGACTTACCAAGAACAACTTGAAGATCATGAAGAATGCAATGCATGAATTTTCGAAAAATGCAAGAAAGAGATAAACATGCAATTGACACCAAACTTAAAAACTGAAACAAGACTTAAACAAGAAACACAATATTAATGGTTTTTATGATTTTATTAATTTTTTCTTGGATTTTTTCAAAAATTATTTTGGGAAGAACAAAAAAGAAGAAATTTTTTTTTGTATTTTTTGAAAATAAGAACTAAAAGCTTAAAATTAAAATAAAATTACCTAATCTGAGCAACAAGATGAACCGTCAGTTGTCCAAACTCGAACAATCCCCGGCAACGGCGCCAAAAACTTGGTGCACGAAGTTGCGATCATCAACAATGGCGCCAAAGACTTGGTGCTCTCAAACGTGAATCACACTTTGTCACAACTTTGCACAACTAACCAGCAAGTGCACTGGGTCATCCAAGTAATAAACCTTACATGAGTAAGGGTCGATCCCACTGAGATTTTCGGCCTGAAGCAAGCTATGGTCACCTTGTAAACCTCAGTCAGGGGGATTCAAATGGTTATGGTGAATTGATAATAAAAACATGATTAAAATATAAACTAGGATAGAGATACTTATGTAATTCATTGGTGAGAATTTCAGATAAGAGTATAGAGATGCTTTCGTTCCTCCTGAACATCTTCTTTCCTGCTGTCTTTATCCAATCATTCCTACTCCTTTCCATGGCAAGCTGTATGTTGGGCATCACCGTTGTCAATGGCTACATCCCGTCCTCTCAGTGAAAATGGTCCAATGCGCTGTCACTTTATGGCTAATCATCTGTCGGTTCTCGATCATACTGGAATAGGATTTAGTGATCCTTTTGCGTCTGTCACTACGCCCAGCACTCGCGAGTTTGAAGCTCGTCACAGCCATCCCTTCCCGGATCCTACTTGGAATACCACAGACAAGGTTTAGATTTTCCAGATCTCAGGAATGGCCATCCATGGATTCTAACTTATACCACAAAGATTCTAATATCTTGGACTCGGTCCCCTATATTAGATACCTAAGAGATACTCATTCTATCTCATCTTCATGTAGAATGGAAGTGGTTGTCAGGCACGCGTTCATAGGTGAGAATGGTGATGAGCGTTACATAATCATCACATTCATCATGTTCTTGGGTGCGAATGAATATCTTAGAGAAGAAATAGACTTGAATTGAATAGAAAAACAGTAGTACTTTGCATTAATTCATGAGGAACAGCAGAGCTCCACACCTTAATCTATGGTGTGTAGAAACTCTACCGTTGAAAATACATAAGAATAAGATCCAGGCATGGCCGAACGGCCAGCCCCCTAAACGTGATCAAGGGATCAAAAGACAATCCAAAGATGATCCAAAGATGTAAATACAATAGTAAAAAGTCCTATTTATACTAAACTAGTTACTAGGGTTTACAGAAATGAGTAAATGATGCAGAAATCCACTTCTGGGGCCCACTTGGTGTGTGCTTGGGCTTAGCATTGAGCTTTACATGTGTAGAGGCTTCTCTTGGAGTTGAACGCCAGTTTGTAACCTGTTTCTGGTGTTTAACTGCACTGTGCAACCTGTTTCTGGCGTTTAACTCCAGAATGTAACATGGAACTGGCGTTGAACGCCAGTTTGCGTCATCTAAACTCAGATAAAGTATGGACTATTATATATATTTTTGGAAAGCCCTGGATGTCTACTTTCCAACGCAATTGTGAGTGCGCCATTTGGAGTTCTGTAGCTCCAGAAAATCCACTTTGAGTGCAGGGAGGTCAGAATCCAACAGCATCTGCAGTCCTTCTTCAACCTCTGAATCTGATTTTTGCTCAAGTCCCTCAATTTCAGCCAGAAAATACCTGAAATCACAGAAAAATACATAAACTCATAGTAAAGTCCAGAAATGTGATTTTTATTTAAAAACTAACAAAAATATACTAAAAACTAACTAAATCATACTGAAAACTATGTAAAAACAATGCCAAAAAGCGTATAAATTATCCGCTCATCAATAGGCATATGGTGGTGGTTGTTGACAATCACAATAAGGGTCACCATATCCATTAGATTGATATGCATTAGGATTAAGATTATACCCATAAGAATCCGGAGGTGGTTGTTGCCAAAAAGGGTGATCAATCCTTTGAGGCTCCTCCCACCTTTGATTGTTCCATCCTTGATGCATATTGTCATTATAGTTCCCATTGCCTACAACATAATTTGAACCAAACTCATAGCCAAAGTGGTGAGAATTCATAGTAGCAAAACAAAATAAAACTAACAAATTCTAGTAAGCAAGCAAAAGACAATCCTATTCGCAATATTCACATATATACAATAACCAATAACATAACACCATTGCAATTCCCCGGCAACGGCGCCATTAATTTGACACAAGTATTTATACCGGTTCGGAATTCCACAAAATAATTCCGTTGTTAGTATAGTCCAAACCAATAGTCAATCCTCGAATCAAATTAAATTTGGTTGTCACAAGTAACGAACCCCAAATAAGAATTAACCGAGGTATTTGAACTCCGGGTCGTCTCACAAGGAATTACAATGAAGTGCTTAATTATTGGCTATAAAGGGGTAAGGGGTTTTGATTTTGTGTTTTGGTAAGAAAATAAATGGCAAGAAAAGTAAATAAACAATGAACTAATAAAATAAAGGAAAGTACTCTTGGCTAGACATAGGTAATTGAGATTACCATCCTTGTCTACAAACCAAATATTGACAATTATGAGGAACCGAGCTCATTAAGTCTACTTCCAAAAGCCTTAAGTACGTAATATCTACTCCTAGACTTGAAGTACGTCAAATGGCTTTGATCACATCAACCCATAAGTCCCAACCTATCTACTAATTAGATTAGTAGTGGGTTGGTGTCAATGAGTATCAAATTGACCACCAAGGATTCTCAAATCACCAAATCATTGAGACCCAATGGCTCAAGGTCACTCAATTCCCTTAGCCTAGGCCAAGAGTGAAGAAAACTACTCAAAAACTAGTAAAAGCATTTTAACAAACACCTAGAGTGCAAGAAAAGTAAACATCATCAATTGCAAGAATGAGTAAAACCCATAATTATCATAAGCAAGAAATCAACAATAACAATGAAGATGAACATAGAAGAGCACGGAAACATAAAATTGCATTAAAGAAAAATAAGATCCAACAATTGTTTATAAACATAAAAGAGAGCAAAACAAGAAATTAACAAGAGAAACTAAGAAGATTAAGACAATAGAACACTAAAATGAAAGAGAATTAAGATCAAAACAATAATTGAAAGAGAAATTTGAGAGTGATTAACCTAACTCTACTCTAATTTCTATCCTAAATCTAGAGAGAGGAGAGAGCCTCTCCCTTTAGAATTCTACTCCTAAAACATGATGAAAACTAAACTATGACTACTTGGTTTATTCCCCCTCCAATCCTTAGGTTCAATAGCATCAGAAATGAGTTGGATTGGCCCCAAAATGCTTTAGAAATCGCTGGGGGCGATTTCACTTTAGTGGGCCACGAGCAGCATCGGCGCGCACGCGTACATGGCGCGTGCGCGCCCCTGAACGCGAAGCAACATATAAAAAATTTTATATCATTTCGAAGCCCCAGATGTTAGCTTTCCAACGCAACTAGAACCGCCTCATTTGGACCTCTGTAGCTCAAGTTATGGTCGATTGAGTGCCAGGAGGTCAGGCTTGACAGCTTTACGGTTCCTTCATTTCTTCATAAGTTCTCCCACTTCGCATGCTTTTCTCCTCACTTCTTCCATCCAATACTTGCCTTATGAACCTGAAATCACTCAACAAACATGTCAAGGCATCGAATGGAATTAAAGTGGATTAAATTTAGCTATTTTAAGGCCTAAAAAGCATATTTTCACATTTAAGCACAAATCAAGGGAGAATTGCAAAACCATGCTATTTCATTGAATAAATGTGGAAAAAGTGATAAAATCCCCCAAATTAAGCACAAGATGAACCACGAAATCGGGGTTTATCACCTTCCCAATGATGTGAGATGCGCCATCAACGGCCATATTCTGGAGTTGGTATTGGACTTTGTTGATAGAGACTTGGGGAGGATCAACACCTCATGGGTGAGAGAATTCTACTGCAACTTCTTTCGTGCCAATCTTGATTTAGTCCAAGTGAAGGGTAGAGAGATTTTGATCACTGAGGTAGCTATTGGGGAGGCATTGCTTTGCCAACTTCGTCCTGATGACACATGCGCCTATAAGCAGGCAGAGGTGGCCATCCACTGCATGACATTTGACTCTGAGGTGCTGAAGCGCGTGATTGCCTCACCCGACGCCCCTTGGGTGATGGATTCTAGGAACAAGAAGCCCAAGGGGATGTTATTCACTTATCTGTCGAGAGAGGCCATGACTTGGCAGCATATATTCGGCCACTATGTCTTCCCCACCACTCACTTCTCAGAGATTCCTAGGAACTTGCTAGTTCTGATTGGTTGTGTGATGGAGGGGAAGGAGGTAAACTTCCCCCGGTTGATTAGGCAGAGTATGTGGCGCGCTCACATTCGTGGCCTGCTGCCGTTTCCTACATTAGTTACCAGCATGCTGGCACTAGCTGATGTCCAGTGGGAGGATGATGACGTGACACCATCACCCCCAGATGACGACGACAAGGAGGTTACTATTCCATGGGGTGGGTGGGTGCACGAGAAGCCTCCACCCAGATGCCGTTCTCGAGCCAGAGTAGTGGTGGAGGCAGCTCAGCCCTCATCATCAACAGCAGCAGCAGGACCCTCCTCTACTTCAGCAGCCGCAGCATCCTTACCACCACCACCAGCACCTGAGCCGACTTACCTGTTGGTACATCACCAATTTTGCTTCATGGAGCGCAGCGAGTGTTGTGTCATGCGACGTCTCGATCGCATAGACCAGGTGTTCGTATCACAGGGTATCGAGCTACCCCCACTCCCAGACTCTCCCGCCTCCGACGAGCAGGATCAGGAGGAGGAGCATACTGAGGAGCCGATTCAGCAGGAGGCACCACCAGAGACACAGACCACCACTGAGGCCCAGCAGCCTCCTGAGGAGCCGCAGCCTGAGCCTGAGCCACAGCCCAGCGCGATTGTTGACCCCCATCCCGAGCTTCAGCAGTAGCATCGAGGACGATGCTTCATCCTAAAGTGTGGGGAGGTCACCGTTCGTGACCGGTGTATTGCATTTATGTGGTGAACTTTCAGACATCCATTTCTAGTTTCTGCTACTTTATTTTATTTTTCACTTTATCTTTGAGATCATTTTGGGATTACTGTACACATTTGTCATGGTAAACACCCTTATTTTGGTTGATGCACACTTTTATTATTATATACATACATGTTGCATTTTGGCTTTTGATTGTGATTTGAAAATTTTTGGATTGTTAGAACTTAGTTGACCCTCTTTGTATAAAAATTATGTTTTGATTGAAAAAAAGAGTAAATTAGGGGAAATTTTTAAAATTTTCTAAATCACTACATTGCATTAGAATAAGCTTAGTCAATATGATGAAAATTTTCTAAGAATTCTATTTCTAAGGCACCACCCCAATTGGTTGAAAAATTTTTTTAGAACTTGCTTGATTAATATACTTTGTGGATCATTTTTGAGCTGAAAACACAAGCATGAGAGTTTTGAGCCTAATTGTGTGGTTGCATCATATAACCACTTACTTTCCTTCTTGTATGCATTATTCTCTTCCTATGATTGTAATCCTTGATTTGTTTGATTCTTTATGTCCATTATTTTGAGTATACATGCATTTATATGATTGAGGCCATTGTTTAAATAGCTCACTCCCCCAAATAGCCTACCTTTTATCTTCCATTGCTAGCCAATTTTGAGCCTATGCTTAACCCATTTGTTCTTAATCGTAGCACATTACAAGCCTAAGTGAAAAACAATAAATGTCCCTTGTTTGGATCTTTGATTAGCTTAGGCTAGTGAGAGTGTTCATCATTAGAATTTGGGAAAATTGGGTACATTTGGTAGAGATAAAAGCATTCTTTGTAGTTGTGTGAAAATCTTGAGAATTGGGTGCATACTCATGTAGTAATCATGTGTAAACCATATGCATTGATATCCTTGTATATATTTTAGCTTTCAAAAAAAAAAAAAAACTAGAAAAGGAATTGCAATAAAAAGGGGACAAAAATACCCCAAAGTTCAAGGCTTAATAATGATCAATGCATGTGTGTGGTGATCAAAAGAGAATGCATGAGTGTATGTAAAAGTGAAGAATGGGTATTTAGGATTGTTTAGAATTGTATAAATTGTCATAGGTTAGGTGGGAAGTTTAAGTTAATCAAAGATTCAAATTTCAAGCTCACTTGACCATATGCATCTTACCTTGACCCTAACCCCATTACAACCTATGGGAAAGTCCTCATGATATTTGTATGTATGCATAAAGTAATTGTTGATTGTTAGATGAAAAACAAATCTTGGAAAGCATGATTGGGGGGGAAATTGAGTGAATCAACCCCATACACTTGAGTGCCTAGAGCGGATACACATCCGGTGAGGGTTCGATCGCTCAATTACATGTTTCCACCCATGATCATCTTCTCTTGCAAGTTTGTAAGATCTTTCAATGATTCAATCTAATTGTGGTTTGCTTTGATTGCTAATGCCTTAGCCCTTGTGCTTGCATGTGTATTCTTGGAGATTAATTATTTTGACTGAGCCATTGCATTCATGTAAATAGGTTACATATAGATAGATTGCATTTAGTTAGTTTGCATTGAATAAATGTTGATACCCCTTTGCTTCTTTCTTGATTTTAGCATGAGGACATGCTTAGTTTAAGTGTGGGGAGATTTGATAAACCCCGATCTTGTGGTTTATCTTGTGCTTATTTTAGGGGATTTTACCACCTTTTCCCACATTTATTCAATAAAATAGCATAGCTTTGTAATTCTCCCTTGAATTGTGCTTAAGTGTAAAAACATGCTTTTTAGGCCCTTAAATTGGTGATTTTGATTCACTTTAATTCCATTCGATGCCTTGATGTGTTTGTTAAGTGATTTCAGGTTCAGAAGGCAAGTATCGGATGGAAGAAATAAGGAGAAAAGCATACAAAGTGGAGAATGCATGAAGAAACAAAGATTTGGGAATGCATCAATGGGCGCGCATGCGTACAAGGCATGCACGCGTCCATGCCGCGTACGCGCGGATGAAGAAACAGTCAATCGACGCGCACGCGCACATGGTGCGCACGCGCCGATACTCTTACGTGGCCCACTTAAAGGCAAAACGCTGGGGCAATTTTTGAGCTGCCCTGGCCCAAATCCAACTTATTTCTGAGTATATTTCTTGCAGAATTGAAGTCCAAGAATAGGGGGGAGCAATTAGTTAGTCAACATGAGCCTTTAGTTAGTTTTCTAGAGAGAGAAGCTCCCTTTTCTCTCTAGAATTAGGTTAGGATTAGGTTAAATTGTTATAGATCCATTTTTAATTCCTTACTTTCATATTGTTTCTTTTATAGTTTCTTATGTTCATAACTTGATCTCTTTAGTTATAATGTGAATTTCTCATCTTGTTTTCTTTTGTGACGATGAACTCATGTTGAATTTGGTTTACAATTAATGTAATTTGATGTTGATGTTTCTTTCATGTTGATCTTGCTTGCTACTGTTGAGTTCTTGCTTATGATAGTTATGGGTCTCCTTAATTTTAGCATTTTGTGATGATTTCTCTTAGGGCACACTAGGTGTTTGATAAAATGTTCCCTTTAGTTTTTGAGTAGTTCTCTTGACCCTTGGCCTAGGCTAAGGGGATTGAGTGATCTTGAGTTTTTGGTTTTCATGGAATTGGTAATTCTAGAACCCTTGGGGATCAAATTGATAACCATTGACTCTAACCTAATACTAAGTCAATTAGTAGCTAGGTTGGGACTTATGGATTGATGTTGATCAAGCCATTTGACGTACACCAAGCCTAGGAGTAGACATCACGTACTTAAGGTTTTAGGCAGTAGACCTAATGAGATCGGTTCCACATGATTATCAATGTTTGAATTGTTGACAAGGATTGTGATCTCGATCACCTAAGTCTTAGCCAAGGATCCTTTATTATTTGTTTTCTTCAATTGCTTGTTTGATTTATGCATCTTGCTCATTTATTTTCTTGCCCTCTTACCAACCAAACCCCCTTTTACCCCTTCATAGCTAATAATTGACCACTTCATTGCTATCCTCATGAGACGACCCAGAGTCTAAATACTTCGGTTAATTCTTATTGGGGTTTGTACTTGTGACAATCACAGCTCTTGCTGTGGCTAGGAAGGGTCTTCCAAGGATGATGGATTTATCCTCATCCTTCCCAGTGTCTAGGATTATGAAATCAGTAGGGATGTAAAGGCCTTTAACCTTTACTAGCGCGTCCTCTACTTGTCCATAAGCCTGTTTTCTTGAGTTGTCTGCCATCTCTAATGAGATTCTGGCAGCTTGCACCTCAAAGATTCCTAGTTTCTCCATTACAGAGAGAGGCATGAGGTTTATCCCTGACCCAAGGTCACATAGAGCCTTCTCAAAGGTCATGGTGCCTATGGTACAAGGTATTAAGAACTTTCCAGGATCCTGTTTCTTCTGAGGCAATGTCAGTTGATCCAGATCACTCAGTTCATTGATGAGCAAGGGAGGTTCATCTTCCCAAGTCTCATTACCAAATAACTTGGCATTCAGCTTCATGATTGCACCAAGGTACTTGGCAACTTGCTCTTCAGTGACATCTTCATTCTCTTCAGAAGAAGAATACTCATCAGAGCTCATGAATGGCATAAGGAGGTTCAATGGAATCTCTATGGTCTCCAGATGAGCCTCAGATTCCTTTGGTTCCTCAAAGGGAAACTCCTTGTTGATCACTGGACGTCCCAGGAGGTTTTCCTCACTGGGATTCACGTCCTCTCCCTCCCTTTTAGGTTCGGCCATGATGGTTAAATTAATGGCCTTGCACTCTCTTTTTGGATTCTCTTCTGTATTGCTTGGGAGAGTACTAGGAGTAGTTTCAGTGTCTCTTTTACTCAGCTGGCCCACTTGTGCCTCCAAATTTCTAATGGAGGACCTTGTTTCATTCATGAAACTTAAAGTGGCCTTAGATAGATCAGAGATTATATTTGCTAAGCTAGATGGATTCTGCTCAGAATTCTCTGTCTATTGCTGAGTGGATGATGGAAAAGGCTTGCTATTGCTAAACCTGTTTCTTCCACCATTATTAAATCCTTGTTGAGGTTTTTGTTGGTCCTTCCATGAGAAATTTGGATGATTTCTCCATGAGGGATTATAGGTGTTTCCATAGAGTTCACCCATGTAATTCACCTCTGCTATTGCAGGGTTCTCAGGATCATAAGCTTCTTCTTCAGAAGATGCCTCTTTAGTACTGTTGGATGATTCCTTTAATCTATTCAGACTCTGAGAGATCATATTGACTTGCTGAGTCAATATTTTATTCTGAGCCAATATGGCATTCAGAGTATCAAATTCAAGAACTCCCTTCCTCATAGGCGTCCCATTATTCACAGGATTCCTTTCAGAAGTGTACATAAACTGGTTATTTGCAACCATGTCAATGAGTTGTTGAGCTTCTGCAGGCATTTTCTTTAGGTGAATGGATCCACCTGCAAGTGGTCCAATGACATCTTTGATAGCTCAGACAGACCATCATAGAATATATCCAGGATGGTCCATTCTGAAAGCATGTCAGAAGGACACTTTTTGGTCAGTTCCTTGTATCTCTCCCAAGCTTCATAGAGGGACTCACCTTCCTTTTGTTTGAAGGTTTGAACATCCACTCTAAGCTTACTAAGCTTTTGAAGAGGAAAGAACTTGGCTAAGAAAGCCGTGACCAGCTTATCCCAAGAGTTCAGGCTATTTTTAGGTTGAGAGTCCAACCATATTCTAGCTCTGTCTCTTACAGCAAACGGGAAAATCATAAGCCTGTAGACCTCGGAATCAACCCCATTGGTCTTAACAGTATTACAGATCTGCAAGAATTCAGTTAAGAACTGAAAAGGATCTTCAGATGGAAGTCCATAAAACTTGCAATTCTGTTGCATCAGAGAAACTAATTGAGGTTTAAGCTCAAAGTTGTTTGCTCCAATGGCAGGAATTGAGATGCTTCTTCCATGTAAATTGGAATTTGGTGTAGTAAAGTCACCAAGCATCTTCCTTGCATTATTATTATTTTCGGCCATGTCTCCTTCTTTTTCGAAAATTTCTGTCAGATTTTCTCCAGAGCGTTGAGCTTTAGCTTCCCTTAGCTTCCTCTTCAGAGTCCTTTCAGGTTTAGGATCGGCTTCAACAAGAATGTTCTTATCCTTGTTCCTGCTCATATGAAAAAGAAGAAAACAGAAAAGAAAATATAGAATCCTCTATGTCACAGTATAGAGATTCCTTTATGTGAGTAGAAGAAGAAAAGAATAGAAGAAGAGAAATTCGAACACCAAGAGGAAGAGAGGGTTCGAATTTTGAGCTGAAGAGAAGTGTTAGTAAATAAATAAAATAATTAGAAAGAGATGAGGGGGAGGGAATTTCGAAAATTAAATAAATTAAAATGAAAGTATTTTTGTTTTTAATTTAAAATCAAAGTTAGAATTCGAAAATTAGAAAGAAAAATGAAATTAATTTAAATTGAAATTTAAAACAATTAGTTAATTACAATTGAATTTTGAAAAAGAGGGATGTGATTTTCGAAAATTAGAGAGAGAGAGTTAGTTAGGTAGTTTTGAAAAAGATAATAATCAAACAAAAAGTTAAGTGGTTAATTGAAAAAGATTTGAAAATCAAATTTGAAAAGATAAGAAGTTAGAAAAGATTTTGAAATTGATTTTGAAAAAGATGTGATTGAAATTTATTTTGAAAAAGATTTGAAAAAGAAATTTAAAAAGATTTGATTTTGAAAATCAAAGTTGATTACTTGACTAACAAGAAACTAAAAGATATGATTTTAAAATTTAAAGATTGAACCTTTCTTAATAGGCAAGTAACAACTTAATATTTTTGAATCAATCACATTAATTGTTAGTATTAAATTCGAAAATATGAGATAAAAATAAGAAAAAGATTTCTGAAAATCGATTTTGAAATTTTTGAAAATTATGAAAGAAAAATGAAAAAGATTTGAAAAAGATAGAGTTTTTTAAAATGAAAATTTGATTTGACTCATAAGAAACAACTAATTTTGAAAATTTTTTGAAAAAGTCAACTCAAATTTTCGAATTTGATGAGAAGAAAAAGGGAAAGATATTTTTTTGATTTTTGAATTTTAATGATGAGAGAGAAAAACATCAAAAAGACTCAATGCATGAAAATTTTGGATCAAAACAAATGATGCATGCAAGAACACTATGAATGTCAAGATGAACACCAAGAACACTTTGAAGATCAAGATGAACATCAAGACTTATTTTTGAAAATTTTTAAGAAAAGAAAAACATGCAAGACACCAAACTTAGAAATTTTCAAACTTTAGACACTAACAAATTGAAAATGCATATGAAAAACTAGAAAAGACACAAAACAAGAAAATAGGAAGATCAAACAAGAAGACTGGCCAAGAACAACTTGAAGATCATGAAGAATGCAATGCATGAAATTTTTGAAAATAATTTTTAGAAAATTAAAAAGATGCAATTGACACCAAACTTAAAACTTGACTCTAGACTCAAACAAGAAACACAAAAATATTTTTGATTTTATGATTTTATAAATTTTTTTTCGAAAATAAGAATAATAAAAGCAAAAAGGTTAAAATTAAAATAAAGTTACCTAATCTGAGCAACAAGATGAACCGTCAGTTGTCCAAACTCGAACAATCCCCGGCAACGGCGCCAAAAACTTGGTGCACGAAATTGTGATCATCAATGGCGCCAACAACTTGGTACGCACAATTGTAATCTCAACTCTTTATCACAACTTCGCACAACTAACCAGCAAGTGCACTAGGTCGTCCAAGTAATAAACCTTACGTGAGTAAGGGTCGATCCCACGGAGATTGTCGGCCTGAAGCAAGCTATGGTCACCTTGTAAATCTCAGTCAGGCGGATTCAAATGGTTATGGTGAATTGATAATAAAAACATAAATAAAATATAAACTGGGATAGAGATACTTATGTAATTCATTAGTGAGAATTTCAGATAAGCGTATACAGATGCTTTCGTTCCTCTGAACCTCTGCTTTCTTGCTGTCTTCATCCAATCATTCCTACTCCCTTCCATGGCAAGCTTTATGTAGGGCATCACCGTTGTCAATGGCTACATCCCATCCTCTCTGTGAAAATGGTCCAATGCGCTGTCACTGCATGGCTAATCATCTGTCGGTTCTCGATCATACTGGAATAGGATTTACTATCCTTTTGCGTCTGTCACTACGCCCAGCACTCGCAAGTTTGAAGCTCGTCACACCCATCCCTTCCTAGATCCTACTCGGAATACCACAGACAAGGTTTAGACTTTTGGATCTCAAGAATGGCCATCTATGGGTTCTAACTTATACCATGAAGACTCTAATATCTCAGACTCGGTCCCCTGTATTAGATATCTAAGAGATACTCATTCTAGCTTGTTTGCATGTAGAACGGAAGTGTTTGTCAGGCACGCGTTCATAAGTGAGAATGATGATGAGCGTCACATAATCATCACATTCATCATGTTCTTGGGTGTGAATGAACATCTTAGAATAGGAATAAGCTTGAATTGAATAGAAAAACAGTAGTACTTTGTATTAATTCATGAGGAACAGCAGAGCTCCACAACTTAATCTATGGAGTGTAAAAACCTACCGTTGAAAATACATAAGTGATGAAGGTCCAGGCATGGCCGAATGGCCAGCCCCCAAACGTGTTCTAAAGATGAAACTAAAGATGATCCGAAGATTCTAAATACAATAGTAAAAAGTCCTATTTATACTAACTAGTTACTAGGGTTTACAAAATGAGTAATTGATGCAGAAATCCACTTCTGGGGCCCACTTGGTGTGTGCTTGGGCTGAGCATTGAGCTTTACATGTGTAGAGGCTTCTCGTGTAGTTGAACGCCAGTTTGTAACCTGTTTCTGGCGTTTAACTCCACTTTGCAACCTGTTTCTGGCATTTAACTCCAGAATGCAGCATGGAACTGGCGTTGAACGCCAGTTTGCGTCATCTAAACTCGGGCAAAGTATGGACTATTATATATTGCTGGAAAGCCCTGGATGTCTACTTTCCAACGCAATTAACAGCGCCCCATTTGGAATTCTGTAGCTCCAGAAAATCTACTTTGAGTGCAGGGAGGTCAGAATCCAACAGCATCTGCAGTCCTTCTTCAACCTCTGAATCTGATTTTTGCTGAAGTCCCTCAATTTCAGCCAGAAAATACCTGAAATCACAGAAAAACACATAAACTCATAGTGAAGTCCAGAAATGTGAATTTTATTTAAAAACTAATAAAAATATACTAAAAACTAACTAAATTATACTGAAAACTATGTAAAAATAATGCCAAAAAGCGTATAAATTATCCACTCATCAGCGTCGCTGCCAGCTTATCAAAATTCCAATTTCTTGTGTTCCTTCCACTTTTGCATGTTTCCTTTCCATCCTCTAAACCATTCCTACCCTGGAAAAATCTGAAAATACTGAACACACATATCATGGCATCAAATGGTAATAAGAGAGGATTAAAAATTAGTAATTTAAGGCCAAAGAAGCATATTTTCAATCAACGCACAAAATTAGGAAGGAAAATATAAAACATGTAATTTATATGCATAAATGTGAGAATAATGGATAAAATCCACTCAATTCAGCCTAAAATGTACCACGAAATAGTGGTGCATCAAAGACTCAGAAAAAGGAGACCAAGAGATGGAGGACAACCTCTATAATCTACTTGAAAAGGTTGCCAACAACAATGGCCAGCCTCCAAGGAGAGTGTTAGCCTCCTATACCATCCCTAACCTAAGAAATTGTGGGAGCAGCATCCTTACACCCAATGGTCATGCCCATAATTTCGAGCTGAAACCCCAGCTCATCACTCTAGTTCAAAACAACTGCCAATATGGAGAAAGTGCTGCTGAAGACCCAAATCAATATCTCTCTATTTTTTTGAGGATCTGTGATACAGTCAAGACCAATGGAGTACATCCTGCCATTTACAAGCTGCTCCTATTCGCATTTTCTCTAAGAGACAAAGCCACTCAATGGTTAGAAACCTTCCTAAAAGAAAGCATTACGAACTGAGATGACTTGGTCAGCAAGTTCCTAGCCAAGTTCCACCCCCCTCAAAGAATCATCAAGCTCAAAATTGAAGTGCAGACAACTAGAGGGAGAGTCACTATATGAGGTTTGGGAAAGGTATAAAGCATTGATTAGATGATGTCCTGAGGACATGTTTAGTGAGTGGGTTAAGCTCCAAAACTTCTATGAAGTTCTATCCATGAAGGCAAGAAAGGCCTTGGACTACTCTTCAGGAGAGTCATTGCAAATGATGAAGACTGTACATAAAGCATATGACCTCATAGACATGGTTGCCAACAATCAATACTTCTATTCTTTGGAAAGACAAGCATCTCCCAAAAGAGGGCTTTATGAACTTAAAGGAGTGGATGCAATCCTAGCTCAAAACAAGCTCATGCACCAGCAACTTCAACAACAAATAGAGATGATGTTAAAGAGGATGGATAGATTGCAACTAGCTGCAGTGAGCATAACCAACCAACCTCCAATGGTGTGGTGGCAGAATGAAGAGAGCTATGAAGTATACAACAGTGAACAGTAACCTGAACAAGTTCAATACATGCACAACCCAGGTTCTGGCCAAAATGACTTCCATGGGGACACGTACAACCCCTCATGGAGGAATCATCCCAACCTAAAATGGGGAGAAAACTAGAATCCATGGCAAAGGAATTTTAACCTAAGCAACTTCTGCAATACAAACCACCAAAACCATCCAATCACTAACCACAATCCATATAGAAAACCACAAAACAATCCTTCCCCATCCACTTTCTATCTGCAACACAACCCCCCAAATAACCAAAATAACTTCCATCAACCATCAACATCCCACACTCAACCATAACCGCATCAAGAAGCCCAAAGAATCTCCAACTTGGAAATGATGATGGAGAAATTAATGAAGAATCAAGAAATGGCCAACAAGAATTATGAAGCTTCAACGGGAAATCTGGAAAGGCAAATTGGGCAATTGTCTAAGCAGCCAGCTGAAAGACCAAGCAACACATTCCCAAGTGACATCATTCCTAACCCCAAGGAAGAATGCAAGGCAATACAACTAAGGAGTGAAAAGATATTGGAGAATGACAAAGCTGACAACATGAAAGAAGTAGAAGTTGAAGAGAATGACATTGAGGATTCCAAGAAGAGGGATGCGCCACAAACTTCACTGAAGGGCAAGCAAGTCTTAGAGGAACAACCACAAGAGCGGAGAAAGGAGGTGAAGCCATATGTCCCTCATCTACCATACCCTCAGGGATTGCACAAAGAGATCAAGGACCCAAAATTCTCCAAATTCTTGGAGATTTTCAAGAAGCCAGAGATCAACCTTCCACTTGCTAAGGTATTAGAACAAATGCCCCTATATGTAAAATTCCTCAAGGAGCTCATCAACAAGAAGAGAAGCTGGAAAAAAAAAGAAACTGTGATCCTAACTCAAGAGTGTAGTGCTGTGATTCAGAAAGGCCTACCACCAAAACTCAAAGATCCAGGGAGTTTCTTCATACCATGTACCATTGGCAACATACCAATTGATAAAGCTTTGTGTGACTTGGGCTCAAGTATCAACTTGATGCCACTTTCGATGATGAGAAAGCTATCTATAGAAGAGGTGAAGCCAACCAGAATGTCATTACAGCTAGCTAATAGATCCCTAATCATACCCAATGGAGTGGTAGAGAACTTTCTATTCAAGGTGGGCAAGTTCATCTTCCCAGCAGATTTTGTGATTCTGGACTTAGATGAAGAAGGAAGTGATTCAATCATACTGGGAAGACCCTTTCTAGCCACAGCAAGAGCCATCATTGATGTAGAAAAAGGAGAGATGATCTTAAGGGCACACGATGAACAAATAACTCTCAATATCTTCAAGGAGGTGCAACTCCCTGCTGAGAGAAAACTGCCTGAGAATTGAGGGTGAGGACTTGAACTGGAAGGAGAAGCCCAAGGAATCACTCATAAACTCAACCTTGGGAGAGAAGAAAGAGATTGAAGAAAAGCAAAAGGATCACGGGAATAGAGAAGCTGAAGAAGAAGTGCAAACAGAAGCCCCAGAGATGACAATTGAGAAGAAGGGTCATGACATTAAGCTGGCCAAGAAGGGAGAGCCAAAGAAAAAGGGGAAGAAGAGTAAGAAAAAGGTGTCGAAGGGATGGAGGTACAAGAAGATTGATGCACGAAATTGTGATCATCAACAATGGCGCCAAAGGACTTGGAGCTCTTAAACGTGAATCACACTTTGTCACAATTCCGCACAACTAACCAGCAAGTGCACTGGGTCGTCCAAGTAATAAACCTTACGTGAGTAAGGGTCGATCCCACGGAGACTGTCGGCTTGAAGCAAGCTATGGTCACCTTGTAAATCTCAGTCAGGCGGATTCAAATGGTTATGGAGAATTGATAATTAAAAGATAAATAAAATATAAAATAAAGATAGAGATACTTATGTAATTCTTTGGTTGGAATTTCAGATAAGCGTATGAAGATGCATTATTCCTCCTGAACCTCTACTTTCCTATTGCCTTCTTCCAATCATTCATACTCCTTTCCATGGCAAGCTTTATGTTGGGCATCACCGTTGTCAATGGCTACTTCCCGTCCTCTCAGTGAAAATGTTCCAAATGCGCTGTCACCGCACGGCTAATCATCTGTCGGTTCTCGATCATGTCGGAATAGGATCCATTGATCCTTTTGCATCTGTCACACGCCCCACAATCGCGAGTTTGAAGCTCGTCACAGTCATCCATTCCCAGATGCTACTCGGAATACCACAGACAACGTTTAGACTTTTCGGATTTCAAGAATGACTGCCAATAATTCTAGCCTATACCACGAAGGTTCCAATCTTAGATTAGAAACCCAAGAGATACGCATTCAAGCCATTGCTAATAGAACAGAAGTGGTTGTCAGGCACATGTTCATAGGTGAGAATGATGATGAGTGTCACGGATCATCACATCTATCAAGTTGAAGAACGAATGAATATCTTGGAGAAGAAATAGACTTGAGTTGAATAGAAAAATAATTGTACTTTGTATTAATTCTTGAAGAACAGCAGAGCTTCACACCTTAATCTATGGTGTGTAGAAACTCCACCGTTGAAAATACATAAGAACAAGGTCTAGGCATGACCATGAGGCCAGCCCCCAAACGTGAAAAGGTCTATCCAAGTATGAGTAAAAGATGAAAATACAATAGCAAAAGGTCCTATTTATAGAAAACTAGTAGCCTAGGGTTACAGAAATAAATAATTAATGCAGAAATCTTCTTCCAGGACCACTTGGTATGTGCTTGGGCTGAGTATTGAAGCTTTCATGTGTAGAGACTTTTCTTGGAGTTAAACGCCAGCTTTTGTGCCAGTTTGGGCGTTTAACTGCAGCTTTTGTGCCAGTTTTGGAGTTAAACGCCAGAATTCTTGAGCTGACTTGGAACGCCTATTTGGGCCATCAAATCTTGAGCAATGTATGGACTATTATATATTGCTGGAAAGCCCAGGATGTCTACTTTCCAACGCAATTGAGAGCGAGCCAATTGGGTTTCTGTAGCTCCCGAAAATCCACTTTGAGTGAAGGGAGGTCAGAATCCAACAGTATCTGCAGTCCTTTTTCAGCCTCTGAATAAGATTTTTGCTCAGGTCCCTCAATTTCAGCCAGAAAATACCTGAAATCATAGAAAAACACACAAACTCATAGTAAAGTCCAGAATTGTGATTTTTATTTAAAAACTAATAAAAACATAATAAAAACTAACTAAAATATATTAAAAACATACTAAAAACAATGCCAAAAAGCGTAAAAATTATCCGCTCATCACAACACTAAACTTAAATTTTTGCTTGTCCCCAAGCAACTGAAAATCAAATAGGATAAAAAGAAGAGAATATACAATGAATTCCAAAAACATCTATGAAGATCAGTATTTAATTAGATGAGCGGGGCTTTTAGCTTTTTGCTTCTAAACAGTTTTGGCATCTCACTTTATCCTTTAAAGTTCAGAATGATTGGCATCTATAGAAACTCAGAATCCAGATAGTGTTATTGATTCTCCTAGTTAAGTATGTTGATTCTTGAACACAACTACTTTATGAGTCTTGGCCGTGACCCTAAGCACTTTGTTTTCCACTATTACCACCGGATACATAAATGCCACAGACACATAACTGGGTGAACCTTTTCAGATTGTGACTCAGCTTTGCTAGAGTCCCCAACTAGAGGTGTCCAGGGTTCTTAAGCACACTCTTCTTTTTGCTTTGGACCTCGACTTTAACCGTTCAGTCTCAAGTTTTCACTTGACACCTTCACGCCACAAGCACATGGTTAGGGACAGCTTGGTTTAGCCGCTTAGGACAGGATTTTATTCCTGTGGGCCCTCCTATCCACTGATGCTCAAAGCCTTGGATCCCTTTTTATCACCCTTGCCTTTTGGTTGAAAGGGGTATTGGCTTTTTCTGCTTGCTTTTCTTTTTTTCTTTCTTCTTCTTTCTCTTTTTTTTTTCTTTTTTTTGCCTCTTTTTTTTTCTGCAAGCTTTTCACTGCTTTTTCTTGCTTCAAGAATCAATTTTATGATTTTTCAGATCATCAGATAACATTTCTCCTTTTCCCATCATTCTTTCAAGAGCTAACAATTTTAACATTCATAAACAATTAAATTCAAAAATATGCACTGTTTAAGCATTCATTCAGAAAAACAATAGTATTGCCACCACATCAAAATAACTAAACTGTTTTAAAATTTGAAATTCATGCACTTCTTTTTTTTTTCAATTAAAAACATTTTTCATTTAAGAAAGGTGATGGATTCATTTTCATAGCTTTAAAGCATAGACACTTAGACACTAATGATCATGTAATAAAGACACAAACATAAATAACATAAAGCACAATTTTTGAAAAACAGAAAATAAAGAACAAGGAAATTAAAGAATGGGTCTACCTTAGTGATGGTGGCTTGTTCTTCCTCTTGAAGATCTTATGAAGTGCTTGAGCTCCTCAATGTCTCTTCCTTGCCTTTGTTGTTCCTCTCTCATGGTTCTTTGGTCTTCTCTAATTTCATGGAGGAGGATGGAATGCTCTTGGTGCTCCACCCTTAGTTGTCCCATGTTGGAACTTAGTTCTCCTAGGGAGGTGTTGATTTGCTCCCAATATTTTTGTGGAGGAAAATGCATCCCTTGAGGTATCTCAGAGATTTCATGAGGAGTTTCCTCATGCTCTTGTCCATGAGTGGGATCTCTTGTTTGTTCCATCCTTTTCTTAGTGATGGGCTTGTCCTCATCAATGAGGATGTCTTCCTCTATGTCAATTCCAGCTGAATTGCAGAGGTGACAAATGAGATGAGGGAAGGCTAACCTTGCCATAGTAGAGGACTTGTCTGCCACCTTGTAGATTTCTTGGGATATAACCTCATGAACTTCTACTTCCTCTCTAATCATGATGCTATGAATCATGATAGCCCGGTCTATAGTAACTTCAGACCGGTTGCTAGTAGGAATGACTGAGCGTTGGATGAACTCCAACCATCCCCTAGCCACGGGCTTGAGGTCATGCCTTCTCAGTTGAACAGGCTTCCCTCTTGAATCTCTCTTCCATTGAGCGCCCTCTTCACATATGTCCATGAGGACTTGGTCCAACCTTTGATCAAAGTTGACCCTTCTAGTGTATGGGTGTGCATCTCCTTGCATCATAGGCAAATTGAATGCCAACCTTACATTTTCCAGACAAAAGTCCAAGTATTTCCCTCGGACCATTGTAAGCCAATTCTTAGGGTCCGGGTTCACACTTTGATCATGGTTCTTGGTGATCCATGCATTGGCATAGAATTCTTGAACCATTAAGATTCCGACTTGTTAAATGGGGTTAGTGAGAACTTCCCAACCTCTTCTTCGGATCTCATGTCAGATCTCTGGATATTCGCCCTTTTTGAGCTTAAAAGGGACCTCGGGGATCACCTTCTTCTTGGCCACAACTTCATAGAAGTGGTCTTGATGCACCTTTGAGAGGAATCTCTCCATCTCTCATGACTCAGAGGTGGAAGCTTTTGCCTTCCCTTTCCTCTTTCTAGAGGTTTCTCTGGCCTTTGGTGCCATAAATGGTTATGGAAAAACAAAAAAGCTTTAGCTTTTACCACACCAAACTTAGAAGGTTGCTCGTCCTCGAGAAAAAGAAGAAAGAAGAGAGTAGAAGAAGAAGAAATAGAGGAGATGGAGGGGGATTAGTGTTTCAGCCAAGGGGGATAGGTAGTGTGTATGTTAGGTGAAAATGAAGGAGTAAAGATGGGTTTATATAGGAGTGGAGAGGGGGGTATGGTTCGGCCATTATGGGTGGGTTTGGGTAGGAAAGTGGTTTGAATCTGAATGGTGAGGTAGGTGGAGGTTTTATGATGGATGGATATGGATTGGTGAAGGGTTTATGGAGAAGAGGGTAGGTGAGGGGTTTTTGGGGAAGAGGTATTGAGGTGATTGGTGAATGGGTGAAGAAGTGAGAGAGAGGTGGGGTGGGTGGGAATCCTGTGGGGTCCACAGATCCTGAGGTATCAAGGATTTCTCATCCCTGCACCATGTGGCGTGCAAAATGCCCCTTGCTGCCAATCCTGGCGTTAAACGCCAGGCTGCTGCCCATTCCTGGCGTTAAACGCCAGGCTGCTGCCCATTCCTGGCGTTAAACGCCAGTCTGGTGCCCATTTCTGGCGTTAAACGCCAGTCTGGTGCCCATTTCTGGCGTTTAAACGCCTGTAAGTTTCTCCTCCAGGGTGTTCTATTTTTCATTCTATTTTTTCTTCTGTTTTTGCTTTTTCAATTGTTTTTTGTGACTTCACATGATCATAAACCTATAGAAAACATAAAATAACAAAAGAAAATAGAAATTTAATATAGATAAGTAAAAATTGGGTTGCCTCCCAATAAGCGCTTCTTTAATGTCAATAGCTTGACAGTGGCTCTCATGGAGCTTTACAGATATTCAGAGCAATGTTGGAACCTCCCAACACCAAACTTAGAGTTTGAATGTGAGGGTTCAACACCAAACTTAAAGTTTGGTTGTGGCCTCCCAACACTAAACTTAGAGTTTGACTGTGGGGGCTCTGTTTGACTCTGTATTGAGAGAAGCTCTTCATGCTTCCTCTCCATGGTGACAGAGGGATATCCTTGAGCTTTAAACACAAGGGAGTTTTCATTCACTTGAATGATCAATTCTCCTCTGTCAACATTAATCACAGCTTTTGCTGTGGCTAGGAAGGGTCTGCCAAGGATGATTGATTCATCCATACACTTCCTAGTCTCTAGAATTATGAAATCAGTAGGGATGTAATGGTCTTCAACCTTTACCAAGACATCCTCTACAAGTCCATAAGCCTGTTTCTTTGAATTGTCTGCCATCTCCAGTGAGATTCTTGCAGCTTGTACCTCAATGATCCCTAGCTTCTCCATTACAGAGAGATGCATGAGGTTTATGCTTGACCCTAGGTCGCACAGAGCCTTCTCAAAGGTCATGGTGCCTATGGTACAAGGTATTGAGAATTTTCCAGGGTCTTATCTCTTCAGAGGTAATTTCTGCCTAGTCAAGTCATCCAGTTCTTTGATGAGCAATGGAGGTTCATCCTCCCAAGTCTCATTACCAAACAAGTTGGCATTTAGCTTCATGATTGCTCCAAGGTACTTAGAAACTTGCTCTTCAGTAACATCTTCATCCTCTTCAGAGGAAGAATACTCATCAGAGCTCATGAATGGCAGAAGTAGATTCAATGGAATCTCTATGGTCTCAGTCTGAGCCTCAGATTCCCATGGTTCCTTATTAGGGAACTCCTTGGAGGTCAGTGGACGTCCATTGAGGTCTTCCTCAGTGGAGATTACTGCCTCTTCCTCCTCTCTAGGTTTGGCCATGTGAGACGTGTTTATGGCCTTGCACTCTCTCTTTGGATTCTCTTCTGTATTGCTTGGGAGAGTACTAGGAGGGAGTTTAGTAATTTTCTTACTCAGCTGACCCACTTGTGCCTCCAAATTTCTAATGGAGGACCTTGTTTCAGTCATGAAACTTTGAGTGGTTTTAATTAGATCAGAAACAATGGTTGCTAAGTCAGAGTGGCTTTGCTTAGAGTTCTCTGTCTGTTCCTGAGAAGATGATGGAAAAGGCTTGCTATTGCTAAACCTGTTTCTTCCACCATTATTGTTGTTGAAACCTTGTTGAGGTCTATGTTGATCCTTCCATGAGAAATTTGGATGATTTCTCCATGAAGGATCATAGGTGCTTCCATAGGGTTCTCCCATGTAATTCACCTCTTCCATTGCTGGGTTCTCAGGATCATAAGCTTCTTCTTCAGAGGAAGCTTCCTTAGTACTGCCTGTTGCTGCTTGCATTCCATACAGACTCTGAGAAATTATATTGACTTGTTGGGTCAATATTTTATTCTAAGCCAATATGGCATTCAGAGTATCAATCTCAAGAACTCCTTTCTTCTGATTTGTCCCATTATTTACAGGATTCCTTTCAGAAGTGTACATGAATTGGTTATTTGCAACCATTTCAATGAGTTCCTGAGCTTCTGCAGGCGTCTTCTTCAGATGAAGAGATCCTCCAGCAGAGCTATCCAATGACATCTTGGATAGTTTAGATAGACCATCATAGAAAATACCTATGATGCTCCATCAGAAAGCATGTCAGAAGGACATCTTCTGATCAATTGCTTGTATCTTTCCCAAGCTTCATAGAGGGATTCACCTTCCTTCTGTCTGAAGGTTTGGACTTCCACTCTAAGCTTGCTCAATTTTTGAGGTGGAAAAAACTTTGCCAAGAAGGCATTGACTAGCTTTTCCAAAGAGTTCAGGCTTTCTTTAGGTTGTGAGTCATATCATGTCCTAGCTCTGTCTCTTACAGCAAAAGGAAAAAGCATAAGTCTGTAGACTTTAGGGTCAACTCCATTGGTCTTGATAGTATCACAGATTTGCGAGAATTCAGCTAAGAACTGATGAGGATCTTCCAATGGAAGTCCATGAAACTTGTAATTCTGTTGCATTAGAGAAACTAATTGAGGCTTAAGCTCAAAGTTGTTTGCTCCAATGGTAGGGATTGAGATGCTTCTCCCATAGAAGTCGGGAGTAGGTGCAGTAAAGTCACCAAGCACCTTCCTTGCATTGTTGGCATTGTTGTTTTCGGCTGCCATGGTTTCTTCTTCCTTGAAAAGCTCTGTTAGGCCCTCTAAAGAGAGATGTTCTTTAGCTTCTCTTAGCTTTCTCTTCAAGGTCCTTTCAGGTTCAGGATCAGCTTGAACAATTATGCCTTTATCTTTGTTCCTGCTCATATGAAAGAGAAGAGAACAAGAAAGTAGGGAATCCTCTATGTCATAGTATAGAGATTCCTTGAGGTTTCAGAGGAAAAGAAGAATAGAAGGAGGAGGTAGATGGAAGAGAATTCGAACATATAAAGAAGGAGGGAGTTCGAATTGTACCTTGAGGAAGAGTGTTAGTCCTTTAAATAGAAGGATGTGAGAAGAGGGGAAGAATTTTCGAAATTAAAGTAAATAATTAAAAGAAATTTTGAAAATTTAATTGATGATTTTCGAAAATTAAGATTGGGAAAGAAATTAAGTGATTTTTGAAAAAAATTTTGAAATTAGAAATAAAAAAGATATGATTGAGAGTTAATTTTGAAAAAGATGTGATTGAGAAGATTTGATTGAGAAGATATGATTGAAAATCAATTTAAAAAAGAAAGTTTTTAAAATTAAAGTTGATTACTTGACTAACAAGAAATTAAAAGATATGATTCTAAAATTTAAAGTTTGATCCTTTCTTAATAGGCAAGTAACAACTTGAAAATTTTGAAGTAAATCATTAATTATAACAAGGATTTTTGAAAATTAAAAAAATGGAAAGAAATTGATTTTGAAGAGATATGATTGAAAAGATGTGATTTGAAAAAGATTTGATTATGAAAAATTATGAAGATTTTAAAAAAATTTGAATTAAAAACAAAAACTTCCCTCTTGTGTCCTTCTGGCGTTAAACGCCCAGAATGGCATCCATTCTGGCGTTTAACGCCCAAAATGCTACCTTTTTGGGTGTTAAACGCCCAGCCAGGTACCCTGGCTGGAGTTTAAACGCCAGTTTTCCTTCTTCACTGGGAGTTTTGAACGCCCAGCTTTTTCTGTTTGATTCCTCTATTGAATGTTCTGATTCTTCAATTCTTTGTATTATTGACTTGAAAAGACACAATTTTGAAAATATTTTTGAATTTTTAATGATGAGAAACAATAAAAATTGCAACTAAGATCAAATAAACAATGCATGCAGGACACCAAACTTAAAAAATTGATACTAGACTCAAACAAGAAACATAAAATATTTTTTAATTTTTATAATTTTATAAATTTTTTTGTGATTTTCGAAACTTATATGGAGAAGAAAATAAAGGGATTCAAAACTTTTAATGAGAATTTCAGGAATCATGCAATGTTAGTCTAAAGCTTCAGTCTAAAAAGATTAGACATGTTTGGCCAAGCTTCAGCAGGACATTACATTCAGCAGCTAAATTGATGAGAATCAATCAGCTTTTGTGATGCTAAGAACATCACCTTGAAACTCTAGAATTCATTCTTAAAAATTCTGAAAAGTACCTAATCTAAGCAACAAGATGAACCGTCAGTTGTCCAAACTCGAACAATCCCCGGCAACGGCCCCAAAAACTTGGTGCACGAAATTGTGATCATCAACAATGGCGCCAAAGGACTTGGAGCTCTTAAACGTGAATCACACTTTGTCACAATTCCGCACAACTAACCAGCAAGTGCACTGGGTCGTCCAAGTAATAAACCTTACGTGAGTAAGGGTCGATCCCACAGAGACTGTCGGCTTGAAGCAAGCTATGGTCACCTTGTAAATCTCAGTCAGGAGGATTCAAATGGTTATGGAGAATTGATAATTAAAAGATAAATAAAATATAAAATAAAGATAGAGATACTTATGTAATTCTGTGGTTGGAATTTCAGATAAGCGTATGAAGATGCTTTGTTCCTCCTGAACCTCTGCTTTCCTATTGCCTTCTTCCAATCATTCATACTCCTTTCCATGGCAAGCTTTATGTTGGGCATCATTGTTGTCAATGGCTACTTCCCGTCCTCTCAGTGAAAACGTTCCAAATGCGCTGTCACCGCACGGCTAATCATCTGTCGGTTCTCGATCATGTCGGAATAGGATCCATTGATCCTTTTGCGTCTGTCACATTCCCCATAATCACGAGTTTGAAGCTCGTCACAGTCATCCCTTCCCAGATCCTACTCGGAATACCACTGACAAGGTTTAGACTTTCTGGATCTCAAGAATGACCGCCAATAATTCTAGCCTATACCACGAAGGTCCAATCTTAGATTAGAAACCCAAGAGATACGCATTCAAGCCATTGCTAGTAGAACAGAGGTGGTTGTCAGGCACATGTTCATAGGTGAGAATGATGATGAGTGTCACGGATCATCACATCCATCAAGTTGAAGAACGAATGAATATCTTGGAGAAGAAATAGACTTGAGTTGAATAGAAAAACAATAGTACTTTGTATTAATTCTTGAAGAATTGCAGAGCTCCACACCTTAATCTATGGTGTGTACAAACTCCACTGTTGAAAATACATAACAACAAGGTCTAGGCATGGCTGTGAGGCCAGCCCCCAAACGTGAAAAGGTCTATCCAAGTATGAGTAAAAGATGAAAATACAATAGCAAAAGGTCCTATTTATAGAAAACTAGTAGCCTAGGGTTACAGAAATAAGTAATTAATGCAGAAATCTTCTTCCGGGCCCACTTGGTGTGTGCTTGGGCTGAGCATTGAAGCTTTCATGTGTAGAGACTTTTCTTGGAGTTAAATGCCAGGTTTTGTGCCAGTTTGGGCGTTTAACTCCAGCTTTTGTGCCAGTTTTGGAGTTAAACGCCAGAATTCTTGAGCTGACTTGGAACGCCTGTTTGGGCCATCAAATCTCGGGCAAAGTATGAACTATTATATATTTCTGGAAATCCTAGGATGTCTACTTTCCAACGCAATTGAGAGCGCTCCAATTGGGCCTCTGTAGCTCCAGAAAATCCACTTTGAGTGCAGCGAGGTCAGAATCCAACAGCATCTGCAGTTCTTTTTCAGCCTCTGAATCAGATTTTTGCTCAGGTCCCTCAATTTCAGTCAGAAAATACCTGAAATCACAGGAAAACACACAAACTCATAGTAAAGTCTAGAATTGTGATTTTTATTTAAAAACTAATAAAAACATAATAAAAACTAACTAAATATATTAAAAATATACTAAAAAAAATGCCAAAAAGCGTATAAATTATCCGCTCATCAAAGATCCCAACAGAAGGATTCTCTCCGGGGGACAAGCTGAAGCTGATATATCATCAGTTGGAAACACCTCCACATCCTTCTGAATTCTATACTGTCAGCAAGATCCTCTCATTGGAGCATATAGAGATTATCAAATAGGAAACTGGAAGAAAGCTCACAATGAGAGGAGACAAGCTGAGACACTATGATCATCAGCCGCTCTAACATAGAACAAATGCCAAGCTAGTGACAATAAAAGAGCGCTCCATGGGAGGTAGCCCATGTTTAGCATTTTCATTTACTGCTTTAGTGTTAATAATCAATTATTTTCTAGCATGAATTCAAGCTTTCATAAACAAATTTGATAGCTGTATTTAGTATTTTAAAGCATATGATTAATTTCTAGGTTTGGTGTGCCTAAAGGCACCTTAAGAAGGTTTTCAAGCATGATGAACATATAGACATCTTAGGATATGTACTCAAGAATTTTCTTGAAGTACATAGCCAAATATTAAGTTTGGTGTCCTACAGGTGCTATGAGTATAAATGATGAGAGCCAAATTTGTTTTAAGCCTTGAATTTCATGAAAGTTAAACCATGCTCTCCATCCTTTTTGAGTTCATGTTTGAAAATAAAGTAGTCTTCATGATGATTGAATCAAAGGTGATACGAATTTCATTTAACTTTTGCATGAATCATATGGTAGATAACAAGTTTGGTGTGCAAGGCACCTAGGATGATGCATACGCATAATATGTGCATCATAGGAATTGAATTTAATTCTTTGAACCACATGACCAAACACTAAGTACCAATGTCACATATATGCTTATAAGAAGTCACGTTTTGATTGTTGATTCATGAGGAACACTTAGCCAAATTTTCAAAAATTCAAAAGTTAGTTAATTCTTTTCATTTTGCCGCCATTTAAGTTGATTCAATTTTGTTTTGTTGTGGTGAATAGGCATATGGAGGAGGAGATTGATGGAGAGGACAAGCCAAGGAGAGGCTCGGCTATTTTAGAGGAAATGCAAGTCACATGTTCTTGGAAGTTGCTCCTTGGAAGGCACAACCTTCCACACATTGGGTAGCTAGGTGTGTTATAAGAACACCTTGAAGACCGAACTTACCTACCTAATAAAGAAGCAATCCTTGTCTTCATTCAATCTTACATGCACACCCTCCATTTCCACCATGCCTAGTTGAATCCCCATCATCCATTTCTCCACAACCTTCACTATAAATAGCCTTAAGTTGGTTCAGACCTCATGCTTAAATCTACATCCTCTTGCATTCACATTTCACTTCTTGTATTCCTTCAATTCTAAGCTACACCCGTATGCTCTTCTTTGTTCAACTTACTCTTTTTTTCACTTGATTGATCACTTGACTTCACCATCAAGCCATACTCTCACTCTACCTTACATAAGCCATACTAGCCACTCTTCACCACTCCTTCTTTCTCAACTATTCGGATTTATTCAAAGCAACCAATGGTGGCCTCATTAAGTTCTAAAAGGAGAAAGGGAAAGGAGCCCATTGAAGAAATTTCCTTTGATAACTGGAGGTTAAGTCTGTATTTCATGAAATACAACTTGAATGGATGAGGCCTAAAGGTATATTGCCTGAGATACCATTCTAACTTCCAGGGGATGAGTGCCAAGAAATCAAGGATAAAATTGAAAGAAGAAGATGGGAGCTCCTCACTAGTCCATTTACAAGGATAAATGCAAACCTTGTATGACAATTCTATGCCAACATGATGAGGGATGATACAAGCAAGGACACTGATGAGCGGATAATTTATACGCTTTTTGGTATTATTTTTACATAGTTTTTAGTATGATTTGATTAGTTTTTAATATATTTTTATTAGTTTTTAAATAAAAATCACATTTCTGGACTTTACTATGAGTTTGTGTGTTTTTCTATGATTTCAGATAATTTCTGGCTGAAATTGAGGGACTTGAGCAAAAATCAGATTCAGAGGTTGAAGAAGGACTGCAGATGCTGTTGGATTCTGACCTCTCTGCACTCAAAGTGGATTTTCTGGAGCTACAGGTGTCCAAATGGCATGCTCTCAATTGCGTTGGAAAGTAGACATCCAGGGCTTTCCAGCAATATATAATAGTCCGTACTTTTCCCGAGCTTAGATGACGCAAACTGGTGTTCAACGCCAGCTCTCTGCCCTATTCTGGAGTTAAACACCAGAAACAGGTTGCAAAGCAGAGTTAAACGCCAGAAACAGGTTACAAACTTGCGTTTAACTCCAAGGAAGACCTCTACACATGAAAGCTTCAATGCTCAGCCCAAGCACACACCAAGTGGGCCCAAAAGTGAATTTCTGCATCATTTACTTATCTCTGTAAATCCTAGTAACTAGTTTAGTATAAATAGAACTTTTTACTATTGTTTTTACATCTTTTGATTATCTTTTGATCCTTGGATCACGTTTTGGAGGCTGGCCATTCGGCCATGCCTGGACCTTCACCACTTATGTATTTTCAATGGTAGAGTTTCTACACACCATAGATTAAGGTGTGGAGCTCTGCTGTTCCTCATGAATTAATGCAAAGTACTATTGTTTTTCTATTCAATTCAAGCCTATTTCTTCTCTAAGATATTCATTCGCACACAAGAACATGATAAATGTGATGATTATGTGACGCTCATCACCATTCTCACTTATGAACGCGTGCCTGACAAACACTTCCGTTCTACATAAACGCAAGCTTGAATGCATATCTCTTAGCCTCCTGATCGTAAGATCAGAGTCTTCGTGGTATAGGCTAGAATTATTGGCGGCCATTCTTGAGATCCGAAAAGTCTAAAACTTGTCTGTGGTATTCCGAGTAGGATCTGGGAAGGGATGGCTGTGACGAGCTTCACACTCGCGAGTGCTGGGCATAGTGACAGACGCAAAAGAATTACTGAATCCTATTCCAGCAGGATCGAGAACCGACAAATGATTAGCCGTGCGGTGACAGCGCATCTTGGACCATTTTCACTGAGAGGACGGGAAGTAGCCATTGACAACGGTGATGCCTTACATAAAGCTTGCCATGGAAAGGAGTAGGAATGATTGGATGAAGATAGTAGGAAAGCAGAGGTTTAGGAGGAACAAAAGCATCTCTATACGCTTATCTGAAATTCTCACCAATGAACTACATAAGTATTTCTATCCTATTTTATATTTTAATTATATTTTAATTATCAATTCACCATAACCATTTGAATCCGCCTGACTGAGATTTACAAGGTGACTATAGCTTGCTTCAAGCCGACAATCTCCGTGGGATCGACCTTTACTCACGTAAGGTTTATTACTTGGACGACCCAGTGCACTTGCTGGTTAGTTGTGCAAAGTTGTGACAAAGAACTAAGATTATGAACGTGCGTGCCAAGTTTTCAGCGCCGTTACCAAGGAATGAATGATCACGATTTTCCCACACCAAGTTTTTGGCGCTGTTGCCGGGGATTGTTCGAGTTTGGACAACTGACGGTTCATCTTGTTGCTCAGATTAGGTAATTTTATTTTAATTTCAAGGTTTTTGTTTTTATTCTTTTATTTTTGAAAAATTTTCAAAAAAAAAAAATAAATTATCCTATGGCTTCAGAATTTTTAAGAATGAATTCTAGAGTTTCATGATGATCTGTTGAATTCTAGCTGGCTGTGAAGCGATGTCTAATCCTTTGGACCGAGATTTCAACTTATCATCACAAGAGTCCGTGGATTCTCATCTAATCAGCTGTTGTATGCCTGATTTGTATCTGCTGAAGCTTGGCTGCCCATTGGCCATGTCTAGTATTTTGGACTGGAGCTTTCACTGAAAGCTTGGCTGGCTAGTAAGCCATGTCTAATTCCTGGACCGGAGCTTTAGACTAATATTGCATGATTCCTGGAATTCTCATTAGAAATTTTGAAGTTCTTATTTTTCTTTTTTCAATTAATTTTCTAAAAATCCAAAAAAAAAAAATTTACAAAATCATAAAACCAAAAATAATTTGATGTTTCTTGCTTGAATCTAGTGTCAAGTCATAAGTTTGGTGTCAATTGCATGTTTATCTCTTTCTTGCATTTTTCGAAAATTCATGCATTTAATTCTTCATGATCTTCAAGTTGTTCTTGATGAATCCTCTTGTTTGATCTTCATATTTTCTTGTTGTGTGTTGCATCTTGTTTTTCAAATGCATTCTTGCATTCATTGTGTCTAAAAATTAAAAATTTCTAAGTTTGGTGTCTTGCATGTTTTCTTTTCTTGAAAATTTTTCAAAAATAAGTTCTTGATGTTCATCATGATCTTCAAAGTGTTCTTGGTGTTCATCTTAACATTCATAGTATTCTTGCATGCATCATTTGTTTTGATCCAAAATTTTCATGCATTGAGTCTTCTTATTGTTTTTCTCTTTCTTCATTAAAAATTCAAAAATAAAAAAATATCTTTCCCTCATTCTCTCATAAATTTTCAAAAAATTTGGTTTGATTTAGTCAAAAAGTTTTTAAATTTAATTGTTTCTTATGAGTCAAATCAAATTTTCATTTTAAAAAATTATATCTTTTTCAAATATTTTTCAAAAAAATCAAATCTTTTTCATTTTTCTTTTATGATTTTCGAAAATTTCAAAATGATTTTCAAAAATCTTTTTCTTATTTTTATCTCATATTTTCGAAATTAATGCTAACAATTAATGTGATTGATTCAAAAATTTTAAGTTTGTTACTTGCCTAGTAAGAAAGGTTCAATCTTTAAATTTTAAAATCACATCTTTTTGTTTCTTGTTAGTCAAGTAACCAACTTTAATTTTCAAAATCAAATCTTTTTAAATTTCTTTTCCAAATCTTTTTCAAAATAAATGTCAATCACATCTTTTTCAAAATCAATTTTAAAATCTTTTCTAGCTTCTTATCTTTTCGAAATTGATTTTCAAATCTTTTTCAATTAATCTTATCTTTTTGTTTGATTCTTAATTTTTTTCAAAACCACCAAACTAATTATCTCTCTCTAGTTTTCGAAAATCACCTTCCTCTTTTTCAAAATTCCTTTTTAATTAACTAATTTTTTTAAATTTTAATTTAATTTAATTTCATTTTTCTTTTTAAAATTTTCGAATTCTAACTAATTTTAAATTGAAAAAACAAAAATATTTTTATTTTATTTTATTTAATTTTCGAATTCTTCTCTCTCTCATCTCCTTCTAATTATTTATTTATCTACTAACACTTCTCTTCATCTCAAAATTCGAACCCTCTCTTCCTCTTGGTGTTCGAATTTTGCTTCTTCTATTCTTTTCTTCTTCTACTCACATAAAGGAATCTCTATACTGTGACATAGAGGATTCCTCTTCTTTTCTATTTTCTTCTTTTTTTCATATGAGCAGGAACAAGGATAAGAATATTCTTGTTGAAGCTGATCCTGAACCTGAAAAGGACTCTGAAGAGGAAGCTAAGGGAAGCTAAAGCACAACTCTCTGGAGAAAATCTGACAGAAATTTTCGAAAAAGAAGGAGACATGGCCGAAAATAATAACAATGCAAGGAAGATGCTTGGTGACTTTACTGCACCAAATTCCAATTTACATGGAAGAAGCATCTCAATCCCTGCCATTGGAGCAAACAATTTTGAGCTAAAGCCTCAATTAGTTTCTCTGATGCAACAGAACTGCAAGTTTCATGGACTTCCATCCGAAGATCCTTTTCAGTTCTTAACTGAATTCTTGCAGATCTGTGATACTGTTAAGACCAATGGGGTTGACTCTGAGGTCTACAGGCTTATGCTTTTCCCGTTTGCTGTAAGAGACAGAGCTAGAATATGGTTGGACTCTCAACCTAAAGATAGCCTGAACTCTTGGGATAAGCTGGTCACGGCTTTCTTAGCCAAGTTCTTTCCTCCTCAAAAGCTTAGGAAGCTTAGAGTGGATGTTCAAACCTTCAAACAAAAAGAAGGTGAATCCCTCTATGAAGCTTGGGAGAGATATAAGCCACTGACCAAAAAGTGCCCTTCTGACATGCTTTCAGAATGGACCATCCTGGATATATTCTATGATGGTCTGTCTGAGTTATCAAAGATGTCATTGGACCATTTTGTAGGTGGATCCATTCACCTAAAGAAAACGCCTGAAGAAGCTCAAGAACTTATTGACATGGTTGCAAATAACCAGTTCATGTACACTTCTGAAAGGAATCCTGTGAGTAATGGGACACCTCAGAGGAAGGGAGTTCTTGAAATTGATACTCTGAATACCATATTGGCTCAGAATAAAATATTGACTCAGTAAGTCAATATTATTTCTCAGAGTCTGAATGGATTGCAAGCTGCATCCAACAGTACTCAAGAGGCATCTTCTGAAGAAGAAGCTTATGATCCTGAGAACCCTGCAATAGCAGAGGTGAATTACATGGGGGAACCCTATGGGAATACCTATAATCCCTCATGGAGAAATCATCCAAATTTCTCATGGAAGGATCAACAAAAGCCTCAACAAGGCTTTAGTAATGGTGGAAGAAACAGGTTTAGCAATAGCAAGCCTTTTCCATCATCCACTCAGCAACAGACAGAGAATTCTGAGCAGAATCCATCTAGCTTAGCAAATATAGTCTCTGATCTATCTAAGGCCACTTTAAGTTTCATGAATGAAACAAGGTCCTCCATTAGAAATTTGGAGGCACAAGTGGGCCAGCTGAGTAAAAGAGTCACTGAAACCCCTCCTAGTACTCCCCTAAGCAATACAAAAGAGAATCCAAAAAGAGAGTGCAAGGCCATTACCTTACTTGGTGTGGCCGAACCCAAAGAGGAGGAGGAGGACGTGAATCCTAGTGAGGAAGACCTCCTGGGACGTTCAGCGCCGTTACCAAAGAATGAATGATCACGATTTTCCCACACCAGACACCTCTTATAGGAGCTATGTAAGAGGTGTAGAAGTTGATTTCAGTCCAAAGGCCATCATGAAGGTTCTTGGCCTCAGAACAACACCTTTTGAAGAGGCTAGTTATCATGAAAGAGTAAGTGGCGACCCTGATTGTGAGCAGATTGTCAATGATATTTGCGTAATTGGGGATGACTGGGTGAGGGATTCCAATAGAATGCCAAGGTTTCTTAGAAGAGGAGACCTCATCCCGGAAGCCAAGGGATGGTATGAGATTATAAGGAGATCCATCCTACCTAGTGTAAACACTGTAGAGGTCAATATCAAGAGAGCCACCATGGTATACTGCATTATGATAGGAGGAGAGATTAGAGTCCATGAACTCATAGCCAAGAACATTCAAGAGATATCCGAGAAGAGTGATCCTGACTTTTGTCTCCACTATTCAAGCACCATCCTTCGCCTATGCAAGAAAGCTAAGGTGGTGTTTGAGGATGTAGACCCTGATTGGTTAAACCTAGACAAGCCAATCACCCCCCAAAGAATGTCATATGTCATGGCTGCCCAAAGCCAAAGGAGACCACAAAGGAGGAGAAGAAGGGAGGAACAACAAGAAGAGGAACACCAAGAAAGGTAGCAGCAAGAAGAGCAACGAGCCCCAACACCAGCCACTGTGGAGATGAGTCAAATACAAGAGGCTATTGATGGCCTATCTAGACAATACTTGGAGAATCAAGAGAAATAGATAAATTTTCAACTCTAACTCATGGACCAACAAAGGAGATTCCAATCCCAAATCTTGGATCAACAAAGGGAGCTACATATGTAGCTCATGGAACAGCAAAAATATTACTCCCAACTGTGTGAATCCATCCACCAAGTGTCTGAGAAACAAGCCCATCAAGAAAAGTAAATCTACGAGCTCAATCAACACCAAAATGTCCACATGAACACGTTTCATGAGTATAGGGTTCTCAATGAAGGGAGGCATCTAGACAAGGTTGAGTACGACATGAGTACTGGTGGACGAAATTGTGATCCTCAAAGTTAGTCTCTTTGTATTTGTATGAAATCAAAAATACCCCAAAGAGATCATGGTGTAATGAATTGGGATCTTAATAATCCCTGGTAATGGCACGTGTGATCACAACTCCATTCAACTAACCAGCAAGTGCACTGGGTCGTCCAAGTAATACCTTACGTGAGTAAGGGTCGAATCCCACGGAGATTGTTGGTATGAAGCAAGCTATGGTCACCTTGCAAATCTCAGTCAGGCGGATTTAAACATGATATTTTATTAGATTAAAATAAACAATAAAAGGGATAGAGATACTTATGTAGATTCATTGGCAGGGATTTCAGATAAGCGAATGGAGATGCTTTTCGTTCCTCTGAACCTCTGCTTTCCTGCTATCTTCATCCAATCAGTCTTACTCCTTTCCATGGCTGGCTGTATGCAAGGGCATCACCGTTGTCAGTGGCTACATCCCCTCCTCTCAGTGAATCATATGCTCACGCACCCTGTCACGGCACGGCTATTCATCTGTCGGTTCTCGATCATGCTGGAATAGGATTCACCCTCCTTTTGCGTCTGTCACTAACGCCCAACAATCGCGAGTTTGAAGCTCGTCACAGTCATTCAATCATTGAATCCTACTCAGAATACCACAGACAAGGTTTAGACCTTCCGGATTCTCTTGAATGCCGCCATCATTCTAGCTTACGCCACGAAGATTCTGGTTAGGAGATCTAAGAGATACTCATTCTAGCTTAATTCATGTAGAACGGAAGTGTTTGTCAGGCACGCGTTCATAAGGGAGAAGGATGATGAGCGTCACACATAATCATCACCTTCATCACGTTCTTGGGTGCGAATGGATATCTTAGAAGCGAAATAAGAAAAATTGAATAGAAAACAGTGGTACTTTGCATTAATCTTTGAGGAACAGCAGAGCTCCACACCTTAATCTATGGAGTGTAGAAACTCTACCGTTGAAAATACATAAGTGAAGGTCCAGGCATGGCCGAGATGGCCAGCCCCCTAAAACGTGATCAAAGGATCATAAGGTAATCCAAAGATGCCAAATACAGTAGTAAAAGGTCCTATTTATAATAAACTAGCTACTAGGGTTTACATGAGTAAGTAATTGATGTACAAATCCACTTTCGGGGCCCACTTGGTGTGTGCTTGGGCTTGGGCTTGAGTGTTACACGTGCAGAGGCCATTTGTGGAGTTGAACGCCAGTTCCTGTGCCAGTTTGGGCGTTCAACTCTGGTTTTGGATCCTTTTCTGGCACTGGACGCCAGATTTGGGCAGAAGGCTGGCGTTGAACGCCAGTTTACGTCGTCAATTCTTGGCCAAAGTATGGACTATTATATATTGTTGGAAAGCCTTGGATGTCTACTTTTCAACGCAATTGGAAGTGCGCCATTTCGAGTTCTGTAGCTCCAGAAAATCCACTTTGAGTGCAGGGAGGTCAGAATCCAACAGCATCAGCAGTCCTTTTTCAACCTCTGAATCTGATTTCTGCTCAACTCCCTCAATTTCAGCCAAAAAATACCTGAAATCACAGAAAAACACACAAACTCATAGTAAAGTCCAGAAATGTGAATTTAACACAAAATCTATTAAAAACATCCCTAAAAGTAACTAGATCCTACTAAAAACATACTAAAAATAATGTCAAAAAGCGTATAAATTATCCGCTCATCAAGTACTCAAGCCAGGCTTAATTATTTGGTTGGCTTTCTGCCTTAGTTGAACCCAGGAATACCAAAGTATGAGGACATTAGCGAGGAGATAGAGTCAAGAGAAGTAGAGAGAGCTCGACGCAATGAAGCCAAGCTAAGGAAAAAGATGGAGGATGCTGGCTTTTGGAAGAGGCTAAAAGAAAAAGGAAGTGCAAGTGGTAAACAAGAAGGAGACCAAGAAGGAGAGAAGAAGAAGAAGGGAAAGCAAGCTAAAGAATAAAAGGTGGTGCTGCTCCTTGTTCATCAACTTAAATAAGGAAGAACATGCTTTCATATTTACTTCATGAGTTTATCTTTGTTTTAGTCATTTACATTCTGTTTGCTTTCTTTTAATTGCCATTTTAGCTTGTTAGCTTAAGTGTCTACATCATGTCATCTTGCTTAAGTTGTATGTTTTGTTCCCTTTGCATGAATAAAAGAAAATGATGTGCAACAAAGAAAGCGTAAAGGTCCACCTTGGTTAGAAGATAAAATCAGGTTAAGTGGTGGTGCATACTTGAATAGTTAGCAAGTTTACTCATAAAGTGGAAAGGTAGATTGTCCTTTAAGCATGAACTTAGTTGCTTCGTATGAAACCTTAGTGAATAAAGATCCCTGAAATAAAGAAAGAAAAAGAAAGAGCCAAAGAAAAGCCAATGTTGGTAACATAGAAAGAAAGAAACAAGGAATAAGCTAGGCACCAATAGCTTGAACCCTAAGATAAATGCCTGTGGTGCTTTTGTATTAGGATCTGCTTGGATGATTAGGTTCTAAAGAGTGTTTTAACACTTGGTAACTTGGGTTAACTAACCTGGGATTATCAACCAAAAGTTCATTATCAAGAGCAACCTAACTACAAAGCATTTAGTGACCTAAGGAGGTGATGGGCATCAATATCTTTAGGTTGAATTGGAAGCCAAGTGCCTGTGGTGCATATGTGTTGAGGAGAGGCTTGAGTTAGTAAGTCTGAGCGGTGCTTCATCACCCAACACCTTGAGCCAACTAGGTCGGGAGTGTTGACTGAAAGCTTACCATAAAGAGCTGCCTCAACATAGAACACTAAGCTTTAAATAAAGAATAAGTTTCTAGCAAGAAAAAGCAAAAAAGTAAGCAATAAGGACCAAAGAATAAAAAAGGTTCATAGAAGCAACAGAGTTAGTACTTAAGGGGATGTTGTAACCTGGAAATAAATAAGTGTTGAGCTTCAAAGATATCATGCATGAAACCCCATGAACTAGGATCAACTATCTTCCAATAAGGACCTAAACCCCTCTTTGGTTTCATTCATTCTTTCTTATGTTTTACTGCTTGCTTGGGGACAAGCAAGATTTAAGTTTGGTGTTGTGATGCCTATGCATCTTAGGCTAGTTTCACAAGCCTTTTTCATTAGTTTTCATTTGGTTTCATGCACTTTCTTAGGCAATAAGTAACCATTTGGATGAGAAATGTATGCATGTCTTGATACAATCAAACATTGTTAATTATGTGCATTTTTCATGAGATTTATGCAAGATTTACTTGATGCAATGAATGATGTATTATCTTATGATTATGGCAATACTTTGATGCATTTTGTTTGGTTGATGATAGGTAAGAAGAAGCGAGAGAAGAGCAAAGAAGAAGCAGAGGAGGCAACATTAGTGGCCAAAGTTGGCTCACCAACGTTTCCATAAACGTTGCCTATGGAGGAGGAAGCAAGGTTGGTGGCCAAAGTTGGCTCACCAACATTGCCATAAACATTGACAAGGAAGATGGGAGCAATGTTGGTGGCTAAAGTTGGCTCACCAACATTGCTCACCAACGTTCCAAGCATGAAAAGCAACGTTGGTGGCCCAAAGTTGGCTTACCAATGTTGCTAACAACATTGCTACAAGGGAGGTCCAACGTTGCACACCAATGTCTTCGATAAAAACTTAGAAAAATTTGATGTGACGCGTATGCGTGGATGACGCGTACGCGTGAAAGTGGGAAATTAGCCAGTCTCACGCACGCATGGGCTACGCACATGCGTGATATGACAAAAAACAGCTTTGACGCGTACACGTGGGTGACGCGCACGCGTGACCAGATGAACGTTGGTGCACCAACGTTGGGAACCAACGTCAGTGGCAACGGCCAAAGTGGTTTACGCACCCAACGTTTGTGCCACCATTAGTGCACAAACGTTGGTCACCAATGCCAGCACCAACTTTCATTCCAAATGGCACCCATGAAAGCTTGTGAACGTTAGTGAACTAACGCCAATGTCAACGTCACAAAGAGCCACTCCTGAACTTGGTTCAACTAAGGCCAAAAGCCCACATCTAAAGACTTGAAGATTGATTTGGAAAGTGTATAACTAGGATGGATTTTGTAGTAAGAAAAAAGGCTGGGAAGCAGGGACCCTAATTGGGAAACCCTGAAATCATTTTCTTTGTACTTTCTTTAGTTTCATGTAATTTTCTTTCCTTTTTGTTTAGCTGAGCAATGATGAACTAAACCCCCACATCATTAGGGGGAGGATCTCTATTGTAATTCACATGATTGAATCAAATTCTTCTTCTTCTCAATCTGCTTGTTGTAGCTAAAGGATATCTTCTATGTTGATTGTTATTCACTCACTCCGGAAGGGGGTTTGAATCTATTGAATGCTTATGTGAGCCTCGGAAGGGGAATCATAGGTATTAGAATTGAAGCTCTATCCTTCACAAATCTCTTGACCAACACCATTCGGGAGGAATTGAGGTCTTGAGAATTTGTATGGCTTATGGATAAGAGAATGTGCTTAACCTCTTTTCATGACAATTAGATCAAGGAATTGGCAAGATTGATTGTGTTTAGAGAGATTCGGTTGCCAAGGAATTGGGACTCAATCAATTACAATCTGCCATAGATCTACTTCATATGATTGAGAATGAAGTTGAGACCCATTTGATTCATGATGGATTATGATATCTCCAATCCCTAATGAATCTTTCTCTTTGATATTCTTCATTTTGATTACCTTGAATTCACTTTAATTGCTTTGATTTACTGCTTCCTTGATTCCTAGCACCCAAGACCCTTTTACTTTTCATGCAATTTACTTTCTAGTGCTATTTACATTTATGCCTTTACTTTCTTGCAATTTAAGATTCAGCCCATTTACATTTCTTGTCATTTAAATTTCCGTCATTTACTTTTCAACATTTAATTCTCTAGTCCTTTACTTTCCAGCATTTAAATTTCTAGTACTTTACATTTTGTTGTCTTACTTTCTTGCAATTTATATTCCGTCCATTAAATTTCACCAAACTCTTTCAAATATTAGCTTGACTAGACTCATCACCAAACTAAAGTTGCTTGATCCATCAATCCCTGTGGGATCGACCTCACTTTTGTGATTTTTACTACTTGATGCGACTCAGTATACTTGCTGGTAGTTGTACGGATGTGATTTCCGTGTCATCAATGCTTAGTCCTTAATAGGACTTTAATGAAGTAACCGTTTTTGTGAAAAAGGATTTTTTCCTTTATGATTGTTGATTCTATGCTTTGTTTGCATTAATGTTTTTGGATAGCCTTTGTAAAAACTTTTGTGAAAGCTTTTACTGGATAGCCTTTTGTTTTCCATTACTTAGTGTAAACGTTCAACTTATTTTCCTATTGAATCATTTTTATAACTTAGGTTATTTTTGCGATGCATTTTGTTATGCCCAGGGGCTTTCCGACTTATAAGTCGTTTGGCCATATCATCCCTGAGTTCTTATGATCGTCATTTATAACCTCTTTACACCGGCTTGTACCTCGTCGGGCAATGGATTTTCGCTTTTTTTTTTTTAACTTAAGTCGGTGCGTATTGTGGGAATGATAATGAAATTTTCTTAAAAGAGGAAGTACTATTATTAATGAAATGTAACTTTACAAAGATACTTTGGCTACTAAGAGAATAAGATTCTTCACCCCTAGCCTCCATTTTGATGCCTCGTTAAAACCCCCTTCAGGAAAACCCTTCTTGGAAAAAAAACCATGAAGTCGGGAAAAAGAGTACATCAAGAAACGGAGTACACTTCTAGCTATAGTATCTCTTTAAATTACAAGCATGCCACGACCTATGGAACTCGGCTCCATTCAAGTTGGACACCGTGTAGTAACCTTTCCCCAAGACTTCAATTATCTTGGAAGGTCCTTTCCAGTTTGCAGCAAGCTTCACTTCGCCCGACTTGTTTGCTCCGATGTCATTTCGTATCAGGACTAAGTCATTTGTGGCAAAGCTCCTTTGAATGACTTTTTTATTGTACCTTATCGCCATCCTTTGCTTTAACGCTGCTTGTCTTATTTGTGCTTGCTCTCGGTCCTCTGGAAGTAGTTCGAACTCTTCTTTTTGGGCTTGGATGTTGCCGACCTCATTATAAAATCTCACCCTTGGACTTTGCTTATTGGTCTCTATTGGGATCATGGCTTCTATTCCATATGCAAGTCAGAAGGGTGTTTCTCTAGTCGTAGAATGAGGTGTTGTTCTATATGTAACACCCTACCATACAAAGTCTTATGCTTAACTCATAAAAGAGAGGTGGCGAGGTATTACGACCTCTAAATATAAAATTTAGTATATAGAGTAGTGTGAATTTAACACAAAAACTTAATAAAAACACAAAAACTCATAGTAGAATAAAAAATGTGAATTTAATACTAAAACCTATAAAAACTTAATAAAAACTAAATAAAAACTACTAAAAACTCTATGAAAATGATGTCAAAAAGTGTATAAAATATCTGCTCATCAATACCAAGCTTCTGAATGTAGAGTCTATAATCTGAGTTTCATTGTCTGTAGTGATAGAGTGGGGGACTCCGAACTGAGTAATTATATTCTTGTAAAGGAATTTCCGTCTTCTTTGTGCCGTGATAGTGGCCAGTGGCTCTGCTTTGATCCACTTGGTGAAGTAATCCACTCCCACAGTCAGATATTTGACCTGTTCTGGAGCTTGGGAAAAGGGTCCAAGTAGGTCCAATCCCTATTTCGCAAAAGGCCAGAGAGAGGTCACGCTGATAAGCTCTTTGGGGGGAGCGACGTGGAATTTTGCATGCATCTGACAGGTGATGCGTGAGCATCTTTTCTATCTTTTCCTAGTGAATTTGCATTTGAATTATTAAGTTTAATCAAGATTTAAATATCTTTTAGCCACTATGAATGATACTTTGAGTTGCATGCAATTCTATTTATTTCAGCTAGCATTCGGATGGATTTGATGGAGTTTCTGTAGAAAAAGAGAAGAAAGTGAATGATGCTGTCAACTCTGACCTCCTTGCACTCTAACGGGAATAACTTGAGCTACAGAGATCCCATTGATGTGATTTTAGTAACATTGGAAAGCTAACTTTTAGAGCTTTCCAATAATGTAGAATAGTGTACACTTTTTCTCCAGCACACTCGGCCTTGGTGGCGCCTAACTTGGGATTCTCCAAGTTAGGTGCCAAAGGAGGACTTACACGCCAATTGCTTGCTGTATAGGTGGTGCCAAACTTGGCTTTTCCCAAGATAGGTGCCAAGACAGAGGAAGACGCGTCCAAGCTCACTGCCATAGCGGCGTCTAACTTGGAAAACTCCAAGTTAGGCGCCAACCTTGAATCAAGACATGGTGCCCACGCTTCACTTGAATTCTTCGAAGATTTATTTTGATTTTTGATTAAACTTTCTTTTATTTTAAAATAGGAAAAAATATTATTTAGTTTTAGAAAATATATTTTACATTAATTAGGATTAGATATAAAAGGGGAAAAGAATCAGCCCTTGATGAGTGATTTTATGCCGGTATAGAATTTATCAATAAATCCAATCGTAGTATTGTCTAAACCGACACATAATTCCACATCAAATAATCTAAAATCAATAACCGAGAGTATGAGTCCCGAGTCATTCTCCCTAGGAGTGCTCCAAGATGCACATTGTTGGTTAGAAAATGTATTGGTGTTTGGAGTTTCATATAAGAAAAGAACAAGCTAGTAGTGTGAATGAAAATCAATTGATATAAAAGCCTTGCCTAGAATTGAGAATTGGACTTCCTATCATCATTATTTCTATCAATTGTAATCACAATTAGTTATTGCTTCACTTAGTTAACCTATAGTGTAAAGGAAAGTCAAGTGAAAGTAATCAATTTGGATTCACAAGTCCTAGCCTAACCCTACGGAAGTCTAACTTTAGTGACATTGAAATCAATTAGCAATTCCTAATTGATAATCAACAAAGGACATTAGTAATACAAGTGTCTCTAATGTCTCAACTTCTAAGCCAAGTGAGAAAAGTTTTCTCCATAGTTAAGGTTGACATTTTCTCAAACACTTGGAGAGCAATGATGAGAGGCATTATAAAATTAAGAATAAAATTGAATTCAAAGATGTCCACTACAAGAGATTAACAACAATCAAATAATTGAAGGCTAAGAACTTGAATTACCTCAATTTATCAATAGAAATAGAAGTAACAACATCCAAAAGCTAAGATCCACAAGTAACTTGAACAACAAGAACTAATTTGAGAGTATGAGAATCTAGATCTACAATTGGAAGAAAAGTAGAAGAGAATTGACAATAGATCTCACCAAATTCAATAAGAGAATTCAAATTTGAGAAGCTAAACCCTAGAGAGAAGCTAGAGAGAAGTTGGAGTCTCTCTCTACAAAATGTAACTTCTAACTAAAAATATCTAAAAAATGAGTCAATAGATGTGGATCCCTTCAATCCTTGGTCTTCTTATGCCTTTTCCTGCAAGAATTCTGCTCCAAACAGTCTCTGTAACTGCCCTGAAATTGCTAGTCATGTTTTCTCTTTAAAAGTCACGTGCGTCATCGACGTGTACGCGCACAGCCCGCGTACGCGTCCCTGGAGCTTTTGCGATCCACGCACACGCATATATTGCGCTTGCGCATCCCTGGGGATCTGGCCTAGCCATGAAAATACGCCGGCTCTGGCTTTGGCTTCCTCGCGCCGATCTTGGTGGTGCGCATCCACGCGTATGCGCAAGGCACGCGTACGCGTCGCTGCTCAAAACTCCAAAGCTCCAATTTTGTTGTTCCTTCCATTTATGCATGCTCCTTTCTCTCTTCTAAGCCATGCTTGTCCTATAACTTCTGAAATCGCACAACAGACGGAACACGGCATCGAATGGTAATAGAGGGGGATTCACATATATCTAATTTAATGCAAAAGAGGCATGTTTTCATTCATGAAGCAAAGTTGGGAGAGGAACACAAAATCATGCATTTTTATATGAATAAGTGTGAAAGATCATTGATAAAGCCCTCAAAATCTATACAAGATAAACCCTAAAAATGGGGTTTAGCAACCTCCCCACACTTAGACCAAGCATGCCCTCATGCTTGAAGGAAAACCAAAGATCAAAGATTCACAAAATGGTGAGATTCATGAGATGCAATCTACCTATATGAATGCAAGTAAAATGAATGCTATTATCTACTTGGTCAAAGTAATTCAATCTTCCAAGAACATGCATGAGTACGTAGGGAAAAATGATAAGATGATACGTGAACTCTACCAATTCAATCATCAAAGTGAAGTGCCTAATCTTGCATGAAGAACGCTCGTGAGAGCCGGGAACAAGGAATGAGCTTCGAACCCTCACCGGAAATGTTTGCACTCTTTTCGCTCGGTGTATAGGGTTGATCACTCGATTCCCCTCTATTTCATGCTTTCCAAAATTTGTTCTTCCTCTAACAATCAACAATTATTCTATGCATGTATACACATATCATGAGGTCTTTTCTTATGTTGTAATGGGGCTAGGGTCAAGGTAGGGATATAGATAAGTGTACATACAGATAAGTGGGCTAGAATTTGAATATTTGATTAATCTAAGCATCCCACCTAACTTATATACAACCCATACATTCGAGTACTAACCTAAGTACCCATTCCTCACTTTTCCATATACTCACGTTTCGGTCACTACACATATGCATTGACGGTTATTGAATCTTGCTTTAGGGCATTTTGTCCCCTTTTTCTTTCTTTCTTTTTTTTTATTTTTCCTTCTATATATATTTATTTTTTTTCTTTTTTATTGTTCATTTTTATTTCCTTTTTGTTTTTTCTCTTTTTTTTCTCTTCTTTTGACGTATTTGTATATAAAAATACCAATGCACATGGCTTACACATTCAATAGACACATGAGTATATACCTGCTCCCCAATATTTTCCAAAACATGCTCATACCTCAACTAATGGCCCCCATTTCTCACCCCTGAATGACATACACACTCTAGCCTAAGCTAATCAAGGATTCAAATAAGGAAATTTACGGTTTTCTGCTTTTGGCTTGTAATGTGCTAAAAATTGAGAACAAGTGGGTTAAGCGTAGGCTCAATTTGGCTAACAAAGGTTGTTGTAGGGTAAGGCTATTTGGGTAAGTGGTTGAGTGAAATGATGGCCTCAATCACATACATGCATTCATACACACAATAATGGACATATAGAGTCAAGAAAATCAAGGATCACAATCATAGAAGGAGTTCAATGCACACAAGAAGGAAGATAAGTGGTTATAAAATGTAACCATGCAATTGGCTCAAGCCTAACTTACTTGTGTTCTCAACTCTAAAACCATGTTCCAAAATACATTCCCCGTGCAAGTTTAGCAACAAAAATCAGAAATATTTTTTCAAATTGGTAGGGTTGCCCAAAGATTACAGTTTCTTGGTAGGGTTGCCTAAATATAAGTAGACCTAACAAAAGATAATTAACATGAAAAAGGTGTTCAAAAAGCAAAATCTAACCATGAAATCTACCCTAATTACCTAAAGAAAATTCAAAGTTTATTGGGTGTTACCTCTGGAGACCGGTCGAACGACCTCTCCACACTTAAGAGTTTGCACCGTCCTCGGTGCTATTGGTGAGGCGCAAGGGGCGATCGGCCTTGTAGCTTCCATTGTCCACTCCATCCAAGCTATCTTCACTCACGTTCGAGGTGGAAGTGGAAATCCCCGGTTCCTCCATAGGTGGGGTCATACAACTCAAAAGTTTCTTTATGTAAGAAAACTGGTGTTGGTTCCGCCGTTCATATCAGTCCACCTTCTTATGGAGATCCTCAAGGCGTTGATGGGATGATTTAGGTGGTGCAGACGACGTGGTAGGAATGCCCATGGGAGTGGCTATGTCAGGGTTCCCGGTGTACGTTGGAGGTCTAAGGTATTTTCCAGATGGGACGATATCACCGTCCATCGGAATAAGTGCTTTCCGATCCTTTGTCAACCGAGGAACACCAGCCGCAGCAACTAACTCGGTTACCAAGGCGGGAAAGGGTAGGATTCCCCTAGCATGGACACGTCCCATGGCTTGTCGGATGAGAAGAGGGACATTGACTGGTTTCTCCGTAAGTATACACCAAACCAACAAGGCGAGCTCCGCGGTGATTGATGACCCATGGGTGCTTGGTAGCGCATAATGGGATAAAATTTGGGCCTACGCCTGAGCTTCCACAGTGAGGTAACGTGCGTCAATGCCCTTGGGCCGGTATCTCATTCTCCCTTGAATCTAAAAAGCTTCTGAGTGGGCAATTACCTGGAGAACGGCATCCCAATCGAAGTTGAAACCAAATTCGCAACGTTGCCTTAAGGCCTCTTGGTAGGTGTCTATCCCATCCTCCAATGGTCCGGTCTGAAGCACTCCTTGAATAGCTTCCTCCGTGATGGGGACTTGCTTTCGACGCACAAATACGGATGTGAGAGAAGGTGAGTGGAAGTTGGAGTAAAACTCCACCACCCATGAGAGATTAGCCTCCTGCGGTCTTCTCAAGAGGAACCCCACTGCCGTTGCTCAATGCGGGGTATGACAAACTCAATAATGTGGGTCGGAGGGTTGAGAAGAGGTTCCGGGTGATAGTTCCTTTCAGCCATAAGGGAGAACATGGGCTCACAATACCAGTCGGAAAACTTAATAGAGTCCCTCACAGGGTTGTCCTTCTCTTGTTCATCAATCTTAATGATGCCCCTCGCCTTTTTAAAGAGGGGCTTAGCCGTCGGTGCTAGGTGCGCTTTGGTGGTGGATCTTTGAGGCGTCTTCTTGGTAGGCGGCTTCTTTGGTGCCTTTCCTTTATCTTTTGTGATAACCATCCTAAAAAGAAGGAAAGAGCACACATGAAACTCAAAGAAACACACATGGAAATGTCATGCAAGTGATAGAGAGAGCCGCAAAAAGATAGGTGTCTTGGAGACATGACAGCTGCAACATGTAAGCAAGACAACAATAGGAAGTAATGGCATGTCACTTAGCATGTGATGCAAGAGTGGTATTAGCATGCAAGGAAAAGCATGAGAGGCATGTGCCCAAGCATCAATAACAAAAAGCAAGTCATAAGGGGTGAGCATTTGCAATAAGAAACATAAAGAATAATAGGCTCAATGCACATAGGAGTGAGCAAGTAAGTGAGAAAGGACACTGAGTGAAAAGCATTAAGTCAAAGTTGCAACAAAAACTCATATGTGCCATTCAACAAACACTTGGTGTGCAACCCTTAAACAGCAAACAAATAGAAGAAATGTGAGAATGTAGCATCTCACAAGGCAATATCAATTATTATAGAGCACCACATATTGCAAAGAAATCAAATAAAACTAATGGACCCACTAATGCCTTAGAAATCTCCACCCCCACACCCAAGAGAAATGGCAAAATCAAGAAAGAAAAAGCAAACAAGCAAGCAAGCATGAATGAAGCTAATTAAGTAGAAGAACAAAGAAATGCAATTAAGGAATGAAGAAGAAAGAGGCAAAACAAAGAACAAGGGCAAGATGAAAATACCTTGTGAGGGAGAGGAAGGTAATGGAGAATGTGAGTGAAAAGGGAGGGGAAGAAAAATTGGGAGAAGAGAAGGGAGGACCCGCTGGAGGTGGTGGCCGCCGGTGATCAGTACCACTGGTGAAAGGGCAGAAAGAGGTTGATAGTGGTGGTCGAATGGGTAGGGAAAGTGGGACTAGAGGAAGAAGATGGAAATAAGAGAAGAGGGGTAGAGGGATTTGAAAAGAGGCGCGCTATAGGTACATTGCATCGCGAGATCGACGCGCGCACACCCTTTACGCATACGCATGGATGGGCATGAAGACAATAGGGACACGGAGGCGTCGCCCACACTTACGCGTGAGAAGCAGAAGAAGATTGGACGCGTGAGAGGTAGTTTTGCTAGTGGCACAATGCTGGCCTGAAACTTGCGCAACTCTCTGGTCAATGTACCAGGAGTTGACTTTAGTAAGATCGATGCACATGCGCACAGTGCGCGCACGCGTGGGGTTTGCATGTGGTAGATGGACGCGCAGGCGTCATGTACGCCTACGCGTGAAAGGGAGTTGTGCTCCGAGCACAATATAGGCGCACTGTTTGCGCAACTCTCGGGAAAAGTCTACGAGGAGTGCGATTTGTGCGATCGACGCAGATGCGGTAGGCATGTTTACGCATCAATTTGCAAACTAGCAGAGGGACGCGTCCACGCCAGGTGCGCGCACGCGTGAACTAGATTAGGCGTGGGGCATAGTGTCAGCCCATACTTTGCCTAAGTCTCTGGAAAATCTGCTAGGGGTGCAGGTGGCGCAGTCGACGTGGACGCGTGGGTTGTGCATTCAGAATCATGGATGCGTACGCGCCAGGTGCACGCACGCGTGAGTGGGGTTAGGCGTGGGGCTCTGACGTGGCGGAAATTGGCGAGTCAAGAATTGTTATAAGATATGCGTTTCAAGTATAGTTCTTAACCAACCAGAAATCCGCTTATCAATTTAGAAGGGTTGTTACAAAAATTAAAATTAAAATAATGGGAGTATGAATCCCAGGTCATCTCCCAACGAGTTGCAGAAAGGTGTGTTATTTTATTAATCAGATGTTTTCAAAAAGAGTTTGAGTTGAATAAACAGGAAATTAAATTGGAGAAATTAAGTAATTTAAATAAAAGCCTTGACTGGGAGTAGATTAGTTGGAAGCCCTATTCTTGTTGCAGTACTCTCAAGATTAATTGATAATTGAAGGTTGTTCTGTTTAGTTATCCCTTATTAGGTAAGGAAAAGTGAAACAAGTTGGAATGCTGTTTCTATTCACAAGTCCCAATCCGCTTACTTGGAAGGACTGGCATTAGTGACTAGAGAGCAATCCAACAATGAACCCAATTACAATTTCTCTTTTGAGCATTCCAACTCAAGGGTTCCTTTCAATCAACTCCCCATCAAGTTAGGGAACTACTCGCTCATTGTGAATGTAAAACTCATAACATAGGAAAGGGAATTAAAGAAAGACATGATAAATAAAACTCAAAGGAATCAATTTAAAATAAAAGTAACTCTTGTATTAATAAATTCTAAAATAATCTAATAGTAAAATTGAGTAAATTAAAGGACATGGAAGAGTAAAGCCAAGTAAAGAAAATGAACTAGAATGACGAAGTCTTGATGAGGTAATAACTCTTCTCAATATCACAATGCAAAAAGCAATAGAAAATAAAAATCCTAAGAACTATGAATGTGTAGAGAGAAAACCTAGAGGAGGAGTAAAACTAGATCTAAAAACTAAAACTGTGTAGAATGAATGTTGTCCTTGGTTTCTGCATGTCTTCTGGCTCTAGTCTGCTCTTCAGGGCCGAAAACTGGGTCAAAACAGGGCCCAAAATCGCCCCCAGCGAATTCTGCAGATTATGCAGATCGCGCACGTCACGCGATCGCGTCATTCATGCGGACGCGTTATTCGGCGTGAGCCATGCGGCCGTGTGAGCCATTCCAATCCGCGCCTCCGCATCACTTGTGCTATTCCAATCCGCACGGTCGCGTGAGCCATGCGGCCGCGTCACTGCGATTTCCTCTCTTTCGTACGGTCGCATGAGCCATGCGGCCGCGTCACTTCTCGCTGGTCATCTCCTCAATTTCTTGTGTTCCTTCCATTTTTGCAGGCTTCCTTTCCAATCTCCAATTCATTCATGCCCTATAAAGCCTGAAACACTTAACACACAGATCACGACATCGAATGGAATAAAGGAGAATTAAAATGCGTAATTAAAAGTCTCTAGGAAGCAAGTTTTTAATCATGTAATACTTTTAGGAAGGAGATATAAATGCATGCTAATCATATGAATAAGTAGGTAAAAATCATGATAAAACCACACGATTAAACACATTTAAACCATAAAATAGTGGTTTATCAACCTCCCCACACTTAAACATTAGCATGTCCTCATGCTTAGTTGAAGGAGATAAAACAAATGAGTAGGAACATGTAAAACTCATGCAATGCAATGCAACCTATATATGTGAATGCAACTATATGGTCCTTTTCCGCTTGATCAATAGTAAATAAGCTCTTCAAATTAATTACAAATCAAATTCTACTAATTCAATTCTTATACAGTAAGAACAGATAAAAATGAAAGAAGATAGCCTATGAAAGTAGGGAACATAGAATTTCAAGCATTGAACCCTCACTGATGATGTATGTATACTCTAGTCCCTCTAGTGTATAGGGTAATCACTCTATCCTTCTCTAATCATGCTCTCTAATTTTTTGCTCTTCTCCTAACCAATCAACAACCTTTAATATATCAATGCAAACATCATGAGGTCTTTTCAAGGTTGTAATGGGGCTAAGGTAATGGTAAGGATACATATATGGCTAAGTAAGCTTATAAACTGAATCTTTAATTAACCCAAGCTTTAACATAACCTATATATATTCTATATAACTTTAGAATTCATACCTAGCTACCCAGAATTTCCCTTTCACATTCCATACTCATGTATCAACTTTTTATTTTAATTTTATTATACATGCATTGATCTTTGAATTCTTAACTTAACATTGGGAAAATTTTGTACCCTTATTTATTTATTGAATATTTTTGGTTTTTTTTTCATAAACATAAAAATAAACATAGCTTATCAATGCACATAGATTTTTAATTTTTTATAGTTTCACATGAGTAGGTCTCCAAATTTCCATTATATTATCATGACACATTCCCTTATTATCTTTTGTTCCCACAATTTCCCATACTTAATTAGCACACACAATTCTATCTTAAGCTAACCAAAGATTCAGTTTGGGATATATAATTGTTTTTTCGCTTAAGGCTAGTAATGTGGTAAAGTATAGAACAAATGGGATTTAAAGGCTCAAAGTGGCTAACAAAGGTAATTGAAAGGGTAGGCTTAATTTGGATAAGTGAGCTAAACAATTAATGGCCTCAATCATATGCAAACATATAAATATAATAAATATTGGACATATAGGATGAAACAAAATATAGATTACAATCATAGAGAAGTAAACACACAAGAATAAAATAATTATGGTTAAATAATGTAACCATGCATAAAGGCTCAAATCTCACAGGTTGTGTGTTCTTTAGCTCAAAAATCATGTTCCAAATACAACTTCAAGCAAATTTAACATAAAAGTTTTAATTAAAATTAGTGAAATTTTGTTCCAAAAATAGGGTCTTAGAAGAAACTTATTGTCTTTTCAATCAAGTAGAACATGCATGCAACTAATCTATTACTATGCAATTTATCCTATTCTACAAAAGAAAAACTAACTAAATATCCTAATTTATTGGTGTTTAGGGAAGAGAAATTACCTCTGGGAGTCAACTACTGACCGACCTCCCCACACTTAAGGCTTTGCACCGTCTTCGGTGCCATTTGTCAGGAACAAGGGTGGGCTGGTAGCAGTATCTCCACATTCGGGACCATCATGACTCCCTGTGCTGGTAAAGGAAGTGGAGTCCAGAGTGTCTGAGCCCTTGAATTTTCCCATGATCAGCTCCTTGAGGTATGTGAATCGGTACTTGTTACGGCGCTCTCTCATCTTAGCTTTGTGTTCCTGCCGATCCAACCTTTCGAGTATCTGATGGAGCAGTTGGTCTGTGGTAGGTGCTTGTGGTGTTGAAGAAGGAATATCTTCAACCGGTTTAGTCTGATGGCTTGTGGCAGATGGTGGAGGTCTGATGTATTTCCCATTAGGGATATACTGATCATCCCGTGGAAGCATGGGTTTGGTGTCCCCAGCTCTGTAGGAGACTCTGGCTTGAGACAAGATCTGAGACCAAGGCGGGAAAAGGTAAGTTGCCCGCAATTTGTACGTGTCCCATGGCATTCCGGATATGTCTTGGTAGATTCAGAGGTTGGTCTGTAAGGATGCACCATAGTAGAACGGCCATGTCCGCAGTGAAGGAGGACTCGTGAGTGCTCGGGAAGACGTAATGGGACATGATCTGTGCCCATACGCGAGCCTCCAAGGTAAGTGCTGAAGCCAATATTCCCTTAGGGCGGGTACGATGGTATCCGTAGATCCATCTGCTGCCAGGTAGTGCGATAACTCTGAGAACGGCGTTCCAGTCAAATTGGTACATCTGGCGCTTGAGTGCGGCTTCTTGAAAGGCGTCCAATCCTTCTGGAACGGGGGGAGGACCTAAAGCTTTTTGAATGGCCTCTTCTGTAACGGGGACTTGCTTCTGATGGACAAAGACAGACTGCAGGGTTAGCAAGTGGAAGTTGGAGTAGAACTCGACTACCCAAGAAAGATTGAGCTGCCTTGGCTGTCTCTGTAGGAAACCCCATTGTCTTCGTTCAATTTGTGGCTCAACAAAAGTAGCAATATTGGGCGGGGGGATAAGAAGGTATTCTTTGTTGTAGCTCCGTTCTGCCAGGATAGGGAACATCTGCTCGCAGTAGCGATTGGAAAATCGCGCAGTGTCCTTTGCTGGGAAGGCTCTCTCCTTATCATCAACCTTTATAATCCTCTTAATCCTTTTTGTTGAGGGCATGACTGCAGTTGAAGAAGGCTCTGCCACTAGTGCTCTCTTTGTTCCTCTCCTTGCTGTTGATTTGGGAGTAGCTTTCTCTTTGCCCTTCTTGGTGGCCATTCTGAAAAAGGGAAGAGAAAGTAAATTAAATTCAAAGAGATAGAGCAAGGAAGAGAACGGAAAAGAGTGGTTATGAATGCACAGTAAAAGGTAAATGATGTTAACACATGGTCATGACTACATGTGAAAAGTCATCAATGGAAAATAGTTAGTGCATATGATGACAAGTGAATGCAAGGTGTTTATTGGCATGCTGGCAAAGGCATGAGTAGCATAGATCAAGCATCACTCGTAACAAACCATCACGTTTGTATTGACAATTAATTTCAATTAATACAATAGTAAAAGAAATTTGTAAAAAGCAAGCATTGAATAGTAGGATAATGTAGAAATATGCATAATGCCATATGGGATTTTTCACAAACACATAGCATGCATGGTAAATAGGGTATGGAAAGTATTAAAGTGAACATGCAAGCAATCCTTTTAAAATATATATATATATATAATTGTCAAACAATTTAACAGCAATCCACAAGCATATAATGAGAAATAATGACTCAAATAAATTTCCAACACCAAGTAAGAAGGAAAAAGAAAGAAAAAGAAAATATGGATAGTGAAAGTAAAAAGAAAAGAAAAGAAGATAACATATAAAAATAAGAAGAATAATAGAAAAATAAGGGGGGGAAAGAAGAAAAGAAAACCTTGTTAATGGGGGTGAGAGAGAGAGAGAGAGTAGAAAGTGAGAAAGAAAGAAGAAGGGAGAAAGAAGAAATAAGGAGGAAAAAAGGAAAAATAGGATTTGGGGAAGAGAAAGATAAGATAAGTGACAAATCAGGGAAGCTGTGCGGCACAATTGATGCGGTCGCGTGGGGCACGCGGTCGTGCGACTTGCGCTGATACTGATTGATGCAGTCGCGTGACCCGTTTTATGCCACTGGCACGAGGGCAGCCTTGTACTCGCACAACTCTCTCTTCAAAATCATTAATTTCCAAATATTGGGTGACGCGATCGCATGGGGCATGCGATCGCGTGAGTGGTCATGAGAAGGATATGACGCGGTCGCGTCGGTCACGCGGCCGCGTGGGAAGGATTGTGCGTTCAGCACCAATCCAGCACCACTCTAGCACAACTTTCGGTCGTGCACCCTTTTCACGTCGAATTCCAGGGCACGCGGCCGCGTGGGGCACGCGGCCGCGTGGGAGGCCAATGTTCCTACTCGACGCGGACGCGTCAGTGACGCGGTCGTGTGGGCCAATTTGTGCTACGGGCACGCCTCCAGCCACACTCCTGCGTGACTCTCTGTTTGTTTTATTATTTCCTCCCATCTCCTGCGACACGGACGCGTCAAGGTGGTCGCGTCACGTGAAATTTTTTTTTTTTGCAAATAAGTTAATGCAGATGCACAAATTGTACTAACAAAGAAAAGAGTTATAGAATAGGAAAACTAAAAATAAAGAAAAGAACGATCATACCATGGTGGGTTGTCTCCCACCTAGCACTTTGCTTTAACGTCCGTAAATTGGACGCTCCACTAGCTCAGTCTTCGGCTATGTGGGGATCTTCCAAGAGGAAGATCTCGAGCTCCCTGTTTTTCTGCATCCTCTCTCCATGGTACAGCTTTAAACGATGTCCATTAACTTTGATAAGTTAAGAGCTTGAAGGATGGCTTAGGTGATAAACTCCGTACGGTTCGGCCTTCTCTACTCGGTATGAACCTTCCCATCTTGATCTCAACTTGCCTGGCATGAGCCTCAGTCGAGATTTGTAAAGGAGGACTAAGTTCCGAGGTTGGAACTCTTTTCTCTTGATCTGCTGATCATGTACAGCCTTCATCTTCTCCTTGTATAGTCTTGAGTTCTCATAAGCTTCTAGGTGAAGGCTTTCCAGTTCTTGCAGTTGTAACTTCCTTTCAGCTCCGGCTTTCTCAATTCCCATGTTGCACTCCTTTACTGCCCAAAAGGCTTTATGCTCTACTTCAACAGGGAGATGACAAGCTTTTCCATAAACTAAGCGGAAAGGACTCATCCCAATGGGTGTTTTATATGCTGTTTTGTATGCCCAGAGTGCATCTTATAGCCTGGTGCTCCAGTCTCTTCTATGAGGTTTGACTATCTTCTGCAAGATACGCTTTATCTCTCTGTTTGACACCTCGGCTTGCCCATTAGTCTGAGGATGGTAGGCTGTTGCAACCTTATGAATTATTCCATGCTTCTTCATTAATCCTGTTAGTCTCTTGTTACAAAAATGGGTGCCTTGATCGCTCACGATTGCTCGTGGTGATCCAAAGTGACAAATAATATGGTTTCTCACAAAGGAAACAACAGTGTTAGCATCATCAGTACGGGTAGGAATTGCTTCCACCCATTTGGAAACGTAATCCACAGCTAACAATATATAAAAATAACCATTAGAATTTGGAAATGGACCCATGAAGTCAATGCCCCAAACATCAAAAATTTCACACAAAAGCATAATTTGTTGCGGCATCTCATCCCTCCTGGATATATTACCAAATTTTTGGCATGGGAAACAAGATCTACAAAATTCAGCAGCGTCTCTAAAAAGTGTAGGCCACCAGAATCCACAGTCTAAGATTTTTCTAGCTATTCTTTGAGGGCTAAAATGTCCTCCACTCTCAGATAAGTGACAGGCCTCTAAGATGGACTGGAATTCTGATTGAGACACACACCGTCTAATTACCTGGTCAGTGCCACATCTCCATAAATATGGGACATCCCATATATAATATTTAGACTCACTTTTCAGCTTGTCTCTTTGATGCTTAGAAAAGTTTGGAGGAAAGGTGCGGCTAACTAGATAATTAGCTACAGGTGCATACCAAGGGACTACCTCAGATACTGCTTGCAGGTTATCAAATGGGAAATTATCAGCTATGGGAGTGGGGTCATCTGTAATGTGTTCGAGGCGACTCAAATGGTCTGCCACTAAATTTTGGTTACCACTCCTATCCTTAATTTCTAAATCAAATTCTTGTAATAGCAGTATCCAACGTATAAGCCTCGGTTTGGACTCCTTTTTAGCTAACAGATGCTTTAGAGCTGCGTGGTCCGAGTACACTACTACCTTCGTACCAAGTAAATAGGCTCAGAATTTATCCAGAGCAAAAATAATAGCAAGAAGCTCTTTCTCAGTAGTAGTGTACTTGGACTGAGCGGCATCTAAAGTTTTAGACGCATAAGCAATAACAAAAGGATCCTTACCGTCACGCTGAGCCAGTGCTACTCCTACTGCATGGTTGGAAGCGTCGCACATTATTTCAAATGGTTGGCTCCAGTCTGGTCCTCTCACAATTGGAGCTTGAGTCAGGGCGGTCTTCAGCTTATCAAACGCTTGTTTGCAATCCTCACTAAACTCGAACTCAATATCCTTCTTTAGTAGTCTGGATAAGGGAAGTGCTACCTTACTGAAGTCCTTAATGAATCTCCTGTAAAAACTTGCATGGCCAAGGAACGAGCGGACTTCCCTCACAGAAGAGGGGTAAGGTAAACTAGAAATAACATCCACCTTTGCTGGATCTACAGAAATGCCAGTATTAGAAACAACATGTCCCAGTACAATACCTTGTTTTACCATAAAATGACATTTTTCAAAATTTAATACAAGGTTTGTACTGACATATCTATCTAATACTCTAGATAATCCATCTAAGTAAAGGCTAAAGGAATCACCGTACAAACTAAAATCATCCATAAAAACTTACATACAGTCCTCAATAAGGTCAGAGAAAAGACTCATCATGCACCTTTGGAAAGTAGCTGGTGCATTGCACAAGCCAAAGGGCATCCTCTTGTAAGCATAAGTCCCAAAAGGACATGTAAAAGTGGTCTTTTCCTGATCCTCAGGAGCTATATGAATCTGGAAATAACCTGTGTAACCATCTAAAAAAACAATAATGTGATTTACCTGACAGGCGATCCAGCATTTGATCAATGAATGGAAGAGGATAATGATCCTTACGAGTGGCCTGGTTGAGGCGTCTGTAGTCAATGCAGACCCTCTAGGCATTCTGAACTCTGGTTGGTATGAGATCTCCATGCTCATTCTTCACTGTAGTGACTCCAGACTTCTTGGGCACCACTTGTACTGGGCTTATCCATTCACTGTCTGAAATAGGGTAGATGATATCTGCCTCCAGTAGTCTGGTCACTTCCTTCTTGACAACCTCTAAGATAGTAGGGTTCAGTCTTCTCTGGGGTTGACGGACAGGCCTTGCTTCCTCTTCTATAAATATTCTGTGCTCACATACTTGAGGGTTGATGCCTACTATGTCTGCCAAACTCCAACCAATTACCTTCTTGTGCCTCCTCAGCACACTAAGTAACTGCTCTTCCTGTTGAGAAGTGAGTTCCCTTGCAATGATAACTGGGAACTTCTGCTCGTCTTCAAGGTAAGCATATTTGAGGTGTGGAGGAAGGGGTTTTAATTCTATCTTCTACTCATGGTTAGGCTCTGGATTGTTTGGAGCTGGTGATAATGGCAAAGTGCCCTCATTGTCGTTCAAGAGTGTCCCCACACTCGGACCTTGTCCTGTGTGCTTCTCCTCTAACTCCTCCTGGTGAACTTCAGCTACAGTTTCATCTATGATGTCACACTGGAAGATAGAATGATCTTCTAGAGGGTGCTTCATAACTCCATTCAGATTGAAACTTACTAATCGGCCATCTATTTCAAAAGAGTATGTTCCTGAAAAAGCATCCAATTTGAACTTTGATGTCTTCAGGAATGGTCTTCCAAGTAGGATTGATGATGGCTTCTCTGAGTCATTTTGGGGCATCTCCAGGATATAAAAATCAGTGGGGAATGTGAGGCCCTTAATGCCCACTAATACATCTTCAGCAACTCCAACCACTGTAATAATGCTTTTATCTGCTAACACAAAACGAGCTGCCGACCTTTTTAAGGGAGGGAGCCTTAAAATATCATATATAGACAAAGGCATTATACTCACACATGCTCCTAAATCACACATGCAGTCAGAAATTATCACACCACCAATAGTACAATTAACCATACAAGGACCTAGGTCACTACATTTTTCAGGTAAACCACCCATTAAAGCAGATATAGAACTACCTAAAGAAATAGTTTCTAATTCATTAATTTTGTCTTTATGTATACATAAATCTTTTAGAAACTTTGCATATTTAGGTACTTGTTGAATAACATCAAAAAGAGGAACAGTTACCTCAACCTTTTTGAATATTTCTACCATTTTGGGGTCAGGTTCCAGCTGCTTCCTGGTCTTCCTTGCAAGTTGTGGAAATGGAATGGGAGTGGTGTCTTCTACAGTATCTGCGCCCTGTGGTGCTTCCTCCTATGGTTGAACTTCTTCTTTTTCAGCTATGTCCTGTATGTCCTCTTCCTCTTCAACATCTTCTATTTCTACTGCCTCTTTAGCTGAGGCATTTTCTGGTGGGCTTGGCTCCTTCTGATTCCTCTCCTGCAGTGTGGTTCCGGACCTTAGGGTGATGGCATTAATGCCACCCTTTGGATTGGGTAATGGTTGAGAGGGGATTCCACTGGAGCTCAAGGGCTGGTTATTGGAGTTATTCATTGATCCAATCTGTGAGACAAGAGCTTGCAAAGTAGAGTTCAGACCATTTAGTGTAGCATAAAGGTTATTTTCCATGGTCTGTTGTCTCCGATCAATAGATTTTAGTAAGTCATCATTAGAAGATGAGGAAGGATAAGTAATTTGAGAGGTCTGCTGTTGGGCATTCTGTGGTCCTTGGGATTGCCTCAGGTGAGGTGCTCTGTAAGGCTGGTTCTGGTTCTGCTGCCTGTTGTTATTATTATTCCACCTCTGATTTCCCTGATTGTCTCTGTCTCTTCTGTTATTGTTGTCCCTCCAGTTCTGGTTAGAATTATCCTTCCATCCATGGCTGTAATTGCCACCTTGATTGTACCCTTGGTTGGGGCGGTCATAGAAGTTATGAGTGGCTGCCACGGTGTTGTCTTCCTGCTGGAGCTGCGGACATTCATCAGTATAATGGCTATAATCAGCACAGATTCCGCAAACTCTCTATGGGACTAACTGTTGGCTTTGCTGTGGTGGAGAAGGTTGAGCTTGTTGAACTTGTTGTTGATTCAATTGCATCTGCTTCAGCAAGTTGGTCATTTCACAGATACTCTGAGTTAGAGCAGCAGTCTCTCTGCTAGAGGATACTTCTGCAACGGCTTTTGAACGGCCTTGTTTCTGCCTGTGATTCCGAATAGATTCAGCTAAGTCGCTGATCAATTGCCATGCCCCATCAGTGGTCTTGTACTTTTTCATAGACCCATTGCTAGCACTTTCCAATGTGGTCTTATCTTGGGGCCTCATGCCCTGTGTGACGTAACCGAGTAACACTATCTTGTCAATCATATGGTGGGGGCATGCTTCCAGAAGATTATTGAAGCACTCCCAGTATTCATAGAGAGTCTCAGATTCGTCCTGAATAATCATGGAAATGTCCTTCCTCAGTTTATCAGTAACTTCAGCTGGAAAGAATTTTTCCAAAAATTCTCTTCTAAGTGTATCCCAGTTGGATACAGTTGCTGCGGGTTGAGTGTAGTAGCACTCTCTCGCCTTTCCCTCAACAGAGAATGGGAAGGCTTTTAGCAAAATAGAAGTTTCATTCGCACCATCACGCCTGACAGTAGAACAGGCTGCTTGAAAATCTCTCAGGTGCTTGATAGGCTCTTGAGTAGGTAAGCCATGAAACTTGGGCATCAAATTTAGCAGTGCGGTCTTTATTTCAAAGTCTGTAGCCACCGCTGGGTGATGAGCTTGAAACAGTTGCATTGTAAAATCAGGGGCTCCAGCCTCCTGGATAGTAACTCTCCTAGGTGCTGCCATGTCACCTACACGTAAATCAACCGAATCAGTAGAACGGGGGCTGGTTTCTTCCTCAAATGACATTTCAGATCCGCCCTCAGAAAGGACTAACCGATGCCGAGCTTGCCTTATTCGTGAAATAGTTCTTTCAATCTCAGGATCGAATGCGGGCAAGCTTGAATCAGGAAGTGAACGCGTCATCTAACGAAAGAAATAAGCAGCTCATAGTAGCAAGATAAAATAAAATGCAAATAAATAAATTCCAATTAATAACTTTAGCACTCTATTGCAACTCTCCGGTAACGGCGCCAAAAATTGATGTGGCGGAAATAGGTGAGTCAAGAATTGTTATAAGATATGCGTTGCAAGTATAGTTCTTAACCAACCAGAAATCCGCTTATCAATTTAGAAAGGTTGTCACAAAAATTAAAATTAAAATAATGGGAGTATGAATCCCAGGTCGTCTCCCAATGAGTTGCAGAAAGGTGTGCTATTTTATTAATCAGATGTTTTTAAAAAGAGTTTGAGTTGAATAAACAGGAAATTAAATTGGAGAAATTAAGTAATTTAAATAAAAGCCCTGACTGGGAGTAGATTAGTTGGAAGCCCTATTCTTGTTGCAGTACTCTTAAGATTAATTGATAATTGAAGGTTGTTCTGTTTAGTTATCCCTTACTAGGTAAGGGAAAGTGAAACAAGTTGGAATGCTGTTTCTATTCACAAGTCCCAATCCGCTTACTTGGAAGGACTGGCATTAGTGACTAGAGAGCAATCCAACAATAAACCCAATTACAATTTCTCTTTTGAGCATTCCAACTCAAGGGTTCCTTTCAATCAACTCCCCATCAAGTTAGGGAACTACTTGCTCATTGTGAATGTAAAACTCATAACATAGGAAAGGGAATTAAAGAAAGACATGATAAATAAAACTCAAAGGAATCAATTTAAAATAAAAGTAACTCTTGTATTATTAAATTCTAAAATAATCCAATAGTAAAATTGAGTAAATTAAAGGACATGGAAGAGTAAAGCCAAGTAAAGAAAACGAACTAGAATGACGAAGTCTTGATGAGATAATAACTCTTCTCAATATAACAATGCAAAAAGCAATATAAAATAAAAATCCTAAGAACTATGAATGTGTAAAGAGAAAACCTAGAGGAGGAGTAAAACTAGATCTAAAAACTAAAACTGTATAGAATGAATGTTGTCCTTGGTTTCTGCATGTCCTCTGGCTCTAGTCTGCTCTTCCGGGCCAAAAACCAGGTCAAAACAGGGCCCAAAATCGCCCCCAGCGAATTCTGTAGATTATGCAGATCGCGCACGTCACGTGATTGCGTCATTCATGCGGACGTGTCATTCGGCGTTTTGCTTTGCCACGCGGGTGCGTGGTCCACGCCTCCGCGTCACTTGTGCTATTCCAATCCGCGCGGTCGCGTGAGCCATGCGGCCGCATCACTTCTCGTTGGTCATCTCCTCAATTTCTTATGTTCCTTCCATTTTTGCAAGCTTCCTTTCCAATCTCCAATTCATTCATGCCCTATAAAGCCTGAAACACTTAACACGCAGATCACGGCATCGAATGGAATAAAGGAGAATTAAAATGCATAATTAAAAGTCTCTAGCAAGCAAGTTTTTAATCATGTAATAATTTTAGGAAGGAAATATAAATGCATGCTTATCATATGAATAAGTGGGTAAAAATCATGATAAAACCACACAATTAAACACATTATAAACCATAAAATAGTGGTTTATCAGGCTCCGTGTTGGCTCAATGCTCGCATGACTCTCTGGATTTGTGTACTTGGGACTGCAAGGACCATCGACGCGTATGCGTCTGGCACGCGCATGCCCCCCCCCCCTCTTTTTTTTTTAGACATGAAGTGCCTTGTTCACACAAATTCAGTAGGCAAGCAAACCCCAGGGTATAAAAACACCCTGAAACTCCATATACCACTCAAAATGGGGTGTTTTCTACCTACTCAAAATCCACCAACTTAAAATCCATGCAAATCTTCATGAATATCACAACTAGCACAATAAAGTCTATCTAAACAAATTGAAAAGCTAAGCAATCACCAAATCAAGTAAGAGTTCAAGAGTATATACAAAAGAAGGAAAATGGTAGATCTCACCATGGTGGGGTGTCTCCCACCTAGCACTTTTGTTTAACGTCCTTAAGTTGGACGGTCACTAGCTCAATTCCCTTTGCCATTAGGTGCATCTTCCAAAAGGTACACCTCCATCTCCTTGTTGCTTTTCATCTTTTCACCAAGATACAACTTTAGACGATACCTATTGACTTTGAAAATGTCAGAGCTTGAAGGATGGCGCAAGTGATAGACTCCGTATGGCTCTGCCTTTTCTACTCTATAAGGTCCTTCCCACCTTGACCTTAGCTTTCCGGGCATCAATCTCAATCTTGAATTGTAGAGGAGGACTTGGTTGCCGGCTCTAAATTCTTTTCTTCTTATGATCTTATCATCCACGGCTTTCATCCTCTCCTTGTAAAGTCGAGAGTTCTCATAAGCCTCTAGCCTCAAGCACTCTAATTCTACTAGTTGTAGCTTCCTCTCAATTCCGGCCCCTTCCAAACTTGAATTGTACTCCTTGATGGCCCAATATGTCTTGTGCTCTATTTCCACCGGTAAGTGGCAAGCTTTACCATAGACCAACCGAAAGGGGCTCATGCCAATTGGCATTTTATACGCCGTTCGGTAGGCCCATAGTGCATCGGTGAGCTTAGCACTCCAATGTTTCCGATGAGGCTTCACAATTCTTTCCAATATGCGTTTAATCTCCCAATTGGAAACCTCAGCTTGGCCGTTCGTTTGAGGGTGATAGGCCATAGCTACTTTATATATGATGCCATATTTCTTCATGAGTCCTTCCATTCTCTTATTGCAAAAATGTGAGCCTTGGTCGCTCACGATTGCTCGTGGCAACCCAAATCTACAGATGATGTTATTTCTCACAAAGGAAAGGACTATATTAGCATCGTCCATCCGGGTGGGTATCGCTTCCACCCATTTGGACACATAATCAATGGCTAGAAGAATGTAGAGAAAACCATTAGAATTTGGGAATGGCCCTATGAAGTCGATACCCCATACATAAAAAATCTCACAAAATAGCATGGTTTGTTGGGGTTTTTCCTCCTTCTTGGAGATATTACCAAGTCTAAGACATTGAGAACAAGATTTACAAAAGAGAGAAGAGTCCTTGAAAAGAGTTGGCCACCAAAATCCACAATCTAGGATTTTTCTTGCCGTCCTTTGAGGTCCATAATGGCCTCCTCCTTCGGAGGCGTGGCAAGCTTCCAAGATCGAATGGAATTCGGTTTGTGGAATGCACCTCTGAATTACTTGGGCCGCTCCACATCTCCAAAGGTATGGGTCATCCCATACATAGTATTTGGATTCGCTTTTTAGCTTATCCTTTTGATGTTTGGAAAGATTTGGAGGAAAGGTGTGGGATACCATGTAATTTGCTATCGGTGCATACCAAGGAATGACTTCCAAGATTGCTTGCAAGCCCTCAAGGGGAAAAGAATCATTAATAAGAGTGCTATCGCCTTTAGTGTGTTCAAGGTGACTTAGGTGATCCGCCACTAGGTTTTGCGAACTACTCCTATCTTTGTTTTCCAAGTCAAATTCTTGCAATAATAAAACCCCTCTAATCAATCTCGGTTTGGATTCCTTCTTAGCCAACAAATACTTTAACGCCGCATGATTCTAGTACACTACTACATTGGAACCAAGTAGATATGCTCGGAATTTATCCAAAGCGAAAACTATTGGCAAGAGTTCTTTCTCGGTGGTAGTGTAGTTGGATTGGGCCCCATCCAATGTTTTTGATGCATAGGCTATGACATACGGATTCTTACCCTCACACTGTGCTAGCACGGCTCCCACGGCAAAGTTTGAAGCATCACACATTATTTCGAACGGCCGACTCCAAAAGCCTCCATGCATTCTTTGCTTAGATCAAATTCAACATCTTTTTGCAACAATCGAGATAGAGACAATGCTACCTTACTAAAGTCCTTTATAAATCTTCGATAGAAACCTGCATGTCCAAGGAACGAGCAGACTTCCCTCTTAAAGGAGGGGTAAGGCAAGCCAAATATAACATTGATCTTTGTTGAATCTACAGAAATACCATCTTTGTAAACAATATATCGTAAAACGATGCCTTGCCTAACCATAAAATGACACTTCTCAAAATTTAGGACAAGGTTTGCTTTAGTGCATCTTTTCAACACTTTTGCAAGGTAATCCAAGCATTGATCAAAAGAGTCCCCGTAGACTGTGAAGTCATCCATGAATACCTCCATGCATTGCTCTAGAAAGTCCGTAAATATGCTCATCATGCACCTTTGAAAAGTTGTCGGTGCATTGCATAGGCCAAATGGCATATGTTTGTAGGCATAAGTTCCAAAGGGGCACATGAATGTTATTTTTTCTTGATCCTCTAAAGCAATGTGGATTTGAAAATACCCCGAATAGCCATCTAGAAAACAATAATAAGGTTTACCAGATACTCGATCCAACATTTGATCGATTAATGGTAGCAGAAAGTGATCCTTCCTAGTGGCCGTGTTCAAACGCCGGTAGTCGATACATTCCCTCCAAGAGTTTTACACCCTCGTAGCTATAAGCTCTCCGCTCTCATTCTTGATTGTGGTCACCCCGGACTTCTTTAGTACAACTTGGACCGGACTCTCCCATTCACTATCTGAAATAGGGTAAATAATGTCCGCCTCTAGTAACTGGGTTACCTCCTTCTTTACAACCTCTAGAATGGTAGGATTCAATTGCCTTTGAGGTTGTCGAACGGGTCTAGCTCCTTCTTCTAAAAAGATTCGGTGCTCGCACACTTGGAGGCTTATGCCCACTAGGTCCGCCAAGCTCCATCCTATAGCTCTTTTGTTCCTCCTCAAAACATCAAGTAACTTCTCTTCTTGTTGAGGAGTGAGTTCCCTTGCAATGATTACCGGAAACTTGTGAGCTTCATCAAGATAGGCATATTTTAGATGGGGTGGTAGTGGTTTCAACTCCACATGTGGTTCTTGACTTGGCATTTGAACTTTCAGTTGATTCGAATGGGGTATGATGTTCTCTTCACATTCATGGGGGCTCCCCACACTTGATTCTTCAATCTTCTCCTGGATATTTGTACAATGCACTTCGGCCACAACGTTGTCAATTAAGTCACACCGGAATATGGAATGATTCTCCGGTGGGTGTCTCATGGCCTCATCAAGGCTAAAGCTAGCAACTCTTCCATCGATTTCAAAAGAATAAATTTCTGAATAGACATCTAATTTGAACCTAGAGGTCCTCAAAAATGGCCTCCCAAGTAGAATAGATGATGTCCTTTCGAATTCACTAGGTGGCATCTCAAGGATATGAAAATCAACCAGAAATACCAAACCCTTTATGTTTACCAACACATCTTCCACAATACCTGTCACAGTTATTATGCTCTTGTCCGCCAAGAAAAACCTAGCCGCCGACCTCTTCAATGGTGGGAGCTTCAATATATGATAAACCGAAAGAGGCATAATGCTAACGCATGCACCAAGGTCGCACATACAATCAATGAATTGAACTCCATCTATGGTACAAGAGACTAAGCAAGGGCCTGGATCACCACACTTTTTCGGTATTGCCCCCATCAAAGCCGAAATAGAGCTCCCCAATGGAATAGTTTCTAACTCATGGATTCTATCTTTGTTCATACACAAATCCTTAAGAAACTTTGCATATTTAGGCACTTTATGGATAGCATCAAAGAGAGGGATAGTCACCTCAACTTTCTTGAACATCTCCACCATTTTGGGGTCAAGTTCTACACGCTTCTTAGTCTTTCTTGCCAATGTAGGAAATAAAATTGGTTGAGCCACTTCCTCCAATACTTGCTCATCTTTAGAGGCTTCACTCCTTGGTTGAGGGACTTCATCTTCAACTACCTCATGTGCTTCATCATCCTCTTCAATTTCTTCTATCTCAACCACATCCTCCTCTTGAGTAACTATCATTGGACTAGGTGCCTTTGGACCTCTCTCTTTCAATTAAGTTCTAGACCTCAAGGTAATGGCATTGATGCCACCCTTGGGGTTGGGTAGAGGTTGAGAGGGTATGGCACTAGAATTTGGAGCTTGAGGAGTGGAGGTAGAAGGTGGTTCCATGCGAGCAATGAGGGCTTGGAGGGTAGAAGTGAGGCCGGTAAGGCTTGAGGTAAGTGTATTTTGGAGTTCTTTTTGCCCTTGGAGTATGGACCGGAGTGTCTCATCTTGATTGGAGGAAGGGGTAGGATAAGTGATTTGAGGTGCTTGTGATTGGTTGGGTTGAGGTGGTTGCCTATGAGGTGGTAGGTAGGTTTGGTAGTTTCTTCCTTGTTTTGGTTGTTGATGTGGTTGGTTTTGTGAGTATCGGTTTTGTGAATTGTTGATGTTCCATCTTTGGTTGCCTCCATTGTCCCTACCTCCTTGTTGATAATTGTCCCGCCAACCTTGGTTGGGACTATCTCTCCAACCATGATTAAAGTTGTTACTCCCTTGGTTGTAATTGCCTCTTTGTTGGGGGTACTCTTGGTTGAAATTGCCCCCTTGTGAATGGTATCCTTGATTAGGGCGATCATAGAAGGGGCGGTCATAGAAGTTATGGGTAGCCGCTAAAGTGTTATCTTCTTGGAGACTTGGACATTCATCGGTGTAGTGGGAGTAGCATGAACAAATACCGCATACTCTTTGGGGGACCAATTGTTGGCTTTGTTGGTATTGAGGAGGTCGTGGTTGTTTATGGAATGGAGGTTTTTGTTGATTCACTTGGAGTTGCTTTAGAAGACTTGTCATTTCACACAAGGTTTTGGTAAGGGTGGCGGTCTCACCACTAGAAGAGACTTCATTAACGGTTCTAGGGTGATTACTCATTTGCCTAGCATGCAAGGTGGACTCAGCCAAGTCGGAGATCAATTGCCAAGCCTCTTCTGTCATTCTATATTTTGTCAAAGAACCATTGCTTGAAGCATCCAGGAGGATCTTGTCTTGTGGTTTCATCCCTTGATAAAAAATAGCTTATTAACACAAGAGTGTCAATCATATGGTTGGGGCATGAGTTAAGAAGCTTTCGGAACCGCTCCCAATATTCATATAAAGTTTCCAATTCACCTTGGACAATGCATGAGATTTCTTTCCGCAACTTATCGGTTATCGCCGTGGGAAAGAATTTGTCTAAGAACTCTCTTCTAAGCAAGTCCCAATCACCAACAATCTCACTTGGCAAAGAGTAGAACCACTCCTTAGCTCTCCCTTTAAGGGAGAAAGGAAAAGCATACAACCAAACCGCAACTTCACTAGAGCCTTCCCGCCTAGTAGTAGAGCATACACCTTGGAAGTCCTTAAGGTGTCTAATAGGATCTTGAGCGGGAAGTCCTTGATACTTGGGAAGAAGATTGATTAAAGTTGTTTTAAGCTCAAAATTAGCATTCAAGTCCAGATGACGGATGTGAATAGGTTAAAGAACAAAATCCGGAGCACCGGCTTCCTTGAGAGTGACTCGCCTTAGGGCGGCCATGGTATCCGTACCTGGATCAATAGAAGAGTTATTAGTGGTATCTATGGAAGAGTAAACAATGCCTTCTTCGAATGATGATTCGGAATCAACTTCGAATATGGTAGGTGAATTGGTAGGAACCTTTTCACCACCTCCAAAGGCTAACCGTCTCTGAGCTTGTCTAAAGTGAAGCAAAGTTCTTTCTATTTCCGGATCAAATCTAGCTAAGCTTGGATCGGGTAGAGAACGCGTCATTCAAGGAAAGAGATAGTGAGCTCATGACAATAAAGTGAACTAAACAAAGAGTAATCCTAACTAACACAAACAATCGAGCAAAATGCAAGTATGTACATATTCACATATCTACACTAACCAACAACATGGCACTCATGTGCAACTCCCCAGCAACGGTGCCATTTTGATGAGTGATTTTATGCCGGTATAGAATTTATCAATAAATTCAATCGTAGTATAGTCTAAACCGACACGCAATTCCACATCAAACAATCTAAAATCAATAACAGTCCCGAGTCATTCTCCCTAGGAGTGCTCCAAGATGCACATTGTTGGTTAGAAAAATGTATTGGTGTTTGGAGTTTCATATAAGAAAATAACAAGCTAGTAGTGTGAATGAAAATCAATTGATATAAAAGCCTTGGCTAGAATTGAGAATTGGACTTCCTATCATCATTATTTCTATCAATTGTAATCACAATTAGTTATTGCTTCACTTAGTTAACCTATAGTGTAAAGTAATCAATTTGGATTCACAAGTCCTAGCCTAACCTTAGGGAAGTCTAGCTTTAGTGACATGTAAATCAATTAGCAATTCCCAATTGATAATAAACAAAAGACATTAGTAATTCAAGTGTCTCCAATGTCTCAACTTCTAGGCCAAGTGAGAAAAGTCTACTCCATAGTTAAGGTTCACATTTTCTCAAACACTTGGAAAGCAATGATGAGAGGCATTGTAAATTAAGAATAAAATTGAATTCAAAGATGTCCACTATAAGGAATTAACAACAATCAAATAATTAAAGGCTAAGAACTTGAATTACCTCAATGTATCAATGGGAATAGAAGTAACAACATCCAAAAGCAAAGATCAACAAGTAACTTGAACAACAAGAACTAATTTGAGAGTATGAGAATCTAGATCTACAATTGGAAGCAAAGTAGAAGAGAATTGATAATAGATCTCACCAAATTCAACAAGAGAATTCCAAATTTGAGAAGCTAAACCCTAGAGAGAAGCTAGAGAGAAGTTGGAGTCTCTCTCTCTACAAAATGTAACTTCTAACTAAAAATATCTAAAAAAGGAGTCAATAGATGTGGATCCCTTTAATCCTTGGTCTTCTTATGCCTTTTCCCGCCAGAATTCTACTCTAAATAGGGTCTGTAACTGTCCTGAAATTGCTAGTCATGTTTTCTCTTTAAAAGTCACGTGTGGCATCGACGCGTACGCACACAACACGTGTACGCGTCCCTGGAGCTTTTGCGATCCATGCGCACGCATATATTGCGCGTGCGCGTCCTTGGAGATCTGGCCTAGCCATGAAATTGCGTCGGCTCTGGCTTTGGCTTCCTCACACCGATCTTGGTGGTGCGCATCCACGCGTACGCGCAAGGCACGCGTACGCGTCGCTGCTCAAAACTCCAAAGCTCCAATTTTGTTTTTCCTTCCATTTATGCATGCTCCTTTCTCTTTTCTAAGCCATCCTTGCCCTATAACTTGTGAAATCACTCAACAGACAGATCACAGCATTGAATGGTAATAGAGGGGGATTCACATATATCTAATTAATGCAAAAGAGGCATGTTTTCATTCATGAAGCAAAGTTGGGAGAGGAACACAAAATCATGCATTTTTATATGAATAAGTGTTAAAGATCATTGATAAAGCCCTCAAAATCTATACAAGATAAACCCTAAAAATGGGGTTTATCAGCCTTTCGGGCTCTTCGCTTCTCTCATACCTCATTTCACTCTTTACAGTTTTACAGAATTCTTGTTTTCTCTTTGAACCATGAGCAACTAAACCTCCACTGTTAAGGTTAGGAGCTCTGTTTATTCTATGGATTGATACTATTACTTTTCTATTTTAATTCATGTATTGATTTCAAATTCAAAAATTGTTTTGGTTTTTCATCTTATGAATCTGGGTGGAACGGAAGTATGACCCTTATTCTATTTGAGTTCTTGTGAATCTCGGGAGAGTTATCTCTAGAGGATCGTCTCGCTTGAACAACAGGCTCGATTGTGGTTCTCTAGAGAGTCTCACTTGAACAACAGCTTGAAAATAATTTCTCCTAAATTTCTAATTGTCTGGACTTAACGGGATACGTGACATATAATCCTCTTATATTTGGATAATTAGGGTTTCTGTGGCACATAAACTAGTTTTTCACTTAACCCTCTAATCGGAATCAAGTGACCAAGGAATTGGCGGTTGATGAAGGTTAGAGGAGACTAAAAAGTTCTAAGGAATTAGGATTTAGTCACATATAGTTTGCCATGAATTGAATCTTGCATGATTAAAATAGTTGGCAAGAAAAGTTAATCCGAAAAATAAACATCTCCGAAACCTTAACTATTTTACTCATATATTTCACAACCTATTTACTGCTTGCTTTTTGATAGTTTGAATTTACTGTTAATGCTTTTGAACTCTCAAACACTATTTTCTGCTTGTCTAACTAAGTAAATCATTCAATCATTGTTGCTTAGTCCATCAATCCTCATGGGATCGACCATCACTCACCTGAGGTATTACTTGGTACGACCCAGTACACTTGCTGGTTAGTTTGTGGGTTATAAATTCCGCACCAAGTTTTTGGCACCGTTGCCAGGAATTGACTGTGATTGACAACTGACAGATGTTTGATTGCTTAGATTAGGCATTTTAGCTTTAATTTTATTTAACTGTTGCTCCTTAATTTTCCAAAATTATAACTAGTATTTTTCCTTAATTTCAGGAATTAAGTTTGGTGTTACCTAGTTAATTTTATTTTAATTTTCTTGTTCAATTTTTTTTTTATTTTGAAATTTCTAGCTAAATTTTAATTACAATTTTTGAAAATTTCTTTTGCTTTAATTATTTGGTTGTTTTAATTTATTCTTTTTACACAGGTTACCTCACTGGGAATTCTCCGCACTCTGATGTAGAGACTCCCACTTTTCTTGTTTTCTGTTTGTTTATGAGCGGGAACAGGGACAAGAAACCTCTTATAGATTTTGATCCTGAACCTAAAAGGACTTTGAGGTGGCGCTTGCAACAAGCTAGACTTTACAAGGCTAGTGAAAATCTAAGCGAGACCTTTGAAAAGGAAGATACAGAGTCCACTATGGATCCTAATCATGCTGTTAATGCCAATGTGCTTAATCCGAATGAGAATGAACAACCTAGAAGAGTGCGTGGCTCATACACTGCCTCAAATCCAGATGTCTATGGGAACAGTATTTTGGTGCCTCCTATAGCTACAAACAACTTTGAGTTGAACCCTCAGTTAGTCACTCTGGTGCAGAAAAATTGTCAGTATCATGGACTCCTGCAGGAAGATCCAAACCAATTTATCTCTAACTTCCTGCAAATTTGTGACACTATGAAAACAAATCGAGTGAATCCTGAAGTTTACAAGCTTGTTCTCTTTCCATTTATTGTGAGGGATAGGGCAAAGCTGTGGCTAGATTCTCAGCCCAAGGAGAGCCTGAACACTTGGGATAAGGTAGTCACTGGATTTTTGTCCAAATTCTTCCCACCAAAGAAGCTGACTAAGCTAAAGGTGGATGTTCAGACCTTCAGGCATAGAGATGGTGAGACCCTCTATGAAGCCTGGGAGAGGTACAAGCTGCTGAACAGGCAATGCCCCCCAACATATTTTCTAAATGGACCCAGCTGGAGATCTTTTATGAGGGCCTCTGTGAAATGTTCTGATGAGCGGATAATTTATACGCTTTTTGGCATTGTTTTTAATATGTTTTTAGTATATTTTAATTAGTTTTTATTATATTTTTATTAGTTTTTAATTAAAAATCACATTTCTAGACTTTACTATGAGTTTGTGTGTTTTTCTGTGATTTTAGATATTTTCTGGCTGAAATTGAGGGACTTGAGCAAAAATCTGATTCAGAGGCTGAAAAAGGATTGCAGATGCTGTTGGATTCTGACCTCCATACACTCAAAATGGATTTTCTGGAGCTACAGATACCCAATTGGCGCGCTCTCAATTGCATTGGAAAGTAGACATCCTGGACTTTCCAGCAATATATAATAGTCCATACTTTGCCTAAGATTTGATGGCCCAAATAGGCGTTCCAAGTCAGCTTAAGAATTCTGGTGTTTAACTCCAAAACTGGCACAAAAGCTGGAGCTAAACGCCCAAACTGGCACAAAAGCTAGCGTTTAACTCCAAGAAAAGTCTCTACACATGAAAGCTTCAATGCTCAGCCCAAGCACACACCAAGTGGCCCCGGAAGAAGATTTCTGCATTAATCACTTATTTCTGAAACCCTAGGCTACTGGTTTTCTATAAATAGGACCTTTTGCTATTGTATTTTCATACTTTGGATCTTTGAGAAGCCTTATGCTATCTTAGACACGTTTGAAGGCTGGCCATTCGGCCATGCCTAGACCTTGTTCTTATGTATTTTCAACGGTGGAGTTTCTACACACCATAGATTAAGGTGTGGAGCTCTGCTGTTCTTCATGAATTAATACAAAGTACTATTGTTTTTCTATTCAACTCAAGTCTATTTCTTCTCCAAGATATTCATTCGTTCTTTAACTTGATGGATGTGATGATCCGTGACACTCATCATCATTCTCACCTATGAACATGTGCTTGACAACAACCTCTGTTCTACTAGCAATGGCTTGAATGGGAATCTCTTGGGTTTCTAATCTAAGATTGGAACCTTCATGGTATAGGCTAGAATTATTGGCAGCCATTCCTGAGATCCGAAATGTCTAAACCTTGTCTGTGGTATTCTGAGTAGGATCTGGGAAGGGATGACTGTGACGAGCTTCAAACTCGCAATTGTGGGGCGTGTGACAGACGCAAAAGGATCAATGGATCCTATTCCGACATGATCGAGAACCGACAGATGATTAGTCGTGCGGTGACAGCGCATTTGGAACATTTTCACTGAGCGGACGAGAAGTAGCCATTGACAACGGTGATGCCCAACATAAAGCTTGCCATGGAAAGGAGTATGAATGATTGGAAGAAGGCAATAGGAAAGCAGAGGTTCAGGAGGAACAAAGCATCTTCATACGCTTATCTGAAATTCCAACCTAAGAATTACATAAGTATCTCTATCTTTATTTTATGTTTTATTTATCTTTTAATTATCAATTCTCCATCACCATCTGAATTAGTCTGACTGAGATTTACAAGGTGACCATAGCTTGCTTCAAGCCGACAGTCTCCGTGGGATCGACCCTTACTCACGTAAGGTTTATTACTTGGACGACCCAGTGCACTTGCTGGTTAGTTGTGCGGAATTGTGACAAAGTGTGATTCACGTTTTAGAGCTCCAAGTCCTTTGGCGCCATTCTTGATGATCACAATTTCGCGCACCATATTCAAAATGTGTTTAGATAACTTTGTAGGTGGTTTATTGCACATGAAGAAAATGCCTGAAGAGACTACTGAGCTTATTGAGTTGGTTGCTAACAACCAATATCTTTACTCCTCTAATAAGAATCTTGTGAACTCTAGGACTCCTCAGAAGAAAGGCATTTTTGAAGTGGAGACCTTGGATGCTATTCTTGCTCAGAACAAGGTTATGTCTCAACAGATTAATATGCTTACTCAACACTTGAGTGAGATGCAAGTTTTAGCTGTTAATGCTTAGAATGCCCCTCAAGAGGTTCCTTATGACGTGAATGGTGGATTCATTCAAGGTGAGAATTATGACTATGCTCAATTTCCTCCTGATAGGTCAACTACATGAGGAATGCTCCTAGAAACCCCAATAATGATCCATATGCCAAGACCTATAATCAGGGATGGAGAAATCACCCAAATCTGGGGTGGAGAGAGCAACCTTAGAGACCACAGAATTTTAATAATCCTTAGGGTGGTTTTCAACAGAATAATTTCAATAACCGCCAGTTTCAGTCATCTCAACCATAACAACCTCAGCAAGCACCCTCTCAACCACAGAAAAACACTAATCTGGAATCACAAATGGCAAGTTTTATACAGGAAACCAGAGCATCAATCAAGAACATGGAGATTCAGATGGGTCAATTAGCCACAAAAGTTGATGAAATGGATCAGAGGACCACTAATAGCCTTCCTGGTTGGTGCACGAAACTGACTCCACAAGTTTCACACAGATAGACTGGGAAGTGCACCGGGTTATCCAAGTAATACCTCAGGTGAGTGAGGATCGATCCCACAAAGATTGTTGGTTGGAGCAAGCAATGGTTACCTTACAGATCTTAGTCAGGAGGATAGAAAATATGGTTGTCATGAGAAAACGCATAAAACAGATAAATAAATAAAACGTTACTAGATAGGTGTGAAATCAATGGTATGTGAACGGTTGAGGCATCGGAGATGCTTCTTCCTTCTGGATCAACTTTTCTCACCATCTACTTCCAACTTCTTATTTATTCATTCCATGGCAGGCTGTATATGATTAACGTCGGGTCAGCGGTCATTAATCTCTTCTGCTTCAGATCAAATGCCGGGTCAGCGGTAATCCAACCTGAATGGGGGTGAAGCTCTAGCAGTCCATTCCCTTGGTGATGCTACTCAAAACGCCACAAACAAGGTCGGATCTTCCAGATCAGAGAACGTTGCTCCTTTGGTTCTAGCCTATACCACAGAGGCCCTAATTACCTCACACCTCGGCTGCACTGATGTCTCCAAGTACCCAACAAAGCCATGGATTAGCCGTCTAAGAGATGTATAATCAAGCTTGTGGTTCAATACTATCTCGTCAAGAACTCACAAAAACCCATGTGAATAGGGATGACAGTCAAGTTACACTCCCAATCCATTAGGATGAAGAACGAAGATACATCTTAGAATAGAATCAAGTATAGATTGAAATAGAATAGTGATATTATTAATCCATAAGAATCAGCAGAGCTCCTAACCTTAACCTAGGAGGTTAGTGACTCATACTATACAATAATGTTCAAAAATAAAGTGAGGGAAGAAGAAGATTGGTGGAACCCCTAAATAAGGGTGATCTTCTCCTATATATATTAATCTGATAACTTAAGATTTACAGAAATAAGATAAACTAGTCTTGTAGTGCAAAAATCCACTCTCCGGGCCCACTTGAACTTCTATAGCTCCAGAAATGCTCCTTCGACTGCATGGAGGTCAGATCTTGTTCCGAGGGTTACCTGAAACTGTAGGTCGATCTCGGACGAGATCTTCTTTACCGGTCGGAGATGACGTGTTCGGCTGGTGGGTGGCGGCCGGAGTGGTCGCGTCTGACTTGTTGGGCTGACTATGCTGCTGATCCTTTGTCACCGGAGGGTAGGGGTACCTGCAAGGGACTCCGATGCTTAAGTTAGCAAGGGTATTAAGAAGATTTTTTGTAGAATCAGAGTATGAGTTATACTTGGGTGCTCCAGTGTATTTATAATGTTGTAGAGTGATCTTTCTAGAGATAAGATAGTTATCTTATCTTATCTATAAGTGAAGTCATCTTATCTTAAAGAGAACCGCCCTTATCTCTATAGGCTTGGGCTGCCTTTGGATTTGGGTCGTGTTCCTCTGTTTGGGCCCTTTTTTGGGCTTTCCAGTTGATTTTGGCCGAGCTCTTGAAGAGGTCTGATAGTCTGACCTGAAGAGGTCGGTTGACTTGTCGCTAAACATCCTGGGTCGGACAGCTCGACCCAGGGTATGAACAGTGCCCCTGCTCGAGCTCAATCTTTCTTTTGAGGTCGAGTCTTAGTTTTAGGAATTCGATCCTTCTCTGGTGAAGCCGAACTCGAGCATTTTGTCGACTTCTTCGTTGTAGAGTTTCCCTTTGAATGCGGAACGTTTTTCTTTTTCCTTTACCTTTTGGAAACGCACGTCCCTTTGTTTTTGGAACGTGCGAGGGTTTAATAACCCATTAATTTCTTTAATGCTCCATTTTTTTTGCCTCCCACTTTCATTTTGAATTTGCAAAAAGACCGTTGCTTTCTGCTTTCTCTCTTCTGCTTCCCGAAACTCCATTTTTCGTCTTTCTATCTTCTGGTTTGCCTGAGATTCTTTGCTTTTTACGTTTTTCGCACTTCTCCCTATGACGCCGCCGGTGACTGTTTTGGTGCCTTTGTTCTTTCGAAGGGTGATCTTTCGGTTTTGTTGTTGCTTCAACCTTTCAGTATTCATCGTCTCCTCCTCTTTTCAGGTTGGTTTTCTGTTTCTTTCTTCCTTTACTGTTCTTCTTCCTACTTGCATTGTTTTATTTTATGGAAAAGTTTTGATCTTGCTTGAATTTATGTTGGAAAGCTTGAACCTTTTTGTGTCGTCATGCTTGATTATTGCTGTGATGCATGTTTTTTGGAGTTCCTTTCGACTTTTGTACGCCTCTTGGCATTTTCCCTGATAGTTGATGCTTTTTAGGGTTTTGAATGTTGTTATTGCCTCAGTTTGCGTCGCCATTTTTTAGAGTTTTGGGATGATGAAACTGTTTGATTCTTTGGAAAAGGATTGCGCCTTTCGGTGGTTTTGATATGGTTGATGTTGACAGCTTCCTTAATAGTTTTGTTGAAAGATGGCTTCTTTTGATAGCTTTTTGAATTTTGTGGCCTTCATCTCGGAGTGTCGCTTTTGTTGAAAAAGGGTTATTTTCTTGTTAGGAGGTGTAGAGATGTAGCCTTGTAGATTTTCCTGTGTCCTTGTTCCATAATTGCCCCCAAAGGATGCCCCTGGATCTTTGGTGTGGGTCCTGGGGTGTCTTTTGCTGTTTGTGTTACTCCTAGCCATATTTGTCCGAGCTGATTTCTTTGTTATGGTCGAGCTGTTTATTTAGTAATTCCTCTCTTTTTTCTTTGCTGTAGGATTAGTTGACCATGTCTTCCTCTCGCAAAAATATTGTTGAGACCTCCTCCAAAGTCCCCAAGGGCATGTCCGATTGGCTGGACTCCCTTGTTCTGATGTATGTTTCAATTGTTGATCCCGAGTATCTTGTGGAATTTAGAAAACGTCACCGTATCTGTAACCGTAGAGACCAGGAGAAAGATTATGAGTTGGTAGCTAATGACCGGAATTCACACCCTATTATAAAATGAGTGATGAATCCATTCTTTGGCAAGCGCACCAAATATCGTCAAGTAATAACCTACTAGGAGTGGGGTCGAATCCCACAGAGATTAACAGATTAAGGCAAACTATAGTTAATTAATTATCCTAGTTAGATGATTCAATTTTGAAGTGATAAGCAACAAGGAAATGTAAATGACATGAAAGTAAAGGAAAGCAATAAAGTGCAAGAAAGTAAATAGCAAAGAAAGTAAAGTACAAGAAAGTAAAGTGCTGGAAATGTAAAGTGCAGAAAAGTAAATAACTATAAAGTAAATAAAAGAAAGAAAGATAAAATAAACATTGGGATCAAGAGATATTGCATTCTCCGGATTAATTGATTTCATCTCATCTTCAATCATGCAACTCATTGACCTCTTGGCAATCATGATTGATTGAGCCTCAATCCCTTGGTGACCCAATCTCTCAAATCTTGATCAATAGCCAATTCCTTGGTCTAATTGCTCATGAGAAGAGATGAAGCTTGTTCCCTAATTATACCACACACTTTCCTAGGTTCAAGTAGAGGGAGGATTATATGTCACCATATCCAAACACCAAAACCCAAATCCTATTGAAGTGTAAGAAAGAATTTCAAGCATGGTTCTATGTTTCCTCTTCCAAGGTTCCCATAAAACCCAATTACATTCAATCTCTTTTCCAAGATAATTGAATGCTATCATGAAGAACAAAATTCTTTCTAGTAAATCAAAGACAGATGAAGAGAAGAAGAAGAATAAAAACAATCAATTCATTGAAAAACAATAGAGCTCTCTTTCCCAATGGAAAGAGTTAGTGATTCATAACTAAATTATTTACAAAGTAAGAAAGAAAAGAGAAGAAATTGATGGTGAATAGAGAGGGTCTGAAGACTTCCCCCAATCCAACCATGACTCATTCTATGAAACTAAGGCCTTTATATAGGCTCTCCTAATTACAAACTTAAATGAAATTAAAAGTAAATTACAATGAAATGAAAATAAACTATTCTAGATGCTTCTTGTGGCCTTGATTAATTGATTAGTGTGTCTTCAATGAGAGTTGAAGTGGGCTTGATTGAAGGTTGGAGGCTGCAGGAAGAAGTTGGCATGTGGTTTCAAGTGCCACTCCCACTTGATTTTGCCCTTTGGAGTATGACCCACTTTGCAACGTTGAAAGAATAGAGTTGGTTGGGCATCAAAATGAATGTCCACTATAAAGTATTATATATTGTTGAAAATCCCTGGATGTTAGCTTTCCAACGCCTTTGGAATCAACTCATTTGGATCTCTGTAGCTCAAGTTATGCCCATTTGAAGGTGGATAGGTCAGTCTGTCAGGTAGCCCGGCGTGCCACGCCCACTTCTGGCGTGCCACGCCCCATATGTTGTGAAGCTGGCGTGCCACGCCCAAAAATGGCGTGCCACGCCTTAATGATGCACCAAAATCTCTTCTCTGGCCATTTGAACTGGCATGCCATGCCCAGAATTCCAAGTGGCACGCCCATTATGAAAACAGAGCTGGCGTGCCACGCCTTCGATATCAAGTGGCACGCCCAGGTTTTGCAACGCTAATATAATGGCCTTTTTCACCTTTCGTTTTAATGTCCACCCTAGAGTATTATATATTGATGGAAATATCTTGATATCAGCTTTCCAACGCCACCAAGGTCACATTATTTGGACCTCTACAACCCAAGTTATATTCCTTTGAAGATGAAGAGGTCAGGCTGGTAACTCTTCAGTGATGTGTTTTTCTCCATGTGTTTCGGTGTTAATATCTTCCTCCATTCCAGTGTCAATTATAAATTGTTACATATGGTTGGAAAGCCCTGGATGTCTACTTTATAATGGCACTAGAATTATCTCATTTGGAGTTGTGTAGCTCAAGATATCTTCATTTGAATGAGAGGAGGTCAGGCTGGCATATGCCCCGGCGTGCCACGCCCATAGTGGGGCTCAAAATCACTCCTCTGGAACTTAAGCCTGGCGTGCCATGCTCAAGACACCAAGTGGCACACCCTCTTCTTGGCTTCACAAACTTGGCGTGCCACGCTCAGAGCTCCAAGTGGCACGCCCATGTAAAATTCTTCAATCTTCTTTGCTGGAATGTTGGCTTGGCGTGCCACGCCCATAGCTTCAAGTGGCACGCCCATTGATGAGAATTGGCTTCAAAAGCTTGGTGTGCCACGCCCAGAGCTCCAAGTAGCATGCCCAACTTTATTTACTTGTTTTGTGCTCTTTTTGCTTCTTTTTCCACTTGAAATTTAACACAAACCATTTCAAAGCAATGTACCACAATATATATCATTTGTTTAATGAAATTGCATTGATTCAATAGGATTGTGTTCTTTTTATGGTCCCTTTAGATAGGAAAAAGGGTACATGTTGCGCAGTCATCACAACACCAAACTTAAACTTTGCTTGTTGATGAGCGGATATTTTATACGCTTTTTGGGGGTAATTTCATGTAGTTTTCAGCATGTTTTAGTTAGTTTTTAGTATATTTTTATTAGTTTCTAGGCAAAATTCATATTTATGGATTTTACTATGAGCTTGTGTATTTTTCTATGATTTCAGGTATTTTCTGGCTGAAATTGAGGGAGCTGAGCAAAAATCTGATTCAGGCTTAAAAAGAACTGCAGATGCTGTTGGATTCTGACCTCCCTGCACTCGAAATGGATTTTCTGGAGTTACAAAAGTCCAAATAGTGCACTCTCAATTGCGTTGGAAAGTAGACATCCAGGGCTTTCGAGAAATATATAATAATCTATACTTTGCTCAAGGATAAACGACGTAAACTGGCATTCAACGCCAGTTCCATGTTGTATTCTGGCGTTAAACGCCAGAAATAGGTTACAAGTTGGAGTTAAACGCCAGAAACAGGTTACAACCTGGCATTTAACTCTGGAAACAGCCTAAGCACATGTAAAGCTCAAGTCTCAGCCCCAGCACACACACCAAGTGGTCCCCAGAAGTGAATTTCTGCACTATCTATCTTAGTTTATTCATTTTTCTGTAAACCTAGGTTACTAGTTTAGTATTTAAACAACTTTTAGAGATTTATTTTGCACCTCATGACATTTTAGATCTGAACTTTGTACTCTTTGACGGCATGAGTCTCTAAATTCCATTGTTGGGGGGTGAGGAGCTCTGCTGTGTCTCGATGAATTAATGCAATTATTTCTGTTTTCAATTCAAACACGCTTGTTTCTATCTAAGATGTTCATTTGCACTTCAATATGATGGATGTGATGATCCGTGACACTCATCACCATTCTCAACCTATGAACGCATGCCTAACAACCACCTCCGTTCTACCTTCGATTGAATGAGTATCTCTTGTATTCTTTAATCAGAATCTTCGTGGTATAAGCTAGAATCCATTGGCAGCATTTTTGAGAATCCAGAAAGTCTAAACCTTGTCTGTGGTATTCCGAGTAGGATTCAGGGATTGAATGATTGTGACAAGCTTCAAACTCACAAGGGTTGGGCGTAGTGACAGACGCAAAAGGATCAATGCATCCTATTCCAGCATGAGTGAGAACCGACAAATGATTAGCCGTGCGGTGACAACGCATTTAGACCATTTTCACTGAGAGGACGGATGGTAACCATTGACAACGGTGATCCACCAACACACAGCTTGCCATAGGAGGAACCTTGCGTGCGTGAAGAAGATGACAGTAGGAAAGCAGAGATTCAGAAGACAAAGCATCTCCAAAACTCCAACATATTCTCCATTACTGCATAACAAGTATTTAATTCATGCTCTTTTATTTTTCATAATCCAAACTGATAATTATAATTGATATCCTGACTAAGAATTACAAGATAACCATAGATTACTTCAAGCCAACAATCTCCGTGGGATTCGACCCTTACTCACGTAAGGTATTACTTGGACGACCCAGTGCACTTGCTGGTTAGTGGTACGAGTTGTGAAAAGTGTGATTTACAATTCGTGCACCAAGTTTTTGGCGCCGTTGCCAGGGATTGTTTGAGTTTGGACAACTGACGGTTTATTTTGTTGCTTAGATTAGGAAAATTTTTCTTTTTTTTTGGTTTAGAGTCTTCTATCATTGTTTTTGGTTGAATTTTTTTAAATTCTTATTTTCTCTTTTTAAATTTTTCAAAAATTTTTACAAACTAATAATTGAGTTTTCCTGTTTGAGTTTAGTTTCATATTTTAAGTTTGGTGTCAATTGCATGTTTTTATTTTCTTTTAAATTTTCGAATTTATATTCATTGTTCTTTCTTAATCTTCAAGTTGTTCTTGTTTATTTTCCTTGTTTGATCTTTAGTTTTCCTTGTTTTGTGATTTTTCTTGTTTTTCTTGTGCTTTTTCAAAATATCAGTTTTCAAAAAAAAATTTATAAATTAAATACCTTATTAAAACACTTTAAATTTATAACTCAATTGGATAGAGCGTTGTGTTTATGTTCCTGGTAATTAGGAATTTTCCTTTTAAAACTTTTTCAAAAATAATTTTTCTTTGATTAAATCTGGTGCCAAACTTTTAAGTTTGGTGTTCTCTTGTTATTTTTCTTTAATTTTCAAAAAGTTATTCTTAGTTTTCTAAAAGTTTTAAGTTTGGTGTTCCCTTTTATGTTCTTGAATCTTTGAATCTTGTTCTTGTTGTTCTTGTGAGTCTTCAAGATGTTCTTGAGTCTTCTTTGTATTTTGATCTTAAAATTTTTAAGTTTGGTGTTCCTTGGTGTTTTCCCTCCAAAATTTTCGAAAATAAGGAGCATTGGATCTAAAAATTTTAAGTTTTGTGTCTTTTTATTGTTTTTCTCTTTCCTCATTGAATTCAAAAATATCTTTTCCCTTTATTTTAACTGATTTTTCGAAAATTACCTTTAAAAATTCATATTTTTATTTTAAAAATCAAATCTTTTCAAAATTCAAAATCTTATTCAAAAATCATATTCAAAAATTTTCAAATCTTTTCAAATAATTAGTCAATTCAACATTCAAATTTCTTTTTATTTTTGTAATCTATATTTTATTTTCTAATTATTTTACTTTATTTTATTTTATTTTTTTGGTTATTTTTAATTAAATAAAAAAAAAACAAAAAAAATAAAAACATATTTTACTTGTAATTCACATCATCTCCCTCTCTCCATCATGGATCAAAGTGGAAATGAACAGTCCAGAAGGACTCTGGGGTCATATGCTAACCCCACTACTGCTGCATATGGGAGTAGTATCTATATACCCTCCATAAAAGCAGGAAGTTTTGAGCTAAATCCTCAGCTCATTGTCATGGTGCAGCAAAACTGGCAGTATTCTGGTCTTCCACAGGAAGAACCTACTGAGTTTCTGGCACAATTCTTGCAAATTAATGACACAGTACGTGACAAGGAGGTAGATCAAGATGTATACAAACTGTTACTGTTTCCATTTGCTGTAAAAGATCAAGCTAAAAGGTGGTTAAATAACCAACCCACAGCAAGCATAAGGACATGGAAACAGTTATCAGACAAATTCCTAAATCAATATTTCCCTCCAAAATGGATGACACAGCTAAGGCTCGATATCCAAGGCTTTAAACAAGAGGATGATGAATCCCTTTATAATGCCTGGGAAAGGTACAGAGGGATGCTAAGGAAATGCCCTTCTGAAATATTTTCAGAGTGGGTGCAGTTAGACATCTTCTACTATGGGCTTACAGAAGGAGCGCAGATGTCCCTAGACCACTCAGCTGGTGGATCTATACACATGAGGAAAACTATTGAAGAGGCTCAAGAGCTTATTGATATAGTTGCCAGAAACCAGCATCTGTACATAAGTAATGGGTCCTCCATAAAAGAAGAAGCCAAAGCAGTATTTACTGAACTTGGTCCTCTAGAACAAGTTGCTGAACTCAATCAATAATTGTGCTTTCTAACAAAATAACTAGTAGAATTCAAGGAGATGCTACAAGACACTAAAAATGCTAATAAAAATATGGAGGCACAATTGAATCAGACAAAACAGCAGTTATCAAAGCAGATAACAGAAGAGTGCAAGGCAGTTCAATTAAGAAGTGGAAAAACATTAAATACCTCACTTCAGAGTAGCAGAAAGCCAAGGAAAGAACAACTGACAGAGGATGAGCAAAATATCATCCAAAATCCCTCTAAGGACAGTAAGATCCCAGAGAGGAATGATTCTGGCACTCAAATGCCAGAAAAGGATGGAGAGCTGGTGTTAAACGCCCAACCCATGCTCAGTTCTGGTGTTCAAACGCCACAAACAAGCAAGGAGTTGGCGTTAAACGCCCAAAGGAAGCTCAATTCTGGCGTTCAAACGCCAGGAACAGGTAAGGAGTTGGCATCCAACGCCAATCCAGCTTCCACCCCTGGCATTCAAACGCCAGTGAGGGATCAGACACACACAAGTGCTGATAACAACCCCTCTAAAAAGGCTTCTCCAACCACCTCTGTAGGAAATAAACCTGTAGCAACCAAGGTTGAAGAATACAAAGCCAAAATACCTTATCCTCAAAAACTCCGCCAAGAGGAGCAGGATAGGCAATTTGCTTGCTTTGCAGACTATCTCAGGACTCTTGAAATAAAGATTTCATTTGCAGAGGCACTTGAGCAAATACCTTCTTATGCGAAGTTCATGAAAGAGATCTTGAGTCATAAGAAGGATTAGAGAGAAACTGAAAGAGTTCTCCTCACTGAAGAATGCAGTGCAGTCATTCTGAAAAGCTTCCCAGAAAAGCTTATAGATCCCGGGAGCTTCATGATACCATGCACATTAGAAGGTAATTGCACCAAGACAGATTTATGTGATCTTGGGGAAATTATCAATCTAATACCTGCATCCATTATCAGAAAGCTTGGTTTAACTGAAGAAGTCAAACCAACCCGGATATGTCTCCAACTTGCTGATGGCTCCATTAAATACCCATCAGGCGTGATTGAAGACATGATTGTCAGGGTTGGGCCATTCGCCTTCCCCATTAACTTTGTAGTGCTGGAAATGGAGGAGCACAAGAGTGCTACTCTCATTCTAGGAAGACCTTTCCTAGCAACTGGACGAACTCTCATTGATGTCCAAAAGGGAAAAGTAACCCTGAGAGTCAATGAGGATGAGTTTAAGTTGAATGCTGTCAAAGCCATGCAGCATTCAGACACACCAAAAGACTGCATGAAAGTTGAACTTATTGACTCTTTAGTAGAGGAGAACAACATGGCTGCGAGTCTCGAATCAGAGCTGGAAGACATCTTTAAGGATGTTCAGCCTGATCTGGAGGATTCAGAGGAATTGAAAGAGCCTCTGGAAATTCCTCAGCAAGAGGGAAAACCTCCTAAACCCGAGCTCAAACCATTACCACCATCCCTGAAATATGCATTTCTGGGAGAAGGTGACACTTTTCCAGTGATCATAAGCTCTGCTTTGAATTCACAGGAAGATGAAGCACTACTTCAAGGGCTAAGGACACACAAGACAGCTCTTGGGTGGTCCATAAGTGACCTTAAGGGCATAAGCCCAGCTAGATGCATACACAAGATCCTATTGGAGGATGATGCTAAGCCAGTAGTTCAACCACAGAGGCAGTTAAATCCAGCCATGAAGGAAGTAGTGCAGAAAGAGGTCACCAAGTTACTGGAGGCTGGGATTATTTATCCTATTTCTGATAGCCCCTGGGTGAGCCCTGTTCAAGTTGTCCCCAAAAAGGGAGGCATGACAGTGGTTCATAATGAAAAAAATGAATTGGTTCCTACAAGAACAGTTACAGGGTGGCGCATGTGTATTGACTACAGAAGGCTCAATACAGCCACCAGAAAGGATCATTTTCCTTTACCATTTATAGACCAGATGCTAGAGAGACTAGCAGGTCATGATTTTTACTACTTTTTGGATGGCTATTCAGGTTACAACCAAATTGCAGTAGATCCCCAGGATCAAGAGAAAACTGCATTTACATGTCCATCTGGAGTATTTGCCTACAGAAGGATGCCATTTGGGCTGTGTAATGCACCTGCAACCTTTCAGAGATGCATGCTCTCTATTTTCTCTGATATGGTGGAAAAATTTCTGGAAGTCTTCATGGATGACTTCTCAGTATATGGAGACTCATTCAGCTCCTGTCTTGATCACCTGATACTAGTTCTGAAAAGATGCCAAGAGACTAACCTGGTTTTAAACTGGAAAAAATGTCACTTTATGGTGACTGAAGGGATTGTCCTTGGGCATAAAATTTCAAACAAGGGAATAGAGGTAGATCAAGCTAAAGTGGAAGTAATTGAAAAATTACCACCACCTGGCAATGTTAAGGCAATCAGAAGCTTTCTGGGGCATGCAGGATTCTATAGGAGGTTTATAAAGGATTTTTCGAAAATCGCAAAACCTCTGAGCAATCTGCTAGCTGCTGACACACCATTTGTGTTTGACACAGAGTGTCTGCAGGCGTTTGAAACCTTGAAAGCTAAGCTGATCACAGCACCAGTTATTTCCGCACCAGACTGGACATTACCATTCGAATTAATGTGTGATGCCAGTGACCAAGCCATTGGTGCAGTATTGGGGCAGATGCACGACAAGCTCCTGCATGTCATTTATTATGCTAGCCGTATTTTAAATTATGCCCAGAAAAATTACACAACCACAGAAAAGGAATTGCTTGTAGTGGTTTATGCCATTGACAAGTTTAGATCTTACTTAGTAGGATCAAAAGTGATTGTGTACACTGACCATTCTGCTCTTAAATATCTACTTACAAAGCAGGATTCAAAACCCAGGCTCATAAGATGGGTGTTGATTCTGCAAGAGTTTGATATAGAATTAAGAGACAGAAAAGGGACTGAAAACCAAGTGGCTGATCATCTGTCCCGGATAGAGCCAGTAGAAGGGGTGTCCTTTCCCTCTATTGAAATCTCTGAAACCTTTCCGGATGATCATTTGTTTGTCATTCAGGAAACACCATGGTTTGCAGACATTGCAAACTATAAAGCTACAAGGTTCATACCCAAGGAGTACAGCAGGCAATAAAAGAAAAAATTAATTACTGATGCAAAGTATTACTTGTAGGATGAACCCTATCTCTTTAAGAGGTGTGCAGACGGCATAATCAGAAGGTGTGTGCCTAGAGAAGAAGCACAAAGGATCTTATGGCATTGCCATAGGTCACAATATGGAGGACATTTCGGAGGTGAGCGAACAGCCACCAAGGTTCTCCAATGTGGCTTCTACTGGCCTACCCTCTGTAGAGATTCCCGAGAGTTTATACGTAACTGTGACAGTTGCCAGAGAGCTGGTAATCTGCCTCATGGTTATGCCATGCCTCAACAAGGAATCTTGGAGATAGAGTTGTCTGATGTATGGGGTATTGACTTCATGGGGCCTTTCCCACCATCATACTCAAACACTTATATTCTGGTTGCAGTCGATTATGTATCTAAATGGGTAGAGGCCATTGCCACACCCACTAATGATACTAAGACAGTGCTGAAGTTCCTCCAGAAACATATCTTCAGCAGGTTTGGTGTCCCTATAGTACTAATCAGTGATAGGGGCACTCACTTCTGCAACAAACAGCTTTACTCTGCCATGGTCCGATATGGAATTAGCCACAAAGTGGCAACTCCATATCATCCACACACAAATGGGCAAGTTGAAGTCTCTAACAGAGAACTGAAAAGAATCTTGGAACGGACTGTAAGTACCCGTAGAAAGGATTGGGCAAGAAGCTTGGATGATGCTCTGTGGGCTTACAGAACAGCATTCAAGACTCCTATAGGGACCTCTCCATACCAGCTTGTGTATGGTAAGGCCTGTCATCTGCCCGTGGAACTGGAATACAAAGCCTACTGGGCAACCAGATTCTTAAACTTTGATGCCAAATTAGCTGGAGAAAAAAGAAAGCTGTCATCTAGAGTCTTTGAACTAGGACAGAAGGTTCTGCTGTTTAACTCTAGGCTCAGGCAATTCCCCGGGAAACTGAAATCCCGGTGGAGGGGACCATATGTGATTACAAGTGTGTCACCATATGGCTATGTGGAGCTTCAAGACATTGATTCTAATAAGAAGTTCATTGTTAATGGACAGAGAATTAAATATTATCTTGAAGGCAATGTTGAGCAAGAATGCTCAAGGCTGAGGCTAGATTAAAAAGGTCAGCAAGGTCCATCTAAAGACAATAAAGAAGCGCTTGCTGGAGGCAACCCAGCCATTAGCAAAACTCTTTCTGTTATTTTATTTTATTCTATTCTTCATTTTATTTATTTTTAAAGCATATAAGTTCAATATTAACAAGGTAAAGAATCAATTGCATAAGTTCACAGGGCTACAGAAGGATTCAGAGCACAAAACAGGAAAAAGGAGCTCACTGGCAAGAAAACGCTAGTAGGAGGCACAATTGGGCGTTAAACGCCCAAAAGGAGCATCTACTGGGCATTTAACACCAGTAGAGATAGCCATCTGGGCGTTAAACGCCAGAAAGAAGCAGCTTCTGGCGTTTAACGCTAGATTTACAGCATCCTGGGCGTTCAGAAAAACTCCCAGTGACAAAGGAGTTTCTGGCGTTTAACGCCAGCTGGAAGCAACAGCTGGGCGTTAAACGCCCAGAACAAGCACCAATTGGGCGTTAAACGCTCAAAACATGCAGCAGTTGGGTGTTTAACGCCAGGATTGTGGGGAGTAGGCAATTTCGTTTTCAATTCAAATTTTTTTTCCATTTTTTATGTTTCAATTCATGATTTCTTGCACAAACATGTTATAAATCCTAATTTTTCAAATCCTTTTTCAAAAGATATCAAATGTATCTTAATTCATAAACCCTTCTTTTTATTATCCTCTTCAAATTATTTTTCAAATCCTTTTCAAAACAAATCTATCTCTTTTCCTTCTACAATCTTTTCAACTCATCAATATCTTTTTCAAATCTTCACAACATCTTTTTTTCAAAACAAAGCTATCTTTTTCAAATATCTTCCATATTATTCATATCTTTTAAATTTTAAAATGCATCCTTTTCCTATCATACTTATCTTTTACAAATCATATCTTTTATCATATCTTCTTCAAAATTTTCGAAAACCCACCCCCCTTCCCTTTAAATCCTAGTTCGGCCTCCCCCCCACCTCCACAATTCGGACTTGGCTCTCCTCATATCCCTCTCCTTTCTTTTCTTTTGCTTGAGGACAAGCAAACCTCTAAGTTTGGTGTGTTTATCCGTGATCACTAAGCCAATACCCACTAAGATTATGGCTCCTAAGGGAAAATAAACAAACTCAAGAGGCAAGAAAGAGAATATTCCAAAACCACTTTGGAATCAAGGGAAGTTCTTAACCAAAGAACATTCAGACCATTACTACAAAATAATGGGCCTAAGGTCAGTGATCCCGGAAGTTAAATTCGATCTGAAAGAAGACGAATATCTGGAGATCCAAGAGCAAATTCGAAACAGGAGCTGGAAAGTCCTAGCTAATCCTGAAACAAAGGTGGGAAGACACATGGTTCAGGAATTCTACGCAAATCTGTGGCAGACGGACATGCAGAGAATAGCGGGAACCGTATTCTATGACTATAGAACTCTAGTCAGAGGAAAGATTGTTCACACCCACCCTGACAAAATAAGGGAGATCTTCAAGCTGCCTCAACTACAAGATGACCCAGACTCCTTTAATAGGAGAATAATGAGATCAAACCTGAACTTGGACAAGATCCAAGAGGACATATGTCTCCCTGGAGCTAAATGGACAACCAACACAAAGGGTGCCCCGAACCAACTTAAAAGAGGAGATCTCAAACCAGCCGCCAGAGGCTGGCTGGACTTCATTGGGCGCTCTATATTGCCCACTAGCAACCGCTCTGAGGTCACCATCAGAAGAGCCGTGATGATTCATTGCATTATGCTGGAAAAAGAAGTGGAAGTTCATCAGCTGATTGCTTGTGAACTTTACAAGATTACAAATAAGAACTCCAAAGATGCCAGATTGGCTTATCCAAGCTTGGTCTCTCTGTTATGTAAAGATGCTGGGATAAAAATGAGAGTAGATGAGTACATCCCAGTTGAGCTACCAATCACCAAAAAGTCTATGGAAGGACAACAAGTGCAGGACGAACCCATCAAGAGGAGAGCACAGGAGTTCCTCCCAAAAATCCCTTAAATTGAATACTGGGAGCTCCTAGAAGCATCTGTCACCAAGTTACAAGAAGCTGTGGATCAACTGAAGGAAGAACAGCATAAATCAAAATAGCATGCTCTGCAAACTGCTTAGAGAACAAGAAGAGCAAGGGCGTGAACTGAAGGAACTGAGGCGCCAGAAGCTATCTCTTGAAGGGCCAAGCACTCCACAGACAAAAGAGGCATCCACCTCCCAAATTCAAGGTTGTTGAGTTCTAATCTTAGCCTTAACTCTGTGATAATTGTTCTTATTAGAAATTTACCTTAGAAGTTATATATGAGTAGTAGTAATTAATATCTCTATTTTGATTTTATCTCCAATTAAGCTATAATTTATTTTTCTCATCATTATCAAACATGAATAAAATAGTAGATTTTTAGAATAAGGAGGCAATAATTTTTTGAGTTCTTAATTAGGAAAATTCTAATTATCTATATGTGGTGGCAATGCTTTTTGTCTTCTGAATGAATGCCTGAACAGTGCATGTTTTTTATATTGAATTTTATGAATGTTAAAATTGTTGGCTCTTGAAAGAATGATGAACAGGAGAAATGTTATTGATGATCTGAAAAATTATTAAATTGATTCTTGAAGCAAGAAAAAGCAGCAAAAAAAAAAGAGAAAGAAGAAGAAGGAGCAGTAGAAAAAGCCAGTAGCCCTTAAAACCAAAAGGCAAGGGTAAAAAGGATCCAAGGCTTTGAGCATTAATGGATAGGAGGATCTAAAAGGAATAAAATCCTAGCCTAAGCGGCTAAACTAAGCTGTCCCTAACCATGTGCTTGTGGTGTGAAGGTGTCAAGTGAAAACTTGAGACTGAGCGGTTAAAGTCGAGGTCCAAAGCAAAAAAAAAAAAAGAGAGTGCTTAAGAACCCTGGACACCTCTAACTGGGGACTTTAGCAAAGCTGAGTCACAATCTGAAAAGGTTCACCCAGTTATGTGTTTGTGGCATTTATGTATCCGGTGGTAATACTGGAAAACAAAGTGCTTAGGGCCACGGCCAAGACTCATAAAGTAGCTGTGTTCAAATAGCGCGCTCTCAATGGATTCTGACCTCCCTGCACTCGAAATGGATTTTCAGGAGCTACAGAAGTCCAAATAGCGCACTCTCAATTGCGTTGGAAAGTAGACATCCAGGGCTTTCCAACAATATATAATAGTTCATACTTTGCTCAAGGATAAATGACGTAAATGGGCGTTCAACGCCAGTTCCATGTTGCATTCTGGCGTTAAACGCCAGAAACAGGTTACAAGTTGGAGTTAAATGCCAAAAACAGGTTACAACCTGGCGTTTAACTCTAGAAACAGCCTAAGCATGTGTAAAACTCAAGTCTCAGCCCCAGCACACACCAAGTGGGCCCCAGAAGTGGATTTCTACACTATCTATCTTAGTTTACTCATTTTTCTGTAAACCTAGGTTACTAGTTTAGTATTTAAACAACTTTTAGAGATTTATTTTGCACCTCATGACATTTTAGATCTGAACTTTGTACTCTTTGACGGCATGAGTCTCTAAACTCCATTGTTGGGGGTGAGGAGCTCTGCTGTGTCTCGATGAATTAATACAATTATTTCTGTTTTCTATTCAAACACGCTTGTTTCTATCTAAGATGTTCATTCGCACTTCAATATGATGGATGTGATGATCCGTGACACTCATCACCATTCTCAACCTATGAACGCGTGCTTGACAACCACCTCCGTTCTACCTTTGATTGAATGAGTATCTCTTGGATTCTTTAATCAGAATCTTCGTGGTATAAGCTAGAATCCATTAGCAGCATTCTTGAGAATCTAAAAAGTCTAAACCGTGTCTGTGGTATTCCGAGTAGGATTCAGGGATTAAATGACTGTGACGAGCTTCAAACTCACAAGGGTTGGGCGTAGTGACAGACGCAAAAGGATCAATGGATCCTATTCCAGCATGAGTAAGAACCAACAGATGATTAGCCATGCGGTGACAGCGCATTTGGACCATTTTCACTGAGAGGACGGATGGTAGCCATTGACAACGGTGATCCACCAACACACAGCTTGCCATAGGAGGAACCTTGCATGCGTGAAGAAGATGACAGTAGGAAAGCAGAGATTCAGAAGACAAAGCATCTCCAAAACTCCAACATAATCTCCATTACCGCATAACAAGTATTTAATTCATGCTCTTTTATTTTTCGCAATCCAAACTGATAATTATAATTGATATCCTGACTAAGAATTACAAGATAACCATAGATTGCTTCAAGCCAACAATCTCCGTGGGATTCGACCCTTACTCACGTAAAGTATTACTTGGATGACCCAGTGCACTTGCTGGTTTGTGGTACGAGTTGTGAAAAGTGTGATTTACAATTCGTGCACCACTTGTCCTCAAGCAAATAAAGAATCATGCAATAAAGTTTGACAAACCAAGGTAAGAAGAGTAGCAATTTTTATGTTCATGGTTGGCTAGTTTCTTATGCATGCTACAATCACAAATGACATTCAAATGATTGATGCTTCTATCTAGCTCATTTTATGAAATCTTTTTCTTTATGTTCCTTTCTTGAAACAAGCTTTTCATTCTTTTCTTAGCTTAACTTTTTGGGTGCTTTGCACCATGTGTTAAAAGCTACGACTCTAAATGCTTTGTTTTCAAGTATTACCACTTGATACATAAGCACCACAAGCATTTTATTCGAGGACTCTTTTAGCTCATTTGTTTCTTTTCTTTACTCTCTAATCATTGATGCTCAGAGCCTTGAGCTTTGAGGGAGTGATTTTGCAATTAAGCCTAGCCTTGACTCTAAGTATTTTGTTTTCAAGCTTTTTGCTTGATACATAAACACCACAAGTACTTAACAAATGAAATGTCATTGGTACTCAGAGCCTTCAACTTTCTCATTCTTTCCCTTTTTCTTTTTCTTGCCTTATTTGCAATTGCTTCTTCAAGGTTTTGATGATTTCAAAAATTTCATAAAATGTCCTAGATGAAAACTTCAATTAAACAAATTCAAATGTAATTGAGCAACAATAGTCATGCTAGCTTCCCAATACTTATAAGATCATACTAACTTCTTCTTTAATGACCTTGTTTGTTTATGATCATGATACTTAATTGCTTTTGACTCACAAAACTCAAGATGGTAGTCATAATGTCATAGCACATGTTACAATTCAATAATCAAGCTATGCTTATTCACAACACACATGTATACAAAGGAAATAGAAGACAATCATGCAATTCAAAACACTAGAAACAAATAAGAGGAAAAAAAACTTTACCACCTTGTAGTTCATCTTCATTGTTGTTGTCACTTTCTTCCTATTCTTCCCCTTCCCACACCAAACTTAGAATGATTGCTTGTCCTCAAGCAACAAATAAAATAGTGGTGATGGGGTTTATGATAGTTCATGAATGTCTTAAACAATAGAGTGTTAGTAATACATGCGGTTTAGGCAAGCAAAAATTAAGGATACAATAAAGGCACAAGAAGTAAAAACAGAGACAATGTGATTGCATTAATAAGTGGTGTATGCATGGTACTTTGAGTGAAAAATAAGTGGCAACACCAATCTTAGTGTGACACCCTCATTTTAGAATGTTGCAAGTACCCAGTGAAGATTCAAACTCAAATTGTTTCATGGCAACACCAAACTTAGAATGCAATCATATGTCAAATTATTGAAAGTAAACTAAGCAAAGAAAGGAAATGTTACCTACGGTTGGGTTGCCTCCCAACAAGTGCTCTTTTAGTGTCATTAGCTTGACATGTTGTTCTCAACTTTTTTCCTCTTCTTCCAGTTTGTTAAGAGGAATGACCTCAAGAGGAAAATGAGCTAGTTGATGTCCCCTATTTTGAGTGCCTCCCAGCAAGCTTTCTTTTGTTGTTAGATTTAGTGAACTTGCTTATTGGGGTAGGGGTGGGATGGCTTTTAGTTGACCTCTTCTTCATGGATATTATCCTTCTTTTCTTGGTCACCATCCTCTCTTTGGTGCTTTTGTTGATTGCCTTCACTTCTTTGTTTTTAGAACTTGGGTGTTGTGAGATGGTTGGAGTATCCTCTTTATCAAGAACTTCTTGGAATGGTAGTTCTCTCGGTACAAAGATCTCTTCTTCTTGCTCTACCAATTCCTCATTTTCACCCTCATTAAGCACTTCTCCACTCCTTAGACTGATGGCATGATATCCTTCCCCTGGCCAAGGGAAGTCATTGGTTGGTTCATCAACAAAATGTTGTGCCAATTGTCTCATTTGCTCTTCTTGATTTCTCCTTGAGATTTCCATATCTTCAATCACCTCTTTTACATTTTGCCTTAAAAACTCACTGAGTTGGGCGATGAAGAAATATCTCTTAGAGAGTTCTTGCATTGCAAATTCTAGAACATTTTGTGGAGGTACATAGGTTGGACAATTATGGGATTATAGTCCTTGAAGAATGGAGTATGTAGCATTAAAATTCCTTTCAAAGCCAAAATTTCTATAGTTGTTATAACAATATGAACTATTTTGTGGCTCTGGGAGGTATTCCATTTCATTTGATTGCTCATACTCTATCATTCTTTGGTGATATTCCCAGCCACCATTAAGAAAATTACTAGAATCATTTTGTGGTGGTGGGCAATATCCCATATGACATGATTGATCAAAATGTGAGGTAGACTCCATTCTTACTTGCAAAATGCTCTGTCTCAAACAATAATCACCAAAAGAAATAGGAAGCCCCATTGTCACAGATGAGGGATTCTTAGTGAGGCAACAACACAAACACATTACTAGCAAGAGAAAATTAAAAGAAATTAAATGACAAAAAAGGAAAAAAATGTCTAATCTAGGTAATCAACCAACCGGTAGTTTGTTAATCACAATTAATCCCTGGTAACGGCGCCATAAAACTTGATGACTGGAATTGACTCCCCATTCAAAATTGGTGAATTAGTCCTTTTGGCAAGCACACCAAAATTATCGTCAAGTAATAACCCACAGTGGAGTGGGATCGTATCCACAGAGATTGGCAAATTCGAGCAGTTTTAATCGATTGATGAATTAGTCAAGCGGATCAATAGGATTGTAGAGTGCAGAATTGTAAATGACATAAATGTAAATGACTAGAATATAAAGAAAAGCAATAAAGTACAGAAATATAAATGGCAGAAAGTAAAGTGCAGAATCATAAATGACTTGAATGTAAATGGGAATGGGGAATTGCTGAATGTAAAATTAAGTTATAAAGAAATGGATAGATAAGGATGGGGAAATTCATTGAGATTAGGAGATGTTGTCTCTTTGGATCAAATCTAGCTTATATCTTCTTCAATCATGCAACTCATTGACCTCTTGGCAATCATGATTGATTGAGCCCCAATCCCTTGGTGACTCAATCTCTCAGATCTTGATCAATAGCCAATTCCTTGGTCTAATTGCTCATGAAGAGAGTTATGCTTGGTCCCTGATTATACCACACACCATCCAAACACCAAAACCCAAACATATCCAAACACCAAAAACCAAATTCTACTCTAGTGTGAGAAGGGATTTCAAGCATGGTTTCATGTTTCCTTTCCCAAGGTTCCCATGAAACCCAATTGCATTCAATCTCTTTCCCAAGATAATTGAACACTAAGCATTAAGAACGAAATTCCTTCTAGCAAATCAAACAGAAGATGAAGAGAAGAAGGATTTCACTATCATTCATCCATAAAGTACAACAGAGCTCCCTTTCTCAATGAGAGGGAAGTTAGCTACTCATAGCTCAAAAGGTACTCAAAAGTGAAGTGTAAAAGTAGATCTAAAACTGACTGCTTAACCCCCCTTTTCTTCAGTACTCCTTGGGGGTATTTATACTAATCCTAGTAAAATAAAAGAATTACAAAAGTGAAAAAGGAAAATTACATTTTGGAGGGAAAAGAAAACACTCAATAAGCATGACTTCTCAGCTGGCGTGTGGCTGGCGTGCCTTTGGCGTGTCACGTTCTCTTCATTTCCAACTTGGCGTGCCACGCCTAATTCTTCAAGTGGCACGCTCGTCCCTCTTTCAATCTTGGCGTGCCATGCCTTCTAGCTCAAGTGGCACGCCATAGTGGATTTCTTGTGTTGGCGTGCCACACCTTTGAACTCAAGTGGCACGCCCCTTGCCTTTCTCACTTCTCTTTGCCTCTGGAAACTTGTACTGGCGTGCCACGCCCAAGGTCTGGCGTGCCACGCCCTTGCTTTATGCTTGGCTAGGCTTCTCTGGAAAGTTGAACTAGTGTGGCACGCCCAGGGTCTGGTGTGCCACGCCCCTCTTATGAGTGAGTGGTGGCTCTGTTTAGTGTGCCACGCCACGAACTCAAGTGGCACGCCCCAATGCTTCTCTTCTGAATGACACTGGCATGCCACGCCTGGTTACTCAAGTGGCATGCCTAAGTGAAGAATGGTGAATGGCGTGCCACGCCTTCGAACTCAAGTGGCACGCCCCATGTAATTGGCCTCCTTCATCCTCTCTGGAAACTTATAACAGCGTGCTACGCCTAAAGGCTGGCGTGCCACGCCCATGATTTTGTCTTGGTTCCAGTAGTTGGCGTGCCATGCCTCAGCCTTCAAGTGGCACGCCATAGTGAGATGCTAAGGTTGGCGTGCCACGCCTTCGATACCAAGTGGCACGCCCAGTCCTTGCTTTTGGTCCTTTGTGCAATGGCGTGCCACACCTTGTTGCTCAAGTGGTACGCCCAATCTTCAATTGCATTCAACCCTTTCTCTGGATTATTGTACCAGCGTGCCACGCCATGCTGCTCAAGTGGCATGCCCATGGGTTTGTGAACTCTTCAAGCTTGGCGTGCTACGCCTGGGTTCTCAAGTGGCACGCCCAAGTGACTTCTTGGGGCTGGCGTGCCACGCCTTTGACACCAAGTGGTACGCCATAGTGAAGGTTCTTCTTGGGATGGAGAGTTGGCGTGCCACGCCCCTTTGCTCAAGCGGCACGCCCATAGTGGTTGATGAGTCAGGCGTGCCACGCCTAGCTTGGCGTGCCACGCCCCTTTTGTGTCCTCTATTGTAGCTCTCTGGAATTTTGTATCAGCGTGCCACGCCCAGTCTCTGGCGTGCCACGTCCATATGCATGCTTTGAATCTCTTCTCTGGACTTTAGTACTGGCATGCCACGCTCAGCTCCTGGCGTGCCACGCCAGTGCATTTTGTGGCGTTTGCTTCAAGTGTCACGCCAGTTTCACACGCCCAGCTTCTTGTTTGTCTTCTACCCTATTTTTGATGCTTTTCTCACCTGAAATTCAGCACAACTCATCTCAAAGTAGTGTACCATAATATTCATCAAATAATGCATGAATTGTACTGATCAAATGAGATTTATGCTCTTTTATGGTCTTCTTTATGCAAGAAAGAAGGGTAGATGATGCAAGTCATCACAACACCAAACTTAAGTTTTGCTTGTCCTAAGCAAATCAATGTGAGTAAACCATTATAACTTGAGGCCTTGGCTTTGAGTGATTGCAATATAACTAAGAGTAAGGCTAAGTGTTCAACACATGCATGAATGTTTTAATGTCATGAAAAACTCTTGGATCCTTGAGGGTTCTTTCAGGTATAGGCTTGATAAACCCATATTTTATGACATATATTGTTCTCAATTCAAGAGATTTATCCAATCCTTCACCCACTTATTCATGTAAATTGCATGGTTTTACTTTCCCTTCCTTATTATGTGATATATGTAAAATACATGTTTCCTATGCTTTGAAATTATTTATTTTAATTACTCTTTATTACCATTCAATGCCGTGATTTGTGTGTTGGGAAGTTTTAGATCCTTTAAGGCAGGAATGAGTTAAAGGATGGAAAAGAAACATACAAAAATGGAAGGAAAGCACAAAATGGAGTTTTTAAAGAAACTGGCAGTGACGCGAATGCATGGACAATGCGGTCGCAAGCCAAGCGCGAAAAGGCAGCGACGCGAACGCATGACTGACGCGGACGCGCGCCTTAAGCAGAACACATATGACACGGACGCGTGACCGAAGCGAACCGTGACAAGGAAAACTCCAGATGACGCGACCGCGTGACCCACGCGGACGCGTGACAGACGCCACGCACCAAAAATTACAGAAAACGCTCCCACTGATTTCTGAAGCCCTTTTGGCCCAGATCCAAGTCCAGAAAGCACAGATTAGAGGTTATAAAGTGGGGAAATGCATCCATTCATGAGGAGGTCTTCAATTATTCACTTTTTATGGTTTAGATGTAGTTTTTAGAGAGAGATGTTCTCTCCTCTCTCTTAGGTTTTAAGATTAGGATTTCTTATTATTTCAAGTTAAGTATTCCAACTCTTTATCAGGTTCAATATTCCTTTTTATTATTTTCTTACTTTAATTTATGAATTCTTCCATGTTACATATGATTCTCTTAATTAATGTTATTTGAAGTATTTCAGTTTATGATTGCTTTTTTTATTTATGTTACTATTGCTTCCAATCTGAAGACATTTTTATTCGAGTAAGTTTATTTTTCCCCTTTTGGCTTTGGTTAAGTAAATGGTAACTCTTGAGTTATCAAACTCATCGTGATTGATAATTGCTATTTTTGCTAATCAAATCGAATTCCAATAACTCTAGTATTTCCTTAGGAATTGACTAGGACCTGAGGATCAAACTGATTAGTCCACTTGACTTTCCTTTATTTAGTAAAGGTTAACTAAGTGGGATTAAACTCAATTCTCATCACATTGATAAGGATAACTAGGATAGGACTTCCAATTTCTCATACCTTGCCAAGAGTTTATTTTATAGTTATTTATTTATTTTATTTGTCATTTAATTACTTGTTCCTTATTTTCAAAACCCCAATCTGCAAAAGTCATAACCAATAATAAGAACATACTTCCCTGCAGTTCCTTGAGAAGACAACCCGAGGTTTAAATACTTCGGTTATCAATTTATTTAGGGGTTTGTTACTTGTGACAACCAAAACGTTTGCACGAAGGGATTTCTGTTGGTTTAGAAACAATATCTACAACGCGACTATTTTTATAAAATTCTTTACTAGCAAAAATCCCAACGTCAAAATGGTGTCGTTGCCGGGGAATTGCATTCGTGTGCCTTATTATTAGTTATTGTAAATATTTTTCTTTTATTTGTTTAATTGTTTTTGTTTTTTTTTTGTCCCATTTTATTTTTATTAGCTACTATGAATTCTCACCCCTCTCACTTTGAGTTTGGTTCTAATATCGTTGAAGGGAACGGAAGTTATAACAGGAACATGCATCAAGGTCAGAGAACTCAATGATGGATGGAGCCAAAAGGATTTGATCAACTCTTTAGGCAACAACACCCTCCACAGTATCACAGATGAGGACCACTTTACAATGCATACCAAGCTAATAGATATGGTGGACAACCTTGTAACTACCAACAAGCCCCACCCTGTGCCTATAGACCATCCTCTCAACATAACTTTAACCCACCACACTCATAAGCTCCTTTTCACCATCCACCACCATATGATCCTTATTTACCCCAGTTCCAATCCGATTACTCCCAAACACCACCACTTCCCTATGTACCATGCCCAAATCCATCACCTCGAGAATCACAATCTCGTCTCAAGGAAACAGTAGATCAACTTCATACAACCCTTCGTTAGCTAGAGCAAGCAATACATCAGTTATCTTTCAGACGTTCAAACCCTCAAGGAACTCCAATAGCTTTATGTGAAAAATCTACTGACGAACGTAGCATGAAGGAGACACTAGAAACCCCAGAAGGCAGTAATGAGCACAACTTTGTTCTGGAACAATTGTAGGAAGCTCAAGTTATCCAAGAGGATGAAGTACTGATTGAAGATTTAGGAGATGTTGAACTTCCATGGGAATCCAGAGTTGTGAAGAATTCTGTCAAGGACGTTACAATTGATGCTAAGGAGGATAGTGCACAACCCCCAAGGCAGGTATTTTATGAAGAACTAGACGGAATGACCCAAGAAGCAAGTTTCCTTGATGATAGTAGCCTCAAGTCAGGTTCTCCTAGTAATGAACTTGCATCCGCAAGTGAATTCTCTGAGATCGAAGAATCTTCCCCAAGTGAATACGAAGATGATGCGGAGGTAGATTTCTCTCAACCTCCAGCTTATGACTTAAGTGATGAGGAAGACATCGAAGACTTTGATCAAGACACAGATGCATTTGAAGAATTTTGCAAGGAAATAGAGGAATTCACAGAAGATTACAATGGAGTAGAACTTACAGAACCACTGGAAACACCTATCCCAAGGCCATTACCACCCAATACAAGCTTCAAGTGGGTACAATCCTTAACCTTTAACTTTAATTTTCCACTTCAATATGGTTTGCTTGAAACAGATAGCTAGCTTAAAGCTCTCTGCGGTTTTAAGAGTAAGAGGGAAATGGCTCGTACTCATAGCTGGTGCACAAGGTTCAATAAGGTTCCACGCTTCAACTCGGAGTGCACGGATTGGTATCATGTTTAATCGAATGGATCTCGGAAGACGTTTGGTCATCTTGGTGAGAGTACAATCTCTAAACCACCCGAATGGAAAAATATAGATCAAAACGAAGGCGGATTTAAAAGCAAGGTTTGGGATCCTGGAAAATATTCTGATATTCGTCACCCCGGGAGCCTGAAAATCTGTTTGAAGCTGCTCAGAAGCTTTACATGCCTAGTTTGGGACCCCAGAGGCTGTTGGCATTCCAAACATTGGTGGAGATTTCTCGATGAATTTAACCATAAGCCGCCATAACAGGAAGCTCATCCAATGTTCAACTTAAGAACTTTAACTAAAAGTGCTAGGTGGGAGACAACCCACCATGGTATGATCGTTCCTGTTTCCATTTTATTTCGTTTTGTTTAATTTTATATTATTTTATTTTTATTGAACCTGGATGCTATTCATAACATTTGCATTTAGCATTGCATACTGTATAACTGCATACCTGCATAAAAAAAAGCGTGCGACGCGACCGCATCGCTAAAGCGATCGCGTCAGTTGCAAAAACCACCTCCCACGCGTCTGCATCATTCACGCGAACGCGTGATCCGGAAATCGGCGTAAAAATCCAACGCCCAGAAATCTGGGCTGGAATCGTGCGGCTGTCATGCGTTTAGCATAAAACGGCTCACGCGTTCACGTCCATCACACGAACGCATCACTAACAAAACACCCATCCCACGCGAAAGCGTGAGCGACGCATTCGCGTCGCATAGATTGCACAACACCCCAAAGGAGACAGAGAGTTGCGCTGAAACAACGTTGGAATTGTGCGTTTTGCACAATTTTTAGCGACGCGGTCGCATGCCTCACGCGACCGCGTCATTTGTCCTTTTACCCATTCCATGCGATCGTGTCCTTCACGCGATCGCGTCAACCCCCCATCCACCCTAGCCACACGACCACGTGCCCCACGCGATCGCGTGGATTCAAATTCACTAACCCCAGTGACGCGAAACCCTATCTCCCCCGCGTCCCCATTCTTCTCCCCCAACCCCCTCTGCTCACCCTCCCTCCTCCCTCTGCACCCTTCACCACCACCCACACCGGACCGCCGCCCCAGCGCCGACCACCCGAACCCATCGCGCCAACCATCCCCCACTCCTTCTTCCTTCTCTCTCCTTCTTCTCTCTCTCTCTTCTCTTCTCCCTTCCACCACCGCGGCCAGCCACCGCCACCCACATCACAACCGTACCTCCCACCACCACCCTCACACCCTCCCATCCTTCCCCTTAACCCCTACCCCTCCCATTACCCCTACCCGAAACCCCTACCACCGGACAGCCGACCACCGCCGCGCCAACTACCTGCACCGCCGCGTCAGTCACTGTAACGACCCAACTTCCAAAACATCATGATCGTACCGAAAGTAAGGCATTACTAACCTGCTTTCCTTTATTAACTATTTACTATTGAGCCTTTAGTTCGATATTGCGTTTCAGTTTTTAAGAAAATTCTAGAAATATTTTGTTTTTGGTTTATCAAAATCATATATTCAGGATCACTAAGTAATAATAATCACATAATTATTAATAATAATATCTATCATACAAAATATTTCAAATAAAACTCAGATACAAATCCTATCCCTCTGTATAAAATAAAAATCTTAAGCAATAAGGGCGAGGAAACTCTATGAAAGCAAATTAACTCACACTTAACTCATAAATAAATTCTATAATCGCCCGCAGCTTCACACCGTGTCTTCGAACCTGTGTCACTAAAAAGGTATCAGATTTTGGGGTGAGAACAAACCACACGTTCTCAGTAGGGAATGGGAATGCCGTAAAAGTAATAAAATAAAATGCAAATAATTAACATACTCAAGGAAACTATATTTCATCAAACCTTTTGGATATACTCTTAGCTTTACTTTAACTAATTGATCACCTTTTTCGAAGACTCTAAACTCAAAACAGATCTCAATGAGAAGATTAATTATATCAATCATTTTTCAGCCACTTAATTAATTCTCAATCACTACATCATTTATTAATCTCTTTAAAACATTCAGAAACTAAAAGTACAAGCAAGAGATTTAATTCAACATACAAAAAAATCACAACAAGACAAGCAGCACAAATTACAAAGAAATAAAACAAGCAAACACAATCAAATGCAGATGCGCAGATAAGGATGATGCATGTCTAGCCCTAGTGCAGGTAATGAGCTCATTTGTCGGTTTCTACCCGCTGCCGACATAACCCAGCATTACTAGCCGGATGTGGCTTTCCTATTAGCTATACCCTTGTGTACAGGAAATAACCCCTCTGCCACCACAGGGTCCACTGCACACAGGAAATAACACATCTGCCACTGCAGGGATGTATGCCGACACAACTTCTGTATACAGGAAATAACCCTTCTGCCACTACAGAAATGGAACAGGTGGTCACGGTACTTCTGTAGCAGGAAATAACCCCTCTGCCTTACAGAATTAAAATATGGATCTGTACCACAGGAAAGCGTTCTCAGTGGTCGCACAACCATCTATATGACTGCCTCAATGCAGCAGATGATCATACAAGTATATCTGGCGTTGCCTTAATGCAAAAAATGAATAAACACATCTCTTGGGTTGTCTCAAGCAACAAATGACCTTTCAACAGGTCCTCTGCTTTTTATTCTCTTTTATAATCATAAATACGCAAGCGGGACAAAACCCACGTCCTTGCCAACAATTTCATAAACAGAATACCTTTCCTCAAAAGAATCAGTGTAATTATCATCATAAGTTATCATTCTCGTTATTCATCTCCTGTTATATATTCTTATACAATATCTCTCTCTTTCTTTATTCAATCATGTTGTACAAACTTTACGACTTCCACTTTTGCAACCTCTTAACTCGAACCAATTTTAAAACTATTTTCTAGTTTAATTTTCTTTCAAAAGACTCAAAAAAATCATTTATTTTAAATTCGCTAAATACTTTTCAAAGCATCACCCTCTTACTAAAAGTAACCAAATAAAACTCTTTTTCAAGTTTACTAACTTCCCAAGGACTCAAAAACCATCTCTCTTTACCATTCAAATTCAAATATTATATATTCATTAAACTTCTAAAAAGTAATCCTTTATTTCAAACCCCAAGCATAACTCTCTTCATATTGAATAAATCTCAAAACATAACTTCTTTTATAAATAATTCAAACTTGGACATAAACCTTGGTAATTCAAATTCAAAATAGTATAATTCTTTTCTTACCTAAATAAAACTCCAATAATATAATTTTCCAAGTTCAAGTCTTTTAAAATTACTTTTCAATTAAAACCTCAGGTTTTTATAAAATTTCGACAGCACCTCCCCTAAAACTCAGACTTAACCACTGGTGCACAAATTGTGAATCACACTTTTCACAACTCGTACCACTGACCAGCAAGTGCACTGGGTCGTCCAAGTAATACCTTATGTGAGTAAGGGTCGAATCCCATGGAGATTGTTGGTTTGAAGCAATCTATGGTTATCTTGTAAATCTTAGTCAGGAAGTCAGTTATGTTTATCAGTTGAATTGTGAATGACCAGTAGAGCATAAATTAAAAGTTACTTGTTGTGCAGTAATGGAGAATATGTTGGAGTTTTGGAGATGCTTTGTCTTTTGAATCTCTGCTTTCCTCTGTCTTCTTGTTCATGCACGCACGTCCCCCTATGGCAAGCTGTGTGTTGGTGGATCACCGTTGTCAATGGCTACCTTCCATCCTTCCAGTGAAAACTACGCTCACGCACTCTGTCACAGCACGGCTAATCACTGGTTGGTTCTCGATCCGGTTGGAATAGGATTTACTATCCTTTTGCGTCTGTCACTAACGCCCAGCCTTCAGGAGTTTGAAGCTCGTCACAGTCATTCAATCCTTGAATCCTACTCGGAATACCACAGACAAGGTTTAGACTTTCCGGATTCTCATGAATGCCGCCATCAGTTCTAGCTTATACCACGGAGATTCTGATTAAGGAATCTAAGAGATACTCATTCAATCGGATATAGAACGGAGGTGGTTGTCAGGCACACGTTCATGGTTTGAGGAAGGTGATGAGTTTCACAGCTCATCACCTCCATCACAGTTAAGCGCGAATGAACATCTTAGATAGGAACAAGCGTGTTTGAATGGAAAACAGAAATACTTGCATTAATTCATCGAGACACAGCAGAGCTCCTCACCCCCAACAATGGGGTTTAGAGACTCATGCCGTCAGAGAATACAAAGTTTAGATTTGAAATGTCATGAGATACAAAATAAGTCTCTAAAAGTTGTTTAAATACTAAACTAGTAGCCTAGGGTTACAAAATATGAGTGGACTATGATGGATGATGCAGAGGTCCACTTCTGGGGCCCACTTGGTGTGTGCTGGGGCTGAGATTTAAGTGAGTCACGTGCAGAGGCCATTTGTGGAGTTGAACGCCAGTTTTTATGCCAGTTTGGGCGTTCAACTCCAGTTTTTTATCCTTTTCTGGCGCTGGACGCCAGAATTGGGCAGAGAACTGGCGTTGAACGCCAGTTTACGTCGTCTATCCTTGTGCAAAGTATGGACTATTATATATTGCTGGAAAGCCCTGGATGTCTACTTTCCAACGCAATTGGAAGCATGCCATTTCGAGTTCTGTAGCTCCAGAAAATCCACTTTGAGTGCAGGGAGGTCAGAATCCAACAGCATCAGCAGTCCTTTTTCAGCCTGAATCAGATTTTTGCTCAGCTCCTTCAATTTCAGCCAGAAAAATACACAACTCATAGTAAAGTCCAGAAATATGAATTTTTCCTAAGAACTACTAGAAATAGACTAAAAACTAACTGAAACATACTCTAAACTATATGAAATTATCCCCAAAAAGCGTATAAAATATCCGCTCATCAACCACCCTTACGGGTTCCCTCTTTCTCAATATCTCATCAAACCTTTCTCAACAATTATCACAGCAAATTCTCAATCAATTAGAAATTTAACAATCCGCAATAGTTAACAATTCATCCATATTATGCAACTTCCACATACTCCATCAATTCAACTTCAATTTGATCAATTCATAAATTACTTTAACCAAAGGACTAACAGTTTTTCACTTTCCAAATACCTAAAACACATTATCACCTAACTTAACCAAAATCTTACAATATTGACACCAAAACACGTAGAGTATGTATTATTTACAAAATTCTAGTTCTCTTATAATATGTTCACCCAAAAATCCTGCTCCATATAGTTTCCAATTATCACAAGTTATCCTTATACTTTTAGAGTTACTGATTTTATCTCTAAATTCAGATTTCATAAAAAAAAGTCACTTTAATAATCAAGCTTCAATCTTTTAGCAGTTCTCAAACTTAATTCTAATTAATCATGAACCAACATTAACAACTACCAAAACCAATTCCAACTAGTCACAAGTCAATTCCACAGCCAATCCGATACATCAGATAACTAAAAATAACAACAAGCACTTACTCTCAATAACCAGAATATAGCCACACAACTCAACTAATTCAGTATAATCACATAGAATCAGAACTTTTCAACAATTCCATCAAAATCAAAAAAACCAATATCAATTATAGCTTCAAACACTCACAACAAAGCCCAAAGACATTCACAGCCATAACCTAAATTCAATACTCCAATTAAAACAATAAAACATCATCAAACTTAATCCAAATTTCACAACCTCAACCCAAGCTTATTTCTATCAATTAGTCTCTCATAACAACAAAACCAATTACATTCACAGCAGCAATCCAAACTCAATTTATCAATTTTCCATACAACAGCTGTTCAACAATTAACTCAGCATATTTCAATTTAATAAGTTACACTAAATTAATCATTATTCACAACAGCATCTAAGTTCAATCACAGCTCAGAATAATCACAACGACTAACTAATTTCAAATGCATTTCAAGTCATTCATGTTAATTAAGAAATTCTTAACCATTATTAACCATTTGCATTTATCCAATAACTTTGTAGGCATTCTAAATTAAAAACGTTTAACTTTAAAAATAAATCCCCTACCTCGATTAGCCGAAATTCGATATTCAAACGCAACAAAGCCTTCTTTTATTTTTAATTCGCAGTGGCAACAACCTTGAACCGAATCAACAGCAGCGGCATTTCTGATTACTTCTCAGCAGCAGCAGTGGCATGAACTAATCGATTCAGAACCAGAATAGTACTATTGATAAGCACCAACGACCTCGGTGGCAGCAAAATAGTAGTGGTTCTAATGGTGGTTTCCTGGGCAGCTCGAATGTTGATTCCCGGTGGCAGAAGGCTCAGGCAACTTGCAGAATTCAGAGGCAGAGGCAGAATAGGAGATAAAGATGAGTAGTGACATGGATAAATTTCTTTAGAATTAGAACAGTATCCTCGGCAAGCTCCAACAACCTTCCCGGGGACAGCTACGGCGGCGCGGTGCTTCGGCAACCGCGCTACAGCCCTTGTCGAGCATTGGCGTCATCAACGGTGATGCCTCTCAGTACCATCGCGTTCCGTTCGGCGACGGCCAAGCCTCCTTGCCAGCGATGACATTCGGGCTCCCTTCCTCAGCGGCGGCTCTGATGGCAATAGCAAGGCAGAGCAACGGCGATAAACCCTAGTGGCAGCAGCGATGGTCAGCGGCGCTCTTTGGACGACTACGCGTGCGATGGGTCCAACGGTGGTGGGAACAGCCAAGACGACGGCGACCGTAGCGGCTCAACGACCCCTCGGGAGCTCCGTCTCCTTTCTCGCGCGATGACGGCAACCACTCAGTGGAGGCGACGGCGCAGGCGAGACGCGGCGGTGGCAGCGAGCTGGACAGCGCAGAGTGCGGCAGTCCGGTGGTCACGTCACGGCGGCAGCGGAGCAGCATCTCTTCCCTTTTTCTGTTTCTTTCTCAATTGTGTGTGTGTGATGTTTACGTTTAGGAAAGGAAAGGGGGTGGGTGTGCGGCTGAGTGTGGTGAGGGAGTGAGGGTTAGGGTTTTTTAATTTAGGAATTTAGGTTTCTGAGTTTGATTTGGGAATTAGGGTTAGAAATTAGGATTTTATAAAAGAATAGTGGATAGCTATGAATAGATATTTTGATAAAATTGAAGGGTAGAGTAATTTTAAAATCAAATATATTCTATTAAAAATATTTAGGAACATTATTTATCAACATATTGCTAAGTTAAATTAATTATTTTTAATATAAATTATAAAATAAGCATATTAATCTCATTTTCATAAAATATAATTTAAACTCAAAATATTAATTATTCAAATTAAATGATATCACTTTTCATTATTTTTCTATTACCAAAACTTTAATTTCAATTTATAAAATAACTACTTATAATAAAAATTGTGCATAAATATTGACTGACTTAAACATAAAGCATTTATAAAAGTCAAACTAATCATTTCTAATAAATTAATCTCCAAAGAGTACAAATTAATAAAATAGAACATAATTCATTCATAATAGAATTTATTTAAATTAAATTATATAATTCTTTCTTATTTTTTAATTACCAAAATTATAATTTTAATTATACCAAAGATCCAATAAAGATTATATAAAAATTCTAATTAGTTTAAACTCCAATTATCATGAAACTCTATTTAATTACCTCTAGTAAAATAATTTTCTTAAAATAAAATTATCAACAAATAAAATAAATCACAAATAACTAATTATTTGATTTTCAAAAACTAGGGTTGTTACAGTCACCACCGCCACCACCCCCCAGCCATCTCGCTGCCCTACTTTCGTTCATACACCTATCAGGTTCCGCAAAACGCCACTCTTCTTTCAATACGTAGTTAATTGCACATTTTTCCGTTTACGTTCAAAACTAGGCTAGTTAGAGATGTATGTTGTAGTGGATTCTAGGTTGTTAGGTAGCTAAGATGTGGTTAGTGGATTTAGGCCTGATAATTGCGCTGTTCGTACTTCTTGTTTTATCAATTTCACAATTCTTATGTTGTTGCTGTTCATATGCTGTTCTTCACTGTTGCATGATGCTTTTTACACTGTTTTTCGTGTTCATATTCCGTATTTGTATTTGCAGCTATATTTTAATTCATATGAACTATTCTGCTTGCTGTTTATTATCCGGGAACATCCAATTTTAGCCGGAATGCTGCCCAAATTTCTGTAAACTGTTCTAATTTTCCTTCATGTTTTGGTTTTGGCAATTTGAATTCTGCTTTACTCAGCTTTTACCAAACCAATTCATAACTCCAAGGACAAGCTTTCTTATTCTTTTCAATCTCCTGGTTAATAAATTGCATTTTTGATGATTCAATTCCAAATTTTGCTATTTCCATATCTATATGAATCATCATCAACCTTATTTCCTTGTTTGAATATGAGTTGACTGTTGCTTATAATTGTGAATTCTTGTTACTTAGAAACTGATCATCATGCCACTTATTCTGACTTTCTTTTTACTAACTCCCTGCTTTCAACTTTCTAACCTCTTTTTCAATCCTAACCAACCTAATTTTCCAAACATCTTTTCTTGGTTTTTTTTTCACTATTCTCTTTAACCTTCTAACCATGGCATGATTATAGTTTTTCCTAATTAACATGAATTCTATTTCTATTACATTTTGGATTGTAAATTTTTCTTCTCGGATTTCTAACTCCTATACAATCCAAAATGCACAATTATTCACCTCATTTCATTATTCTACTGCTCCTTTGCCACTTTATGCTTATCTTGTTATTTGCCTACTCGTTTTCCTGATTTTATTATATCTTGGATTTTTTTTAGGATGTCTGACCCTCAAAGAAAGGGAAAAAGAAAGGCAACAACTGGCAAACGGAAAAGAGGTGAATCCTCTATGTCTCTCCTGGAGCTTATGCATGATGAATCCTGGCGGGAGAAGCACTTCACCCCGCAGGAGAAGGCTGACCAGCTCCTCCCTGCCAATGATCCATTTAAGTTTGCAAACCGATACTGTGAGCTCAAGTATCTGGTGTTTGCTACCTCCAGAAATCTATACCTGGAGAGGACTCTGAAAATTCCAGAAGAACTACAACAGTACACCTCCGATCAGATCAAACAAAGAGGCTGGTTCTTCTTGGAGAGGAATTTGACTGAGGTCAATGGACTAAATTCCCATAATGGTCCCCCAGATTCAGCCCGTGCACGAATTTAGCTCCTGAGATTCTAATTGCACTATTTATGTCCTCTAGATTGCGATCCGGGCACGATAATGATCCTTCGGTGAATTTCCGGCGTGACTCAGCGACGGTCATGCTTATGTGGCACAGCCACTGCCATGTTGGACGTCAGAGTATACAGATGATGTGAATTGTGTTGTAAAATTCCCCAACGTAGTCCCGTTTTTCATGTTTAAACCCTAAAACTTCGTTGGCCTCCCCTCAATGTGGTTCTCTCCATCAACGTCTCCTTCTGCATCTGTTGTGTACACCAATAGCTGTCCCCCATGAGAGGAACTGGGAGCCATGGCTAGAAAATTATGGTAAAATTATATGCCCCAATGATAAGCTTAATGCTTACAGAAGACACTATAAAAAAAAGAAGCAAAACACAAGGTGCCTATAAAATCCATGACTCTCTTACTCATTTCACAACTTCATGAACTCAACCATTTTACTCAAACTGTAAACCACACCACAAGAAACAAAGATTTGACTTTAAACTAGCATAAACAATTTTCAATTGCACCATTCCCCAACAACACAGCTTTCAACTTTAAAGGAAACGAATGGAAGGATGTAAACTTAGTTACCTGAGAGCCAGCAAGGTCCTCAAAATGCTTGACCCAATCCTCCATCATGGCATCCTTACCGAAATCATCGGCCGATGACGGAGCCATGAATTCGAGACCCTTGACAGCCTCCCTGGTCTGCTCCCTCAGCTTGTCGAGTGCCTCGCTGACGTGGGCATCTTTGGGAGCCTTCTGTTTCCCCTTTTTCTTATTTTTTAAATCGGGTAACCCACCACCCATCCCCAATCCTTGAACCCTAGAAGGAAGAGAAGGTGCCTCCTTTTTCTTAAGCTATGAAGTGGAGTGAATAGTGAATGTTGGGTCTTGCAGAAAGTTGTATTTTGCTTCATCATTCCATCAACGATGACCGGTTCGAACTTCCTATAACATGGCTCCCAGTTCCTTTCATGGGGGACAACTATTGGTTCCTACAAAGTTGATGGAGAGAACCACATTGAGGGGAGGCCAACGAAGTTTTAGGGTTTAAACATGAAGACAGGGACTACATTGGGAAATTTTACAACATAATTCACGTTATTTGTACACTTTGACGTCCAACATGGCAGTGGCTGTGCCACATAAGCATGGCCGTCGCTGAGTCACGCCGGAAATTCACCGAAAGACCATTATGGTGCCCGAATTGCAATCTGGAGGACATAAATAGTGCAATTGGAATCTCAGGAGCTAAATCGGTGCACAGGCTGAATCTGGAGGACCACTATGGGGATTTAGTCGAGGTCAATGCTTCCTGGGTAAGAGAATTCTACTGCAATTATTTCAAGACTTCAATGGATGTAGTGCACCTCAGAGGGAAACAGATACTGGTCACTGAAGAGGCCATTGAGGATATTCTGCGCCTTCAGCCTAAGTCAGATCAGCCTGACGGTTACCAAAAGGCTAAGAGGACATGCGTTTTCTGAAATTTGACTGGGATGCTGTCAAGGAGAGGATAGCCCTTGACCCTACTGTCCCATGGGTCATAGGTAAGAACACCACCATGCCTAAAGGAATCAAGCAAATATACTTGAATGATGAGGCTCGGCTCTGGCACCAGATCCTGAGTAACCTTTTTATGCCAAGCACTCATGAGACGGAGCTGCCTGCTGCTATGATCACCCTCCTCTGGTCTGTGATGTAGGGTAAGGACCTGTACCTGCCACGATTCATCCGGCACTATATGGCCAGGGTACGTGTCAGAGGCACCCTCCCCTTCCCTTATCTGGTCACCCAGCTAGGCCGTCGAGCTGACGTGCCTTGAGAGGATGCTGATGAGAAGCCACCTGCTGTGGACTACAAGAAGATCATTTCTCACAGCATGAACTTTCTGTCTTTAGGCCACAGACCTTCATTCCTTACTGCTTCTGATGAGACAGCCACACCTTCAGCTGGCCCCTTTTCTTCCACTGCTGCACCTGCCCCACCCACTGCACCCCCACCTGCTCCTGAGCCTATTTACCATTTGGTGCATCGCCTCTTCACCCGATTGGACCGTATGGAGCATCGCAACAAGTGACGCTATGAGCACCTCAAGTTGATGATCCGGTCCGGCGGCGATATTCCCTCCGAGCCTGACACCCCTTCTGACACATCTGAGGCAGAGGCGAGTGCTCATGAGGAGGAGACACAGGCCCAGGCGGAGCAGGCAGGACCACAGCAGGCTGCGCCACAGCAGAAGGAGCCACAGCAGCTTCAGGCCGCCGATACAGAGATTTCTATCCAGTCAGAGCCTCCTCTACAGCAGACAGATCCTCCTACCCTCATCCAGTCTGCAGATCCTCAGACTACCACCACGACTCCAGCAGCCCATCCTTCCAGTGATGACACTCCTTCACACCCGGCTTAAGTGAGCATCGAGGACGATGCTTTATTTTAAGTGTGGGGAGGTCGCCATCTCTGGCGTATTTTTCGGTGAACCACTACAGACTCTTTCATTTTATTTTACTTATTTTTCTGTATTTTTATCTTTATTTTTATTCTTATTTTTTCAGTACTTATACATTATTCTTTTCATGTGTTTTTACTCTGTTTTCTACATTTTGCACTTTAGTTCATGTTTTAGCCATTTAGTTTAGTTGCAATTCTAACTTAGTAGTTATAGAATATGTGGATTAATTAGTACAGTTTACCCATTTTAGCATATGATAGTTTGGTTTAAATTGAAAATAAAAAGGAAGTAAATTAGAGACTTTAACATAATAAAAACAATCCACACACCTTGTATATATAGCATTACATGTTAGTTAGTTAACAACATTTCATCAAGGAGGAACACTAAAACTTTAAAGCCACCCAAAATTTTACATTGAGAATAATGGGAACTCTTAATTTTTACTTACATGACATGTATAACTGATATATAAGTTTTGAGCTAGAGAACACACAACCTATGAGTTTTGAGCTTAATTGTATGGTTACATTTAAACCATAATTTTTATTCCTGTGTGTTTCGCCCTTCTTTTTATTCTGATGTTCTTTACTTTGTTTTAATCTATATGTCCGATTGTAGAATATAGATACATACCAAGAAAGTGATTGAGGCCATCATTTGAATCTTTCCTCACTTATCCCAAATTAGCCAACCTTTTACATCACCCTTGTTAGCCCCTTGAGCTTTTTAATCCCCTCTTGTTCTATAAACCACATTACTAGCCTCATGCAGAAAAACAAATAAATCCCAAGTTGAATCCTTGGTTAGCTTAAGATAAGGTATTGTGTATAATTTAAGTATGGGGAACTTTATGGGAACATGGATGATAGAAACAAAGGTAGAAAGTTAAAAAGAATAAAATAAAAAAATTTTGGGAAGCATGCTCATGTGAAATCAATTGAATTACCATGTGCAAAATTAAAAAAAAAAATTATTTTTGGTATTTAATTAAAGGGATACAAAAAATTCCCCAATTGCAAAATAAATGCACAAGGGATAAAATTAAAGTTAATGCATGAGCTTGCAACACAAAGTGAGAAAAGTTGGGCAAAAAGGTTGAGAAACTTTGAATTGCAAAATGTGTATATTAGGTGAGATCTTAGACTAATCAAGGATTCACTTATTAGCTCACTTAGCCTTATTCATATACCCTTACCCTTACCTTGGCCCCATTACAACCTTGGAAAAAACCTCATGATTTTTGTATGCCTATATTCTATAATTATTGATTGGTTAGATGAAGAACAAAGTTATAGAAAGTAAGGATTAAAAGAAGAATAGAGTGATTAACCCAATAAACACTGAGTGACCGAAGAGTAAACACATAACCCAGTGAGGGTTCAATAGCTCATCACCATATATCTCTGCTTAAATTGTTAATTGTCTTGTAAGTTTGTAAAATATTTTACCCACTCACTTGTAAAAGCGCTTTAACATTATCTAAGGTTGGCTATGCATATATGATTCTTTGAGAAAGTGAATTAATTTAACTACAAGTAAGTTTTATATACAAGTAAATGACAATTAGAATTGCATGATCCATTTAGGTAGTTGCATTTAGGATAGATTGCATTGCATGAAATTCCACCACTTTAACCTTACCTTAATCTTTATCTTGGACTTAGCATGAGGACATGCTATTGTTTAAGTGTGGGGAGGTTGATAAACCCATATTTTATGACATATATTGTGCTCAATTCAAGAGATTTATTCAATCCTTCACCCACTTATTCATGTAAATTGCATGGTTTTACTTTCCCTTCCTTATTATGTGATATATGTAAAATACATGTTTCCTATGCTTTGAAATTATTTATTTTAATTATCCTTTATTACCATTCGATGCCGTGATTTGTGTGTTGAGAAGTTTCAGATCCTTTAAGGCAGGAATGAGTTAAAGGATGGAAAAGAAACATACAAAAATGGAAGGAAAGCACAAAATGGAGTTTTTGAAGAAACTGGCAGCGACGCGAACGCATGGACGACGCGTTCGCATGCCCAGTGCGAAAAGGCAGCGACGCGAACGCATGACTGATGCGGACGCGCGCCTTAAGCAGAACACAGATGACGCGGACGCGTGACCGAAGCGAACCGTGACAAGGAAAACTCCAGATGACGCGACCGCGTGACCCACGCGGACGCGTGACAGACGCCACGCACCAGAAATTACAGAAAACGCTCCCACTGATTTCTGAAGCCTTTTTGGCCCAGATCCAAGTCCAGAAAGCACAGATTAGAGGTTATAAAGTGGGGGAATGCATCCATTCATGAGGAGGTCTTCAATTATTCACTTTTTATGGTTTAGATGTAGTTTTTAGAGAGAGAGGTTCTCTCATCTCTTTTAGGTTTTAGGATTAGGATTTCTTATTATTTCAAGTTAAGTATTCCAACTCTTTATCAGGTTCAATATTCCTTTTTATTATTTTCTTAATTTAATTTATGAATTCTTCCATGTTACATATGATTCTCTTAATTAATGTTATTTGAAGTATTTCAGTTTATGATTGCTTTCTTTTATTTATGTTACTATTGCTTCCAATCTGAAGACATTTTTATTCGAGTAAGTTTATTTTTCCCCTTTTGGCTTTGGTTAAGTAATTGGTAACTCTTGAGTTATCAAACTCATCGTGATTGATAATTGCTATTTTTGCTAATCAAATTGAATTCTAATAACTCTAGTCTTTCCTTAGGAATTGAGTAGGACCTGAGGATCAAACTGATTAGTCCACTTGACTTTCCTTTGTTTAGTAAAGGTTAACTAAGTAGGATTAAAGTCAATTCTCATCACCATTGATAAGGATAAGTAGGATAGGACTTCCAATTTCTCATACCTTGCCCAGAGTTTATTTTATAGTTATTTATTTATTTTATTTGTCATTTAATTACTTGTTCCTTATTTTTAAAACCCCAATCTGCAAAACTCATAACCAATAATAAGAACATACTTCCCTGCAGTTCCTTGAGAAGACGACCTGAGGTTTAAATACTTCGGTTATCAATTTATTTAGGGGTTTGTTACTTGTGACAACCAAAACGTTTGCACGCAGGGATTTCTTTTCGTTTAGAAACTATATCTACAACGCGACTAATTTTATAAAATTCTTTACTAGCAAAAATCCCAACATCAAGGCTTTAGGGGTCCTTTCTATTGATTGTCACCTTGAGGTAGTAAAGGTTATTTTGCTTTCTTGACCACGACTCTAAGTGTTTTGTCTCAAGACAACCCTTTAATTAAGCTTACAATTAGCACTCCCAAACCAGTTGGTTTTAGGGTACTAGGTGTTGAGACACCCCTAAGAATTTACTTGCCCAGGTCTCTTCTTGACACATCTTCACCACAAGCATCTACTAAGATTTTTTTTTTTTTTGAGCTTTTTAATGTTTCTTTTTCTATCTCAGTAGTTGATGCTCAGAGCCTTGGGTCTTTATTGCCTACTACCTCTTGGTTCTATGGATATTCAAGGAACACCCCTTAACTTCCCCTAGTTATACCTTCTAGGACTAGTTGCTTTTCCATGACTCGTTTTCTTTTTTTTTCATTCAAGGTCTTACACTTGGTCACTTATATCTTAGTTTGTTTCATAATCCTTCTTGGCCATGGTCTTTCTCATTGTTCTTGCACAACTCACAGTGACTCTTATGGAGACAAACTCTACTTTTATTTTTGTTGGAATGAAGACTTGAAATACATGGCATTTTCTTCCTTGAAAAGAAGAACTCATAAAGACTTCAAACAGGAATTAAAAACTATGCACAAAGCATAAACTATCCTAGCATGATTATTTATTCAAAAAGTAAATAAAGCAAAAACTTAAACAAGAATTCAGAAATTGGAAAGTGTCAACCATGGGACTCAACAACCTTGAGCAGCTTCATCTTTAGTTCATTGGCCCCTTCCCTTTGTCCTTCTTCTTGGAGGGGGAAGAACCACCTTCATCTGGTTTGGAGGAGCCTTCTTGTGCTTTAATCTCCTTGGGTTTCTGAAATCCTAACCTCCTCATGTAATTCCTTTCATCCTCCCTATGTTTGGCTAGGATTTCTTCTTGTCTTGCACTTAGTTCTTCCATTCCTTGCATGAAGGTTGGGTATCCTAGGTTCAGAGCGGCCGCGGCATTACACAAGTGATTCAGTTTCGCTTGTGTGTTAATGTCATATTGCCTCCTGGATATGGTTCTGGCATCATAGAGATGTCTGAATTTAGCCAGGTTTCTCTGTTGCCATTTGCCTTGCTCTACTATTTTGTCCAGTGCACTTCGCACCTCTCCCCAGTCAAATTGTTCTTACTGCTCCTTCCTCATATGCTCCCAATTCCCTTGGAGTTGTTGGATATTTTGGTTGACTTGGCTCCATTGTTGTTGTTGAGTTTCTTTGAATTGATTGACATCTTTCCTCAAGTAGTGTAGATCTCCCTTCATTTGGTGTACATCTCCTTGCAGTTGCTCCCAGTTGAATCCCTCTGGAAATTGTTGATATTGATATTGTGGTGGTGGTTGAAGTGCCAGGAATTGAGATTGCTCTTCTACCTCTTCCTCTTTTTGTTGTTGTTGTTGTTCATGGGCCTGAGCTCTTCGTTCTCTGGCCCTGTGGAGTGGGTGCACGGCTACCACCTTGGCCATCTTTTTGGAAGTTATGAACTTGTCTTGCTTCACAAGCACTTCATTAATAATCTTTTCAACTCCAGCCTCATCACATAGCCTCTGTATGATGTGGTTGGCAATCATCTCCCCCACGTTGATGTTCTCTCCTTTCATGATGCTATAGATGAGTACAGCTCTCTCCTTGGTCACCTCTGAAGTATTGGATGTGGGGATTAGGGACCTCCTCACAAATTCTAGCCACCCTTTAGTTTGGGGGCTCAAATCTCTTCTCCTCAATTGATTAGGTACCCCATCCTTGTCATTGATCCAACGCACATGCATCACACAAATCTTATTTAGGATCTCATCAAACCCAGGGTCTTGCTGCTTCATTCTCTCTTCATAGCTCCGAGTGGAGCTTGTCCTCTTCACCATGAGCATCCTTTCTATGCTAGACGGACTGTAGTCAATGGACTTCCCCCTTACATAGCTAATGTAGCCATAGTGTTGTCCTGGTTGAGGCACTGCGTTGGCATAGAATTTCCTCACCAGGCTCTCTACCACTTTCCTTGGTGGGTTGCATAGAAGTGACCAACCTCTATTGTTGATCTCAATGTTGATTTCAATGTGCTTGTTCCTCCCTAATTGGAACCCAACTTCTGGAATGATCTCCCTCTCACTCACCCAACCATAGAATTAGTTTTGGTTGAATGCGGAAAGGAACTTATAGTCATTGAAGGAGCTTGAGGACCCAGAGGTTGGTTCCTTGACTTTTCTTTTCTTTGAGGCTGAGCTTTTTGGTGGTGCCATGAGTTTGAGAGAGTGTGTTTGAAAGTGAAATAGAGTTTTAAGAAAGAACAAGCAAACCAAGGTTTTGCTCCAACACTAAACTTAGGACTTGATTGTCCCAATCAAGAAAAAAAAAGAAAGAAAGTAGGGAAAGAGATGGTAAAGGATGAAAAGAGAAAGGATGGGGTTGTATGTTCGTCGATTGTGATTGGGGTTGTTGAAGTGGGATAGGATATGGTGAGGTGAGGCTTTTATAATGGGTGAATGTTGTGGTGGGAAGGGTGGGAAATAAAAATATAAATGTTTTCCCACTTGGGGAGTGGCGCCTAGCATGGGAAGAGGCACTAACTCTTTTCTCACTGTGTCTTCTGTGTGTGTTGAGTTCCAAAGTGTAAGTACACTTTGACTTCCTTGCTTTGTGAGTTGTTTACCTTGTGGGCCCCATCTTCTCTCCTGAAATAAAACTGAACCCATTAGTAATGACAAAAGAATCCTTTCACATTCCTTCTCATCAAAAGTGAATTGGATTGCAACTGATGGGTGTCCCTTGGGACACCAAACTTAATTCTTTGGCATCTCAATAAATTGGTTTTATCATTGTGTATTTAATGTGTTCATAGGAGTGGAGTAACATCATTCTTTTCATTTCATTTTGATTCCAATTCTTTTAAACTCATTAAACCACATTCATGTTTTTACCCAAAGCATTAAGTGCTTTCAAATTGGGTGACTTGGGCTGCTAGATGATTCTTGGTGGTGGCCACACTAAACTTAATCCTTGGGCTTACTCTTCAAATCAAGATATAAATTGTCTGTTGTAACAACCCTGATTTTCGAGTATGCGAGATCTTTTCCGAAGGCACGAAATCCTCCGTAAGATCAGTAAGGGGAGAACCTCTGATATATCATCAAGTATCTCAATCCTCATTGTCATTATGTCATCTTTAAGATAGAACCTTTTATGAGGCAAGCTCAATAACGCAGTCACGAAGAACCTAGTTTTTGAACCGTATCGGTTAGGAATTTTGATTCGATTTTTCGTAAATAGTCTCAGTTTGACAAACCGGACCCGATTTATGAGAGAAGAGAGATAATAGGATGATATTATCATTATATTAGTATTAGAAGCTTCTTGAATGATATTATAAGGTTACCTGATCAGTTTTAGTTAAAAACAGAAAATCGGTTTAACCGGGTTCACAATTTACTGGTGCAGCTTAGCACCAGCACTCTCTGATGACTGTAGCAATGCTAAGGCCTCATTTTTCATGTTTTATTCTCATAATAAATATGTTACTAGTTTCATTTATGCTAGTAGCTCAGAAAATAATTTTTAGAGATGTTTTTGCAAGTGTTCCGATACATCTAGTTTTAGTAGTTATACACCTGAGATATTTTAATATTATTTTAATCCACCTCCAAGCCAACCAATCACAACTCACCCTACACCCCCAAAACCCTCAAGGCTGGCTCATTTTCACTTTGTGGCCGAAAATAGGTAGAGAGAAAAAGAGAGAAAAGTTCTTAGTTCCAAATCTTCAAAGCTTGATTTCTGCTGAACTAAAACTCAAATCAAAATTCCAATCCGACCAAAATGATCCTCTCTTCTTTCTATACATGATCATATGACTTATCAAGGCTGGAATCAAGGTGATTTGGCTGCACCATCTCTCTTTTGATTCGGTTTCAAGGAAACATGGTTAAATATGTGTTTTCTTGATGTGATTTAGGAGGAAAAAGTGCTTAAAGACCACCTGAAAGTTTAATTGAATTAGGAGCAGCAAAACCAGGTAGGGTGTCACGAAATTAATCTTGATTATTTGTGTTTGAGTTGTGTGAATGTTGTATAAATTAGCTGTGCTAAAAATTGGTTGCATATATGATTGATTCTTGGTGAAAATTTGGTGAAATTTTGATGAAATTTGATGAAATTCAAGCTTTAAAGTTCATGTTCTTGGGCAGCTGGAAAAACGAAACCCTAAGCTTAAATTAAGGTTCAATTTGTGTTGATATCATGTAGAAAAGATGGGGTTTTAGTGGCTGCTAATTTATTATGAATTATAATAAAAATCGGTTGCTGAAAAGACTGAAAAACGGGTAAAAACAGAGAAGGAATCTGAAGAATTTATGAAGAACATGAAGAACACTTTGAGTGTGGTGAAGAACAATGAAGAACACCTTTTTGATTCATAAAAGGGCAAGGAAGTAATTAATTTGGTGTTTGGGGGTTATTTGGTAATTTCTAAAAGTTAGGGTGGTAAAAGTAGAAATATTAAAAGTTACGGGTGGTAAAAAGTGAATTTAAAGGTTAAAAGTAAAAGTAAGTTAATTTTCAAAAATTTAATGATAAAATAATAAAAAAATAATAAAATATTAAATAATAATATTTAATTAAAAATAATATTTTAATAAAAATAATAAAATAATGCAGAAAAGGCAGTCTTCTGTAAAAGCTTTAGAAAGACAACTTTAAGCACAGAATCTCATAATTACTTTCATAAAACACTTAGGGAGTGGTAAAAACATATTAGTGAGGCAAAGATAAATAAAAGATAAAAAGTTGAAAAAAAAGATAAAAATCGAAGAAAAAGTCTGTAAAGTTTTAATGACAGAAAAATAGAAAGAGATTAGTGAACGAACTAGGACAACATAGTTAGTTCTTGAGTTCCGACTAGGGTTAGGTATAATATGAAAAGTTAAACTGTTTCAGTATAGACTTAATGAACCTATACTTGGAACAGACTAACTATTCATACCGAAATTTACATAAGCTTTAAATACATATGTTAAGCAGAGAAATCAAAGCAGAGTAAAGAAACACAGAGAACAGAGTAACCAGAGAAGAATAAAGGAATACAGAGAAAAGAGTAATCAGAGCAAAGTAAAAAGACAAAGAGAAAAGAGTAATGTGATAAAGAGAAATGGTTTGAGTTAAGATGTTGTAAAAGTAAAAGCTGTAGAGTTTGTATAGCATGATTGAACAGAGAAAGAAAGAAGTACTGCATAAGAATGTGAAAGTGATGATGAATAATGAGAATGTTAATGAATGATGATAATGAGAATGATTATGGAAGAATCTGCTGCAGAGAGGCAGTCAGATAGATGGTGGTACGACCACTGAGAACGCTTTTCTGGGATACCTTGCTATAATGCTTTGCTGTAAGACAGAGGTTGCTTACAGAGGTATCGAGATGAGTGTGCTCCTGTAAGACAGAGGTTGCTTACAGTGAGTGTGTTGTTGCTCCTGTAAGACAGAGGTTGCTTACAGTGAGTATGTTGTTGCTCCTGTAAGACAGAGGTTGCTTACAGTGAGTCTGTTGGGCGTATATCGGCTAATAAGTGCCGCCCTACAAGACAAAGGTTGCTTGTAGTGGATACTGCCAACAGGAAAGCCTTATCCAGACAGAGGTTGCTGGGTAACGTCGGGAGCGGGTATGTAACCGACAGATGAGCTCATTACCTGCACTAGGGCTAGACATGCATCATATTTGGTTGCGCATTTCCTCTGTTATGATTGTTGTTTAAATGTATGCCTTCTTTGTTTTCATTCTATTCTCTGTGTCTGTGTTTTGTTTTCTTGTATTCTTTTGTTTGTGTTTTGCTTTTTGTTTTCTCTATTTTCTCTATTTATCTGTTTCTTCTGTCTACTGCTTCTCGGTATTCTGCTATTTATCTGCTAAACAACACGGAATTAATGAACGTAACTAATAACCCCGGCCCTACTAAGAACTCCCCAGTTCTTACCCCTTCTCTCTCCCTTCCCCCTTCAGATGGAAGCATGAGTACCCTTCCGTAGTTTGCTGATGACTGTTCTGCAAAGAGGATTCCGCTCTAGGTAGCCTTCTGAGTCTAGAGTGAACTCCGTTACCTGTTTATATGTATATACTGTGAGGCCAGCCAACGTCTGCACCCTGCTTATCTACAAACTTTAACCTAAGTCCTCCGTACGATGTTGCTGTTATGTGGCTACTTGATGAGGTACTGGAGTGATGTCATATGGCAATGTCTGATCGTGCAGAGGAGTAGAAGATGATGATTCACCTTTTGATGACGTTCCACCTGACTTGAGTTTTGAAGACTTAGAACATACTTTCCCTCGCTTTAGTAGTTTAGAGGGACTAAGTGAGTATAGAGTCTAGGCTAGCCTGGGCGCCAGCTTAGGGACTTCTTGAACAGGTCAGGACCTGGGATGTTGTATGTATATATATGTATATAGTTATTATCTAGCTATGTCTAGGGGTGTTCTAACTAAAAGTCTATACTCTAATAAAGGCTGGATCACCGAATATTGTCAACTGCTTGTGATGTATTTACGTGTGGTTGTTTATAATTGTTTTATATATTATCAGTTGTGAATTGATTATGAATGATACTGTTTGTTAATCCAAACGTTTTTTTAAAAAAAAGTACCTCGTAAAATAACTACGCTTTTAACAACGAATAAGGCTCATATAATAAATAATAGATAATAATTAGGTAGACAAGTTGGTAGCGCTCAGTTTCTAGTATGATCATGACGTACCAGAAATTGGGTCATTACATCTGTAAGCCTAGATTAAGTGGGTGAGAGGCCACACCAAACTTATCATTTTAGCTAGTCTTCAGCCCATTCACTTATTATGATCAATGCCTTCATCAAGTTGCAATTCCAGAATAGAAAAAATGTAAAGAAAATCTAGCTACCAAAGATAAAATCAACATTCGAATCTGTAATTGTAAACTACATAATATGGCAATGTAAGATAAAGGAGAGACTGAAATGTAAACTACCTAATGCAACAAAATTTTTAAACTACTTCTAAGAAAAGCAACTAAATCAAAAAGGATAAAGTGTTGGGGTGCCTCCCAACAAGCGCTTCTGTGTTGTCATTAGCTTGACATTTCTTCATTTTCAGCTGAGCTTGTAGCTCTCTCCCTGCTCCTCTAAGGAGCTTCCTAAGTAGTGTTTGAGTCTATGGCCATTGACAGTAAAAGTTTCTGAGTCTTGTCCTCCATGAGCTCCACATGACCATAGGAAAACACCTTAAGTATGGTGAAAGGTCCTGACCATCTAGACTTCAGTTTTCCAGGGAAAAACTTGAGTCTTGAGTTGTAGAGTAACACTTTCTGTCCTTCAGTGAACTTCCTTCTTGCTATCTTTTGGTCATATGCTTGATTCCTAAACTCCTCCAGCTCATTGAGTTGCATTAATCTCTTTTCTCCAGCAGCTTGCTCATCATAGTTTAACATCTTTAGAGCCCAAAATGCTCTATGTTCAAGTTCAACTGGCAAGTGACAAGCCTTGCCATATACCAGTTGGTATGGAGACATCCTAATGAGAGTCTTATAGGCTGTCCTGTAGGCCCATAGTGCATCATCCAGCTTCTTAGACCAATCCTTTCTTGAGCTTCCAACAGTCTTTTCAAGGATTCTTTTTAGCTCTCTGTTGGAAATTTCAGCTTACCCGTTGGTCTATGGGTTGTATTGGGTTGCCACTTTGTGCTTCACTCCATATCTGAAAAGGAGTGCCTCGCGTTGTTTATTGCAGAAGTGTGTCCCTCCATCACTAATGAGAGCTCTGGGGACTCCAAATCTACTAAAAATGTTCCTTCTCAAGAAGTTTATCACCACCTTGTTATCATTTGTTGCAGTGGCTATGGCTTCTACCCATCTTGAGACATAATTAACAGCCACCATGATGACATGTCACCATGTCATGTTTTTCTATGCTTTTTCATACAAGAAATTGATAATTAGTGCTTAAATATTACATTCTTTTATGCTTAAATGGTATATTTCCTTGATCTTTTAATTTTATAAATTTGGTAGGAAATAAGAAGAAAAAGAAGCACAAAATAAGCTAAAAAGGAGAAAAAAAAGAGCTTTGGGGCACACTTTGAAGTTGGAGCACACTTTGGAGCCTTAGGCCACGCTTTTAAAAGCGTGGCCCATGACCAAATCAAGGAAGCATGAACAATCAGCACACAAAGCTCAGTTCACTATTTCAACTGAGCCATCCCCTGGGAGTGTCACCCATGGGCCAAAATTCAACCAAAATTCCATTTAAATTCAATTCTTCACCAAATTGAATCAAGGCCAACCAAACCCATCTCTCTTCAAATCCAAAGCAAGAAAAGCCCACATCATCACTCAAAGGCACAAGAACAAGCTAGAATTAGGATTTTCATTTAATTTGTTTTTCATTTCAATTTCATTTTATTTTTTAAAAAGCCCATATAAAGGCATCACTCTCATTTTCAAAAGAGGAGCTTGATTAGAAAGGAGGCTAGCTCCAATAGGGAGTTGTGCACTCTTTAGTTTTCATTTTGCTTTCTCTCTAAATTTTCTTTTCTGTTTTGAAATTTTGGATTGAGATTGGAAGGAATTCTGTTTTCATTCTCTATCTGCAACTTCTCTTGTTCTTCTTCTGCAATTTACTCTTCCATTTTCAATTTGCAATTATTCTTGTTGGATCAAGGAAGGATTTGAGATCTAGACTTGTTATCTAGTCTCTTCCACTCCTGAGATTTTCAACCACTTTTAAATTGCTGCAACTTAAGCACTGCTTTTTTGTTTGTAAAATCTTTCAAGCATTTTTACTTTCTGTTGTATTGCTTCCAATTTACATTTCCTGTAATTGCTCTAAGTTCTTATTCACTGCAATTTTACTTCTCTGTTTACATTGCTCCCAGCACCCAGTTCCTTTTATATTTTCTGCACTTTAAATTTCCAGTTGCTTGATCTATTGCTTTCTTTAATTTCCAGCACCCACTCCCCTTTATATTTCATGCAATTTACATTTCTTGTCATTTAAGATTCTTGCAATTTATATTTCTTGCTCTTTAAGCTTCTGTCCAATATTACTTTTTGCACTTTAATTCTTCTTGTCATTTACTTTCTGTTGTTTCAATTGTCACTCAAATCACTCAATGTTAGCTTGACTAAACTAATCACCCACTAAAGTTGCTTGATCCATCAATCCCTGTGGGATCGACCTCACTCTAAGTGAGTTTTACTACTTGATACGACCCGGTACACTTGCCGGTGAGTTTTTGGTGTTTTGGGAAATTCGTTTTTCCACAAAAATACCATCACACCAATATGTAGCTATTTGAGTAGGAGGTTGGGAAGGGTCCCATGAAATCAATCCCCCATACATCAAACAACTCCAACTCTAGTATGAATTGCTGCGGCATCTCATTTCTCTTGGTTTGATTACCAGCTCTTTGGCATTCGTCACATCTTGACACCATTTCCTTGGCATCTTTAAACATCATTGGCCAGTAAAATCCGAATTGAAGCACTTTTGCTGCTGTCATTTCTCCACTAAAGTGACCTCCATATGCAGATCCATGGCACTGCCATAATACTTCCTGCCCTTCCCCATGGGGTATACACCTTCTTAGGATTCTATCAGAACACTTTTTGAATAAATAATGATCATCCCAAATGTAGTGTTTTGCATCCTTGATTAGCTTCCTCCTCATGTGCCTATTGATGTTAGTTGGTAGCTCCCCAATAGCCTTGAAGTTGGCTATGTCTGCAAACCAATGAGCTACTCGAATCATCATCAATTGTTCATCAGGAAAGCTTTTATTGACTGCTACTTGTTGCGTCTTTTCTTCTTGTGGGATCCTTGAGAGGTGGTCAGCTACCTTGTTCTCTGCTCCGCTCCTATCTTTAATCTCAATATCAATTTCTTGGAGCAACAAGATCCACCTTATTAGTCTGGGTTTAGATTCTTGTTTGGTAAGCAAGTATTTGAGTGCTGCATGATCAGTGAACACAATTACTTTTGAGCCAATAAGATATGATCTAAACTTGTCAAAAGCAAAAACTATGGCTAAAAGTTCTTTCTCCGTGGTGGTGTAGTTCCTTTGATTCTCATTGAGAACCTTGCTAGCATAGTAAACAACATGTACTAGCTTGTCTTTCCTCTGTCCTAGAATAGCACCAACAGCAAAATCAGATGCATCACACATTAGTTCAAAGGGAAGATCCCAGCTTGGTGGTGCTATAATAGGTACAGAGGAGAGTTTCTTCTTAAGTTCATCAAAGGCTATCATGCACTCTCTATCAAAAACAAAGGGAGTATTTGAGACAAGTAGGTTACTAAGGGGTTTTGCAATTTTTGAAAAATCTTTGATAAATCTCCTATAGAACCCAATGTGTCCCAAAAAGCTTCTGATTGCTTTGACATTGCAAGGTGGAGGTAATTTTTCAATTACTTCAACTTTTGCTTTGTCCACTTCTATACCATCTTTTGAAATCTTGTGACCAAGAACCACCCCTTCAGTCACCACAAAATGGCACTTCTCCCAGTTTAAAACTAGGTTGGTTTCTTGACACCTTTTTAGCACAAGAGCAAGATGGTATAGGAAATCAGAATATGAGTCTCCAAATATAGAGAAGTCATCCATGAATACTTCTATGAACTTCTCAATCATGTCAGAAAAAATGGAGAGCATGCACCTTTGGAATGTTGCAGGTGCATTGCACAATCCAAAGGGCATTCTCCTATAGGCAAAAACACCATATGGACAAGTAAATGAAGTTTTCTCCTGGTCCTTGGGGTCTACAATAATTTGGTTGTAGCCCGAATACCCATCTAGGAAGCAATAGTACTCATGTCCTACCAATCTTTCAAGCATCTGGTCCATGAAAGGTAAGGGAAAGTGGTCCTTCCGGGTGGCTTCATTAAGTTTCCGGTAGTCAATGCACATACGCCATCCGGTCACTGTCCTTGTGGGTATCAATTCATTCTTCTCATTTGCCACAACATTGATCCCTCCCTTCTTCGGGACTACTTACACCAGGCTTATCCAAGGGCTGTCTGAGATAGGGTATATCACCCCTGCTTGCCATAGTTTCAATACTTCTTTCTGAACCACTTCATTCATAGTTGGGTTCAGCCTCCTTTGTTGTTGTCTTGAAGGTTTGGCATCTTCTTCAAGCAAGATCTTATGCATACACATTCAAAGACTAATCCATTTTAAATCTGCAAGTGTCTAGCCTATGGCATCCTTGTGTTGTCTCAGCACTTGGATGAGCTCTTCTTCTTGTTCCTTACTCAGACTTGAATCTATGATCACTGGTTAGGTGTTGTCAGCATCCAGATATGCATACTTCAAGCTGGGTGGTAGTGCTTTCAGTTCCAGTTTTGGTGGCTCTGCATCTTTGTTGCTTGTAATGGTTGGCATGATTGAGTTTCTCATGGTTGCTTGTGGTGATTCTCCATCTGGTGCTTGTTCCAGCTCAATGGTGTCTCGACTTTGTTCTTCTTCCAAGACTTCTTGAACTATTTGTTCCATGGTGTCTACCAGCATGCATTCTCCTATGGATTCCTTGGGGTAACTCATTGCTTTGAAGACATTGAAGACCATTTTCTCTTCATGCAACCTCAAGACTAGTTCCCCTTTTTGCACATTGATGATGGCTCCAGCAGTAGCTAGGAATGGTCTTCCTATGATAATCGAGGTGTTGACCTCTTCTTCCATGTCCAGCACAACAAAATCAGCAAGAAAGATGAACTCTCCTACTTTCACTAGCAGGTCTTCCACCACTCCATGTGGAAACTTAAATGTTCTGTCAGCCAATTGGAGTGCCATTCTTGTTGGCTTGGCCTCCTCAATCTTCATCCTTCTCATCATGGTCATAGACATAAGATTTATGCTAGCTCCCAAATCACACAAAGCCTTCTCAATGGTGATGTCTCCTATGATGCAGGGAATTTGGAAACTCCCTGGGTCCTTTAGCTTTTGAGGCAGCTTCTTCTGTATGATGGCGCTGCATTCTTCAGTCAATATTATGGTTTCTTTTGCTTCCCAGTTCCTCTTTTTGGTTATAAGCTCCTTCAAAAATTTAGCATAGAATGGCATTTGTTCTAATGCCTCAGCAAATTGTATGTTTATTTGGAGCCTCTTGAAGATCTCTAGGAACTTAGAAAACTAGCCATCCTTCCCATCTTTTCTCAGTCTTTGTGGGTATGGTGCCTTTGGCACATAAGGCTTCAAGACTAGTTTTGGTGGAGGTGGAGCAGGGATTTCTTCTTCATCTTTGTTCCCATGCTTTGCTGTAACTTCTTCATGTTTGTCTTTACTTGGGGTTCCTTCTTCTACAACCTTTCCACTTCTTAGAGTAATGGCTTTGCATTCCCCCCTTGGGTTGGCCATAGTATCACTAGGAAATGTGTGTGTGGGAAGTGGGATTTTCTTGGATAAAATCACCACTTGTGCTTTCAACTTTGAGATTGCTGCGCCTTGATTTTTCATATTTGACTTGTATTCCTCTTGATTAGCATCTATCCTTCTGTCAGTTTGTGCTTGTCTGTCCATGAGAGTGGAGACTGATCCTGTAATTTGTAAGGATAGTTGTGCTATTGCAGCTTCTATCTTCTCAAAGTTGCTCTTGATTTCACATGGTTGCATAGTTGAGGATGGTACATCTTGGTTGAGGTTGTTGTGTGTGGGCTGGTTACTATGGTATGATGTGTTTTGTGAGTTATGGTAGGGTCTATGGTTCCCTGTTTGATGGTTGGGGTTGTGGTTGAAATGCTGATTTGATGAATAAGGCTTGTTGTGGTCTTGGTTGTGGTTTTGTTGATCTCCCCACTGGTATGCGAAATTGTTACTCTGAGGTTGCAAAATTTGTTGTCCGTTCTCTCCCTGGCAATGGCGCCAATAACTGGTGCACAATACCATGGTCCAAACATAACTTCACAACTTCGCACAACTAACCAGCAAGTGCATTGGGTCGTCCAAGTAATAAAACCTTACGTGAGTAAGGGTCGATCCCACGGAGATTGTTGGTATGAAGCAAGCTATGGTCATCTTGTTAATCTCAATCAGGCGGATATCAAATGGTTATGGAGTTTTTGAATAATAATAATAAATAAACAGAAAATAAAGATAGAAATACTTATGTAATTCATTGGTGAGAATTTCAGATAAGCGTATAGAGATGCTTTCGTTCCTCTGAATCTCTGTTTTCCCGCTGTCTTCATCCAATCAGTCTTACTCCTTTCTATGGCAAGCTTTCTGTAAGGGCATCACCGTTGTCAATGGCTACATCCCATCCTCTCTGTGAAAATGGTCCAAATGCTCTGTCACGGCATGGCTAATCATCTGGAGGTTCTCGATCATACTGGAATAGGATTTACTATCCTTTTGCGTCTGTCACTACGCCCAGCACTCGCGAGTTTGAATTTCGTTACAGCCATTCCTTTCCAGATCCTTCTCGGAATACCACAGACAAGGTTTAGACTTTCCGGATCTCAGGAATGGCCATCCATGGGTTCTTACTTATACCATGAAGATACTAATAACTCGGACTCGGTCCCCTGTATTAGATATCTAAGAGATACTCATTCTAGCTTAGTTGCATGTAGAACGGAAGTGTTTGTTAGGCACACGTTCATAAGTGAGAATGATGATGAGCGTCGCGTCACATAATCATCACATTCATCATGTTCTTGGGTGTGAATGGATATCTTAGAAGCGGAATAAGTTGAATTGAATAGAAAATAGTAGTACTTTGCATTAAATCATGAGGAATAGCAGAGCTCCACACCTTAATCTATGGAGTGCAGAAACTCTACCGTTTGAAAATACATAAGTGATAATGGTCCAGGCATATGGCCGAATGGCCAGCCCCCATGAAAGTCTAAGATAGCATAAAAATGATCAAAGATGATCTGAAGATGTAAATACAATAGTAAAAAGTCCTATTTATACTAAACTAGTTACTAGGGTTTACAGAAGTAAGTAATTGATGCATAAATCCACTTCCGGGGCCCACTTGGTGTGTGCTTGGGCTGAGTTTGAAGTTTACACGTGCAGAGGCTTCTTCTGGAGTTGAACGCCAAGTTGTAACGTGGTTTTGGCGTTCAACTCTGGTTCGTGACGTGTTTCTGGCGTTTAACTCTAGACTACAGCATAGAACTGGCGTTCAACGCCCATTTGCGTCATCTAAACTCGGCCAAAGTAATGACTATTATATATTTCTGGAAAGCCCTGGATGTCTACTTTCCAACGCAATTGAAAGCGCGCCATTTTGAGTTTTGTAGCTCCGGAGAATCCACTTTGAGTGCAGGGAGGTCAGAATCCAACAGCATCAGCAGTCCTTCTTCAACCTCTGAATCTGATTTTTGCTCATGTCCCTCAATTTCAGCCAGAAAATACCTGAAATCACAGAAAAACACACAAACTCATAGTAAAGTCCAGAAATGTGAATTTAACATAAAAACTAATAAAAATATCCCTAAAAGTAACTAGATCCTACTAAAAATATACTAAAAATAATGCCAAAAAGCGTATAAATTATCCGCTCATCACAACACCAAACTTAAATTGTTGCTTGTCCCCAAGCAACTGAAAATCAAATAGGATAAAAAGAAGATAATATACTATAAATTCCAAAATATCAATGAAACATAGCTCCAATCAGATGAGCAGGACTTGTAGCTTTTTGCCTCTTGAATAATTTTGGAATCTCACTTTATCCATTGAGGTTCAGAATGATTGGCATCTATAGGAACTCAGAGTTTAGATAGTGTTATTGATTCTCCTAGTTCAGTATGTTGATTCTTGAACACAGCTACTTTATGAGTCTTGGCCGTGGCCCTAAGTACTTTGTTTTCCAATATTACCACCGGATACATAAATGCCACAAACACATAATTGGGTGAACTTTTTCAGATTGTGACTCAGCTTTGCTAAAGTCCCCAATTAGAGGTGTCCAGGGTTCTTAAGCACACTCTTCTTTTGCTTTGGACCTTGACTTTAACCGCTCAGTCTCAAGTTTTCACTTGACACCTTCACGCCACAAGCACATGGTTAGGGACAGCTTGGTTTAGCTGCTTAGGCCAGGATTTTATTCCTTTAGGCCCTCCTATCCACTGATGCTCAAAGCCTTGGGATCCTTTTTATTTACCCTTGCCTTTTGGTTTTAAGGGTTATTGGCTTTTTGCTCTTGCCTTTTGGTTTTAAGAGCTTTTTGGCTTTTTCACTTTTTTTTTTTTGCCATTTTTTTCTTTCTTTTTTTTTTTCTGCAAGCTTTTGTATTCACTGCTTTTTCTTGCTTCAAGAATCATTTTTATGATTTTTCAGATTATTAAATAACATGTCTCCTGTTCATCATTCTTTCAAGAGCCAACATATTTAACATTCTAAAACATCAACTTCAAAAGACATATGCACTGTTCAAGCATTCATTCAGAAAACAAAAAGTATAGTCTCCACATCAAAATAATTAAACTATGTTCAAGGATAAATTCGAAACTCATGTACTTCTTGTTCTTTTGAATTAAAACATTTTTCATTTAAGAGAGGTGATAGATTCATAGGACATTCATAACTTTAAGACAAAGTTACTAAATACTAATGATCATGTAATAAGACACTAACATAGATAAGCACTTAACATGAAAAAAACGAAAAATAGAAAATTTGAGAACAAGGAATGAGTCCACCTTAGTGATGGTGGCATTTTCTTCTTGAGGAACCAATGATGTCCTTGAGCTCTTCTATGTCTCTTCCTTGTCTTTGTTACTCCTCCCTCATAGCTCTTTGATCTTCTCTAATTTCATGGAGGATGATTGAGTGCTCTTGATGTTCCACCCTTAGTTGTCCCATGTTGGAACTTAATTCTCCTAGGGAGGTGTTGATTTGCTCCCAGAAATTCTATGGAGGAAGGTGCATCCTTTGAGGTATCTCAGGGATTTCTTGATGATGAGCTTCTTCATGTGTTTCTTGAGCTCCATGAGTGGGCTCTCTTGTTTGCTCCATCCTTTTCTTAGTGATGGGCTTCTCTTCCTCAATGGGAATGTCTCTTTCTATGAAAGCTCCAGCTGAGTAACATAGATGGCAAATAAGATGAGGGAAAGCTAGCCTTGCCAAGGGGGAGGGCTTTTCAGCTATTTTGTAGAGTTCAAGGGAGATGACTTCATGAACTTCTACTTCCTCTCCAATCATGATGCTATAAATCATGATGACTCGATCCACAGTAACTTCAGATCGGTTGCTAGTGGGAATGATAGAGCGTTGGATGAACTCCAACCATCCTCTAGCCACAGGCTTGAGGTCCAGTCTTCTAAGTTGAACCGGTTTGCCTTTTGAGTCAATCTTCCATTGAGCTCCTTCCACACTTATGTCCATGAGGACTTGGTCCAACCTTTGATCAAAGTTGACCCTTCTAGTGTAGGGGCGTGCATCTCCTTGCATCATAGGCAAGTTAAATGCCACCCTCACATTTTCCGGACTAAAATCTAAGTATTTTCCCCGAACCATGGTGAGATAATTCTTTGGGTTCGGGTTCTTACTTTGATCATGGTTCCTAGTGATCCATGCATTAGCATAGAACTATTGAACCATTAGAATTCTGACTTGTTGGATGGGTTTTGTTAGAACTTCCCAACCTCTTCTTTGGATTTCATGTCGGATTTCCAGATACTCATTTCTCTTGAGTTTGAAAGGGACCTCGGGGATCACCTTCTTCTTGGCCACAACATCATAGAAGTGGTCTTGATGGGCTTTGGAGATGAATCTTTCCATCTCCCATGACTCGGAGGTGGAAGCTTTTGTCTTCCCTTTCCCTTTTCTAGAGGATTCTCCGGTCTTAGGTGCCATGGTAATGGAAAAACAAAAAGCTTTATGCTTTTACCACACCAAACTTAGAATATTGCTCGCCCTCGAGCAAGAAAAGAAAGAATAGATGAAGAAGAAGAAGAAATGGAGGAGAGGGAGAGAGAGATGTGTTTCGGCCAAGAAGAGGAGGAGGGGGTTGTGTTGTGTGAAATTGAAGAAGAATGGAGGGGTTTATATAGTGAAGGGAGAGGGGTTAGGTTCGGCCATTTAGAGTGGGTTTGGGTGGGAAAGTGATTTTGAATTTTGAAGGTAGGTGGGGTGTATGAAGTAGGTTTATGGGGAAGAGTGGGTGGATGTGAGTGGTGAATAGGTAATAGGAAAGAGAGCTTCAGGTGATTGGTGAAGGGTTTTGGGGAAGGGTGTTAAGAGAGGATGAACATTGAGAAGACGGAAGAGTATGAGTAGAGGTAGGTGGGGATCCTGTGGGGTCCACAGATGCTGAGATGATCCTGTGGGGTCCACAGATCCTGAGGTGTCAAGGAATTACATCCCTACACCAATTAGGCATGTAAAATGCCTTTGCATGTAATTCTGGCATTTAAACGCTGAATTGATGCTTGTTCTGGGCGTTCAGTGCCCATCTGCAGCATGTTTCTGGCGTTGAATGCCAGTTCTATGCTTGTTTCTGGCGTTCAGCGCCAGCTTTCCTCAGTGTGCATTCCCGGCGTCTGAACGCCAGGATGCTGCTTGTTTTGGACGATCAACGCCAGATCCATACTCTGTTCTGGCGTTGAACGCCAGCCAGATGCTCCTTACTGGCATTTAAACGCCAGTAAGTCCTTCCTCCAGGGTGTGATTTTTCTTCTGCTGTTTTTGATTCTGTTTTTGATTTTTCTATTTATTTTGTGACTCCACATGATCATGAACCTAATTAAACATGAAAAAACAACAAAAATAAAAATAAAATTAGATAAATAAAAATTGGGTTGCCTCCCAACAAGCGCTTCTTTAATGTCAATACCTTGACAGTGGGCTCTCATGGAGCCTCACAGATGTTCAGAGTATTGTTGAGACTCCTCAACACCAAACTTAGAGTTTGGATATGGTAGTTCAACACCAAACCTAGAGTTTGGTTGTGGCCTCCCAACACCAAACTTAGAGTTTGACTGTGGGGGCTCTGGTTGACTCTGTACTGAGAGAAGCTTGCTGTGCCTCTTTTCCATGTTTACAGAAGGATGTCCTTGAGTTTTAAACTCAAGGGAGTCCTCATTCAATTGAAAGACTAGTATAGAGATTCCTTTGTGTGAGTAGAAGAAGAAAAGAATGTAATGTAAGGAAAGAGAAGGGAGGAGAATCCAAACACAAGGGTGAGGATAGCAAATATATGAGATGAGGAGAAGTATAAGTAAGTAATTAAATAAATAGAAGAAGATGAGAGGGAGGAGTTTTCGAAAATAATTTTGAAAAATAGTTAATGATTTTTGAAAATTAAGATAAAATTAAAATTAAAATTAAAAATTGAAACAATTAATTAATTAAAAAGAATTTTTGAAAAAGAGGGAGGTATTTTCGAAAATTAGAGAGGGGTAGTTAGTTAGGTAGTTTTGAAAAAGATAAGAAACAAACAAAAAGTCAATTAGTTAGTTAAAACAAATTTTGAAAATCAATTTTTAAAAGATAAGAAGATAAGAAGTTAGAAAAGATATTTGAAAAAGATAAGATATAAAGATATTTTTGAAAAGATATGGTTGAAATTAGTTTTGAAAAAGATTTGATTTTTAAAATCACAATTAATGACTTGATTCACAAGAAATCACAAGATATGATTCTAGAACTTAAAGTTTGAATCTTTCTTAACAAGTAAGTAACAAACTTGAAATTTTTGAATCAAAACATTAATTTTTGATGATATTTTCGAAAATATGATATAAAATTAAGAAAAAGATTTTTGAAAAATATTTTTAAAATTTTCGAAAATGAATAAGAAAAATGAAAAGATTTGATTTTTCAAAATGATTTTGAAAAAGATAAGATTTTCAAATTGAAAATTTGATTTGACTCATAAGAAATAACTAAATTTTAAAAATTTTTGAAAAAGTCAACTCAAATTTTCGAATTTATGAGAAGAAAAGGGAAAGATATTTTTTTATTTTTGAATTTTTAATGATGAGAGAGAAAAACATGAAAAAGACTCATAACATAAAAATTATGAATCAAAACACACAATGCATGCAAGAACACTATGAATGTCAAGATGAACACCAAGAACACCTTGAATGTCAAGATGAACATCAAGAACTTATTTTTGAAAAATTTTCAAGAAAAGAAAACATGCAAGACACCAAACTTAGAAATTTTTCATGTATAGACACTATGAATGCAAGAATGCATATGAAAAACAAGAAAAGACACAAAACAAGAAAATATGAAGATCAAACAAGAAGACTGGCCAAGAACAACTTGAAGATCATGAAGAACACTATGAATGCATGAATTTTCGAAAAATGCATAAAAATTTTAGAAAAAAATGCAATTGACACCACACTTAAGAATTGACTCAAGACTCAAACAAGAAACACAAAATATTTTTTTTGATTTTTATGATTTTATAAAATTTTTTTGGATTTTTGTATATTTTTTTCGAAAAACATATAGGAAAAAGAAAATAAGAAATTCAAAAATTTTTAATAAGAATTCCAGGAATCTTTCAATGTTAGCCTAAAGCTCCAATCCAAGGGTTAGACATGGCTTAATAGCCAGCCAAGCTTTAGTATGATATTACATGCATTGAAGTGATTAGTTGAATCCTCAGTCCAAAGGAATTTGGACATGGCTTTACAGCCAGCCAGGATTCAACAAATCATCATGAAACACTAGAATTCATTCTTAAAAATTCTGAAATAATTTTCAAAAACAAAAGAAAATTATATATATATATATATATATTTGAAAGATTTTTTAAAACAATTTTTTTGTGAAAAGAAAACGAAAAATAAGTTACCTAATTTGAGCAACAAGATGAACCGTCAGTTGTCCAAACTCGAACAACTCCCGACAACGGCGCCAAAAACTTGTGCACAATACCATGGTCCAAACATAACTTCACAACTTCGCACAACTAACCAGCAAGTGCACTGGGTCGTCCAAGTAATAAAACCTTACGTGAGTAAGGGTCGATCCCACGGAGATTGTTGGTATGAAGCAAGCTATGGTCATCTTGTTAATCTCAGTCAGGAGGATATCAAATGGTTATGGAGTTTTCGAATAATAATAATAAATAAACAGAAAATAAAGATAGAAATACTTATATAATTCATTGGTGAGAATTTCAGATAAGCGTATAGAGATGCTTTCGTTCCTCTGAATCTCTGCTTTCCCGCTGTTTTCATCCAATCAGTCTTACTCCTTTCTATGGCAAGCTTTCTGTAAGGGCATCACCGTTGTCAATGGCTACATCCCATCCTCTCTGTGAAAATGGTCCAAATGCTCTGTCACGGCATGGCTAATCATCTGGAGGTTCTCGATCATACTGGAATAGGATTTACTATCCTTTTGCGTCTGTCACTACGCCCAGCACTCGCGAGTTTGAAGTTCGTCACAGCCATTCCTTCCCAGATCCTTCTCGGAATACCACAGACAAGGTTTAGACTTTCCGGATCACAGGAATGGCCATCCATGGGTTCTAACTTATACCACGAAGATACTAATAACTCGGACTCGGTCCCCTGTATTAGATATATAAGAGATACTCATTCTAGCTTGGTTGCATGTATAACGGAAGTGTTTGTTAGGCACGTGTTCATAAGTGAGAATGATGATGAGCGTCACATAATCATCACATTCATCATGTTCTTGGGTGCGAATGGATATCTTAGAAGCGGAATAAGTTGAATTGAATAGAAAATAGTAGTACTTTGCATTAAATCATGAGGAATAGCAGAGCTCCACACCTTAATCTATGGAGTGCAGAAACTCTACCGTTTGAAAATACATAAGTGATAATGGTCCAGGCATATGGCCGAATGGCCAGCCCCCATGAAAGTCTAAGATAGCATAAAAATGATCAAAGATGATCCGAAGATGTAAATACAATAGTAAAAAGTCCTATTTATACTAAACTAGTTACTAGGGTTTACAGAAGTAAGTAATTGATGCATAAATCCACTTCCGGGGCCCACTTAGTGTGTGCTTGGGCTGAGCTTGAAGTTTACAGGTGCAGAGGCTTCTTCTGGAGTTGAACGCCAAGTTGTAACATGTTTTTGGCGTTCAACTCTGGTTCGTGACGTGTTTCTGGCGTTTAACTCCAGGCTGCAGCGTAGAACTGGCATTCAATGCCCTTTTGCGTCGTCTAAACTTGGCCAAAGTAATGATTATTATATATTGCTAGAAAGCCCTAGATGTCTACTTTCCAACGCAATTGGAAGCGCGCCATTTTGAGTTCTGTAGCTCCAGAGAATCCACTTTGAGTGCAGGGAGGTCAGAATCCAATAGTATCAGCAGTCCTTCTTCAATCTCTGAATCTGATTTTTGCTCAAGTCCCTCAATTTCAGCCAGAAAATACCTGAAATCACAGAAAAATACACAAACTCATAGTAAAGTCCAGAAATGTAAATTTAACATAAAAACTAATAAAAATATCCCTAAAAGTAACTAGATCCTACTAAAAACATACTAAAAACAATGCCAAAAAGCGTATAAATTATCCGCTCATCACCCACCCAAAGTTTTGGTGATTCTTCCAACCTAGGTTGTATGTCTTAGAGTGTGGGTCATATGGTGGTCTGGATGAATTGTTCATATAATTTGCTTGTTCCCAGTCACCTTCAGATCCTGGTGCATTCCCTTCTTGTTGGGGCGTTTGGTCCTGAATAACCTAGGCTTGGTTAGCCTCCATCCTTTTTGTTAGAGCTGCTATTTGAGCTGCAATTGCTTTGTTCTGAGCTAACAAAGCGTCTACAGTGTTGAGCTCTAGCACTCCCTTTTTCTGAGTCCTTTCTGAAGCATAGAAATACTCATTTCAGCTACAGTTTCAATGACATCTATGGCCTCTTCAATGGTTTTCTTCTTGTTGAGTGAGCCTCCTGAAGAATGATCCATAGCCTTCTTTGCTTCATAGGATAGTCCCTCATAAAAGATGTGTAGTTGTACCCATTCATTGAACATTTCTGGTGGGCATCTTCTTGTCAGATCTTTGAATCTTTCCCAAGCCTCATAGAGTGTTTCTCTATCTTGTTGTCTGAAAGTTTGTACCTCAGCTCTCAGCCTAATGATTCTTTATGGAGGGTAAAATCTTGCAAGGAATCTGTTCATGACCTCCTCCCATGTGGTTAGGCTATCTTTGGGGAATGATTCCAAGAATGTCGGGGGTGTACCTCGTTGAACTTTACAAGAGTAGTTTATAGATGTCGGGGTGTACCTCGTTGGACTTTACAGTATCACATATCCTCAAGAATGTGCTGAGATGTTGGTTAGGGTCTTCTTGGGCACTTCCTCCATATGAGCAATTGTTCTGAACGAGTGTGATGAGCTGAGGTTTCAGCTCAAAATTGTTGGCATGAATTGTTGGCTTTAAGATGCTGCTGCCATAATTTCCTGGATTTGGGTTGATGTAGGAGCCTAAGACTCTCCTCTCTTGCCCATCATGATTTACTGGACCTTCTCTGGCATGGTTGTGAGCTTCTTCTTCATGATGGTTCTCCATGTTCTCTTCCATATTTGTTGCAAAATACTCCTCCTCTTCCTCAGCGCCAATAACTCTTTTCTCTCTTGCTTCCCTCTTTAGTCTAAGGAAGGTCCTCTCAGGTTCAGAATCAAAGGAAGTTGAAGCCCCGCTTCTTCTACCTGTCATACAACTAGCAAGGCAAAACAAGAGAAGAAAGAAAGAAAAAAATGGAATAAGGAAGTTACTTTTGTTAGAGTGAATGTTAGTGTGAGTGGTGCAATTACTCAAACAGTTAGAAGAGTGAAAATGCGAATGATAAAACAATCAAAGAAGAAAGAGATAGAACTCAAAATAAAAGAAAATAAAAATGCTAAACAAGATAAAATAACAAGGAATTTAAATTGCTTAATCTAGCTCTCCAATTGATTTAATCACTGTCAAATTTAAGCCAATCCCCGGCAACGGCGCCATAAAATTTGATGACCGGAATTCACACCCCATTATAAAATGAGTGATGAATCCGTTCTTTGGCAAGCGCACCAAATATCGTCAAGTAATAACCTACTAGGAGTGGGGTCGAATCCCACAGAGATTAACGGATTAAGGCAAACTATAGTTAATTAATTATCCTAGTTAGACGATTCAATTTTGAAGTGATAAGCAACAAGGAAATGTAAATGACATGAAAGTAAAGGAAAGCAATAAAGTGCAAGAAAGTAAATAGCAAAGAAAGTAAAGTACAAGAAAGTAAAGTGCTGGAAATGTAAAGTGCAGAAAAGTAAATAACTATAAAGTAAATAAAAGAAAGAAAGATAAAATAAACATTGGGATCAAGAGATATTGCATTCTCCGGATTAATTGATTTCATCTCATTTTCAATCATGCAACTCATTGACCTCTTGGCAATCATGATTGATTGAGCCCCAATCCCTTGGTGACTCAATCTCTCAAATCTTGATCAATAGCCAATTCCTTGGTCTAATTGCTCATGAGAAGAGATGAAGCTTGTTCCCTAATTATACCACATACTTTCCTAGGTTCAAGTAGAGGGAGAATTATATGTCACCATATCCAAACACCAAAACCCAAATCCTATTCAAGTGTAAGAAAGAATTTCAAGCATGGTTCTATGTTTCCTCTTCCAAGGTTCCCATAAAACCCAATTACATTCAATCTCTTTTCCAAGATAATTGAATGCTATCATGAAGAACGAAATTCTTTCTAGTAAATCAAAGAGAGATGAAGAGAAGAAGAAGAATAAAAACAATCAATCCATTGAAAAACAATAGACCTCTCTTTCCCAATAGAAAGAGTTAGTAATTCATAACTAAATTATTTACAAAGTAAGTAAGAAAAGAGAAGAAATTGATGGTGAATAGAGAGGGTCCGAAGACTTCCCCCAATCCAGCCATGACTCATTCTATGAAACTAAGGCCTTTATATAGGCTCTCCTAATTACAAACTTAAATGAAATTAAAAGCAAATTAAAATGAAATAAAAATAAACCATTCTAGATGCTTCTTGTGGCCTTGATTAATTGATGAGTGTGTCTTGAATGAGTTGGAGTGGGCTTGATTGAAGGTTGGAGGCTGCAGGAAGAAGTTGGCATGTGGTTTCAAGTGCCACTCCATTGTTGGGGGTGAGGAGCTCTGCTGTGTCTCGATGAATTAATGCAATTATTTCTGTTTTCTATTCAAACACGCTTGTTTCTATCTAAGATGTTCATTTGCACTTCAATATGATGGATGTGATGATCCGTGACACTCATCACCATTCTCAACCTATGAACGCGTGCCGAACAACCACCTCCGTTCGACCTTCGATTGAATGAGTATCTCTTGGATTCCTTAATTAGAATCTTCGTGGTATAAGCTAGAATCCATTGGCAGCATTCTTGAGAATCCGGAAAGTCTAAACCTTGTCTGTGGTATACTGAGTAGGATTCAGGGATTGAATGACTGTGACAAGCTTCAAACTCACAAGGGTTGGGCGTAGTGACAGACGCAAAAGGATCAATGGATCCTATTCCAGCATGAGTGAGAACCGACAGATGATTAGCCGTGTGGTGACAATGCATTTGGACCATTTTCACTAAGAGGACGGATGGTAGCCATTGACAACGGTGATCCACCAACACACAGCTTGCCATAGGAGGAACCTTGCGTGCGTGAAGAAGATGACAGTAAGAAAGCAGAGATTCAGAAGACAAAGCATCTCCAAAACTCCAACATATTCTCCATTACTGCATAACAAGTATTTAATTCATGCTCTTTCATTTTTCGCAATCCAAACTGATAATTATAATTGATATCCTGACTAAGAATTACAAGATAACCATAGATTACTTCAAGCCAACAATCTCCGTGGGATTCGACCCTTACTCACGTAAGGTATTACTTGGACGACCCAGTGCACTTGCTGGTTAGTGGTACGAGTTGTGAAATGTGTGATTTACAATTCGTGCACCAAGTTTTTGGCGCCGTTGCCAGGGATTGTTTGAGTTTGGACAACTGATGGTTTATTTTGTTGCTTAGATTAGGAAATTTTTTCTTTTTTTTTTGGTTTAGAGTCTTCTATCATTGTTTTTGGTTGAATTTTTTTAAATTCTTATTTTCTCTTTTTAAATTTTTCAAAAATTTTTACAAACTAATAATTGAGTTTTCCTGTTTGAGTTTAGTTTCATATTTTAAGTTTGGTGTCAATTGCATGTTTTTATTTTCTTTTAAATTTTCGAATTTATATTCATTGTTCTTTCTTAATCTTTAAGTTGTTCTTGTTTATTTTCCTTGTTTGATCTTTAGTTTTTCTTGTTTTGTGATTTTTCTTGTTTTTCTAGTGCTTTTTCAAAATATCAGTTTTCAAAAAAAATTTTATAAATTAAATACCTTATTAAAACACTTTAAATTTATAACTCAATTCGCTAGAGCGTTGTGTTTATGTTTCTGGTAATTAGGAATTTTTCTTTTAAAACTTTTTCAAAAATAATTTTTCTTTGATTAAATCTGGTGCCAAACTTTTAAGTTTGGTGTTCTCTTGTTATTTTTCTTTAATTTTCGAAAAGTTATTCTTAGTTTTCTAAAAGTTTTAAGTTTGGTGTTCCCTTTTATGTTCTTGAATCTTTGAATCTTGTTCTTGTGAGTCTTCAAGGTGTTCTTGAGTCTTCTTTGTATTTTGATCTTAAAATTTTTAAGTTTGGTGTTCCTTGGTGTTTTCCCTCCAAAATTTTTGAAAATAAAGAGCATTGGATCTAAAAATTTAAGTTTTGTGTTTTTTTATTGTTTTTTTCTTTCCTCATTGAATTCAAAAATATCTTTTCCCTTTATTTTAACTGATTTTCGAAAATTACCTTTAAAAATTCAGATTTTTATTTTAAAAATCAAATCTTTTCAAAATTCAAAATCTTATTCAAAAATCATATTCAAAAATTTTCAAATCTTTTCAAATAATTAGTCAATTCAACATTCAAATTTCTTTTTATTTTCTTTTTTTTAATTTTTGTAATCTATATTTTATTTTCTAATTATTTTACTTTATTTTATTTTATTTTTTTGGTTATTTTTAATTAAATAAAAGAAAAACAAAAAAAATAAAAACATATTTTACTTGTAATTCACATCATCTCCTTTTCTCCATCATGGATCAAAGTGGAAATGAACAGTCCAGAAGGACTCTGGAGTCATATGCTAACCCCACTACTGCTGCATATGGGAGTAGTATCTGTATACCCTCCATAAAAGCAGGCAGTTTTGAGCTAAATCCTCAGCTCATTGTCATGGTGCAGCAAAACTATTGAAAAGGCTCAAGAGCTTATTGATATAGTTGTCAAAAACCAGCATCTGTACATAAGTAATGGGTCCTCCATAAAAGAAGAAGCCAAAGCAGTATCTACTGAACTTGGTCCTCCAGAACAAGTTGCTGAACTCAATCAACAATTGTGCTTTCTAACAAAATAGCTAGTAGAATTCAAGGAGATGCTACAAGACACTAAAAATGCTAATAAAAATATGGAGGCACAGTTGAATCAGACAAAACAGCAGTTATCAAAGCAGATAACAGAAGAGTGCAAGGCATTTCAATTAAGAAGTGGGAAAACATTAAATACCTCACTTCAGAGTAGCAGAAAGCCAAGGAAAGTACAACTGACAGAGGATGAGCAAAATATCATCCAAAATCCCTCTGAGGACAGTAAGAGCCCAGAGAGGAATGATTCTGGCGCTCAAATGCCAGAAAAGGATGGAGAGCTTGTGTTAAACTCCCAACCCATGCTCAGTTCTGGTGTTCAAACGCCACAAACAAGCAAGGAGTCGGCGTTAAACGCCCAAAGGAAGCTCAACTCTGGCGTCCAATGTAACGACCCAACTTCCAATACGTCATGATCGTACCAAAAGTAAGGCGTTACTGACCTGTTTTCCTTATTAACTATTTACTATTAAGCCTTTAGTTCGATATCGCGATTCAATTTTAGTAAAAATACTAGAAATTTTTGTTTTTTATTAATTGAAATCATATAGCAAACATCACCAAGTAATAATAATCACATAGTTATTAATAATAGTAATATTATACAAAAGAATTTAAATAAAATTCAGGTACAACTCCTATCCCTCTGCATAAAATAAAACCTTAAGCAGTAAGGGCGAGGGAATTCTATGAAAGAAACTCAAGTCATAACTTTAACTCGTAAATAAATTCTAGAATCGCCCGCAGCTTCAAAATGAATCTTCAAAACCTGGGTCACTGAAAGGGTGGAAGATTTTGGGGTGAGAACAAACCACACGTTCTCAGTAGGGAATGGGAATGCCATAAAAGTAATGATTAACATGCAAATAATTAACATACTCAAGAAAACTATATTTTTATCAAACTTTTTTTTTTTTTGAAAATACTTTTGGTTTTACTTTGGCTAATTAAATTACCTCCTTCAAAATCTCTAAACTCAAACAAATTCTAAATATGAAACTAGTCACATTAACCATCTATCAGTCACATAATTAATTCTCAATCAAAACATCAATTCTTAATCAATTTAATACATTCACAAACTAATAGTACAAGCAAGAGATTCAGTTCAACATACAAACAAGTCACAGCAAGACAAACAGCACAATCACAGGGAAGTACAATGTGCAAACACAACCAAATGCAAATGCGCAAACAAGGATGATGCATGTCTAGCTCTAGTGCAGGTAATGAGCTCATTTGTCAGTTACATACCCGCTCCCGACGTTACCCGGAGTCCTTTGACCAGGTAAGGCTTCCCTGTTGGCAATGCCCCTCGCAAGAGTCCTTTGACTTGTGAGGCAAACCACTGCAAGAGTCCTTTGACTTACAGGAGCACACACACACACACACACTGTAAGAGTCCTTTGACTTACAAGAGTATATGCCAGTTGTGTTTTCTCGATACCTCTGTAAGAGTCCTCTGACTTACAGAATAGCATTATAGCTAAGTATCCCAGGGAAGCACTCTCAGTGGTCGTACCACCATCTATCTGACTGCCTTCACGCAGCAGATCATCACATAATCATCCTCATTATCATCATTCATTATCATTCTCTTTATTCATCATCACATTCTTATGCAATATCTTTCATTCTAGTTCTCTATCAAAGACTCAAGAAAATCATTTATTTTTAAATTCATTAAACACTTTTCAAAACATAATCTTTCATTAGAAGTAATCAAATAAAACTCTTTCTATATTGAATCAAATTTAAAACATAATTTCTTTCTTAAATAATTCAAGTTCGAAACATAAACCCTTCCTTAGTAATTCAAATTCAAAATATTATAATTCTTTTCTTAACTAAATAAAATTGTTTTCATAATAAATTCAGCTCATACATAATACTTTAATCAATAGATAAAACTTAAATAACATAACCTTCCAAATTCAAACCTTCTAAAATAACTTTTCAAATAAAACTTCAAATTTTATAAAATTTCGGCAGCACCTCCCCTAAAACTCGGACTTAGCCACCCTTACGGGTTCCCTCTTTCTCAACAAATCTCCCCCTTTCCTCAACAATTACCAAATAAGAGGTTCTCAAATCAGTCAGAAAATTCACAATTTACAATAGCCAACAGTTCAGTCATAACCCACAATTCCCACATAACCCATCAATTCAACTTTCACCTCATCAATTCGTAACTAACTTTCATTTATCATAAGATTCTTTCAAAATTAAACTCAATAAACTAGTATTCCATGAAACTTGGTGTTGAGGTAATTTGGTCACAATAAAAACTTGTACCATCTCTCTTAAAATTCTGTTATTGTTTCCTAAGAAAATGCAGAAAAACAGCAGCAAGTAGTAAGTTTGATAAATTCCTTAAAAATCCAGTTTTCACCCAATGCCTTTCAAAATTCACGACATCAAACAAGACTCTTTTAGCTTTTTATTGAATCAAATTCCAGATTAATACCATGTCATATGAAAAAGTTATGAAGTGAGAAACACAGCCAGGCCTTTTAGAATTCGGTTTCCAAAAATCCAGTGAGTTATCCATACTCTTTTCAACATATCTATTTGGTTAAATAGGATATTGACATGAAATTTAAAATGAAGATTGTGGACACAGGAAGCTTGAAAATGCCGTTAGTTTCAGCTCAAATACTTACCAGAATTGAAAGTTAAGTTAGTTGGAAGTTGGTGCTTCTGCAGTAAAGAAACAGAATTTTCTGCAGAAACCATCAATCTTCAAAAATTCATTTCTCCCAAAATACTCATCAATAAATTCTGAATTTTTTATGAGATGCTCAAAACACAGTAAAGTTTCATGCAAAAATAGTTTCATTCTAGTATATGACCTGGGATGCTCCCAGAAATTGATTCTTTCTACTGTCATGTATGCAGAAATTCTGCCTTAAGCATTTTCAACAACCTTACTTATCAAAAACCACATTTGAACTTATAACCCTTCCAAAATCATACGTTTAACCTCTTTCCAATTATTCAAAATTGTCTTCATTGCCAACACAGCCCATGAACCCAGAATCAATAATTCACACGATGTCAAGTACTTAAGCATCATCAAACCTTTTCTTTTCTACACTATGCCAAGCATAATTTTCCATATACACTCATCATCATTCAAACACACAATAACTCATCAATTCACACCAGCAAGCTCAGCAACAAAAGTAACACCATTTATTCTATCCCTTACAACATTCAGTACGCACAATCATCAAATCAATCACCAACTACAGTTATAATTCAACTCAATTCCATCCATATCAGAGAAAACAATATCAATTACAACTTCAAACACTCACAACAAAGCCCAAAGACATTCGCAGCGTTAACCTGAATTCAATAATTCAATGGAAGCACTAACACATCATCAAACTCACTCCAAATTTCACAACCTCAACCATCATCACAATAATCCCAAACCAAACACAAATCTAACTCAGTTCATCAATTAACATTACGACAACTTTTCAATACTTAACTCATCAAATTTCAATTTAACAAGTATTATCAAATGAATCACCATTCACAGCCACATTTAATTCCAGTCACAGCTCAAAATATTCACAACTAACAAATTTCAAATGCATTTCAGGTCATTCATGACAATTAAGAAATTCTAAACCATTGTTAACCATTTGCACTTATTCAAATAACTTGGTGGGCATTCTAAATTAAAAACGTTAAATCCCCTACCTCAATATCGAAACTCGCAAAAATCACTAAACACAGCTGCTCCATTAGCAGTTTCCAGCACCTATTTCCACGGCAGCAACAATGACAAGGTTAAATGCCTCCTCTCCTCTCCTCTCCGATCTGGGATTCCAGAAGTAGCAGCCATTTTCAAACAGAGCCAGCAGCGATGTGAGGTGGCCACGGTAGCAAGCAAAAACCATGAATTCAAATCGGATAAAAGTATCAATTCTGGAAGTTTAGGAAAAAATCAAATTGGAACAAAGCAAGGCTAATAAAATGGCAGTGGAATAAACAAAAACATCAAGTGAAGATTCAGAACACAAATGTCTTACAACATTTAGAAGGTAGTAACAGAACGAAGAAGCAGCGGTAGCAGTACGGACGACTGCAATAGCAAGCTCAGGTGGTGGCAGGGCAACTTCCTCCTTCCTCACATGGCAGCGACGGTGACATCTACGGTGACGACGGCGATGGCAGCAATGCTATTTTCCTCTCTGGCGGTTGCGTTTTCTCTGCAGGCTCCCTCTCACTCTTCGGGTTCTTCCCAAGCGATGGTGGTGGCTTCCCTCGACGGCGACAGCGACATGGCGGCGCGGTGGTTCGGCGACGGCGCTACAGCCCTTGTCAAGCTTTGGCGTCATCAACGGTGATGCCTCTCAGTACCATCGCGTTCTGTCTGGCGATGGCCAAGCCTCCTTCCCAGCGACGGCGTTCGGGCTCCCTTCCTCACCGGCGGCTCTGATGGCATTAGCAAGGCAGAGCAACAGCGGTAAACCCTAGTGGCAGCAGCGATGGTCAGCGGTGCTCCTTGGACGACTACGCGTGCGATGGGTCCAACGGCGGTGACAGCAACGCGGGCTCCACAGAGGTCGCGGTGGCTGGACTTCGCAGCGCTGCAACTCGCGTGGATAGCGACGACGGTGACGGCGAAGAACCCCCAGCGGCGGCTCTGGCGACTGAACGGTGGCTGCGTGGCGACGGTGTCTCCCTTCTCTCCTTCCTTGGATCACACTCTGATTTCCTATCTCTCCCTGTCTAATTCCGTTTCTACGTTAGGTTTAGGAAGGGGGTGGGGGCTGCGGTCAGAAGCTGGGGAAAGGGAAAAATTAGGGTTAGGTTTCTTAATTTAGGAATTTAGGTTTCTGAGTTTGATTTGGGAATTTAGGAATTAGGGATTTTATAAAGTAATATGGATAGATATGAATAGATATTTTGATAAAATTGAATAGTAGAGTAATTTTAAAATCAAATATACTCTATTAAAAATATTTAGGAATATTATTTATCAACATATTGCTAAGTTCAATCAATCATTTCTAATTTAAAATATAAAATGAACATATTAATCATATAATTATAAAATATAGTTCAAACTCAATATTAATCATTCAAATTAAATGATATAACTTCTCATTATTTTTCTATCACTAGACTTTAATTTCAATTCATAAAATCATTAATTATAATAAAAATTGTACATAAATATTAATTGATGTAAACTTAAAGTATTTATAAAAATTAATCTAATCATTTCTAATAAATTAATTTCTAAGAGTTCAAATTAATAACATAATTCATTCAAAATAGAATTTATTTAAATTAAATTATACAATTTTTCTTATTTTTCAATTATCAAAATTATAATTTCAATTATACCAAATATCTAATAAAAATTATATAAAATTTCTAATTAATTTAAACTTCAATTATTATGAAACTCCATTTAATTACCTTTAGTAAAATAATTTCCTTAAAATAAAATTATCAACAAATAAAATAAATCACAAATAACTAATTATTTAATTTTCAAAAACTAGGGTTGTTACATTCTACCCACCTTAAAAAAATTTTCGCCCTCGAAAATTGCTAGAATAAAATAAATCCGAACTTAAATCAAATAAAATAGAATATATGAAAGAAGCATAGGCATTTCTCAAGAATGAATATTCAAAAAGTTACGTAAGACATCAGATTCATAGGCAAGCAAAGGTATACAAGAATGACAAGGTATGGTTGGAAAACAATCAAATCACATTCTAAGGAGGAAATTCAAACCAGAGAATTCCAATGAAAGCAACGAAGAAAAGGATGGCACGAGTTCATGTGGCACGAGTAAAGATTATACGTCGAATCAAAGCTAACTTCATAACCTCTAACGCTTCCAAACCCCGTTAATCGCATCACTTATAACTTCTATTTCGTCTATGATAACCCATTAGTGTTCCCATATACATAAATCATTAGTATTAAGTTGGCCAGACCTAATACCATGAGGAATGCAATGGTAAACTAATAGCGTTAATCATCAGACAGTCATGCAAATAAAACACAAACTCTTGTTACCAGAACAAGTCACAAAGCATGACAGATACTCAGAGTATGCAATGAAGCATAGTCAGTCCTTTCCCAAGGCTCTAACAGGAACGAACTGCTCTGATACCATATTGTAACGACCCAACTTCCAATACGTCATGATCGTACCAAAAGTAAGACGTTACTGACCTGTTTTCCTTATTAACTATTTACTATTAAGCCTTTAGTTTGATATCGCGATTCAATTTTAGTAAAAATACCAGAAATTTTTGTTTGTATTAATTGAAATCATATAGCAAACATCACCAAGTAATAATAATCACATAGTTATTAATAATAGTAATATTATACAAAAGAATTTAAATAAAATTCAGGTACAACTCCTATCCCTCTGCATAAAATAAAACCTTAAGCAGTAAGGGCGAGGGAATTCTATGAAAGAAACTCAAGTCATAACTTTAACTCGTAAATAAATTCTAGAATCGCCCGCAGCTTCAAACTGAATCCTCAAAACCTGTGTCACTGAAAGGGTGGAAGATTTTGGGGTGAGAACAAACCACACGTTCTCAGTAGGGAATAGGAATGCCGTAAAAGTAATGATTAACATGCAAATAATTAACATACTCAAGGAAACTATATTTTTATCAAACTTTTTTTTTTTTTTTGAAAATACTTTTGGTTTTACTTTGGCTAATTAAATTACCTCCTTCAAAATCTCTAAACTCAAACAAATTCTAAATATGAAACTAGTCACATTAACCATCTATCAGTCACATAATTAATTCTCAATCAAAACATCAATTCTTAATCAATTTAATACATTCACAAACTAATAGTACAAGCAAGAGATTCAGTTCAACATACAAACAAGTCACAGCAAGACAAACAGCACAATCACAGGGAAGTACAATGTGCAAACCCAACCAAATGCAAATGCGCAAACAAGGATGATGCATGTCTAGCCCTAGTGCAGGTAATGAGCTCATTTGTCGGTTACATACCCGCTCCCGACGTTACCCGGAGTCCTTTGACCAGGTAAGGCTTCCCTGTTGGCAATGCCCCTCGCAAGAGTCCATTGACTTGTGAGGCAAACCACTGCAAGAGTCCTTTGACTTGCAGGGCGGCACTAGCAACCCACTACAAGAGTCCTTTGACTTGCATGGCAGAGCTAGTTAACTTATATCTGCCCAACACACTCACTGTAAGAGTCCTTTGACTTACAGGAGCACGCACACACACACTCACTGTAAGAGTCCTTTGATTTACAAGAGTATATGCCAGTTGTGTTTTCTCGATACCTCTGTAAGAGTCCTCTGACTTACAGAATAGCATTATAGCTAAGTATCTCAGGGAAGCACTCTCAGTGGTCGTACCACCATCTATCTGACTGCCTTCACGCAGCAGATCATCACATAATCATCCTCATTATCATCATTCATTATCATTCTCTTTATTCATCATCACATTCACATTCTTATGCAATATCTTTCATTCTAGTTCTCTATCAAAGACTCAAGAAAATCATTTATTTTTAAATTCATTAAACACTTTTCAAAACATAACCTTTCATTAGAAGTAATCAAATAAAACTCTTTCTATATTGAATCAAATTTAAAACATAATTTCTTTCTTAAATAATTCAAGTTCGAAACATAAACCCTTCCTTAGAAATTCAAATTCAAAATATTATAATTCTTTTCTTAACTAAATAAAATTGTTTTCATAATAAATTCAGCTCATACATAATACTTTAATCAATAGATAAAACTTAAATAACATAACCTTCCAAATTCAAACCTTCTAAAATAACTTTTCAAATAAAACTTCAAATTTTATAAAATTTCGGCAGCACCTCCCCTAAAACTCGGACTTAGCCACCCTTTCGGGTTCCCTCTTTCTCAACAAATCTCCCCCTTTCCTCAACAATTACCAAATAAGAGGTTCTCAAATCAGTCAGAAAATTCACAATTTACAATAGCCAACAGTTCAGTCATAACCCACAATTCCCACATAACCGATCAATTCAACTTTCACCTCATCAATTTGTAACTAACTTTCATTTATCATAGGATTCTTTCAAAATTAAACTCAATAAACTAGTATTCCAAGAAACTTGGTGTTGAGGTAATTTGGTCACAATAAAAACTAGTACCATCTCTTTTAAAATTCTGTTATTGTTTCCTAAGAAAATACAGAAAAACAGCAGCAAGTAGTAAGTTTGATAAATTCCTTAAAAATCCAGTTTTCACCCAATGCCTTTCAAAAGTCACGACCTCAAACAAGACACTTTTAGCTTTTTATTGAATCAAATTCCAGATTAATACCATGTCATATGGAAAAATTATGAAGTGAGAAACACAGCCAGGCCTTTTAGAATTCGGTTTCCAAAAATCCAGTGAGTTATCCATACTCTTTTCAACATATCTACTTGGTTAAATAGGATATTGACATGAAATTTAAAATGAAGATTGTGGACACAGGAAGCTTGAAAATGCCGTTGGTTTCAGCTCAAATACTTACCAGAATTGAAAGTTAAGTGAGTTGGAAGTTGGTGCTTCTGCAGTAAAGAAACAGAATTTTCTGCAGAAACCATCAATCTTCAAAAATTCATTTCTCCCAAAATACTTATCAATAAATTCTGAATTTTTTATGAGATGCTCAAAACACAGTAAAGTTTCATGCAAAAATAGTTTCATTCTAGTATATGACCTGGGATGCTCCCAGAAATTGATTCTTTCTACTGTCATGTATGCAGAAATTCTGCCTTAAGCATTTTCAACAACCTTACTTATCAAAAACCACATTTGAACTTATAACCCTTCCAAAATCATACGTTTAACCTCTTTCCAGTTATTCAAAATTGTCTTCATTGCCAACACAGCCCAAGAACCCAGAATCAATAATTCACACGATGTCAAGTACTTAAGCATCATCAAACCTTTTCTTTTCTACACTATGCCAAGCATAATTTTCCATATACACTCATCATCATTCAAACACACAATAACTCGTCAATTCACACCAGCAAGCTCAGCAACAAAAGTAACACCATTTATTCTATCTCTTACAACATTCAGTACGCACAATCATCAAATCAATCACCAACTACAGTTATAATTCAACTCAATTCCATCCATATCAGAGAAAACAATATCAATTACAACTTCAAACACTCACAACAAAGCCCAAAGACATTCGCAGCCTTAACCTGAATTCAATAATCCAATGGAAGCACTAACACATCATCAAACTCACTCCAAATTTCACAACCTCAACCATCATCACAATAATCCCAAACCAAACACAAATCTAACTCAGTTCATCAATTAACATTACGACAACTTTTCAATACTTAACTCATCAAATTTCAATTTAACAAGTATTATCAAATGAATCACCATTCACAGCCACATTTAATTCCAGTCACAGCTCAAAATATTCACAACTAACAAATTTCAAATGCATTTCAGGTCATTCATGACAATTAAGAAATTCTAAACCATTGTTAACCATTTGCACTTATTCAAATAACTTGGTGGGCATTCTAAATTAAAAACGTTAAATCCCCTACCTCAATATCGAAACTCGCAAAAATCACTAAACACAGCTGCTCCATTAGCAGTTTCCAGCACCTATTTCCACGGCAGCAACAATGTCAAGGTTAAACGCCTCCTCTCATCTCCTCTCCGATCTGGGATTCCAGAAGTAGCAGCCATTTTCAAACAGAGCCAGCGATGTGAGGTGGCCACGGTAGCAAGCAAAAACTATGAATTCAAATCGGATAAAAGTAACAATTCTGGAAGTTTAGGACAAAATCAAATTGGAACAAAGCAAGGCTAATAAAATGGCAGTGGAATAAACAAAAACATCAAGTGAAGATTCAGAACACAAATGTCTTACAACAATTAGAAAGTAGTAACAGAACGAAGAAGCAGCGGTAGCAGTACGGACGAATGCAATAGCAAGCTCAGGTGGTGGCAGGGCAACTTCTTCCTTCCTCACATGGCAGCGACGGTGACATCTACGGTGACGACGGCGATGGCAGCAATGCTATTTTCCTCTCTGGCGGTTGCGTTTTCTCTGCAGTCTCCCTCTCACTCTTCGGGTTCTTCCCAAGCGATGGTGGTGGCTTCCCTCGACGGCGACAGCGACATGGCGGCGCGGTGGTTCGGCGACGGCGCCCTTGTCAAGCTTTGGCGTCATCAACGGTGATGCCTCTCAGTACCATCGCGTTCTGTCTGGCGACGGCCAAGCCTCCTTCCCAGCGACGGCGTTCGGGCTCCCTTCCTCACCGGCGGCTCTGATGGCATTAGCAAGGCAGAGCAACGGCGGTAAACCCTAGTGGCAGCAGCGATGGTCAGCGGTGCTCCTTGGACGACTACGCGTGCGATGGGTCCAACGGCGGTGACAGCAATGCGGGCTCCACGGAGGTCGCGGTGGCTGGACTTCGCAGCGCTGCAACTCGCGTGGATAGCGACGACGGTGACGGCGAAGAACCCCCAGCGGTGGCTCTGGCGACTGAACGGTGGCTGCGTGGCGACGGTGTCTCCCTCCTCTCCTTCCTTGGATCACACTCTGATTTCCTATCTCTCCCTGTCTAATTCCGTTTCTACGTTAGGTTTAGGAAGGGGGTGGGGGCTGCGGTCTGGGGAAAGGGAAAAATTAGGGTTAGGTTTCTTAATTTAGGGATTTAGGTTTCTAGTTTAATTTGGGAATTTAGGAATTAGGGATTTTATAAAGTAATATGGATAGATATGAATAGATATTTTGATAAAATTGAATAGTAGAGTAATTTTAGAATCAAATATACTCTATTAAAAATATTTAGGAACATTATTTATCAACATATTGCTAAGTTCAATCAATCATTTGTAATTTAGAATATAAAATGAACATATTAATCATATAATTACAAAATATAGTTCAAACTCAATATTAATCATTCAAATTAAATGATATAACTTCTCATTATTTTTCTATCACTAGACTTTAATTTCAATTCATAAAATCATTAATTATAATAAAAATTGTACATAAATATTAATTGATGTAAACTTAAAGTATTTATAAAAATTAATCTAATCATTTCTAATAAATTAATTTCTAAGAGTTCAAATTAATAACATAATTCATTCAAAATAGAATTTATTTAAATTAAATTATACAATTTTTCTTATTTTTCAATTATCAAAATTATAATTTCAATTATACCAAATATCTAATAAAGATTATATAAAATTTCTAATTAATTTAAACTTCAATTATTATGAAACTCCATTTAATTACCTTTAGTAAAATAATTTCCTTAAAATAAAATTATCAACAAATAAAATAAATCACAAATAACTAATTATTTAATTTTCAAAAACTAGGGTTGTTACATCCGACGCCAATCCAGCTTCCACCCCTGGCATTCAAACGCCAGTGAGGGATCAGACACACACAAGTGCTGATAACAACCCCTCTAAAAAGGCTTCTCCAACCACCTCTGTAGGAAATAAACCTGCAGCAACCAAGGTTGAAGAATACATAGCCAAAATACCTTATCCTCAAAAACTCCGCCAAGAGGAGCAGGATAGGCAATTTGCTCGCTTTGCAGAGTATCTCAGGACTCTTGAAATAAAGATTTCATTTGCAGAGGCACTTGAGCAAATACCTTCTTATGCCAAGTTCATGAAAGAGATCTTGAGTCATAAGAAGGATTGAAGAGAAACTGAAAGAGTTCTCCTCACTGAAGAATGCAGTGCAGTCATTCTGAAAAGCTTCCCAGAAAAGCTTAAAGATCCCGGGAGCTTCATGATACCATGCACATTAGAGGGTAATTGCACCAAGACAGATTTATGTGATCTTGGGGCAATTATCAATCTAATACCTGCATCCACTATCAGAAAGCTTGGTTTAACTGAAGAAGTCAAACCAACCCGAATATGTCTCCAACTTGCTGATGGCTCCATTAAATACCCATCAAACCAACCCCTCTGCACCCTTCACCACCACCCACACCAGACCGCCGCCCCAGCGCCGACCACCCAAACCCATCGCGCCAACCATCCCCCACTCCTTCTTCCTTCTCTCTCCTTCTTCTCTCTCTCTCTTCTCTTCTCTCTTCCACCACCGCGGCCAGCCACCGCCACCCACATCACAACCGCACCTCCCACCACCACCCTCACCCCCTCCCATCCTTCCCCCTTAACCCCTACCCCTCCCATTACCCCTACCCGAAACCCCTACCACCGGACAGCTGACCACCGCCGCGCCAACTGCCTGCACCGCCGCGTCAGTCACTGTAACGACCCAACTTCCAAAACGTCATGATCGTACCAAAAGTAAGCCATTACTAACCTGCTTTCCTTTATTAACTATTTACTATTGAGCCTTTAGTTCGATATTGTGTTTCAGTTTTTAAGAAAATTCTAGAAATATTTTGTTTTTGGTTTATCAAAATCATATATTCAAGATCACTAAGTAACAATAATCACATAATTATTAATAATAATATCTATCATACAAAAGATTTCAAATAAAACTCAGATACAAATCCTATCCCTCTGTATAAAATAAAAATCTTAAGCAATAAGGGCGAGGGAACTCTATGAAAGCAAATTAACTCACAATTAACTCATAAATAAATTCTATAATAGCCCGCAGCTTCACACCGTTCTTCGAACCTGTGTTACTGAAAAGGTAGAAGATTTTGGGGTGAGAACAAACCACACATTCTCAGTAGGGAATGGGAATGCCGTAAAAGTAATAAAATAAAATGCAAATAATTAACATACTCAAGGAAACTATATTTCATCAAACCTTTTGGATATACTCTTAGCTTTACTTTAACTAATTGATCACCTTTTTCGAAGACTCTAAACTCAAAACAGATCTCAATGACAAGATTAATTATATCAATCATTTTTCAGCCACTTAATTAATTCTCAATCACTACGTCATTTATTAATCTCTTTAAAACATTCAGAAACTAAAAGTACAAGCAAGAGATTTAATTCAACATACAAAAAAATCACAACAAGACAAGCAGCACAAATTACAAAGAAATAAAACAAGCAAACACAATCAAATACAGATGCGCAGATAAGGATGATACATGTCTAGCCCTAGTGCAGGTAATGAGCTCATTTGTCGGTTTCTACCCGCTGCCGACATAACCTAGCATTACTAGCCGGATATGGCTTTCCTATTAGCTATACCCTTGTGTACAGGAAATAACCCCTCTGCCACCACAGGGTCCACTGCACGCAGGAAATAACACATCTGCCACTGCAGGGATGTATGCTGACACAACTTCTGTATACAGAAAATAACCCTTCTGCCACTACAGAAATGGAACAGGTGGTCACGGTACTTCTGTAGCAGGAAATAACCACTCTGCCTTACAGAATTAAAATATGGATCTGTACCACAGGAAAGCGTTCTCAGTGGTCGCACCACCATCTATCTGACTGCCTCAATGCAGCAGATGATCATACAAGTATATCTGGCGTTGCTTTAACGCAACAAATGAATAAACACATCTCTTGGGTTGCCTCAGGCAACAAATGACCTTTCAACAGGTCCTCTACTTTTTATTCTCTTTAATAATCATAAATACGCAAGCGGGACAAAACCCACGTCCTTGCCAACAATTTCATAAACAGAATACCTTTCCTCAAAAGAATCAGTGTAATTATCATCATAAGTTATCATTCTCGTTATTCATCTCCAGTTATATATTCTTATACAATATCTCTCTCTTTCTTTATTCAATCATGTTGTACAAACTTTACGACTTCCACTTTTGCAACCTCTTAACTCGAACCAATTTTAAAACTATTTTCTAGTTTAATTTTCTTTCAAAAGACTCAAGAAAATCATTTATTTTAAATTTGCTAAATACTTTTCAAAGCATCACCCTCTTACTAAAAGTAACCAAATAAAACTCTTTTTCAAGTTTACTAACTTCCCAAGGACTCAAAAACCATCTCTCTTTACCATTCAAATTCAAATATTATATATTCATTAAACTTCTAAAAAGTAATCCTTTATTTCAAACCCCAAGCATAACTCTCTTCATATTGAATAAATCTCAAAACATAACTTCTTTTATAAATAATTCAAACTTGAACATAAACCTTGGTAATTCAAATTCAAAATAGTATAATTCTTTTCTTACCTAAATAAAACTCCAATAATATAATTTTCCAAGTTCAATTCTTTTAAAATTACTTTTCAATTAAAACCTCAGGTTTTTATAAAATTTCGACAGCACCTCCCCTAAAACTCAGACTTAACCACCCTTACGGGTTCCCTCTTTCTCAATATCTCATCAAACCTTTCTCAACAATTATCACAGCAAATTCTCAATCAATCAGAAATTTAACAATCCGCAATAGTTAACAATTCATCCATAATCTGCAACTTCTACATACTCCATCAATTCAACTTCAATTTGATCAATTCATAAATTACTTTAACCAAAGGACTAACAGTTTTTCACTTTCCAAATACCCAAAACACATTATCACCTAACTTAACCAAAATCTTAGCAATATTGACACCAAAACACGTAGAGTATGTATTATTTACAAAATTTCAGTTCTCTTATAATATGTTCACCCAAAAATCCTGCTCCATATAGTTTCCAATTATCACAAGTTATCCTTATACTTTTAGAGTTACTGATTTTATCTCTAAATTCAGATTTCATAAAAAAAAGTCACTTTAATAATCAAGCTTCAATCTTTTAGCAGTTCTCAAACTTAATTCTAATTAATCATGAACCAACATTAACAACTACCAAAACCAATTCCAACCAGTCACAAGTCAATTCCACAGCCAATCCGATACATCAGATAACTAAAAATAACAACAAGCACTTACTCTCAATAACCAGAATATAGCCACACAACTCAACTAATTCAGTATAATCACATAGAATCAGAACTTTTCAACAATTCCATCAAAATAAAAAAAACCAATATCAATTATAGCTTCAAACACTCACAACAAAGCCCAAAGACATTCACAGCCATAACCTGAATTCAATACTCCAATTAAAACACTAAAACATCATCAAACTTAATCCAAATTTCACAACCTCAACCCAAGCTTATTTCTATCAATTAGTCTCTCATAACAACAAAACCAATTACATTCACAGCAGCAATCCAAACTCAATTTATCAATTATCCATACAACAGCTGTTCAATAATTAACTCGGCATATTTCAATTTAATAAGTTACACTAAGTTAATCATTATTCACAACAGCATCTAAGTTCAATCATAGCTCAGAATAATCACAACGACTAACTAATTTCAAATGTATTTCAAGTCATTCATGTTAATTAAGAAATTCTTAACCATTATTAACCATTTGCATTTATCCAATAACTTTGTAGGTATTCTAAATTAAAAACGTTTAACTTTAAAAATAAATCCCCTACCTCGATTAGCCGAAATTCGATATTCAAATGCAACAAAGCCTTCTTTTATTTTTAATTCGCAGTGGCAACAACCTTGAACCGAATCAACAGCAGCGGCATTTCTGATCACTTCTCAGCAGCAGCAGTGGCATGAACTAATCGATTCAGAACCAGAATAGTACTATTGATAAGCACCAACGACCTCGGTGGCAGCAAAATAGTAGTGGTTCTAATGGTGGTTTCCTGGGCAGCTCGAACGTTGGTTCCCGGTGGCAGAAGGCTCAGGCAACTTGCAGAATTCAGAGGCAGAGACAGAATAGGAGATAAAAATGAGTAGTGACATGGATAAATTTCTTTAGAATTAGAACAGTACCCTCGGCAAGCTCCAACAACCTTCCCGGGGACAGCTACAGCGGCGCAGTGGTTCGGCGACCGCGCCACAGCCCTTTTCGAGCTTTGGCATCATCAACGGTGATGCCTCTCAGTACCATCGTGTTCCGTTCGGCGACGGCCAAGCCTCCTTGCCAGCGACGATGTTCGGGCTCCCTTCCTCAGCGGCGGCTCTGATGGCAATAGCAAGGCAGAGCAACGACGATAAACCCTAGTGGTAGCAGCGATGGTCAGCGGCGCTCTTTGGACGACTACGCGTGCGATGGGTCCAACGGCGGTGAGGACAGCCAACACAACGGCGACCGTAGTGGCTCAACGACCCCTCGGGAGCTCTGTCACCTTTCTCGCGCGATGACGGCAACCACTCAGTGGAGGCGACGGTGCAGGCGAGACGCGGCGGCAGCGAGCTGGACCGCGCAGAGTGCGGCAGTCCGGTGGTCACGTCACGGCGGCAGCGGAGCAGCATCTCTCCCTTTCTCTGTTTCTTTCTCAATTGTGTGTGTGTGATGTTTACGTTTAGGAAAGGAAAGGGGGTGGGGGTGCGGCTGAGTGTGGTGAGAGAGTGAGGGTTAGGGTTTTTTAATTTAGGAATTTAGGTTTCTGAGTTTGATTTGGGAATTAGGGTTAGAAATTAGGATTTTATAAAAGAATAGTGGATAGCTATGAATAGATATTTTGATAAAATTGAAGGGTAGAGTAATTTTAAAATCAAATATATTCTATTAAAAATATTTAGGAACATTATTTATCAACATATTGCTAAGTTAAATTAATTATTTTTAATATAAATTATAAAATAAGCATATTAATCTCATTTTCATAAAATATAATTTAAACTCAAAATATTAATTATTCAAATTAAATGATATCACTTTTCATTATTTTTCTATTACCAAAACTTTAATTTCAATTTATAAAATAACTACTTATAATAAAAATTGTGCATAAAAATTGACTGACTTAAACATAAAGCATTTATAAAAGTCAAACTAATCATTTCTAATAAATTAATCTCCAAGAGTACAAATTAATAAAATAGAACATAATTCATTCATAATAGAATTTATTTAAATTAAATTATATAATTCTTTCTTATTTTCCAATTACCAAAATTATAATTTTAATTATACCAAAGATCCAATAAAGATTATATAAAAATTCTAATTAGTTTAAACTCCAATTATCATGAAACTCTATTTAATTACCTCTAGTAAAATAATTTTCTTAAAATAAAATTATCAACAAATAAAATAAATCACAAATAACTAATTATTTGATTTTCAAAAACTAGGGTTGTTACAGTCACCACCGCCACCACCCCCCAGCCATCTCGCTGCCCTACTTTCGTTCATACGCCTATCAGGTTCCACAAAACGCCACTCTTCTTTCAATTTGTAGTTAATTGCACATTTTTCCGTTTACGTTCAAAACTAGGCTAGTTAGAGATGTATGTTGTAGTGGATTCTAGGTTGTTAGGTAGCTAAGATGTGGTTAGTGGATTTAGGCCTGATAATTGCGCTGTTCGTGCTTCTTGTTTTATCAATTTCACAATTCTTATGTTGTTGCTGTTCATATGCTGTTCTTCACTGTTGCATGATGCTTTTTACACTGTTTTTCGTGTTCATATTCCGTATTTGTATTTGCAGCTGTATTTTAATTCATATGAACTATTCTGCTTGCTGTTTATTATCCGGGAACATCCAATTTTAGCCGGAATGCTGCCCAAATTTTTGTAAACTGTTCTGATTTTCCTTCATGTTTTGGTTTTGGCAATTTGAATTCTGCTTTACTCAGCTTTTACCAAACCAATTCATAACTCCAAGGACAAGCTTTCTTATTCTTTTCAATCTCCTGGTTAATAAATTGCATTTTTGATGATTCAATTCCAAATTTTGCTATTTCCATATCTATATGAATCATCATCAACCTTATTTCCTTGTTTGAATATGAGTTGACTGTTGCTTATAATTGTGAATTCTTGCTACTTAGAAACTGATCATCATGCCACTTATTCTGACTTTCTTTTTACTAACTCCCTGCTTTCAACTTTCTAACCTCTTTTTCAATCCTAACCAACCTAATTTTCCAAACATCTCTTCTTGGTTTTTTTTCACTATCCTCTTTAACCTTCTAACCATGGCATGATTATAGTTTTTTCTAATTAACATGAATTCTATTTCTATTACATTTTGGATTGTAAATTTTTCTTCTCGGATTTCTAACTCCTATACAATCCAAAATGCACAATTATTCACCTCATTTCATTATTCTACTGCTCCTTTGCCACTTTATGCTTATCTTGTTATTTGCCTACTCGTTTTCCTGATTTTATTATATCCTGGATTTTTTTTAGGATGTCTGACCCTCAAAGAAAGGGAAAAGGAAAGGCAACAACTGGCAAACGGAAAAGAGGTGAATCCTCTATGTCTCTCCTAGAGCTTATGCATGATGAATCCTGGCGGGAGAAGCACTTCACCCCGCAGGAGAAGGCTGACCAGCTCCTCCCTGCCAATGATCCATTTAAGTTTGCAAACCGATACTGTGAGCTCAAGTATCCGGTGTTTGCTACCTCCAGAAATCTATACCTGGAGAGGACTCTGAAAATTCCAGAAGAATTACAACAGTACACCTCCGATCAGATCAAACAAAGAGGCTGATTCTTCTTGGAGAGGAATTTGACTGAGGTCAATGGACTAAATTCCCATAATGGTCCCCCAGATTCAGCCCGTGCATGAATTTAGCTCCTGAGATTCCAATTGCACTATTTATGTCCTCCAGATTGCGATCCGGGCACCATAATGATCCTTCGGTGAATTTCCGGCGTGACTCAGCGACGGTCATGCTTATGTGGCACAGCCACTGCCACGTTGGACGTCAGAGTATACAGATGACATGAATTGTGTTGTAAAATTCCCCAATGTAGTCCCTGTTTTCATGTTTAAACCTTAAAACTTCGTTGGCCTCCCCTCAATGTGGTTCTCTCCATCAACGTCTCCTTCTGCATCTGTTGTGTACACCAATAGCTGTCCCCCATGAGAGGAACTGGGAGCCATGGCTAGAAAATTATGGTAAAATTATATGCCCCAATGATAAGCTTAATGCTTACAGAAGACACTATAAAAAAAGAAGCAAAACACAAGGTGCCTGTAAAATCCATGACTCTCTTACTCATTTCACAACTTCATGAACTCAACCATTTTACTCAAACTGTAAACCACAGCACAAGAAACAAAGATTTAACTTTAAACTAGCATAAACAATTTTCAATTGCACCATTCCCCAACAACATAGCTTTCAACTTTAAAGGAAACGAATGGAAGGATGTAAACTTAGTTACCTGAGAGCCAGCAAGGTCCTCAAAATGCTTGACCCAATCCTCCATCATGGCATCCTTACCGAAATCATCGGCCGATGACGGAGCCATGAATTCGAGACCCTTGACAGCCTCCCTGGTCTGCTCCCTCAGCTTGTCGAGTGCCTCGCTGACGTGGGCATCTTTGGGAGCCTTCTGTTTCCCTTTTTTCTTGTTTTTCAAATCGGGTAACCCACTACCCATCCCCAATCCTTGAACCCTAGAAGGAAGAGAAGGTGCCTCCTTTTTCTTAAGCTATGAAGTGGAGTGAATAGTGAATGTTGGGTCTTGTAGAAAGTTGTATTTTGCTTCATCACTCCATCAACGATGACCGGTTCGAACTTCCTATAACATGGCTCCCAGTTCCTTTCATGGGGGACAACTATTGGTTCCTACAACGTTGATGGAGAGAACCACATTGAGGGGAGGCCAACGAAGTTTTAGGGTTTAAACATGAAGACAGGGACTACATTGGGAAATTTTACAACACAATTCACGTCATTTGTACACTTTGACGTCCAACATGGCAGTGGCTGTGCCACATAAGCATGGCCGTCGCTGAGTCACGCCGGAAATTCACCGAAAGACCATTATGGTGCCCGAATCGCAATCTGGAGGACATAAATAGTGCAATTGGAATCTCAGGAGCTAAATCGGTGCACAGGCTGAATCTGGAGGACCACTATGGGGATTTAGTGGAGGTCAATGCTTCCTGGGTAAGAGAATTCTATTGCAATTATTTCAAGACTTCCCTGGATGCAGTGCACCTCAGAGGGAAACAGATACTGGTCACTGAAGAGGCCATTGAGGATATTCTGCGCCTTCAGCCAAAGTCAGATCAGCCTGACGGTTACCAAAAGGCTGAAGAGGACATGCGTTTTCTGAAATTTGACTGGGATGCTGTCAAGGAGAGGATAGCCCTTGACTCTACTGTCCCATGGGTCATAGGTAAGAACACCACCATGCCTAAAGGAATCAAGCGAATATACTTGAATGATGAGGCTCGGCTCTGGCACCAGATCCTGAGTAACTTTTTTATGCCAAGCACTCATGAGACGGAGCTGCCTGCTGCTATGATCACCCTCCTCTGGTTTGTGATGTAGGGTAAGGACCTGTACCTGCCACAATTCATCCGGCACTATATGGCCAGGGTACATGTCAGAGGCACCCTCCCCTTTCCTTATCTGGTCACCCAGCTAGGCCGTCGAGCTGGCGTGCCTTGGGAGGATGCTGATGAGAAGCCACCTGCTGCGGACTACAAGAAGATCATTTCTCACAGCACGAACTTTCTGGCTTTAGGCCACAGACCTTCATTCCTTACTGCTTCTGATGAGACAGCCACACCTTCAGCTGGCCCCTCTTCTTCCACTGCTGCACCTGCCCCACCCACTGCACCCCCACATGCTCCTGAGCCTATTTACCATTTGGTGCATCGCCTCTTCGCCCGATTGGACCGTATGGAGCATCGCAACAAGTGACGCTATGAGCACCTCAAGTTGATGATCCGGTCCGGCGGAGACATCCCCTCCGAGCCTGACACCCCTTCTGACACATCTGAGGCAGAGGCGAGCGCTCATGAGGAGGAGACACAGGCCCAGGCGGAGCAGGCAGGACCACAGCAGGCTGCGCCACAGTAGAAGGAGCCACAGCAGCTTCAGGCCGCCGATACAGAGATTCCTATCCAGTTAGAGCCTCCTCTACAGCAGACAGATCCTCCTACCCTCATCCAGTCTGCAGATCCTCAGACCACCACCGCGACTGCAGCAGCCCATCCTTCCAGTGATGACACTCCTTCACACCCGGCTTGAGTGAGCATCGAGGACGATGCTTTATTTTAAGTGTGGGGAGGTCGCCATCTCTGGCGTATTCTTCGGTGAACCACTACAGACTCTTTCATTTTATTTTGCTTATTTTTCTGTATTTTTATCTTTATTTTTATTTTTATTTTTTCAGTACTTATACATTGTTCTTTTCATGTGTTTTTACTCTGTTTTCTACATTTTGCACTTTAGTTCATGTTTTAGCCATTTAGTTTAGTTGCAATTTTAACTTAGTAGTTATAGAATATGTGGATTAATTAGTACAGTTTACCCCTTTTAGCATATGATAGTTTGGTTTAAATTGAAAATAAAAAAGAAGTAAACTAGAGACTTTAACATAATAAAAACAATCCACACACCTTGTATATATAGCATTACATATTAGTTAGTTAACAACATTTCATCAAGGAGAAACACTAAAACTTTAAAGCCACCCAAAATTTTACATTGAGAATAATGGGAACTCTTAATTTTTACTTACATGACATGTATAACTGATATATAAGTTTTGAGCTAGAGAACACACAACCTGAGTTTTGAGCTTAATTGTATGGTTACATTTAAACCATAATTTTTATTCCTGTGTGTTTCGCCCTTCTTTTTATTCTGATGTTCTTTACTTTGTTTTAATCTATGTGTCCGATTGTAGAATATAGATACATACCAAGAAAGTGATTGAGGCCATCATTTGAATCTTTCCTCACTTATCCCAAATTAGCCTACCTTTTACATCACCCTTGTTAGCCCCTTGAGCTTTTTAATCCCCTCTTGTTCTATAAACCACATTACTAGCCTCATGCAGAAAAACAAATATATCCCAAGTTGAATCCTTGGTTAGCTTAAGATAAGGTATTGTGTATAATTTAAGTATGGGAAACTTTATGGGAACATGGATGATAGAAACAAAGGTAGAAAGTTAAAAAGAATAAAATAAAAAAATTTTGCGAAGCATGCTCATGTGAAATTAATTGAATTACCATGTGCAAAATTAAAAAAAAAATTATTTTCGGTATTTAATTAAGGGGATACAAAAAATTTTCCAATTGCAAAATAAATGCACATGGGATAAAATTAAAGTTAATGCATGAGCTTGCAACACAAAGTGAGAAAAGTTGGGCAAAAATGTTGAGAAACTTTGAATTGCAAAATGTGTATATTGGGTGAGATCTTAGACTAATCAAGGATTCACTTATTAGCTCACTTAGCCTTATTCATATACCCTTACCCTTACCTTGGCCCATTACAACCTTGGAAAAGACCTCATGATTTTTGTATGCCTATATTCTATAATTGTTGATTGGTTAGATGAAGAACAAAGTTATAGAAAGTAAGGATTAAAAGAAGAATAGAGTGATTAACCCAATAAACACTGAGTGACCGGAGAGTAAACACATAACCCAGTGAGGGTTCAATAGCTCATCACCATATATCTCTGCTTAAATTGTTAATTGTCTTGTAAGTTTGTAAAATATTTTACCCATCTCACTTGTAAAAGCGCTTTAACATTATCTAAGGTTGGCTATGCATATATGATTCCTTGAGAATGTGAATTAATTTAACTACAAGTAAGTTTTATATACAAGTAAATGACAATTAGAATTGCATGATCCATTTAGGTAGTTGCATTTAGGATAGATTGCATTGCATGAAATTCCACCACTTTAACCTTACCTTAATCTTTATCTTGGACTTAGCATGTGGACATGCTATTGTTTAAGTGTGGGGAGGTTGATAAACCCATATTTTATGACATATATTGTGCTCAATTCAAGAGATTTATTCAATCCTTCACCCACTTATTCATGTAAATTGCATGGTTTTACTTTCCCTTCCTTATTATGTGATATATGTAAAATACATGTTTCCTATGCTTTGAAATTATTTATTTTAATTATCCTTTATTACTATTCGATGCCGTGATTTCTGTGTTGAGAAGTTTCAGATCCTTTAAGGCAGGAATGAGTTAAAGGATGGAAAAAGAAACATACAAAAATGGAAGGAAAGCATAAAATGGAGTTTTTGAAGAAACAGGCAGCGGCGCGAATGCATGGACGACGCGATCGCATGCCCAGCGCGAAAAGGCAGCGACGCGAACGCATGACTGAGGCGGACGCGCGCCTTAAGCAGAACCCAGATGACGCGGACGTATGACCGAAGCGAACGCGTGACAAGGAAAACTCCAGATGACGCGACCGCGTGACCCACGCGGACGCGTGACAGACGCCACGCACCAGAAATTATAGAAAACGTTCCCAGCAATTTTTGAAGCCTTTTTGGCCCAGATCCAAGTCCAGAAAGCACAGATTAGAGGTTATAAAGTAGGGGAATGCATCCATTCATGAGGAGGTCTTCAATTATTCACTTTTTATGGTTTAGATGTAGTTTTTAGAGAGAGAGGTTCTCTCCTCTCTTTTAGGTTTGAGGATTAGGATTTCTTATTATTTCAAGTTAAGTATTCCAACTCTTTATCAGGTTCAATATTCCTTTTTATTATTTTCTTAATTTAATTTATGAATTCTTCCATGTTACATATGATTCTCTTAGTTAATGTTATTTGAAGTATTTCAGTTTATGATTGCTTTCTTTTATTTATGTTACTATTGCTGCCAATCTGAAGACATTTTTATTCGAGTAAGTTTATTTTTCCCCTTTTGGCTTTGGTTAAGTAATTGGTAACTCTTGAGTTATCAAACTCATCGTGATTGATAATTGCTATTTTTGCTAATCAAATCGAATTCCAATAACTCTAGTCTTTCCTTAGGAATTGAGTAGGACCTGAGGATCAAACTGATTAGTCCACTTGACTTTCCTTTGTTTAGTAAAGGTTAACTAAGTGGGATTAAACTCAATTCTCATCACCATTGATAAGGATAAGTAGGATAGGACTTCCAATTTCTCATACCTTGCCAAGAGTTTATTTTATAGTTATTTATTTATTTTATTTGTCATTTAATTACTTGTTCCTTATTTTTAAAACCCCAATCTGCAAAACTCATAACCAATAATAAGAACATACTTCCCTGCAGTTCCTTGAGAAGACGACCCGAGATTTAAATACTTCGGTTATCAATTTATTTAGGGGTTTGTTACTTGTGACAACCAAAACGTTTGCACGAAGGTATTTCTGTTCGTTTAGAAACTATATCTACAACGCGACTATTTTTATAAAATTCTTTACTAGCAAAAATCCCAACATCAAGGCTTTAGGGGTCCTTTCTATTGATTGTCACCTTGAGGTAGTAAAGGTTGTTTTGCTTTCTTGACCACGACTCTAAGTGTTTTGTCTCAAGACAACCCTTTAATTAAGCTTACAATTAGCACTCCCAAACCAGCTGGTTTTAGGGTACTAGGTGTTGAGACACCCCTAAGAATTTACTTGCCCAGGTCTCTTCTTGACACATCTTCACCACAAGCATCTACTAAGATTTTTTTTTGAGCTTTTTAATGTTTCTTTTTCTATCTCAGTAGTTGATGCTCAGAGCCTTGGGTCTTTATTGCCTACTACCTCTTGGTTCTATGGATATTCAAGGAACACCCCTTAACCTTCCCTTAGTTATACCTTCTAGGACTAGTTGCTTTTCCATGACTCGTTTTCTTTTTTTTTTTTCATTCACGGTCTTACACTTGGTCACTTATATCTTAGTTTGTTTCATAATCCTTCTTGACCATGGTCTTTCTCATTGTTCTTGCACAACTCACAGTGACTCTTATGGAGACAAACTCTACTTTTATTTTTGTTGGAATGAAGACTTGAAATACATGGCATTTTCTTCCTTGAAAAGAAGAACTCATAAAGACTTCAAACAGGAATTAAAAACTATGCACAAAACATAAACTATCCTAGCATGATTATTTATTCAAAAAGTAAATAAAGCAAAAACTTAAACAAGAAATCAGAAATTGGAAAGTGTCAACCATGGGACTCAACAACCTTGAGCAGCTTCATCTTTAGTTCATTGGCCCCTTCCCTTTGTCCTTCTTTTTGGAGGGGGAAGAACCACCTTCATCTGGTTTGGAGGAGCCTTCTTGTGCTTTAATCTCCTTGGGTTTCCGAAATCCTAGCCTCCTCATGTAATTCCTTTCATCCTCCTTATGTTTGGCTAGGATTTCTTTTTGTCTTGCACTTAGTTCTTCCATTCCTTGCATGAAGGTTGGGTATCCTAGGTTCAGAGCGGCCGCGGCATTACACAAGTGATTCAGCTTCGCTTGTGTGTTAATGTCATATTGCCTCCTGGATATGGTTCTGGCATCATAGAGATGTCTGAATTTAGCCAGGTTCCTCTGTTGCCATTTGCCTTGCTCTACTATTTTGTCCAGTGCACTTTGCACCTCTCCCCAGTCAAATTATTTTTGCTGCTCCTTCCTCATATGCTCTCAATTCCCTTAGAGTTGTTGGATGTTTTGGTTGACTTGGCTCCATTGTTGTTGTTGAGTTTCCTTGAATTGAGTGACATCTTCCTTCAAGTGGTGTAGATCTCCCTTCATTTGATGTACATCTCCTTGCAGTTGCTCCCAGTTGAATCCCTCTGGAAATTATTGATATTGATATTGTGGTGGTAGTTGAAGTGCCAGGAATTGAGGTTGCTCTTCTACCTCTTCCTCTTGTTGTTGTTGTTGTTGTTGTTCATGGGCCTGAGCTCTTCGTTCTCTGGCCCTGTGGAGTAGGTGCACGGCTACCACCTTGGCCATCTTTTTGGAAGTTATGAACTTTTCTTGCTTCACAAGCACTTCATTAATAATTTTTTCAACTTCAACCTCATCACATAGCCTCTGTATAATGCTGGGGAATTCCAACCTTGTGTTGTCACTGGTGCTTTTCAGCACTTTGTTGATGTGGTTGGCAATCATCTCCCCCACGTTGATGTTCTCTCCTTTCATGATGCTATAGATGAGTACAGCTCTCTCCTTGGTCACCTCTGAAGTGTTGGATGTGGGGATTAGGACCTTCTCACAAATTCTAGCCACCCTTTAGTTTGGGGGCTCAAATCTCTTCTCCTCAATTGATTAGGTACCACATCCTTGTCATTGATCCAACGCACATGCATCACACAAATCTCATTTAGGATCTCATCAAACCCAGGGTCTTGCTGCTTCATTCTCTCTTCATAGCTCCGAGTGGAGCTTGTCCTCTTCACCATGAGCATCCTTTCTATGCTAGAGGGACTGTAGTCAATGGACTTCCCCCTTACATAGCTAATGTAGCCATAGTGTTGCCCTGGTTGAGGCACTGCGTTGGCATAGAATTTCTTCACCAGGCTCTCTACCACTTTCCTTGGTGGGTTGCATAGAAGTGACCAACCTCTATTGTTGATCTCAATGTTGATTTCAATGTGCTCGTTCCTCCCTAATTGGAACCCAACTTCTGGAATGATCTCCCTCTCACTCACCCAACCATAGAATTAGTTTTGGTTGAATGTGGAGAGGAACTTAATGTCATTGAAGGAGCTTAAGGACCCAGAGGTTGGTTCCTTGACTTTTCTTTTCTTCGAGGCTGAGCTTTTTGGTGGTGCCATGAGTTTGAGAGAGTGTGTTTGGAAGTGAAATAGAGTTGCAAGAAAGAACAAGCAAAACAAGGTTTTACTCCAACACCAAACTTAGGACTTGATTGTCCCAATCAAGAAAAAAGAAAGAAAGAAAGTAGGGAAAGAGATGGTAAAGGATGAAAAGAGAAAGGAAGGGGTCGTATGTTCGTCAATTGTGATTGGGGTTGTTGAAGTGGGATAGGAGATGGTGAGGTGAGGCTTTTATAATGGGTGAATGTTGTGGTGGGAAGGGTGGGAAATAAAAATATAAATGTTTTCCCACTTGGGGAGTGGCGCCTAGCATGGGAAGAGGCACTAACTCGTTTCTCACTGTGTCTTCTGTGTGTGTTGAGTTCCAAAGTGTAAGTACACTTTGACTTCCTTGATTTGTGAGTTGTTTACCTTGTGGGCCCCATCTTCTCTCCTAAAATAAAACTGAACCCATTAGTAATGACAAAAGAACCCTTTCACATTCCTTCTCATCAAAAGTGAATTGGATTGCAACTGATGGGTGTCCCTTGGGACACCAAACTTAATTCTTTGGCATCTCAATAAATTGATTTTATCATTGTGTATTTAATGTGTTCATAGGAGTGGAGTAACATCATTCTTTTCATTTCATTTTGATTCCAATTCCTTTAAACTCATTAAACCACATTCATGTTTTTACCTAAAGCATTAAGTGCTTTCAAATTGAGTGACTTGGGCTGCTAGATGATTCTTGGTGGTGGCCACACTAAACTTAATCCTTGGGCTTACTCTTCAAATCAAGATATAAATTGTCTGTTGTAACAACCCTGATTTTCGAGTATGCGAGATCTTTTCCGAAGGCACGAAATCCTCCGGAAGATTAGTAAGGGGAGAACCTCTGATATATCATCAAGTATCTCAATCCTCATTGTCATTATGTCATCTTTAAGATAGAACCTTTTATGAGGCAAGCTCAATAACGCAGTCACGAAGAACCTAGTTTTTGAACCGTATCGGTTAGGAGTTTTGATTCGGTTTTTCGTAAATAGTCTCAGTTTGACAAACCGGACCCGATTTATGAGAGAAGAGAGATAATAGGATGATATTATCATTATATTAGTATTAGAAGCTTCTTGAATGATATTATAAGGTTACCTGATCAGTTTTAGTTAAAAACAGAAAATCGGTTTAACCGGGTTCACAATTTACTGGTGCAGCTTAGCACCAGCACTCTCTGATGACTTTAGCAATGCTAAGGCCTCATTATTCATGTTTTATTCTCATAATAAATATGTTACTAGTTTCATTTATGCTAGTAGCTCAGAAAATAATTTTTAGAGATGTTTTTGCAAGTGTTTCGATACATCTAGTTTTAGTAGTTATACACCTGAGATATTTTAATAATATTTTAATCCACCTCCAAGCCAACCAATCACAACTCACCCTACACCCCCAAAACCCTCAAGGCTGGCTCATTTTCACTTTGTGGCCGAAAATAGGTAGAGAGAAAAAGAGTGAAAAGTTCTTAGTTCCAAATCTTCAAAGCTTGATTTCTGCTGAACTAAAACTCAAATCAAAATTCCAATCCGACCAAAATGATCCTCTCTTCTTTCTCTACATGATCATATGACTTATCAAGGCTGGAATCAAGGTGATTTGGCTGCACCATCTCTCTTTTGATTCGGTTTCAAGGAAACATGGTTAAATATGTGTTTTCTTGATGTGATTTAGGAGGAAAAAGTGCTTAAGGACCACCTGAAAGTTTAATTGAATTAGGAGCAGCAAAACCAGGTTGGGTGTCACGAAATTAATGTTGATTATTTGTGTTTGAGTTGTGTAAATGTTGTATAAATTGGCTGTGCTAAAAATTGGTTGCATATATGATTGATTCTTGGTAAAAATTTGGTGAAATTTTGATGAAATTTGATGAAATTCAAGCTTTAAAGTTCATGTTCTTGAGCAGCTGGAAAAACAAAATCCTAAGCTTAAATTGAGGTTCAATTTGTGTTGAAATCATGTAGAAAAGATGGGGTTTTAGTAGCTGCTAATTTATTATGAATTATAGTAAAAATCGGTTGCTGAAAAGACTGAAAAACGGGTAAAAATAGAGAAGGAATCTGAAGAATTTATGAAGAACATGAAAAAAACTTTGAGTGTGGTGAAGAACAATGAAGAATACCTTTTTGATTAATAAAAGGGCAAGGAAGTAATTAATTTGGTGTTTGGGGGGTTATTTGGTAATTTCTGAAAGTTAGGGTGGTAAAAGTAGAAATATTAAAAGTTACGGGTGGTAAAAAGTGAATTTAAAGGTTAAAAGTAAAAGTAAGTTAATTTTCAAAAATTTAATGATAAAATAATAAAAAAATAATAAAATATTAAATAATAATATTTAATTAAAAATAATATTTTAATAAAAATAATAAAATAATGCAGAAAAGGCAGTTTTCTGTAAAAGCTTTAGAAAGACAACTTTAAGCACAGAATCTCATAATTACTTTCATAAAACACTTAGAGAGTGGTAAAAACATATTAGTGAGGCAAAGATAAATAAAAGATAAAAAGTTGAAGAAAAGATAAAAATCGAAGAAAAAGTCTGTAAAGTTTTAATGACAGAAAAATAGACAGAGATTAGTGAACGAACTAGGACAACATAGTTAGTTCTTGAGTTCCGACTAGGGTTAGGTATAATATGAAAAGTTAAACTGTTTCAGTATAGACTTAATGAACCTATACTTGGAACAGACTAACTATTCATACCGAAATTTACATAAGCTTTAAATACATATGTTAAGCAGAGAAATCAAAGCAGAGTAAAGAAACACAGAGAACAGAGTAACCAGAGAAGAATAAAGGGATACAGAAAAAAGAGTAATCAGAGTAAAGTAAAAAGACAAAGAGAAAAGAGTAATGTGATAAAGAGAAATGGTTTGAGTTAAGATGTTGTAAAAGTAAAAGCTGTAGAGTTTGTATAGCATGATTGAACAGAGAAAGAAAGAAGTACTGCATAAGAATGTGAAAGTGATGATGAATAATGAGAATGTTAATGAATGATGATAATGAGAATTATTATGTAAGAATCTGCTGCAGAGAAGCAGTCAGATAGATGGTGGTACGACCACTGAGAACGCTTTTCTGGGATACCTTGCTATAACGCTTTGCTGTAAAACAGAGGTTGCTTACAGAGGTATCGAGATGAGTGTTCTCTTGTAAGACAGAGGTTGCTTACAGTGAGTGTGTTGTTGCTCCTGTAAGACAGAGGTTGCTTATAGTGAGTGTGTTGTTGCTCCTGTAAGATAGAGGTTGCTTACAGTGAGTATGTTGTTGCTCCTGTAAGACAGAGGTTGCTTACAGTGAGTCTGTTGGGCGTCTATCGGCTAATAAGTGCCGCCCTGCAAGACAAAGGTTGCTTGCAGTGGATACCCTACAAGACGAAGGTTGCTTGTAGTGGATATTGCTAACAGGAAAGCGTTATCCAGACAGAGGTTGCTGGGTAACGTCGGGAGCGGGTATGTAACCGACAGATGAGCTCATTACCTGCACTAGGGCTAGACATGCATCATATTTGGTTGCGCATTTCCTCTGTTATGATTGTTGTTTAAATGTATGCCTTCTTTGTTTTCATTCTATTCTCGATGTCTGTGTTTTGTTTTCTTGTATTCTTTTGTTTGTGTTTTGCTTTTTGTTTTCTCTATTTTCTCTATTTATCTGTTTCTTCTGTCTACTGCTTCTTGGTATTCTGCTATTTATCTGCTAAACAACACGGAATTAATGAACGTAACTAATAACCCCGGCCCTACTAAGAACTCCCCAGTTCTTACCCCTTCTCTCTCCCTTCCCCCTTCAGATGGAAGCATGAGTACCCTTCCGTAGTTTGCTGATGACTGTTCTGCAAAGAGGATTTCGCTCTAGGTAGTCTTCTGAGTCTAGAGTGAACTCTGTTACCTGTTTATATGTATATACTGTGAGGCCAGCCAACGTCTACACCCTGCTTATCTACAAACTTTAACCTAAGTCCTCCGTACAATGTTGTTGTTATGTGGCTACTTGATGAGGTACTGGAGTGATGTCATATGGCAATGTCTGATCGTGCAGAGGAGTAGAAGATGATGATTCACCTTTTGATGACGTTCCACCTGACTTGAGTTTTGAAGACTTAGAACATACTTTCCCTCGCTTTAGTAGTTTAGAGGGACTAGGTGAGTATAGAGTCTAGGCTAGCCTGGGCGCCAGCTTAGGGACTTCTTGAATAGGTCAAGACCTGGGATGTTGTATGTATATATATGTATATAGTTATTATCTAGCTATGTCTATGGGTGTTCTAACTAAAAGTCTATACTCTAATAAAGGCTGGATCACCGAATATTGTCAACTGCTTGTGATGTATTTACGTGTGGTTGTTTATAATTGTTTTATATATTATCAGTTGTGAATTGATTATGAATGATACTGTTTGTTAATCCAAACGTTTTTTTTAAAAAAAAGTACCTCGTAAAATAACTACGCTTTTAACAACGAATAAGGCTCATATAATAAATAATAGATAATAATTAGGTAGACAAGTTGGTAGCGCTCAGTTTCTAGTATGATCATGACTTACCAGAAATTGGGTCGTTACATCTGTAAGCCTAGATTAAGTGGGTGAGAGGCCACACCAAACTTATCATTTTAGCTAGTCTTCAGCCCATTCACTTATTATGATCAATGCCTTCATCAAGTTGTAATTCTAGAATAGAAAAAATGTAAAGAAAATCTAGCTACCAAAGATAAAATCAACATTCGAATCTGTAATTCTAAACTACATAATATGGCAATGTAAGATAAAGGAGAGACTGAAATGTAAACTACCTAATGCAACAAAATTTTTAAACTACTTCTAAGAAAAGCAACTAAATCAAAAAGGATAAAGTGTTGGGGTGCCTCCCAACTAGCGCTTCTTTGTTGTCATTAGCTTGACATTTCTTCATTTTCAGCTGAGCTTGTAGCTCTCTCCCTGCTCCTCTAAGGAGCTTCCCAAGTAGTGTTTGAGTCTATGGCCATTGACAGTAAAAGTTCTCTGAGTCTTGTCCTCCATGAGCTCCACATGACCATAGGGAAACACCTTGAGTATGGTGAAAGGTCCTGACCATCTAGACTTCAGTTTTCCAGGGAAAAACTTGAGTCTTGAGTTGTAGAGTAACACTTTCTGTCCTTCAGTAAACTTCCTTCTTGCTATCTTTTGGTCATGCCACCTTTTTGTGTTCTCTTTGTAGATTTTTGCATTCTCATATGCTTGATTCCTAAACTCCTCCAGCTCATTGAGTTGCATTAATCTCTTTTCTCCAGCAGCTTGCTTCTCATAGTTTAACATCTTTAGAGCCCAAAATGCTCTATGTTCAAGTTCAACTGGCAAGTGACAAGCCTTGCCATATACCAGTTGGTATGGAGACATCCCAATGAGAGTCTTATAGGCTGTCCTGTAGGCCCATAGTGCATCATCCAGCTTCTTAGACCAATCCTTTCTTGAGCTTCCAACAGTCTTTTCAAGGATTCTTTTTAGCTCTCTGTTGGAAATTTCAGCTTACCCGTTGGTCTGTGTGTTGTATGGGGTTGCCACTTTGTGCTTCACTCCATATCTGATAAGGAGTGCCTCGCGTTGTTTATTGCAGAAGTGTGTCCCTCCATCACTAATGAGAGCTCTGGGGACTCCAAATCTACTAAAAATGTTCCTTCTCAAGAAGCTTATCACCACCTTGTTATCATTTGTTGCAGTGGCTATGGCTTCTACCCATCTTGAGACATAATTAACAGCCACCAATATGTAGCTATTTGAGTAGGAGGTTGGGAAGGGTCCCATGAAATCAATCCCCCATACATCAAACAACTCCAACTCTAGTATGAATTGCTGCGGCATCTCATTTCTCTTGGTTTGATTACCAGCTCTTTAGCATTCGTCACATCTTGACACCATTTCCTTGGCATCTTTAAACATCATTGGCCAGTAAAATCCGAATTGAAGCACTTTTGTTGCTGTCATTTCTCCACTAAAGTGACCTCCATATGCAGATCCATGGCACTGCCATAATACTTCCTGCCCTTCCTCATGGGGTATACACCTTCTTAGGATTCTATCAGAACACTTTTTGAATAAATAATGATCATCTCAAATGTAGTGTTTGGCATCCTTGATTAGCTTCCTCCTCATGTGCCTATTGATGTTAGTTGGTAGCTCCCCAATAGCCTTGAAGTTGGCTACGTCTGCAAACCAAGGAGCTACTCGAATCATCATCAATTGTTCATCAGGAAAGCTTTTATTGACTGCTACTTGTTGCGTCTTTTCTTCTTGTGGGATCCTTGAGAGGTGGTTAGCTACCTTGTTCTCTGCCCCGCTCCTATCTTTAATCTCAATATCAATTTCTTGGAGCAACAAGATCCACCTTATTAGTCTGGGTTTAGATTCTTGTTTGGTAAGCAAGTATTTGAGTGCTGCATGATCAATGAACACAATTACTTTTGAGCCAATAAGATATGATCTAAACTTGTCAAAAGCAAAAACTAGGGCTAAAAGTTCTTTGCCCGTGGTGGTGTAGTTCCTTTGATTCTCATTGAGAACCTTGCTAGCATAGTAAACAACATGTACTAGCTTGTCTTTCCTCTGTCCTAGAATAGCACCAACAGCAAAATCAGATGCATCACACATTAGTTCAAAGGGAAGATCCCAGCTTGGTGGTGCTATAATACGTACAGAGGAGAGTTTCTTCTTAAGTTCATCAAAGGCTATCATGCACTCTCTATCAAAAACAAAGGGAGTATTTGAGACAAGTAGGTTACTAAGGGGTTTTGCAATTTTTGAAAAATCTTTGATAAATCTCCTATAGAACCCAATGTGTCCCAAAAAGCTTCTGATTGCTTTGACATTGCAAGGTGGAGGTAATTTTTCAATTACTTCAACTTTTACTTTGTCCACTTCTGTACCATCTTTTGAAATCTTGTGACCAAGAACCACCCCTTCAGTCACCATAAAATGGCACTTCTGCTAGTTTAAAACAAGGTTGGTTTCTTGACACCTTTTTAGCACAAGAGCAAGATGGTATAGGAAATCAGAATATGAGTCCCCAAATATAGAGAAGTCATCCATGAATACTTCTATGAACTTCTCAATCATGTCAGAAAAAATGGAGAGCATGCACCTTTGGAATGTTGCAGGTGCATTGCACAATCCAAAGGGCATTCTCCTATAGGCAAAAACACCATATGGACAAGTAAATGAAGTTTTCTCCTGGTCCTTGGGGTCTACAATAATTTGGTTGTAGCCCGAATACCCATCTAGGAAGCAATAGTACTCATGTCCTGCCAATCTTTCAAGCATCTGGTCCATGAAAGGTAAGGGAAAGTGGTCCTTCCGGGTGGCTTCGTTAAGTTTCTAGTAGTCAATACACATACGCCATCCGGTCACTGTCCTTGTGGGTATCAATTCATTCTTCTCATTTGCCACAACATTGATCCCTCCCTTCTTCAGGACTACTTACACCGGGCTTACCCAAGGGCTGTTTGAGATAGGGTATATCACCCCTGCTTGCCATAGTTTCAATACTTCTTTTTGAACCACTTCATTCATAGTTGGGTTCAGCCTCCTTTGTTATTGTCTTGAAGGTTTGGCATCTTCTTCAAGCAGGATCTTATGCATACACATTGAAAGACTAATCCCTTTTAAATCTGCAAGTGTCTAGCCTATGGCATCCTTGTGTTGTCTCAGCACTTGGATGAGCTCTTCTTCTTGTTCCTTACTCAGACTTGAATTTATGATCACTGGTTGGGTGTTGTCAGCATCCAGATATGCATACTTCAAGCTGGGTGGTAGTGCTTTCAGTTCCAGTTTTGGTGGCTCTGCATCTTTGTTGCTTGTAATGGTTGGCATGATTGAGTTTCTCATGGTTGCTTGTGGTGATTCTCCATCTGGTGCTTGTTCCAGCTCAATGGTGTCTTGACTTTGTTCTTCTTCCAAGACTTCTTGAACTATTTGTTCCATGGTGTCTACCAGCATGCATTCTCCTATGGATTCCTTGGGGTAACTCATTGCTTTGAAGACATTGAAGACCATTTTCTCTTCATGCAACCTCAAGACTAGTTCCCCTTTTTGCACATCGATGATGGCCCAGCAGTAGCTAGGAATGGTCTTCCTATGATAATTGAGGTGTTGACTGATGACAAGTCATCTTAGCCTAGTTTCACTAGCCTTTTTCTTTTATTTTCATTCAGTTTTATGCACTTTCTTGCATTATAAATTAGCCATTTGAATTGGAATTGCTTGGTTTCCTTAAATCAATCAACCACCTTTTAATTGATACAAAATCATGAGGTTCAAGCCAACTTTAGTTGATAATTAATTGATTTATAAACCTTGTGAATTTTGTGATACTTTGATTGGTTGTTTTGATTACTTGTAGGTGAAGAAAGGAAACAAAAGGTGTGCCAACATTATGGAAGAAGGTTGCAAGAATGAGTGTGAGAAAATGGAATTCACGTTTGAGCTAACGTTTGCCTCAAACGTCAACTCAAACGTGAGTAGCAGTTGAAGAACACCCTGGGGAAAAGCCAACGTTTGCGCCAACGTTTGCCTCAAACGTTGAGGTCAAACGTTGGCTGAAGAATGAAGCTCCTGGAAAGCAACGTTTGAGCCAACGTTTTCCTCAAACGTGAGGTCAAACGTTGGCTCCAAAAGAGAAGAGAATTGAAGCTCCTGGGAAGGCAACGTTTGCCTCAAACGTGAGGTCAAACGTTGGCACCAAACAACATGAAGGGGCATACTTCAAACAAGAATAACTTGAGTTGTAGATGTCCAATTGAGGTGATTCCAAGTGGGTTAGAAAGATGACATTCAGAGCTTTCCAACCATATATAATAGTCTCTATTGGGCACAAAATTGGCAACGCGACAAGAGGACAAAGTAGCCCCCAAGAAGCATACAAGAAGGGAGGTCCACGTTTGAGCTCACGTTTGACCTCAAACGTTGAGCCAAACGTGGAAGACAGCACATGGCCTAGCTGCATAATGCCTCACTCAAGTAACATTTGAGTCAACGTTTGCCTCAAACGTTGGCTCAAACGTGAATGGTTCATGGCCTGGTTCACTAATGGATTTCCTCCCAACACCAAGAACAATCAACAGAGGCTACTATCAACCCAATTCCATCAAGGCTAAAGGCCCAATTCAAGGCTTAATGATCATTTGAAGAAAGTATATAAATAGCTTAGGATTTGAAGTTTTTAGATAGTTTTTTTCTTTTGAGTTTTTACGGAGTAATTTTGGGAGAGAGCTTTTGGTTTTGAGCTATTTTGGGAGATTCTGAGTCTTTGGGGAAGGAGAATTGAATTCTCTTCCTCTTAGTTTTCTTGTTTTACATTTCATTTACACTTGTTTTGAATCTTGGGTTGGAGAATTGAGGAAATTCTGTCTCAATCTCACCTTGAGATTTTTTTCTGTTTGATTTACTGCATCATTGAGAAGTTGCGATTCCATTTCTTTTCTTCTACTGCTGCATCTTTAATTTTCTTGCAATTAAATTCTGAATTTGGATCTAGGAAGGCATTGAGATCTAGACTTGGTTATCTAGTCTCTTGGGTCTTGAGATCTGGAGATTCTATTTTAAGTTTCTCTGTTGAACGCTTCTTCAAGCAATTTACATTTTCTGTTTGAGATCTACTGCAATTAAATTCATCCTTTACTTCCCTGCTTGTTGCAATTTACTTTCCTGTGTTTAATTTCTGCAATTCCACATCCCTAACCCATTTACAATTCAAGCCATTTACATTTCTTGCAACTTAAGATTCAGTCATTTACATTTCTTGCAATCTAAGTTTCTGCAATTTAATTTCTTGTTCTTTAAGATTCAGCACTTTTATTTTCCGTTCTCTTAAATTTTCTGCAATCTACCCCTCTCCCTTTACTTTTCATGCAAATTTAATTTCTGTTAATCACAAATCACTCAACCAACAATTGATTCGCTTGACTAAATCAACCACTAAACTAAAATTGCTCAATCCTTCAATCCCTGTGGGATCGACCTCACTCACGTGAGTTATTATTACTTGATGCGACCCGGTGCACTTGCCGGTGAGTTTTGTGTCGGATCGTTTTCCGCACATCAAGTTTTTGGCGCCGTTGCCGGGGATTGATTAGATTGACAATGATTAAGTGATGTGGAGATCTAGATCAAGCACTTTTTCTTTTCTGTTCTTTAATTTTCAATTAACCCACTAACTGTTTGAATTTTTGCCTGAGATAATTGAAACTTCGCTTTAGCAACAAAGTGAAGTCTTCCTGGAAATTTCTGGCTCTATGCAATGCTCCTGCTTACACAAGAGAAGCAATTTCTGCCACTAATCTCCCAAGTCATGGAGGAAAGGAATCCTACAGCAAGAGGAGAAAAACTGAGGCATTATGACTTCCAGCCTCCATAATCAAAGAGCAAGATGTCAAGCTAGTGACAATAAAAGAGCGCTTGTTGGGAGGCAACCCAACCGGAGGTAACCATCTCTTCATATCTATTTTAATAAAATGGTTAATTAGTTTTATCTATATTGCAAGAAGCTAAGTTTGGTGTTGCACACCAAAACAATCTAAAGGAGAATGAAGGATTCTAAGTTTGGTGTTCCACCAAAATCCCATCATAAAACACATTCTCACTTTCTGCATAATGCTGGCTTCAAGCATGTTGGATGAACTAGTTAACTATTCTGCTGTTTCCTAGTTTTCAGTTTTATTGCTTCTGAAAAAGAAAAAAAGAGTTTTACACATGGTTAAGTTGATGCATGAAAACCATTGGCAAGGTACTAAGTTTGGTGTTCCCACACCAAAGTAAGTACAAAAGCCCATAAATAAATCATGCATGCTAATCATTGTTTCTAAGTGCTTGGGGAACAAGCAACTTTCAATATCACTGCAGGGTACCATACAAACTTTTGGAAGGATTAAGCATCATCTATCAAAAGGAAGAAAGAGGAATGTGAAGATCGGCAATGATGATGAGGAAGAGGAAAGCAAGCGAACTCCAAAAGGTTGTATTGTTCAGTGATTATTTTGTATCAGATGCTGCTAAATTGAAAGTTACATAATACCCCTGCCTGCCTGCATAGCATAGTTTTTTCTGTAATTCAATAAGCAAGATGCTTGATCATTCACAACATTTTTCTCTTCAAAACTTGTTTGCACTCAATGTTCAAAAATTGCATCACATGAAAGTTCTTTGAAAAGAAGGATTGAGGAATTAAACAATTTTGAGGCAAGCAAAAGATTAGGAGAAGTGGTGGTTCTAGTTGTATGATTATGCATTGAGGTTGCATGCTTGTAAAAACTTGCATGGGAGCTCATAGGCAGGACATGAAGTTCAAAGAAGTATTGTGGAGATTCTCAAAAATCTATTGATCCAAGAAGCAGCAAACAAAACAAAAGAAAATAAAGAAAATACAAAAGCAAAAAGAACATGGCCCAAGGCTCTGAGCATCAATTACTAGGTAGAAAACGAAAGAAGAAACAAAACTCAAAGAGTTGTTAGCCTAGTAAATGCTTGTGGTTGAGTTGTGTCAAAGAAAGAGGCTTGAGCAAGTAAATCCTTAGGGGTGCTTTAACACCTAATACCTTAAAACCAACTGGTTTAGGAGTATTGATTGAAAGCTTATCTAAAGAGCCGCTTTGAGACATGATACTTAGAGTCGAGGCCAAAGCAAAGAAACTATAAGCTGCTTCAAGGTGACTACATATAAAGAGATCTCCATGATACCATTTGGATGAAAATCCTAAGACCTAAGACTCCCAATATGTGAGGACTAGTGAGCACTGAAGCCCTTGCATGAGCATATGATTTAGAGTTCACCCCACTGACACTTAATCACTTCACTCACCGGACAGAACATGTAATTCTTCAAATCCATTCAAAATTGAAAGAACCTTTGAGCATAATTCTTTTCTTTCTTGGGGACAAGCAAGCTTTAAGTTTGGTGTTGTGATGACAAGTCATCTTAGCCTAGTTTCACTAGCCTTTTTCTTTTATTTTCATTCAATTTTATGCACTTTCTTGCATTATAAATTAGCCATTTGAATTGGAATTGCTTGGTTTCCTTAAATCAATCAACCACCTTTTAATTGATACAAAATCATGAGGTTCAAGCCAACTTTAGTTGATAATTAATTGATTTATAAACCTTGTGAATTTTGTGATACTTTGATTGGTTATTTTGATTACTTGTAGGTGAAGAAAGGAAACAAAAGGTGTGCCAACATTATGGAAGAAGGTTGCAAGAATGAGTGTGAGAAAATGGAATTCACATTTGAGCTAACGTTTGCCTCAAACGTCAACTCAAACGTGAGTAGCAGTTGAAGAACACCCTGGGGAAAAGCCAACGTTTGCGCCAACGTTTGCCTCAAACGTTGAGGTCAAACGTTGGCTGAAGAATGAAGCTCCTGGAAAGCAACGTTTGAGCCAACGTTTGCCTCAAACGTGAGGTCAAACGTTGGCTCCAAAAGAGAAGATAATTGAAGCTCCTGGGAAGGCAACGTTTGCGCCAACGTTTGCCTCAAACGTGAGGTCAAACGTTGGCACCAAACAGCATGAAGGGGCATACTTCAAACAAGAATAACTTGAGTTGTAGATGTCCAATTGAGGTGATTCCAAGTGGGTTAGAAAGCTGACATTCAGAGCTTTCCAACCATATATAATAGTCTCTATTGGGCACAAAATTGGCAACGCGACAAGAGGACAAAGTAGCCCCCAAGAAGCATACAAGAAGGGAGGTCCACGTTTGAGCTCACGTTTGACCTCAAACGTTGAGCCAAACGTGGAAGACAGCACACGGCCTAGCTACATAATGCCTCACTCAAGTAACATTTGAGTCAACGTTTGCCTCAAACGTTGGCTCAAACGTGAATGGTTCATGGCCTGGTTCACTAATGGATTTCCTCCCAACACCAAGAGCAATCAACAGAGGCTACTATCATCCCAATTCCATCAAGGCTAAAGGCCCAATTCAAGGCTTAATGATCATTTGAAGAAAGTATATAAATAGCTTAGGATTTGAAGTTTTTAGAGAGTTTTTTTCTTTTGAGTTTTTACGGAGTAATTTTGGGAGAGAGCTTTTAGTTTTGAGCTATTTTGGGAGATTCTGAGTCTTTGGGGAAGGAGAATTGAATTCTCTTCCTCTTAGTTTTCTTGTTTTACATTTCATTTACACTTGTTTTGAATCTTGGGTTGGAGAATTGAGGAAATTCTGTCTCAATCTCACCTTGAGATTTTCTTCTGTTTGATTTACTGCATCATTGAGAAGTTGCGATTCCATTTCTTTTCTTCTACTGCTGCATCTTTAATTTTCTTGCAATTAAATTCTGAATTTGGATCTAGGAAGGCATTGAGATCTAGACTTGGTTATCTAGTCTCTTGGGTCCTGAGATCTGGAGATTCTATTTTAAGTTTCTCTGTTGAACGCTTCTTCAAGCAATTTACATTTTCTGTTTGAGATCTACTGCAATTAAATTCATCCTTTACTTCCCTGCTTGTTGCAATTTACTTTCCTGTGTTTAATTTCTGCAATTCCACATCCCTAACCCATTTACAATTCAAGCCATTTACATTTCTTGCAACTTAAGATTCAGTCATTTACATTTCTTGCAATCTAAGTTTCTGCAATTTAATTTCTTGTTCTTTAAGATTCAGCACTTTTATTTTCCGTTCTCTTAAATTTTCTGCAATCTACCCCTCTCCCTTTACTTTTCATGCAAATTTAATTTCTGTTAATCACAAATCACTCAACCAACAATTGATTCGCTTGACTAAATCAACCACTAAACTAAAATTGTTCAATCCTTCAATCCCTGTGGGATCGACCTCACTCACGTGAGTTATTATTACTTGATGCGACCCGGTGCACTTGCCGGTGAGTTTTGTGTCGGATCGTTTTCCGCACATCATTGACCTCTTCTTCCATGTCCAGCACAACAAAATCAGCAAGAAAGATGAACTCTCCTACTTTTACTAGCAGGTCTTCCACCACTCCATGTGGAAACTTAAATGTTCTGTCAGCCAATTGGAGTGTCATTCTTGTTGGCTTGGCCTCCTCAATCTTCATCCTTCTCATCATGGTCATAGACATAAGATTTATGCTAGCTCCTAAATCACACAAAGCCTTCTCAATGGTGATGTCTCCTATGATGCAGGGAATTTGGAAACTCCCTGGGTCCTTCAGCTTTTGAGGCAGCTTCTTCTGTATGATGGCACTGCATTCTTCAGTCAATATTATGGTTTCTTTTGCTTCCCAGTTCCTCTTTTTGGTTATAAGCTCCTTCAAAAATTTAGCATAGAGTGGCATTTGTTCTAATGCCTCAGCAAATGGTATGTTTATTTGGAGCCTCTTGAAGATCTCTAGGAACTTAGAAAATTGGCCATCTTTCCCATCTTTTCCCAGTCTTTGTGGGTATGGTGCCTTTGGCACATAAGGCTTCAAGACTGGTTTTGGTAGAGGTGGAGCAGGGATTTCTTCTTCATCTTTGTTCCCATGCTTTGCTGTAACTTCTTCATGTTTGTCTTTACTTGGGGTTCCTTCTTCTACAACCTTTCCACTTCTTAGAGTAATGGCTTTGCATTCCCCCCTTGGGTTGGCCATAGTATCACTAGGAAATATGTGTGTGGGAAGTGAGATTTCCTTGGATAAAATCCCCACTTGTGCTTTCAACTTTGAGATTGCTGCGCCTTAATTTTTCATATTTGACTTGTATTCTTCTTGATTAGCATCTATCCTTCTGTCAGTTTGTGCTTGTCTGTCCATGAGAGTGGAGACTGATCCTGTAATTTGTGAGGATAGTTGTGCTATTGCAGCTTCTATCTTCTCAAAGTTGCTCTTGATTTCACATCGTTGCATAGTTGAGGATGGTACATCTTGGTTGAGGTTGTTGTGTGTGGGCTGGTTACTATGGTATGATGTGTTTTATGAGTTATGGTAGGGTCTATGGTTCCCTGTTTGATGGTTGGGGTTGTGGTTGAAATGCTGATTTGATGAATAAGGCTTGTTGTGGTCTTAGTTGTGGTTTTGTTGATTTCCCCACTGGTATGCGAAATTGTTACTCTGAGGTTGCAAAATTTGTTGTTCGTTCTCTCCCTGGCAATGGCGCAATAACTGGTGCACAATACCATGGTCCAAACATAACTTCACAACTTCGCACAACTAACCAGCAAGTGCACTGGGTCGTCCAAGTAATAAAACCTTACGTGAGTAAGGGTCGATCCCACAGAGATTGTTGGTATGAAGCAAGCTATGGTCATCTTGTTAATCTCAGTCAGGCGGATATCAAATGGTTATGGAGTTTTTGAATAATAATAATAAATAAACAGAAAATAAAGATAGAAATACTTATGTAATTCATTGGTGAGAATTTCAGATAAGCGTATAGAGATGCTTTCGTTCCTCTGAATCTCTGCTTTCCCGCTGTCTTCATCCAATCAGTCTTACTCCTTTCTATGGCAAGCTTTCTGTAAGGGCATCACCGTTGTCAATGGCTACATCCCATCCTCTCTGTGAAAATGGTCCAAATGCTCTGTCACGGCATGGCTAATCATCTGGAGGTTCTCGATCATACTGGAATAGGATTTACTATCCTTTTGCGTCTGTCACTACGCCTAGCACTCGCGAGTTTGAAGTTCGTCACAGCCATTCCTTCCCAGATCCTTCTTGGAATGCCACAGACAAGGTTTAGACTTTTCGGATCTCAGGAATGGCCATCCATGGGTTCTAACTTATACCACGAAGATACTAATAACTCGGACTTGGTCCCCTGTATTAGATATCTAAGAGATACTCATTCTAGCTTGGTTGCATGTAGAACGGAAGTGTTTGTTAGGCACGCGTTCATAAGTGAGAATGATGATGAGCGTCACATAATCATCACATTCATCATGTTCTTGGGTGCGAATGGATATCTTAGAAGCGGAATAAGTTGAATTGAATAGAAAATAGTAGTACTTTGCATTAAATCATGAGGAACAGCAGAGCTCCACACCGTAATCTATGGAGTGCAGAAACTCTACCGTTTGAAAATACATAAGTGATAATGGTCTAGGCATATGGCCAAATGGCCAGCCCCCATGAAAGTCTAAGATAGCATAAAAATGATCAAAGATGATCCGAAGATGTAAATACAATAGTAAAAAGTCCTATTTATACTAAACTAGTTACTAGGGTTTACAGAAGTAAGTAATTGATGCATAAATCCACTTCTGGGGCCCACTTGGTGTGTGCTTGGGCTGAGCTTGAAGTTTACACGTGCAGAGGCTTCTTCTGGAGTTGAACGCCAAGTTGTAACGTGTTTTTGGCGTTCAACTCTGGTTCGTGACGTGTTTCTGGCGTTTAACTCCAGACTGCAGGGTAGAACTAGCGTTCAACGCCCATTTGCGTCATCTAAACTCGGCCAAAGTAATGACTATTATATATTTCTGGAAAGCCCTGGATGTCTACTTTCCAACGCAATTGGAAGAGCGCCATTTTGAGTTCTGTAGCTCCAGAGAATCCACTTTGAGTGCAGGGAGGTCAGAATCCAACAGCATCAGCAGTCCTTCTTCAACCTCTGAATCTGATTTTTGCTCAAGTCCCTCAATTTCAGCCAGAAAATACCTGAAATCACAGAAAAACACACAAACTCATAGTAAAGTTCAGAAATGTGAATTTAACATAAAAACTAATAAAAATATCCCTAAAAGTAACTAGATCCTACTAAAAACATACTAAAAACAATGCCAAAAAGCGTATAAATTATCCACTCATCACAATACCAAACTTAAATTGTTGCTTGTCCCCAAGCAATTGAAAATCAAATAGGATAAAAAGAAGATAATATACTATAAATTCCAAAATATCAATGAAACATAGCTCCAATCAGATGAGTAGGACTTGTAGCTTTTTGCCTCTTGAATAGTTTTGGCATCTCACTTTATCCATTGAGGTTCAGAATGATTGGCATCTATAGGAACTCAGAGTTCAGATAGTGTTATTGATTCTCCTAGTTCAGTATGTTGATTCTTGAACACAGCTACTTTATGAGTCTTGGCCGTGGCCCTAAGCACTTTGTTTTCCAGTATTACCACCGGATACATAAATGCCACAGACACATAATTAAGTGAACTTTTTCAGATTGTGACTTAGCTTTGCTAAAGTCCCCAATTAGAGGTGTCCAGGGTTCTTAAGCACACTCTTCTTTTGCTTTGGACCTTGACTTTAACCGCTCAGTCTCAAGTTTTCACTTGACACCTTCACGCCACAAGCACATGGTTAGGGACAGCTTGGTTTAGCTGCTTAGGCCAGGATTTTATTCCTTTAGGCCCTCCTATCCACTGATGCGCAAAGCCTTGGATCCTTTTTATTTACCCTTGCCTTTTGGTTTTAAGGGCTATTGGCTTTTTGCTCTTGCCTTTTGGTTTTAAGAGCTTTTGGCTTTTTCTGCTTGCTTTTTCTCTTTTTTTTTTTATTTTTTTTTGCCATTTTTTTCTTTCTTTTTTTTTCTGCAAGCTTTTGTATTCACTGCTTTTTCTTGCTTCAAGAATCATTTTTATGATTTTTTAGATTATTAAATAACATGTCTCCTGTTCATCATTCTTTCAAGAGCCAACATATTTAACATTCTAAAACATCAACTTCAAAAGACATATACATTGTTCAAGCATTCATTCAGAAAATAAAAAGTATTGTCTCCACATCAAAATAATTAAACTATGTTCAAGGATAAATTCGAAACTCATGTACTTCTTGTTCTTTTGAATTAAAACATTTTTCATTTAAGAGAGGTGATGGATTCATAGGACATTAATAACTTTAAGACAAAGTTACTAAATACTAATGATCATGTAATAAGACACTAACATAGATAAGCACTTAACATGAAGAAAACGAAAAATAGAAAATTTGAGAATAAGGAATGAGTCCACCTTAGTGATGGTGGCGTTTTCTTCTTGAGGAACCAATGATGTCCTTGAGCTCTTCTATGTCTCTTCCTTGTCTTTGTTGCTCCTCCCTCATAGCTCTTTGATCTTCTCTAATTTCATGGAGGATGATTGAGTGCTCTTGATGTTCCACCCTTAGTTGTCCCATGTTGGAACTTAATTCTCCAAGGAAGGTGTTGATTTGCTCCCAGAAATTCTGTGGAGGAAGGTGCATCCTTTGAGGTATCTTAGGGATTTCTTGATGATGAGCTTCCTCACGTGTTTCTTGAGCTCCATGAGTGGGCTCTCTTGTTTGCTCCATCCTTTTCTTAGTGATGGGCTTCTCTTCCTCAATGGGAATGTCTCTTTCTATGAAAGCTCCAGCTGAGTAACATAGATGGCAAATAAGATGAGGGAAAGCTAGCCTTGCCAAGGGGGAGGGCTTTTCGGCTATTTTGTAGAGTTCAAGGGAGATGACTTCATGAACTTCTACTTCCTCTCCAATCATGATGCTATGAATCATGATGACTCGATCCACAGTAACTTCAGATCGGTTGCTAGTGGGAATGATGGAGCCTTGGATGAACTCCAACCATCCTCTAGCCACAGGCTTGAGGTCCAGTCTTCTAAGTTGAACCGGTTTGCCTTTTGAGTCAATCTTCCATTGAGCTCCTTCCACACATATGTCCATGAGGACTTGGTCCAACCTTTGATCAAAGTTGACCCTTCTAGTGTAGGGGCGTGCATCTCCTTGCATCATAGGCAAGTTAAATGCCACCCTCACATTTTACGGACTAAAATCTAAGTATTTTCCCCGAACCATGGTGAGATAATTCTTTGGGTTCGGGTTCTTACTTTGATCATGGTTCCTAGTGATCCATGCATTAGCATAGAACTCTTGAACCATTAGAATTCTGACTTGTTGGATGGGTTTTGTTAGAACTTCCCAACCTCTTCTTTGGATTTCATGTCGGATTTCCAGATACTCATTTCTCTTGAGTTTGAAAGGGACCTTGGGGATCACCTTCTTCTTGGCCACAACATCATAGAAGTGGTCTTGATGGGCTTTGGAGATGAATCTTTCCATCTCCCATGACTCGGAGGTGGAAGCTTTTGTCTTCCCTTTCCCTTTTCTAGAGGATTCTCCGATCTTAGGTGCCATGGTAATGGAAAAACAAAAAGCTTTATGCTTTTACCACACCAAACTTAGAATATTGCTCGCCCTCGAGCAAGAAAAGAAAGAATAGATGAAGAAGAAGAAGAAATGGAGGAGAGGGAGAGAGAGATGTGTTTCGACCAAGAAGAGGAGGAGGGGGTTGTGTTGTGTGAAATTGAAGAAGAATGGAGGGGTTTATATAGTGAAGGGAGAGGGGTTAGTTTCGGCCATTAGGGTGGGTTTGGGTGGGAAAGTGATTTTGAATTTTGAAGGTAGGTGGGGTGTATGAAGTAGGTTTATGGGGAAGAGTGGGTGGATGTGAGTGGTGAATAGGTAATAGGGAAGAGAGCTTCAGGTGATTGGTGAAGGGTTTTGGGGAAGGGTGTTAAGAGAGGATGAACATTGAGAAGAGGGAAGGGTATGAGTGGAGGTAGGTGGGGATCCTGTGGGGTCCACAGATGCTGAGATAATCCTGTGGGGTCCACAGATCCTGAGGTGTCAAGGAATTACATCCCTACACCAATTAGGCATGTAAAATGCCTTTGCATGCAATTCTGGCGTTTAAACGCCAAATTGATGCTTGTTCTGGGCGTTCAGTGCCCATCTGCAGCATGTTTCTGGCGTTGAATGCCAGTTCTATGCTTGTTTCTGGCGTTCAGCGCCAGCTTTCCTCAGTGTGCATTCCTGGCGTCTGAACGCCAGGATGCTGCTTGTTTTGGGCGTTCAACGCCAGATCCATGCTCTGTTCTGGCGTTGAACGCCAGCCAGATGCTCCTTACTGGTGTTTAAACGCCAGTAAGTCCTTCCTCCAGGGTGTGATTTTTCTTCTGCTGTTTTTGATTCTGTTTTTGATTTTTCTATTTATTTTGTGACTCCACATGATCATGAACCTAATAAAACATGAAAGAACAACAAAAATAAAAATAAAATTAGATAAATAAAAATTGGGTTGCCTCCCAACAAGCGCTTCTTTAATGTCAATAGCTTGACAGTGGGCTCTCATGGTGCCTCACAGATGTTCAGAGTATTGTTGAGACTCCCCAACACCAAACTTAGAGTTTGGATATGGGAGTTCAACACCAAACTTAGAGTTTGGTTGTGGCCTCCCAACACCAAACTTAGAGTTTGACTGTGGGGGCTCTGGTTGACTCTGTACTGAGAGAAGCTTACTGTGCCTCTTTTCCATGTTTACAGAAGGATGTCCTTGAGTTTTAAACTCAAGGGAGTCCTCATTCAATTGAAGGACTAGTATAGAGATTCCTTTCTGTGAGTAGAAGAAGAAAAGAATGTAATGTAAGGAAAGAGAAGGGAGGAGAATCCAAACACAAGGGTGAGGATAGCAGATATATGAGATGAGGAGAAGTGTAAGTAAGTAATTAAATAAATAGAAGTAGATGAGAGGGAGGAGTTTTCGAAAATAATTTTGAAAAATAGTTAATGATTTTCGAAAATTAAGATAAAATTAAAATTAAAATTAAAAATTGAAATAATTAATTAATTAAAAAGAATTTTTGAAAAAGAGGGAGGTATTTTCGAAAATTAGAGAGGGATAGTTAGTTAGGTAGTTTTGAAAAAGATAAGAAACAAACAAAAAGTCAATTAGTTAGTTGAAACAAATTTTGAAAATCAATTTTTAAAAGATAAGAAGATAAGAAGTTAGAAAAGATATTTGAAAAAGATAAGATAAAAAGATATTTTTGAAAAGATATGGTTGAAATTAGTTTTGAAAAAGATTTGATTTTTAAAATCACAATTAATGACTTGATTCACAAGAAATCACAAGATATGATTCTAGAACTTAAAGTTTGAATCTTTCTTAACAAGTAAGTAACAAACTTGAAATTTTTGAATCAAAACATTAATTTTTGATGATATTTTCGAAAATATGATATAAAATTAAGAAAAAGATTTTTGAAAAATATTTTTAAAATTTTCGAAAATGAATAAGAAAAATGAAAAGATTTGATTTTTGAAAATGATTTTGAAAAAGATAAGATTTTCAAATTGAAAATTTGATTTGACTCATAAGAAATAACTAAATTTTCAAAATTTTTGAAAAAGTCAACTCAAATTTTCGAATTTATGAGAAGAAAAGGGAAAGATATTTTTTGATTTTTGAATTTTTAATGATGAGAGAGAAAAACATGAAAAAGACTCATAACATAAAATTATGAATCAAAACACACAATGCATGCAAGAACACTATGAATGTCAAGATGAACACCAAGAACACCTTGAATGTCAAGATGAACATCAAGAACTTATTTTTGAAAAGTTTTCAAGAAAAGAAAATATACAAGACACCAAACTTAGAAATTTTTCATGTATAGACACTATGAATGCAAGAATGCATATGAAAAACAAGAAAAGACACAAAACAAGAAAATATGAAGATCAAACAAGAAGACTGGCCAAGAACAACTTGAAGATCATGAAGAATACTATGAATGCATGAATTTTCGAAAAATGCATAAAAATTTTAGAAAAAAATGCAATTGACACCACACTTAAGAATTGACTCAAGACTCAAACAAGAAACACAATAATTTTTTTGATTTTTATGATTTTATAAAATTTTTTTGGATTTTTGTATATTTTTTTTGAAAAACATATAGGAAAAAGAAAATAAGAAATTCAAAAATTTTTAATAAGAATTCCAGGAATCTTTCAATGTTAGCCTAAAGCTCCAATCCAAGGGTTAGACATGGCTTAATAGCCAGCCAAGCTTTAGTATGCTATTACATGCATTGAAGTGATTAGTTGAATCCTCAGTCCAAAGGAATTTGGACATGGCTTTACAGCCAGCCAGGATTCAACAAATCATCATGAAACACTAGAATTCATTCTTAAAAATTCTGAAATAATTTTCGAAAACAAAAGAAAATTATATATATATATATATATTGAAAGATTTTTTAAAACAATTTTTTTTGTGAAAAGAAAACGAAAAGAAAGTTACCTAATTTGAGCAACAAGATGAACCGTCAGTTGTCCAAACTCGAACAATCCCCGGCAACGGCGCCAAAAACTTGTGCACAATACCATGGTCCAAACATAACTTCACAACTTCGCACAACTAACCAGCAAGTGCACTGGTGCATTCCCTTCTTGTTGGGGCGTTTGGTCCTAAATAACCTAGGCTTGGTTAGCCTCCATCCTTTTTGTTAGAGCTGCTATTTGAGCTACAATTGCTTTGTTCTGAGCTAACAAAGCGTCTACAGTGTTGAGCTCTAGCACTCCCTTTTTCTGAGTCCTTTCTGAAGCATAGAAATACTCATTTCAGCTACAGTTTCAATGACATCTATGGCCTCTTCAATGGTTTTCTTCTTGTTGAGTGAGCCTCCTGAAGAATGATCCATAGCCTTCTTTGCTTCATAGGATAGTCCCTCATAAAAGATGTGTAGTTGTACCCATTCATTGAACATTTCTGGTGGGCATCTTCTTGTCAGATCTTTGAATATCTCCCAGGCCTCATAGAGTGTTTCTCTATCTTGTTGTCTGAAAGTTTGTACCTCAGCTCTCAGCCTAATGATTCTTTATGGAGGGTAAAATCTTGCAAGGAATCTGTTCACGACCTCCTCCCATGTAGTTAGGCTATCCTTGGGGAATGATTCCAAGAATGTCGGGGGTGTACCTCGTTGGACTTTACAAGAGTAGTTTATAGATGTCGGGGTGTACCTCGTTGGACTTTACAGTATCACATATCCTCAAGAATGTGCTGAGATGTTGGTTAGGGTCTTCTTGGGCACTTCTTCCATATGAGCAATTGTTCTGAACGAGTGTGATGAGCTGAGGTTTCAGCTCAAAATTGTTGGCATGAATTGTTGGCTTTCAGATGCTGCTGCCACAATTTCCTGGATTTTGGTTGATGTAGGCGCCTAAGACTCTCCTCTCTTGCCCATCATGATTTACTGGACCTTCTCTGGCATGGTTGTGAGCTTCTTCTTCATGATGGTTCTCCATGTTCTCTTCCATGTTTGTTTCAAAATACTCCTCCTCTTCCTCAGCACCAATAACTCTTTTCTCTCTTGCTTCCCTCTTTAATATAAGGAAGGTCCTCTCAGGTTCAGAATCAAAGGAAGTTGAAGCCCCGCTTCTTCTACCTGTCATACAACCAGCAAGGAAAAACAAGAGAAGAAAGAAAGAAAAAAATGGAATAAGGAAGTTACTCTTGTTAGAGTGAATGTTAGTGTGAGTGGTGCAATTAATCAAATAGTTAGAAGAGTGAAAATGCGAATGATAAAACAATCAAAGAAGAAAGAGATAGAACTCAAAATAAAAGAAAATAAAAATGCTAAACAAGATAAAATAACAAGGAATTTAAATTGCTTAATCTAGCTCTCCAATTGATTTAATCACTGTCAAATTTAAGCCAATCCCTGGCAACGGCGCCATAAAACTTGATGACCAGAATTCACACCCCATTATAAAATGAGTGATGAATCCGTTCTTTGGCAAGCGCACCAAATATCGTCAAGTAATAACCTACTAGGAGTGGGGTCGAATCCCACAGAGATTAACGAATTAAGGCAAACTATAGTTAATTAATTATCCTAGTTAGATGATTCAATTTTGAAGTGATAAGCAACAAGGAAATGTAAATGACATGAAAGTAAAGGAAAGCAATAAAGTGCAAGAAAGTAAATAGCAAAGAAAGTAAAGTCCAAGAAAGTAAAGTGCTAGAAATGTAAAGTGCAGAAAAGTAAATAACTATAAAGTAAATAAAAGAAAGAAAGATAAAATAAACATTGGGATCAAGAGATATTGCATTCTCCGGATTAATTGATTTCATCTCATTTTCAATCATGCAACTCATTGACCTCTTGGCAATCATGATTGATTGAGCCCCAATCCCTTGGTGACTCAATCTCTCAAATCTTGATCAAGAGCCAATTCCTTGGTCTAATTGCTCATGAGAAGAGATGAAGCTTGTTCCCTGATTATACCACTCACTTTCCTAGGTTCAAGTAGAGGGAGGATTATATGTCACCATATCCAAACACCAAAACCTAAATCCTATTCAAGTGTAAGAAAGAATTTCAAGCATGGTTCTATGTTTCCTCTTCCAAGGTTCCCATAAAACCCAATTACATTCAATCTCTTTTCCAAGATAATTGAATGCTATCATGAAGAACGAAATTCTTTCTAGTAAATCAAAGAGAGATGAAGAGAAGAAGAAGAATAAAAATAATCAATCCATTGAAAAATAATAGAGCTCTCTTTCCCAATGGAAAGAGTTAGTAATTCATAACTAAATTATTTACAAAGTAAGTAAGAAAAGAGAAGAAATTGATGGTGAATAGAGAGGGTCCGAAGACTTCCCCCAATCCAGCCATGACTCATTCTATGAAACTAAGGCCTTTATATAGGCTCTCCTAATTACAAACTTAAATGAAATTATAAGTAAATTACAATGAAATAAAAATAAATTATTCTAGATGCTTCTTGTGGCCTTGATTAATTGATGAGTGTGTCTTGAATGAGAGTTGGAGTGGGCTTGATTGAAGGTTGGAGGCTGCAGGAAGAAGTTGGCATGTGGTTTCAAGTGCCACTCCCACTTGATTTTGCCCTTTGGAGTATGACCCACTTTGCAATGTTGAAAGTATGGAGTTGTTTGGACTTCAAAATGAATGTCCACTATAAAGTATTATATATTTTTGAAAAGCCCTGGATGTTAGCTTTCCAACGCATTTAGAATCAACTTATTTGGACCTCTGTAGCTCAAGTTATGCCCATTTGAAGGTGGATAGGTCAGTCTGTCAGGTAGCCAGGCGTGCCATGCCCACTTCTGGCGTGCCACGCCCCGTATGTTGTGAAGCTGGCTGATAAACCATTATTTTATGATTTATCTTGTGCTCAATTGAGTAGTTTTTATCTACTCTTTACCCACTTATTCATACTATTTGCGTGGTTTTACATTTGCCTTCCTAATTATGTGCTTTGATTGAAAACATGCTTCTTTGATCTTATATTTGCTTATTATTAATCCTCTCTTATTACCATTAGATGCCTTGATATGTGTGTTAAGTGTTTTCAGAGATTATAGGGCAAGAATGGCTTGGAGGATGGAAAGGAAACATGCAAAAGTGGAAGGAATACAAGAAGTTGGAGAAATTGCTAAGCTGTCCAGCCTGACCTCTTCGCACTCAAACGGCTATAACTTTAGCTACAGAGGTCCAAACGACGCGGTTCCAGTTGCGTTGAAAAGCTAACGTCCGGAGCTTCGATTTGATATATAATATGATATAGTTTCTCTAATGCTAGGCGACGCGACCGCGTGATCCACGCGGCCGCGTTACAGTGACAGAAATCCAGCGTGGCAAAATTCGAAACCAGCGAATTCTGGACTGTTTTGACCCAATTTGCGGCTCAGAAAACACACATTAGAGGCTATAAAGTGGGGGAATACATCCATTCATGAGGAGGCTCTCATATTCACAATTTTAGGAGTAGATGTAGTTTTTAGAGAGAGAGGTTCTCTCCTCTCTCTTAGGATTAGGATTTAGGATTTCTCTTAGTTTTAGGAGTGACTCTCAATCCCAGGTTCAATGTTCTTTTATTTCTTTTCTCAATTTTGTTTATGACTCTCTATGTTTAGATTGATTTTCTATTTAATATATTTTGATGTATTTCAGACTTATGATTTCTCCTTTTTATTATATAAATAATTTGGATTTTTCTCTTTTGGCTTTGGTTGAGTCATTGGTAACTCTTGAGTTATCAAACTCATTGTTGATTGAAAATTAGAATTCTTCAAGAATTACTTCGAGATCCAATAACTCTAACTTTTCCTAAGGAAAGACTGGGACTTGAGGATTTGAATTAATTTGTCCACTTAACTTACCTTCATAGTTAGAGGTTAATAAGGTGGGGGAAGAATCCAATTCTCATCACAGTTGATAAGGATAACTAGGATAGGATTTCCAGTTCTTCATACTTTGCCAAGAGTTTATTTTATTATTATTATTTTATCTTACTTGTTACTTAACTAACTTTTTACCTTGATCCAAAACCCCAATTTACAATCTCCATAACCAATAATAAGAACATACCTCCCTGCAATTCCTTGAGAAGACGACCCGAGGTTTGAATACTCGGTTATCAATTTTAAAAAAGGGTTTGTTACTTGTGACAACCAAAACGTTTGTATGAAAGGACTTTTGAAGGTTTCGAAACTATACTTGCAACGAGGATTTATCCGCAATTTTCTAGACCACGCAAAAGTTATCTCATCAAAATGGCGCCGTTGCCGGGGAATTGCAAACGTGTGCCTTATTATTGGTTATTGTAAATATTTTATTTTTGCTTGTTTATTTGTTTTTATTTTTGTTTTTGTTTTTACTTTTTTTTCATAAATTAAGAGGTTATTGGTTTTATTTAATTATTAAAAATTTTTTTCAAAAAAAATTTTTGGTGTTCATCTTGATCTTCAAGTTGTTCTTAGTTGTTTTCTTCATTTTGATCTAAAAATTTTTAAAGTTTGGTGTCATTTTATTATTTTTCTCTTTCCTTATTAAATTCAAAAAAAATTCAAAATTTAAAAATCAAATTTCAAAATTCAAATTTAAAAATTTTCAAAATTCAATTTTAAAAATTTTTAAAATTTCAAATCTCAAATTTCAAAATTCAAATTTCAAAAATTTAAAATTCAAATTTCAAAATTCAAATTTCAAAAATTTCAAATTTCAAAATTTAATTTTCAAATTCAAAATTTAAATAACCTTTTAATTTTAATTTGTTTTTATTTTTGTTTTTAATTTTTATTTGCTACTATGAACTCTCACCCCTTTGGCTATGAGTCTGGTTACAATAATGTTGCAGGAAGAAGAAATTACAATGAGAACAGGCATCAAGGTTGGAACAATCAAAGATGGGAGGAGCCACAAGGATTTGATCAACCCTCATGGCAACAACCACCTCCAATGGACTATCAACAACCACCACCATATGCCTATGAACCCTCTCCTCAACATGACTTTGGACCACCATACTCACAAGCCCCTTTTCGCCATTCACCTCCATATGACCCTAACCCTCAACCACCATACCAACCACCGTATGAGCCATATGAACCCTATATAGAACCACCCCACTTCCCACCCAATTACTCACAAGAACCACCACTCCAATATTCACCATCTCCATATCCATCAATCCAAGAGCACTATGATCCTATTTATGAAAGCCGAGTGCATCAAGAGACAAAGGATCATTTCAAGGAAACAGTGGATCGATTTCAAGCAACCATTCGTCAATTGGAGCAAGCAGTAATCCAATGGGTTTCTAGACGCTCAAACATTCAAGGGCCAACCACAGCCCCATGTGGACAATACAGAGCATGAGTCTCTAAACTGCATTGTTGCGGGTGAGGAGCTCTGCTGTGTCTCGATGAATTAATGCAATTATTTCTGTTTTCTATTCAAACACGCTTGTTTCTATCTAAGATGTTCATTCGCACTTCAATATGATGGATGTGATGATCCGTGACACTCATCACCATTCTCAACCTATGAACGCGTGCCTGACAACCACCTCCGTTCTACTTTCGATTGAATGAGTATCTCTTGGATTCCTTAATCAGAATCTTCGTGGTATAAGCTAGAATCCATTAGCAGCATTCTTGAGAATCCGAAAAGTCTAAACCGTGTCTGTGGTATTCCGAGTAGGATTCAGGGATTGAATGACTGTGACGAGCTTCAAAATCACAAGGGTTGGGTGTAGTGACAGACGCAAAAGGATCAATGGATCCTATTCCAGCATGAGTGAGAACCAACAGATGATTAACCGCGCGGTGACAGCGCATTTGGACCATTTTCACTGAGAAGACGGATGGTAGCCATTGACAACGGTGATCCACCAACACACAGCTTGCCATAGGAGGAACCTTGCATGTGTGAAGAAGATGACAGTAGGAAAGCAGAGATTCAGAAGACAAAGCATCTCCAAAACTCCAACATAATCTCCATTACTGCATAACAAGTATTTAATTCATGCTCTTTTATTTTTCGCAATCCAAACTGATAATTATAATTGATATCCTGACTAAGAATTACAAGATAACCATAGATTGCTTCAAGCCAACAATCTCCGTGGGATTCGACCCTTACTCACGTAAGGTATTACTTAGACGACCCAGTGCACTTGTTGGTTTGTGGTACGAGTTGTGAAAAGTGTGATTTACAATTCGTGCACCACTTGTCCTCAAGTAAATAAAGAATCATGCAATAAATTTTGACAAACCAAGGTGAGAAGAGTAGCAATTTTTATGTTCATGGTTGGCTAGTTTCTTATGCATGCTACAATCACAAATGACATTCAAATGATTGATGCTTCTATCTAGCTCATTTTATGAAATCTTTTTCTTTATATTCCTTTCTTGAAACAAGCTTTTCATTCTTTTCTTAGCTTAACTTTTTGGGTGCTTTGCACCATGTGTTAAAAGCTACGACTCTAAATGCTTTGTTTTCAAGTATTACCACTTGATACATAAGCACCACAAGCATTTTATTAGAGGACTCTTTTAGCTCATTTGTTTCTTTTCTTTACTCTCTAATCATTGATGCTTAGAGCCTTGAGCTTTGAGGGAGTGCTTTTGCAATTGAGCCTAGCCTTGACTCTAAGTGTTTTGTTTTCAAGCTTTTTGCTTGATACATAAACACCACAAGTACTTAACAAATGAATTGTCATTGGTACTCAGAGCCTTCAACTTTCTCATTCTTTCCCTTTTTCTTTTTCTTGCCTTATTTGCAATTGCTTCTTCAAGGTTTTGATGATTTCAAAAATTTCATAAAATGTCCTAGATGAAAACTTCAATTAAACAAATTCAAATGTAATTGAGCAACAATAGTCATGCTAGCTTCCCAATACTTATAAGATCATACTAACTTCTTCTTTAATGACCTTGTTTGTTTATGATCATGATACTTAATTGCTTTTGACTCACAAAACTCAAGATGGTAGTCATAATGTCATAGCACATGTTACAATTCAATAATCAAGCTATGCTTATTCACAACACACATGTATACAAAGGAAATAGAAGACAATCATGCAATTCAAAATACTAGAAACAAATAAGAGGAAAAAAAACTTTACCACCTTGTAGTTCATCTTCATTGTTGTTGTCACTTTCCTCCTATTCTTCCCCTTCCCACACCAAACTTAGAATGATTGCTTGTCCTCAAGCAACAAATAAAACAGTGGTGATGGGGTTTATGATAGTTCATGAATGTCTTAAACAATAGAGTGTTAGTAATACATGCGGTTTAGGCAAGCGAAAATTAAGGATACAATATAGGCACAAGAAGTAAAAACAGAGACAATGTGATTTCATTAATAAGTGGTATATGCATGGTACTTTGAGTGAAAAATAAGTGGCAACACCAATCTTAGTGTGACACCCTCATTTTAGAATGTTGCAAGTACCCAGTAAAGATTCAAACTCAAATTTTTTCATGGCAACACCAAACATAGAATGCAATCATATGTCAAATTATTGAAAGTAAACTAAGCAAAGAAAGGAAATGTTACCTACGGTTGGGTTGCCTCCCAACAAGCGCTATTTTAGTGTCATTAGCTTGACATGTTGTTCTCAACTTTCTTCCTCTTCTTCCAGTTTGTTAAGAGGAATGACCTCAAGAGGAAAATGAGCTAGCTGATGTCCCCTATTTTGAGTGCCTCCCAGCAAGCTTTCTTTTGTTGTTAGCTTTAGTGAACTTGCTTATTGGGGTAGGGGTGGGTTGGCTTTTAGTTGACCTCTTCTTCATGGATATTATCCTTCTTTTCTTGGTCATCATCCTCTCTTTGGTGCTTTTGTTGATTGCCTTCACTTCTTTGTTTTTAGAACTTGGGTGTTGTGAGATGGTTGGAGTATCCTCTTTATCAAGAACTTCTTGGAATGGTAATTCTCTCGGTACAAAGATCTCTTCTTCTTGCTCTACCAATTCCTCATTTTCACCCTCATTAAGCACTTCTCCACTCCTTAGACTGATGGCATGATATCCTTCCCCTGGCCAAGGGAAGTCATTGGTTGGTTCATCAACAAAATGTTGTGCCAATTGTCTCATTTGCTCTTCTTGATTTCTCCTTGAGATTTCCATATCTTCAATCACCTCTTTTACATTTTGCCTTAAAAACTCACTGAGTTGGGCGATGAAGAAATATCTCTTAGAGAGTTCCTGCATTGCAAATTCTAGAAGATTTTGTGGAGGTACATAGGTTGGACAATTATGGGATTATAGTCCTTGAAGAATGGAGTATGTAGCATTAAAATTCCTTTCAAAGCCAAAATTTCTATAGTAGTTATAACAATATGAACTATTTTGTGGCTTTGGGAGGTATTCCATTTCATTTGATTGCTCATACTCTATCATTCTTTGGTGATATTCTCAGCCACCATTAAGAAAATGACTAGAATGATTTTGTGGTGGTGGGCAATATCCCATATGACATGATTGATCAAAATGTGAGGTAGACTCCATTCTTACTTGCAAAATGCTCTGTCTCAAACAATAATCACCAAAAGAAATTGGAATCCCCATTGTCATAGATGAGGGATTCTTAGTGAGGCAATAACACAAACACATTACTAGCAAGAGAAAATTAAAAGAAATTAAATGACAAAAAAGGAAAAAAAATGTCTAATCTAGGTAATCAACCAACCGGTAGTTTGTTAATCACAATTAATCCCTGGTAACGGCGCCATAAAACTTGATGACTGGAATTGACTCCCCATTCAAAATTGGTGAATTAGTCCTTTTGGCAAGCACAAAAAAATTATCGTCAAGTAATAACCCACAGTGGAGTGGGATCGTATCCACAGAGATTGGCAAATTCGAGCAGTTTTAATCGATTGATGAATTAGTCAAGTGGATCAATAGGATTGTAGAGTGCAGAATTGTAAATGACATAAATGTAAATGACTAGAATATAAAGAAAAGCAATAAAGTATAGAAATATAAATGGCAGAAAGTAAAGTGCAGAATCATAAATGACTTGAATGTAAATGGGAATGGGGAATTGCTGAATGTAAAATTAAGCTATAAAGAAATGGATAGATAAGGATGGGGAAATTCATTGAGATTAGGAGATGTTGTCTCTTTGGATCAAATCTAGCTTATATCTTCTTCAATCATGCAACTCATTGACCTCTTGGCAATCATGATTGATTGAGTCCCAATCCCTTGGTGACTCAATCTCTCAGATCTTGATCAATAGCCAATTCCTTGGTCTAATTGCTAATGAAGAGAGTTACGCTTGGTCCCTGATTATACCACACACCATCCAAACACCAAAACCCAAACATATCCAAACACCGAAACCCAAATTCTACTCTAGTGTGAGAAGGGATTTCAAGCATGGTTTCATGTTTCCTTTCCCAAGGTTCCCATGAAACCCAATTGCATTCAATCTCTTTCCCAAGATAATTGAACACTAAGCATTAAGAACGAAATTCCTTCTAGCAAATCAAACAGAAGATGAAGAGAAGAAGGATTTCACTATCATTCATCCATAAAGTACAACAGAGCTCCCTTTCTCAATGAGAGGGAAGTTAGCTACTCATAGCTCAAAAGGTACTCAAAAGTGAAGTGTAAAAGTGGATCTAAAATTGACTGCTTAACCCCCCATTTCTTCAGTACTCCTTGGGGGTATTTATACTAATCCTAGTAAAATAAAAGAATTACAAAAGTGAAAAAGGAAAATTACATTTTGGAGGGAAAAAAAACACTCAATAAGCATGACTTCTCAGCTGGCGTGTGGCTGGCGTGCCTTTGGCGTGTCACGTGCTCTTCATTTCCAGCTTGGCGTGCCACGCCTAATCCTTCAAGTGGCATGCTCGTCCCTCTTTCAATCTTGGTGTGCCATGCCTTCTAGCTCAAGTGGCACGCCATAGTGGATTTCTTGTGTTGGCGTGCCACACCTTTGAACTCAAGTGGCACGCCCCTTGCCTTTCTCACTTCTCTTTGCCTCTAGAAACTTGTACCGGCGTGCCACGCCCAAGGTCTGGCGTACCACGCCCTTGCTTTATGCTTGGCTAGGCTTCTCTGGAAAGTTGAACTAGCGTGGCACGCCCAGTGTCTGGTGTGCCACGCCCCTCATATGAGTGAGTGGTGGCTCTGTTTGGCATGCCACGCCACGAACTCAAGTGGCACGCCCCAATGCTTCTCTTCTGAATGACACTGGCGTGCCAGGCCTGGTTACTCAAGTGGCACGCCTAAGCGAAGAATGGTGAATGGCGTGCCACGCCTTCGAACTCAAGTGGCACACCCCATGTAATTGGCCTCCTTCATCCTCTCTGGAAACTTATACCAGCATGCTACGCCTAAAGGCTGGCGTGCCACGCCCATGATTTTGTCTTGGTTCCAGTAGTTGGCGTGCCATGCCTCAGCCTTCAAGTGGCACGCCATAGTGAGATGCTAAGGTTGGCGTGCCACGCCTTCGATACCAAGTGGCACGCCCAGTCCTTGCTTTTGGTCCTTTGTGTAATGGCGTGCCACGCCTTGTTGCTCAAGTGGCACGCCCACTCTTCAATTGCATTCAACCCTTTCTCTGGATTGTTGTACCAGCGTGCCACGCCATGCTGCTCAAGTGGCACGCCCATGGGTTTGTGAACTCTTCAAGCTTGGCGTGCTATGCTTGGGTTCTCAAGTGGCACACCCAAGTGACTTCTTGGGGCTGGCGTGCCACGCCTTCGACACCAAGTGGTACGCCATAGTGAAGGTTCTTCTTGGGATGGAGAGTTGGCGTGCCATGCCCATTTGCTCAAGTGGCACGCCCATAGTGGTTGATGAGTCAGGCGTGCCATGCCCAGCTTGGCGTGCCACGCCCCTTTTGTGTCCTCCATTGTAGCTCTCTGGAATTTTGTATCAGCGTGCCACGCCCAGTCTCTGGCGTGCCACGTCCATATGCATGCTTTGAATCCCTTCTCTGGACTTTAGTACTGGCATGCCACGCTCAGCTCCTGGCGTACCACGCCAGTGCATTTTTGTGGTGTTTGCTTCAAGTGTCACGCCAGTTTCACACGCCTAGCTTCTTGTTTATCTTCTACCCTATTTTTGATGCTTTTCTCACCTGAAATTCAGCACAACTCATCTCAAAGTAGTGTACCATAATATTCATCAAATAATGCATGAATTGTACTGATCAAATGAGATTTATGCTCTTTTATGGTCTTCTTTATGCAAGAAAGAAGGGTAGATGATGCAAGTCATCACAACACCAAACTTAAGTTTTGCTTGTCCCATGCAAATCAATGTGAGTAAACCTTTATAACTTGAGGCCTTGGCTTTAAGTGATTGCAATATAACTAAGAGTAAGGCTAAGTGTTCAACACATGCATGAATATTTTAATGTCATGAAAAACTCTTGGATCCTTGAGGGTTCTTTCAGGTATAGGCTTGATAACCCATGTTTTATGACATATATTGTGCTCAATTCAAGAGATTTATTCAATCCTTCACCCACTTATTCATGTAAATTGCATGGTTTTACTTTCCCTTCCTTATTATGTGATATATGTAAAATACATGTTTCCTATGCTTTGAAATTATTTATTTTAATTACCCTTTATTACCATTCGATGCCGTGATTTGTGTGCTGGGAAGTTTTAGATCCTTTAAGGCAGGAATGAGTTAAAGGATGGAAAAGAAACATACAAAAATGGAAGGAAAGCACAAAATGGAGTTTTTGAAGAAACTGACAGCGACGCGAACGCATGGACGACGCGGTCGCATGCCCAGCGCGAAAAGGCAGCGACGCGAATGCATGACTGACGCGGACGCGCGCCTTAAGCAGAACACAGATGACGCGGACGCATGACCGAAGCGAACCGTGACAAGGAAAACTCCAGATGACGCGACCGCGTGACCCACGCGGACGCGTGACAGACGCCATGCACCAGAAATTACAGAAAACGTTCCCAGCGATTTTTGAAGCCTTTTTGGCCCAGATCCAAGTCCAGAAAGCACAGATTAGAGGTTATAAAATGGGGGAATGCATCCATTCATGAGGAGGTCTTCAATTATTCACTTTTTATGGTTTAGATGTAGTTTTTAGAGAGAGAGGTTCTCTCCTCTCTCTTAGGTTTTAGGATTAGGATTTCTTATTATTTCAAGTTAAGTATTCCAACTCTTTATCAGGTTCAATATTCCTTTTTATTATTTTCTTACTTTAATTTATGAATTCTTCCATGTTACATATGATTCTCTTAATTAATGTTATTTGAAGTATTTCAGTTTATGATTGCTTTTTTTATTTATGTTACTATTGCTTCCAATATGAAGACATTTTTATTCGAGTAAGTTTATTTTTCTCCTTTTGGCTTTGGTTAAGTAAATGGTAACTCTTGATTTATCAAACTCATCGTGATTGATAATTGCTATTTTTGCTAATCAAATCGAATTCCAATAACTCTAGTATTTCCTTAGGAATTGACTAGGACCTGAGGATCAAACTAATTAGTCCAGTTGACTTTCCTTTATTTAGTAAAGGTTAACTAAGTGGGATTAAACTCAATTCTCATCACATTGATAAGGATAACTAGGATAGGACTTCCAATTTCTCATACCTTGCCAAGTGTTTATTTTATAGTTATTTATTTATTTTATTTGTCATTTAATTACTTGTTCCTTATTTTCAAAACCCCAATCTGCAAAACTCATAACCAATAATAAGAACATACTTCCCTGCAGTTCTTTGAGAAGACAACCCGAGGTTTAAATACTTCGGTTATCAATTTATTTAGGGGTTTGTTACTTGTGACAACCAAAACGTTTGCACGAAGGGATTTCTGTTGGTTTAGAAACAATATCTACAACGCGACTATTTTTATAAAATTCTTTACTAGCAAAAATCCCAACGTCAAAATGGTGCCGTTGCCGGGGAATTGCAATCGTGTGCCTTATTATTGGTTATTGTAAATATTTTTCTTTTATTTGTTTAATTGTTTTTGTTTTTTTTTTGTCCCTTTTTATTTTTATTAGCTACTATGAATTCTCACCCCTCTCACTTTGAGTTTGGTTCTAATATCGTTGAAGGGAACAGAAGTTATAACAGGAACATGCATCAAGGTCAGAGAACTCAAAGATGGATGGAGCCAAAAGGATTTGATCAACTCTTTAGGCAATAACACCCTCCACAGTATCACAGACAAGGACCACTTTACAATGCATACCAAGCTAATAGATATGGTGGACAACCTTGTAACTACCAACAAGCCCCACCCTGTGCCTATAGACCATCCTCTCAACATAACTTTAACCCACCACACTCACAAGCTCCTTTTCACCATCCACCACCATATGATCCTTATTTACCCCAGTTCCAATTCGATTACTCCCAAACACCACCACTTCCCTATGTACCATGCCAAAATCCATCACCTCGAGAATCACAGTCTCGTCTCAAGGAAACAGTAGATCAACTTCATACAACCCTTCGTCAGCTAGAGCAAGCAATACATCAATTATCTTCCAGACGTTCAAACCCTCAAGGAACTCCAATAGCTTTATGTGAAAAATCTACTGACGAATGTAGCATGAAGGAGACACTAGAAATCCCAGAGGGCAGTAATGAGCACAACTTTGTTCTGGAACAATTGTAGGAAGCTCAAGTTATCCAAGAGGATGAAGTACTGATTGAAGATTTAGGAGATGTTGAACTTCCATGGGAATCCAGAGTTGTGAAGAATTCCGTCAAGGACGTTACAATTGATGCTAAGGAGGATAGTGCACAACCCCCAAGGCAGGTATTTTATGAAGAACTAGACGGAATGACCCAAGAAGCAAGTTTCCTTGATGATAGTAGCCTCAAGTCAGGTTCTCCTAGTAATGAACTTGCATCCGCAAGTGAATTCTCTGAGATCGAAGAATCTTCCCCAAGTGAATACGAAGATGATGCGGAGGTAGATTTCTCTCAACCTCCAGCTTATGACTTAAGTGATGAGGAAGACATCGAAGACTTTGATCAAGACACAGATGCATTTGAAGAATTTTGCAAGGAAATGGAGGAATTCACAGAAGATTACAAGGGAGTAGAACTTACAGAACCACTGGAAACACCTATCCTAAGGCCATTACCACCCAATACAAGCTTCAAGTGGGTACAATCCTTAACCTTTAACTTTAATTTTCCACTTGAATATGGTTTGCTTGAAACAGATGGCCAGCTTAGAGCTTTCTGCGGCTTTAAGAGTAAGAGGGAAATGGCTCGTACTCAGAGCTGGTGCACAAGGTTCAATAAGGTTCCACGCTTCAACTCGGAGTGCACGGATTGGTATCATGTTCAATCGAATGGATCTCGGAAGACGTTTGGTCATCTTGGTGAGAGTACAATCTCTAAACCGCCCGAATGGAAAAATATAGATCAAAACGAAGGCGGGTTTAAAAGCAAGGTTTGGGATCCTGGAAAATATTCTGATATTCGTCACCCCGGGAGCCTGAAAATTTGTTTGAAGCTGCTCAGAAGCTTTACATGCCTAGTTTGGGACCCCAGACGCTGTTGGCATTCCAAACGTTGGTGGAGATTTCTGTATGAATTTAACCATAAGCCGCCATAACAGGAAGCTCATCCAATGTTCAACTTAAGGACTTTAACTAAAAGTGCTAGGTGGGAGACAACCCACCATGGTATGATCGTTCCTGTTTCCATTTTATTTCGTTTTGTTTACTTTTATATTGTTTTATTTTTATTGAACCTGGATGCTATTCATAACATTTGCATTTAGCATTGCATACTGTATAACTGCATACCTGCATAAAAAAAAAGCGTGCGACGCGACCGCATCGCTAAAGCGATCGCGTCAGTTGCAAAAACCACCTCCCACGCGTCCGCGTCATTCACACGAACGCGTGATCCGGAAATCGGCGTAAAAATCCAACGCCCAGAAATCTGGGCTGGAATCGTGCGGCTGTTGTGCGTTTAGCATAAAATGGCTCACGCGTTCGCGTCCATCACACGAACGCGTCACTAACAAAACACCCATCCCACGCGAAAGCGTGAGCGACGCATTCGCGTCGCGTGGATTGCACAACACCCCAAAGGAGACAGAGAGTTGCGCTGAAACAACGCTGGAATTGTGCGTTTTGCACAATTTTCAGCGACGTGGTCGCATGCCTCACGCGACCGCATCATTTGTCCTTTTACCCATTCCATGCGATCGCGTCCTTCACGCGATCGCGTCAATCCCCCATCCTCCCTAGCCACGCGACCACGTGCCCCACGCGATCGCGTGGATTCAAATTCACTAACCCCAGTGACGCGAAACCCTATCCCTCCCGCGTCCCCATTCTTCTCCCCCAACCCCCTCTGCTCTCCCTCCCTCCTCCCTTTGCACCCTTCACCACCACCCACACCGGACCGCCGCCCCAGCGCCGACCACCCAAACCCATCGCGCCAACCATCCCCTACTCATTCTTCCTTCTCTCTCCTTCTTCTCTCTCTCTCTTCTCTTCTCCCTTCCACCACCGCGGCCAGCCACCGCCACCCACATCACAACGGCACCTCCCACCACCACCCTCACCCCCTCCCATCCTTCCCCCTTAACCCCTACCCCTCCTATTACCCCTACCCGAAACCCCTACCACCGGACAGCCTACCACCGCTGCGCCAACCGCCTGCACCGTCGCGTCAGTCACTGTAACGACCCAACTTCCAAAACGTCATGATCGTACCGAAAGTAAGGCATTACTAACCTGCTTTCCTTTATTAACTATTTACTATTGAGCCTTTAGTTCGATATTGCGTTTCAGTTTTTAAGAAAATTCTAGAAATATTTTGTTTTTGGTTTATCAAAATCATATATTCAAGATCACTAAGTAACAATAATCACATAATTATTAATAATAATATCTATCATACAAAAGATTTCAAATAAAACTCATATACAAATCCTATCCCTCTATATAAAATAAAAATCTTAAGCAATAAGGGCGAGGGAACTCTATGAAAGCAAATTAACTCACACTTAACTCATAAATAAATTCTATAATAGCCCGTAGCTTCACACCGTTTCTTCGAACCTGTGTTACTGAAAAGGTAGAAGATTTTGGGGTGAGAACAAACCACACGTTCTCAGTAGGGAATGGGAATGCCGTAAAAGTAATAAAATAAAATGCAAATAATTAACATACTCAAGGAAACTATATTTCATCAAACCTTTTGGATATACTCTTAGCTTTACTTTAACTAATTGATCACCTTTTTCGAAGACTCTAAACTCAAAACAGATCTCAATGACAAGATTAATTATATCAATCATTTTTCAGCCACTTAATTAATTCTCAACCACTACGTCATTTATTAATCTCTTTAAAATATTCAGAAACTAAAAGTACAAGCAAGAGATTTAATTCAACATACAAAAAATCACAACAAGACAAGCAGCACAAATTACAAAGAAATAAAACAAGCAAACACAATCAAATGCAGATGCGCAGATAAGGATGATGCATGTCTAGCCCTAGTGCAGGTAATGAGCTCATTTGTCGGTTTCTACCCGCTGCCGACATAACCCAGCATTACTAGCCGGATGTGGCTTTCCTATTAGCTATACCCTTGTGTACAGGAAATAACCCCTCTGCCACCACAGGGTCCACTGCACGCAGGAAATAACACATCTGCCACTGCAGGGATGTATGCTAACACAACTTCTGTATACAGGAAATAACCCTTCTGCCACTACAGAAATGGAACAGGTGGTCACGGTACTTCTGTAGCAGGAAATAACCACTCTGCCTTACAGAATTAAAATATGGATCTGTACCGCAGGAAAGCGTTCTCAGTGGTTGCACCACCATCTATCTGACTGCCTCAATGCAGCAGATGATCATACAAGTATATCTGGCGTTGCCTTAACGCAACAAATGAATAAACACATCTCTTGGGTTGCCTCAAGCAACAAATGACCTTTCAACAGGTCCTCTGCTTTTTATTCTCTTTTATAATCATAAATACGCAAGCGGGACAAAACCCACGTCCTTGCCAACAATTTCATAAACAGAATACCTTTCCTCAAAAGAATCAGTGTAATTATCATCATAAGTTATCATTCTCGTTATTCATCTCCAGTTATATATTCTTATACAATATCTCTCTCTTTCTTTATTCAATCATGTTGTACAAACTTTACGACTTCCACTTTTGCAACCTCTTAACTCGAACCAATTTTAAAACTATTTTCTAGTTTAAGTTTCTTTCAAAAGACTCAAGAAAATCATTTATTTTAAATTTGCTAAATACTTTTCAAAGCATCACCCTCTTACTAAAAGTAACCAAATAAAACTCTTTTTCAAGTTTACTAACTTCCCAAGGACTCAAAAACCATCTCTCTTTACCATTCAAATTCAAATATTATATATTCATTAAACTTCTAAAAAGTAATCCTTTATTTCAAACCCAAGCATAACTCTCTTCATATTGAATAAATCTCAAAACATAACTTCTTTTATAAATAATTCAAACTTAAACATAAACCTTGGTAATTCAAATTCAAAATAGTATAATTCTTTTCTTACCTAAATAAAACTCCAATAATATAATTTTCCAAGTTCAAGTCTTTTAAAATTACTTTTCAATTAAAACCTCAGGTTTTTATAAAATTTCGACAACACCTCCCCTAAAACTCAGACTTAACCACCCTTACGGGTTCCCTCTTTCTCAATATCTCATCAAACCTTTCTCAACAATTATCACAGCAAATTCTCAATCAATCAGAAATTTAACAATCCGCAATAGTTAACAATTCATCCATAATCTGCAACTTCTACATACTCCATCAATTCAACTTCAATTTGATCAATTCATAAATTACTTTAACCAAAGGACTAACAATTTTTCACTTTCCAAATACCCAAAACACATTATCACCTAACTTAACCAAAATCTTAGCATTGTTGACACCAAAACACGTAGAGTATGTATTATTTACAAAATTCCAATTCTCTTATAATATGTTCACCCAAAAATCCTGCTCCATATAGTTTCCAATTATCACAAGTTATCCTTATACTTTTAGAGTTACTGATTTTATCTCTAAATTCAGATTTCATAAAAAAAAGTCACTTTAATAATCAAGCTTTAATCTTTTAGCAGTTCTCAAACTTAATTCTAATTAATCATGAACCAACATTAACAACTACCAAAACCAATTCCAACCAGTCACAAGTCAATTCCACAGCCAATCCGATACATCAGATAACTAAAAATAACAACAAGCACTTACTCTCAATAACTAGAATATAGCCACACAACTCAACTAATTCAGTATAATCACATAGAATCAGAACTTTTCAACAATTCCATCAAAATAAAAAAAACCAATATCAATTATAGCTTCAAACACTCACAACAAAGCCCAAAGACATTCACAGCCATAACCTGAATTTAATACTCCAATTAAAACACTAAAACATCATTAAACTTAATCCAAATTTCACAACCTCAACCCAAGCTTATTTCTATCAATTAGTCTCTCATAACAACAAAACCAATTACATTCACAGCAGCAATCCAAACTCAATTTATCAATTATCCATACAACAGCTGTTCAACAATTAACTCAGCATATTTCAATTTAATAAGTTACACTAAATTAATCATTATTCACAACAGCATCTAAGTTCAATCACAGCTCAGAATAATCACAATGACTAACTAATTTCAAATGCATTTCAAGTCATTCATGTTAATTAAGAAATTCTTAACCATTATTAACCATTTGCATTTATCCAATAACTTTGTAGGCATTCTAAATTAAAAACGTTTAACTTTAAAAATAAATTCCCTACCTCGATTAGCCGAAATTCGATATTCAAACACAGCAAAGCCTTCTTTTATTTTTAATTCGCTGTGGCAACAACCTTGAACCGAATCAATAGCAGCGGCATTTCTGATCACTTCTCAGTAGCAGCAGTGGCATGAACTAATCGATTCAGAACCAGAATAGTACTATTGATAAGCACCAACGACCTCGGTGGCAGCAAAATAGTAGTGGTTTGGTGCACGAAATTGTGATGTCCAGGCTCGAACAATCCCTGGTAATGGCTCCAAAGCTTGGTGCTTTGATCTTAATTCATAATTGTCACAACTTCGATACAACTAACCAGCAAGTGCACTGGGTCGTCCAAGTAATACCTTACGTGAGTAAGGGTCGAATCCCACGGAGATTGTTGGTATGAAGCAAGCTATGGTCACCTTGTAAATCTCAGTCAGGCAGATATAAAGTGATAATGGTGTTTTCGAATAATAATTAATAAAATAGGGATAGAGATACTTATGTAATTCGTTGGTAAGAATTTCAGATAAGCGAATGGAGATGCTTTTCGTTCCTTTGAACCTCTGCTTTCCTGCTATCTTCATCCAATCAGTCTTACTCCTTTCCATGGCTGGCTTTATGTGATACATCACCACTGTCAATGGCTACTTTCGGTCATCTCTCGGGAAAATGATCCAATGCCCTGTCACGGCACGGCTAATCGTCTGGAGGCATCACCCTTGCCAATGGCTTCATCTTATCCTCTCAGTGAATAATATGCTCACGCACCCTGTCACGGCACGGCTATTCATCTGTCGGTTCTCGATCATGCTGGAATAGGATTTACTATCCTTTTGCGTCTGTCACTAACGCCCTGCAATCGCGAGTTAGGAGCTCGTCACAGTCATTCAATCATTGAATCCTACTCGGAATACCACAGACAAGGTTTAGACTTTCCGAATTCTCTTGAATGCTGCCATCATTCTAGCTTACGCCACGAAGATTCTGGTTAGGAGATCTAAGAGATACTCATTCTAGCTTAATTCATGTAGAACAGAAGTGTTTGTCAGGCACGCGTTCATAAGGGAGAAGGATGATGGGCGTCACACATAATCATCACCTTCATCACGTTCTTGGGTGCGAATGGATATCTTAGAAGCGAAATAAGAAGAATTGAATAGAAAATAGTAGTACTTTGCATTAATCTTTGAGGAACAGCAGAGCTCCACACCTTAATCTATGGAGTGTAGAAACTCTACCGTATGAAAATACATAAGTGAAGGTCCAGGCATGGCCGAGATGGCCAGCCCCCTAAAACGTGATCAAAGGATCATAAGGTAATCCAAAGATGATCAAAAGATCAAAAAGACTAGTAAAAGGTCCTATTTATAATAAACTAGTCACTAGGGTTTACATGAGTAAGTAATTGATGCATAAATCCACTTTCGGGGCCCACTTGGTGTGTGTTTGGGCTGAGCTTAAGTGTAGCACGTGCAGAGGCCATTTGTGGAGTTGAACGCCAGTTTCTGTGCCAGTTTGGGCGTTCAACTCTGGTTTTGGATCCTTTTCTGGCGCTGAACGCCAGATTTGGGCAGAAGGCTGGCGTTGAACGCCGGTTTACGTCGTCAATTCTTGGCCAAAGTATGGACTATTATATATTTCTGGAAAGCCCTGGATGTCTACTTTCCAACGCAATTGGAAGCGCGCCATTTAGAGTTCTGTAGCTCCAGAAAATCCACTTTGAGTGCAGGGAGGTCAGAATCCGACAGCATCAGCAGTCCTTTTTCAACCTCTGAATCTGATTTCTGCTCAAGTCCCTCAATTTCAGCCAGAAAATACCTGAAATCACAGAAAAAAACACAAACTCATAGTAAAGTCCAGAAATGTGAATTTAACACCAAATCTATTAAAAACATCCCTAAAAGTAACTAGATCCTACTAAAAACATACTAAAAAAAATGTCAAAAAGCGTATAAATTATCCGCTCATCACAACACCAAACTTAAATTTTTGCTTGTCCCCAAGCAACTGAAAATCAAAATAGGATAAAAAGAATAGAATATACTATAAATTCCAAGCTATCAATGAAACAGAGCTTCAATCATATGAGCGGGACTTATAGCTTTTTGCCTCTTGAATAGTTTTGGCATCTCACTTTATCTATTGAGGTTCAGAATGATTGGCATCTATAGGAACTTCAGATTTCGAATAGTGTTATTGACTCTCTTAGTTCAGTATGATGATTCTTGAACACAGCTTTTTTATGAGTCTTGGCCGTGGCCCTAAGCACTTTGTTTTCCAGTATTACCACCGGATACATAAATGCCACAGACACATAATTGGGTGAACCCTTTCAGATTGTGACTCAGCTTTGCTAAAGTCCCCAATTAGAGGTGTCCAGGGTTCTTAAGCACACTCTTTTTTTTTTTGCTTTGGACCTTGACTTTAACCGCTCAGTCTCAAGTTTTCACTTGACACCTACACGCCACAAGCACATGGTTAGGGACAGCTTGGTTTAGCCGCTTAGACCAGGATTTTTTTCCTTTAGGCCCTCCTATCCACTGATGCTCAAAGCCTTGGGATCCTTTTTATTTCCCTTGCCTTTTGGTTTTAAGGGTTATTGGCTTTTTGCTCTTGCCTCTTGGTTTTAAGAGCTTTGGCTTTTTCTGCTTGCTTTTTCTTTTTCTTTCTATATTTTTTTTTTCGCCTATTTTTTTTTTCTGCAAGCTTTGTTCTTTGCTGCTTTTTCTTGCTTCAAGAATCATTTTTATGATTTTTCAGATTATCAAATAACATGTCTCCTAGTCATCATTCTTTCAAGAGCCAACATATTTAACATTCTTAAACAACAACTTCAAAAGACGTATGCACTGTTCAAGCATACATTCAGAAAACAAGAAGCATTGTCACCACATCAATATAATTAAACTAAGTTCAAGGATAAATTCAAAACTCATGTACTTCTTGTTCTTTTGAATTAAAACATTTTTTTTAAGAGAGGTGATGGATTCATAGGACATTTATAACTTTAAGACATAGTTACTACTACTAATGATCATGTAATGAAGACACAAATATAGATAAGCATATAACATAGAAAATGAAAAACAGAGAAAGTAAGAACAAGGAATGAGTCCACCTTAGTGATGTCCTTGAGCTCTTCTATGTCTCTTCCTTGTCTTTGCTGCTCCTCCTTCATTGCTTTTAGATCTTCTCTGATTTCATGAAGCATGATGGAGTGCTCTTGATGTTCCACCCTTAGTTGTCCCATATTGGAACTCAATTCTCCTAGGGAGGTGTTGATTTGCTCCCAATAGTTTTGTGGAGGAAAGTGCATTTGAGGCATTTCCGGAATCTCATGGTGATGAGCTTCATACGCCTCTTGAGCTCCATGAATGGGCTCTCTCGCTTGCTCCATCTTTTTCTTAGTGATGGGCTTGTCCTCTTTAATGAGGATATCTCCCTCTATGTCAATCCCAGCCGAATTGCATAGTTGGCAGATGAGGTGAGGAAAGGCTAGCCTTGCCATGGTGGAGGACTTGTCAGCCACCTTGTAGAGTTCTTGAGGTATGATCTCATGAACTTCCACCTCTTCTCCAATCATGATGCTATGGATCATGATGGCCCGGTCTATAGTAACTTCAGACCGGTTGCTAGTGGGAATGATTGAGCATTGAATGAACTCCAACCATCCTCTAGCTACAGGCTTGAGGTCCAATCTTCTTAGTTGAACCGGCTTGCCTTTGGAGTCAATCTTCCATTGAGCTCCTTCTACACATATGTCCATAAGGACTTGGTCCAACCTTTGATCAAAGTTGACTCTCCTTGTGTAGGGGCGTGCGTTCTCTTCCATGTATGGCAAGTTGAACGCCAACCTCACAATTTCCGGACTAAAATCTAAGTATTTCCCCCGAACCATTGTAACATAGTTCTTTGGATCCGGGTTCTTACTTTGATCATGGTTCTTGGTGATCCATGCATTGGCATAGAACTCTTGAACCATTAGGTTGCCGACTTGTTGGATGGGATTTGTTAGAACTTCCCACCCTCTTCTTTGAATTTCATGTCGGATCTCCGGATACTCATTTCTTTTGAGTTTAAAAGGGACCTCAGGGATCACCTTCATCTTGGCCACAACATCATAGAAGTGGTCTTGATGGGCTTTAGAGATGAATCTTTCCATCTCCCATGACTCGGATGTGGAAGCTTTTGTCTTCCCTTTCCCTCTTCAAGAGGATTCTCCGGTCTTGGGTGCCATCAATGGTAATGGAAAAACAAAAAAGCTATGCTTTTACCACACCAAACTTAGAATATTGCTCGCCCTCGAGCAATAAACAAAAGAATAGAAGAAGAAGAAGAAGAAGAAGAAATATGGAGAGGGAGAGGGAGATGTGGTTTCGGCTAAAGAGAGTGTAGAGGGGTGTGTTGTGTGAATTTGATGAAGAATGGATGGCTTTATATAGGGAAGGGAGGGGGGGTTAAGGTTCGGCCATATGGGTGGGTTTGGGTGGGAAATTGGTTTTGAATTTTGAAGGTAGGTGGAGTTTATGAGGTAGGTTTATGGGGAAGAGAGATTGAGGTGATTGGTGAGGGGTTTTTAGGGAAGAGTGTTTGTGGGGTTGTGTGAAAGAGAGTGGTGAGAAGAAGTGAGTGGAGGTAGGTGGGGATCCTGTGGGGTCCACAGATCCTGAGGTTTTCAAGGATTTACATCCCTGCACCCATTAGGCATGTAAAAATGCCTTTGTATCCAACTCTGGGCGTTCAGCGCCAGGTTGGTGGCCATTTTGGGCGTTCAACGCCCATTTGTGTGCCATTTCTGGCGTTGAACGCCAGAACCATGCCTGTTCTGGCGTTCAGCGCCCAGAAGCTGCCCATTTTGGGCGTTCAGCGCCAGAACCAGGCTCTGTTCTGGCGCTGAACGCCAGACAGATGCTCCTCCAGGGTGTGATTTTTCTTCCGCTGTTTTTGATTCCGTTTTCAATTTTTCTGTTTATTTTGTGACTCCACATGATCATGAACCTAAGAAAACATGAAAAACAATAAAAATAAGAATTAGATAAACATTGGGTTGCCTCCCAACAAGCGCTTCTTTAATGTCAATAGCTTGACAGTGGGCTCTCATGGAGCCTCACAGATGTGCAGAGCTTTGTTGAGACTCTCCAACACCAAACTTAGAGTTTGGATATGGGAGTTCAACACCAAACTTAGAGTTTGGTTGTGGCCTCCCAACACCAAACTTAGAGTTTGACTGTGGGGGCTCTGGTTGACTTTGCTTTGAGAGAAGCTTTTTCTGCTTCCTCTCCATGGTTGCAGAGGGAGATCCTTGAGTTTTAAACACAAGGGACTTCTCATTCCATTGAAGGAATATTTCACCTCTGTCAACATCAATCACAGCTCTTGCTGTGGCCAGGAAAGGTCTTCCTAGGATGATGGATTCATCCTCTTCCTTTCCAGTATCCAGGACTATGAAATCAGTAGGTATGTAAAGGCCCTCAACCTTTACTAATACATCTTCTACTTGTCCATAAGCCTGTTTTCTTGAGCTGTCTGCCATCTCCAGTGAGATTTTAGCAGCTTGCACCCCATAGATTCCCAGTTTCTCTATTACAGAGAGGGGCATGAGGTTTATTCCTGAACCAAGGTCACACAGAGCCTTAAAGATCATGGTGCCTATGGTGCAGGGTATCATGAACTTTCCAGGATCCTGTCTCTTCTGAGGCAATGTCAGTTGATCCAGATCACTTAGTTCATTGATGAACAAGGGAGGTTCAACTTCCCAAGTATCAATGCCAAATAATTTGGCATTCAGCTTCATGATTGCACCAAGAAACTTGGCAGTTTGCTCTTCAGTAACATCCTCATTCTCTTCAGAAGAGGAATACTCATCAGAGCTCATGAAGGGCATAAGGAGGTTCAATGGAATCTCTATGGTCTCTAGATGAGCCTCAGAGTCCTTTGGTTCCCCAGAGGGAAGCTCCTTATTGATCACTGGACGTCCCAGGAGGTCTTCCTCCTTGGGATTCACGTCCTCTCCTCTTCTCACAGGTTCGGCCATGGCGCTTATGTCAATGGCCTTGCACTCTCCTTTTGGGTTCTCTTCTGTATTGCTTGGGAGAGTACTAGGAGGGATTTCAGTGATCCTTTTACTCAGCTGGCCCACTTGTGCTTCCAGATTTCTAATGGAAGACCTTGTTTCATTCATGAAACTTACAGTGGCCTTAGATAGATCAGAGACTAAATTTGCTAAATTAGAAGCATTTTGTTCAGAGTTCTCTGTCTGTTGCTGAGTGGATGATGGAAAAGGCTTGCTATTGCTAAACCTGTTTCTTCCACCATTGTTAAAGCCTTGTTGAGGCTTTTGATCCTTCCATGAGAAATTTGGATGATTTCTCCATGATGAGTTATAGGTGTTTCCATAAGGTTCACCTAAGTAATTTACCTCTGCTATTGCAGGGTTCTCAGGATCATAAGCTTCTTCTTCATGAGAAGCCTCTTGAGTACTGTTGGATGTAGCTTGCATTCCATGCAGACTCTGAGAAATCATATTGACTTGCTGAGTCAATATTTTATTCTAAGCCAATATGGCATTCAGAGTATCAACTTCAAGAACTCCCTTCTTCATAGGTGTCCCATTACTCACAGGATTCCTTTCAGAAGTGTACATGAACTGGTTATTAGCAACCATATCAATGAGTTCTTGAGCTTCTGCAGGCGTTTTCTTTAGGTGAAAGGATCCACCTGCAGAAGTGTCCAGTGACATCTTTGATAGCTCAGATAAACCATCATAGAATATATCCAGGATGGTCCATTCTGAAAGCATGTCAGAAGGACACTTTTTGATCAACTATTTGTATCTTTCCCAAGCTTCATAGAGGGATTCACCTTTTTTCTGTCTGAAGGTTTGAACATCAGCTCTAAGCTTGCTCAGCTTTTGAGGAGGAAAGTACTTGGCTAAGAAAGCCGTGACCAGCTTATCCCAAGAGTTCAGGCTGTCTTTGGGTTGAGAATCCAACCATAATCTAGCTCTGTCTCTTACAGCAAAAGGGAAAAGCATGAGCCTGTAGACTTCAGGATCTACTCCATTAGTCTTAATAGTATCACATATCTGCAAGAACTCAGTTAAGAACTGAAAATGATCTTCAGATGGGAGTCCATGAAACTTGCAGTTCTGCTGCATCAGAGAAACTAATTGAGGTTTCAGCTCAAAGTTGTTTGCTCCAATGGCAGGAATGGAGATGCTTCTTCCATGTAAATTGGAATTAGGTGTAGTAAAGTCACCAAGCATCTTCCTTACGTTATTATTATTTTCGGCTGCCATCTCCTCTTCCTGTTCGAAAATTTCTAAAAGGTTATCTCTGGATTGTTGTAATTTAGCTTCTCTTAATTTTCTCTTCAGAGTCCTTTCAGGTTCTGGATCTGCTTTAACAAGAATGTTCTTGTCCTTGCTCCTGCTCATATGACAAAGAAGAAGGCACAGAAAAATAATAATAATAATGGAGATCCTTTATACCACAGTATAGGGATTCCTGTGTGAGTGGAAGAAGAGGGGGAGACAAAGAATGTAATATAATGGAAGAAACACAACTGTGAGGATGGAAGAGAGGTGAGATGAGATGTTAGGATATGAATGAATAAATAGAATGAGATGTGGGAGGGATAATTTTCGAAAATTATTTTGAAAAAGAGTTAGTGATTTTCGAAAATGGTTTTTGAAAAATGTTAGTAATTTTTCGAAAATTTTTGAAATAAAAAATAAAAAATAAAAATAATTAGTTAATTAAAAAGAAATTTTTGAAATAGAGGGAAGATATTTTCGAAAATTAGAGAGAGAGAGAGTTAGTTAGGTAGTTTTGAAAAAGTTAAGAAACAAACAAAAAGTTAGTTAGTTGGTTGAAACAAATTTTGAAAAGGTAAGAAGTTAGGAAGTTAGAAAAGATATTTTGAAAAGATATTTTTGAAAAAGATAAGATAAGAAGATATTTTTGAAAAGATATGATAGGAATTAGTTTTTGAAAAGGATTTGATTTTTAAAATCACAATTAATGACTTGATTCATAAGAAATCACAAGATATGATTCTAGAACTTAAAGTTTGAATCTTTCTTAACAAGCAAGTAACAAACTTCAAATTTTTGAATCAAAACATTAATTGATTATGTTATTTTCGAAAATTTGGTATAAAAAATAAGAAAAAGATTTTTGAAAAATATTTTTGGAATTTTCGAAAATAACTAAGAATTTTGAAAAAGATTTGATTTTTGAAAAAGATTTTGAAAAAGATAAGATTTTCAAATTGAAAATTTGATTTGACTCATGAGAAACAATTTGATTTTCAAAAATTTTTGAAAAAGTCAATCCAAATTTTCGAATTTGATGAGAGAAAAGAGGAAAGATATTTTTTTGATTTTTGAATTTTTATGATGCAAGAGAAAAACACTAAAAAGATGCAATGCATGAAATTTTTGAATCAAAACAATGAATGCATGTATGAATGATATGAATATCAAGATGAACACCAAGAACACTTTGAATGTCAAGATGAACATCAAGAACATATTTTTGAAAAATTTTTTATGCCAAGAAAACATGTAAGACACCAAACTTAGAATTCTTTACTGCTTAGGCACTAAGAATTCAAAAATGCATATGATAAACATGAAAAGACACAAAACAAAAAATCATCAAGATCAAACAAGAAGACTTACCAAGAACAACTTGAAGATCATGAAGAACACTATGAATGCATGAGAATTTTCGAAAAATGCAAGATACACATGCAATTGACATCAAACTTATAACATGACTCAAGACTCAAACAAGAAACAGAAAAATATTTTTGATTTTTATGATTTTCTAATTTTTTTGGATTTTTTTTGAAAATTTATTGAAAAAGGGAAAATAAGGATTCCAAAATTTTTAATATGAATTCCAGGAATCTTGCATTCTTAGTCTAAAGCTTCAGTCCAGGAATTAGACATGGCTCACTAGCCAGCCAAGCTTTCAAAGAAAGCTCCGGTCCAAAACACTAGACATGGCCAATGGCCAGCCAAGCTTCAGCATTTAACACGAGAGTATATTGCTCTTTATAACAAATTGCAAGCCTCAGTCCAAATAAGTTTAGACATGGCTTTACAGCCAGCCAGGCTTTACATGCTCCATGAAACACTAGAATTCATTCTTAAAAATCTTGAATAAAATTTTTTGAAAACATTTTTTAAATTTTTTTTTCGAAAACAGATGAGAAAATTTTAGAAATTTTTGAAAAATTTTTGAAAAGAAAATAAAAAGAAAATTACCTAATCTGAGCAACAAGATGAACCGTCAGTTGTCCAAACTCAAACAATCCCCGGCAACGGCGCCAAAAACTTGGTGCACGAAATTGTGATGTCCAGGCTCGAACAATCCCTGGTAATGGCTCCAAAGCTTGGTGCTTTGATCTTAATTCATAATTGTCACAACTTCGATACAACTAACCAGCAAGTGCACTAGGTCGTCCAAGTAATACCTTACGTGAGTAAGGGTCGAATCCCACGGAGATTGTTGGTATGAAGCAAGCTATGGTCACCTTGTAAATCTCAGTCAGGCAGATATAAAGTGATAATGGTGTTTTCGAATAATAATTAATAAAATAGGGATAGAGATACTTATGTAATTCGTTGGTAAGAATTTCAGATAAGCGAATGGAGATGCTTTTCGTTCCTTTGAACCTCTGCTTTCCTGCTATCTTCATCCAATCAGTCTTACTCCTTTCCATGGCTGGCTTTATGTGATACATCACCACTGTCAATGGCTACTTTCGGTCATCTCTCGGGAAAATGATCTAATGCCCTGTCACGGCACGGCTAATCGTCTGGAGGCATCACCCTTGCCAATGGCTTCATCTTATCCTCTCAGTGAATAATATGCTCACGCACCCTGTCACGGCACGGCTATTCATCTGTCGGTTCTCGATCATGCTGGAATAGGATTTACTATCCTTTTGCGTCTGTCACTAACGCCCTGCAATCGCGAGTTAGGAGCTCGTCACAGTCATTCAATCATTGAATCCTACTCGGAATACCACAGACAAGGTTTAGACTTTCCGGATTCTCTTGAATGCTGCCATCATTCTAGCTTACGCCACGAAGATTCTGGTTAGGAGATCTAAGAGATACTCATTCTAGCTTAATTCATGTAGAACAGAAGTGTTTGTCAGGCACGCGTTCATAAGGGAGAAGGATGATGGGCGTCACACATAATCATCACCTTCATCACGTTCTTGGGTGCGAATGGATATCTTAGAAGCGAAATAAGAAGAATTGAATAGAAAACAGTAGTACTTTGCATTAATCTTTGAGGAACAGCAGAGCTCCACACCTTAATCTATGGAGTGTAGAAACTCTACCGTATGAAAATACATAAGTGAAGGTCCAGGCATGGCCGAGATGGCCAGCCCCCTAAAACGTGATCAAAGGATCATAAGGTAATCCAAAGATGATCAAAAGATCAAAAAGACTAGTAAAAGGTCCTATTTATAATAAACTAGTCACTAGGGTTTACATGAGTAAGTAATTGATGCATAAATCCACTTATGGGGCCCACTTGGTGTGTGTTTGGGCTGAGCTTAAGTGTAGCACGTGCAGAGGCCATTTATGGAGTTGAACGCCAGTTTCTGTGCCAGTTTGGGCGTTCAACTCTGGTTTTGGATCCTTTTCTGGCGCTGGCCGCCAGATTTGGGCAGAAGGCTGGCGTTGAACGCCAGTTTACGTCGTCTATTTTTGGCCAAAGTATAAACTATTATATATTTCTGGAAAGCCCTGGATGTCTACTTTCTAACGCAATTGGAAGCGCGCCATTTAGAGTTCTGTAGCTCCAGAAAATCCACTTTGAGTGCAGGGAGGTCAGAATCCAACAGCATCAGCAGTCCTTTTTCAACCTCTGAATCTGATTTCTGCTCAAGTCCCTCAATTTCAGCCAGAAAATACCTAAAATCACAGAAAAACACACAAACTCATAGTAAAGTCCAGAAATGTGAATTTAACACAAAATCTATTAAAAACATCCCTAAAAGTAACTAGATCCTACTAAAAACAAACTAAAAAAAATGTCAAAAAGCGTATAAATTATCCGCTCATCATGGTTCTAATGGTGGTTTCCTGGGCAGCTCGAACGTTGGTTCCCGGTGGCAGAAGGCTCAGGCAACTTGCAGAATTCAGAGGCAGAGGCAGAATAGGAGATAAAGATGAGTAGTGACATGGATAAATTTCTTTAGAATTAGAACAGTACCCTCGGCAAGCTCCAACAACCTTCCCGGGGACAGCTACGGCGGCGCGGTGGTTCGGCGACCGCGCTACAGCCCTTGTCGAGCTTTGGCGTCATCAACGGTGATGCCTCTCAGTACCATCGCGTTCCGTTCGGCGACGGCCAAGCCTCCTTGCCAGCGACGACGTTCGGGCTCCCTTCCTCAGCGGCGGCTCTGATGGCAATAGCAAGGCAAAGCAACGACGATAAACCCTAGTGGCAGCAGCGATGGTCAGCGGCGCTCTTTGGACGACTACGCGTGCGATGGGTCCAACGGCGGTGGGGACAGCCAAGACAACGGCGACCGTAGCGGCTCAACGACCCCTCGGGAGCTCCGTCTCCTTTCTCGCGCGATGACGGCAACCACTCAGTGGAGGCGACGGCAGCGAGCTGGACAGCGCAGAGTGCGGCAGTCCGGTGGTCACGTCACGGCGGCAGCGGAGCAGCATCTCTTCCCTTTCTCTGTTTCTTTCTCAATTGTGTGTGTGATGTTTACGTTTAGGAAAGGAAAGGGGGTGGGGGTGCGGCTGAGTGTGGTGAGGGAGTGAGGGTTAGGGTTTTTTAATTTAAGAATTTAGGTTTCTGAGTTTGATTTGGGAATTAGGGTTAGAAATTAGGATTTTATAAAAGAATAATGGATAGCTATGAATAGATATTTTGATAAAATTGAAGGGTAGAGTAATTTTAAAATCAAATATATTCTATTAAAAATATTTAGGAACATTATTTATCAACATATTGCTAAGTTAAATTAATTATTTTTAATATAAATTATAAAATAAGCATATTAATCTCATTTTCATAAAATATAATTTAAACTCAAAATATTAATTATTCAAATTAAATGATATCACTTTTCATTATTTTTCTATTATCAAAACTTTAATTTCAATTTCTAAAATAACTACTTATAATAAAAATTGTGCATAAATATTGACTGACTTAAACATAAAGCATTTATAAAAGTCAAACTAATAATTTCTAATAAATTAATCTCCAAGAGTACAAATTAATAAAATAGAACATAATTCATTCATAATAGAATTTATTTAAATTAAATTATATAATTCTTTCTTATTTTTCAATTACCAAAATTATAATTTTAATTATACCAAAGATCCAATAAAGATTATATAAAAATTCTAATTAGTTTAAACTCCAATTATCATGAAACTCTATTTAATTACCTCTAGTAAAATAATTTTTTTAAAATAAATTTATCAACAAATAAAATAAATCACAAATAACTAATTATTTAATTTTCAAAAACTAGGGTTGTTACAGTCACTACCGCCACCACCCCCCAGCCATCTCGCTGCCCTACTTTCGTTCATACGCCTATCAGGTTCCGTAAAACGCCACTCTTCTTTCAATTCGTAGTTAATTGCACATTTTTCCGTTTACGTTCAAAACTAGGCTAGTTAGAGATGTATGTTGTAGTGGATTCTAGGTTGTTAGGTAGCTAAGATGTGGTTAGTGGATTTAGGCCTGATAATTACGCTGTTCGTGCTTCTTGTTTTATCAATTTCACAATTCTTATGTTGTTGTTGTTCATATGCTGTTCTTCACTGTTGCATGATGCTTTTTACACTGTTTTTCGTGTTCATATTCCGTATTTGTATTTGCAGCTGTATTTTAATTCATATGAACTGTTCTGCTTGCTATTTATTATCCGGGAACATCCAATTTTAGCCGGAATGCTGCCTAAATTTCTATAAACTGTTCTGATTTTTCTTCATGTTTTGGTTTTGGCAATTTGAATTCTGCTTTACTCAGCTTTTACCAAACCAATTCATAACTCCAAGGACAAACTTTCTTATTCTTTTCAATCTCCTGGTTAATAAATTGCATTTTTGATGATTCAATTCCAAATTTTGCTATTTCCATATCTATATGAATCATCATCAACCTTATTTCCTTGTTTGAATATGAGTTGACTGTTGCTTATAATTGTGAATTCTTGTTACTTAGAAACTGATCATCATGCCACTTATTCTGACTTTCTTTTTACTAACTCCCTGCTTTCAACTTTCTAACCTCTTTTTCAATCCTAACCAACCTAATTTTCCAAACATCTCTTCTTGGTTTTTTTTCACTATTCTCTTTAACCTTCTAACCATGGCATGATTATAGTTTTTCCTAATTAACATGAATTCTATTTCTATTACATTTTGGATTGTAAATTTTTCTTCTCGGATTTCTAACTCCTATACAATCCAAAATGCACAATTATTCACCTCATTTCATTATTCTACTGCTCCTTTGCCACTTTATACTTATCTTGTTATTTGCCTACTCGTTTTCCTGATTTTATTATATCCTCGATTTTTTTTAGGATGTCTGACCCTCAAAGAAAGGGAAAAAAAAGGCAACAACTGGCAAATGGAAAAGAGGTGAATTCTCTATTTCTCTCCTGGAGCTTATGCATGATGAATCCTGGCGGGAGAAGCACTTCACCCCGCAGGAGAAGGCTGACCAGCTCCTCCCTACCAATGATCCATTAAATTTTGCAAACCGATACTGTGAGCTCAAGTATCCGGTGTTTGCTACCTCCAGAAATCTATACCTGGAGAGGACTCTGAAAATTCCAGAAGAACTACAACAGTACACCTCCGATCAGATCAAACAAAGAGGCTGATTCTTCTTGGAGAGGAATTTGACTGAGGTCAACGGACTAAATTCCCATAATGGTCCCCCAGATTCAGCCCGTGCACGAATTTAGCTCCTGAGATTCCAATTGCACTATTTATGTCCTCCAGATTGCGATCCGGGCACCATAATGATCCTTCGGTGAATTTCCGGTGTGACTCAGCGACGGTCATGCTTATGTGGCACAGCCACTGCCACGTTGGACGTCAGAGTATACAGATGACGTGAATTGTGTTGTAAAATTCCCCAATGTAGTCACTGTTTTCATGTTTAAACCCTAAAACTTCGTTGGCCTCCCCTCAATGTGGTTCTCTCCATCAACGTCTCCTTCCGCATCTGTTGTGTACACCAATAGCTGTCCCCCATGAGAGGAACTGGGAGCCATGGCTAGAAAATTATGGTAAAATTATATGCCCCAATGATAAGCTTAATGCTTACAGAAGACACTATAAAAAAAGAAGCAAAACACAAGGTGCCTTTAAAATCCATGACTCTCTTACTCATTTCACAACTTCATGAACTCAACCATTTTACTCAAACTGTAAACCACAGCACAAGAAACAAAGATTTAACTTTAAACTAGCATAAACAATTTTCAATTGCACCATTCCCCAACAACACAGCTTTCAACTTTAAAGGAAACGAATGGAAGGATGTAAACTTAGTTACCTGAGAGCCAGCAAGGTCCTCAAAATGCTTGACCCAATCCTCCATCATGGCATCCTTACCGAAATCATCGGCCGACGACGGAGCCATGAATTCGAGACCCTTGACAGCCTCCCTGGTCTGCTCCCTCAGCTTGTCGAGTGCCTTGCTGATGTGGGCATCTTTGGGAGCCTTCTGTTTCCCCTTTTTCTTATTTTTCAAATCGGGTAACCCACCACCCATCCCCAATCCTTGAACCCTAGAAGGAAGAGAAGGTGCCTCCTTTTTCTTAAGCTATGAAGTGGAGTGAATAGTGAATGTTGGGTCTTGCAGAAAGTTGTATTTTGCTTCATCACTCCATCAACGATGACCGGTTCGAACTTCCTATAACATGGCTCCCAATTCCTTTCATGGGGGACAACTATTAGTTCCTACAACGTTGATGGAGAGAACCACATTGAGGGGAGGCCAACGAAGTTTTAGGGTTTAAATATGAAGACAGGGACTACATTGGGAAATTTTACAACACAATTCATGTCATTTGTACACTTTGACGTCCAACATGGCAGTGGCTGTGCCACATAAGCATGGCCGTCGCTGAGTCACGCCGGAAATTCACCGAAAGACCATTATGGTGCCCGAATCGCAATCTGGAGGACATAAATAGTGCAATTGGAATCTCAGGAGCTAAATCGGTGCACAGGCTGAATCTGGAGGACCACTATGGGGATTTAGTCGAGGTCAATGCTTCCTGGGTAAGAGAATTCTACTGCAATTATTTCAAGACTTCCCTGGATGCAGTGCACCTCAGAGGGAAACAGATACTGGTCACTGAAGAGGCCATTGAGGATATTCTGCGCCTTCAGGCTAAGTCAGATCAGCCTGACGGTTACCAAAAGGCTAAAGAGGACATGCGTTTTCTGAAATTTGACTGGGATGCTGTCAAGGAGAGGATAGCCCTTGACCCTACTGTCCCATGGGTCATAGGTAAGAACACCACCATGCCTGAAGGAATCAAGCGAATATACTTGAATGATGAGGCTCGGCTCTGGCACCAGATCCTGAGTAACTTTTTTATGCCAAGCACTCATGAGACGGAGCTGCCTACTGCTATGATCACCCTCCTCTGGTCTGTGATATAGGGTAAGGACCTGTACCTGCCACGATTCATCCGGCACTATATGGCCAGGGTACATGTCAGAGGCACCCTCCCCTTCCCTTATCTGGTCACCCAGCTAGGCCGTCGAGCTGGCGTGCCTTGGGAGGATGCTGATGAGAAGCCACCTGCTGTGGACTACAAGAAGATCATTTCTCACAGCAGGAACTTTCTGGCTTTAGGCCACAGACCTTCATTCCTTACTGCTTCTGATGAGACAGCTACACCTTCAGCTGGCCCCTCTTCTTCCACTGCTGCACCTGCCCCACCCACTGCACCCCCACATGCTCCTGAGCCTATTTACCATTTGGTGCATCGCCTCTTCGCCCGATTGGACCGTATGGAGCATCGCAACAAGTGACGCTATGAGCACCTCAAGTTGATGATCCGGTCCAGCGGCGACATCCTCTCCGAGCCTGACACCCTTTCTGACACATCTGAGGCAGAGGCGAGTGCTCATGAGGAGGAGACACAGGCCCAGGCGGAGCAGGCAGGACAACAGCAGGCTGCGCCACAGTAGAAGGAGCCACAGTAGCTTCAGGCCACCGATACAGAGATTCCTATCCAGTCAGAGCCTCCTCTACAACAGACAGATCCTCCTACCCTCATCCAGTTTGCAGATCCTCAGACCACCACCGTGACTGCAGCAGCCCATCCTTCCAGTGATGACACTCCTTCACACCCAGCTTGAGTGAGCATCGAGGACGATGCTTTATTTTAAGTGTGGGGAGGTCACCATCTCTGGCGTATTTTTCGATGAATCACTACAGACTCTTTCATTTTATTTTGCTTATTTTTCTGTATTTTTATCTTTATTTTTATTTTTATTTTTTCAGTACTTATACATTGTTCTTTTCATGTGTTTTTACTCTGTTTTCTACATTTTGCACTTTAGTTCATGTTTTAGCCATTTAGTTTAGTTGCAATTCTAACTTAGTAGTTATAGAATATGTGGATTAATTAGTACAGTTTACCCCTTTTAGCATATGATAGTTTGGTTTAAATTGAAAATAAAAAGGAAGTAAACTAGAGACTTTAACATAATAAAAACAATCCACACACCTTGTATATATAGCATTACATGTTAGTTAGTTAACAACATTTCATCAAGGAGAAACACTAAAACTTTAAAGCCACCCAAAATTTTACATTGAGAATAATGGGAACTCTTAATTTTTACTTACATGACATGTATAATTGATATATAAGTTTTGAGCTAGAGAACACACAACCAGTGAGTTTTGAGGTTAATTGTATGGTTACATTTAAACCATAATTTTTATTCCTGAGTGTTTCGCCCTTCTTTTTATTCTGATGTTCTTTACTTTGTTTTAATCTATATGTCCGATTGTAGAATATAGATACATACCAAGAAAGTGATTGAGGCCATCATTTGAATCTTTCCTCACTTATCCCAAATTAGCCTACCTTTTACATCACCCTTGTTATCCCCTTGAGCTTTTTAATCCCCTCTTGTTCTATAAACCACATTACTAGCCTCATGCAGAAAAATAAATAAATCCCAAGTTGAATCCTTGGTTAGCTTAAGATAAGGTATTGTGTATAATTTAAGTATGGGGAACTTTATGGGAACATGGATGATAGAAACAAAGGTAGAAAGTTAAAAAGAATAAAATAAAAAAATTTTGGGAAGCATGCTCATGTGAAATCAATTGAATTACCATGTGCAAAATTAAAAAAAAAATTATTTTTGGTATTTAATTAAGGGGATACAAAAAATTCTCCAATTGCAAAATAAATGCACATGGGATAAAATTAAAGTTAATGCATGAGCTTGCAACACAAAGTGAGAAAAGTTGGGCAAAAAGGTTGAGAAACTTTGAATTGCAAAATGTGTATATTAGGTGAGATCTTAGACTAATCAAGGATTCACTTATTAGCTCACTTAGCCTTATTCATATACCCTTACCCTTACCTTGGCCCATTACAACCTTGGAAAAGACCTCATGATTTTTGTATGCCTATATTCTATAATTGTTGATTGGTTAGATGAAGAACAAAGTTATAGAAAGTAAGGATTAAAAGAAGAATAGAGTGATTAACCCAATAAACACTGAGTGACCGGAGAGTAAACATATAACCCAGTGAGGGTTCAATAGCTCATCACCATATATCTCTACTTAAATTGTTAATTGTCTTGTAAGTTTGTAAAATATTTTACCCATCTCACTTGTAAAAGCGCTTTAACATTATCTAAGGTTGGCTATGCATATATGATTCCTTGAGAATGTGAATTAATTTAACTACAAGTAAGTTTTATATACAAGTAAATGACAATTAGAATTGTATGATCCATTTAGGTAGTTGCATTTAGGATAGATTGCATTGCATGAAATTCCACCACTTTAACCTTACCTTAATCTTTATCTTGGACTTAGCATGAGGACATGCTATTGTTTAAGTGTGGGGAGGTTGATAAACCCATATTTTATGACATATACTGTGCTCAATTCAAGAGATTTATTCAATCCTTCACCCACTTATTCATGTAAATTGCATGGTTTTACTTTCCCTTCCTTATTATGTGATATATGTAAAATACATGTTTCCTATGCTTTGAAATTATTTATTTTAATTATCCTTTATTACCATTCGATGCCGTGATTTATGTGTTGAGAAGTTTCAGATCCTTTAAGGCAGGAATGAGTTAAAGGATGGAAAAGAAACATACGAAAATGGAAGAAAAGCACAAAATGGAGTTTTTGAAGAAACTGGCAGCGACGCAAACGCATGGACGATGCGGTCGCATGCCCAGCACGAAAAGGCAACGACGCGAACGCATGACTGAGGCGGACGCGCGCCTTAAGCAGAACCCAGATGACGTGGACGCATGACCGAAGCGAACGCGTGACAAGAAAAACTTCAGATGACGCGACCGCGTGACCCACGCGGACGCGTGACAGACGCCACGCACCAGAAGTTACAGAAAACATTCCCAGCGATTTTTGAAGCCTTTTTGGCCCAGATCCAAGTCCAGAAAGCACAGATTAGAGGTTATAAAGTGGGGGAATGCATCCATTCATGAGGAGGTCTTCAATTATTCACTTTTTATGGTTTAGAAGTAGTTTTTAGAGAGAGAGCTTCTCTCCTCTCTTTTAGGTTTTAGGATTAGGATTTCTTATTATTTCAAGTTAAGTATTCCAACTCTTTATCAGGTTCAATATTCCTTTTTATTATTTTCTTAATTTAATTTATGAATTCTTCCATGTTACATATGATTCTCTTAATTAATGTTATTTGAAGTATTTCAGTTTATGATTGCTTTCTTTTATTTATGTTACTATTTCTTCCAATCTGAAGACTTTTTTATTCGAGTAAGTTTATTTTTTCCCTTTTGGCTTTGGTTAAGTAATTGGTAACTCTTGAGTTATCAAACTCATCGTGATTGATAATTGCTATTTTTGCTAATAAAATCAAATTCCAATAACTCTAGTCTTTCCTTAGGAATTGAGTAGGACCTGAGGATCAAACTGATTAGTCCACTTGACTTTCCTTTGTTTAGTAAAGGTTAACTAAGTGGGATTAAACTCAATTCTCATCACCATTGATAAGGATAAGTAGGATAGGACTTCCAATTTCTCATACCTTGCCCAGAGTTTATTTTATAGTTATTTATTTATTTTATTTGTCATTTAATTACTTGTTCCTTATTTTTAAAACCCCAATCTGCAAAACTCATAACCAATAATAAGAACATACTTCCCTGCAGTTCCTTGAGAAGACGACCCGAGGTTTAAATACTTCGGTTATCAATTTATTTAGGGGTTTGTTACTTGTGACAACCAAAACGTTTGCACGAAGGGATTTCTGTTCGTTTAGAAACTATATCAACAACGCGACTATTTTTATAAAATTATTTACTAGCAAAAATTCCAACATCAAGGCTTTAGGGGTCCTTTCTATTGATTGCCACCTTGAGGTAGTAAAGGTTGTTTTGCTTTCTTGACCACGACTCTAAGTGTTTTGTCTCAAGACAACCCTTTAATTAAGCTTACAATTAGCACTCCCAAACCAGTTGGTTTTAGGGTACTAGGTGTTGAGACACCCCTAAGAATTTACTTGCCCAGGTCTCTTCTTGACACATCTTCACCACAAGCATCTACTAAGATTTTTTTTTGAGCTTTTTAATGTTTCTTTTTCTATCTCAGTAGTTGATGCTCAGAGCCTTGGGTCTTTATTGCCTACTACCTCTTGGTTCTATGGATATTCAAGGAACACCCCTTAACCTTCCCCTAGTTATACCTTCTAGGACTAGTTGCTTTTCCATGACTCGTTTTCTTTTTTTTTTTCATTCACGGTCTTACACTTGGTCACTTATATCTTAGTTTGTTTCATAATCCTTCTTGGCCATGGTCTTTCTCATTGTTCTTGCACAACTCACAGTGACTCTTATGGAGACAAACTCTACTTTTATTTTTGTTGGAATGAAGACTTGAAATACATGGCATTTTCTTCCTTGAAAAGAAGAACTCATAAAGACTTCAAACAGGAATTAAAAACTATGCACAAAACATAAACTATCCTAGCATGATTATTTATTCAAAAAGTAAATAAAGCAAAAACTTAAACAAGAAATCAGAAATTGAAAAGTGTCAACCATGGGACTCAACAACCTTGAGCAGCTTCATCTTTAGTTCATTGGCCCCTTCCCTTTGTCCTTCTTCTTGGAGGGGGAAGAACCACCTTCATCTGGTTTGGAGGAGCCTTCTTGTGCTTTAATCTCCTTGGGTTTCCGAAATCCTAGCCTCCTCATGTAATTCCTTTCATCCTCCTTATGTTTGGCTAGGATTTCTTCTTGTCTTGCACTTAGTTCTTCCATTCCTTGCATGAAGGTTGGGTATCCTAGGTTCAGAGCGGCCGCGGCATTACACAAGTGATTCAGCTTCGCTTGTGTGTTAATGTCATATTGCCTTCTGAATATGGTTCTGGCATCATAGAGATGTCTGAATTTAGCCAGGTTCCTCTGTTGCCATTTGCCTTGCTCTACTATTTTGTCCAGTGCACTTCGTACCTCTCCCCAGTCAAACTATTTTTGCTACTCCTTCCTCATATACTCCCAATTCCCTTAGAGTTGTTGGATGTTTTGGTTGACTTGGCTCCATTGTTGTTGTTGAGTTTCCTTGAATTGATTGACATCTTCCCTCAAGTGGTGTAGATCTCCATTCATTTGATGTACATCTCCTTACAGTTGCTCCCAGTTGAATCCCTCTGGAAATTGTTGATATTGATATTGTGGTGGTGGTTGAAGTGCCAGGAATTGAGGTTGCTCTTCTACCTCTTCCTCTTCTTGTTGTTGTTGTTGTTCATGGGCCTGAGCTCTTCGTTCTCTGGCCCTGTGGAGTGGGTGCACAGCTACCACCTTGGCCATCTTTTTGGAAGTTATGAACTTGTCTTGCTTCACAAGCACTTCATTAATAATCTTTTCAACTCCAGCCTCATCACATAGCCTCTGTATAATGCTGGGGAATTCCAACCTTGTGTTGTCACTGGTGCTTTTCAGCACTTTATTGATGTGGTTGGCAATCATCTCCCCCACGTTGATGTTCTCTCCTTTCATGATGCTATAGATGAGTACAGCTCTCTCCTTGGTCACCTCTGAAGTATTGGATGTGGGGATTAGGGACCTCCTCACAAATTCTAGCCACCCTTTAGTTTGGGGGCTCAAATCTCTTCTCCTCAATTGATTAGGTACCCCATCCTTGTCATTGATCCAACGCACATGCATCACACAAATCTCATTTAGGATCTCATCAACCCAGGGTCTTGCTGCTTCATTCTCTCTTCATAACTCCGAGTGGAGCTTGTCCTCTTCACCATGAGCATCCTTTCTATGCTAGAGGGACTGTAGTCAATGGACTTCCCCCTTACATAGCTAATGTAGCCATAGTGTTGCCCTGGTTGAGGCACTGCGTTGGCATAGAATTTCCTCACCAGGCTCTCTACCACTTTCCTTGGTGGGTTGTATAGAAGTGACCAACCTCTATTGTTGATCTCAATGTTGATTTCAATGTGCTCGTTCCTCCCTAATTGGAACCCAACTTTTGGAATGATCTCCCTCTCACTCACCCAACCATAGAATTAGTTTTGGTTGAATGCGGAGAGGAACTTATAGTCATTGAAGGAGCTTGAGGACCCAGAGGTTGGTTCCTTGACTTTTCTTTTCTTCGAGGCTGAGCTTTTTGGTGGTGCCATGAGTTTGAGAGAGTGTGTTTGAAAGTGAAATAGAGTTGCAAGAAAGAACAAGCAAAATAAGGTTTTGCTCCAACACCAAACTTAGGACTTGATTGTCCCAATCAAGAAAAAAGAAAGAAAGAAAGTAGGGAAAGAGATGGTAAAGGATGAAAAGAGAAAGGAAGGGATCGTATGTTCGTCGATTGTGATTGGGGTTGTTGAAGTGGGATAGGAGATGGTGAGGTGAGGCTTTTATAATGGGTGAATGTTGTGGTGGGAAGGGTGGGAAATAAAAATATAAATGTTTTCCCACTTGGGGAGTGGCGCCTAGCATGGGAAGAGGCACTAACTCTTTTCTCACTGTGTCTTCTGTGTGTGTTGAGTTCCAAAGTGTAAGTACACTTTGACTTCCTTGTTTTATGAGTTGTTTACCTTGTGGGCCCCATCTTCTCTCCTGAAATAAAACTGAACCCATTAGTAATGACAAAAGAACCCTTTCACATTTCTTCTCATCAAAAGTGAATTGGATTGCAACTGATGGGTGTCCCTTGGGACACCAAACTTAATTCTTTGGCATCTCAATAAATTGGTTTTATCATTGTGTATTTAATGTGTTCATAGGAGTGGAGTAACATCATTCTTTTTATTTCATTTTGATTCCAATTCCTTTAAACTCATTAAACCACATTCATGTTTTTACCCAAAGCATTAAGTGCTTTCAAATTGGGTGACTTGGGCTGCTAGATGATTCTTGGTGGTGGCCACACTAAACTTAATCCTTGGGCTTACTCTTCAAATTAAGATATAAATTGTTTGTTGTAACAACCCTGATTTTCGAGTATGCGAGATCTTTTCCGAAGGCACGAAATCCTCCGGAAGATCAGTAAGGGGAGAACCTCTGATATATCATCAAGTATCTCAATCCTCATTGTCATTATGTCATCTTTAAGATAGAACCTTTTATGAGGCAAGCTCAATAATGCAGTCATAAAGAACCTAGTTTTTGAACCGTATCGGTTAGGAGTTTTGATTCGGTTTTTCGTAAATAGTCTCAGTTTGACAAACCGGACCCGATTTATGAGAGAAGAGAGATAATAGGATGATATTATCATTATATTAGTATTAGAAGCTTCTTGAATGATATTATAAGGTTACCTGATCAGTTTTAGTTAAAAACAGAAAATCGGTTTAACCGGGTTCACAATTTACTGGTGCAACTTAGCACCAGCACTCTTTGATGACTTTAGCAATGCTAAGGCCTCATTATTCATGTTTTATTCTCATAATAAATATGTTACTAGTTTCATTTATGCTAGTAGCTCAGAAAATAATTTTTAGAGATGTTTTTGCAAGTGTTCCGATACATCTAGTTTTAGTAGTTATACACCTGAGATATTTTAATATTATTTTAATCCACCTCCAAGCCAACCAATCACAACTCACCCTACACCCCCAAAACCCTCAAGGCTGGCTCATTTTCACTTTGTGGCCGAAAATAGGTAGAGAGAAAAAGAGAGAAAAGTTCTTAGTTCCAAATCTTCAAAGCTTGATTTCTGCTGAACTAAAACTCAAATCAAAATTCCAATCCGACCAAAATGATCCTCTCTTCTTTCTCTACATGATCATATGACTTATCAAGGCTGGAATCAAGGTGATTTGGCTGCACCATCTCTCTTTTGATTCGGTTTCAAGGAAACATGGTTAAATATGTGTTTTCTTGATGTGATTTAGGAGGAAAAAGTGCTTAAGGACCACCTGAAAGTTTAATTGAATTAGGAGCAGCAAAACCAGGTTGGGTGTCACGAAATTAATGTTGATTATTTGTGTTTGAGTTGTGTAAATGTTGTATAAATTGGCTGTGCTAAAAATTGGTTGCATATATGATTGATTCTTGGTAAAAATTTGGTGAAATTTTGATGAAATTTGATGAAATTCAAGCTTTAAAGTTCATGTTCTTGGGCAGCTGGAAAAACGAAACCCTAAGCTTAAATTGAGGTTTAATTTGTGTTGAAATCATGTAGAAAAGATGGGGTTTTAGTGGCTGCTAATTTATTATGAATTATAGTAAAAATCGGTTGCTGAAAAGACTGAAAAACGGGTAAAAACAGAGAAGAAATCTGAAGAATTTATGAAGAACATGAAGAACACTTTGAGTGTGGTGAAGAACAATGAAGAACACCTTTTTGATTCATAAAAGGGCAAGGAAGTAATTAATTTGGTGTTTGGGGGTTATTTGGTAATTTCTGAAAGTTAGGGTGGTAAAAGTAGAAATATTAAAAGTTACAGGTGGTAAAAAGTGAATTTAAAGGTTAAAAGTAAAAGTAAGTTAATTTTCAAAAATTTAATGATAAAATAATAAAAAATAATAAAATATTAAATAATAATATTTAATTAAAAATAATATTTTAATAAAAATAATAAAATAATGCAGAAAAGGCAGTTTTTTGTAAAAGTTTTAGAAAGACAACTTTAAGCACAGAATCTCATAATTACTTTCATAAAACACTTAGGGAGTGGTAAAAACATATTAGTGAGGCAAAGATAAATAAAAGATAAAAAGTTGAAAAAAAGATAAAAATCGAAGAAAAAGTCTGTAAAGTTTTAATGACAGAAAAATAGACAGAGATTAGTGAACGAACTAGGACAACATAGTTAGTTCTTGAGTTCTGACTAGGGTTAGGTATAATATGAAAAGTTAAACTGTTTCAGTATAGACTTAATGAACCTATACTTGGAACAGACTAACTATTCATACCGAAATTTACATAAGCTTTAAATACATATGTTAAGCAGAGAAATCAAAGCAGAGTAAAGGAACACAGAAAACAGAGTAACCAGAGAAGAATAAAGGGATATAGAGAAAAGAGTAATCAGAGCAAAGTAAAAAGACAAAGAGAAAAGAGTAATGTGATAAAGAGAAATGGTTTGAGTTAAGATGTTGTAAAAGTAAAAGCTGTAGAGTTTGTATAGCATGATTGAACAGAGAAAGAAAGAAGTACTGCATAAGAATGTGAAAGTGATGATGAATAATGAGAATGTTAATGAATGATGATAATGAGAATTATTATGTAAGAATCTGCTGCAGAGAGGCAGTCAGATAGATGGTGGTACGACCACTGAGAACGCTTTTCTGGGATACATTGCTATAACGCTTTGCTGTAAGACAGAGGTTGCTTACAGAGGTATCGAGTTGAGTGTGCTCCTGTAAGACAGAGGTTGCTTACAGTGAGTGTGTTGTTGCTCCTGTAAGACAGAGGTTGCTTACAGTGAGTATGTTGTTGCTCCTGTAAGATAGAGGTTGCTTACAGTGAGTCTGTTGGGCGTATATCGGCTAATAAGTGCCGCCCTGCAAGACAAAGGTTGCTTGCAGTGGATACCCTGCAAGACAAAGGTTGCTTATAGTGGATATTGCTAACAGGAAAGCCTTATCCAGACAGAGGTTGCTGGGTAACGTCGGGAGCGGGTATGTAACCGACAGATGAGCTCATTACCTGCACTAGGGCTAGACATGCATCATATTTGGTTGCGCATTTCCTCTGTTATGATTGTTGTTTAAATGTATGCCTTCTTTGTTTTCATTATATTCTCTGTGTCTGTGTTTTGTTTTCTTGTATTCTTTTGTTTGTGTTTTGCTTTTTGTTTTCTCTATTTTCTCTATTTATCTGTTTTTTCTGTCTACTGCTTCTCGGTATTCTGCTATTTATCTGCTAAACAACACGGAATTAATGAACGTAACTAATAACCCCGGCCCTACTAAGAACTCCCCAGTTCTTACCCCTTCTCTCTCCCTTCCCCCTTCAGATGAAAGCATGAGTACCCTTCCGTAGTTTGCTGATGACTGTTCTGCAAAGAGGATTCCGCTCTAGGTAGTCTTCTGAGTCTAGAGTGAACTTCGTTACCTGTTTATATGTATATACTGTGAGGCCAGCCAACGTCTGCACCCTGCTTATCTACAAACTTTAACCTAAGTCCTCCGTACGATGTTGCTGTTATGTGGCTACTTGATGAGGTACTAGAGTGATGTCATATGGCAATGTCTAATCGTGCAGAGGAGTAGAAGATGATGATTCACCTTTTGATGACGTTCCACCTGACTTGAGTTTTGAAGACTTAGAACATACTTTCCCTCGCTTTAGTAGTTTAGAGGGACTAGGTGAGTATAGAGTCTAGGCTAGCCTGGGCGCCAGCTTAGGGACTTCTTGAACAGGTCAGGACCTGGGATGTTGTATGTATATATATGTATATAGTTATTATCTAGCTATGTCTAGGGGTGTTCTAACTAAAAGTCTATACTCTAATAAAGGCTGGATCACCGAATATTGTCAACTGCTTGTGATGTATTTACGTGTGGTTGTTTATAATTGTTTTATATATTATCAGTTGTGAATTGATTATCAATGATACTGTTTGTTAATCCAAATGTTTTTCTAAAAAAAAGTACCTCGTAAAATAACTACGCTTTTAACAACGAATAAGGCTCATATAATAAATAATAGATAATAATTAGGTAGACAAGTTGGTAGCGCTCAGTTTCTAGTATGATCATGACGTACCAGAAATTGGGTCGTTACATCTGTAAGCCTAGATTAAGTGGGTGAGAGGCCACACCAAACTTATCATTTTAGCTAGTCTTCAGCCCATTCACTTATTATGATCAATGCTTTCATCAAGTTGTAATTCCAGAATAGAAAAAATGTAAAGAAAATCTAGCTACCAAAGATAAAATCAACATTCGAATCTGTAATTGTAAACTACATAATATGGCAATGTAAGATAAAGGAGAGACTGAAATGTAAACTACCTAATGCAACAAAATTTTTAAACTACTTCTAAGAAAAGCAACTAAATCAAAAAGGATAAAGTGTTGGGGTGCCTCCCAACTAGCGCTTCTTTGTTGTCATTAGCTTGACATTTCTTCATTTTCAGCTGAGCTTGTAGCTCTCTCCCTGCTTCTCTAAGGAGCTTCCCAAGTAGTGTTTGAGTCTATGGCCATTGACAGTAAAAGTTCTCTGAGTCTTGTCCTCCATGAGCTCCACATGACCATAGGGAAACACCTTGAGTATGGTGAAAGGTCCTGACCATCTAGACTTTAGTTTTCCAAGGAAAAACTTGAGTCTTGAGTTGTAGAGTAACACTTTCTGTCCTTCAGTGAACTTCCTTCTTGCTATCTTTTGGTCATGCCACCTTTTTGTGTTCTCTTTGTAGATTTTTGCATTCTCATATGCTTGATTCCTAAACTCCTCCAGCTCATTGAGTTGCATTAATCTCTTTTCTCCAGCAGCTTGCTCATCATAGTTTAACATCTTTAGAGCCCAAAATGCTCTATGTTCAAGTTCAACTGGCAAGTGACAAGCCTTGCCATATACTAGTTGGTATGGAGACATCCCAATGAGAGTCTTATAGGCTGTCCTGTAGGCCCATAGTGCATCATCCAGCTTCTTAGGCCAATCCTTTCTTGAGCTTCCAATAGTCTTTTCAAGGATTCTTTTTAGCTCTCTGTTGGAAATTTCAGCTTACCCGTTGGTCTGTGTGTTGTATGGGGTTGCCACTTTGTGCTTCACTCCATATCTGATAAGGAGTGCCTCGCGTTGTTTGTTGCAGAAGTGTGTCCTTCCATCACTAATGAGAGCTCTAGGGACTCCAAATCTACTAAAAATGTTCCTTCTCAAGAAGCTTATCACCACCTTGTTATCATTTGTTGCAGTGGCTATGGCTTCTACCCATCTTGAGACATAATTAACAGCCACCAATATGTAGCTATTTGAGTAGGAGGTTGGGAAGGGTCCCATGAAATCAATCCCCCATACATCAAACAACTCCAACTCTAGTATGAATTGCTGCGGCATCTCATTTCTCTTGGTTTGATTACCAGCTCTTTGGCATTCGTCACATCTTGACACCATTTCCTTGGCATCTTTAAACATCATTGGCCAGTAAAATCCAAATTGAAGCACTTTTGCTGCTGTTATTTCTCCACTAAAGTGACCTCCATATGCAGATCCATGGCACTGCCATAATACTTCCTGCCCTTCCTCATGGGGTATACACCTTCTTAGGATTCTATCAGAACACTTTTTGAATAAATAATGATCATCCCAAATGTAGTATTTGACATCCTTGATTAGCTTCCTCCTCATGTGCTTATTGATGTTAGTTGGTAGCTCCCCAATAGCCTTGAAGTTGGCTATGTCTGCAAACCAAGGAGCTACTCGAATCATCATCAATTGTTCATCAGGAAAGCTTTTATTGACTGCTACTTGTTGCGTCTTTTCTTCTTATGGGATCCTTGAGAGGTGGTCAGCTACCTTGTTCTCTGCTCCGCTCCTATCTTTAATCTCAATATCAATTTCTTGGAGCAACAAGATCCACCTTATTAGTCTGGGTTTAGATTCTTGTTTGGTAAGCAAGTATTTGAGTGCTGCATGATCAGTGAACACAATTACTTTTGAGCCAATAAGATATGATCTAAACTTGTCAAAAGCAAAAACTATGGCTAAAAGTTCTTTCTCCTGGTGGTGTAGTTCCTTTGATTCTCATTGAGAACCTTGCTAGCATAGTAAACAACATGTACTAGCTTGTCTTTTCTCTGTCCTAGAATAGCACCAACAGGAAAATCAGATGCATCACACATTAGTTCAAAGGGAAGATCCCAGCTTGGTGGTGCTATAATAGGTACAGAGGAGAGTTTCTTCTTAAGTTCATCAAAGGCTATCATGCACTCTCTATCAAAAACAAAGGGAGTATTTAAGACAAGTAGGTTACTAAGGGGTTTTGCAATTTTTGAAAAATCTTTGATAAACCTCCTATAGAACCCAATGTGTCCCAAAAAGCTTCTGATTGCTTTGACATTGCAAGGTGGAGGTAATTTTTCAATTACTTCAACTTTTGCTTTGTCCACTTCTGTACCATCTTTTGAAATCTTGTGACCAAGAACCACCCCTTCAGTCACCATAAAATGGCACTTCTGCCAGTTTAAAACTAGGTTGGTTTCTTGACACCTTTTTAGCACAAGAGCAAGATGGTATAGGAAATCAGAATATGAGTCCCCAAATTTAGAGAAGTCATCCATGAATACTTCTATGAACTTCTCAATCATGTCAGAAAAAATGGAGAACATGCACCTTTGGAATGTTGCAGGTGCATTGCACATCCAAAGGGCATTCTCCTATAGGCAAAAACACCATATGGACAAGTAAATGAAGTTTTCTCCTGGTCCTTGGGGTCTACAATAATTTGGTTGTAGCCCGAATACCCATCTAGGAAGCAATAGTACTCATGTCCTGCCAATCTTTCAAGCATCTGGTCCATGAAAGGTAAGGGAAAGTGGTCCTTCCGGGTGGCTTCGTTAAGTTTCCGGTAGTCAATGCACATACGCCATCCGGTCACTGTCCTTGTGGGTATCAATTCATTCTTCTCATTTGCCACAACATTGATCCCTCCCTTCTTCGGGACTACTTACACCGGGCTTACCCAAGGGCTGTCTGAGATAGGGTATATCACCCCTGCTTGCCATAGTTTCAATACTTCTTTCTGAACCACTTCATTCATAGTTGGGTTCAGCCTCCTTTGTTGTTGTCTTGAAGGTTTGGCATCTTCTTCAAGCAAGATCTTATGCATACACATTGAAAGACTAATCCCTTTTAAATCTGCAAGTGTCTAGCCTATGGCATCCTTGTGTTGTCTCAGCACTTGGATGAGCTCTTCTTCTTGTTCCTTACTCAGACTTGAATTTATGATCACTGGTTGGGTGTTGTCAGCATCCAGATATGCATACTTCAAGCTTGGTGGTAGTGCTTTTAGTTCCAGTTTTGGTGGCTCTGCATCTTTGTTGCTTGTAATGGTTGGCATGATTGAGTTTCTCATGGTTGCTTGTGGTGATTCTCCATCTGGTGCTTGTTCTATCTCAATGGTGTCTCGACTTTGTTCTTCTTCCAAGACTTCTTGAACTATTTATTCCATGGTGTCTACCAGCATGCATTCTCCTATGGATTCCTTGGGGTAACTCATTGCTTTGAAGACATTGAAGACCATTTTCTCTTCATGCAACCTCAAGACTAGTTCCCCTTTTTGCACATCGATGATGGCTCCAGCAATAGCTAGGAATGGTCTTCCTATGATAATTGAGGTGTTGACCTCTTCTTCCATGTCCAGCACAACAAAATCAGCAAGAAAGATGAACTCTCCTACTTTCACTAGCAGGTCTTCCACCACTCCATGTGGAAACTTAAATGTTCTGTCAGCCAATTGGAGTGCCATTCTTGTTGGCTTGGCCTCCTCAATCTTCATCCTTCTCATCATGGTCATAGACATAAGATTTATGCTAGCTCCCAAATCACACAAAGCCTTCTCAATGGTGATGTCTCCTATGATGCAGGGAATTTGGAAACTCCCTGGGTCCTTCAGCTTTTGAGGCAGCTTCTTCTGTATGATGGCGCTGCATTCTTCAGTCAATATTATGGTTTCTTTTGCTTCCCAGTTCCTCTTTTTGGTTATAAGCTCCTTCAAAAATTTAGCATAGAGTGGCATTTGTTCTAATGCCTCAGCAAATAGTATGTTTATTTGGAGCCTCTTGAAGATCTCTAGGAACTTAGAAAACTGGCCATCCTTCCCATCTTTTTCCAGTCTTTGTGGGTATGGTGCCTTTGGCACATAAGGCTTCAAGACTGGTTTTGGTAGAGGTGGAGCAGGGATTTCTTCTTCATCTTTGTTCCCATGCTTTGCTGTAAATTCTTCATGTTTGTCTTTACTTGGGGTTCCTTCTTCTACAACCTTTCCACTTCTTAGAGTAATGGCTTTGCATTCCCCCCTTGGGTTGGCCATAGTATCACTAGGAAATGTGTGTGTGGGAAGTGGGATTTCCTTGGATAAAATCCCCACTTGTGCTTTCAACTTTGAGATTGCTGCGCCTTGATTTTTCATATTTGACTTGTATTCCTCTTGATTAACATCTATCCTTCTGTCAGTTTGTGCTTGTCTGTCCATGAGAGTGGAGACTGATCCTGTAATTTGTGAGGATAGTTGTGCTATTGCAGCTTCTATCTTCTCAAAGTTGCTCTTGATTTCACATCGTTGCATAGTTGAGGATGGTACATCTTGGTTGAGGTTGTTGTGTGTGGGCTGGTTACTATGGTATGATGTGTTTTGTGAGTTATGGTAGGGTCTATGGTTCCCTGTTTGATGGTTGGGGTTGTGGTTGAAATGCTGATTTGATGAATAAGGCTTGTTGTGGTCTTGGTTGTGGTTTTGTTGATTTCCCCACTGGTATGCGAAATTGTTACTCTGAGGTTGCAAAATTTGTTGTTCGTTCTCTCCCTGGCAATGGCGCCAATAACTGGTGCACAATACCATGGTCCAAACATAACTTCACAACTTCGCACAACTAACCAGCAAGTGCACTGGGTCGTCCAAGTAATAAAACCTTACATGAGTAAGGGTCGATCCCACGGAGATTGTTGGTATGAAGCAAGCTATGGTCATCTTGTTAATCTCAGTCAGGCGGATATCAAATGGTTATAGAGTTTTTGAATAATAATAATAAATAAACAGAAAATAAAGATATAAATACTTATGTAATTCATTGGTGAGAATTTCAGATAAGCGTATAGAGATGATTTCGTTCCTCTGAATCTCTGCTTTCCCGCTGTCTTCATCCAATCAGTCTTACTCCTTTCTATGGCAAGCTTTTTATAAGGGCATCACCGTTGTCAATGGCTACATCCCATCCTCTTTGTGAAAATGGTCTAAATGCTCTGTCACGGCATGGCTAATCATCTGGAGGTTCTCGATCATACTGGAATAGGATTTACTATCCTTTTGTGTCTGGCACTACGCCCAGCACTCGCGAGTTTGAAGTTCGTCACAGCCATTCCTTCCCAGATCCTTCTCGGAATACCACAGACAAGGTTTAGACTTTTCGGTTCTCAGGAATGGCCATCCATGGGTTCTAACTTATACCACGAAGATACTAATAACTCGGACTCGGTCCCCTGTATTAGATATCTAAGAGATACTCATTCTAGCTTGGTTGCATGTAGAACGAAAGTGTTTGTTAGGCACACGTTCATAAGTGAGAATGATGATGAGCGTCACATAATCATCACATTCATCATGTTCTTGGGTGCGAATGGATATCTTAGAAGCGGAATAAGTTGAATTGAATAGAAAATAGTAGTACTTTGCATTAAATCATGAGGAACAGCAGAGCTCCACACCTTAATCTATGGAGTGCAGAAACTCTACCGTTTGAAAATACATAAGTGATAATGGTCCAGGCATATGCCCGAATGGCCAGCCCCCATGAAAGTATAAGATAGCATAAAAATGATCAAAGATGATCCGAAGATGTAAATACAATAGTAAAAAGACCTATTTATACTAAACTAGTTACTAGGGTTTACAGAAGTAAGTAATTGATGCATAAATCCACTTCCGGGGCCCACTTGGTGTGTGCTTGGGCTGAGCTTGAAGTTTACACGTGCAGAGGCTTCTTCTGGAGTTGAACGCCAAGTTGTAACGTGTTTTTGGCATTCAACTCTGGTTCGTGACGTGTTTCTGGCGTTTAACTCCAGACTGCAGCGTAAAACTGGCGTTCAACGCCTATTTGCGTCGTCTAAACTCAGCCAAAGTAATGACTATTATATATTGCTAGAAAGCCCTGGATGTCTACTTTCCAACTCAATTAGAAGCGCGCCATTTTGAGTTCTGTAGCTCCAGAAAATTCATTTTGAGTGCAGGGAGGTCAGAATCCAACAGCATCAGCAGTCCTTCTTCAACCTCTGAATCTGATTTTTGCTCAAGTCCCTCAATTTCAGCCAGAAAATACCTGAAATCACAGAAAAATATACAAACTCATAGTAAAGTCCAGAAATTTGAATTTAACATAAAAACTAATAAAAATATCCCTAAAAGTAACTAGATCCTACTAAAAACATACTAAAAACAATGCCAAAAAGCGTATAAATTATCCGCTCATCACCCACCCAAAGTTTTGGTGATTCTTCCAACCTGGGTTGTATGTCTTAGAGTGTGGGTCATATGGTGGTCTGGATGAATTGTTCACATAATTTGCTTGTTCCCAGTCACCTTCAGATCCTGGTCTATTCCCTTCTTGTTGGGGCGTTTGGTCCTGAATAACCTAGGCTTGGTTAGCCTCTATCCTTTTTGTTAGAGCTGCTATTTGAGCTGCAATTGCTTTGTTATGAGCTAACAAAGCATCTACAGTGTTGAGCTCTAGCACTCCCTTTTTCTGAGTCCTTTCTGAAGCATAGAAATACTCATTTCAGCTACAGTTTCAATGACATCTATGGCCTCTTCAATGGTTTTCTTCTTGTTGAGTGAGCCTCCTGAAGAATGATCCACATAGCCTTCTTTACTTCATAGGATAGTCCCTCATAAAAGATGTGTAGTTGTATCCATTCATTGAACATTTCTGGTGGGCATCTTCTTGTCAGATCTTTGAATCTCTCCCAGGCCTCATAGAGTGTTTCTTTATCTTGTTGTCTGAAAGTTTGTACCTCAGCTCTCAGCCTAATGATTCTTTATGGAGGGTAAAATCTTGCAAGGAATCTGTTCACGACCTCCTCCCATGTAGTTAGGCTATCCTTGGGGAATGATTCCAAGAATGTCGGGGGTGTACCTCGTTGGACTTTACAAGAGTAGTTTATAGATGTCGGGGTGTATCTCGTTGGACTTTATAGTATCACATATCCTCAAGAATGTGCTGAGATGTTAGTTAGGGTCTTCTTGGGCACTTCCTCCATATGAGAAATTGTTCTGAACGAGTGTGATGAGCTGAGGTTTCAGCTCAAAATTGTTGGCATGAATTGTTGGCTTTAAGATGCTGCTGCCACAATTTCCTAGATTTGGGTTGATGTAGGAGCCTAAGACTCTCCTCTCTTGCCCATCATGATTTACTGGACCTTCTCTGGCATGGTTGTGAGCTTCTTTTTCATGATGGTTCTCCATGTTCTCTTCCATGTTTGTTTCAAAATACTCCTCCTCTTCCTCAGCACCAATAACTCTTTTCTCTCTTGCTTCCTCCTTTAATCTAAGGAAGGTCCTCTCAGGTTCAGAATCAAAGGAAGTTGAAGCCCCGCTTCTTCTACCTGTCATACAACCAGCAAGGCAAAACAAGAGAAGAAAGAAAGAAAAAAATGGAATAAGGAAGTTACTCTTGTTAGAGTGAATGTTAGTGTGAGTGGTGCAATTAATCAAACAGTTAGAAGAGTGAAAATGCGAATGATAAAACAATCAAAGAAGAAAGGGATAGAACTCAAAATAAAAGAAAATAAAAATGCTAAACAAGATAAAATAACAAGGAATTTAAATTGCTTAATCTAGCTCTCCAATTGATTTAATCACTGTCAAATTTAAGCCAATCCCTGGCAACGGTGCCATAAAACTTGATGACTGGAATTCACACCCCATTATAAAATGAGTGATGAATCCGTTCTTTGGCAAGCGCACCAAATATCGTCAAGTAATAACCTACTAGGAGTGGGGTCGAATCCCACAGAGATTAACGGATTAAGGCAAACTATAGTTAATTAATTATCCTAGTTAGTCGATTCAATTTTGAAGTGATAAGCAACAAGGAAATGTAAATGACATGAAAGTAAAGGAAAGTAATAAAGTGCAAGAAAGTAAATAGCAAAGAAAGTAAAGTACAAGAAAGTAAAGTGCTGGAAATGTAAAGTGTAGAAAAGTAAATAACTATAAAGTAAATAAAAGAAAGAAAGATAAAATAAACATTAGGATCAAGAGATATTACATTCTTCGGATTAATTGATTTCATCTCATTTTCAATCATGCAACTCATTGACCTCTTGGCAATCATGATTGATTGAGCCCCAATCCCTTGGTGACTCAATCTCTCAAATCTTGATCAATAGCCAATTCCTTGGTCTAATTGCTCATAAGAAGAGATGAAGCTTGTTCCCTGATTATACCACACACTTTCCTAGGTTCAAGTAGAGGGAGGATTATATGTCACCATATCCAAACACCAAAACCTAAATCCTATTCAAGTGTAAGAAAGAATTTCAAGCATGGTTCTATGTTTCCTCTTCCAAGGTTCCCATAAAACCCAATTACATTCAATCTCTTTTCTAAGATAATTGAATGCTATCATGAAGAACGAAAATCTTTCTAGTAAATCAAAGAGAGATGAAGAGAAGAAGAAGAATAAAAACAATCAATCCATTGAAAAATAATAGAGCTCTCTTTCCCAATGGAAAGAGTTAGTAATTCATAACTAAATTATTTACAAAGTAAGTAAGAAAAGAGAAGAAATTGATGGTGAATAGAAAGGGTCCGAAGACTTCCCCCAATCCAGCCATGACTCATTCTATGAAACTAAGGCCTTTATATAGGCTCTCCTAATTACAAACTTAAATGAAATTAAAAGCAAATTACAATGAAATAAAAATAAATTATTCTAGATGCTTCTTGTGGCCTTGATTAATTGATGAGTGTGTCTTGAATGAGAGTTGGAGTGGGCTTGATTGAAGGTTGGAGGGTGCAGGAAGAAGTTGGCATGTGGTTTCAAGTGCCACTCCCACTTGATTTTGCCCTTTGGAGTATGACCCACTTTGCAACGTTGAAAGTATGGAGTTGGTTGGCCTTCAAAATGAATGTCCACTATAAAGTATTATATATTTTTGAAAAGCCCTGGATGTTAGCTTTCCAACGCATTTAGAATCAACTCATTTGGACCTCTGTAGCTCAAGTTATGCCCATTTGAAGGTGGATAGGTCAGTCTGTCAGGTAGCCAGGCGTGCCATGCCCACTTCTGGCGTGCCACGCCCCATATGTTGTGAAGCTGGCTGATAAACCATTATTTTATGGTTTATCTTGTACTCAATTGAGTGGTTTTTATCTACTCTTTACCCACTTATTCATACTATTTGCATGGTTTTACATTTGCCTTCCTAATTATGTGCTTTGATTGAAAATATGCTTCTTTGATCTTATATTTGCTTATTATTAATCCTCTCTTATTACCGTTAGATGCCTTGATATGTGTGTTAAGTGTTTTCAGAGATTATAGGGCAAGAATGGCTTGGAGGATGGAAAGGAAACATGCAAAAGTGGAAGGAATACAAGAAGTTGGAGAAATTGCTAAGCTGTCCAGCCTGACCTCTTCGCACTCAAACAGCTATAACTTTAGCTACAGAGGTCCAAACGACGCGGTTCTAGTTGCGTTGGAAAGCTAACGTCCGGGGCTTTGATTTGATATATAATATGGTATAGTTCCTCTGATTCTAGGCAACGCGATCGCGTGATCCACGCGGCCGCGTCGCAGTGACAGAAATCCAGCGTGGCAAAATTCGAAACCAGCGAATTCTGGACTGTTTTTGACCCAGTTTGCGGCCCAGAAAACACACATTAGAGGCTATAAAGTGGGGAAATATATCCATTCATGAGGAGGCTCTCATATTCACAATTTTAGGAGTAGATGTAGTTTTTAGAGAGAGAGGTTCTCTCCTCTCTCTTAGGATTAAGATTTAGGATTTTTCTTAGTTTTAGGAGTGACTCTCAATCCCAGGTTCAATGTTCTTTTATTTTTTTTCTCAATTTTGTTTATGACTCTCTATGTTTAGATCGATTTTCTATTTAATATATTTTGAGGTATTTCAGACTTATGATTTCTCCTTTTTATTATATAAATAATTTGGATTTTTCTCTTTTGGCTTTGGTTGAGTCATTGGTAACTCTTGAGTTATCAAACTCATTGTTTATTGAAAATTGGAATTCTTCAAGAATTACTTCGAGATCCAATAACTCTAACTTTTTCCAAGGAAAGACTGGGACTTGAGGATTCGAATTAATTTGTCAACTTAACTTACCTTCATAGTTAGAGGTTAATAAGGTGGGGGAAGAATCCAATTCTCATCACAGTTGATAAGGATAACTAGGATAGGATTTCCAGTTCTTCATACTTTGCCAAGAGTTTATTTTATTATTATTATTTTATCTTACTTGTTACTTAACTAACTTTTTACCTTGATCCAAAACCCCAATTTACAATCTCCATAACCAATAATAAGAACATACCTCCCTACAATTCCTTGAGAAGACGACCCGATGTTTGAATACTCGGTTATCAATTTTAAAAAGGAGTTCGTTACTTGTGACAACCAAAATGTTTGTATGAAAGGACTTTTGAAGGTTTAGAAACTATACATGCAACGAGGATTTATCTGCAATTTTCTAGACCACGCAAAAGTTATCTCATCAAAATGGCGCCGTTGCCGGGGAATTGCAAACGTGTGCCTTATTATTGGTTATTGTAAATATTTTATTTTTGCTTGTTTATTTCTTTTTATTTTTGTTTTTATTTTTACTTTTTTTTCATAAATTAAGAGGTTATTGGTTTTTATTTAATTATTAAACATTTTTTTCAAAAAAAATTTTTGGTGTTCATCTTGATCTTCAAGTTGTTCTTAGTTGTTTTCTTCGTTTTGATCTAAAAATTTTTAAAGTTTGGTGTCATTTTATTGTTTTTCTCTTTCCTTATTAAATTAAAAAAAATTCAAAATTTAAAAATCAAATTTCAAAATTCAAATTTAAAAATTTTCAAAATTCAATTTTAAAAATTTTTAAGATTTCAAATCTCAAATTTCAAAATTCAAATTTCAAAAATTTAAAATTCAAATTTCAAAATTCAAATTTCAAAAATTTCAAATTTCAAAATTTAATTTTCAAATTCAAAATTTAAATAACCTTTTAATTTTAATTTGTTTTTATTCTTGTTTTTAATTTTTTTTTGCTACTATGAACTCTCACCCCTTTGGCTATGAGTCTGGTTACAATAATGTTGCAGGAAGAAGAAATTACAATGAGAACAGGCATCAAGGTTGAAACAATCAAAGATGGGAGGAGCCACAAGGATTTGATCAACCCTCATGGCAACAACCACCTCCAATGGACTATCAACAACCACCACCATATGCCTATGAACCTTCTCCTCAACATGACTTTGGACCACCATACTCACAAGCCCCTTTTCGCCATTCACCTCCATATGACCCTAACCCTCAACCACCATACAAACCACCGTATGAGCCATATGAACCCTATATAGAACCACCCCACTTCTAACCCAATTACTCACAAGAACCACCACTCCAATATTCACCATCTCCATATCCATCAATCCAAGAGCACTATGATCCTATTTATGAAAGCCGAGTGCATCAAGAGACAAAGGATCGTTTCAAGGAAACAGTGGATCGATTTCAAGCAACCATTCGTCAATTGGAGCAAGCAGTAATCCAATGGGTTTCTAGACGCTCAAACATTCAAGGGCCAACCACAGCCCCATGTGGACAATTTCATGAAGAGCGTAGCATGAAGGAGATACTAGAGACTCCAGTGGACAAGACAGAGCATGAATTCATACTAGAACAAGTAGAAGAAGCTGTCATTGTTCAAGAAGAAGAGTTGGTTGAAGACTTAGGAGATGCAGAACCTCCTTGGGAAAGTCCAGTCATAGAACCCCCTTCTAAGACGTTTGAAATTGATGCTGAGGAGGGTGTACAACCTCCAAGGCATTTCGCAGTTGAAGACTTGGAAGAGGTTGATCAAGAGATAGAGATTCAAGAAGAAGAAGCACAACCTCCCATGCCCTTGGAAAGCAATGAAGAGGAGATTGAATTGGAAGAAAGCTACCAAGAGGAAGAGGTTGAAATTGAAGAAGCTTGCAAAGAGGTGGTAATTATCAGAGAAGAGCACAAGGGAGTGGAGCTTGCAATTTCATTAAAAATACCTCCCCCTAAGTTGCCATCATCCTTCACAACATTCAAGTGGGTAAAATTCATATCCCTTAGCTTTCTAATTCCACTTGAATATGGGCTACTGGAGATGGATGGTCAACTTAGAGCTCTTTGTAACATTAAGAGTAAGAGGAAGATGGCCAGTGGTAAGAATTGTCCTACAAGGTTCGTTATGGTTGGAAGCTTTAAGTTTAAACACAAAGGTTGGTGTAGAGCTCAACTGAATGGGTCTAGGAAGTTGTTTGGCCGCTTTAGTGAGAATTTAGATTGCTTGCTACCCGGATGGAATCATAATGATCAACACAAAGACGGGTGTAAAAGCAAGATTTGGGATCCTGGAATCTGCTCTGACACTTGTTACCCCGGGAGCCTAAGAATCTGTTTGAAGCTTCTTAAGGGCTTTACATGCTTAGTTTGGGACCCCGGAGGTTACTGGAGATACAAACATTGGTGGAGATTCCTGGATGAATACAAGCATAAGCCACCATAACAGGGAGCTCACCGAATGTCCAACTTAAGGACTTTAAATAAAAGTGCTAGGTGGGAGACAACCCACCATGGTATGATCGTTCATTTTTCATTTTTATTTAGTTTTATATGTTTTCGAGTTTTATTTTATTTTATTGAACTTGGAGTTTTGCATCACATTCATATTAACACTGCATTCTTCATTTTTCAGATTTTTTTAAAAAAAAAAAGCGAGCACGCGACGCGACCGCATCAGCGACGCGTCCGCGTCGCAAGGAGATGGGAGACAATATTAATATGAACAGAGAGTTTCGCAAGAACAGCGCTGGAGGTGCGCCAATGGCACAAATCACCCCACGCGATCGCGTCGCTGACGCGACCGCGTCACCTGGGAATAATGGCCTCCCACGCGACCGCGTCACCCACGCAGCCGCGTGACCTGATAATCAACGTCAACCGGGTGCATGGCCGAAAGTCGAGCTGGAGTTGGGCTAGAATCGTGCTGGAAGCCCAAGCATCACCACGCGAACGCGTGCCCCACGCGTCCGCGTCATATCCCCATGATGGCCACTCACGCGATTGCGTCAACCACGCGACCGCATCACCCTGGATTTTGGCAATACTAAGTTTTGAACAAAGAGTTGTGCGACCGCGAGGCTGCACTCGTGCCACCAGCACAAATCGAGTCACGCGATCGCGTGCCCCACGCGTCCGCATCGCCTAACCTTATTTGCACACCACGCGATCGCGTCACCCATGCGACCGCGTCGCCAGCATCGCACAACCTATCCAGCTTAGTGCCAATTTTCTTATCTTTTCTTCTCCGAATCCTTATTCTCTTATCTTTTCTTATTTTTTTCTTCTTCCTTTCTTATTTTCCCTCACTCCCATTCTATTTTATTTAATTTATTTGCATACTTTCATTCATTGCATATTTTTATTTTTCTAAAATTATTATTGGTGTTCAAATATTCTTATTCAACTGTTACATCTTTTCTGGTATTTTCTTGATGCTTAGTGAGTTGTTTAATTCTGAGTGAGTAATATTATTTAAATCAATGCCAATATTTTATATTTGTATTACTTTTGCATTGACATGAATTTATATTATCTCTCCTCCCCCACTCTTTTCCCCCTTGTTGCAAATTTTGCACCATTGGCATGTCATGGCTTTTATTGTTTTCTCACTTGCATGCTGTAGCTACCATGTAATTGAGACCCTCATTATTTGGCATTAACCAACCCATGTTTTAATTGTTTCTTATCTTTATTTCTGGGTTACTGTTCTTCTTTTCCTCTTCTTTCAGGCTGGCCACCAAAGACGGCAAAAAAAAAAGGAGAAACTTCTAAAAGGGAGACAAACAGGTCCATCTGCACAATCCTTAAAGAAAAGCATCAGTTGGAACAACCCGTCCACCTGCACATCTCAGCATGCACCGAGGACGGTGCAATCTTTAAGTGTGGGGAGGTCGATACCGATCTACATGGGTTAGTACTTTCCTGTCTCAACACCAATATTTTATTTTCTTTGTTAATTGTTGCATTTGCATATTTAATTAGATGTTTATTTGATTTTATGCATTTAGTTACTACTTGGGTAAAGTAATATTTTCTTTTTCAAGAAAATTTTTAGAGCATTTCACTAATTTGAATAAAATTTAATGTTACACTTGTTTGAAGAGATATTATACTGGAACATGGTTTAGAGCTCGAACACACAAAATCTATGAGATTTTTGAGCCTATTTAATTGGTTGCATTTTATCAACCAATATTTTATTTTTAGTGTGTATTTTTCTCTCTAAAATTGTGATCTTTGTCTTGATTAATTCTATATTTCCATGGTTTGATGTATGCATGCACTTATATGATTGAGGCCTTTGTTTCACTGAGCTTACATTCCCATATGGCCTTTACCCTTCATTATCCCTTGCAAACCAATTTGAGCCTATTATACCCCTTTGTTCTTTACTTTAGCACATCATTAACTCTAAGGGAAAAATAATAATGTCCTTAATTTGAATCCTTGGTTAGCTTAGACTAGTGAGAGTGCTCATGAATTAAGTGTGGGGAAAAATGGGTTTGAAAACATTTGGTTTGAGAATTGAGTATGTTAGAATTTTCTGAAAATGTGAAAGAATGTTGAGAATATGTTTATGCATTCAATACTTTAATCATATGCATTGAGAAAAAAAAAGAAGAAAAATAAAGGAGAAAAAAAAAAAAAGAGCAAATAATAAAAGGGGACAAAATGCCCCAAAGTAAGTGGTTAAAGCAATGCATATGAGTTGTACTTGAAATCAGAATGCATGAATATGTGGAAAACATGGTTAATGGATAGTTAGATGTGATATTATGATTACATGGATTGTCTAAAAGTTAGGTGGAAAGTTTAAGTTAATTAAGGATTCAGATTTTAGTCCACTTGACCAAATACAATACTACCTTGACCCTAACACCATTACAACCCTTAAAAGACCTCTTGATATGTGTATTTGGGCATCAGATTTATGTTGATTGTTAGATGAAAAGCAAGCCTTAGAAAGCAAGGTTGGTAGGGAATTGAGAGAATCGAACCATAAACACCTGAGCAATTAGAGTATATACACTACCAGTAAGGGTTCGATGCTCAATTCCTTGTTCCCTGCTTTCATGAGCTATTTTCTTCTTGCAAGTCTATTTGTACTTCATTTTCATAATTTGAATTAGTGAAATCCAGTTCATATTTGTTCTTAAGAGATTTGTTTACTTTTAACCAAGTAGGTAGAAACATTTTGCATGTAGTTGCATTCATATAGATAGGTTGCATTTCATACATTCTATCATTCCTCTTTATTCCTTTATAGCTTCTCTTGAGCTTAGCATGAGGACATGCTAGTGTTTAAGTGTGGGGAGGTTGATAAACCACTATTTTATGGTTTATTTTGTGCTCAATTGAGTGGTTTTTATCTACTCTTTACCCACTTACTCATACTATTTGCATGGTTTTACATTTGCCTTCCTAATTATGTGCTTTGATTGAAAACATGCTTCTTTGATCTTATATTTGCTTATTATTAATCCTCTCTTACTACCATTAGATGCCTTGATATGTGTGTTAAGTGTTTTCAGAGATTATAGGGTAGGAATGGCTTGGAGGATGGAAAGGAAGCATGCAAAAGTGGAAGGAATACAAGAAGTTGGAGAAATTGCTAAGCTGTCCAGCCTGACCTCTTCGCACTCAAACGGCTATAACTTTAGCTACAGAGGTCCAAACGACGCGGTTCTAGTTGCGTTGGAAAGCTAACGTCCGGGGCTTCGATTTGATATATAATATGCTATTGTTCCTCTGACGCTAGGCGACGCGACTGCGTGATCCACGCGGCCACGTCGCAGTGACGGAAATCTAGTGTGGCAAAATTCGAAACCAGCGAATTCTGGACTGTTTTTGACCCAGTTTGCGGCCCAAAAAACACAGATTAGAGGCTATAAAGTGGAGGAATAAATCTATTCATGAGGAGGCTCTCATATTCACAATTTTAGGAGTAGATGTAGTTTTTAGAGAGAGAGGTTCTCTCCTTTCTCTTAGGATTAGGATTTAGGATTTCTCTTAGTTTTAGGAGTGACTCTCAATCCCAGGTTCAATGTTCTTTTATTTCTTTTCTCAATTTTGTTTATGACTCTCTATGTTTAGATTGATTTTCTATTTAATATATTTTGAGGTATTTCATACTTATGATTGCTCCTTTTTATTATATAAATAATTTTGATTTTTCTCTTTTGGCTTTGGTTGAGTCATTGGTAACTCTTGAGTTATCAAACTCATTGTTGATTGAAAATTGGAATTCTTCAAGAATTACTTCGAGATCCAATAACTCTAACCTTTCCCAAAGAAAGACTGGGACTTGAGGATTCGAATTAATTTGTCCACTTAACTTACCTTCATAGTGAGAGGTTAATAAGGTGGGGGAAGAATCAAATTCTCATCACAGTTGATAAGGATAACTAGGATAGGATTTCCAGTTCTTCATACTTTACCAAGAGTTTATTTTATTTTACTTGTTACTTAACTAACTTTTTACCTTGATCCAAAACCCCAATTTACAATCTCCATAACCAATAACAAGAACATACATCCCTGCAATTCCTTGAGAAGACGACCCGAGATTTGAATACTCGGTTATCAATTTTAAAAAGGGGTTTGTTACTTGTGGCAACCAAAATGTTTATATGAAAGGACTTTTGAAGGTTTAGAAACTATACTTACAACGAAGATTTATCCGCAATTTTCTAGACCACGCAAAAGTTATCTCATCACTGGCGTGCCACGCCTTAATGATACACCAAAATCTCCTCTCTGGCCATTTGAACTGGCGTGCCACACCCAGAATTCCAAGTGGCACGCCCATTATAAAAACAGAGCTGGCGTGCCACGCCTTCGATATCAAGTGGCACGCCCAGGTTTTGCAATGCTAATATAATGGCCTTTTTCACCTTCAGGTTTAACGTCCACCCTAGAGTGTTATATATCATTGGAAAGCTCTTGATGTCAGCTTTCCAACGCCACCAAGATCACATCATTTGGACCTCTACAACCCAAGTTATATTCCTTTGAAAATGAAGAGGTCAGGCTGGTAACTCTGCAGTGATGTGTTTTTCTTCATGTGTTTCGGGGTGAATATCTTCCTCCATTCCAGTGTCAATTATAAAGTGTTACATATGGTTGGAAAGCCCTGGATGTCTACTTTATAATGGCACTAGAATCATCTCATTTGGAGTTGTGTAGCCCAAGATATCTTCATTTGAATAAGAGGAGGTCAGGCTGGCATATGCCCCGGCGTGCCACGCCCAATGCTTGGTGTGCCACGCCCATAGTGGGGCTCAAAATCACTCCTCTGGAACTTAAGCCTGGCGTGCCATGCTCAAGACACCAAGTGGCATGCCCTCTTTAAGATCTTGGCTTTGCAAACTTGGCGTGCCATGCTCAGAGCTCCAAGTGGCACGCCCATGTAAAATTCTTCAATCTTCTTTGTTGGAATGTTGGCTTGGCGTGCCACGCCCATAGCTTCAAGTGGCACGCCCATTGATGAGAATTGGCTTCAAAAGCTTGGCGTGCCACGACCAGAGCTTCTTTTTCCACCTGAAATTTAACACAAACCATTTCAAAGCAATGTACCACAATATATATCATTTGTTCCATGAAATTGCATTGATTCAATAGGATTGTGTTCTTTTTATGGTCCTTTTAGATAGGAAAATGGTACATGTTGCGCAGTCATCACAACACCAAACTTAAACTTTGCTTGTCCTCAAGCAAATAAAGAATCATGCAATAAAGTTTGACAAACCAAGGTGAGAAGAGTAGCAATTTTTATGTTCATGGTTGGCTAGTTTCTTATGTATGCTACAATCACAAATGACATTCAAATGATTGATGCTTCTATCTAGCTCATTTTATGAAATCTTTTTCTTTATGTTCCTTCCTTGAAAAAAGCTTTTCATTCTTTTCTTAGCTTAACTTTTTGGGTGCTTTGCACCATGTGTTGAAAGCTACGACTCTAAATGCTTTGTTTTCAAGTATTACCACTTGATACATAAGCACCACAAGCATTTAATTAGAGGACTTTTTTTTTCTCATTTGTTTCTTTTCTTTACTCTCTAATCATTGATGCTCAGAGCCTTGAGCTTTGAGGGAGTGCTTTTGCACTTGAGCCTAGCCTTGACTCTAAGTGTTTTGTTTTCAAGCTTTTTGCTTGATACATAAACACCACAAGTACTTAACAAATGAATTGTCATTGGTACTCAGAGCCTTCAACTTTCTCATTCTTTCCCTTTTTCTTTTTCTTGCCTTATTTGTAATTGCTTCTTCAAGGTTTTGATGATTTCAAAAATTTCATAAAATGTCCTAGATGAAAACTTCAATTAAACAAATTCAAATGCAATTGAGCAACAATAGTCATGCTAGCTTCCCAATACTTATAAGATCATACTAACTTCTTCTTTAATGACCTTGTTTGTTTATGATCATGATACTTAATTACTTTTGACTCACAAAACTCAAGATGGTAGTCATAATGTCATAGCACATGTTACAATTCAATAATCAAGCTATGCTTATTCACAACACACATGTATACAAAGGAAATAGAAGACAATCATGCAATTCAAAATACTAGAAACAAATAAGAGGAAAAGAAACTTTACCACCTTGTAGTTCATCTTCATTGTTATTGTCACTTTCCTCCTATTCTTCCCCTTCCCACACCAAACTTAGAATGACTGCTTGTCCTCAAGCAACAAATAAAACAGTGGTGATGGGGTTTATGATAGTTTATGAATGTCTTAAACAATAGAGTGTTAGTAATACATGCGGTATAGGCAAGCAAAAATTAAGGATACAATAAAGGCACAAGAAGTAAAAACAGAGACAATGTGATTGCATTAATAAGTGGTGTATGCATGGTACTTTGAGTGAAAAATAAGTGGCAACACCAAACTTAGTGTGACACCCTCATTTTAGAATGTTGCAAGTACCCAGTGAAGATTCAAACTCAAATTGTTGCATGGCAACACCAAACTTAGAATGCAATCATATGTCAAATTATTGAAAGTAAACTAAGCAAAAAAGGAAATGTTACCTACGGTTGGGTTGCCTTGCCTCCCAACAAGCGCTCTTTTAGTGTCATTAGCTTGACATGTTGTTCTCAACTTTCTTCCTCTTCTTCCAGTTTGTTAAGAGGAATGACCTCAAGAGGAAAATGAGCTAGTTGATGTCCCCTGTTTTGAGTGCCTCCCAGCAAGCTTTCTTTTGTTGTTAGCTTTAGTGAACTTGCTTATTGGGGTAGGGGTGAGATGGCTTTTAGTTGACCTTTTCTTCATGGATATTATCCTTCTTTTCTTGGTCACCATCCTCTCTTTGGTGCTTTTGTTGATTGCCTTCACTTCTTTGTTTTTAGAACTTGGGTGTTATGAGATGGTTGGAGTATCCTCTTTATCAAGAACTTCTTGGAATGGTAGTTCTCTCAGTACAAAGATCTCTTCTTCTTGCTCTACCAATTCCTCATTTTCACCCTCATTAAGCACTTCTCCACTCCTTAGACTGATGGCATGATATCCTTCCCCTGGCCAAGGGAAGTCATTGGTTGGTTCATCAACAAAATGTTGTGCCAATTGTCTCATTTGCTCTTCTTGATTTCTCCTTGAGATTTCCATATCTTCAATCACCTCTTTTACATTTTGCCTTAAAAACTCACTGAGTTGGGCGATGAAGAAATATCTCTTAGAGAGTTCTTGCATTGCAAATTCTAGAAGATTTTGTGGAGGTGCATAGGTTGGACAATTATGGGATGATAATCCTTGAAGAATGGAGTATGCAGCATTAAAATTCCTTTCAAAGCCAAAATTTCTATAATTGTTATAACAATAAGAACTATTTTGTGGCTCTGGGAGGTATTCCATTTCATTTGATTGCTCATACTCTATCATTCTTTGGTGATATTCCCAGCCACCATTAGGAAAATGACTAGAATCATTTTGTGGTGGTGGGCAATATCCCATATGACATGATTGATCAAAATGTGAGGTAGACTCCATTCTTACTTGCAAAATGCTCTGTCTCAAACAATAATCACCAAAAGAAATCGGAATCTCCATTGTTACAGATGAGGGATTCTTAGTGAGGCAATAACACAAACACCTTACTAGCAAGAGAAAATTAAAAGAAATTAAATGACAAAAAAGGAAAAAAAAATGTCTAGTCTAGGTAATCAACCAACCGGTAGTTTGTTAATCAAAATTAATTTCCGGTAACGGCGCCATAAAACTTGATGACTGGAATTGACTCCCAATTCAAAATTGGTGAATTAGTCCTTTTGGCAAGCGCACCAAAACTATCGTCAAGTAATAACCCACAGTGGAGTGGGATCGTATCCACAGAGATTGGCAAATTCAAGTAGTTTTAATTGATTGATGAATTAGTCAAGCGGATCAATAGGATTGTATAGTGCATAATTGTAAATGACATAAATGTAAATGACTAGAATATAAAGAAAAGCAATAAAATGCAAAAATATAAATGGCAGAAAGTAAAGTGTAGAATCATAAATGAATTGAATGTAAATGGGAATGGAGAATTGCTGAATGTAAAATTAAGCTATAAAGAAATGGATAGATAAGGATGGGGAAATTCATTGAGATTAGGAGATGTTGTCTCTTTGGATCAAATCTAGCTTATATCTTCTTCAATCATGCAACTCATTGACCTCTTGGCAATCATGATTGATTGAGCCCCAATCCCTTGGTGACTCAATCTCTCAGATCTTGATCAATAGCCAATTCCTTGGTCTAATTGCTCATGAAGAGAGATATGCTTGGTCCCTGATAATACCACACACCATCATAGGTCCAAGTAGAGGGAGGATTATATGTCACATATCCAAACACCAAAACCCAAATTCTACTCTAGTGTGAGAAGGGATTTCAAGCATGGTTTCATGTTTCCTTTCCCAAGGTTCCCATGAAACCCAATTGCATTCAATCTCTTTCCTAAGATAATTGAACACTAAGCATTAAGAACGAAATTCCTTCTAGCAAATCAAACAGAAGATGAAGAGAAGAAGGATTTCACTATCATTCATCCATCAAGTACAACAGAGCTCCCTCTCTCAATGAGAGGAAAGTTAGCTACTCATAGCTCAAAAGGTACTCAAAAGTGAAGTGTAAAAGTGGATCTAAAACTAACTGCTTAACCCCCCTTTTCTTCAGTAATCCTTGGGGGTATTTATATTACTCCTAGTAAAATAAAAGAATTACAAAAGTGAAAAAGGAAAATTACATTTTGGAGGGAAAAAAAAACACTCAATAAGCATGACTTCTCAGCTGGCGTGTGGCTGGCGTGCCTCTGGCGTGTCACGTGCTCTTTATTTCCAGCTTGGCGTGCCACGCCTAATCCTTCAAGTGGCACGCTCGTCCCTCTTTCAATCTTGGCGTGCCACGCCTTCGAGCTCAAGTGGCACGCCATAGTGGATTTCTTGTGTTGGCGTGCCACGCTTTCGAACTCAAGTGGCACGCCCCGTGCCTTTCTCACTTCTCCTTGCCTCTGGAAACTTGTACTGGCGTGCCACGCCCAAGGTCTGGTGTGACACGCCCTTGCTTTATGCTTAGCTAGGCTTCTCTGGAAAGTTGAACTAGCGTGGCACGCCCAGGGTCTGGTGTGCCATGCCCCTCTTGTGAGTGAGTGGTTGCTCTGTTTGGCGTGCCACGCCATGAACTCAAGTGGCATGCCCCAATGCTTATCTTCTGAATGACACTTGCGTGCCACGCCTGGTTACTCAAGTGGCACGCCCCATGTAATTGGCCTCCTTCATCCTCTCTGGAAACCTATACCAGCGTGCCACGCCTAAAGGCTGGCTTGCCACGCCCATGATTTTGTCTTGGTTCCAGTAGTTGGCGTGCCACGCCTCAGCCTTCAAGTGGCACGCCATAGTGAGATGCTAAGGTTGGCGTGCCACGGCTTCGATACCAAGTGGCACGCCCAGTCCTTGCTTTTGGTCCTTTGTGCAATGGCGTGCCACGCCTGGTAGCTCAAGTGGCACGCCCAGTCTTCAATTGCCTTCAGCCCTTTCTCTGGATTGTTGTACCAGCGTGCCACGCCATGCTGCTCAAGTGCCACGCCCATGGATTTGTGAACTCTTCAAGCTTGGCATGCCACGCTTGGGTTCTCAAGTGGCACGCCCAAGTGACTTCTTGGGGCTGGCGTGCCACGCCTTCGACACCAAGTGGTACGCCATAGTGAAGGTTCTTTTTGGGATGGAGAGTTGGCGTGCCACGCCCCTTTGCTCAAGTGGAACGCCCATAGTGGTTGATGAGTCAGGCGTGCCACGCCCAGCATGGCATGCCATGCCCCTTTTGTGTCCTCCATTGTAGCTCTCTGGAATTTTGTATCAGCGTGCCACGCCCAGTCTCTGGCATGCCACGCCCATTGCACGCTTTGAATCCCTTCTCTGGACTTTAGTACTGGCGTGCCACGCCAGTGCATTTTTGTGGCGTTTGCTTCAAGTGTCACGCCAGTTTCACATGCCCAGCTTCTTTTTTGTCTTCTATCCTATTTTTGATACTTTTCTCACCTGAAATTCAGCACAACTCATCTCAAAGTAGTGTACCATAATATTCATCAAATAATACATGAATTGTACTGATCAAATGAGATTTATGCTCTTTTATGGTCTTCTTTATGCAAGAAAGAAGGATAGATGATGCAAGTCATCACAACACCAAACTTAAGTTTTTTTTGTCCCAAGCAAATCAATGTGAGTAAACCTTTATAACTTGAGGCCTTGGCTTTGAGTGATTGCAATATAACTAAGAGTAAGGCTAAGTATTCAACACATGTATGAATGTTTTAATGTCATGAAAAACTCTTGGATCCTTGAGGGTTCTTTCAGGTATAGGCTTAATAAACCCATATTTCATGACATATATTGTGCTCAATTCAAGAGATTTATTCAATTCTTCACCCACTTATTCATGTAAATTGCATGGTTTTACTTTCCCTTCCTTATTATGTGATATATGTAAAATACATGTTTCCTATGGTTTGAAATTATTTATTTTAATTACCCTTTATTACCATTCGATGCTGTGATTTATGTGTTGAGAAGTTTCAGATCCTTTAAGGCAGGAATGAGTTAAAGGATGGAAAAGAAACATACAAAAATGGAAGGAAAGCACAAAATGGAGTTTTTGAAGAAACTGGCAGCGACGCGAACGCATGGACGACGCGGTCGCATGCCCAGCGCAAAAAGGCAGCGACGCGAACGCATGACTGACGCGGACGCACGCCTTAAGAAGAACACAGATGACGCGGATGTATGACTGAAGCGAACGCGTGACAAGGAAAACTCCAGATGACACGACCGAGTGACCCACGCGGACGCGTGACAGACGCCACGCACCAGAAATTACAGAAAATGCTCCCAGCGATGTCTGAAGCCTTTTTGGCCCAGATCCAAGTCCAGAAAGCACAGATTAGAGGTTATAAAGTGGGGAATGCATCCATTCATGAGGAGGTCTTCAATTATTCACTTTTTATGGTTTAGATATAGTTTTTAGAGAGAGAGGTACTCTTCTCTCTCTTAGGTTTTAGGATTAGGATTTCTTATCATTTCAAGTTAAGTATTTCAACTCTTTATCAGGTTCAATATTCCTTTTTATTATTTTCTTAATTTAATTTATGAATTCTTCCATGTTACATATGATTCTCTTAATTAATGTTATTTGAAGTATTTCAGTTTATGATTGCTTTCTTTTATTTATGTTACTATTGCTTCCAATCTGAAGACATTTTTATTCGAGTAAGTTTATTTTTCCCCTTTTGGCTTTGGGTAAGTAATTGGTAACTCTTGAGTTATCAAACTCATCGTGATTGATAATTTCTATTTTTGCTAATCAAATCGAATTCCAATAACTCTAGTCTTTCCTTAGGAATTGAGTAGGACCTGAGGATCAAACTGATTAGTCCACTTGACTTTCCTTTGTTTAGTAAAGGTTAACTAAGTGGGATTAAACTCAATTCTCATCACCATTGATAAGGATAACTAGGATAGGACTTCCAATTTCTCATACCTTGCCAAGAGTTTATTTTATAGTTATTTATTTATTTTATTTGTCATTTAATTACTTATTCCTTATTTTCAAAATCCCAATCTGCAAAACTCATAACCAATAATAAGAACATACTTCCCTGCAGTTCCTTGGGAAGAAGATCCGAGGTTTAAATACTTCGGTTATCAATTTATTTAGGGGTTTGTTACTTATGACAACCAAAAGGGATTTTTGTTGGTTTAGAAACTATATCTACAACGCGACTATTTTTATAAAATTCTTTACTAGCAAAAATCCCAACGTCAAAATGGCGTCGTTGCAGGGGAATTGCAATCGTGTGCCTTATTATTGGTTATTGTAAATATTTTTCTTTTATTTGTTTAATTGTTTTTGTTTTTTTGTCCCTTTTTATTTTTATTAGCTACTATGAATTCTCATCCCTCTCGCTTTGAGTTTGGTTCTAATATCATTGAAGGGAACGGAAGTTATAACAGGAACATGCATCAAGGTCAGAGAACTCAAAGATGGATGGAGCCAAGAGGATTTGATCAACCCTTTAGGCAACAACACCCTCCACAGTATCACAAACGAGGACCACTTTACAATGCATACCAAGCTAATAGATATGGTGGACAACCTTGTAACTACCAACAAGCCCCACCCTGTGCCTATAGACCATCCTCTCAACATAACTTTAACCCACCACACTCACAAGCTCCTTTTCACCATCCACCACTATATGATCCTTATTTACCCCAGTTCCAATCTGATTACTCCTAAACACCACCACTTTCCTATGTACCATGCCCAAATCCATCACCTCGAGAATCACAGTCTCGTCTTAAGAAAACAGTAGATCAACTTCATACAACCCTTCATCAGCTGAAGCAAGCAATACATCAATTATCTTCCAGACGTTCAAACCCTGAAGGAACTCCAATAGCTTTATGTGGAAAATCTACTGACGACGTAGCATGAAGGAGACACTAGAAACCCCAGAGGGCAGTAATGAGCACAACTTTATTCTGGAACAATTGGAGGAAGCTCAAGTTATCTAAGAGGATGAAGTACTGATTGAAGATTTAGGAGATGTTGAACTTCCATGGGAATCCAGAGCTGTGAAGAATTCCGTCAAGGACGTTACAATTGATGCTAAGGAGGATAGTGCACAACCCCAAGGCAGGTATTTTATGAAGAACTAGACGGAATGACCCAAGAAGCAAGTTTCCTTGATGATAGTAGCCTCAAGTCAGGTTCTCCTAGTAATGAACTTGCATCCGCAAGTGAATTCTCTGAGATCGAAGAATCTTCCCCTAGTGAATACGAAGATGATACGGAGGTAGATTTCTCTCAACCTCCAGCTTATGACTTAAGTGATGAGGAAGACATCGAAGACTTTGATCAAGACACAGATGCATTTGAAGAATTTTGCAAGAAAATGGAGGAATTCACAGAAGATTACAAGGGAGTAGAACTTACAGAACCACTGGAAACACCTATCCCAAGGCCATTACCACCGAATACAAGCTTCAAGTGGCTACAATCCTTAACCTTTAACTTTACTTTTTCACTTGAATATAGTTTGCTTGAAACAGATGGCCAGCTTAGAGCTCTCTGCGGGTTTAAGAGTAAGAGGGAAATGGCTCGTACTCAGAGCTGGTGCACAAGGTTCAATAAGGTTCCACGCTTCAACTTGGAGTGCACGGATTAGTATCATGTTCAATCGAATGGATCTCGGAAGACGTTTGGTCATCTTGGTGAGAGTACAATCTCTAAACTGCCCGAATGGAAAAAATATAGATCAAAACGAAGGCGGATTTAAAAGCAAGGTTTGGAATCCTGGAAAATATTCTGATACTCGTCACCCCGGGAGCCTGAAAATCTGTTTAAAGCTGCTCAGAAGCTTTACATGCCTAGTTTGGGACCCCGGAGGCTGTTGGCATTCCAAACATTGGTCGAGATTTCTGGATGAATTTAAGCATAAGCCGCCATAACAGAAAGCTCATCCAATGTCCAACTTAAGGACTTTAACTAAAAGTGCTAGGTGGGAGACAACCCACCATGGTATGATCATTCCTATTTCCATTTTATTTCATTTTGTTTACTTTTATATTGTTTTATTTTTATTGAACCTGGATGCTATTCATAACATTTGCATTTAGCATTGCATACTGCATAACTGCATACCTGCATAAAAAAAAGCGTGCGACGCGACCGCGTCGCTAAAGCGATCGCGTCAATTGCGAAAACCACCTCCCACGCGTCCGCGTCATTCACGCGAACGCGTGATCTGGAAATCGGCGTAAAAATCCAATGCCCAGAAATTTGGGCTGGAATCGTGCGGCTGTCGTGCGTTTGGCACAAAATGGCTCACGCATTCGCGTCCATCACGCGAAAGCATCACTAACAAAACACCCATCCCACGCGAAAGTGTGAGCGATGCGTTTGCATTGCGTGGATTGCACAACACCCCAAAGGAGACAAAGAGTTGCGCTGAAACGACGCTGGAATTGTGCGTTTTGCACAATTTTCAACGATGCGGTCGCATGCCTCACGCGACCGCGTCATTCGTCCTTTTACCCATTCCATGCGATCGTGTCCTTCATGCGATCGCGTCAACCCCCCTTCCACCCTAGCCACGCGACCGCGTGTCCCATGCGATCGCGTGGATTTAAATTCACTAACCCCAGTGACGCGAAACCCTATCCCCCCCGCGTCCCCATTCTTCTCCCCATCCCCCTCTGCTCTCCCTCTCTCCTCCCTCTGCACCCTTCACCACCACCCACACCGAACCGCTGCCCCAGCGCCGACCACCCAAACCCACCGCGCCGACCAACCCCCACTCCTTCTTCCTTCCCTCTCTTTCTTCTCTCTCTCTCTTCTCTTCTCCCTTCCACCACCGCGGCCAGCCACCGCCTCCCACATAACAACCGCGCCTCCCACCACCACCCTCAGCCCCTCCCATCCTTCCCCCTTAACCCCTACCCCTCCCATTACCCCTACCCGAAATCCCTACCACCTGACAGCCGACCACCGCCTGCACCGCCGCATCAGTCACCACCGCCACCACCCCCCAGCCATCTCTCTGCCCTACTTTCATTCATACACCTATCAGGTTCCGCAAAATGCCACTGTTCTTTCAATTCGTAGTTAATTGCACATTTATCCGTTTACGTTCAAAACTAGGCTAGTTAGAGATGTATGTTGTAGTGGATTCTAGGTTGTTAGGTAGCTAGGATGTGGTTAGTGGATTTAGGCCTGATAATTGCGCTGTTCGTGCTTCTTGTTTTATCAATTTCGTAATTCTTAAGTTGTTGCTGTTCATATGCTGTTCTTCACTGTTGCATGCTGTTTTTTACACTATTTTTTCATGTTCATATTCTGTATTTGTATTTGCAGCTGTATTTTAATTTATATGAACTGTTCTGCTTGCTGTTTATTACCCGGAAACATCCAATTTTAGCCGGAATGTTGCCCAAATTTCTGTAAACTGTTCTGATTTTCAATCATGTTTTGGTTTTGGCAATTTGAATTCTACTTTACTCAGCTTTTACCAAACCAATTAATAACTCCAAGGACAAGCTTTCTTATTCTTTTTGATCTCCTGGTTAATAAATTGTATTTTTGATGATTCAATTCCAAATTTTGCTATTTCCATATCTATATGAATCATCATCAACCTTATTTCCTTATTTGAATATGAGTTGACTGTTGCTTATAATTGTGAATTCTTGTTACTTAGAAACTGATCATCATATCACTTACTCTGACTTTCTTTTTACTAACTCCCTGCTTTCAACTTTCTAACCTCTTTTTCAATCCTAACCAACCTAATTTTCCAAACTTCTCTTCTTGGTTGTTTTTCACTATTCTCTTTAACCTTCTAACCATGGCATGATTATAGTTTTTCCTAATTAACATGAATTCTATTTCTATTACATTTTGGATTGTAAATTTTTCTTCTCGGATTTCTAACTCCTATACAATCCAAAATGCATAATTATTCACCTCATTTCATTATTCTACTGCTCCTTTGCCACTTTATGCTTATCTTGTTATTTGCCTACTTGTTTTCCTGTTTTTATTATATCCTGGATTTCTTTTTTAATTCAGGATGTCTGACCCTCAAAGAAAGGGAAAAGGAAAGGCAACAGCTGGCAAATGGAAAAGAGGTGAATCCTCTATGTCTCTCCTGAAGCTTATGCATGATGAATCCTGGCGGGAGAAGCACTTCACCCGCAGGAGAAGGCTGACCAGCTCCTCCCTGCCAATGATCCATTTAAGTTTGCAAACCGATACTGTGAACTCAAGTATCCGGTGTTTTCTACCTCCAGAAATCTATACCTAGAGAGGACTCTAAAAATTCCAGAAGAACTACAGCAGTACACCTCCAATCAGATCAAACAAAGAGGCTGGTTCTTCTTGGAGAGGAATTTGACTGAGGTCAATGCTTCCTGGGTAAGAGAATTCTACTGCAATTATTTCAAGACTTCCCTGGATGCAGTGCACCTCAGAGGGAAACAGATACTGGTCACTGAAGAGGCCATTGAGGATATTCTGCGCCTTCAGCCTAAGTCAGATCAGCCTGACGGTTACCAAAAGGCTGAAGAAGACATGCGTTTTCTGAAATTTGACTGGGATGCTGTCAAGGAGAGGATAGCCCTTGACCCTACTGTCCCATGAGTCATGGGTAAGAACACCACCATGCCTAAAGGAATCAAGCGGATATACTTGAATGATGAGGCGCGGCTCTGGCACCAGATCCTGAGTAACTTTTTTATGCCGAGCACTCATGAGACGGAGCTGCCTGCTGCTATGATCACCCTCCTCTGGTGTGTGATGGAGGGTAAAGACCTGTACCTGCCACGATTCATCCGGCACTATATGGCCAGGGTACATGTCAAAGGCACCCTCTCCTTCCCTTATCTGGTCACCCGGCTAGGCCGTCGAGCTGACGTGCCTTGGGAGGATGCTGATGAGAAGCCACCTACTGCGGACTGCAAAAAGATCATTCCTCACAGCAGGAACTTTCTGGCTTTAGGCCACAGACCTTCATTCCTTACTGCTTCTGATGAGATAGCCACACCTTCAGCTGGCCCCTCTTATTCTACTGCTGCACCTGCCCCACCCACTGCACCCCCACCTGCTCTTGAGTCTATTTACCATTTGGTGCATCGCCTCTTCGCCCGATTGGACCGTATGGAGCGTCGCAACAAGCGACGCTATGAGCACCTCAAGTTGATGATCCGGTCCGGCGGCGACATCGCCTCCGAGCCTGACACCCCTTCTGACACATCTAAGGTAGAGGCGAGCGCTCATGAGGAGGAGACACAGGCCCAGGCGGAGCAGGCAGGACCACAGCAGGCTGCGCCACAACAGAAGGAGCCACAGCAGCTTCAGGCCGCCGATACAGAGATTTCTATCCAGTCAGAGCCTCCTCTACAGCAGACAGATCCTCCTACCCTCATCCAGTCTGCAGATCCTCAGACCACCACCGCGACTCCAGCAGCCCATCCTTCCAGTGATGACACTCCTTCACATCCGGCTTGAGTGAGCATCGAGGACGATGCTTTATTTTAAGTGTGGAGAGGTCGCCATCTCTGGCATATTTTTCGGTGAACCACTACAGACTCTTTCATTTTATTTTGCTTATTTTTCTGTATTTTTATCTTTATTTTTATTTTTATTTTTTCAGTACTTATACATTGTTCTTTTCATGTGTTTTTACTCTGTTTTCTACATTTTGCACTTTAGTTCATGTTTTAGCCATTTAGTTTAGTTACAATTCTAACTTAGTAGTTATAGAATATGTGGATTAATTAGTACAGTTTACCCCTTGTAGCATATGATAGTTTGGTTTAAATTGAAAATAAAAAGGAAGTAAACTAGAGACTTTAACATAATAAAAACAATCCACCCACCTTGTATATATAGCATTACATGTTAGTTAGTTAACAACATTTCATCAAGGAGGAACACTAAAACGTTAAAGCCACCCAAAATTTTACATTGAGAATAATGGGAACTCTTAATTATTACTGACATGACATGTATAAATGATATATAAGTTTTGAGCTAGAGAACACACAGCCTGTGAGTTTTGAGCTTAATTGTATGGTTACATTTAAACCATAATTTTATTCCTGTGTGTTTCACCCTTCTTTTTATTCTGATGTTCTTTACTTTGTTTTAATCGATATGTCCGATTGTAGAATATAGATACATACCAAGAAAGTGATTGAGGCCATCATTTGAATCTTTTCTCACTTTTCCCAAATTAGCCTACCTTTTACATCACCCTTGTTAGCCCTCTTGAGCTTTTTAATCCCCTCTTGTTCTATAAACCACATTACTAGCCTTAAACAGAAAAACAAATAAATCCCAAGTTGAATCCTTGGTTAGCTTAAGATAAGGTATTGTGTATAATTTAAGTATGGAGAACTTTATGGGAACATGGATGATAGAAAAAAAGGTAGAAAGTTAAAAAGAATAAAATAAAAAACTTTCAGGAAGCATGCTCATGTGAAATCAATTGAATTACCACGTGCAAAATTAAAAAAAAAGTTTTTATTTTTGGTATTTAATTAAGGGGATACAAAAAATTCCCCAATTGCAAAATAAATGCACATGGGATAAAATTAAAGTTAATGCATGAGCTTGCAACACAAAGTGAGAAAAGTTGGGCAAAAAGGTTGAGAAACTTTGAATTGCAAAATGTGTATATTAGGTGAGATCTTAGACTAATCAAGGATTCACTTATTAGCTCACTTAGCCTTATACATATACCCTTACCCTTACCTTGGCCCCATTACAACCTTGGAAAAAACCTCATGATTTTTATATGCCTATATTCTATAATTGTTGATTGGTTAGATGAAGAACAAAGTTATAGAAAGTAAGGATAAAAAGAAGAATAGAGTTATTAACCCAATAAACACTGAGTGACCAGAGAGTAAACACATAACCCAGTGAGGGTTCAATAGCTCATCACCATATATCTATGCTTAAATTGTTAATCGTCTTGTAAGTTTGTAAAATATTTTACCCATCTCACTTGTAAAAGCGTTTTAACATTATCTAAGGTTGGCTATGCATATATGATTCCTTGAGAATGTGGATTAATTTAACTACATGTAAGTTTTATATACAAGTAAATGACAATTAGAATTGCATGATCCATTTAGGTAGTTGCATTTAGGATATAGCTCATCACCATATATCTATGCTTAAATTGTTAATCGTCTTGTAAGTTTGTAAAATATTTTACCCATCTCACTTGTAAAAGCGTTTTAACATTATCTAAGGTTGGCTATGCATATATGATTCCCTGAGAATGTGGATTAATTTAACTACATGTAAGTTTTATATACAAGTAAATGACAATTAGAATTGCATGATCCATTTAGGTAGTTGCATTTAGGATAGATTGCATTGCATGAAATTCCACCACTTTAACCTTACCTTACTCTTTATCTTGGACTTAGCATGAGGACATGCTATTGTTTAGGTGTGGGGAGGTTGATAAACCCATATTTGATGACATATATTATGCTCAATTCAAGAGATTTATTCAATCCTTCACCCACTTATTCATGTAAATTGCATGGTTTTACTTTCCCTTCCATATTATGTGATATATGTAAATACATGTTTCCTATGCTTTGAAATTATTTATTTTAATTACCCTTTATTACCATTCGATGCCGTGATTTGTGTGTTGAGAAGTTTCAGATCCTTTAAGGCAGGAATGAGTTAAAGGATGGAAAGAAACATACAAAAATGGAAGGAAAGCACAAAATAGAGTTTTTGAAAAAACTGGCAGCGACGCGAACGCATGGACGACGCGGTCGCATGCCCAGTGCGAAAAGGTAGCGACGCAAACGCATGACTGACGCGGACGCGCGCCTTAAGCAGAACACAGATGACGTGGACGCATGACCGAAGCGAACGCGTGATAAGGAAAACTCCAGATGATGCGACCGCGTGACCCACGCGGACGCGTGACAGACGCCACACACCAGAAATTACAGAAAATACTCCCAGTGATTTCTGAAGCCTTTTTGGCCCAGATCCAAGTCCAAAAAGCATAGATTAGAGGTTATAAAGTGGGGGAATGCATCCATTCATGAGGAGGTCTTCAATTATTCACTTTTTATGGTTTAGATGTAGTTTTTAGAGAGAGAGGTTCTCTCCTCTCTCTTAGGTTTTAGGATTAGGATTTCTTATTATTTCAAGTTAAGTATTCCAACTCTTTATCAGGTTCAATATTCCTTTTTATTATTTTCTTAATTTAATTTATGAATTCTTCCATGTTACATATGATTCTCTTAATTAATGTTATTTGAAGTATTTCAGTTTATGATTGCTTTCTTTTATTTATGTTACTATTGCTTCCAATCTGAAGACATTTTTATTCGAGTAAGTTTATTTTTCCCCTTTTGGCTTTGGTTAAGTAATTGGTAACTTTTGAGTTATCAAACTCATCATGATTGATAATTGCTATTTTTGCTAATCAAATCGAATTCCAATAACTCTAGTCTTTCCTTAGGAATTGACTAGGACCTGAGGATCAAACTGATTAGTCCACTTGACTTTCCTTTGTTTAGTAAAGGTTAACTAAGTGGGATTAAACTCAATTCTCATCACCATTTATAAGGATAACTAGGATAGGACTTCCAATTTCTCATACCTTGCCAAGAGTTTATTTTATAGTTATTTATTTATTTTATTTGTCATTTAATTACTTGTTCCTTATTTTCAAAACCCCAATCTGCACAACTCATAACCAATAATAAGAACATACTTCCCTGCAGTTCCTTGAGAAGACGACCCGAGGTTTAAATACTTCGGTTATCAATTTATTTAGGGGTTTGTTACTTGTGACAACCAAAACGTTTGCACGAAGGGATTTCTGTTGGTTTAGAAACTATATCTACAACGCGACTATTTTTATAAAATTCTTTACTAGCAAAAATCCCAACGTCAAGGCTTTAAGGGTCCTTTCTATTGATTGTCACCTAGAGGTAGTAAGGGTTGTTTTGCTTTCTTGACCACGACTCTAAGTGTTTTGTCTCAAGACAACCCTTTAATTAAGCTTTCAATTAGCACTCACAAACCAGTTGGTTTTAGGGTACTAGGTGTTGAGACACCCCTAAGAATTTACTTGCCCAGGTCTCTTCTTGACACATCTTCACCACAAGCATCTTCTAAGATTTTTGTTTGAGATTTTTAATGTTTCTTTTTCTATCTCAGTAGTTGATGCTCAAAGCCTTGGGTCTTTGATGCACGGAAACTTGTCTCTTCAACAATTTCCCTCGACAAGTATACCGAATTGTTGTCAAGTAAAAACTCACAATAGAGTGAGGTCGAATCCCACAGGGATTGATTGGTCAATCAACTTTAATTAGAGGAATGTTCTAGTTGAGCTAAGCAGAATTTGATGTGAGAGTTGCAGGAAATTAAATGAAGGGAAAGTAAATAGCAGAAAATGTAAATACTGGAAATAAAGAGCTGAATGTAAATGGCGGAAAGTAAATTGCAGAATGTTAAATGGGGATTTGGGAAGATGAGCATAAAAGTAAATTACAGAAATTAAAGAGAATGGGTGAGATCAGAAATGGGGAAGTCATTGGGTTTAGGAGATGTTGCATTCTCCGAATCAAGTTCATTTTCATCTCTTCCTCAATCAATGCATTCATTGATCTCCTTGGCAATCTTAAGTGATTGAATTCCAATTCCTTGGTAATTCAATCTCTCAAATCTTGATCAATAGCCAATTCCTTGGTCCAATTGCCCATGAGAAGGGATGAAGTATAGTCACTGATTATACCACATGTATTTCCAAATCAAAGTGTTGGTAGGATTATATGTCACTATGTCCATCCAAACCCCAATTTGGTCCAACATGAGAAAGCATTTCTAGCATGATCTCTTCATTCCTCTTCCAAGGTTCTAAAGAGATCCAAGTATGAATAGCTTCATTTCCAAGACAACTACCCAATTGGATGAAGATTGAAAGCTTTCTAGTAAAATCAAGAGAAAAGAAAGAAGAAGAATAATGAAAACTATTATTGATCCATCAAATTACAACAGAGCTCCCTAACCCAATGAAAGGGGTTTAGTTGTTCATAGCTCTGGGAATGGAAAACAAAGATGAAGAATGCATTCTGAAAATAAAATTAGAAGTTGCAGAGAAAGTAAAATTATACAGAGAGTGATTTTCCCAATCCAAAAGCTTCTCCTCTAGTTCGAAACTACTCCTATATATACTACTCTTTTGCTCTTCTAGTTGGCTCTTCAAGTCTTGGATATTGGCCTTTGGATCTTGAGTTGAAGCAGTTTGGAGTCTTCAGTGGGCTCAGCTTTACTTGCAGAGAAAGTGTGAAGTAGGCATGGATTTTAGCTAGGACGTTAGTGGTGTTAACGTTTAAGTGAAAATGTGGGTTCGAGAACGTTAGTGACAATCACCTTTTTCATTAACGTTTCTAGCCCAAGATGGTTCACGTTAACTTCAACGTTAGTGGCACTACCGTGACCACTAACTTTGCCTCTTGATCCTTCGCGAACGTTATTGGGGTTTACCTTTTTCAATAACGTTGCTCTTAGCCCCCTTTTATCACGTTAGAGTCCACGTTAGTATAACTAACGTGGCTCTTAACGTGGGAATGCCTTAGCCTCGAGAGCATTAGTAACACTTACCTTTGTCACTAACGCTCCAAACACCCCTTCTTCCCATGTTAGAGTTCACGTTACTTAGGTTAACGTGACTTCTAACGTGGTAGTGATAGCCATCTCCAACGTTAGTGACAAAGGTGGGTGTCACTAACGTTGGCTCATCATTCCTTTCCTCCACGTTAGCTTCCACGTTAATGCAATTAACGTGGCAACTAACGTGGCTAATAGTGGCTTAGTCCAACGTTAGTGACAAAGGTGAGTATCACTAACGTTGGCACTTGTTTGTTCCTTCCACGTTAGAGCTCACGTTAATGTACTTAATGTGACTCTTAATGTGGCTAGGTGTGCCCTTTTTTCCAACGTTAGTGGCATTCACTTTTACCACTAACGTTGGAGCTTTACTTCTCTTCCACGTTAGCTTCCACGTTAACGTAGTTAACGTGGCAACTAACGTGGGCTATGATGGCTCACGAAGGCGTTATTGGCGATCACTTTTCTCATTAACGTTGTAAGCTAGCTCCCATTCCACGTTAGTGGTCACGTTAGTCTAGTTAGACTAACGTGACTCGCTTATTTCCTAAGAAAGTTCATGAAACTACCCTAAAACAATAAAGAAAAGGTCAGTGAAACTGGCCAAAATGCCCTGGCATCACAACACCAAACTTAAAGCTTGCTTGTCCCTAAGCAAGTACTGGAATAAGAGAATGATGAATGAAATGACAAGAGAAATGAATCATTATTGTGGAAGTCATGTCCTTGGTTTTATGGGGTTTCATGCATAGCAACTTAGGTTCATTCCTTTATTGGCTTTCAGACCTTTACCATGCCCTGGAATACTCACTTGATTGTACCCTATGAGACTTTTATTTATTGATCCCTTTTTTTTCTTTTCAGGGTTTGATTGTGTTCTTTAGACTATGTGCTTTGTAAGGGGGCGACTCTTTAAGATAAGCTTTTAGCCAGCACTCCCGAACCAGTTGGTCCAAGGTGCTGGGTGTTAAGACACCCCTAAGGACTTACTCCCTCAAGTCTCTTTCCCCCATACATTCACACCACAGCCACATGTTTTGTTATTCTTATTCTTGAGACCTTGGTGTCCAGCACGTCTTTGGGTTACTAAGTGCTCTGTAGCAAGGGTTACTCTTGATAGTGGACTTTCAGCTGATAATCCTGGGTTAGTTAACCCAAGTTACCAAGTGATAAGGCACCCCTGAGAGCTTATTCATCCAAGTATATCCCTTGCACAGGAGCACCACAGACACATGCCTTAAGATTCAACCCTTGGTGCCTAGCCTTATTTCTTACTCTTTTTTCTTTATTTCTCAACTTTCATTTTTCTTTCCCCTTTTCTTATTAGGATCTTGTTATGTAGCTAGTCTCATGGGGTGTGTTTCAAGCATATGATTCAGGACAGATAGTTGTCTTCCTACCTTGTTGGTGAACCAACTTAGCTAATCTATTACCACACCACAAACTTAGGAACTTACTCCACGATATGAACCTCACTCTGGTCTTTCATAGCATACATTCTCTTTTTATTTGATTCAAAAGGACAAGCATACAAGTAAGCAAGGTAAAAAATGAAAACAGGAAACTTGGACCAGCACACATGTGACAGACGCAAGGAAAACAGAAATTAAATTCTAATGATTTAAACTAAAGAGTAACTATTAGTCAAGGGCACATTCGGACTTCCAATTTTTTTGCATTCCAAGTATATGGAGTCAAGTAATAATACAACCTTCAGGTGGTGGCTTCTAGCTATCATTTTGTCATCATCCATAGTTTTTGCATCCTTCTTCACCTCCTTGGATGATGGTTCACCATTTCTCCAGAAGATTCCTACAAAGTTGTTCGAAGTTGCTTGTTCCCAAAGCACTTGAGAAATAGTTAGCATGCATGTATGCTTGTGAATTTCTGAACTTAGTTTGGTGTGTGAACACCAAACTTAGTTCCTTGCCTAGTACAACAGATTGAATACATGCAGAGAACCTCATGTGTTGTTATTAACAAAACAACTATGAACTAGAAACTAAACTACTGTTAAGTGGTTCCCCTGATTAGTTGGAGCTAGCGCTTTGCCATTGAAGGAGTGTAGTGTGATTCTAACTGAAATCTTTGGTGGAACACCAAACTTAGAATTACACATTCACTCTTGTATTGTTTTGGTGTGTAACACCAAACTTACCTTCTCACAATACAGGGGAAACTACTGATGCGCATAAACTTGTTATGCTACGATTTAGGAAATTGCACGATTGGCAAAATTCCTTCCGGCAAGTGCACCGGTTATCGTCAAGTAAAAACTCACAATAGAGTGAGGTCGAATCCCACAAGGATTGGTTGAGTGAGCAATTCGGATTAGAAGTGTGTTCTAGTTGAGCGGAATCAAGATTTAGATGAGAATTGCGGAATGTAAAATTGGCGGGAAACGTAAATGACAAGAAATTTAAATGGCGGAATCTTAAATTGCATGAATTAAAGAGCAGAAGCTAAATTGCTGAAATTAAAAGGGAATGGGGGTGATTGCATGAATTGAGTTGCAGAATGTAAAGAGAAAGTGGAAATCAGAAATGGGGAATTCATTGGGTTATAGGAGATATTGAGATCTCCGAATCAAAACATGTTATCTCTTCCTCAACCAATGCGTTCATTGAATTTTGCTTGGCAATCTTATATGATTGGATCCCAATCCCTTGGCTCACCAATTCTCTCTAAAAACAAACAAATTCCCAATCCCTTGGTTTAAATGTTCATAAGAAGAGATGATGCTCGATCACTGATTTTACCACACAGTTTCATGAACCACAATTTGGTAGGATTACATGTCACAATATCCATCCAAACCCCAATCCAATTCACTGTGAGAAAGCTTCTCTAGCATGAATCCTCCATTCCTTTCCCAAGGTTCCGAAGGATTCCAATTATGGGTAGTTTCTTTCCCAAGACAACTACCCAATGGAATTAGATCGAGAAGCTTTCTAACAAAATTCAAGAGAAAAGATTGAAGAAGAAGATAAACTATTATTGATTCATTGAATTACAATAGAGCTCCCTAACCCAATGAAAGGGGGTTTAGTGAGTCATAGCTCTGAATTCAATTACAAAGATATGAAAACTAGCCAAAAATGAAAAGGTAAAAGTCCTTCCTAACTTAAATTCTATCCTATTTATACACTTTCTATACTGAGCTTCTGTTGTGTTTCTTGGGCTTTGAGGCCTCTCCCTGCTTTCCTTTTGCCTTGGGTTTATGATCTATAATCTTGATGAGGCTGCTGATCCAAATTCTGTAACATTCATTGAGCCAACTTAGTGATAATCAAATAATGACACATGACTCAACAAATTGAAATTTCAGACTCATCAATCCTTCAGGCCCAATCTCATAAACCATGATATTCAATTGGGTTTCATACCAGAGTAAGTTTAAGTTAATGTTTGTGTTCAAATACTAACTTAAACTGCAATATTTTTGGCCCAGAAACCTTCTCCAAGAGTGGTGTTTAAGTTGCAGTTTAAGCTTAAACTGCAGCTTAAACGCCAGACACTTCCAGTGATGCCTTTTGTGGAAGCACGTTTAAGCTTCAGTTTAAGGCTAAACTGAAGCTTAAACGTGGAAATGGAAGAAGGCAGCCCTGGAGGGTAACGTAGTCGAACACGTTTAAGCTTCAGTTTAACCTTAAACTGAAGCTTAAACGTGGAGATAGGAAAGACAGCCCTGGAGGTCGAACACGTTTAAGCTCCAGTTTAAGGTTAAACTGGAGCTTAAACGTGGAAATAGAGAAAGCCATCCTGGAGGTCGAACACGTTTAAGCTCTAGTTTAAGGTTAAACTGGAGCTTAAACGTGGAAATAGAGAAAGCCATCTGGGAGGTCGAACACGTTTAAGCTCCAGTTTAAGGTTAAACTGGAGCTTAAACGTGGAAGCTGAGAAAGGTAGCCCTGGAGGTGTCGAACACGTTTAAGCTCCAGTTTAAGGTTAAACTGGAGCTTAAACGTGGAAATGGAGAAAGCAACCCTGTAGGAGAAAACTTGGTCGAACACGTTTAAGCTCCAGTTTAAGGTTAAACTGGAGCTTAAACGTGGAAATGGCTCCCTGGTGCACTTCCCATTTCTGGCGTTTAACCTCCAGTTTAAGGTTAAACTGGAGGTTAAACGTGGAAATGCTTCCTGAGTGGAATTCTCATTCTGGCGTTTAACCTCCAGTTTAAGGTTAAACTGGAGGTTAAACTTCAGTTTCAGCATTTCTTAGCCTTCATGATTCTGGCGTTTAAGCTCCAGTTTAAGCTTAAACTGGAACTTAAACTCCACATGTGATATTCAAGCTTCCTTTATTGATTTTGTTGCTTCCTTGCCTAGCCTCTTCTTTCCTGAAATCATCCAAACAATTGCATCAAAGTCTTGCAAAATTTCATGAGAATTCTTCCATTCATAGCATTCAAGTAATATAACTAAAACTCATGGAATTTGCATCAAAATCATACTGTTTGGATGGTTCATTGCTTTGTTATTCATTTAACCATTCTTGGTTACTTTAAGCTCAAGAAAATGCATAAAACAACTAAAACTAACAGAAAAATGCTAGTGAAACTAGCCTAAGATGCCTTGGCATCACAACACCAAACTTAATACTTGCTTGTCCCTAAGCAAGTCCTGAGTTATTTGAGAAGAAAGTATGAAACAGAAAGCAATTACATTGGCTATATTAGCAAGCATTTGAAGTTCATCGGAAGGGTTTTATGCAGAAAGTTGCAGCATCACTTTTTCATTCTTATCAGGTAAGATTATCACTTTTTCATTGCATCCATCAAACACTGCTATGGCCTCTTGTTATTCTTATGTCCTTGGCACTTTTCTCTTCTTTGTTTTTCTTTTCTTTTTCTTAGAGCTCCTTTGCTCCTTGTTTGCTTGGTGTCATGTGTTGCACAAGCCTTTGGCATTTTCTTTTTCTTATCAGTGCACTACACATATCCACTCCAGGCATTTTAGTTCACATTTCTTCTTGAGACATTGGTGCCCAGCACCTCTTTGTGTGACTAAATGTTTTGTATTTAGGTTGCTCTTGATAATGGACTTTTGGTTGATAATCCCGGGTTAGTTAACCCAAGTTACCAAGTGTTGAAACACTCCTCAGAACCTATTCATCCAAGCATATCCTTAATACATAAATACCACAGGCATTTGTCTCAGAAGTTCAAACCATTGGTGCCTAGCTTATTTTCTCAATTTTTTTTTTTTTTGCTTTTTGGTTGCCCTTTTTCAGTGGCTTTTTCTTCTTCTTTTTCTTTCTTTTTCATGGCCAAAGACATTTATTCATCAAGATCCATAGACAGTTTTCAATTTCTACAAAAAATGATAATTCTACACTCTATTTCCAGTGATCTGACTAAACAATCAAGCATGCATACCACCACTTAATTCTACTTGATTTGTCACTAATTGAGCCAAGTTACTTTTGTTCAAACTTTTCTTTTATTTTTGGAAACAGAACAAGCATGGCAAGCACTTGTTTAAGAAGGTGAAGTTATATCCAAACATCTAGGCATTCACTTTATTCAAGGCAATAAACAGACAAACATACTAGAGATTTCACCTTAAAACTTAAATGACTTATAATGAAAGAAAGCTCATGAAGACAATTCACCAATTATCATTTGATTATTAAGGAGAGAGACCACCTCTCATTTATTGCTTGGTTCTTCTTGATTCTTGGGATCCTGCTTCTTCTTGCTCTTCTTCTCCGTCTTCTCCTTCCTGTCCTTCTTGTTCCGCTTCTTGCTCTGCTTCTGCTTGTTGCCCTTCTTCATTTCTTCTTTTTGTATGTCTTGGAGCAATTGGGCCAAGAGTCATTCTGTACGCAGTTATAGCCAATCCAGGATATAGCCAATTAGGTCTTTCATCTTCAAGTGGTACTTGGGCATCGATGCATAGTCTAATGATGGTGCTAGGGAAGTGGAGCCAAGATTCAGGGTCACTTTTCTCACTAAGCTCTTGTATCTGTTCAGCAATGAGTTTATGAACTTTAATCTCCCCTCCCACCATAATGCAATGTAGCAAGATGGCTCTTTTAGGGACTATTTCTGAAGAGTTTGCAGTGGGTAGGATGGATCTCCTAACTATTGCATACCACCCTTTAGCTTTCGGTGTTAGGTCTCCCCTTCTCAAGACTCTTGGAGCCCCTCTTGTTTTTCTCACCCATTCAGCTCTGATGGCACAAAGGTCTTCAGCAATAGTTGTATAGTCAGGTTCTCCTATCATCCTTTCTTCATAACTTGCTTGGCTGAAATGTATGTTTTTCAGGCCAAGAGTTTTCATGATTGCTTTGGGACTGAAGTCAACTTCCACCCCTCTCACATAGCTTTTGTATGTGGGTTTCTTGGTTGAGTCTTCCCTCACTGCATTTGCATAAAACTCCTTCACCAAGTTGATGTTGATTTTAGTGATTGGCTTAGTCAGGAGCTCCCACTTCCTCTTTTTGATCTTCTCCCAAACACCTGGGAACTCATCCTTTTCAAGGTCAAAGGGAACCTCAGCTAGTACCCTTTTAGGTCTCATCCATTCGGCTTGAATCTCATGGAAAACTGATTTGTATCTCCATGCATCGAATTCCCTGTTCTCCTCCATTGGTTGCTTGTCTTTTCTTCTTTTGTGGCTAGATGAGGCTGCCATCGGTTCTTTAGTTTTGGTAAGTGACAAGCTAAAGTTGACAAGGTGAAGCAAGAAGTGTTGTTGGAAGTGTGGTGAGGTTGTTTTCGGCAAAAGATAGTTATGCTATGATGAAAGAAAATGTGCATGAAGGAGATTTGGTGGGGTGGAACTCGTTCCCCAAGTGGTTCTTTATAGTGCCTGTAAGTGAAAAATGGACGGCTAGGGTGATTTGTGAAGGGTGGCCTGATGGTAAATATATGAATTAGGGAGAAGGACAAATTGCTTTTCATTTTCTTGGAAGTATTCTGAGTGCATTAGGTTGTACATGTAGCTATCTTTTCATGCAGAACTTCCTTTTCCTATGTGTTAGTTTCAAAGACTTGTGAACTTCCTTTTTGACCAAGCACCGTACCTCCCCCTTGTCTTTTTCCTCCATTCTTATCTTTCCTTTTGTACCTGCACAAACAAACAAATTTGCTATCATTTCTTCGGTCATGTGAATAGTACTTGTACATGTTTTTCCTTCTTTTTGAATTGTAAATCAATGATTGACTTCCTGAGCTTATAGCCGTGACCTTTGTATTTATGCACACTTATTACTGGACACCAAACTTAGTGTTTGGTAATGTCTCCTGATGACATGGAATCCATGTTGGTTGTCCTTAATGAATGTGCATAATTCTAATAATTTCTAGTCACTTTGGCGCTTTGATCCTAAACAATTTTACTACCTAGAGTAATTGAAATCAAAGTATTGAAACATGCAAATGGTATACTTGTCATGAATTTCTAAATCCAGAGGAACTTCTTGCTTTTCATTAACTGTGTTCAAAAGGAACACCAAACTTAATGTTTGGTCGTGCACCTTGAATGAAAGATTGAATGCAGTTTGAATAAGATTTGGGAGTGCCTTAAGGCACACCAAACTTAGAGACCAATTGTAATTTACATGCAATGTTTAGTGCACTTTATCACAGTTGTCCTGAGGATTCAAGTTCATGCATAAGAAACCATGCTTTATTAGATGTAAAACAAAACAATAAAGAGTAAGGATACTAAAACATGGGTTGCCTCCCATGAAGCGCTTCTTTAACGTCACTAGCTTGACGGTTGTCCTTTGTCAGGGTGGATTGTAGTGCTTGATGTCTTCTCCTCTCACTATGAAAACGTCCCCATTTGATTCCTTCATGACCTCTAAATGTTCCATAGAAAGAACTTTCATGATTGTGAACATTTGAGGGAGCTGGGAAGGAATGGTTTTGAGGCCAGGTGGGATTGGCAGATAATGACTTGATATCACTTTATCTCCCAGAGAAAAACCTTCAGTGGGAATTTTCTTGTTTCTCCACCCTCTTGGCAATTTCCCTATCATTCTTCCCTTTCTCTTGAGGATTTCTTCATTGACCCTTATGCCAGGAGGATCCTTCTGATCTGTTTCCATTGATTCTTGTGGCTTTAACTCTTGCAACTCTTGTTTGCCTTCCAAGGACTGTTTTAGAGTTTCAGCTGCTGGATTACTTTCCTCCAAACACAGATGGCTACTATCATCCTTAGGCTTTTCAGGTTCTGGTTCAGGCTCAGATGCAGGTTTGAAAACTTTGAAAATGAGCTGTTCATCATGTATTCTCAGAATTAGCTCTCCTTGTTCTACATCTATGAGCGCTCTAGTAGTGGCTAGAAATGGCCTGCCCAGAATGATAGGGTGTAAGTAGCTTTCCTCCATGTCCAAAATGACAAAGTCTGTGGGGAAGTAATAATCTCCCACTTTCACCAGCACATTCTCAACTACCCCTTCAGCTTGCTTCTGAGTTTTGTCGGCCAGTTGTATGATTACATCAGTGGATCTCACCTCATTCAGTTGTAGCCTCTTCATAAGAGTTAGAGGCATCACATTTATGCTAGCTCCTATATCACAGAATCCTCTGTCAATTTTTGTTTCCCCTATGATGCAAGGGATATGAAAACTTCCTGGGTCTGTTTTCTTAGAGACTGTGTCCTTCTTGATGAGGGCACTGCATTCTTTGTTCATTGTTACCGTTTGTCCTCCCTTCAAAACTCTTTTCTTGCTCAACAATTCCTTTAAATACTTGATATGTGTAGGCATTTGATGGAGAATCTCAAGAAAGGGAATATTGATATGGAGAGACTTAAATGTCTCTAAAAACCTTGAATAGGTTTTCCCTTTTTCACCTCCTCCTAACCTCTGAGGAAATGGTGCTTTTGGTTGGTATGTTTCCATCGTGCCTTTTTGCAGTTCCTTGGCTTGCTCAGTTTCACTTTCCTGCTTAGCTTCCTCCACACCTTCCTTCAAGATTTCTGGCTCCTGTTCTGAGGATCTGATTCCTTCTTCTTCTGAGACTTCTTTCAATATGGTGATGGCCTTGCATTCTTCCCATCTCACTCCCTTTTGTTCCCCTTTAGGATTCTTTTCTGTGTCACTAGGGAACACTGCAGTTGATTTGGGGGCCTGTTGAGATAGCTCTCCTACTTGAGACTCCATCCTCTTGAGTTTTTCACCATGGTTTCTTAAGGTAGATCTCACATCATCCCTGAAGCTTTTCAATTCAATTATGTCCTGACCCATGTGTGCCAGCATTCCTTCTATCCTGTTTAATTGATCTTGAAATTGTTGGTTCGGGTTAGGTTGGGTAGGTTGATTATTTTGGCCATGATATGGTGGTTGAGAGTAAGTGTTTTGTGTGGCTTGGTATGATCTTTGGTTGGAGTTTTGGTATGTGGACTTGTTATGTTGGTTTTGCTGGTTTCCCCACCCAAAGTTTGGGTGGTTTTTCCAGCCTGGGTTGTAAGTGTTGGAATGTGGATCATATGGTTGCCTTTGTTGATTTCCTACATAATTGGCCTCTTCCCAATCACCTCCTTCAGTACTTTCTTCCTCTTGATCTTGTGTGTGTATTGCAGCCACTTGTTTTGTTTCTAATTTCCTGGTAAGCTCTGCTAGTTGCTTGGCAAACACCTTGTTTTGGGCTAGAATTGTATCAACATGGTTCAGCTCCATGACTCCCTTAGTGTTGTGTCTCTCTGATGCATAGTAGTACTCATTCTCAGCCACTGTCTCAATCACTTCAATGGCTTCTTCCACAGTCTTTTTCCTGTTCAATGAACCTCCTGATGAATGGTCTACAGCCTTCCTTGATTCATAAGAAAGTCCATCATAGAAAATATGCAATTGCACCCAGTCATGGAACATGTCTGGTGGGCATTTCCTTGTCAAATCCTTGAATCTCTCCCATGCCTCGTAGAGAGTTTCACCATCTTGTTGTCTAAACGTCTGAACCTCAGATCGAAGCCTATTGACCTTTTGTGGGGGGTAGAAACGTGCCAGAAACTTGCTTTCCACCTCATCCCAGGTTGTTAGGCTCCCCCTTGGGAATGATTCCAGCCACTTAGCTACCTTGTCCCTAAGTGAAAATGGGAACAAGAGCAGTTTATAGGTATCTTCCTGGACTCCATTGGACTTCACAGTGTCGCAAATTCTCAGGAATTTTGTGAGATGTTGGTTTGGATCTTCATTAGCACTCCCACCAAATGAACAATGATTCTCCACAAGTGATATTAGCTGTGGTTTGAGTTCAAAATTGTTGGCCTGAATGGGTGGTTTCTGAATGCTGCTACCACAATTCCCAGAGGTTGGGTTTATGTATGAACTAAGAACCCTCCTCTCGGGAATGGCATTGTTTCCATCAGCTCTCTCATGGTTGTGAACTTCTCTATCCATGTTGAGATCTAGAGCTTCCTCAAAATTGTCCTCAGATTCTCCTTCAGATTCCTCTTCTCTCAGTACTCTCTTCCCTCTTGCTTCCCTTCTAAGTCTATGAAGGGTCCTCTCTGGTTCGGTATATGGAGGAGTTGATGTCTCTCCTCTCCTACCTGTCATACAAGAACACAGCACAGGCAACAAACAAGTGAAATACTCTTGGTTAATGGAAGAGTATGGTTAGAGTAGTTGAGGAATTAATTCAAATAGTTAGTGAGTCAGTGAGTTAGTTGCTTGAATTTAAAGGCATAAAGAAAGAAAGCATGTAACAGAGTGCAGAAATTAAAAATTCAACAAGTAACTTGAACTGAATTAACAAAGCAAGAAAAATGCTCAATCTAGTTAACTTCCAATTTGAGAATTGTCAATCGAAAACCAATCCCCGGCAACGGCGCCATAAACTTGATGCGCATAAACTTGTTATGCTACGATTTAGGAAATTGCACGATTGGCAAAATTCCTTCCGGCAAGTGCACCGGTTATCGTCAAGTAAAAACTCACAATAGAGTGAGGTCGAATCCCACAAGGATTGGTTGAGTGAGCAATTCGGATTAGAAGTGTGTTCTAGTTGAGCGGAATCAAGATTTAGATGAGAATTGCGGAATGTAAAATTGGCGGGAAACGTAAATGACAAGAAATTTAAATGGCGGAATCTTAAATTGCATGAATTAAAGAGCAGAAGCTAAATTGCTGAAATTAAAAGGGAATGGGGGTGATTGCATGAATTGAGTTGCAGAATGTAAAGAGAAAGTGGAAATCAGAAATGGGGAATTCATTGGGTTATAGGAGATATTGAGATCTCCGAATCAAAACATGTTATCTCTTCCTCAACCAATGCGTTCATTGAATTTTGCTTGGCAATCTTATATGATTGGATCCCAATCCCTTGGCTCACCAATTCTCTCTAAAAACAAACAAATTCCCAATCCCTTGGTTTAAATGTTCATAAGAAGAGATGATGCTCGATCACTGATTTTACCACACAGTTTCATGAACCACAATTTGGTAGGATTACATGTCACAATATCCATCCAAACCCCAATCCAATTCACTGTGAGAAAGCTTCTCTAGCATGAATCCTCCATTCCTTTCCCAAGGTTCCGAAGGATTCCAATTATGGGTAGTTTCTTTCCCAAGACAACTACCCAATGGAATTAGATCGAGAAGCTTTCTAACAAAATTCAAGAGAAAAGATTGAAGAAGAAGATAAACTATTATTGATTCATTGAATTACAATAGAGCTCCCTAACCCAATGAAAGGGGGTTTAGTGAGTCATAGCTCTGAATTCAATTACAAAGATATGAAAACTAGCCAAAAATGAAAAGGTAAAAGTCCTTTCTAACTTAAATTCTATCCTATTTATACACTTTCTATACTGAGCTTCTGTTGTGTTTCTTGGGCTTTGAGGCCTCTCCCTGCTTTCCTTTTGCCTTGGGTTTATGATCCATAATCTTGATGAGGCTGCTGATCCAAATTCTGTAACATTCATTGAGCCAACTTAGTGATAATCAAATAATGACACATGACTCAACAAATTGAAATTTCAGACTCATCAATCCTTCAGGCCCAATCCCATAAACCATGATATTCAATTGGGTTTCATACCAGAGTAAGTTTAAGTTAATGTTTGTGCTCAAATACTAACTTAAAACTGCAATATTTTTGGCCCAGAAACCTTCTCCAAGAGTGGTGTTTAAGTTGCAGTTTAAGCTTAAACTGCAGCTTAAACGCCAGACACTTCCAGTGATGCCTTTTGTGGAAGCACGTTTAAGCTTCAGTTTAAGGCTAAACTGAAGCTTAAACGTGGAAATGGAAGAAGGCAGCCCTGGAGGGTAACGTAGTCGAACACGTTTAAGCTTCAGTTTAAGGTTAAACTGAAGCTTAAACGTGGAGATAGGAAAGGCAGCCCTGGAGGTCGAACACGTTTAAGCTCCAGTTTAAGGTTAAACTGGAGCTTAAACGTGGAAATAGAGAAAGCCATCCTGGAGGTCGAACACGTTTAAGCTCCAGTTTAAGGTTAAACTGGAGCTTAAACGTGGAAATAGAGAAAGCCATCTGGGAGGTCGAACACGTTTAAGCTCCAGTTTAAGGTTAAACTGGAGCTTAAACGTGGAAGCTGAGAAAGGTAGCCCTGGAGGTGTCGAACACGTTTAAGCTCCAGTTTAAGGTTAAACTGGAGCTTAAACGTGGAAATGGAGAAAGCAACCCTGGAGGAGAAAACTTGGTCGAAAACGTTTAAGCTCCAGTTTAAGGTTAAACTGGAGCTTAAACGTGGAAATGGCTCCCTGGTGCACTTCCCATTTCTGGCGTTTAACCTCCAGTTTAAGGTTAAACTGGAGGTTAAACGTGGAAATGCTTCCTGAGTGGAATTCTCATTCTGGCGTTTAACCTCCAGTTTAAGGTTAAACTGGAGGTTAAACTTCAGTTTCAGCATTTCTTAGCCTTCATGATTCTGGCGTTTAAGCTCCAGTTTAAGCTTAAACTGGAACTTAAACTCCACATGTGATATTCAAGCTTCCTTTATTGATTTTGTTGCTTCCTTGCCTAGCCTCTTCTTTCCTGAAATCATCCAAACAATTGCATCAAAGTCTTGCAAAATTTCATGAGAATTCTTTCATTCATAGCATTCAAGTAATATAACTAAAACTCATGGAATTTGCATCAAAATCATACTGTTTGGATGGTTCATTGCTTTGTTATTCATTTAACCATTCTTGGTTACTTTAAGCTCAAGAAAATGCATAAAACAACTAAAACTAACAGAAAAATGCTAGTGAAACTAGCCTAAGATGCCTTGGCATCAACTACTTGTGATTCTTATTGAAATGACAATGAAAAGGAAACTACCTTAGGTTGGGTTGCCTCCCAACGAAGCGCTCTTTTAGCGTCGATAGCTCGACGATTCCTCCATTAATTGAGGTGATATTTCATTCTGGGGTTTTCCCCCATGTTGCCCATGTAGTGTTTGAGCCTTTGTCCGTTCACAGTGAAAGTCCTCTTCGAACTTTCCTCCATAATTTCTATGTGTCCATATGGTGAGACTTTTGTGACAAGAAAGGGTCCTGACTACCTTGATTTGAGTTTCCAAGGAAAAAGTCTCAATTTGGAGTTATAGAGGAGCACTTGCTGTCCTTTTTCGAAGCTCCTGAGTGTCAGATTGAGGTCATGTCTTCTCTTTGCCTTTTCTTTATAAATTTTGGCATTTTCATAGGCTTGAGATCTAAAATCCTCCATTTCTTGCAGCTGCAAGACTCTTTTTTCACCAGCAGCAATGCAATCAAAATTTAGTAGCTTGAGAGCCCAGAGGGCTTTATGTTCCAGCTCCAGTGGTAAATGACAGGCTTTTCCATATACCAGTTGATATGGGGACATCCCAAGAGGTGTTTTGAATGCCGTTCTATATGCCCAAAGAGCATCGTCTAGCTTCTTCGCCTAGTCTTTCATTGATGCTCCTACAGTCTTCTCCAGAATCCTTTTTAGCTCTCTGTTAGATATCTCAGTTTGTCCACTTGTTTAGGGGTGGTAAGGTGTGGCAACCTTGTGTTTCACCCCATATCGTAGGAGAAGAGCTTCTAGTGGTCTGTTACAGAAATGGCTCCCTCCATCACTAATGAGTGCTCATGGGACTCCGAACCGGCTAAAGATATTCTTTCTGAGGAAGTTCATGACCACCTTGTTATCATTTGTTGGGGTTGCAATAGCCTCTACCCACTTGGAAACGTGATCCACTGCTACCAAGATATAGTTGTTTGAATATGAGGTTGGAAATGGTCCCATGAAATCGATTCCCCATACGTCAAACAGTTCCAGCTCTAGAATGAAATTCTGTGGCATCTCATTTCTTTTGGGTAGGTTTCTAGCTCTTTGGCATTCATTGTAGTTCTTTGCTACTTCCTTGGCATCCTTGAAAAGGGTGGGCCAAAAGAATCCACTCTGTAACACCTTGGCTGCAGTTTTTTCTCCTCCAAAGTGGCCTCCATAGCATGAGCCATGGCAGTTCTATAGAACCTCTCTTCCCTCTTCTTCTGAAACGTATCTTCTCAGGATTCCATCTGAACACTTCTTGAAGAGATATGGCTCATCCCAGACAAAATATTTTGCGTCATTGATGAGCTTTCTCTTTTGATGTTTGTTGATATCCGGAGGCAAAGCCCCAGTTGCCTTGAAGTTGGCAATGTTTGCGAACCAGCGTGCTTTGTGAACCGTCATTAACTGCTCATCTGGGAAACATTCATTCACACTTGTATCATGTGTTCCACCTTTGTCATGAGGGATCCTGGATAGGTGATCGGCTACCTTGTTCTCCACTCCTTTCTTGTCTCTAATCTCAATATTGAATTCCTGCAACAATAAGATCCACCTTATCAGTCTTGGTTTTGATTCCTGCTTGGCAAATAAGTATTTAAGTGCTGTGTGGTCTGTGAAAACAATCACTTTGGCACCAATGAGGTATGATCTAAACTTGTCAAATGCAAAAACTATTGCCAGCAACTCCTTTTCAGTGGTGGTGTAATTTCTTTGAGTGTCATTGAGGACTTTGCTGGCATAGTATATCACATGGACTAAGTTATCTTTCCTCTGCCCTAACACTGCCCCTACTGCAAAATCAGATGCATCACACATCGGTTCAAACGGTAAGTTCCAATCAAGTGGGGAAATGATAGGGGCAGAGGACAGCCTCTTTTTCAAGTTTTCGAATGCTAGCATGCATTTTTCATCAAAGACAAATGGTGTATCAGATACAAGGAGATTTCTTAAAGGCTTGGCTATCTTTGAAAAATCTTTAATAAACCTTCTGTAAAAGCCGGCATGCCCTAAGAAGCTCCTAATTACCTTGACATCACTCGGTGGGGGTAATTTTTCAATGAGTTCCACCTTAGCTCTGTCTACCTCAATGCCTTGGTTAGAAACCTTATGGCCAAGAACTATCCCCCTTGTCACCATAAAGTGACATTTCTCCCAGTTCAAGACCAAGTTGGTTTCTTGACATCTTTTTAATACCAGGGCCAAGTGATTTAGGCAATTAGGGAAAGAATCTCCGAATACCGAAAAGTCATCCATAAAGACTTCAATGAATTTTTCTATCATATCTGAGAAAATAGAGAGCATGCAGCGTTGGAAAGTTACAGGTGCATTACATAGCCCAAATGGCATGCGCCTGTAGGCAAACACTCTATATGGGCAAGTGAATGAGGTTTTCTCTTGGTCTCTCGAATCAACCACTATTTGGTTATATTCTGAATAACCATCGAGAAAATAGTAATATGCGTGTCCTGCAAGTCTTTCCAGCATCTGGTCCATGAAAGGAAGGGGGAAATGATCTTTTTTTGTAGCTTCATTGAGTTTTCTGTAGTCTATGCACATCCGCCATCCTGTGACGGTCCTTGTAGGGATTAGTTCGTTCTTTTCATTGGGGACTACAGTGATTCCTCCCTTTTTTGGGACAACTTTCATGAAGCTGACCCATGGGCTGTCGGAGATCGGGTAGATTACCCCTCCCTGCCATAACATCATAACTTCTTTCTGTACCACTTCTTTCATGACTGGATTCAGCCTCCTTTGGGGTTGAATGGATGGTTTGGCATCATCTTCCAACAGTATCTTATGCATGCATATGGCCGAACTGATTCCTTTCAGGTCAGCGAGGGTCCATCCAATGGCAACCTTATGCTTTCGCAATACTTGGAGTAATTCATCCTCTTGATCTCGGCTGAGGGATGAGTAATTCATCCTTTTGAGAGTGGGTGGCAGTGCTTTGAGTTCAAGTTTGGGTGCTTCTATCTTTTCATTCTCTTCCTTTGGTACACCCTGTATATGAATATTTGCTGTTGCAGCCTCTTCGCTAGATGTTGATTCCTCCTCTGTTAACCCTTTAAGTTCTTCTTCTTCAAAAATCTCCTGTCTTGAATCTTCCAGTGAATCCAACCTCATACATTCTCCCAATGGTTCCGGTGGGTAACTCATGGCCTTGAACACATTGAATGCCATCTTTTCATTGTGTAATCTCAGGGTGAGTTCACCTTTTTGAACGTCAATGACAACTCCAACAGTGGCCAAGAATGGTCTTCCCAGGATGATGGAGGCCTTGGCTTCCTCCTGCATGTCCAGCACTACAAAGTCTGCTGGAAAGATGAAATCTCCTACCTTTACCAGCAAATCTTCTACTATGCCATGAGGAAACTTGAACGATCGTTCTGCCAGTTGTAGGGCCATTTTTGTTGGCTTAGCCTCCTCAATCCTCATTTTTCTCATCATAGCTACTGACATCAGATTTATGCTGGCTCCTAAGTCACACAGAGCCTTCTCCACTGTGATTTCCCCTATAATACAAAGGATCTGGAAACTCCCAGGATACTTCAATTTCTGGGGTAGTTTGTGATGAATGATGGCACTACATTCTTCGGTTAGTATCACAGTCTCATTGCTCTTCCAGCTTCTCTTCTTAGTCATTAATTCCTTTAAAAACTTGGCATAGAGCGGCATTTGCTCTATTGCTTCAGCAAAGGGTATGTTGATTTGTAGTTTCTTGAAGATTTCCAAAAATCTTAAGAACTGGTTGTCGTCCCCCTTCTTCTTTAATTGTTGAGGGTATGGAGCCTTTGGGACGTCTGGCTTCAGCATTTCTCCTTTTTGCTGTGAACTTGGAATGGGAATTTGGACTTCATCTCGCTCCTTTTTCCTTTCATTTGAGTTCTTCTCTTGTGAATTCTTGGAGATTTCCTTCAATTCCTTCCCACTTATGAGGGTGATGGCCTGACATTTCTCTCTTGGGTTTGGATCGGTGTTGCTGCACAGGTTATGGCTGGGAATTTGCTTGAATAGGTGGCGAATTTGTGTCTCAAGTTTCTTGATGGCAGCATCTTGATTCGGCATATTGGACCGCACTTCCTATCGGAACACTTTACTGTCCTGGACTTCCTTACATATGACTTCAAGTAGAGTCTCAATCCTTGAGAGTCTGTCCTCGGATGATGGTGGGTTGGGGTTGGATGGATAAGAATGACCATTTTGGTTTTGATATTGATGTTGAGGTGTCTTGTTAGGTGGGTGCTGATATGATCTCTGTGTGGAATGTTGGTGAGCCGCATTGTTGTTGGAGTTGTGACGTCTCTGATCTTGGCTTTGATCTTGTTGGTTTCCCCACCCAAAGTTTGGGTGGTTCCTCCAACCAGGATTGTAAATCTTAGAGTATGGATCATGTGCCTGCCTGGGTGAGTTTCCAATGTAGTTGGCTTGTTCTTGATCACCCTTTGCCTCTGCATTTAATCCTTCTTGAGTTGCTGATGAGGTGGTGATTGCTGCTACTTGGTTTCTCTCCATCTTCTTGGTAAGGTCAGCCAGCTGCTTGGTAATCAGCTTGTTCTGGGCCAGCAGTGCATCCACATTGTTTAGCTCTATTACTCCTCTAGTGTTGCCCCTTTCAGAGGCATAGAAGTAGTCATTCTCGGCTACAGTCTCAATGACATCTATGGCTTCTTCAATGGTTTTCTTCTTGTTCAGAGATCCCCCGGATGAGTGGTCTACTGCCTTCTTTGATTCATAAGAAATACCTTCATAAAAAATGTGTAGCTGTACCTATTCATTGAACATATCTGGTGGACACCTTCTTGTCAGATCCTTAAACCTCTGCCATGCTTCGTAGAGAGTCTCACCATCTTGTTGCCTGAAAGTTTGAACCTTAGCTCTCAACCTGTTGATTCTTTGAGGAGGATAGAATCTCGCTAAGAATTTGTTCACCACATCTTCCCAGGTTGTTAAGCTCTCCTTCGGGAAGGATTCCAGCCATTTAGATGCCTTGTCCTTGAGTGAGAAGGGGAATAGGAGCAGTCTATAGGTGTCAGGATGAACACCATTAGACTTCACAGTATCACAGATCCTCAGGAAGGTGGTTAGATGTTGATTGGGCTCTTTTTGGACACCTCCTCCGAACAAACAGTTGTTCTAAACAAGGGTGATGAGCTGTGGCTTCAGTTCAAAGTTATTGGCATGTATGGTTGGCTTTTGGATGCTACTTCCACAGTTTCCTGGGTTTGGATTGATGTAAGATCCCAGAACTCTTCTCTCTTGCCCAGCATGATGCACTGGGCCTTCTCTGCCATGGTTGTAAGCTTCTTCTTTATGATGGTTCTCCATATTCTCATTCATGTCTGGTTCAAAAGACTCCTCTTCTTCCTCCGTACCAACTACTCTCTTTCCTCTTGCTTCCTTCCTTAATCTAAGGAAGGTCCTCTCAAGTTCAGAATCAAAGGAAGTTGAAGTCCCGCTTCTTCTACCTGTCATACAACCAACAAGGCAAAAGCAAGAAGGGGGTATATGCAGAGAGTATTCTTGTTAGAAATGCTATTAGTGTAAGTGATGCAATATATCAAACAGTTAGTGGGTTAGTGAACTGAATTGTAAACAACTAAGAAAAGGGTAGGGGAAAAGGAAGAAAACGGCTAAACTGAAGGTGAATTACTCAAATGAAGCAAATAAAGTGCATCAAAGCTAGGTTCTAACCCATGAGATCATGCATCATTCATTTTATCATTCAATTCATGCATAATTCTCATAAAATCATATAAAATTCACAATGTTTGCTTGAATCAAGATGTAAGTGATTATTTACCCAAAACTTGCTTATTTCTTAAGAAAGTACATGAAACTACCCTAAAACAATAAAGAAAAGGTCAGTGAAACTGGCCAAAATACCCTGGCATCAGTCTTTATTGCCTACTACCTCTTGGTTCTATGGATATTCAAGGAACACCCCTTAACCTTCCCCTAGTTATACCTTCTAGGACTAGTTGCTTTTTCATGACTTGTTTTCTTTTTTTTTTTTCATTCAAGGTCTTACACTTGGTCACTTATATCTTAGTTTGTTTCATAATCCATCTTGGCGTTGGTCTTTCTCATTATTCTTGCACAACTCACAGTGACTCTTATAGAGACAAACTCTACTTTTATTTTTGTTGGAATGAAGACTTGAAATACATGGCATTTTCTTTCTTGAAAAGAAGAACTCATAAAGACTTCAAACAGGAATTAAAAACTATGCACAAAACATCAACTATCCTAGCATGATTATTTATTCAAAAAGTAAATAAAGCAAAAACTTAAACAAGAATTCAGAAATTGGAAAGTGTCAACCATGGGACTCAACAACCTTGAGCAGCTTCATCTTTAGTTCATTGGCCCCTTACCTTTGTCCTTCTTCTTGGAGGGGGAAGAACCACCTTCATCTGGTTTGGAGGAGCCTTCTTGTGCTTTGATGTCCTTGGGTTTCCAAAATCCTAGCCTCCTCATGTAATTCCTTTCATCCTCCTTATATTTGGCTAGGATTTCTTCTTGTCTTGCACTTAGTTCTTCCATTCCTTGCATGAAGGTTGGGTATCCTGGGTTCAGAGCGGCCACGGCGTTACACAAGTGATTCATCTTCGCTTGTGTGTTAATGTCATACTGCCTCCTGGATATGGTTCTGGCATCATAAAGATGTCTGAATTCATCCAGGTTCCTCTATTGCCATTTGCCTTGCTCTACTATTTTGTCCAGTGCACTTCGCACCTTTCCCCAGTCAAATTGTTCTTACTGCTCATTCCTCATATGCTCCCAATTCCCTTGGAGTTGTTGGATGTTTTGGTTGACTTGGCTCCATTGTTGTTGTTGAGTTTCCTTGAATTAATTGACATCTTTCCTCAAGTAGTGTAGATCTCCCTTCATTTGGTGTACATCTCCTTGCAGTTGCTCCCAGTTGAATCCCTCTGAAAATTGTTGATATTGATATTGTGGTGGTGGTTGAAGTGCCAGGAATTGAGGTTGCTCTTCTACCTCCTCCTCTTCTTGTTGTTGTTGTTCTTCATGGGCCTGAGCTCTTCGTTCTCTGGCCCTGTGGAGTGGGTGCACGGCTACCACCTTGGCCATCTTTTTAGCAGTTATGAACTTGTCTTGCTTCACAAGCACTTCATCAATAATCTTTTCAACTCCAGCCTCATCACATAGCCTCTGTATAATGCTGGGGAATGCCAACCTTGTGTTGTCACAGGTGCTTTTCAGCACTTTGTTGATGTTGTTGGTAATCATCTCCCCCACGTTGATGTTCTCTCCTTTCATGATGCTGTAGATGAGTACAGCTCTCTCCTTGGTCACCTCTGAAGTGTTGGATGTGGGGATTAGGGACCTCCTCACAAATTCTAGCCACCCTCCAGCTTGGGGGCTCAAATCTCTTCTCCTCAATTGATTAGGTACCCCATCCTTGTCATTGATCCAACGCACATGCATCACACAAATCTCATTTAGGATCTCATCAAACCCAGGGTCTTGCTGCTTCATTCTCTCTTCATAGCTCCAAGTGGAGCTTGTCCTCTTCACCATGAGTATCCTTTCTATGCTAGAGGGACTGTAGTCAATGGACTTCCCCCTTACATAGCTAATGTAGCCATAGTGTTGCCCTGGTTGAGGCACTGCGTTGGCATAGAATTCCCTCACCAGGCTCTCTACCACTTTCCTTGGTGGATTGCATAGAAGTGACCAACCTCTATTGTTGATCTCAATGTTGATTTCAATGTGCTCGTTCCTCCCTAATTGGAACCCAACTTCTGGAATGATCTCCCTCTCACTCACCTAACTATAGAATTCGTTTTGGTTGAATGCGGAGAGGAACTTGTAGTCATTGAAGGAGCTTGAAGACCTAGAGGTTGGTTCCTTGACTTTTCTTTTCTTTGAGGCTGAGCTTTTTGGTGGTGCCATGAGTTTGAGAGATTGTGTTTGAAAGTGAAATGGAGTTGCAAGAAAGAACAAGTAAAACAAGGTTTTGCTCCAACACCAAACTTAGGACTTGATTGTCCCAATCAAGAAAAAAGAAAGAAAGAAAGAAAGTAGGGAAAGAGATGGTAAAGGATGAAAAGAGAAAGGAAGGGGTTGTATGTTCGTCGATTGTGATTGGGGTTGTTGAAGTGGGATAGGAGATGGTGAGGTGAGGCTTTTATAATGGGTGAATGTTGTGGTGGGAAGGGTGGAAAATAAAAATATAAATGTTTTCCCACTTGGGGAGTGGCGCCTAGCATGGGAAGAGGCGCTAACTCTTTTCTCACTGTGTCTTCTGCGTGTGTTGAGTTCCAAAGTGTAAGTACACTTTGACTTCCTTGCTTTGTGAGTTGTTTACCATGTGGGCCCCATCTTCTCTCCTGAAATGAAACTGAACCCATTAGTAATGACAAAAGAACCCTTTCACATTCCTTCTCATCAAAAGTGAATTGGATTGCAACTGATGGGTGTCCCTTGGGACACCAAACTTAATTCTATTGCATCTCAATAAATTGTTTTTATCATTGTGTATTTAATGTGTTCATAGGAGTGGAGTAACATCGTTCTTTTCATTTTATTTTGATTCCAATTCTTCTAAACTCATTAAACCACATTCATGTTTTTACCCAAAGCATTAAGTGCTTTCAAATTGGGTGACTTGGGTTGCTAGATGATTCATGGTGGTGGCCACATCAAACTTAATCCCTGGGCTTACTCTTCAAATCAAGATATAAATTGTCTGTAAGCCTAGATTAAGTGGATGAGAGGCCACACCAAACTTAGCATTTTAGCTAGTCTTCAGCCCATTCACTTATTATGATCAATGCCTTCATCAAGTTGCAATTCCAGAATAGAAAAAAATGTAAAGAAAATCTAGCTACCAAAGCTAAAATCAACGTTCGAATCTGTAATTGTAAACTACCTAATATGGCAATGTAAGATAAAGGAGAGACTGAAATGTAAACTACCTAATGCAACAAAATTTTTAAACTACTTCTAAGAAAAGTAACTAAATTAAAAAAGATAAAGTGTTGGGGTGCTTCCCAACTAGCGCTTCTTTATTGTCATTAGCTTGACATTTCTTTATTTTCAGCTGAGCTTGTAGCTCTCTCCCTGCTCCTCTAAGGAGCTTCCCAAGTAGTGTTTGAGTCTATGGCCATTGACAATAAAAGTTCTCTGAGTCTTGTCCTCCATGAGCTCCACATGACCATAGGGAAACACCTTGAGTATGGTGAAAGGTCCTGACCATCTAGACTTCAGTTTTCCAGGGAAAAACTTAAGTCTTGAGTTGTAGAGTAACACTTTTTGTCCTTCAGTGAACTCCCTTCTTGCTATCTTTTGGTCATGCCACCTTTTTGTGTTCTCTTTGTAGATTTTTGCATTCTCGTATGCTTGATTCCTAAACTCCTCCAGGTCATTGAGTTGCATTAATCTCTTTTCTCCAGCAGCTTGCTCATCATAGTTTAACATATTTAGAGCCCAAAATACTCTATGTTCAAGTTCAACTGGCAAGTGACAAGCCTTGCCATATACCAGTTGGTATGGAGACATCCCAATGGGAGTCTTATAGGCTGTCCTGTAGGCCCATAGTGCATCATCCAGCTTCTTTGACCAATCCTTTCTTGAGCTTCCAACAGTCTTTTCGAGGATTCTTTTTAGCTCTCTGTTGGAAATTTTAGCTTGCCCGTTGGTCTGTGGGTGGTATGGGGTTGCCACTTTGCGCTTCACTCCATATCTAAGAAGGAGTGCCTCGAGTTGTTTGTTGCAGAAGTGTGTCCCTCCATCACTAATGAGAGCTCTGGGGACTCCAAATCTACTGAAAATGTTCCTTCTCAAGAAGCTTATCACCACCTTATTATCATTTGTTGCAGTGACTATGACTTCTACCCATCTTGAGACATAATTAACAGCCACCAATATGTAGCTATTTGAGTAGGAGGTTGGGAAGGGTCCCATGAAATCAATCCCTCATACATCAAACAACTCCAACTCTAGTATGAATTGCTGCGGCATCTCATTTCTCTTGGTTTGATTACCAGCTCTTTGGCATTCATCACATCTTGACACCATTTCCTTGGCATTCTTAAACATCGTTGGCCAGTAAAATCCGGATTGAAGCACTTTTGCTGCTGTTCTTTCTCCACTAAAGTGACCTCTATATGCAGATCCATTGCACTGCCATAATACTTCCTGCCTTTCTTCATGGGGTATACACTTTCTTAGGATTCCATCAGCACACTTTTTGAATAAATAAGGATCATCCCAAATGTAGTGTTTGGCATCCTTGATTAGCTTCCTCTTCATGTGCCTATTGATGTTAGTTGGTAGCTCCCCAATAGCCTTGAAGTTGGCTATGTCTGCAAACCAAGGAGCTACTCGAATCATCATTAATTGTTCATCAGGAAAGCTTTCATTGACTGCTACTTGTTGCGTGTTTTCTTCTTGTGGGATCCTTGAGAGGTGGTCAGCTACCTTGTTCTCTGCTCCTCTCCTATCTTTAATCTCAATATCAAATTCTTGGAGCAACAAGATCCACCTTATTAGTCTGGGTTTAGATTCTTGTTTGGTAAGCAAGTATTTGAGTGTTGCATGATCAGTGAAAACAATTACTTTTTAGCCAATAAGATATGATCTAAACTTGTCAAAAGCAAAAACTATGGCTAAAAGTTCTTTCTCCGTGGTGGTGTAGTTCCTTTGATTCTCATTGAGAACCTTGCTAGCATAGTAAACAACATGTACTAACTTGTCTTTCCTTTGTCCTAGAATAGCACCAATAGCAAAATCAGATGCATCACACATTAGTTCAAAGGGAAGATCCCAGCTTGGTGGTGCTATAATAGGTGCAGAGGAGAGTTTCTTCTTAAGTTCATCAATGGCTATCATGCACTCTCTATCAAAAACAAAGGGAGTATTTGAGACAAGTAGGTTACTGGTGCGCGGAAATCGTGACGGTTCATTCCTTGGTAACGGCGCTAAAAACTTAATACGCACGTTCATAATCTTAGTTCTTTGTCACAACTTCGCACAACTAACCAACAAGTGCACTGGGTCATCCAAGTAATAAACCTTATGTGAGTAAGGGTTGATTCCACGGAGATTGTCGGCTTGAAGCAAGCTATAGTCACCTTGTAAATCTCAGTCAGGCGGATTCAAATGGTTATAGAGTTTTAATAATTAAAAGATAAATAAAACATAAACTAGGATAGAGATACTTATGTAATTCATTAGTGAGAATTTCAGATAAGCGTATGGAGATGCTTTCGTTCCTCTGAACCTCTATTTTCCTGCTGTCTTCATCCAATCATTCCTACTCATTTCCATGGCAAGCTTTATGTAGGGCATCACCATTGTCAATGGCTACATCCCATCCTCTCTGTGAAAATAGTCCAATGCGCTGTCACTGCATGGCTAATCATCTGTCGGTTCTCGATCATACTGGAATAGGATTTACTGTCCTTTTGCGTCTGTCACTACGCCTAGTACTCGCGAGTTTGAAGCTCGTCACAGCCATCCCTTCCCAGATCCTACTCGGAATACCACAGACAAGGTTTAGAATTTCCAGATCTCAAGAATGGCCGTCCATGGGTTCTAACTTATACCACGAAGATTCTAATATCTCAGACTCAGTCCCCTGTGTTAGATATCTAAGAGATACTCATTCTAGCTTGTTTGCATGTAGAACAGAAGTGTTTGTCAGGCACGCATTCATAATTGAGAATGATGATGAGCGTCACATAATCATCACATTCATCATGTTCTTGGGTGCAAATGGATATCTTAAAGAAGGAATAAGCTTGAATTGAGTAGAAAAACAATAGTACTTTGCATTAATTCATGAGGAACAGCAGAGCTCCACACCTTAATCCATGGTGTGTAGAAACTCTACCGTTGAAAATACATAAGTGATAATGGAGTTCATTGGTCTCGGCCCCAGAGAGGAAACCAGAAGAACTAAGACTAAAAATGATCCGAAGATGTAAATACAATAGTAAAAAGTCCTATTTATGCTAAAACTAGTTACTAGGGTTTACAGAAATGAGTAAATGATGCAGAAATCCACTTCCGGGGTCCACTTGGTGTGTGCTTGGGCTGAGCATTGAGCTTTACATGTGTAGAGGCTTCTCTTGGAGTTGAACGCCAGTTTGTAACCTGTTTCTGGCGTTTAACTCCACTTTGCAATCTGTTTCTGGCGTTTAACTCCAGAATGCAGCATGGAACTGGCGTTGAACGCCAGTTTGCGTCATCTAAACTCGGGCAAAGTATAGACTATTATATATTGCGGGAAAGCCCTGGATGTCTACTTTCCAACGCAATTGAGAGCGCGCCATTTGGAGTTCTGCAGCTCCAGAAAATTCACCTTAAATGCAGGGAGGTCAGAATCCAACACCATCTGCAATCCTTCTTCAACCTCTGAATCTGATTTTTGCTCAAGTCCCTCAATTTCAGCCAGAAATTACCTGAAATCACAGAAAAACACACAAACTCATAGTAAAGTCCAGAAATGTGATTTTTAATTAAAAACTAATAAAAAATATACTAAAAACTAACTAAATCATACTAAAAACTATGTAAAAATAATGCCAAAAAGCGTATAAATTATCCGCTCATCAATGGATCGCCGTTGTCAATGGCTACCATCCGTCCTCTCAGTGAAAATGGTCCAAATGCGCTATCACCGCACGACTAATCATCTGTCGGTTCTCACTCATGCTGGAATAGGATCCATTGATCGTTTTGCGTCTGTCACTACGCCCAGCACTCGTGAGTTTGAAGCTCGTCACAGTCATCCCTTCCCAGATCCTACTCGAAATACCACAGACAAGGTTTAGACTTTCCAGATCTCAGAAATGACCGCCAATAATTCTAGCTTATACCACGAAGACTTTGATCTGAATCAGGAGGCTAAGAGACAAGCACTGATAAACCACTATTTTATGGTTTATCTTGTGCTCAATTGAGTGGTTCTTATCTACTCTTTACCCACTTATTCATACTATTTGCATGGTTTTACATTTGCCTTCCTAATTATATGCTTTAATTGAAAACATGCTTCTTTGATCTTATATTTGCTTATTATTAATCCTCTCTTATTACCATTAGATGCCTTGATATGTGTGTTAATTGATTTCAGAGATCACAGGGCAGGAATGGCTCAGAGGATAAAAAGGAAGCATGCAAGAGTGGAAGGAATACAAGAAGTTGGAGAAATTGCTAAGATGTCCAGCCTGACCTCTTCGCACTCAAACGACTACAACTTTAGCTACAGAGGTCCAAACGACGCGGTTCCAGTTGCGTTGGAAAGCTAAAGTTCGGGGCTTCGATTTGATATATAATATGCTATGTTTGCTTTGACGCTAAATGACGCGACCGCGTGCTCCATGCGGCCGCATCGCAGTGACAGAAATCAGCATATTTGAATTCTTCTCCAGCGATTTCTGGGCTGTTTTCGACCCAGTTTGCGGCCCAAAAAACTCAGATTAGAGGCTATAAAGTAGAGGGATTGCATCCATTCAAAGGGAGGCTCTCATATTCACAATTTTTGGAGTAGATGTAGTTTTTAGAGAGAGAGGTTCTCTCCTCTCTCTTAGGATTAGGATTTAGGACTTCTCTTAGTTTTAGGAGTGACTCTCAATCCCAGGTTCAATGTTCTTTTATTTCTTTTCTCAAATTTTGTTTATGACTCTCTATGTTTAGATTGATTTTCTATTTAATATATTTTGAGGTATTTCAGACTTATGATTGCTCCTTTTTATTATATAAATAATTTGGATTTTTCTTTTTTGGCTTTGGTTGAGTCATTGGTAACTCTTGAGTTATCAAACTCATTGTTGATTGAAAATTGGAATTCTTCAAGAATTACTTCGAGATCCAATAACTCTAACTTTTCCCAAGGAAGACTGGGACTTGAGGATTCGAATTAATTTGTCCACTTAACTTACCTTCATAGTTAGAGGTTAATAAGGTGGGGGAAGAATCCAATTCTCATCACAATTGATAAGGATAACTAGGATAGGACTTCCAGTTCTTCATACTTTGCCAAGAGTTTATTTTATTATTATTATTTTATTTTATTTGTCATATAACATATTCCTACCTTACTTCCTAAACCCCAAAACACACTTTTTCATAACCAATAATAAGAACACCTCCCTGCAATTCCTTGAGAAGACGACCCGAGGTTTAAATACTCGGTTATCAATTTTAAAAGTGATTTGTTTCTTGTGACAACCAAAACATTTGTATGAAAGGACTTTTGAAGGTTTAGAAACTATAGTTGCAACGAGGATTTATCCGCAAATTTCTAGACCACGCAAAAGTTCTCTCATCAAAATGGCGCCGTTGCCGGGGAATTGCAAACGTGTGCCTTATTATTGGTTATTGTAAATATTTTATTTTTGCTTGTTTATTTATTTTTATTTTTGTTTTTATTTTTACTTTTTTTTCATAAATTAAGAGGTTATTGGTTTTTATTTAATTATTAAAAAAATTTTTCAAAAAAATTTTTGGTGTTCATCTTGATCTTCAAGTTGTTCTTAGTTGTTTTCTTCGGTTTGATCTAAAAATTTTTAAAGTTTGGTGTCATTTTATTGTTTTTCTCTTTCCTTATTAAATTCAAAAAAATATTCAAAATTTAAAAATCAAAATTCAAAATTCAAATTTAAAAATTTTCAAAATTCAATTTTAAAAATTTTTCAAATTTCAAATCTCAAATTTCAAAATTCAAATTTAAAAAAATTAAAATTCAAATTTCAAAATTCAAATTTCAAAAATTCAAATTTCAAAAATTTCAAATTTCAAAATTAAATTTTCAAATTCAAAATTTAAATAACCTTTTTAATTTTAATTTGTTTTTATTTTTGTTTTTAATTTTTATTTGCTACTATGAACTCTCACCCCTTTGGCTATGAGTCTGGTTACAATAATGTTGCAGGAAGAAGAAATTACAATGAGAACAGGCATCAAGGTTGGAACAATCAAAGATGGGAGGAGCCACAAGGATTTGATCAACCCTCATGGCAACAACCACCTCCAATGGACTATCAACAACCACCACCATATGCTTATGAACCCTCTCCTCAACATGACTTTGGACCACCATACTCATAAGTCCCTTTTCGCCATTCACTTCCATATGACCCTAACCCTCAACCACCATACCAACCACCGTATGAGCCATATGAACCCTATATAGAACCACCCCACTTCCAACCCAATTACTCACAAGAACCACCACTCCAATATTCACCATCTCCATATCCATCAATCCAAGAGCACTATGATCCTATTTATGAAAGCCGAGTGCATCAAGAGACAAAGGATCGTTTCAAGGAAACAGTAGATCGATTTCAAGCAACTATTTGTCAATTGGAGCAAGCAGTAATCCAATGGGTTTCTAGACGCTCAAACATTCAAGGGCCAACCATAACCCCATGTGGAAAATTTCATGAAGAGCGTAGCATGAAGGAGATACTAGAGACTCCAGTGGACAAGACAGAGAATGAATTCATACTAGAACAAGTAGAAGAAGCTGTCATTGTTCAAGAAGAAGAGTTGGTTGAAGACTTAGGAGATGCAGAACCTCCATGGGAAAGTCCAGTCATAGAACCCCCTTCCAAGACGTTTGAAATTGATGCTGAGGAGGGTGTACAACCTCCAAGGCATATCGCAGTTGAAGACTTGGAAGAGGTTGATCAAGAGATGGAGATTCAAGAAGAAAAAGCACAACCTCCCATGCCCTTGGAAAGCAATGAAGAGGAGATTGAATTGGAAGAAAGCTACCAAGAGGAAGAGGTTGAAATTGAAGAAGCTTGCAAAGAGGTGGTAATTATCAGAGAAGAGCACAAGGGAGTGGAGCTTGCAATTTCATTAAAAATACCTACCCCTAAGTTGCCATCATCCTTCACAACATTCAAGTGGGTAAAATTCATATCCCTTAGCTTTCTAATTCCACTTGAATATGGGCTACTGGAGACGGATGATCAACTTAGAGCTCCTTGTAACATTAAGAGTAAGAGGAAGATGGCCAGTGGTAAGAATTGTCCTGCAAGGTTCGTTATGGTTGGAAGCTTTAAGTTTAAACGCAAAGGTTGGTGTTGAGCTCAACTGAATGGGTCTAGGAAGTTGTTTGGCCGCTTTAGTGAGAATTCAGATTGCTTGCTACCCGGATGGAATCATAATGATCAACACAAAGACGGGTGTAAAAGCAAGATTTGGGATCATGGAATCTGCTCTGACACTTGTTACCTCGGGAGCCTAAGAATATGTTTGAAGCTTCTTAAGGGCTTTACATGCTTAGTTTGGGACCCCGGAGGTTACTGGAGATACAAATATTGGTGGAGATTCCTGGATGAATACAAGCATAAGCCACCATAACAGGGAGCTCACCGAATGTCCAACTTAAGGACTTTAAATAAAAGTGCTAGGTGGGAGACAACCCACCATGGTATGATCGTTCATTTTTCATTTTTATTTAGTTTTATTTATTTTCGGGTTTTATTTTATTTTATTGAACATGGAGTTTTGCATCACATTCATATTAACATTACATTCTTCATTTTTCAGATTTAAAAAAAAAAAAGGGAGCACGCGACGCGACCCATCAGCGACGCGTCCGCGTCGCAAGGAGATGGGAGACAATATTAATATGAACAGAGAGTTTCGCAGGAGCAGCGCTGGAGGCGTGCCAATGGCACAAATCACCCCACGCGACCGCGTCGCTGACGCGACCGCATCACCTGGGAATAATGGCCTCCCACGCGACCGCGTCACCCACGCGGCCGCGTGACCTGAAAATCAACGTCAACCGGGTGCATAGCCGAAAGTCGAGCTAGAGTTGGGCTGGAATCATGCTGGAAGCCCAAGCCTCACCACGCGAACGCGTGCCTCACGCGTCCGCATCATATCCCTATGATGGCCACTCACGCGATCGCGTCAACCTCGCGACCGCGTCACCCTGGATTTTGGCAATACTAAGTTTTGAACAGAGAGTTGTGCGACCGCGAGGCTGCACTCGTTCCACCAGCACAAATCGAGTCACGCGATCGCGTGCCCCACGCGTCCGCATCGCCTAACCTTATTTGCGCACCACGCGATCGCGTCACCCACGCGACCGCGTCGCCAGCATCGCACAACCTATCCAAATTAGTGCCAATTTTCTTATCTTTTCTTCTCCGAATCCTTATTCTCTTATCTTTTCTTATTTCTTTCTTCTTCCTTTCTTATTTTCTCTCACTCCCATTCTATTTTATTTAATTTATTTGCATACTTTCATTCATTGTATATTTTTATTTTTCTAAAATTATTATTGGTGTTCAAATATTCTTATTCAACTGTTACATCTTTTCTGGTATTTTCTTGATGCTTAGTGACTTGTTTAATTCTGATTGAGTAATATTATTTAAATCAATGCCAATCTTTTATATTTGTATTACTTTTGCATTGACATGAATTTATATTATCTCTTATCCCCCACTCTTTTCCCCATTGTTGCAAATTTTGCACCATTGGCATGTCATGACTTCTATTGTTTTCTCACTTGCATGTTGTAGCTACCATGTAATTGAGACCCTCATTATTTGGCATTAACCAACCCATGTTTTAATTGTTTCTTATCTTTATTTCTGGGTTACTATTCTTCTTTTCCTCTTCTTTCAGGCTGGCCACCAAAGACGGCAAAAAAAAAGGAGAAACTTCTAAAAGGGAGACAAACAGGTCCATCTGCACAATCCTTAAAGAAAAGCATCAGTTGGAACAACCCGTCCACCTGCACATCTCAGCATGCACCGAGGACGGTGCAATCTTTAAGTGTGGGGAGGTCGATACCGATCTCCATGGGTTAGTACTTTCGTGTCTCAACACCAATATTTTATTTTCTTTGTTAATTGTTGCATTTGCATATTTAATTACATGTTTATTTGATTTTATGCATTTAGTTACTACTTGGTTAAAGTAATATTTTCTTTTTCAAGAAAATTTTTAGAGCATTTCACTAATTTGAATAAAATTTAGTGTTACACTTGTTTGAAGAGATATTATACTGGAACATGGTTTAGAGCTCGAACACACAAAACCTGTGAGATTTTTGAGCCTATCTAATTAGTTGCATTTTATCAACCAATATTTTATTTTTGGTGTGTGTTTTTCTCTCTAAAATTGTGATATTTGTCTTGCTTAATTCTATATTTTCATGGTTTGATGTATGCATGCACTTATATGATTGAGGCCTTTGTTTCACTGAGCTTACATACCCATATGGCCTTTACCCATATGGCCTTTGTTTCACTGAGCTTACATCCTTTTTTTTTCTTTTTCTTCTTTTCTTTTTTTCATGGTTTGATGTATGCATGCACTTATATTTTTCTTCTTTTTTTTTCTCTCAATTTGAGCCTATTATACCCCTTTGTTCTTTACTTTAGCACATCATTAACTCTAAGCGGAAAATAATAATGTCCTTAATTTGAATCCTTGGTTAGCTTAGACTAGTGAGAGTGCTCATGAATTAAGTATGGGGAAAAGTGAGTTTGGAAACATTTGGTTTGAGAATTGAGTATCTTAGAATTTTCTGAAAATGTGAAAGAATGTTGAGAATATGTTCATGCATTCAATACTTTAATCATATGCATTGAGAGAAAAAAAAAGAAGAAAAATAAAGGAAAAAAAGAAAAGAAAAAGAGCAAATAATAAAAGGGGACAAAATGCCCCAAAGTAAGTGGTTAAAGCAATGCATATGAGTTGTACTTGAAATTAGAATGCATGAATATGTGAAAAACATGGTTAATGGATAGTTAGATGTGGTATTATGATTACATGGATTGTCTAAAGTTAGGTGGAAAGTTTAAGTTAATTAAGGATTCAGATTTTAGTCCACTTGACCAAATACAATCCTACCTTGACCCTAACCCCATTACAACCCTTAAAAGACCTCTTGATTTGTGTATTTGTGCATTAAATTTATGTTGATTGTTAGATGAAGAGCAAGCCTTTGAAAGCAAGGTTAGTGAAGAATTGAGAGAATCGAACCTTAAACACTTGAGTGATTAGAGTGTATACACTACCAGTGAGGGTTCAATGCTTGATTCTATGTTCCCTGCTTTCATGAGCTATCTTCTCAGAGGATAAAAAGGAAGCATGCAAAAGTGGAAGGAATACAAGAAGTTGGAGAAATTGCTAAACTGTTCAGCCTGACCTCTTCGCACTCAAATGGCTATAACTTTAGCTACAAAGGTCCAAACGATGCGGTTCTAGTTGCGTTGGAAAGCTAACGTCTGGGGCTTCGATTTGATATATAATATGTCATAGTTTCCCTGACCCTAGGTGACGCGATCGCGTACTCCATGCGGCCGCATCGCAGTGACTGAAATCAGCGTATTTGAATTCTTCTCCAGCGATTTCTGGACTGTTTTTGACCCAGTTTGCGGCCTAGAAAACTCAGATTAGAGGCTATAAAGTAGAGGGATTGCATCCATTCAAAGGGAGGCTCTCATATTCACAATTTTTGGAGTAGATGTTGTTTTTAGAGAGAGAGGTTCTCTCCTCTCTCTTAGGATTAGGATTTAGGACTTCTCGTAGTTTTAGGAGTGACTCTCAATCCCGGGTTCAATGTTCTTTTATTTCTTTTCTCAAATTTTGTTTATGACTCTCTATGTTTAGATTGATTTTCTATTTAATATATTTTGAGGTATTTCAGACTTATGATTGCTCCTTTTTATTATATAAATAATTTGGATTTTTCTTTTTTGGCTTTGGTTGAGTCATTGGTAACTCTTGAGTTATCAAACTCATTGTTGATTGAAAATTGGAATTCTTCAAGAATTACTTCGAGATCCAATAACTCTAACTTTTCCCAAGGAAGACTGGGACTTGAGGATTCGAATTAATTTGTCCACTTAACTTACCTTCATAGTTAGAGGTTAATAAGGTGGGGGAAGAATCCAATTCTCATCACAATTGATAAGGATAACTAGGATAGGACTTCCAGTTCTTCATACTTTGCCAAGAGTTTATTTTATTATTATTATTTTATTTTATTTGTCATATAACATATTCCCCCCTTACTTCCTAAACCCCAAAACACACTTTTTCATAACCAATAATAAGAACACCTCCCTGCAATTCCTTGAGAAGACGACCCGAGGTTTAAATACTCGGTTATCAATTTTAAAAGGGGTTTGTTACTTGTGATAACCAAAACGTTTGTATGAAAGGACTTTTGAAGGTTTAGAAACTATAGTTGCAACATGGATTTATCCGCAAATTTCTAGACCACGCAAAAGTTCTCTCATCAAGCACTCAATCTAAGGTAGAACGGAGGTAGTTGTCCAGCACACATTCATAGGTTGAGAATGGTGATGAGTGTCACAGATCATCACATTCATCAAGTTGAAATACGAGTGAATATCTTAGAATAAAAACAAGCGTGATAGAATGGAAAGTAGTAGTAATTGCATTAATTCATCAAAACACAGCAGAGCTCCTCACCCCCAACCATGGGGTTTAGAGACTCATGCCGTAGAAGATACAATATGAAATGTGTAGAGTGTCATGAGGTACAAGATGAATCACTAAAAGTAGTTTTTATAATAAACTAGTGACCTAGGGTTACAGAAAATGAGTAAGCTAGAATAGTTAGTGTAGAAATCCACTTCCGGGGCCCACTTGGTGTGTGCTTGGGCTGAGTATTGAAGCTTTCACATGTAGAGACCATTCTTGGAGTTAAACGCCAGCTTTTGTGCAAGTTTGGGCGTTTAACTCCAGCTTTCATGCAAGTTCTGGCGTTTTGACGCCATAATTTCTATGCTGACTTGGAATGCCAGTTTGGGCCATCAAATCTCGGGCAAAGTATGTACTATTATATATTGCTGGAAAGCCCAGGATGTCTACTTTCGAACACAATTGAGAGCGCGCCAATTGGGCTTCTTTAGCTCCAAAAAATCCACTTCGAGTGTAGGGAGGTCAGAATCCAACAGCATCTGCAGTCCTTTTTCAGCCTCTGAATCAGATTTTTGCTCAGGTCCCTCAATTTCAGCCAGAAAATACCTGAAATCACAGAAAAACACACAAACTCATAGTAAAGTCCAGAAATGTGATTTTTGAATAATAAAAACTAACTAAAACATACTAAAAACTACCTAAAAATAATGCCAAAAAGCGTATAAATTATCCGCTCATCACCTATCATCAACCAATACATGCATCAAAGCCTTGCTAAAGTCATGAGAATTCTCATCATTCTTAGCATACAAGTAATTATAGCATAATTCTCATGAAATTGCATCAAATTAATCATGGTTGAATGAATCTAGGCATACATGAATTTCTAACCCAATTGCTTATTTATAGCTCGAGAAAGTGCATAAAACCTATTAAAAACAATGAAAAAGGATAGTGAAACTAGCCTAAGATGCCCTGGCATCAATAATGACTTTCCTATCCCCATTGGGCAGCCTATCTCGAGGAAGACCTAGTAATTATAGCATGCACGAGAATACGCAAGGTTTCCTTGAAGACAAACCAAGGAAGAGGCTCAACAAGCACCTCCACCACCTTTTGTGCCTCAAGAGCATTACTTCCCACCTCAAGAATACTGGCAGTAGCTGACCTCCTCACTTGAGCAGATGACAGTTGATGATAAGATTACGGTTGGTCTAGATTTTATCAATAAAGATCATGTCATAGTATAGTCCTAAAACAACATATAATCCCATCGACCAAATTTTGATTTGGTTGTCACAAAGTCAACCCCAATATAAAGTAACCGAGAGTATTGGTCTCGGGTCGTCCTCAAGAGAATGGGCAAACATGTGCATCAATATTGGTAGAATTCCGGGGTTGTGAGTCATAAACATGAATTTAAACTACTAAACTTAACATGCAAGGAATCTTAAAATGCAAGAGACTAATTCAAAGCAACTAAAGCCATGTATAAGCAATTTCAATCTAGTAAGGGAACATATAAATCTACCTCTATTCTAGAACTAAGTAAACAACTAAACTAACTATAACAAGAAACAAGCAATTGGGATTTTTAGGGTTTCAAATATGAATAATAAAAGGGACTCTTGGCTAGGCATGGGAATTGGGGTCACCATCCTTGTCTAATAACCATATCTTGACAATTATGAGGAACCAAGCTCATTAAGTCTACTTCTATGCTTGTAGTATGTCAAATGGCTTGATCAATCTCAACTCATAAGTCCCAATCTAACTACTAATTGGCTTAGTAGTAGATTCGTGTCAATGGGTATCAATTTAACCACTAGGGTTCTCAAATCACCAAATCAATTAGACCTAATGACTCAGGTTCACCCAATCCCCTTAGCCTAGACCAAGGGTATAGAAAAATACTGCATAATCAAAGGAAACATTTCATCAAACACATGGTATCATGTGCATAATTTAGGTGATTTTATGACCTTTTACCCACATTTATTAAATGAAATAGCATGGTTTCATGATTGTCTCCCAATTTGTGCTTAGATGTGAAAACATGCTTTTTAGGCCTTTAAATTGATAGTTTTAATCTTCCTTTGATTCCACCAGATGCCTTGATGTGTTTGCTAGTGATTTCAGATTGAAAAAAGGCTAGGAAAGGATCAAAGAAGTGAAGAGGAAAGCATGCAAAGTGGAGAAATCATGAAAAGTCAAAGATTTGGATATCTTTATCCACGCGCACGCGCACTGTACGTGCACACGTGGATCGTGAAAACTTCAAGGGACGCGCACACGTGCTGTATGCGTACGCGTTGGTGGCCGCACGTGATTTTTAATAGAAAACGTGCCCAGCGATTTCTGAGAGCTGTGGGGCCCAGTTTACAACCAAGTTTGGCGCCAAAATGCATATAAGGACCAAGGATTGAAGGGAAATCATCATCATTCACATCATAATCCATATTTACACATTAGGATTAGTTTAGAGTAGTTTTAGAGAGAGAAGCTCTCACTTCTCTCTAAAATTAGGATTAGGTTTAGTTCTTAGATCTAGGTTTTAAATCATGCTCTCTTCTAATTCTACTCTTGAATTCTTTGTTGTTACATGTTGTTCTTCTATTCTTTTGTTGTAATTTCTTCTATTTTGTTCTCATGCTTTGTTGTAGATTCACTCTTATTTCTTCTACTTTTCTTTCAATTCAATTTGAGGTAATTCATGTCAATAATGTTCTTTTTTATTGTTGTTATTGATTCTTTGCAATAATTGTTGTTAGATTTCATTCTAGTTGTCAATTTACTATGCTTTTTTTGTGCCTTTCAAGTATTTAATGAAATGCTTGGTTGGACTTTAGTATAGATTTTGTTCCTCTTGGCCTAAGTGGAGTAATTAGTGACGCTTGAGTTATCTAATTCCTTTGTTGATTGATAATTAGAAGTTGCTAATGGATTTGGATACAACTAAAGCTAGTCTTTCCCTTGGGAGTTGGCTAGGACTTGTGGAATCAGGTTAATTCATCTACTTGACTTTCCTCCATGGTTAGAGGTTAACTAAGTGGTAGCAATGGACAATTTGTGGTCACAATTGAGGAGGGTAACTAGGATAGGACTTCTAGTTCTCATATCTTGGCAAGAGCTTTGTTAGTTGTTAGTTTATTTTCTTTGCCATTTATATTTCTTGTCTAAAATCTCAAAAACCCCAAACATACCTCATAACCAATAACAAGATACTCTATCGCAATTCTTAGGAAGAACGACCCGAGGTTCAATACTTCAGTTTATAAATTTAGGGATTTATTTCAGTGACAAACAAATTTTTGTATGAAAGGATTGATGTTGGTTTAGAAACTATACTTGCAACGAGAATTCAATTGTGAATTCTAAACCTTCAAAAATCTAATCATCAAAATGGTGCCGTTGCTGGGGAGTTGCAATGGTGTTATGTTATTGGTTATTGTACATATGTGAATATTGTGAATAGTTTTCTTGTTTGATTTAGTAGCTAGATTTTATCTCCTTGTTTTTTGTGCCTTCTATTTTTGTTTTTGCTATCATGAATTCTCACTTTGGCTATGAGTTTGGTCCTAATTGTGTTGTAGGAAATATGAACTTCAATAATGACACTCATTATGGATGGAACCAACAAAGATGGGAGGAGCCTCAAGGAATTGATCACTCCTATTAGCAACAACCTCCGGATACTTATAGGTATAATTTCCACCCTAATGCATGTCAATTCAATGGCTATGGTGAATCTTTTTATGACAATCAATTACCACCATCATATGCCTATGATTCTTATCCTCAACATGAACCTCAATCATACTCACAAGCCTTTCCATACCAAACATCGTCTTGTGATCCATATCCATCATATGACCAATGACCCATACCATATTCTCATGACCATTATGAGCAAGAACCTTTAGAACCACCACAACCCTATCAAGATTACTACTATGAACTACCTCAATACTCACCATCTCTATGCCCGTACCAAGAAGAACCACCTTCCTACTATGAACCCTTTCTTCAAACTAATTAACCTCCCTATGCACCCCAATCCCCAATAGATGATTCTCTCACCTTGCTACTTCAAGGACAAGCGGATATGAAAAGGAACACCTTAGAGTTTGTGACTAACTTGACCAAGGTAGTGCATACTTTAGCCTACCAATGCTTGAACATTCATGGTGCTTCCATAGCCACATGTGGAGAATCACTTGAAGAGCATAGCATGAAGGAGAGATTGGAAACTTCGGTGGAAAATGAGGGATGTTATTTTGTATTGGAGCAACTAGAGGAAGCCATGATCGTTGAAGAAAAGGAAGAGGTGGTTGAAGATTTAGGAGATGTTGAAAGTCCATGGGAATGTAGCATCATGGAGCACTCTTCCAAGAAGCTTGATATTGATGTTGAGGAGGAGGTTTATCAAGAGATGGATTCAATCATGGATGAATTTCTATCTACAATTGAATCCTCTCCCATTGGACATGAAGTTGAAATTATAGAAGAATGTGCACAACCACCCACACCCTTGGTGAGCAATGAAGGAGAGAGTGAATCGGAAGAGATCTACCAAAGGGAAAAAGTTGGCATGAGGTTTATCAAAATTGAAGAATATGAAGAGGTTAATCAGGAGATGGATTCATTCATCAATGAATTCTTATCCAAAATTGAATCACCTCCCATTGGGCAAGAAATTGAAGTTCATGAAGACAACTCCAAGCCAAGTAATAAAGGGGAAAAGGTTGAAATTGAAGAAGCTTGCGAAGAGGTGTAGATAATCAAGGAAGAGCATATTTATGGGAAAATACAGATCTGACGATGACCCAGACTCCCCGGACTCTACCTCATTTACCAGCACAGGAAGCCATGACGGTGCCGATAGTGGAGATGCTGCTACCAGCCCCCCTTTATTCCTGACAGATGGCACCGAGGACGGTGCAAAGCCTTAAGTGTGCGGAGGTCGGTCAGTACCTGACTTCCGGAGGTAATTTCTTTTCCCTAAAACACCAATAAAATAGGATATTTAATTAATTTTTGGTGCACGAATTGTGAATCACACTTTTCACAACTCGTACCACTAACCAGCAAGTGTACTGGGTCGTCCAAGTAATACCTTACGTGAGTAAGGGTCGAATCCCATGGAGATTGTTGGCTTGAAGCAATCTATGGTTATCTTGTAGCTTTTAGTCAGGAAATCAATTATAATTATCAGTTTGAATTGCGAAGAATAAAAGAGCATGAATTAAATACTTGTTATGCAGTAATGGAGAATATGTTGGAGTTTTGGAGATGCTTTGTCTTCTGAATTTCTGCTTTCCTACTGTCATCTTCTTCACGCACGCAAGTTTTCTCCTATGGCAAGCTGTGTGTTGGTGGATCACCGTTGTCAATGGCTACCATCCGTCCTCTCAGTGAAAATGGTCCAGGTGCGCTGTCACCGCACGGCTAATCATCTGTCGGTTCTCGATCATGCTGGAATATGATCCATTGATCCTTTTGCGTCTGTCACTACGCCCAACACTCGCGAGTTTGAAGCTCATCACAGTCATTCAATCCTTGAATCCTATTCGGAATACCACAGACAAGGTTTAGACATTCTGGATCCTCAAGAATGTTGCCAATGGATTCTAGCTTATACCACGAAGATTTTGATTAATGAATCCAAGAGATACTCATTCAATCGAAGGTAGAACAGAGGTGGTTGTCAAGAACGCGTTCATAGATTGAGAATGGTGATGAGTGTCACGGATCATCACATCCATCATATTGAAGTGCGAATAAACATCTTAGATAGAAACAAGCGTGTTTGAATAGAAAACAGAAATAATTGCATTAATTCATCGGGACACAGCAGAGCTCCTCACCCCCAACAATGGAGTTTAGAGACTCATGCCGTCAAAGAGTATAAAGTTCAGATAAAAAAATGTTATGAGGTCCAAAATAAATCTCTAAAAGTTGTTTAAATACTAAACTAGTAACCTAGGTTTACAGAAATTGAGTAAACTATGATAAAAAGTGCAGAAATCCACTTCCAGGGCCCACTTGGTGTGTGCTAGGGCTGAGACTTAAGCTTTACATGTGCCGGGGCTGTTTCTGGAGTTAAACGCCACGTTGTAACCTGTTTTGGGCGTTTAACTCCAACTTGTAACCTGTTTCTGGCGTTTGACGCCAGAATGCAACATGGAACTGGCGTTGAACGCAGTTTACGTCGTCTATTTTTGAGAAAAGTATGGACTATTATATATTGCTGGAAAGCCCTGAATGTCTACTTTCCAACGCAATTGAGAGCGCACCAATGGGACTTCTGTAGCTCCAGAAAATTCATTCCGAGTGCAGGGAGGTCAGAATCCAACAGCATCAGCAGTCCTTTTTCAGCCTGAATCAGATTTTTGCTCAGCTCCCTCAATTTCAGCTAGAAAATACCTGAAATTACAGAAAAATACACAAACTCATAGTAAATTCTAGAAATGTGAGTTTTAATTAAAAACTAATAAAAATATAATAAAAATTAACTAAATCATACTGAAAACATACTAAAAACAATGCCAAAAAGCATATAAATTATCCGCTCATCACAACACCAAACTTGAATTGTTGCTTGTCCCCAAGCAACTGAAAATCAAATAGGATAAAAAGAAGAGAATATACTATAAATTCCAAAATATCTATGAAACTTAGCTCCAATCAGATGAGCGGGACTAGCAGCTTTTTGCCTCTTGAATAGTTTTGGCATCTCACTTTATCCATTGAAGTTCAGAATGATTGGCATCTATAGGAACTTAGAATTCAGATAGTGTTATTGATTCTCCTAGTTCAGTATGTTGATTCTTGAACACAGCTACTTTATGAGTCTTGGCCGTGGCCCTAAGCACTTTGTTTTCCAGTATTACCACCAGATACATAAATGCCACAGACACATAATTGGGTGAACCTTTTCAGATTGTGACTCAGCTTTGCTAAAGTCCCCAATTAGAGGTGTCCAGGGTTCTTAAGCACACTCTGTTTTTGCTTTGGACCTTGACTTTAACCGCTCAGTCTCAAGTTTTCACTTGACACCTTCACGCCACAAGCACATGGTTAGGGACAGCTTGGTTTAGCCGCTTAGGCCAGGATTTTATTCCTTTAGGCCCTTCTATCCACTGATGCTCAAAGCCTTGGATCCTTTTTTATTACCCTTGCCTTTTGATTTTAAGGGCTTTTGGCTTTTTCTGCTTGCTTTTTTTTTTCTTTCTCTCTTTTTTTTCGCCATTTTTTTTGCAAGCTTTTGTATTCACTGCTTTTTCTTGCTTCAAGAATTAATTTTATGATTTTTCAGATTATCAAATAACATTTCTCCTGTTCATCATTCTTTCAAGAGCCAACTTATTTAACATTCATAAACCACAATATCAAAAGACATATGCACTGTTCAAGCATTCATTCCGAAAACAAAAAGTATTGTCACCACATCAAAATAATTAAACTAATTTTCCAGGATGAATTTGAAACCATGTACTTCTTGTTCTTTTGTAATTAAAACAATTTTTTTTATTTAAGAAAGGTGATGGATTCATAGGATATTCATAACTTTAAGTCATAGACTCTAATCTTTATTTATTAAAAATAATATAATGACTCTTCTCATCATCCCTGCATATAGCTACATATAGTTTGCATGAGCATTTTTCATATTATTAGCTAAAAAAAAACAATAGCACGCACGCGACGCGGTAGCGTCACTGACGCGTCCGCGTCACCAGTGCGTTATGAAGAAAAGAGAATTGGACAGCAAGTCACGCGAAAGCGTGGCTGGAGGCATGCCTTAGGCACAAACATGCCGACGTGTCTGCGTCACCCACGCTGCCACGTCAATTGGAAAATAAGCCTCCCACGTGTCTGCGTCACCCACGTGAACGCATGACCCTAAAAATCAACGTAAAAGAGGTGTATGGCAGCAAGTTGCGATGGAGCTGGGCTGGAATGATGCTAGAAGCACCAGCCTCGTCACGCGACCAGGTGCCCCACGCGGCCGCGTCACCTTCGAAACATGGCCATTCATGCGATCGCGTCAAACACGCGATCGCGTCACCCAGAATTTTGGCACGAAAGCATTTGAGACAGAGAGTTGCACGAACGCGTGGCTGCCCTCGCGCCATTCGCACAAAGCAACTCACGCGACCGCGTGACCCACGCATTCGCGTCACTTGAAAACATCGCATACCACGCGACCGCGTCACTCACGCGTCCGCGTCGCATGCGGCGCACTGAATATCCAGATTAGCCAAAATGTCTTATCTTTTCTTCTCCCAAATCCTTATTTTTCTTTTTCCTTATTATCTCTTTCTTCCCCCTTCCCCCTTCTCTAACCATTCTCACTTTTTACCTTCTTCTTCATTATTTTTCACACCCATCATCAAGGTTCTTTTCTTTCTTTCTTTACTTTTTAATTTCCCTTATCAATTTTATTTATGTTTTAAATCTTTCTTTTTATCGTCATTATCTATATTTTCCCTTATTTTCTTTCTTTTTATTTCTTTTTATTGGTGTTGAAAATTTATTTCAGTCTTTATTTTCCATATTTTGCTTGTGGATTATCATGGATTTGTTTGACAATTATATATTACTTTTCATAAGGGTTGCTTGCATGTTCCAATTTCCTACTCTTAATAACATTTTCATCATGCATGCCAAGTGTTTGTGAAAACACCCGTATGGCATTACACACTACTTTACTTTATTCTATTCCACTACTTTAATGCCTGCTTTTCACAAAATCCTTTTATATTTTGTTGATTAAAATATAATTGTCTATACAAACAGATTGTTAGTTTGAATGATGTAGTAATCTAACTTGGACATTGAATGCTTGATCTATGCTACTCATGCCTTTGCCGGCATGCCAATAAATATCTAGCATTCAATTGCCATCACATGCATTTGTTATATTACCTTCGATGAACTTTTCACATGTAGTCTAGACCATGTGTTAACGATATCCCTCTTTACCGTGCATTGATTATCAATCATAATATTCGCTCCTTTGCTCGAACTCTTAGCTTTACATGTACTTACCTCTTTCCTTTTTTAGGATGGCCACCAAGAAAGGAAAAGAGAAAGCTACTCCCAAACCACCAGCAAGGAGAGGAACAAAAAGAGCATTAGTGGCAGAGCCATCTTCAACAGCAGTAAAGCCCTCAACAAAAAGAATCAAGAGGATCATCAAGGTCGATGGTAAAGAAAAAGCCTTTCCAGTAAAGCACACTGCGCGGTTTCCTAACCGCTACTATGAGCAGATGTTCCCCATCCTGGCAGAGAGGAATTACAACAATGAATACCTTCTTATCCTCCCAACCCACATTGCTGAATTTGTTGAACCCCGCATTGAGCAAATACAATGGGGATTCCTACGGAGACAGCCACGGCAAGTTAATCTCTCATGGGTAGTCAAATTCTCCTCCAACTTTCACATGCCAACTATGCAGTCTGTCTATATCCGTCAGAAGCAAGCCCCCATAACTGAAGAGGCCATTCAACAAGCTTTAGATATTCCCCCTGCTCCAGAAGGATTAGACGCATTCTAAGAAGTCTCCCTCAAGCGCCAGACATACTAATTTGACTTGGACGCCGTTTTCAGAGTTATCGCACAACCTCGGGAGCAGATGGATCTACGGATACCATCGATCCTGACCAAAAGGGATATCGGCTTCAGCACTTACCGTGGAGGCTCGAGTATGGGCACAAATTATGTCTCATTACGTCTTTCTGAGCACTCACGAGTCCTCCTTCACTGCAGACATGGCTGTTTTACTCTGGTGTATCCTTACAGACTAGCACCTCAATTTACCAAGACATATCCGGAATGCAATGGGACACGTACAGATAGCGGGCAACTTATCTTTTCCCGCCTTGGTTTCAGATCTCATCTCGGCAGCCGGAGTCTCCTACAGAGCTGGGGACACCAAAGCCATACTCCCACGGGATGATCAGTACATCCCTAACGGGAAATATATCAGACCACCAGCAGCCACTACAAGCCAGCCTACAGAATCAGCTGAAGACATTCCTCCTTCAACACCACAAGCACCTACAACAAACCAACTGCTTCATCAAATAATTGAAAGGTTGAATCGGCAGGAACACAAAGCAAAGTTAAGAGAACGCCATAACAAGCGCCGATTCACATACCTCAAGGAGCTATTTATGGGAAAATACAGATCTGACGATGACCCAGACTCCCCGGACTCCACCTCATTTATCAGCACAGGAAGCTGTGACGGTCCTGATAGTGGAGATGCTGCTACCAGCCCCCCTTTATTCCTGACAGATGGCACCGAGGATGGTGTAAAGCCTTAAGTGTGCGGAGGTCGGTCAGTACCTGACTTCCGGAGGTAATTTCTTTTCCTTAAAACACCAATAAAATAGGATATTTAATTAATTTTTGGTGCACAAATTGTGAATCACACTTTTCACAACTCGTACCACTAACCAGCAAGTGCACTGGGTCGTCCAAGTAATACCTTACGTGAGTAAGGGTCGAATCCCACGGAGATTTTTGGCTTGAAGCAATCTATGGTTATCTTGTAGCTCTTAGTCAGGAAATCAATTATAATTATCAGCTTGAATTGCAAAGAATAAAAGAGCATGAATTAAATACTTATTATGCAGTAATGGAGAATATGTTAGAGTTTTCGAGATGCTTTGTGTTCTGAATTTCTGCTTTCCTACTGTCATCTTCTTTACACACGCAAGTTTCCTCCTATGGCAAGCTGTGTGTTGGGGGATCACCGTTGTCAATAGCTACCATCCGTCCTCTCAGTGAAAATGGTCCAGGTGCACTGTCACCGCACGGCTAATCATCTGTCGGTTCTCGATCATGCTGGAATAGGATCCATTGATCCTTTTGCGTCTGTCACTACGCCAAACACTCGCGAGTTTGAAGCTCGTCACAATCATTCAATCCTTGAATCCTACTCGGAATACCACAGACAAGGTTTAGACTTTCTGGATTCTCAAGAATGCTGCCAATGGATTCTAGCTTATACCACGAAGATTTTGATTAATGAATCCAAGAGATACTCATTCAATCGAAGGTAGAACAGAGGTGGTTATCAAGCACGCGTTCATAGATTGAGAATGGTGATGAGTGTCATGGATCATCACATCCATCATATTGAAGTGCGAATGAACATCTTAGATAGAAACAAGCGTGTTTGAATAGAAAACAGAAATAATTGCATTAATTCATCGGGACACAGCAGAGCTTCTCACCCCCAACAATGGAGTTTAGAGACTCATGCCGTCAAAGAGTACAAAGTTTAGATCAAAAAATGTCATGAGGTCCAAAATAAATCTCTAAAAGTTTTTTAAATACTAAACAAGTAACCTAGGTTTACAGAAATTGGGTAAACTATGATAGATAGTGCAGAAATCTACTTCCGGGGCCCACTTGGTGTGTGCTAAGGCTGAGACTTAAGCTTTACACATGCCTGGGCTGTTTCTGGAGTTAAACGCTAGGTTGTAACCTATTTTGGGCATTTAACTCCAACTTGTAACCTGTTTCTGGCGTTTGACGCAAGAATGCAACATGGAACTGCCGTTGAACGCCAGTTTACGTCGTCTATTTTTGAGCAAAGTATGGACTATTATATATTGCTGGAAAACCATTAGATGTCTACGTTCCAACGCAATTGAGAGCGCGCCAATGGGACTTCTGTAGCTCCAGAAAATCCATTTAGAGTGCAAGGAGGTCAGAATCCAACAACATCATCAGTTCTTTTTCAGCCTGAATCAGATTTTTGCTCAGCTCCCTCAATTTCAGCTAGAAAATAGTTGAAATTACAGAAAAACACACAAACTCATAGTAAAATCCAGAAATGTGATTTTTAATTAAAAACTAATAAAAATATAATAAAAATTAACTAAATCATACTGAAAACATACTAAAAACAATGCCAAAAAGCATATAAATTATCTGCTCATCACAACACCAAACTTGAATTGTTGCTTGTCCCCAAGCAACTGAAAATCAAATAGGATAAAAAAAGAGAATATACTATAAATTCCAAAATATCTATGAAACTTAGCTCCAATCAGATGAGCGGGACTAGCAGCTTTTTGCCTCTTGAATAGTTTTGGCATCTCACTTTATCCATTGAAGTTCAGAATGATTGGCATTTATAGGAACTTAGAATTCAGATAGTGTTATTGATTCTCCTAGTTCAGTATGTTGATTCTTGAACACAGCTACTTTATGAGTCTTGGCCGTGGCCCTAAGCACTTTGTTTTCCAGTATTACCACCAGATACATAAATGCCACAGACACATAATTGGGTGAACCTTTTCAGATTGTGACTCAGCTTTGCTAAAGTCCCCAATTAGAGGTGTCCAGGGTTCTTAAGCACACTCTGTTTTTGCTTTGGACCTTGACTTTAACCGCTCAGTCTCAAGTTTTCACTTGACACCTTCACGTCACAAGCACATGGTTAGGGACAGCTTGGTTTAGCCGCTTAGGCCAGGATTTTATTCCTTTAGGCCCTCCTATCCACTGATGCTCAAAGCCTTGGATCCTTTTTTATTACCCTTGCCTTTTGATTTTAAGGGCTTTTGGCTTTTTCTGCTTGCTTTTTCTTTTTCTTTCTCTCTTTTTTTTCGCCATTTTTTTTGCAAGCTTTTGTATTCACTACTTTTTCTTGCTTCAAGAATTAATTTTATGATTTTTCAGATTATCAAATAACATTTCTCCTGTTCATCATTCTTTCAAGAGCCAACTTATTTAACATTCATAAACCCAATATCAAAAGACATATGCACTGTTCAAGCATTCATTCAGAAAACAAAAAGTATTGTCACCACATCAAAATAATTAAACTAATTTTCAAGGATGAATTTGAAACCATGTACTTCTTGTTCTTTTGTAATTAAAACAATTTTTTTATTTAAGAAAGGTGATGGATTCATAGGATATTCATAAATTTAAGGCATAGACTCTAATCTTTATTTATTAAAAATAATATAAATTAGGCATAAAAGCAGACACTTAATAATAAAAGACAGGAAATTAAAGACATAAAAATAAATGACTCTAACTCTAATACTCATATACTCTTAAAATGGATAAAAGGTTATCACAGAGTTAGGACTCAACAACCTTTATTTTGGGAGGTAGATGCCTCTTTGGTCTGTGGGGTGCTTGGCCCTTCGAAAGATAGCTTCTGGCGCTTCAGTTCCTTTAAGTCACGCCCTTGCTCTTCTTGTCCTTTAAGCAGTTTGCATAGCATGCTGTTTTGATTTTGCTGTTCTTCCTTCAGTTGATCCACAGCTTCTTGCAACTTGGTGACAGATGCTTCTAGGCGCTCCCAGTATTCTATTTGAGGGATTTCCGGGAGGAACTCCTCTGTTTTTCTCTTGATGGGGTCGTCCTGCACTTGTTGTCCTTCCATAGACTTTTTGGTGATTGGTTGCTCAACTGAGATATACTTATCTACTCCCATTTTTATTCTAACATCTTTACATAGCAGAGAGACTAAGCTTGGATAGGCCAATTTGGCATCTTTGGAGTTCTTGTTTGCAATTTTGTAAAGCTCACAAGAAATCAGCTGATGAACTTCCACTTCTTTTTCTAGCATAATGCAATGAATCATCACTGCTCTTCTGATGGTGACCTCAGAGCGGTTGCTAGTGGGCAGTATAGAGCGCCCAATGAAGTCCAGCCAGCCTCTGGCGACTGGTTTGAGATCTCCTCTCTTGAGTTGGTTCGGGGCACCCTTTGTGTTGGTTGTCCACTTGGCTCCAGGAAGGCATATGTCCTCTAGGATTTTGTCCAAGCCCAGGTTTGATCTCATCATTCTCCTATTAAAGGAGTCTGGGTCATCTTGCAGTTGAGGTAGCTTGAAGATCTCCCTTATTTTGTCAAGGTGGGTGTGAACAATCTTCCCTCTGACCAGAGTTCTATAGTCATAGAATGCAGTTCCAGCTATCCTCTGCCTGTCCGTCTGCCATAGATTAGCATAGAATTTCTGAACCATGTTTCTCCCCACCTTTGTTTCAAGATTAGCTAGGATTTCCCAGCTCCTGTTTCGGATTTGCTCTTGGATCTCCGGATATTCATCTTCTTTCAGATCAAATTTAACTTCCGGGATCACTGACCTTAGACTCATTATTTTGTAAAAATGGTCTGAATGTTCTTTGGTTATGAACTTCCCTTAATTCCAAAGTGGTTTTGGAATATTCTCTTTCTTGCCTCTTGAGTCGGTTTGTTTTCCCTTAGGAGCCATGATCTTAGTGGGTATTGGTTTAGTGATCATGGATAAACACGCCAAACTTAGAGGTTTGCTTGTCCTCAAGCAAAAGAAAAGAAAGGAGGGGGAAAGAGGGAGAGCCAAGCGCAACTTGTGGAGGAGAGGGGGAGAGGCCGAACCAATATTTAAAGGGAAGGGGGGTGGGTTTCAAAAATTATTTGAGAAAGATAAGATAGAAAAAGTGATTTGGAAAAGATAAGTATGATAGGAAAAGATGTGATTTAAAATTGAAAAGATATGAAAGATATTTGAAAAAGATAAATCTGAATTTTGAAAAAAGATGATGTGAAGATTTGAAAAAGATATTGATGAGTTGAAAAGATTTTAGAAGGAGAAGAGATAGATTTGTTTTGAAAAGGATTTGAAAATAATTTGAAGAGGATTAAGAAAAAGGGTTTATGAATTAAGATACATTTGATATTTTTTTGAAAAGAGATTTGAAAAATTAGGATTTGTAACATGTTTGTGCAAGAAATCATGAATTGAAACATAAAAAATGGAAAAAATTTGAATTGAAAACGAAATTGCCTACTCCCCACAATCCTAGCGTTAAACGCCCAACTGCTGCATGTTTTGGGCGTTTAACACCTAGTTGGTGCTTGGTCTGGGCGTTTAACGCCCAGCTGTTGCTTCTAGCTGGCGTTAAACGCCAGAAACTCCTTTGTCATTGGGCGTTTTTCTGAACGCCCAGGATGCTGTAAATCTGGCGTTAAACGCCCAGAAGCTGCTTTTTTCTGGCGTTTAACGCCCAGATGGCTATCTTTACTAGTGTTAAACGCCCAGTAAATGCTTTTTTTGGGCGTTTAACGCCCAGTTTTGCCTCTTACTGGCATTTTCTTGCCAGTGAGCTCTTTTTTTCTGTTTTGTGCTCTGAATCCTTCTGTAACCCTGTGAACTTATGCAATTGACTCTTTACCTTATTAATATTGAACTTATATATTTTAAAAATAAATAAAATGAAGAAGAGAATAAAATAAAATAAAATAACAGAAAAAGTTTTGCCAATGGCTGGGTTGCCTCCCAGCAAGCGCTTCTTTATTGTCTTTAGCTAGACCTTGCTGAGCTTTTAATCTAGCCTCAGCCTTGAGCACTCTTGCTCAACATTGCCTTCAAGATAATGCTTGATTCTTTGTCCATTAAGAATGAACTTCTTATTAGAATCAAGGTCTTGAAGCTCCACATAGCCATATGGTGATACACTTGTAATCACATATGGTCCCCTCCACCGGGATTTCAGTTTCCCGAGGAATAGCCTGAGCCTAGAGTTAAACAACAGAACCTTTTGTCCTGGTTCAAAGACTCTAGATGACAGCTTTCTATCATGCCACCTTTTTTATTTTTCTTTATAAAGCTTGGCATTTTCGAAAGTAGTGAGTCTGAATTCCTCTAGCTCATTCAGCTGGAGCAATCTTTTTTCTCCAGCTAATTTGGCATCAAAGTTTAGGAATCTGGTTGCCCAGTAGGCCTTATGTTCTAGTTCCACGGGCAGATGACAGGCCTTGCCATACACAAGCTGGTATGGAGAGGTCCCTATAGGAGTCTTGAATGCTGTTCTGTAAGCCCACAGAGCATCATCCAAGCCTCTTGCCCAATCCTTTCTACGGGTACTTACAGTCCGTTCCAAGATTATTTTTTGTTATCTATTAGAAACTTTAGCTTACCCATTTGTCTGTGGATGATATGGAGTTGCCACCTTGTGGCTAACCCCATACTGGACCATGGCAGAGTAAAGCTATTTGTTGCAGAAGTGAGTGCCCCCATCACTGATTAGTACTCTAGGAACACCAAACCTGCTGAAGATATGTTTCTCGAGGAACTTCAGCACTGTCTTAGTATCATTATTGGGTGTGGCAATGGCCTCTACCCATTTTGATACATAATCGACTGCCACCAGAATATAAGTGTTTGAGTATGATGGTGGGAAAGGTCCCATGAAGTCAATTCCCCATACATCAAATAACTCAATCTCCAAGATTCCTTGTTGAGGCATGGCGTAACCATGAGGCAGATTACCAGCTCTCTGGCAACTGTCACAGTTACGTACAAACTCTCGGGAATCTCTATAGAGGGTAGGCCAGTAGAAGCCACATTGGAGGACCTTGGTGGCTGTTCGCTCACCTCCGAAATGGCCTCCATATTATGACCCATGGCACTGCCATAAGATCTTTTGTGCTTCTTTCTAGGCACACACCTACGGATTATTCCGTCTGCACATCTCTTAAAGAGATAGGGTTCTTCCCACAAGTAGTACTTTGCATCAGTAATTAATTTTTTCTTATGTTGCCTGCTGTACTCCTTGGGTATGAACCTTGCAGCTTTATAGTTTGCAATGTCTGCAAACCATGGTGTTTTCTGAATGGCAAACAGATGCTCATCCGGAAAGGTTTCAGAGATCTCAAAAGAGGGGGGGACGCCCCTTCTACTGGCTCTATCCGGGACAGATGATCAGCCACTTGGTTCTCTGTCCCTTTTCTGTCTCTTATTTATATATCAAACTCTTGCAGAAGCAACACCCATCTTATGAGCCTGGGTTTTGAATCCTGCTTTGTGAGTAGATATTTAAGAGCAGCATGATTAGTGTACACAATCACTTTTGATCCTACTAAGTATGATCTAAACTTGTCAATGACATAAACCACTGCAAGCAATTCTTTTTCTGTGGTTCTATAATTTTTCTGGGCATCATTTAAAATACGGCTAGTATAATAAATGACATGCAGAAGCTTGTCATGCCTCTGCCCCAATACTGTACCAATGGCATGGTCACTGGCATCACACATTAGTTCAAATGGTAATGTCCAGTCTGGTGCAGAAATAACTGGTGCTGTGACCAGCTTAGCTTTCAGAGTCTCAAATGCTTGCAGACACTCTGTGTCAAACACAAATGGTGTGTCAGCAGCTAGCAGATTGCTCAGGGGTTTTGTAATTTTTGAAAAATCCTTTATAAACCTCCTGTAGAATCCTGCATGCCCCCAAAAAGCTTTTGATTGCCTTAACATTAGCAGGTGGTGGTAATTTTTCAATTACTTCCACTTTAGCTTGATCCACCTCTATTCCCTTGTTTGAAATTTAATGCCCAAGGACAATTCCTTCAGTCACCATAAAGTGACATTTTTCCCAGTTTAAAACTAGGTTGGTCTCTTGGCATCTTTTCAAAACAAGTGCTAAATGGTCAAGGCAGGAGCTGAATGAGTCTCCAAATACTGAAAGTCATCCATGAAGACTTCTAGAAACTTCTCTACCATATCAGAGAAGATAGAGAGCATGCACCTCTGAAAGGTTGCAGGTGCATTACACAGACCAAAAGGCATCCTTCTATAAGCAAACACTCCAGAAGGACATGTGAATACTGTTTTCTCTTGGTCCTGAGGATCGACTGCAATTTGGTTGTAACCTGAATAGCCATCCAAAAAGCAGTAATATTCATGACCTGCTAGTCTCTCTAGCATCTGGTATATGAATGGTAGAGGAAAATGATCCTTTCTGGTGGCTGTATTGAGCCTTCTGTAGTCAATACACATGCGCCACCCTGTAACTGTTCTTGTAGGAACCAGTTCATTTTTTTCATTATGAACCACTGTCATACCTCCCTTTTTGGGGACAACTTGAACAGGGCTTACCTAGGGGCTATCAGAAATAGGATAAATAATCCTAGCCTCCAGTAACTTGGTGACCTCTTTCCGCACCACTTCCTTCATGGCTGAATTTAGCCGCCTATGTGGTTGAACCACTGGCTTAGCATCATCCTCCAATAGGATCTTGTGCATGCATCTAGCTGGGCTTATGCCCTTAAGGTCACCTATGGACCATCCAAGAGCTGTCTTGTGTGTCCTTAGCACTTGAAGTAGTGCTTCCTCTTCCAGTGGATTTAAAGCAGAGCTTATGATCACCGGAAAAGTGTCACCTTCTCCCAGAAATGCATATTTCAGGGATGGTGGTAATGGCTTGAGCTCAGGTTTAGGGGGTTTCTCCTCTTCCTGAGGAAGTTTCAGAGGTTCTTTCGATTCCTCTGAATCCTCCAAATCAGGCTGAACATCTTTAAAGATGTCTTCCAGCTCTGATTCGAGACTCGCAGCCATGTTGATCTCTTCTACTAAAGAGTCAATGAGATCAACTTTCATGCAGTCTTTTGGTATGTCTGGATGCTGCATAGCCTTGACAGCATTCAACTTAAACTCATCCTCATTGACTCTCAGGGTTACTTCCCCCTTTTGGACATCAATGAGAGTTCGTCCAGTTGCTAGGAACGGTTTTCCTAGAATGAGAGTAGCACTCTTGTACTCCTCCATTTCCAGCACTACAAAATCAGTGGGAAAGGCGAATGGCCCAACCCTGACAATCATGTCCTCAATCACGCCTGATGGGTATTTAATGGAGCCATCAGCAAGTTGGAGACATATCCGGGTTGGTTTAACTTCTTCAGTTAAACCAAACTTTCTGATAGTGGATGTAGGTATTAGGTTGATTCTTGCCCCAAGATCACATAAAGCTGTCTTGGTGCAATTACCCTCTAATATGCATGGTATCAGAAAGCTCCCGGGATCTTTAAGCTTTTCTGGAAAGCTTTTCAGAATGACTGCACTGCATTCTTTAGTGAGGAGAACTCTTTCAATTTCTCTCCAATCCTTCTTATGACTCAAGATCTCTTTCATGAACTTGGCATAAGAAGGTATTTGCTCAAGTGCCTCTACAAACGGAATCTTTATTTCAAGATTCCTGAGATAATCTGCAAAGCGGGCAAATTGCTTATCCTGCTCCTCTTAGCAGAGTTTTTGAGGATAAGGCATCTTGGCTTTGTATTCCTCAACCTTAGTTGCTGCAGGTTTATTTCCTACAGAGGTGGTTGGAGAAGCCTTTTTAGAGGGGTTGTTATCAGTACTTGTGTGTGTCTGATCCCTCACTGGCATTTGAATCCCAGAGTTAGAAGCTGGAGTGGCGTTGGACGCCAACTCCTTACTTGTTCCTGGCGTTTGAACGCCAGAACTGAGCTTCCATTGGGCGTTTGACGCCAAATCCTTGCTTGTTTTTGGCGTTTGAAAGCCAGAGTTATTCCTCTCTGGGCTCTTGCTGTCCTCAGAGGGATTTTGAATAGCAGTTTGTTCATTTCTTGGCTTCCTGTTGCCTTGAAGTGAGGTATTTAATGTTTTCCCACTTCTTAATTAAACTGCTTGGCACTCTTCTGTTATTTGTTTTGATAACTGCTGTTTTGTTTGCTTCAACTGTACTTCCATATTCAGATTAGCCATTCTTGTGTCTTGTAGTATCTCCTTGAATTCGGCCAGCTGTTTTGTTAGAAAGTCTAATTGCTGATTGAATTCAGTAATTTGTTCTGCAGGACTGAGTTCAGCAGTTACTGTTTTAGCCTCTTCTTTCCTGGAAGATTCACTGCTTAGGTACAGATGCTGATTTCTGGCAACTGTATCAATAAGCTCTTGAGCCTCTTTAATTTTCTTTCTCATGTGCATAGATCCACCAGCTGAGTGGTCTAGAGAAATTTGAGCTTTCTCTGTAAGCCCATAATAGAAGATGTCCAACTGCACCCACTCTGAAAACATTTCAGAGGGGCATTTCCTTAGCATCCCTCTGTATCTCTCCCAGGCATCATAAAGGGATTCATCACCCTCTTGCTTAAAGCCTTGGATGTCCAGCCTTAGCTGTGTCATCCTTTTGGGAGGGAAATATTGATTCAGGAATTTGTCTGATAACTGTTTCCATGTCCTTATGCTTGCTGTGGGTTGGTTATTTAACCACCTTTTAGCTTGATCGTTTACGGCAAACGGAAATAGTAACAGTCTGTATACATCCTGATCTACCTCCTTGTCACGTACTGTGTCAGCAATTTGCAAGAATTGTGCCAGAAACTAAGTGGGTTCTTCCTGTGGAAGACCGGAATACTGGCAGTTTTACTGCACCATGACAATGAGATGAGGATTTAGCTCAAAACTGCCTGCTTTGATGGAGGGTATACAGATACTACTCCCATATGCAGTAGTAGTGGGGTTAGCATATGACCCCAGAGTCCTTCTAGACTGTTCATTTCCACTTAGGTCCATGATGGAGAAAGGGAGATGATACGGATTATAAATAAAATATTTTTTTTCTTGAAAATCGAAATTAAAATAAAATAAAATAAAATAAAATAAATGAAAAATGGACTATAATTTCGAAAATTTGAAGAAAAGAAAAAAAAGAAAATTGAAAACTGAATTAATTAATTAAAAAGATTTGAGATTAGAAAAGATAAGATAAGCTAGGTAAGAGAAGATAAGGAATTTAAATTAGAAAGTTTTGAAATTTGAATTTTGAATTTTGGAAGTTGAAATTTGAAATTTGAAATAAGATAAGATAATATTTTGAAAAAGATATGATTTTTTTTTTGAAAAATATTTGAATTTTGAAATTTTAAAACTAAGATAAGATAAAATAAAAAATTTTAAAATAAAATCTGAATTTTTAAAAGGAAAATTTGAAAACTCAATTAAAATAAAGGAAAAAGATATTTTTTAATCCAATGAGGAAAGATAAAAACAATAAAAAGACACAAAACTTAAAATTTTTTAGATCTAATGCTCCTTATTTTCAAAAATTTTGGAGGGAAAACACCAAGGAACACCAAACTTAAAAATTTTAAGATCAAAACACAAGGAAGACTCAAGAACACCTTGAAGACTCACAAGAACAACAAGAACATGAAGATAGAACACCAAACTTAAAATTTTTAGAAAACCAAAATAAAATATTTGGTGTGCGAAATCGTGATCATTCCTTCCTTGGTAACGGCGCTAAAAACTCAATACGCACGTTCATGTTCTTAATTCTATTTCACAACTTCATACAACTAACCAGCAAGTGCACTGGGTCATCCAAGTAATAAACCTTACGTGAGTAAGGGTCGATCCCACGGAGATTGTCGGCTTGAAGCAAGCTATGGTCACCTTGTAAATCTCAGTCAGGCGGATTAAAATGGATATAGAGTTTTAATAATTAAAAGATAAATAAAACATAAACTAGGATAGAGATACTTATGTAATTCATTAGTGAGAATTTCAGATAAGCGTATAGAGATGCTTTCGTCCCTCTGAACCTCTACTTTCCTACTGTCTTCATCCAATCCTTCCTACTACTTTCCATGGCAAGCTATTTGTTAGGCATCACCGTTGTCAATGGCCACCTGTCCTCTCAGTGAAAATGGTCCAATGCACTCTCACTGCATGGCTAATCATCTGTCGGTTCTCGATCATACTGGAATAGGATCCATTGATCCTTTTGCGTCTGTCACTACACCCAGCACTCGCGAGTTTGAAGCTCGTCACAGTCATTCAATCCCTGAATCCTACTCAGAATACCACAGACAAGGTTTAGACTTTCCGGATTCTCAAGAATGGCCGTCCATGGGTTCTAACTTATACCACGAACACACTAATAACTCGGACTCGGTCTCCTGTATTAGATATCCAAGAGATATCCATTCAATCTAAGGTAGAACGGAAGTGGTTGTCAGGCACGCGTTCATAAGTTGAGAATGATGATGACTGTCACGATCATCACATCCATCATATTGGAGTGCGAATGAATATCTTAGAAGCGGAATAAGTTGAATTGAATAGAAAAACAGTAGTACTTTGCATTAATCTTTGAGGAACAGCAGAGCTCCACACCTTAATCTATGGTGTGTAGAAACTCTACCATTGAAAATAGATAAGTGATGAAGGTTCAGGCATGGCCGAATGGCCAGCCCCAAACGTGATCTATAGATCAAAAGATAATCCAAAGATGTAAATACAATAGTAACAAGTCCTATTTATACTAAACTAGTTAATAGGGTTTGCAGAATTGAGTAAATGATGCAGAAATCCACTTCTCGGGCCCACTTGGTGCGTGCTTGGGCTGAGCATTGAGCTTTACACGTGTAGAGGCTTCTCTTGGAGTTGAACGCCAGTTTGTAGCCTGTTTCTGGCGTTGAACTCCACTTTGCAACCTGTTTCTGGCGTTTGACTCCAAAATGCAGCATGGAACTGGCGTTGAACGCCAGTTTACGTCGTCTATCCTTAGGCAAAGTATGGACTATTATATATTTCTGGAAAGCCCTGGATGTCCACTTTCCAACGCAATTGAGAGTGTGCCATTTGGATTTCTGTAGCTCCAGAAAATCCACTTTGAGTGCAGGGAGGTTAGAATCCAACAGCATCTGCAGTCTTTCTTCAGCCTGAATCAGATTTTTGCTCAAGTCCCTCAATTTCAGCCAGAAATTACCTGAAATCACAGAAAAATACACAAACTCATAGTAAAGTCTAGAAATGTGATTTTTATTTAAAAACTAATAAAAATATACTAAAAACTAACTAAATTATACTGAAAACTATGTAAAAATAATGCCAAAAAGCGTATAAATTATCCGCTCATCACAACACCAAACTTAAATTGTTGCTTGTCCCCAAGCAACTGAAAATCAAATAGGTTTAAAAGAAGAGAACATACTATAAATTCCAAAATATCAATGAAACTTATCTCCAATCAGATGAGCGGGACTTGTAGCTTTTTGCCTCTTGAATAGTTTTGGCATCTTACTTTATCCATTGAGGTTCAGAATGATTGGCATCTATAGGAACTTAGAATTCAGATAGTGTTATTGATTCTCCTAGTTCAGTATGTTGATTCTTGAACACAGCTACTTTATGAGTCTTGGCCGTGGCCCTAAGCACTTTGTTTTCCAGTATTACCACCGGATATATAAATGCCACAGACACATAACTGGGTGAACCTTTTCAGATTGTGACTCAGTTTTGCTAAAGTCCCCAATTAGAGGTGTCCAGGGTTCTTAAGCACACTCTGTTTTTGCTTTGGACCTTGACTTTAACCGCTCAGTCTCAAGTTTTCACTTGACACCTTCACGCCACAAGCACATGGTTAGGGACAGCTTGGTTTAGCCGCTTAGGCCAGGATTTTATTCCTTTAGGCCCTCCTATCCACTAATGCTCAAAGCCTTGGATCCTTTTTATTACCCTTGCCTTTTGGTTTTAAGGGCTATTGGCTTTTTGCTCTTGCCTCTTGGTTTAAAGAGCTATTGGCTTTTTCTGCTTGCTTTTTCTTTTTCTTTTTTTTTTCTTTTTATTTTCGCATATTTTTTTTTCTGCAATCTTTTGTATTCACTGCTTTTTCTTGCTTCAAGAATCTTTTTTATGATTTTTCAGATTATCAAATAATATTTCTCCTTTTTCTTTATTCTTCAAGAGCCAACATATTTAACATTCATAAACAACAACTTCAAAAGACATATGCACTGTTCAAGCATACATTCAGAAAACAAAAAGTATTGCCACCACATCAAAATAATTAAACTAGTTTCAAGGATGAATTCGAAACCATGTACTTCTTGTTCTTTTGTTTTTAGAACAGTTTTCATTTAAGAGTGGTGATGGATTCATATTCATTACTTTAAGGCATAGACACTTAGACACTAATGATCATATAGTGAAGACACAAACATAAAAAAAACATAAAGCATGGAAATCGAAAAACAGGAAAATAAATAAACAAGAAGATTAAGGAATGAGTCCACCTTAGTGAGGGTGGCGTCTTCCTCTTCTTGAAGAACCAATGGTGCTCTTGAGCTCCTCTATGTCTCTTTCTTGTCTTTCTTGCTCCTCCCTCATAGCTCTTTGATCTTTTCTAATTTCATGGAGGATGATGGAGTGCTCTTGATGCTCCACCCTTAGTTGTCCCATGTTGGAACTTAATTCTCCTAGGGAAGTGTTGATTTGCTCCAAGTAATTCTGTGGAGGAAAGTGCATCCCCTGAGACATCTCAGGGATTTCATGGTGAGGAATCTCCTCATGCTCATGTTGAGGACTATGATCTCTTGTTTGCTCCATCCTTTTCTTAGTGATGGGCTTATCCTCTTCAATGAGGATGTCTCCCTCTATGTCAATTCTAGCTGAATTGCAGAGGTGGAAAATGAGGTGAGGAAAGGCTAACCTTGCCAAATTAGAGGACTTGTCAGCCACCTTGTAGAGTTCTTGAGGTATGATCTCATGAACTTCCACCTCATCCCGAATCATGATACTATGGATCATGATGGCCCGGTCTACAGTAACTTCAGACTGGTTACTAGTAGGAATGATTGAGCGTTGAATGAACTCCAACCATCCTCTAGCTACTGGTTTGAGGTCAAGCCTTCTTAGTTAAACCGGCTTGCCTTTTGAGTCAATTTTCCATTGAGCTCCTTTCACACATATGTCCATGAGGACTTGGTCCAACCTTTGATCAAAGTTGACTCTTCTAGTGTAGGGGCGTGCATTTTCTTCCATTATTGGTAAGTTAAACGCCAACCTTACATTTTCCGAACTGAAATCTAAGTAATTCCCCCGAACCATGGTGAGCCAATTCTTTGGATTCGGGTTCACACTTTGATCATGGTTCCTAGTGATCCATACATTTGCATAGAACTCTTGAACCATTAAGATCCCGACTTGTTGAATGGGGTTGGTGAAAACTTCCCAACCTTTTCTTTGAATCTCAAGTCGGATCTCCGGATACTCATTCTTTTTGAGTTTGAAAGGAACCTCAGGGATCACTTTCTTCTTGGCCACAACTTCATAGAAGTGGTCTTGATGGACCTTAGAGATGAATCTCTCCATCTCCCATGACTCAGAGGTGGAAGCAATTGCCTTCCCTTTCCTCTTTCTAGAGGTTTCTCTGGCCTTAGGTGCCATGAATGGTTATGGAAAAACAAAAAGCTATACTTTTACCACATCAAACTTAAAATGTTTGCTCGTCCCCGAGCAAAAGAAGAAAGAAAGTAGTAGAAGAAGAAGAAAATAGAGGAGATGGAGGGTGAGGTATTTTCGTCCAAGGGGAGAAGTTAGGGTTGTGTTGTGTGAAATTGAAGAGGGAATGAGGGGTTTATATAGGAGTGGGGAGGGGTTTAGGGTTCGGCCATTTAGGATTGGGTTTGGGAGGGAAATTATTTTGAATTTAAAGGTAGGTGGGGTTTTTGGGGAAGAGAGGATGGATGGGTGTGAAGAGGAGAAAAGAAGTAGGTGGGGATCCTGTGGGGTCCATAGATCCTGAGGTGTTTGAGGATTTCTCATCCCTTCACCTTTTAGGCGTGTAAAACGCTCTATATATGCAATCCTGGCATTTAACGCCAGACTGCAGCATGTTTCTGGCGTTAAACGCCACTTTCATGCTTGTTTTGGGCGTTCAACGCCAGTCCATAGCATGTTTCTGGCGTTGAACGCCAGTATGGTGCATGTTTCTGGCGTTAAACGCCAGTCTGATGCTTGTTTCTGGCGTTTAACACCATCTTTCCTCTAGGTGCAATCCTGGCATTTAAATGCCAGACTGCTGCTTGTTTCTGGCATTTAACGTGAGTTTCATACTCTGTTCTAGCGTTAAACGCCAGCCAGTTGCTCCTTGCTGGCGTTTAAACGCCAGTAAGCCCTTCCTCCAGGGTGTGCTATTTTCAATGCTGTTTTTCATTCTGTTTTCAATTTTTCAGTAGTTTTTGTGACTCCACATGATCATCAACCAAATAAAACATGAAATAACAAAGAGAAAATAAAATAAAAATGATTAAATAACATTGGGTTGCCTCCCAACAAGCGCTTCTTTAATGTCAATAGCTTGACAGTGGGCTCTCACGGAGCCACACAGGTGATCAGGTCAATTTTGTAGACTCCCAACACCAAACTTAGAGTTTGGATGTGGGGATCCAACACCAAATTTAGAGTTTGGCTGAGGCCTCCCAACACCAAACTTAGAGTTTGATTGTGGGGGCTTTGGTTGACTCTGTACTGAGAGAAGCTTTTCATGCTTCCTCTCCATGGTTACAAAAGGAGATCCTTGAGTTTTAAACACAAGGTAGTCCTCATTCAGTTGAAGGACCAACTCTCCTCTGTCCACATCAATCACAGCTCTTGCTGTGGTTAGGAAAGGTCTTCCAAGGATGATGGATTCATCCTCATCCTTCCCAGTGTCTAGGATTATGAAATCAGCAGGGATGTAAAGGTCTTCAACCTTTACTAACACGTCCTCTACTTGTCCATAAGCCTTTTTCCTGAGTTGTCTGCCATCTCTAATGAGATTCTAGCAGCTTGCACCTCAAAGATTCCCAATTTCTCCATTACAGAAAGTGGCATGAGGTTTATCCCTGACCCAAGGTCACATAGAGCCTTCTCAAAGGCCATGGTTCCTATGGTACAAGGTATTAAGAACTTTCCAGGATCCTGTTTCTTCTGTGGCAATGTCAGTTGATCCAGGTCACTCAGTTCATTGATGAGCAAGGGAGGTTCATCTTCCCAAGTCTCATTACCAAATAATTTGGCATTCAGCTTCATGATTGCACCAAGGTACTTGGCAACTTGCTCTTCAGTAACCTCTTCATTCTCTTCAGAAGAAGAATACTCATCAGGGCTCATGAATGGCATAAGGAGGTTCAATGGAATCTCTATGGTCTCTAGATGAGTCTCAGATTCCTTTGGTTCCTCAGAGGGAAACTCCTTATTGATTACTGGATGTCCCAGGAGGTCTTCCTCACTGGGATTCACGTCCTCTCCCTTCCTTGTAGGTTCGGCCATGATGGTTAAATCAATGGCCTTGCACTCTCTTTTTGGATTCTCTTCTGTATTGCTTGGGAGAGTACTAGGAGTTTCAGTGACTCTTTTACTCAGCTGGCCCACTTATGCCTCCAAATTTCTAATGGAGGACCTTGTTTCATTCATGAAACTTAGAGTGGCCTTAGATAGATCAGAGACTATGTTTGCCAAGCTAGATGGGGTCTGCTCAGAACTCTCTGTCTTTTGCTGAGTGGATGATGGAAAAGGCTTGCTATTGCTAAACCTATTTCCTCCACCATTATCAAAGCCTTGTTGAGGATTTTGATCCTTCCATGAGAGATTTGGATGATTTCTCCATGAGGGATTATAGGTGTTTCCATATGATTCACCCATGTAATTCACCTCTACTATTGCAGTGTTCTCAGGATCATAAGCTTCTTCTTCAGAAGATGCCTCTTGAGTACTGTTGGATGATTCCTTCAATCCATTCAGACTCTGAGAGATCATATTGACTTGCTGAGTTAATATTTTGTTCTGAGCCAATATGGCATTCAGAGTATCAATTTCAAGAACTCCTTTCTTCTAAGGCGTCCCATTACTTACAGGATTCCTCTCAGAAGTGTACATGAACTGGTTATTAGCAACCATGTCAATGAGCTCTTGAGCTTCTGCAGGCGTTTTCTTTAGGTGAATGGATCCACCTGCAGAATGGTCCAATGACATCTTTGATAGCTCAGATAGATGATAAACCCCGATTTCGTGATTTATCTTGTGCTTATTTTGGGGGATTTTGTCACTTTTTCTGACATTTATTCAATGAAATAGCATGATTTTGTAATTCCCCCTTTGAATTTTGCTTAAGTGTAAAAACATGCTTTTTTGGCCCTAAATTGGTGATTTTTATTTCACTTTAATTCCATTTGATGCCTTGATGTGTTTGGTGAGTGATTTCAGGTCCATAAGGCAAGTATTGGATGGAAGAAATGAGGAGAAAAGCATACACAAAGGGGGAATGCAGGAGAAACAAGGATTGTGATTTCACCAAAGGACGCGCACGCGCACCAGGTGCGCACGCGCAGAAGTGTTTTCACCAAAGGACGCGCACGCGTACATATCGCGTCCGCGCGGATTGAGAATTTGACATTGACGCGCACGCGCACATGGCGCGCACGCGCCGATATCCTCACGTGGCCCACTTGAAGGCAAAATGCTGGGGGCGATTTCTGAGCTGTCCAGGCCCAAATCCAACTTGTTTCTGAGTGTATTTCATGCAGAATTGAAGTCCAAGCAAAGGAGGAGCAATTAGTTTTAGCCAACATGAGCCTTTAGTTAGTTTTCTAGAGAGAGAAGCTCCCTCTTCTCTCTAGAATTAGGTTAGGATTAGGTTAGATTATTTCAATTTCATGTTTGAATGCTAGGTTTCATCTTGTTCTTCGATAATTTCTCAATTCTACATCTTGACCCTCTTAGTTTTTTATGCCAATTCCTTATTTTTGCTCTCTTTTGTTATGATGACTCATGTTGGATTTGTTTACATTTAATGCAATTTGATGTTGATATTTCCCTACTTGATGAATTGAGTTGTGATCTCACTTTTCTTGCAATCGATAGTGATAGACTTTGATATTCTTGCATTTTATGATGTTGATTCTTATTGCACTCCAAGTGTTCGATGAAATGTTCTCTTTAGTTCTTGAGTAGTTTTATTAACTCTTGGCCTAAGCCAAGGGACTTGAGTGATCTTGAGTTTTTGGACGTAATGGATTTGGTGATTTGAGAACCCTGTGTGATCAATTTGAAGCTCATTGTCGCTAACCCACTACTAAGCTAATTAGTAGATAGGTTAGGACTTATGGGTGGATATGATTAGGCCTATTTGACATACTTCCGGTCTAGGAGTAAATGTTACGTACTTAAGGCTTTGAGAAGTAGACTTAATGGGTTGGCCTTTCATAATTATCAATAGTCGGTTTGTTAACTGGGATGGTGACCTCAAGTACCCAAGTCTTAGCCAAGAGTTCCTTATTTTGCTTTCTTTACTTACTCGCTCCATTTACTTTCTTGCCATCGCATAAACAAAACCCCTCTCTTTTTACCCCATCATAGCCAATACACATGCACTCCATTGCATCCTAGGGAGACGACCCGGAGTCCAAATACTTCGGTTAATTTTTATTTGGGGTTTGTTATTCGTGACAACTCACTCAAATTTATTTTTGCATGAACGGACTCTTGTTTGGTTTAGAAACTATACTTTACAATGAGAACTCATTCATTTGTGAATTCTAAACCATCAAAAGTTCTTTCGTCAATAGACCATCATAGAATATATCCAGAGTGGTCCATTCTGAAAGCATGTCAGAGGGGCACTTTTTGGTCAGTTGCTTATATCTCTCCCAAGCTTCATAGAGGGATTCACCTTCTTTCTGTCTGAAGGTTTGAACATCCACTCTAAGCTTGCTAAGCTTTTGAGGAGGAAAGAACTTGGCTAAGAAAGCCATGACCAGTTTAACCCAAGAGTTTAGACTATCCTTAGGTTGAGAGTCTAACCATATTCTAGCTCTGTCTCTTACAGCAAATGGGAAAAGCATAAGCCTGTAGACCTCGGGATCAATCCCATTGGTCTTAACAGTATCACAGATCTGCAAGAACTCAGTTAAGAACTGAAAAGGATCTTCAGATGGAAGTCCATGAAACTTGCAGTTCTGTTGCATCAGAGAAACTAATTGAGGTTTAAGCTCAAATTTGTTTGCTCCAATGGCAGAAATTGAGATGCTTCTTCCATGTAAATTGGAATTTGGTGCAGTAAAGTCACCAAGCATCTTCCTTGCATTGTTATTATTTTCGGCCATGTTTTCTCCTTTTTCAAAAATTTCTGTCAGATTTTCTCCAGAGAGTTGTGCTTTAGCTTCCCTTAGCTTCCTCTTCAGAGTCCTTTCAGGTTCAAGATCAGCTTCAACAAGAATGTTCTTATCCTTGTTCCTACTCATATGAAAAAGAAGAGAACACAAAAGAAAATATGGAATCCTCTATGTCACAGTATAGAGATTCCTTTATGTGAGTAGAAGAAAGTAAGAATAGAAGAAGGAAGAGATGAGAATCCAAACACAAGGGTGAGGATAGAAGTGTTAATGGATGAATAAATAAATAGAGGGAGATTAGAGATGAGAGAAGAATTCAAAAATTTAAAAAAATAAAATAAGAATATTTTAAAATTAAATTGAAAATTCGAAAATTAAAATTGAAATTGAATTAAATTAAAAATTAAAACAATTAGTTAATAAAAAGAAAGAATTTTGAAAAAGAGGGAAGGAATTTTCGAAAATTAGAAGGAGAGAGTTAGTTAGGTAGTTTTGAAAAAGATATGATTGAAACAAAAAGATAAGATTGATTGAAAAAGGTTGGAAAATTATTTTTGAAAAAGATAAGAAGTTAGAAAAGATTCTGAAATTGATTTTGAAAAAGATATGATTGAGAGATATGATTGAAAATCATTTTAAAAAGGATTTAAAAAGAAAATTAAAAAGATTTGATTTTGAAAATTAAAGTTGATTACTTGACTAACAAGAAACTAAAAAGGTATGATTCTAGAGTTTAAAGATTGAACCTTTCTTAATAGGCAAGTAACAACTTTGAAAAATTTTGAATCAAAACATTAAATGCTAATAAAATTTTCGAAAATTAAGAAATAAAATAAGAAAAAGATTTTGAAAATTAATTTGAATATTTTCAAAAAAATGAAAAAGATTTTGAAAAATTTTAGAAAGGAATTCGAAAATATGAAAAGAAAATTGAAAAAGATTTGATTTTGAAAAAAGATTTTGAAAAAGATAAGATTTTTAAATTAAAAATTTGATTTGACTCATGAAAACAAATAGATATTAAAAAATTTTGAAAAAGTCAACTCAAATTTTCGAATTTTATGAGTGAAAAAGGGAAAGATATTTTTTTGATTTTTGAATTTTTAATGTAGAAAGAGAAAAACATCAAAAAGACTCAATGCATGAAAATTTTGGATCAAAACATTTGATGCATGCAAGAACACTATGAATGTCAAGATGAACACCAAGAACACTTTGAATGTCAAGATGAACATCAAGAACTTATTTTTGAAAAATTTTCAAGAAAAGAAAAACATGCAAGACACCAAACTTAAAAATTTTTAAAGTTGAGACACTAACAAATTAAAAATGCATATGGAAAACAAGAAAAGACACAAAACAAGAAATTTTAAAGATAAACAAGAAGACTTACCAAGAACAACTTGAAGATCATAAAGAGCATATGCACGAGTTTTCGAAAAATGCAAGAAAATTATAAAAACATGCAATTGACACCAAATTTAAAAATTGACACAAGACTCAAACAAGAAACATCAAACATTTTTGGTTTCATGATTTTATTAAATTTTTCTATTTTTTCAAAAATAAATTTTGAAAAAGAAAATAAGGATTTCAAAATTATTAATATGAATTCCAGGAATCTTGCACTCTTAGTCTAAAGCTTCAGTCCAGGAATTAGACATGGCTCACTAGCCAACCAAGCTTTCAGTGAGAGCTCCGGTCCAAAACACTAGACATGGCCAATGGCCAGCCAAGCTTCAGCATGTAAATCAGGCATTCAACAGCTAAGTTATCAAATTAACTTGCCTCTATGCTGATGGGTTGGAAGCCCCCAGTCCAAATGAATTAGACATGCCTTTACAGCCAGCCAGACTTCAACATGCTTCATGAAATTCTAGAATTCATTCTTAAAAATTCTGAAGAACATAAATTAATTTTAAATTTTTTTTCGAAATTAAAAAGCTTTAAAAATAAAATAAAATTACCTAATCTGAGCAACAAGATGAACCGTCAGTTGTCCAATCTCGAACAATCCCCGACAACGGCGCCAAAAACTTGGTGTGCGAAATCGTGATCATTCCTTCCTTGGTAACGGCGCTAAAAACTCAATACGCACGTTCATGTTCTTAATTCTGTTTCACAACTTCGTACAACTAACCAGCAAGTGCACTGGGTCATCCAAGTAATAAACCTTATATGAGTAAGGGTCGATCCCACAGAGATTGTCGGCTTGAAGCAAGCTATGGTCACCTTGTAAATCTCAGTCAGGCGGATTCAAATGGATATAGAGTTTTAATAATTAAAAGATAAATAAAACATAAACTAGGATAGAGATACTTATGTAATTCATTGGTGAGAATTTCAGATAAGCGTATAGAGATGCTTTCGTCCCTCTGAACCTCTGCTTTCCTGCTGTCTTCATCCAATCCTTCCTACTTCTTTCCATGGAAAGTTGTATGTTAGGCATCACCGTTGTCAATGGCCACCTGTCCTCTCAGTGAAAATGGTCCAATGCGCTGTCACTGCATGGCTAATCATCTGTCGGTTCTCAATCATACTGGAATAGGATCCATTGATCCTTTTGCATCTGTCACTACGCCCAGGATTCGCGAGTTTGAAGCTCGTCACAGTCATTAAATCTCTGAATCCTACTCGGAATACCACAGACAAGGTTTAGACTTTCCAGATTCTCAAGAATGGCCGTCCATGGGTTCTAAATTATACCACGAAGACACTAATAACTCGGACTTGGTCCCCTGTATTAGATATCCAAGAGATATCCATTCAATCTAAGGTAGAACGGAAGTGGTTGTCAGGCACGCGTTCATAAGTTGAGAATGATGATGACTGTCACGATCATCACATCCATCATATTGAAGTGCGAATGAATATCTTAGAAGCAGAATAAGTTGAATTGAATAGAAAAACAGTAGTACTTTGCATTAATCTTTGAGGAACAGCAGAGCTCCACACCTTAATCTATGGTGTGTAGAAATTCTACCGTTGAAAATACATAAGTGATGAAGGTTCAGGCATGACCGAATGGCCAGCCCACAAAACGTGATCTATAGATCAAAAGATAATCCAAAGATGTAAATACAATAGTAAAAAGTCCTATTTATACTAAACTAGTTACTAGGATTTGCAGAATTGAGTAAATGATGCAGAAATCCACTTCTGGGGCCCACTTGGTGCGTGCTTGGGCTGAGCATTGAGCTTTACACGTGTAGAGGCTTCTCTTGGAGTTGAACACCAGTTTGTAGCCTGTTTCTGGCGTTGAACTCCACTTTGCAACCTGTTTCTGGCGTTTGACTCCAGATTGCAGCATGGAACTGGCGTTGAACGCCAGTTTACGCCATCTATCCTTAGACAAAGTATGGACTATTATATATTGCTGGAAAGCCCTAGATGTCTACTTTCCAACGCAATTGAGAGCGCGCCATTTGGAGTTCTTTAACTCCAGAAAATCCACTTTGAGTGTAGCGAGGTTAGAATCCAACAACATCTGCAGTCCTTCTTCTGCCTGAATCAGATTTTTGCTCAAGTCCCTCAATTTCAGCCAGAAATTACCTGAAATCACAAAACACACAAACTCATAGTAAAGTCCAGAAATGTGATTTTTATTTAAAAACTAATAAAAATATACTAAAAACTAACTAAATTATACTGAAAACTATGTAAAAACAATGCCAAAAAGTGAATAAATTATCCGCTCATCAATGTTCGAAAACTAAAGAAAAATCAACAAGAAAACACCAAACTTAAAGTTTGGCACAAGATTTATTCAAAGAAAAATTATTTTTGAAAAATTTTTAAAAAGAAGATAGCCAATTACCAAGAACATAAGCACAACGCTCTAGCCAATTGAGCTATAAATTTAACGTGTTTTAATAAGGTATTTAATAAATAAAAATTTTTTGAAGACTGATATTTTGAAAAAGCACAAGAAAAACAAGAAAAGACACAGAACAAGAAAAACTAAAGATCAAACAAGGAAAATAAACAAGAACAACTTGAAGACTAAGAAAGAACAATGAACACAAATTCGAAAATTTAAAAGAAAATAAAACATGCAATTGACACCAAACTTAAAATATGAAACTAAACTCAAATAGAAAAACTCAATTTTTAGCTTATAAAATTTTTTGAAAACAATTAAAAAGAGAAAATAAGGATTTAAAAAAAATTCAACCAAAAACAATAATAGAAGACTCTAAACCAAAAAGAAAAATTTTTCCTAATCTAAGCAACAAAATAAACCGTCAGTTGTCCAAACTCGAACAATCCCCGGCAACGGCGCCAAAAACTTGGTGCACGAATTGTGAATCACACTTTTCACAACTCGTACCACTAACCAGCAAGTGCACTGGGTCGTCCAAGTAATACCTTATGTGAGTAAGGGTCGAATCCCACGGAGATTGTTGGCTTGAAGCAATCTATGGTTATCTTGTAGCTCTTAGTCAGGAAATCAATTAATTATCAGTTTGAATTGTGAAGAATAAAAGAGCATGAATTAAATACTTGTTATGCAGTAATGGAGAATATGTTGGAGTTTTGGACATGCTTTGTCTTCTGAATCTCTGCTTTCCTACTGTCATCTTCTTCACGCACGCAAGTTTCCTCCTATGGCAAGCTGTGTGTTGGTGGATCACCGTTGTCAATGGCTACCATCCGTCCTCTCAGTGAAAATGGTCCAGGTGCGCTGTCACCGCACGGCTAATCATCTGTCGGTTCTCGATCATGCTGGAATAGGATCCATTGATCCTTTTGCGTCTGTCACTACGCCCAACACTCGCGAGTTTGAAGCTCGTCACAATCATTCAATCCTTGAATCCTACTTGAAATACCACAGACAAGGTTTAGACTTTTTGGATTCTCAAGAATGCTGCCAATGGATTCTCAAGAATGCGCGTCGCCTCCAGTTCTCTAAAGCTCCGTTTTTCATGTCCCTTCCACTTGTGCATGCTTTCTTTTGATCTTTTAGACCATTCTTGTCCTATAGATCCTGAATCCACTCAACAAACACGTCACTTTATTGAATGTTAATAGAAGAGGATTAAAATATAGTATTTTTAGGGTTAAAGAAGCATGTTTTACACCATGAAGCAAAATTAGGAAGGAAACACAAAACCATGCAATTTATATGAATAAGTGTGAAATATATTGATAAAACCCTCCAAATTCTACACAAGATAAACCACGAAATTGGAATTTATCAAATCTCCCAACAATTAAACTAAGCATGTGCTCATGCTAAAAGTTAAAAGACCAAAGAATATAGGAGAATGAGGTTTATGAAATGCAATTTACCTACATGGATGCAACTAGTGCAAATACTTCTATCTACTTGGTCAAAAGTGAATCAACTTCCAAGAACACATACATGAACGAGCAGGGCTAAGGTAATATGATAACTCATGGACTCTACCAATTTAAATATTAGAATGGAGTGTAAACGACATGCAAGAAGAAAGCTTGTGAAAGCCGGGAACAAGGTGTTGAGCATCGAACCCTCACCGGAAGTGTATCCTCTCTAGTCGCTCAAGTGCATAGGGTTGATCACTCAATTCTCCTCTAATCATGCTTTCCAAGATTTGTTTTTCATCTAACAATCGATAGTTATTCGGTGCATGCATACATTCATCATGAGGGCTTATCATTAGGTTGTAATGGGGCTAGGGTAAGGGTAAGGATGCATATATGGCCAAGTGAGCTTGAAATTTGAATCCTTGATTAACCTAAGCTCTCACCTAACACACACAACAACCTATACAATTCTAATACACAACCTAGCTACCCATTCATTCACTTTTCACACACTCATGCATTTTCTTTCGATTCACAACCCATATGAATTGGTTATTATTGGCTTCACCTTGGGGCATTTTGTCCCCTTTTTATTGCTTTCTTTTTCTATGTATTTTTGTTTCTTTTATTTTTCTATTTCTTTTTCTACAATTTTTTTGCTTTTTATTTTTCTTTTGCTTTTCTCTTTTGATGAATTACATACAACAGTGCCAATGCATATGGTTCAAACATTCAATACATGACCATGCACCCAATTCCCAATATTTTTGATAAAAATTACAAAAATACTCTTTTACCTCTACCCATGTTCCCAAGTTTCCATCCCGCTTAAATGACACACACCCTCACTCGCCCAAGCTAATCAAGGATCCAAATCAGAGGACATTTTTTTATTTTTCACTTAGGGGTATTGATGTGCTAAGTTAAAGAACAAAAGCGGTTTAACATAAGCTCAAAATTGGTTAACGATGGTAGATAAAAGGGTTAAGGCTATTTGGGTACATGAGCTATTAAAATAATAGCCTCATTCATATAAATGAATTAATACACAAAATAATGGACATATAGAATCAAACAAATCAAGGATTGTAATCATAGAGATATAACAATGCGTACAAGAATGGAAATAAGTGGTTATATGATGTAACTGCGCAATTGGGCTCAAAACTCACATGCTTATGTGTTCTTAGCTGAAAAAAAAACCTTTTCCAAAATTAATTCCTTCAAGCAAGTTTAACACATAAAAAAAATTTTCAAATTTGTAGGGTGCCCTAAAAATATCTTCGAAAAGAAATCGTCACTCTAACCAAGCAGTCCTAACAAGAAATAGCTATCATGCAAAGAGTGTTTAATTGCAAAAACTAGCTATGCAATGTAAATTATCCTAATTGACAAAAGAAGAATAAAGATTTGGGTGTTGAAAAGAGGGGTTATTACCTACGGAAGTCGGTAAACGACTCCCTGAAGAACTGAAGATTGATGGTTTAGAGGTTATAGTAAATTCTCGTTGTAAGTATAGTTACTAAACCAAGCAATCAACCTTTCTTACAAACGTTTTGGGTGTCACAAGTAACAAACCCCTTTAAAAATTGTTAACCGAGTATTCAAACCTCGGGTCGTCTTCTCAAGAACTGCAAGGAATTATGTTCTTATTATTGGCTATAAAGGTTGTAATCGGGGTTTAGAAGGTGAGAAGCAAGTGATTTGAATGACAAGTAAAATAAATGGCAATTAAAATAAATAAATACTGTAAAGCAAACTTCTGGCAAGGTGAAAGAAATTGGAAGTCCAACTTAATTATCTCTCTCAACAATAATGAAAGTTGAATAAAAATTCCACTTAGTTAACCTTAACTAAAGCAAAGGAAAGTCAAGGGACTAATTAGTTTGACCTTCGAATCCTTGTTAATTCCTAAGAAAAAGTTGGGATTATTGAAGTTCAGTTCAATTAGCAAGATAGCGATTATCAGTTATGTTGGGTTTGATGATGTTGAGTTACTGATTTCTTAACCAGGACCAAAAGGGGAAAAAGTAAAATTGCTGGAATAAAAATGTCCTTAGATGGAAAGCAATGGTAACACAAATTAAAGAGAAAACAATCAATAACTGAAATACCTCAAATAATCATTAATTCAAATAATAACATGAAAAGGGTTCATAAGTCAAGTTGGCAACATTTATAGATACGAATAAAAGCATTAAAGTAAAAGTAGTATAGAAACATAAATTAAAGTAAATACTAAACCTGGATCGAGAGTTACTCTAACAAACTAAGAAAAGTCCTAAATCCTAATCCTAATCCTAAGAGAGAGAGGAGAGAACCTCTCTCAAACTAAATCTAAATCATGGAAAGTGAAAATTGGCGAGCTCCCTTTGAATGGATGCATTCTCCCACTTTATAGCCTCAAGTCTGTGTGTTCTGCACCTGGATTTGGGCCAAAAGGGCTTCAGAAATCGCTGGGGGCGTATTCTGTAAATTCTGATGCGTGGCCTCTGTCACGCGTCCGCGTGGGTCACGCGGTCGCGTCATCTGGAGCTTTTCCTTGCCACGCGGTCGCGTCAGTCATGCGTCCGCGTCGTATGCGCTATGCTCAAGTCGCGTGGCCACGTCAGTCATGCGGCCGCGCTTCTTCGCCTGGCCGATCGCGTCATCCATGCGATCGCGTGGATTCCAGTTTCTTCAAAACTCCGTTTCGCACTTTTCTTCCATTTTTGTACGTTTCCTTTTCCATCCTTTAAATCATTCTGCCTTAGAAAATCTGAAACTACTCAACACACCAATCACGGCATCGAATGGAAGTAAAGGTAATTAAAATAATTAATTCTAAAGCTTAGGAAACATGTTTTTCACATACATCACATAATAAGGAAGGGAAAGTAAAACCATGCAATTAATATGAATAAGTGGGTGAAGGATTGAATAAATCACTCAAACTAAGCACAAAATAACTCATGAAATATGGGTTTATCAACCTCCCCACACTTAAACAATAGCATGTCCTCATGCTAAATCCAAGGTAAAGAATAAGGTAAGGTTAAAGTGGTGGAATGTTATGGAATGCAACCTATTTCTAAATGCATCTACCTAAATGAGTCATGCAATTCCAATTTATCTACTCATATATAAAGCTTACATGTAGTCAAATTAATTCACATTCTCAAGGAGTCATATATATATATATATATATATATATATATATATATAGCCAACCCTTAAATAATAAAGCATTTCAGCAAATGAGATGGGAAATAAAAATATTGTACAAACTTGCAAAACAATTAGTAAATTAAGCACAGATATATGTTAATGAGTTATTGACCCCTCACTGGATTTTGTGTTTACCCTCTAGTTACTCAGTGTTTATTGGGTTTATTCACTCTTCTTTTCTTTTTATTCTTATTTTCTATAACTTTGTTCTTCATCTAACCAATCAACAATTATAGAGTACAGTCATACCAAAAGTCATGAGCTCTTTAATTAAGGTTGTAATGGGGCCAAGGTAAAGGTAAGGATATATGTATAAGGCTAAGTGAGCTAATAAGTGAATCCTTAATTAGACTAAGATCTCACCTAACATACATATTTAGTAGAAGAAGCTTCTTTACCAATTTTTCCATATTATCCCACTTGTTGTTACATGCTCATGTTTCAATTTTATTTTTATCCCCTGTGCATTGCTTTTATTTTGCATTGGGGAATTCTTTTGTATCCCCTTTTATTAAATGCTGAAAAATAACTTTTTTTTTAATGCACATGGTAATTGAATCACTTTGATTTCTCATGAGCATGCTTCCCAAATTTTATTTTATTTCTTTTAACTTTTCTACCTTTTGTTTCTATCATCCATGTTCCCAATAGGTTCCCCACATTTTAATCTATTCATAATTTTCTATCTTAAGCTAACCAAGGATTCAACTTGGGATTTTATTTTGTTTTTCTGCTTAAGGCTAGTAGTGTGGCTAAATAGAATAAAAGGGATTTTAAAGGCTCAAGGGGGCTAACAAGGGTGATGTGAAAGGTAGGTTATTTTGGGGTAAGTGAGCTAAAATCAAATGATGGCCTCAATCATTCTTTTGGTATGTATCTATATTCTATATTCTATATTCTATAATTGGACATAAAGATTAAACCAAAGTAAAGAACATCAGAATAAAAAGAAGCGAAACACGTAGGAATGAAATTATGGTTTGAATGCAACCATACAATTAAGCTCAAGAATCACAGGTTGTGTGTTCTCTAGCTCAAGCATCATATATCATTCATATATGTTATGCAGGTTTAGTTAAAAATTCCCATTATTCTCAAAAAAAAATTATTTAGGGTAGCCTTTAAAGTTTTAAGGTTCCTCCTTGATGAAATGTTGTCAACTTAACTATATGATGTAATGCTATATATACAAGGTTTATGGATTTAAATCTGTTATGTTCAATTTTCTAGCTTACTTCCTTTTTCAATTTAACTATGCTATCTTATGCTAAAAAGGGTAAACTATACTAATTAATCCACTAATAAGTCAGAATTGCAAACTAAACTAAATAACTAAAAATATGAACTAAAAATGCAAAATTCAGAAATAGAGTAAAAATACATAAAAGTAGCAATGTATAAGTACTCAGAAAATAACAGTAAAAAGAAAAATACAGAAAAAAAAGAGATGTAGTGGTTCACCAAAATAAAACGCCAGAGATGGCGACCTCCCCACACTTAAAATGAAGCATCATCCCTGATGCTCAGTCAAGCCGGGTGTGAAGGGGTGTCATCACTGGTAGGGATGGTAGCTGGAGGCTCTGTGGTGGTGGTGGGTTGAGAGTCTGGCTGCTGTAGAGGCGGTGCTGACTGGATCGGGATCTCCGGTTCTGCAGCCTTGATCTGATGCGTAACCTCCTGATGTGGTGCAGCCTGCTCTGTGCCTGCCTGTGGATGGGTCTCCTCCTGGAAGTGAGTCGCCTCCTCGTGCTCATCCTCCTCTTCCTCTGATGGCTCTTTCCAGAAAGAACCAGCCTCTTTGCTTGATTTGCTCAGTGGTGTACTGCTGGAGTGCTTCTGGAATCCTCAGAGTTCTCTCCAGGTATAGATTCCTGGAGTTTGCAAATGTCGTATACTTCAGCTCACAGTACCGGTTTGCAAATTTTATTGGATCATTTGCAGGGAGCAGCTGGTCAGCTTTTTTCTGTTGTGTAAAGTTCTTCTCCCGCCATGAGGAATCATGCATTAGGTCAATGATGGACTGGGAGGAATCTCTTCTCTTGTGCTTGCCAATAGCCTTGCCTTTTTCTTTTCTCTGTGAGGCAGACATCCTGAAAAATGGAAAACCAGGATATGGATAAAATAGGGAAGCAAATAGGCAATTAAACAAAGAAAACTCAAAGCGGCAAAGGAGAATTAGAATGAGGTAAATGGGTCAAGTAAATGTGCATTAAGGATTGTTTAGTAGTTTAAAATTTGGAAAGGAAGAATTTACAATCCAAAATGTATCAGAATTCAAGTTGAATAGAAAAATTGTCATTATGCCATGGTTAGAAAGTTAGAGGAAAGTGAAAAATCAGAAAAGAGATTTTAAAAGGTTAGTATGGTTAGAATTTGAAAAAGAAGTTATTAAATTAAAATTAGTGAGTCAGTAAAATGTGGGTTAAGGTAAGTGGCATAAAGAAAATATTCCATATAACAAGGATTCACAATTATGACTAGAAATAACTCACAACCGAACAAGGAAAACAGGGTGATGTTGATTCAAAGAGATATAAAGAAAGTAAGAACTGGAATCAGAATATCACAAATGCAGTTTATAAACCAGGAGATCAAAGAGGATAAGAAAGTCTGCCTTAGCATTCATGAAACGGTTTGGTTAAGGCAGAGGACAACAGAGTTCAGATTGCCAAACCAAAACATGAATGAAAGCAATTCACAAAAATTTGGGCAGCATTCCGGCTAAAATTTGATTGTCCTAGAAAATAAACAGCAAACAAGGCAGTTCATATGAATTAAAAAAAACTTGCTGCAGTTACCTATAATTAATAAAAACAGGAAAATTCAGAGTAACAAGCAGCAAATGCAGGAAATCACAGCATATGAACAAGGTCACAGGAATAGCAGAATTGCAGTTTTGATAAAACCGAAGCATGAACAGTGCAAGTAAACAGACCTAGATCCACTAACCATAGCCTAAGCTACCTAACAACCTAAAAATCCACTACAGCGTGCATATCTATCTATCCTAATTATGAACAGAAATAGAAAAAAAATCGTAAAATAACTGCGAAGGACAGAAAGGCGGCGTTCATCGGAACCTGGTGGGCGTGAGGAGTAGAACGGGGTAAGAAAGCGGCTGGGTGGTGGCTGCGGCGGCGGCTGAGGGGGCAGTGGAGAAGGGGGTAATGGGGATAGGGTTTAGGGTAATTGATAGAGGAAGGGAGGGGTTGCGTGTGGGTGGCGGAGGGGGCGCGGCTGGGTTGGGTGCGGTGGTGTGAGGTGGGCAGTGGCGGAGGTCAGTGGCGGAGAGGGAGGGAGAAAGAGGAAGAAGGAGAAAGAGGAAGAGTGAAGGGGTGAGGGTGGTACGGCGGCGGTGTCTGGGCAGTTGACGGCGTCGGCGGGGTCGGAGATGGTGGTTGGGTGGTGGTGCGGTGGTGGCTGGGGTTTGGATGGGGGGGAAGAAAGGGTTGGGGTTCAGAGGGGTGGCGCGAGAATAGGGTTCGCGTGATCTGGGGGGGTTTAAATTGGAATCCATGCGGCCACGTGGGGCACGCGGTCGCGTGGTGGGGTGAAAATGGGGGTGATGCGATCTCGTAGGTCGCGCGATCGCGTGAGAGGGGTAGGAGAGGGAGTGACGCGATCGCGTCGCTGGAATTTGTGCTAGATGCACGACTCCAGCGTCATTTTAGCGCAACTCTCTGTCTCGTCCTAGGGTGTTGTGCAATCCATGCGACGCGATCACGTCGCTCACGCGGTCGGGTGGGATTGGTTTTGTGCAAGTGACGCGATCGCATGGGGCATGCGATCGCGTGGGCCAATTTGTGCCAAACGCATAAGGGCCACACGATTCCAGCCTAACTTTCTGGACGTTGGATATTTACGCCGATCTCCAGGTCACGCGGCCGCGTGGATGACGCGGTCGCGTGGGAAGTGTAGTTCGCCATTTGACGCGATCGCATGGGTGATGCGGTCGTGTCACGCATCCCCTTTTTTTTTCTTTTATATGTAAGATAAATGCATAATGCAATGATTAATATGAATGCTATGCATGATTCCAGGTTTAATAAAGTAAAATAAAAATAAAAGCAATTAACAGGAAATAAATTGAAAAAGAAGCGACCATACCATGGTGGGTTGTCTCCCACCTAGCACTTTTAGTTAAAGTCCTTAAGTTGGACATTGGAGGAGCTTCCTGCTATGGCGGCTTATGTTTAAATTCGTCCAAAAATCTCCACCAGTTCTTGGAATGCCAATAGCCTCCGGGGTCCCATACTAGGCATGTAAAGCTTCTGAGCAGCTTCAAATAGATTGTTAGACTCCCGGGGTGACAAACGTCAGAATAAACTCCAGGATCCCAAGCCTTGTTTTTAAATCCGCCTCCGTCTTGATCTACATGTTTCCATCCGGGCAGTTTAAAAAGTAGAATCTCACCATGGTGACCAAACGTTCTCCGTGATCCATGCAATTGAGCATGATACCAATCCGTGTACTTCGAGGTGAAGCGTGGAACCTTATTGAACCTTGTGCACCAACTCTGAGTACGAGCCATTTCCCTCTTACTCTTAAAGCCGCAAAGAGCTCTAAGCTGGCCATCTGTTTCAAGCAAACCATATTCAAGTGAATAAGTAAAGTTATAGGTTAAGGATTGTACCCACTTGAAGCTTGTATTAGGTGGTAATGGCCTTGGGATAGGTGTTTCCGGTGGTTCTTTAAGTTCTACTCCCTTGGGTTCTTCTGTGAATTTCTCCACTTCCTTGCAAGAGTCTTCAAATGTAGTATCACCCTGGTCAAAGTCTTCTATGTCTTCCTCATCACTCGAGTCATAGATTGGAGGTTGAGAGAAATCTACCTCTGCATCATCTTTGATTCATCTGGGGAAGATTCTTCAATCTCAGAGAATAAACTTGCGGATGCAAGTTCATTACTGAGAGAGCTAGACTTGTGACTATCATCATTAAGGGAATTTGTGTCCTGGGTTATTTCTTCTAATTCTTCATAAACAACTTGCCTTGGAGATTGTACAATATCCTCCTTAGCATCAACTGTAGCGTCCTTGATGGAGTTCTCCTCAGTTCTGGATTCCCATGGAGGTTCAGCATCTCCTAGATCTTCAACCAACTCTTCTTCTTGAACAATGACAGCTTCTTCTACTTGTTCTAGTAAGAATTCATTCTCTGTCTTGTCCACTGGAGTTTCTGGTATCTCCTTTATGCTACGCTCTTCATTAGATTGTTCACATGGGGCTGTGGCTGATCCTTGTGTATTTGAGCGCCTAGAAACCCATTGAATTATTGTTTGCTCTAGTTGTCGAATGGTTGTTTGAAATTTATTTACTGTTTCCTTTAGGCGAACCTCTGCTTCTCGGGTTGCCGGACTTGGGCATGATACATAGGAAAGTGGTGGTGATTGGGAGTGATTGGATTAGTACTGGGGTAAGGAAGGATCATATGGTGGCGAATGGTGAAGAGAAGCTTGTGAGTGTGGTGGTTCGAGGTTATGTTGAAAGGATGGTTTATATGCACGGGGTGGGGCTTGTTGGTAGTTGCAAGGTTGTCCACCATATCTTTCAGCTGGGTATGCACGGTAGAATGGTCTTTGTCCAGGATATCTCGGAGGGTGTTGCTGCCTAAAGGGTTGATTAGATCTTCTTGGCTCCATCCATCCTTGATTAGTCTGACCTTGATGCATATTCCTGCTGTAACTTCTATTTCCTTCAAAAAAGTTAGAACCAAACTCAAAGCGAGAGGGGTGAGAGTTCATGGTAGCAAATAAAGATAAAAAGGAAAAACAAAAATAAATAAACAAGCAAAAGAAAAATATTTACAATAACCAATAATAAGGCACACGTTAGCAGTTCCCCGGCAACGGAGCCATTTTGAAGAACTGAAGATTGATGGTTTAGAGGTTATAGTAAATTCTCGTTGTAAGTATAGTTACTAAACTAAGCAATCAACCTTTCTTACAAACGTTTTGGGTGTCACAAGTAACAAACCCCTTTAAAAATTGTTAACCGAGTATTCAAACCTCGGGTCGTCTTCTCAAGGAACTGCAAGGAAGTATGTTCTTATTATTGGCTATAAAGGTTGTAATCAGGGTTTAGAAGGTGAGAAGCAAGTGATTTGAATGACAAGTAAAATAAATGGCAATTAAAATAAATAAATACTATAAAGCAAACTTCTGGCAAGGTGAAAGAAATTGGAAGTCCAACTTAATTATCTCTCTCAACAATAATGAAAGTTGAATCTAAATTCCACTTAGTTAACCTTTACTAAAGCAAAGGAAAGTCAAGGGACTAATTAGTTTGACCTTCGAATCCTAGTTAATTCCTAAGAAAATGTTGGGATTATTGAAGTTCAGTTCAATTAGCAAGATAGCGATTATCAGTTATGTTGAGTTTGATGATGTTGAGTTACTGATTTCTTAACCAGGACCAAAAGGGGAAAAAGTAAAATTGCTGGAATAAAAATGTCCTTAGATGGAAAGCAATGGTAACACAAATTAAAGAGAAAACAATCAATAACTGAAATACCTCAAATAATCATTAATTCAAATAATAACATGAAAAGGGTTCATAAGTCAAGTTGGCAACATTTATAGATACGAATAAAAGCATTAAAGTAAAAGTAACATAGAAACATAAATTAAAGTAAATACTAAACCTGGATCGAGAGTTACTCTTACAAACTAAGAGAAGTCCTAAATCCTAATCCTAATCCTAAGAGAGAGAGGAGAGAACCTCTCTCAAACTAAATCTAAATCATGGAAAGTGAAAATTGGCGAGCTCCCTTTGAATGGATGCATTCCCCCACTTTATAGCCTCAAGTCTGTGTGTTCTGCACCTGGATTTGGGCCAAAAGGGCTTCAGAAATTGCTGGGGGCGTATTCTGTAAATTCTGATGCGTGGCCTCTGTCACGCGTCCGCGTGGGTCACGCGGTCGCGTCAGTCACGCGTCCGCGTCGTATGCGCTATGCTCAAGTCGCGTGGCCGCGTCAGTCATGCGGCCGCGTCACTGCTTCTTCGCGCCTGGCACGCGATCGCATCGTCCATGCGATCGCGTGGATGCCAGTTTCTTCAAAACTCTGTTTCGCACTTTCCTTCCATTTTTGTACGTTTCCTTTTCCATCTTTTAAATCATTCTGCCTTAGAAAATCTGAAACTACTCAACACACCAATCACGGCATCGAATGGAAGTAAAGGTAATTAAAATAATTAATTTTAAAGCTTAGGAAAGATGTTTTTCACATACATCACATAATAAGGAAGGGAAAGTAAAACCATGCAATTAATATGAATAAGTGGGTGAAGGATTGAATAAATCACTCAAACTAAGCACAAAATAACTCATGAAATATGGGTTTATCACTCCCCACACTTAGAAATTTGCACAATCCTCCGTGCTATCGGTAATGCACAAGATGGGATTGGGGTTGGCACTTCCACTATCCGTCTCTTGAGTGCTCGCTTCACTTTGGTCCGAAGTGGATGCTGAAGTGTCCTGCTCCTCCATAGGTGGGTTAGCACAACCCAAGAGCTTCTTCAAGTAAGCATAGCGCCATTTGTTCCCTTACTCATATCGGTCTACCTTTTGAGTGAGCTCAACAAGCAGTTGGTGGGATGATTTCTGTGGTGCCGATGAGGTGGTTGGAATGTCAAAAGGAATAGCTATGTCAAGGTTTGCGGTTCCCGCAGGAGGCTTGAGATACTTTCCACTCAGGACGATGTTGTCCTTTGCCGAAATTGTCTCCTTCACGTCTTTACCCTCTTGGGGAACTCCAGCGGCTGCAATCAAATCCGTTACCAAGGCCGGAAATGGGAGGTTACCCTTAGTATGAACGCAGCCCATTGCTTGCCGGATGAGGTAAGGAATGTTGATAGGCCTCTCAGTGAGGATGCACCAGATAAGAAGTGCCAAGTCCGTTGTGATGGAGGACTCATGAGTGCTTGAAAGTATGTAGTGGGACATGATTTGGGCCCACATTCTAGCCTCCACAATAAGCGCTTGTGCCAAAATACACTTAGGTCAGGCCTTGGCTCTCCCTTGGGTCCATTGTTCCCCTGGTTCGGCAATGACCCTAAGGATAGAATCCCAATCAAAACCGAGTCTGCTGCGTTGTAGTAGGACTTCTTGGTAACCAACCATCCCATCTGGCACTGGCAAAACCTTAAGTATCTGCTGAATGGCTTCCTCCTATATGGGAACTTGCTTCCGGCTCACAAAAATTGATTGAAGAGAAGGTGAGTGATAGTTGGAGTAGAACTCCACCACCCAAAAAAGATTAGCTTCCTACGGTCTCCGATTGAGAAATCCCCATTGTCGCTGCTCAATGTGCGGCACCACAAACTGAACAAGGTGCTCTAGAGGACCGAGGAGATGTTCAGAGTGGTAATTCCTTTTAACCAAATTGGGGAACATAAGCTCAAAAAAGCGATTGGTGAACCTTGCGGAGTCCTTCGTAGGGTTGCCCTTCTCTTCCTCATATGAATGACCCTTTTCACCCTCTTAGAGGTGGCTTAACTTTTGGTACAAGATTCGCTTTGGTAGTCGACCTTTAAGGTGCCTTCTTTGTTGGCAGCTTTTTCGGAGCTTTTTCCTTACCCTTTTTGGTGGCCATCCTGAAAAGGAAGAAAAAGAGAAAATATTAAACTCAAAGAGACAACACTTAATTAACAACATGCAAGTGAGAAATAATGCCACAAAGGGGATAAAGCGTCTTGAAGACATGACAGCTGTAACATGTAAGCAACACAACAATTTAATCATGGGGCATATCACTAGCATGAGATACAAGAGTGAGAGAAGCATGCAAGTGTAAAACATGAGAAGAATGGGCTCAAGCATCAATAACAACACTAAGTAACACATGCAAGAAAGATACTAAGCACAAGAAAACCATTCACCTAGGCTAACTCCAAGACAACGAAGCATGCAAATGGGATGAAGTGGGGTTAGAGAAAGTGGAATCACAAATCTTGCAATATGGTACAAAGAAGCAAGTTATAGGTGGTGAGCACATAGATGGTAAAGATGAAGCATAATAGGCTCAATGGACATGAAGAAGAGCAAGTGTAATGAGAAGGAAGCACTAAATTGAAAGCATAATGTCAAAATGAACTAAAATGTCATTGGTGCTTTTCAACAAACACTTGGTGTGCAACTTCCAAACAATAAGCAAGTTGAAGAAAAATTCAAAGATGTAATACCCAAAATGAAATACCAATCATCAAAACAACACCACATACACAAATAAGCCAAGAAATATCAAAATAACCTACCAATGCAGGAAATATAATGAAGTTCAACACCCATGGAAGAATGTAAAAAAAAATAAGGGGAAGAAACAAAAATAAAACATAAACAACAAAATCAAAATACAACTAAAAAGAAGGAAAATAGAGTAAAGCAATGCAATTAAAAGAGGAAATTAAAAAAAAAACAAAAGAGAGGGAAGGGGAATAAGTCTACTTCCCAAAAGCTTTAAGTACGTAACGTTTACTCCTAAGCTTGAAGTACGTCAAATAGATTTGATCACATCCACCCTTAAGTCCTAACCTACCTACTAATTAACTTAATAGTGGGTTAGCGTCAATGGGTATCAAATTGATCACCATGGGTTCTCAAATCACCAAATCAATCATATCCAATGACTTAAGATTACCCAATTCCCTTGGCTTAGGCCAAGAGTTGACAAAACTACTCAAAAATTAAAGAGAGCATTTCATCAAACACATAGAGTGCAATAAAAGTAAGCATCATAAATTGCATGAATAATAAAATCTAATAACTATTAAGTGCAAGAAAAATAAGATCACAACTCAATTCATCAATAAAAAGAACATCAACACTAAATTGCATTAAAAACAAATCAAATCCAACATGAGTTCATCATCACAAAAGAGAACAAAACGAGAAATTAACATCACAATTAAGAAAACCAAGATGTAGGAATGAGAAACTATAAAAGAAACAAGATAAGATCAAGTAATTGAACTTGAATTTAAGATAATCTAACCTAATCCTAACCTAATTCTAGAGAGAAGAGGGAGCTTCTCTCTCTAGAAAACTAACTAAAGGCTCATGTTGGCTAAACTAATTGCTCCCCTCTTGCTTGGACTTCAATTGTTGATGCATGGAAACTTGTCTCTAAACAAATTTCTCTCAGTAAGTATACCGAATTGTCGTCAAGTAAAAACTCACAATAGAGTGAGGTCGAAAACCACATGGATTGATTGGTCAAGCACTTTAATCAGAAGAATATTCTAGTTGAGCTAAGCAGAAATTGAGTTGATATTTGCAGAAACGTAAATGGCGGGAAAGTAAATAACAGGAAATGTGATGCACGAAAAACTTGTCGCATAACAAATTTCCTTCGGCAAGTGTACCGAATTTGTCGTCAAGTAAAAACTCACAATAGAGTGAGGTCGAATCCCACAGGGATTGATTGATCAAGCAACTTTAATTAGAGGAATGTTCTTGTTGAGCGAATCAGAATTTGAGTTGAGAATTGCAGAAAATTAAATGGTGGGAAAGTAAATAACAGAAAAGTAAATGCTAGAATTAAAGAGCTGAATGTAGATGACGGAAAGTAAATTGTAGAATCTTAAATGGGAATGGGGTAATTGCTCATAACAGTAAATGACAGAAATTAAAGAGAATGGGTAAGATCAGAAATGGGGAGTTCATTGGGCTCAGGAGATGTTGTATTTTCCGGATCAATTTCATTTTCATCTCTTCCTCAATCAATGCACTCATTGATCTCCTTGGCAATCTTAAGTGATCGAATTACAATTCCTTGTAATTCAATCTCTCAAATCTTGATCAATAGCAAATTCCTTGGTCAATTGCTCATGAGAAGAGATGAAGTATGGTCACTGATTATACCACATGCATTTCCCAAATCAAGTGTTGAGAGGATTATAGTCACATATCCATCCAAACCCAATTTGGTCCAGCATGAGAAAGCATTTCTAGCATGATCTCTTCATTCCTCTTTCAAGGTTCAAAAGAGATCCAAGTTTGAATAGCTTCTTTTCCAAGATAACTACCCAATTGGATGAAGATCGAAAGCTTTCAAGTAAAATCAAGAGAAAAGATAGAAGAAGAATAATGAAAACTAGTATTGATCCATCAAATTACAACAGAGCTCCCTAATCCAATGAATGGGGTTTAGTTGTTCATAGCTCTGAAAAATGAAAGAAAAGATGGAGAATACATGATGAAACTAGAAGTGCAGAGAAAGTAAAATACAGAGAGTAATTCTATGCCAAGAGGCTCCTTATATTTTCCAACTCCCATTTTAATTCAAAGCTACTCCTATATATACTACTCTTCTGATCTTCTAGTTGGCTCTTCAAGTCTTAGGTATGGGCCTTTGGATCTTGAGTTTGAAGCAATTATCTTCTTCATTGGGCTTAGTTTTACTTGCAGAGAGAAAGTGTGAAGTGAGAAGGGACTTTAGCTCAGGACATTAGGGGTGTTAACGTTAAGTGAAAATGTGGGTTCGAAAACATTAGTGACAATCACCTTTTTCACTAACGTTCCTCACCAAAGTAAGAGCCACGTTAACTTCAACGTTAGTGGCACAAATGTTGCCACTAACGTTGCCTCTATGCCTTTCGCACACGTTACTGGGACTTACCTTTTCCAGTAACGTTGAGAAGTCTCCCCCTTCCTTACGTTAGAGTCCACGTTAACTTAGTTAACGTGGCTCTTTTAACGTAGGCTTGCCAACCTTCGAGAACGTTAGTGACACTTACCTTTGTCACTAACGTTCCAATGTGCCCCTATTTCTCACGTTAGAGTCCACGTTAACTAGGTTAATGTGGCTTCTAACGTGGCCATGCTAGCCATCTCCAACGTTAGTGACAAAGTTGAGTGTCACTAACGTTGGCTCATCATTCCCTTATCCACGTTAGTTTCCACGTTAACTAAGTTAACGTGGGAGTTAACGTGGCTCATAGTGGCTTGTGTGGGCTCCTTCCAACGTTAGTCACAATGTTAGGTGTCACTAACGTTGGCGATCACCTTCCTTCTTCACATTAGCTTCCACGTTAACTAGGTTAACGTGGGAGTTAACGTGGCTTATTGGGGCTTGTGTGGGTTAATCCCAACGTTAGTGACAATGTTTGGTGTCACTAACGTTGTCGATCACCTACTTTCTTCACGTTAGCTTCCACGTTAACTAGGTTAATGTGGGAGTTAACGTGGCTCTTTGTGACTTGGCCAACGTTAGTGACAAAGTTGAATGTCACTAATGTTGGCTTCCCCTTTACTTCTTAACATTAGAGCCCACGTTAACTAAGTTAACGTGGCTCTTAACATGGCCACTCATGAGCTTGGTCCAACGTTAGTGACAAAGGTAAGTGTCACTAACGTTGGCTTTATTTTCTTTCCTCCACGTTAGAGTTCACGTTAACTTAGTTAATGTGACTCTTAACGTGGGCAATGATGGCTTCGAGAGCGTTATTGGCGATTACTTTTCTCATTAACTTTGCAAGTTACTCCCATTCCACGTTAGGAGTTACGTTAATTAGATTAACGTGGCTACTAACGTGGTTCTTCATTGGTTTCTTTGTCCTGAAATCAAGCAATAGAGTGCATCAAAGTTCTAGTCCAAGTCATGGGAAATATAACATCTAATTTGTCATTAAACTCATACAAAATTCTCATGAAATCATGTAAAGTGCACAATGTATGCTTGAATCAAGATGTAAGTGAATATCTACCTAAAACTAGCTTATTTTCTAAGGAAATGCATGAAACTATCCTAAAAACAGTAAAGAAAATGTCAGTGAAACTGGCCAAAATGCCCTGCATCAAAATGTAAATGCTAGAAGTAAAGAGCAAAATGTAAATGGCGGAAAGTAAATTGCAGAATCTTAAATGGGGATTTGGGGAAATGAACATAAAACTAAATGGTAGAAAGTAAAGAGAATGGGTAAGATCAGAAATGGGGGATTCATTGGGCTCAGGAGATGTTGTATTCTCTGGATCAAGTTCATTTTCATCTCTTCCTCAATCAATGCATTCATTGATCTCCTTGGCAATCTTAAGTGATTGGATTCCAATTCCTTGGCAACCCAATCTCTCAAATCTTGATCAATAGCCAATTCCTTGGTCTAATTGCTCATGAGAAGAGATGAAGTATGGTCACTGATTATACCACATGTATTCCCAAATCAAAGTGTTGGTAAGATTATATGTCACCATATCCATCCAAACCCCAATTTAGTCCAACATGAGAAAGCATTTCTAGCATGATCTCTTCATTCCTCTTCCAAGGTTCCGAAGAGATCCAAGTATGAATAGCTTCTTTTTCAAGACAACTACCCACTAGGATGAAGATTGAAAGCTTTCTAGTAAAATCAAGAGAAAAGAAAGAAGAAGAAAAATGAAAACTATAATTGATCCATCAAATTACAACAGAGCTCCCTAACCCAATGAAATGGGTTTAGTTGTTCATGGCTCTGGAAATGGAAATCATAAATGAAAAGTACATTTTCAAAATAAAAATAGAAGTTACAGAGAAAGTAAAATACATAGTGTAGTTCTCCCAATTGCCCAAAAGCTCTCTTACTAGTTCAAAACTACTCCTATATATACTACTCTTCTGATCTTCTAGTTGGCTCTTCAAGTCTTGGATATGGGCCTTTGGATCTTTAGTTGAAGCAGTTACAGTCTTCAGTGGGCTCAGCTTTGCTTGCAGAAAAAGTGAGTTAGGCATGGACGTTAGTTAGGACGTTAGTGGCATTAACGTTAAGTGAAAATGTGGGTTTGAGAACGTTAGTGATCATCACCTTTTTCACTAACGTTCCAAGCCAAAAAATGGTCTACGTTAACTTCAACGTTAGTGGCACTAACGTTGCCCCTTGGTGCTTCGTAAACGTTATTGGCATTCACATTTTCCAATAACGTTGCTTATTGCCCCTTTTCCCCACGTTAGAGTTCACGTTAGCTTCCACGTTAGTGTAATTAACGTGGCAACTAACGTGGGCAATAGTGGCTCAATCCAACGTTAGTGATAAAGGAGAATGTCACTAACGTTGGCAATTCCTTGTTTCCTCCACGTTAGAGTTCATGTTAATGTAGTTAACGTGAACCTTAACGTGGCCAAGTGTGCTCTTTATCCAACGTTAGTGGCATTCACTTTTACCACTAACATTGGATCTTCCCTTCTCCTCCACATTAGCTTCCATGTTAATGTAATTAACGTGGCAACTAACGTGGGCTACAATGGCTTTCGGAGGCGTTATTGGCAATCACTTTTCTCATTAACGTTGCAAGCTAGCTCCCATTCCACGTTAGTGGTCACGTTAATTAGACTAACGTGGCTACTAACGTGGTTCTTCCTTGCTTCCTTTGTCCTGAAATCAAGCAATTAAAGTGCATCAAAGCTCTATTCTAAGTCATGAGATCATGCATTGTCCAATTTGTCATTCAATTCACGCAAAATTCTCATGAAATCATGTAAAGTTCACAATGTTTGCTTGAATCAAGATGTAAGTGAATATCTACCCAAAACATGCTTATTTACTAAGAAGATGCATGAAACTACCCTAAAACAGTAAAGAAAAGGTCAGTGAAACTGGCCAAAATGCCCTGGCATCAATTCTACATGAAATACACTCAGAAACAAGTTGGACTTGGGCCTGGGCAGCTCAGAAATCGCCCCCAGCATTTTGCCTTCAAGTGGGCCATGTAAGAGTATTGGCGCGTGCGCGCCATGTGCGCGTCTGCGTCGATTAACAATTTCTCCATCCGCGTGGAAGCGGCAGGTACGCGTGCACGTCCATGAGCGAGATCACTTTTGCGCGTGTCCGCCTTGTACATGTGCGTGTCCTTTGATGCACTCCCAATCTTTGTTTCTTCATGCATTCTCCCCTTTGTATGCTTTTCTACTCACTTCTTCCATCCAATACTTGCCTTATGAACCTGAAATTACTCAACAAACACATCAAGCATCGAATGAAATTAAAGTGAATCAAAATTACCAATTTAGGGCCTAAAAAGCATGTTTTTACACTTAAGCAAAAATCAAGGGAGAATCATAAAACCATGCTATTTCATTGAATAAATGTGGAAAAAGGTGACGAAATCCCCCAAAATAAGCATAAGATAAATCACGAAATCGGGGTTTATCAGGCACCCCTCCCGCACAATTCTAGCGCAACTCTCTGTTTTTTGTACCAGGAGTTGTGGAAACGCAATCGACGCGTACGCGTCGCCCACGCTTAGTAAATTCTCATTGCTAGTAAAGTTTCTAAACCAACAAAGAATCCTTTCATACAAAAACTTATTTGTCACTAAATCAAACCAATAAAATTAATAACCAAAGTATTCAAACCTCGGGTCGTGTCTAAAGAAATTGCAGGGAAGTGTAGTTATTATTGGTTATGGGAAAATATCTTTTTGGGTTTTTGAATTAAGGAACAAGGAAAGTAAATTGCAAGAATTGAACTAATAGCTAATAAAGCTCTTGGCAATGTATGAGAACTAGAAGTCCTATCCTCATTATCTTCCTCAATTGTGACATCAATTATCCATTGCTCCCACTTAGTCAACCTCTAACTATGAAGGTAAGTCAAGTGGATAAATCAATATGAATCCTCAAGTCCTAGTTAACTCCCAAGGAAAGACTAGAGTTAGTGGAATTCAAGTCAATTAGCAACTTTCAATTATCAATCAACAAAAGAGTTTGATAACTCAAAAGTCTCCAATTACTCAACCAAGGCCAAGAATATAAAAATCTAACTTAAAATCCTCCCAAGCATTTTATCAAACACTTGGAAGGAACAACATAAAAACATAGAAAAGCAATAAGAGATAATAAAATCCAAACAACCAATTGAAAGCATCAATAACATAAATTGAAGAAAGCAATCACAAATATGAAATACCTCAAATTGCATTAAATGGGAAATCAAATCTAACATGAGAATTCATAAACTAAATTGTCAACATAAAGTAATCAACAAGGAAAATAAATAAACTAGAATGCCAGAACAAATAAAAGTAGAAGAGAAATTAAATTAAAGAAACATTGAACCTGGAATTGAGAAAAAATAAACCTAAAACTAAGAGAAATCCTAAAACCTAGAGAGAGGAGAGAGCCTCTCTCTAGAAACTACATCAAAAACCTAAAATTATATGAATTAAAATTTTGTGTGTGAATGAATTGATGTGATTTCCCCACTCTGTAGCTTCTATTCTGTGTTTTCGGGCTTGGAATTGGGCCAAAAGGAGCCCAGAAATCGCCCCCAGCATTTTTTGATACGTATAGCACATGGCTCTGTCACATGTACGCGTGATCCACACGTGCACGTCGCTTAATAGCATACCAACTATGACAAATTATATCATTTCGAAGCCCCGGATATTAGCTTTCCAACGCAACTAGAACTGCCTCATTTGGACCTCTGTAGCTCAAGTTATTGTCGATTTAGTACGAAGAGGTCAGGCTTGATAGCTCAGCAATTCCTTCAACTTCTTGTAATCCTTCCACTTTTGCATGCTTCCTTTCCATCCTCTAAGCCATTCCTGCCCTATAAACCCTGAAATCACTTAACACAGATATCAAGGTATCGAATGGTAATAAGAGAGGATTAAAATTAGTAATTTAAGGCCAAAGAAGCATGTTTTCAATCATAGCACAAAATTAGAAAGAAAAATGTAAAACATGCAAATTCTATGAATAAGTGTGAGTTTAGTGGATAAAATCTAGTCAATTAAGCACAAAATGTACCACGAAATAGTGGTGCATCAAATCTCCCCATGCTAAGCTCAAGAGAAGCTATAAAGGAGTGAAGAGGAATGGTAAAACTTATGAAATGCAACCTATCTATATGAATGCAACTAAATGCAAAAATACTTCTACCTACTTGGTTAAAAGTAAACAAATTCTCCAAGACAAACATAAACTGGATTCCACTAATTCAAATCACAAAATAAAGTACAAGTAAACTTGCAGAAGAAAACAGCTCGTGAAAGCTGGGAACAAAGAATCGAGCATCGAACCCTCACCTGGAGTGTATACACTCTAATTACTCAAGTGTTTAAGGTTCGATTCTCTCAATTCTCTACTAACCTTGCTTTCTAAGACTTGCTCTTTTTCTACCAATCAACAAAAAATTAATGCATAAATACACATATCAAGAGGTCTTTTAAGGGTTGTAATGGGTCAGGGTCAAGGTAGGATTGTATTTGGCCAAGTGAACTAAAATCTGAATCCTTAATTAACTTAAATTTCCCACCTAACTTAAGACAATCCATGTAATCACAATACAAAATCTAACTACCCATTTACTATGTTTACCACATATTCATGCATCCGATTTTGAGTACAGTACATATGCATTGCTATCACAATTTACTTTGGGGCATTTTGTCCCCTTTTATTATTTGCTCTTTTTCTTTTCTTTTTTCCCCCTTTTTTCTTTTTGATTTTATTTATTTATTTTTATTATTATTTTTTTCCTCAATGCATATGGTTAAATCATTGAATGCATGAACATGTCCTAAACATTTCTTTCATATTTTCATAAAGATATACAACACCCAATTCTTAAAACCAAATGTTTCCAAATCTAACTTTCCCACGCTTAAATCATGAACACTCTCACTAGTCTAAGCTAACCAAGGATTCAAATTAAGGACATTATTCTTTTACGCTTAGAGTTAATGATGTGCTAGAGTAAAGAACAAATAGGATAAGTAGGCTCAACATTGGTTTACAAAGGATAATGAAAATGTTAAGGCCATATGGGTATGTAAGCTCAGTGAAACAAGGCCTCAATCATATAAGTGCATGCATTCATCAAATAATGGAAATATAGAATTAAGCAAGACAAAGATCACAATTTTAGAGAGAAAAACACACACCAAAAATAAAATATTGGTTGGTAAAATACAACCAATCAAATAGGCTCAAAATCTCACTGGTTTTGTATGTTCGAGCTCTAAACCATGTTCCAAAATAAAATTCTTCAAGCAAGGTTTAACAAAAAGTTTTAATTTAAATTAGTGAAATACTATAAAAAGGGTCTTGAAAAAGAACTTGTCACTCCAACCAAGTAGTGGTAGAAGAACATGCACAAAATCAAACAAACATGCAATCAAACATGCAAATGCAACAACTATTTAACAAGGAAAATTAAACATTGGTGTTGAAATAGGAAATAACTAACCCACGAAAGTCGGTATCGACCTCCCCACATTTAAAGATTGCACTGTCCTCGGTGCATGCTAAGATGTGCAAGTGGACGGGTTGCTCCAACTGATATTTTTCTCCATAGATTGTGCAGATGGACTTGTGTGTCGCCCAATGTAAAAGTTTTTCGTTTCCCTTCTTGATGGCCATCCTGAAAGAAGAGAAAGGGGAAGAAAAGTAACCCAAAAACAAAGATAAAAAACAAGTAAAATATGGTTAGGTTAATGACAAATAATGAGGGTCTCAATTACATGGTAGCTACAACATGCAAGTGAGAAAACAGTATAAGCACCTGGCATATCAATAGTGCAAAAATTGCAACAATGGGAGAGAGAGTGTGGGCAATGAAAGACAATGTAAATGCATAGCAATGCAAATGGAATGCAAGTATCATAAAAGATTAGCATTGAATTATGAATAATAATACCCAATCAGAATAAAACAAGTCATGAAGCACCAGAATAATGCAAGAAAAGATGCAACAGTTGAATAAGAAAATTTAACACCAATGGAAAAATAATAAATTTAGAAAATAAAATAAAAATATGCACAAAATTAAAATGCAATGAATGAAAGAATGCAAATAAATTAACTAAAATGGAATGAAAGTGAAGAAGGATGACAAGTTAAAGAGATGAAGAATTTAAAAACAGGACGCGTCGTGACGTCGGGTTTTCTACCAGTAAAGAAATTCATAGAAACGGTTGCGTTGTAGATATAGTTTCTAAACCGGCAAAAATCCCTTCGTACAAACGTGTTGGGTGTCACAAGTAACAAACCCCTTAAAAATTGTTAACCGAGTATTCAAACCTCGGGTCGTCTTCTCAAGGAACTGCGAGGAAGTATGTTCTTATTATTGGCTATAAAGGTTGTAATCGGGGTTTAGAAGGTGAGAAGCAAGTAATTTAAATGACGAATGAATTAAATGGCAAGTAAAAATAAATAATAACTATAAAACAACTTTTGGCAAGATAAGAGAAATTAAAAGTCCAACTTAGTTATCCTTCTCAACAATAATGAGAGTTGTATCTTAATTCCACTTGGTCAACCTTTACCGGAGCAAAGGAAAGTCAAGGGACTAATTAAATTGACCTTTGAATCCTAATTATTTCCTAAGAAAAGGTTGGGATTATTTAAGTTCAACTCAATTAGCAAGGTAACGATTATCAATTATGTTGAGTTTAATGACTGTTGAGTTACTGAATTCTTAACCAAAACCAAAAGGGGAAAAAGTAAATTGCTGAAATAATAAAAGTGTCCTTAGATGGGAAGCAATGGCAACTTAAATCAAGAGAACAATCATAAACTGAAAATACCTCAAATTATCATTAATTCAATTAGAAATTTGTAACATGGAATAATTCTTAGATCAATTTATAATAATAATCAATTCAAATGTTGGAATAAATAAACAGAAGTAATACTAAAAGAACATTAAACCTGGATCCAGAGTTACTCTTAAAACAAGAAGAAATCCTAAATCCTAAAAGAGAGAGAGAGAAGATCTCCCTCTCAACTAAATCTAAATCATTGAAAGGTGAAAATATGCGAGCTCCCTTTGAATGGAAGTATTCCCACACTTTATAACCTCTGGTCTATGCTGTCTGTACTTGGATCTGGGCCAAAAAGGGCTTCAGAATTCGCTGGGGGCGTATTCTGTAATTTTTGGTGCGTGGCCTCTGTCACACGTCCGCGTGGGTCACGCGGTCGCGTCATTCGGAGCTCTACCTTGCCACGCGGTCGCGTCAGTCATGCGACCGCGTCATGTGTATTCTGCTTAAGGCGCGCGGTCGCGTCAGTCATGCGGCCGCGTCGCTGCTGATTCGTGCTTGGCACGCAATCGCGTCATCCATGCGATCGCGTGGACACCAGTTTCTTTAAAGCTCCGTTTTGCTTCCTCCTTCCATTCTAGTATGTTTCCTTTTTCCATCCTTTTAAGTCATTCTGCCTTCAGAAAATCTGAAACTACTCAACACACTAATCACGGCATCGAATGGAAATAAAGGTAATTAAAATAATTAATTTTTAAAGCTTAGAAAACATGTTTTTCATTATATGACATAATAAGGAAGGGAAAGTAAAACTATGCAATTAATGTGAATAAGTAGGTGAAGAGTTGAATAAATCACTCTAATTAAGCACAAAAGAACTCATGAAATATGGGTTTATCACGTCGCGCATGCGTACTTCATGCGTACCCGTGAAAACCGAGTTGGCCATTCGACGCGTAAGCGTCGCCCACGTGTACGCGTGGGTGGTCTGAAAGCGAAATGATGCGGGTGGGGTGATTTTGTGCCTCTAGCACAGTTCCAGCGCGAGAGTAGCACAACTCTCGGGTCAAACACCCATTTACGCCGATTGCCATGTCCACACGTGCGCGTGCTTGATGTGTACGCGTGGATTTACCAAGTTGCAAGTGACGCGCACACGTCCTAGACGCGTACGCATGTGTCGAAGTGTGCGCAGAGCACAACAGCCACACGATTCCATCACAACTTTCTGTTCGTTGGATGGGATAGCAAAATTGGGAATCGACGCCCACGCGTGGCCTACGCGCACGCGTGGGTTGCCCCTTTTTTTATGCAGAATGCAGATGATTATGCAGAAATTATGAATGAACACTAATAAAAATAAAATAAAATAAAACTAAGAATAAAAAGAGATGATTATACCATGGTGGGTTGTCTCCCACCTAGCACTTTTAGTTAAAGTCCTTAAGTTGGACATTTGGTGAGCTCCTTATCATGGTGGCTTGTGCTTGAGCTCGTCTTGAAACTTTCACCAATGCTTTGACTTCCAATAAGCTCTAACATCTCCAAGTAAATTCCCCAAGCTTTGATGGAGTTCTTCACAAGCTTTGAGCTCCTAAAATTGATCCTCTTGTATGCCGGGATCCCAAATCTTGTTTCTACACCCGTCTTCAAGTTGATCATCATGATTCCATCTGGGTGGTTCAGCCTTGGAATTCTCATTTAAGTGCCTAAACTTCCTCCTAGACCTAATCAATTGAGAGTTATACCAACCCTTGCAATTAGGCCTTGAGCTTCCAACCATAACGAACCTAGGATGCTATTGCCAACCACTGACCATCTCCCTTTTACTCTTAAAATCGCAGATAGCTCTAAGTTGTCTGTCCGTTTCAAGCAGACCATATTCAAGTGGGAAGGTACAGTTGAGGGATAAGAATTTTACCCACTTGAATGTTGTGTTGGATAGTAATGGCTGGGGGGGAAGTATCTCCAGTGGCAGCCTTGCCAATGTATGCTTCACTCTCTTGGGCTCCTTTTTTATGACTTCTACCTCTTGACACGCTTCTGCAATAGTAACCTCTTCCTCTTCAACCATGATATGCCTTGGAGGTTGTACACCCTCCTCAACATCAAACTCAAACGTCTTAGAAGGAAGCTGTATGACTTGAGGTTCCCATGGAGGTTCCGCATCTCCTAAGTCTTCAACCACTTCCTCTTCTTTAATAATTTCAGCTTTCTCCACTTGCTCTAGTACAAAATCCAGCTCCTCCTTGATGACTTCCACCTCTTGACAACTTTCTTCAATTTCCCCTAATTCTTCAACTGCTCTTTCATCTACAAGGGTCTCTCCTACCTCCACTTTTTGGGCCTCTTCTTGCTTCTCTTGAAGTAGGTATGCGTGAAACTGATCCATTATGTCCCTAAGATGATCCCTTCTCTCTTGTTCCATGTCACTAGTATAATTGGGATCGTGTTGCTCTTGGATTGATGGATGTGGGCGCTCTTCCATGGAGGGTGGTGATGGATGGATAGAACATTATGTGGTTGAGAAGGAAGTGCACCAGAGCTTGAGGGTTGAATATTGGGAATAAAGGATGATTCCACACGACATATAAAAGCTTGGACAGAAGAGGTGAGACCGGTTAGAGCAGAGGTAAGTGTGGTCTGAAGCTCTTGTTGCCCTTGGTGAAGAACACTAAAAGTATCATCTATGGGAGCTTAGGGTGGATAGGAGGGTTCATTTGTTGGGAGAAAGGGCTCATAATAGGAAGGTGGTTCTTTTTGATAAGGATATGGAGATGGTGAATATTGAGGTGGTGGTTCTTGGCATGGTTCATATGGTTCATATGGTGGTTGGTGTGGTCTATATAGATTAGGGTCATATAGAGGAGAATGGTGGAAAGGGGCTTGTGAGTATGGTGGTTTAATGCTATGTTGAGGAGGGGGGTCATAGGCATATGGTGGGGCTTGTTGGTAACTGGTCATACCTTGGGTCAAGCTATCTGACCCGGGATGATTGGCGACAAAGCGACCGACCTCTTCAGGTCAGACTATCTGACCTCTTCCTAAAAGAGCTCGGCCAAATCGACAGGAAAGCCCAAAAAAGGGCCCAACTCAAGGAATACGACCCAGATCCAAAGGCAGCCCAAGCCTACAGAGATAAGGGCGGTTCCATTGAAGATAAGCTGACCTCGCCAAAAGATAAAGATAAGATAAGATAACTAACTTATCTTATCTAAGAAGGTCATTCCACACTATTATAAATACACTGGAGCACCCAGGTATTACTCATACTCTGATTCTACAAAAAACCTGCTTAATACCCTTGCTAACTTAAGCATCGGAGTCCCTTGCAGGTACCCCCCACCCTTCGGTGATAGAGGATCAGCAGCGCTATCAGTCCGACAAATCGGACGCACCAGCTCCAGCCGCCATCCGCTAGCTGGACACGTCAACTCCGACCAGTACAGAAGATCTCGTCCGAGATCGACCTATAGTTTCAGGTAACCATCGGAACATTGGCACCGTTGCCGGGGAACCTGGAAGTCATCCCATCACCATGGCGGACGACCATTACAACGACCATGACTCATATTTAGAGGATAGAACGCCGCACAAAAACACGGACACTACACCGAAAGACACTTCGGACCCTAACGGGGACAAAAATTCATCAAACCCGTTATAGGCGCTTTAAGATCGTTTAAAGCAACTTGAGAAAGAAGCCCAACATCAGCGAGAAGCAGGAAAGGATCTACAAAGAGAGATAAGGCGACGCGGGGAATTGAAGGATAAACTTCTAAAAATCGAAGCCGATCTCAAAGCCAAAACTACTCGATCCACCCCTGAGGACAACTCTCGCAAGGATCAAAATCCATTCACTAGGGAGATCATGAAGACTAAAATCCCAAAAGACTTCAAACTTCCAGATATGACTTTGTACAATGGCACCACAGACCCCGACCATCACCTCAGCAATTTCAGAAGTAGAATGTACCTCACCAACGCCTCAGATGCAGTTCGTTGCAAAGCTTTTCCAACAACCCTTACCAAAACTGCCATCAGATGGTTCGACAACCTACCTCCGAAATCTATCTCAAGCTTTGACGACTTAGCCAAAAAGTTCTTGGCCAGATTTTCAATCCAAAAAGATAAGGCTAAGCACGCCCCCAGTCTCTTAGGAATCAAGCAAGGAGATCGGGAAAGCCTTCGCAACTACATGGAAAGATTCAACAAAACTTGCCTAGACATACAAAGCTTACTAACAGAGGCCGCTATCATAGGCCTCATCAACGGCCTACGGCAGGGACCTTTTAGCCAATCTATATCAAAGAAATACCTCACATTTCTGGATGAGGTGCAAGAGCGGGCGGAGAAGTACATCAACATGGAAGAAAATTCTCGACTTGGAGAAGCCTCGAGATCCGATTTCACCTACCGAGATAACGATAAAGAATCCAAGAGGAAGAAAGATCGAACGAGGGAAAAAATAAAAAAGTATCATAATTACACACCTCTTCGGGTGTCCCCTGTGGATATTTACAAAGAAGTCTGTAACACAGAAAAGATATCCCCAGCTCAACCACTTAAAGGCAAAAGAAAAGGAGGAAATCAGATCGAATGCTGTGAATATCATCGAGTCTGAGGACATTCCACCAATGAATGCTTCGACTTAAAAAACGTCATAGAAAAATTAGTGAGAAAAGGAAAACTAGATCGGTTTCTGGCCACCCGAGATGATGAGCAAAGAAAGAGAAGAAGGGACGAAGATGTCATACGAGCTGAGCGATCACCTCGTACACCAGAAAGACACGTCCACATGATACACGACGGATTTGCAGAAGGAGGAATCTCCAAATCATCTCGCAAAAGATATCTCAAAGAAGTATCTCATGTCGAGGGGAAGGAAGGAGAAACCGACATCCTCGCAATTACGTTCACCAAAGAAGATGCATCCGGTATCATCTCGGGACACGACGATCCCATGGTTATTACCATCATACTGGCAAACGTAAATCTCCACCGCACGCTGATAGACCAAGGGAGCTCCGCCGACATCTTATTTAAAAAAGCCTTCGACAAGCTTGGTTTAGAAAAAAAGGAGCTTAGAGCCTACCCAAACAGCCTGTTCGGACTGGGAGACACCCCAATGCAACCACTTGGTTACATCTCACTACACACAATGTTCAGAAGAGGAAACTAATCCCGAACACTCAAAATAGACTACATCGTGGTCGACGTGAGTTCAGATTACAATGCCTTAATAGGTCGGAGAACATTGAATCAACTTGGCGCAATAGTCTCAACTCCATATCTGTGCATGAAATTCCCAACTGCAGAAGGGATGGCTACAATAAAAGCAGATCAAAAGATGGTGCGCCGCTGCTATAATGAAAGTCTAAACCTCAGAGGCAGAGGAGAAGAATTCCATACAATTGAGCTTGGAGGAGTTCATAGACGAGAGGAACTCCGTTCACAACCTGAAGGTGAAGTAGAGAATGTTCAGATCGGAGACACCTCGGATAAAACAACTAATATTGGCACAATCCTAAAAGGAGATGCAAAAGAATCACTAGTAGAGTTCTTACGAGATAACGTCGACCTCTTCGCATGGAAAGCAGCGGACATGCCAGGCAGAGACCCCAAACTAATGTGCCACAAGTTGGCGGTCTATCCAGGATCTCAGCCAGTACAGCAGAGACGAAGAAAACTTGGGCCAGAACGATCCCAAGTTGTGGAGGAGTAGGTACAAGCACTACTGGAGGCAGGATTCATAAGAGAAGTCAAGTACCCACTATGGCTAGCCAACGTCGTCTTGGTGAAAAAATCAAATGAAAAATGGTGGATGTGCACCGACTACACCGATCTCAACAAAGCCTGCCCAAAAGATCCTTATCCACTACCAAGTATCGACGCCCTGGTGGATGCCTCATCAAGATATAAATACCTTTCGTTTATGGATGCATATTCTCGATACAATCAAATCCCAATGTATTCACCTGATCAGGAGAAAACCTCGTTTTTAACACCAAAAGCAAACTACTGCTACATCGTAATGCCTTTTGGTCTTAAAAACACGGGAGCTACTTATCAAAGGCTAATGAACAAAGTCTTTTCGGACCATATCGGAAAAATAATGGAAGTCTATGTGGACGATATGTTGATAAAGACACAAAGTAAAGAGACGCTATTGTCTGACTTGGCCCTGGTGTTCGACACTATAAGGAAGCATGGCATGCGACTCAATCCTGCAAAATGCACCTTTGCAGTAGAAGCAGGAAAGTTCTTGGGTTTTATGCTCACACAAAGAGGAATTGAGGCAAATCCGGATAAATGCCAGGCCATACTCAACATGAAGAGCCCAACTTGTGTCAAAGAGGTACAACAACTCAACGGAAGATTGGCAGCCTTGTCCAGATTCCTAGTAGGATCAGCGATAAGAAACCTTCCTTTCTATGCCACTCTAAGGAAAGGAAAGAACTTCGAATGGAAAATGGAGTGCGAACAAGCCTTCTAAGATTTCAAAAGATTTCTGGGGCGGCCACCCATCCTATCTCGGCCACGACAAGGGGAACCACTCATATTATACCTCGCGGTAGGGAGTCGAGCGGTAGCCTCAGCACTAGTTCGAGAAGAGGACAGTGGGCAACAACCAGTGTACTTTATCAGCAAAGCATTACAAGGATCCGAGCTGAACTACCAAAAAATAAAAAGTTTGCCTATGCTCTTATACTAACATCTCGACGACTCCGTCTGTACTTCCAAACTCACACCATTAAGGTTCGGACCAACCAGCCCATAAAGGGGATATTGCAGAAGACAGATCTAGCAGGAAGAATCCTACAATGGGCAATTGAGTTGTCCGAGTTCGACCTTCAATACGAGGCTCGGACAGCCATTAAATCACAATATTTAGCCGACTTCATTGCAGAGTTTACAGACACCCCGGAGACCCCTAAAGAGTGGAATATATACGTGGACAACTCCTTGAATAAAACCAGAAGCGGCGCAGGTGTGATAATTGAAAGCAACCAAGGAACCCAAATTGAGCTCTCCCTCAAATTCGGGTTCCCTGCCTCAAACAACCAGGCAGAATATGAAGTACTACTAGCTGGTTTGAAGTTGGCTAGGGAAGTTGGAGCCCAAAAACTCATCATCTTCAGCGACTCACAAGTAGTAACCTCACAAATAACAGGGAGCTACCAAGCCAAGGATCCCACCATGAAAAAGTATTTGAATAAAACCAGGGAACAGCTCGGACAACTTGGGGAATATGAGATCCGCCACATACCCCACGAACAAAATGCCCAAGCTGACGCACTGTCAAAACTAGCTAGCACCAAACCAGGAGGCAACAATAGAAGCCTCATCCAGGAAATGCTACAAAGCCCGTCAATCTCGGAAGAGGAAAAAATCCTACCCATAACAGGACAGGATCAAGGATGGATGACCCCTATAATTAACTACCTCAAGACAGAAACACTCCCACAGATGAAAAGGAGGCAAAGAAGTTAAAGCGGGAGGCACAATACTACACTATCATAAACAACACCCTATACAAAAGAGGGATTTCAATACCATTGTTAAAATGTGTGCCGACCTCCAACACAAGGAAAGTTTTAGAGGAAGTACACAGCGGCATTTGCAGCAACCATCTCAGAGCACAAGCTCTCACCAAAAAGGTACTCCGAGCGGGATTTTACTGGCCAACTCTACAAAAAGAAGTAACAGAATTTGTAAAGACATGTCCACCATGCCAGAAACATGCCAACTTTCACATCGCCCCGCCAGAAGAGCTCATCAGTGTAACTTCGCCTTGGCCATTTGCAAAATGGGGACTCGATCTTCTCGGACCCTTTCCCCAGGGATCGGGACAAGTTAAATTCCTCATAGTCGGGGTAGACTATTTCACAAAGTGGATTGAGGCAGAGCCCCTAGCCAACGCCACTGCTCAAAGGAGCCGGAAATTCCTATATAGGAATATTGTCACAAGGTTTGGGGGTCCATACTCTATCACTACAGACAATGGCACCCAATTCACAGATACAGGCTTCAGAAAGTTAGTAGCCGACTTGAACATAAAACACCAGTTCACCCCCGTCGAACATCCCCAAGCCAATGGACAAGCCGAAGCGGCCAACAAAGTCATATTGGCTGGGCTGAAACGGAGATTGCAAGATGCAAAGGGAGCTTGGGCCGAAGAACTTCCACAAGTCCTATGGGCATATCGAACAACGCCACATTTCACCACAAACAAATCACCATTTCGATTAGCGTACGGAGTGGAGGCAATGATCCCAGTGGAGGTCGAGGAAGGGTCGCCTAGAGTAGTCCACTACAATGAAGAAGCCAACTCTCAACTTCAACGAGAAGAGCTCGACCTACTTCCGAAAATCCAAGAAAGAGTTCGGATCAGGGAAGAAGCGCTAAAGCGCTGAATGGCTTCGAGATATAATCAAAAAGTATGCCAAGAGGTTTCCCTGAAAATGATCTCATCCTAATCCGAAATGATATCGGAACAACTCGACCTGGAGAAGGAAAGCTGGCGGCAAACTGGAAAGGACCCTACTGAGTCATAGAAGTACTTGGGAAGGGCTACTACAGATTATCCGAACTCGACGGGCGAGAGTTCCCCAGATCGTGGCACGCCTGCAACTTAAGAAGGTACTATAGTTAGAAATAAAGGATACCAGCATGAGATGCACTCTTTTTCCTGAAAAGATTTTTTAATGAGGCACCATGTTGAGATCCAAAGGATAAAAAATCTATATGTACATATTTTCATTGTCTTTTAAATAAAATATATTAGACGATTCTACAAGTTTTCAAGACGCATTAATCTGAAACATTCATCGTCCGATTATAAAGCAACAGATTGGCAAAAGTGAAAAATAAAATCACTGCCCAATCACGATAAAAACCAAGAGAGATGAAAACCAAATTCATCTAAAGGTCGACTAAACGAGGATTTAATCCACTTTCTACAAATCGGCAAAGATGAAAACAGAATAATGCAAGAAGTTATCGAAAGTGATCCGGAGAAAGGACCTGACGAGGTCTTAATGGATTGCTAAATAATAACTTAAAGACTGGCCGACATTAAAAAAGTCGGACCGAGTTAACCCAAGTTATCAGCAAATCCCTGGAAAGTGGTCTGGCCAACCCTATAAAAGAGGAATTGCTATAACTTAGAAGAGATCGACATAACGAAGTCGGTCTCCTACGAAAAATAAGTTATAAAAGTAATCCCTGAAAGAGACCTGACAAAGGTCCAAGAAAGAGGATTACAAAATAACTTAGAAGAGATTGACATGACAAAGCGGTCTCCTACAAAAAACAAGTTATAAAAGTAATCCCTAAAAGAGACCTGACAAATGTCCAAGAAAGAGGATTACAAAATAACTTAGAAGAGATTGACATGACAAAGTCGGTCTCCTACAAAAAACAAGTTATAAAAGTAATCCCTAAAAGAGATCTGACAAATGTCCAAGAAAGAGGATTACAAAATAACTTAGAAGAGATAGACATGACGAAGTCGGTCTCCTACAAAAAACAAGTTATAAAAGTAATCCCTGAAAGAGACCTGACAAGGGTCCAAGAAAGAGGATTCCAAATATAACTTGGAAAAGGACGACGCAAAGAAGTCGGTCTCTCACAAACAAGTTATAAAAGTAGTCCCTGAAAGAGACCTGACAAAGGTCTAAAAAAGAGGACTACAAAAATAACTGGAAAGAGGACTAACGTAAAGAAATCGGTTATGGATTGCTAGAAATAAATACAAGTAAGAGCGAGAAAACTGAAATACAAGTTGGATCCACACATTCACGACCTCAAAGGATCCAAGCTACAAGCAATAAGTACATAGCAATCCAAAGAGGCCGAGCAGCAAGGCTCCAGCATTCTCAAAACCTAGAAAGGTGCCAAGACAAGTGCAAACAAGCATGATATAAAATACAATATTATAACAAGCTTCGAGGTCAGGCCCAAAAGCTTGAAAGCTACTTGTTGTTTTTTCAAAATAAAAAGTTGCTAAACAAGCAACCAGAAGGAGTATCAACAGTCAGCAAAATATTCATACTACAAAATAAAGAGTTTAAAAGCCCACAAACTGGGCTATCTACACAAACATCCAAGAAAAATCAGCTAAGAATAGGAGCCTTCTCGGCCGCATCAGTACGGGGAGAAGGAGGGCGAGTCTGAATCGGCACAGCATCCACGGTACCGTCATCCCGATTCAAGATCTGACTGTCCGGATCAGAAACGGAATGACAGACCTCAACTAGAGGAACAGTAGAAGTTGACACTTTGGCAGAAGGCACAGGGGGAGGTTCGACATCGTCATCATCCTGGTCATCAGGGACAATCTTACCATCCCTCACAACATTGTCCAGGCTAAAAAGAGTAAGGTCGGCCTCGGGAGCAATAATTCGAACCTGCTCCTTCAGAGCAAGGGAACTCGCCTTCTCATTCTTTAAATCCTTCTCTAGTTTGGCCACCTTCACCTCAAGCTCCTCCTTCAAGCCCTTCATCCGATCGAACTCCTGTTTTGCCTCCTCCATAAAAGCTTTGGTGGCATGGAGAGGAAGATTTTGAGCAGTTCGGTACAGGGCAGCTCCCACATGTGCCATTTTTACACTACTCCGAGTTATAAAATCCAAGTGACGAAGGAGTGATACATCATCCATAGGGAGGACACCGTAGGGCCCGATCTGCTGATCTACGAACTCGACCTCATCAAAATCAGGGGCATCAAGGTTGAAAGGCTCAATTGTTTTTTGTTTCTTGTTGGGAGGAGCACCAGAAGTAGCAGCGGAAGACTGTGGAGGGTCGGCCAGGCAAACCCGAGGAGTAGGAATCACCTTCCTCGGCCCAGGAGAACTCGGCATGGGCGGCTTCACCTGAACTTGAGAAGATCCCTCTCCCGTCGCTTTGGCCGTGATATTTTGAGCAGCTGCAGCCTTCCTTGCCTTTTTGAAGGCCTTCATGGAATCATTGTTTTTTGACATCTCTAAAAAAACAGAATCAACCACAGTAATGGGTTACAATCACAAAAGAGGAAGCAAAACTAAGAAACAAGTATAGAAATAAGTCAGACAGTACCTAAACAGTTCGAACCAGGGACGGGTCATTCAAAAACCTTTTTGTATCAAGATGGGGTGGTTCCCCCCATAAATCTTCAAGAACAATAACAAAAGCCCACTCAACCTCGTCAAGCATCTCCCATGTATAACGAGACACTCTCATATCCTTCTGCCACTCTAGAGGGAAAGTAGGCTCGTCATTCTCATCAAGAAAAAAGGGGCGGACCCCCTCAACAGCACGGACTCTAAGGAAATAATTCTTAAAGTCCTTAAAAGACTCATCATACATGGCAAAAATTTTATGACCCTGGGAAGACCTGAAAGAAACTCAGGAAGCTTTCTTTTTGGAAGAGGCACCAGGCTTGGCAGAAACAAAAAGATAAAGGAAAAGAGTTTGAGAAGGTGTTACGCCTAACTCTTGGCAAAGCAGCTGAAAGATCTTGATAAAATCCCAGGAATTTGGATGAAGCTAGGATAGAGCAATGTTACACGACCACAACAAGTCGGTCTCGAAAGCAATAAATGGAAAAGTAATGTCCAACTGGCAGAAGAAATATTCATAGGCATAGAAGAAAGGACGTTCCCCCTCGATCAAAGTAGGAAAACAAACCCTCTCGTCAGTGTCGGGCGCTACAAGCTCATAATCCCTCTCCCGGGCACTGCTACCACAAATCCTATGACGTTTCCTCAGCTCTACACAAAACTCAGCGTACACCACAGAGACACACATTAAGACAATGGAGTCCAGCAAATCAAACATCCCCTCGGGAATTTTAGAAGACATCTCTACAATGTTATTGCGAGAAGACATGAGGCCAACTAATCCTATAATAAGAAAAGAAGATTGGATTACTAAAAAACATCTCGGACGAGGGGCAAAACAACTCGACTAATATGACACAGAAGAACAAACAGAAAAGGAAAACCCCAAGACTCAAACCAAAGTCCTGGGGCATCCTTTGGAGGCAGTAACAAAGCAAGGTTTCAGGAAAAATCTACAGCTTACATCCCGGCATCTCTCAAAACAAGAAAAGAAGATTTCAAATAACAAAAAGAAAAGTCAAAACACAAAAAGTCATCAAAAGCCACTATCTTTTTACAGTCTATCAGCAAAAAGCATCGCCAACATCAAACATGCCAAGCGGAAATCATCAAAGACGCAACCCTTTTTCAGAATCAAACAAAACCATTATTCCAAAGCTTCAAAATCAAAAGCACAAACAGAAACGGTGATAACATGCAAAAGCCCTAAAAGCATCAAACAATAGGAAAGGCGAAAAGGTTCATGCAAAAAGGCGAAGAAACTCCCAGAACACACATTACAACAGCAATCAGGCACGGAAAAAGTAGAAAGATCAAAACTTTCTCCAAGCAAAATCAAAACTTTCTCAAAATCAAACATGAAAAAGTGACACAGAAAAGAGAAAGGAAGAAAAATCAAACCTGAAAAAATAGGAGAAAACCTCAAAAGAAACCTGAAGAGCAGAAGCGGCAGGCGAAAGAGCCACCCCTCCAACGGAAAAACTCGCCAAAAGTAGGAAACGGAAGGTGAAATCCAGAATCACCCCTCTTCCACAGAAAGCAGTAGCAAGCAGGCGTCGCAAGGAGAAACTATGAACTCTAGGCGAAAAACAGAAAGAGAAAAAAGTAAGGGAGGTTACGAAGAAGAGAAACCGTTTCTAAATTGCAAAAATTCAAAATAAAGCCAAGGGAAACGGGGCAATCAATACCAATTAATGAAGGAATTAAACCCTCGCATGTTCCCAAAAATAAAGCACTGATATAAAAGCGCGCGCTTTTAGAGGAAAACGTTCCACATTCAAAAAAGTTCTACAAAGAAAGGAATCGACTAAATGCTTGAGATCGGCTTCACTAGAGAAGGATCGAGGTCAAGAACTCGACCTCAAAAAAGAAGACCGAGCTCAAGCAGGGGCACTGTTCATACCTTGGGTCGAGCTATTCGACCCGGGATGATTGGCGACAAAGTGACCGACCTCTTCAGGTCAGACTATCCGACCTCTTCCTAAAAGAGCTCGGCCAAATCGACAGGAAAGCCCAAAAAAGGGCCCAACTCAAGGAATACGACCCAGATCTAAAGGCAGCCCAAGCCTACAGAGATAAGGGCGGTTCCATTGAAGATAAGCTGACCTCACCAAAAGATAAAGATAAGATAAGATAACTAACTTATCTTATTTAAGAAGGTCATTCCACACTATTATAAATACACTGGAGCACACAGGTATAACTCATACTCTGATTCTACAAAAAACCTGCTTAATACCCTTGCTAACTTAAGCATCGGAGTCCCTTGCAGGTACCCCCCACCCTTCGGTGACAGAGGATCAGCAGCGCTATCAGTCCGACAAATCAGACGTACCAGCTCCGGCCGCCATCCGCCAGCCGGACACGTCAACTCTGACCAATACAGAAGATCTCGTCCGAGATCGACCTACAGTTTCAGGTAACCCTCGGAACAGTAACTATAAAGTGGTCCACCATATCCATTGTCTTGATATGCACCTTGGAATGGCTCTTGCTCATAGTAAGTTGGAGGAGGTTGTTGCCAAGAGGGTTGATCAAATCCTTGTGGCTCCTCCCATCTCTGATTGTTCCAACCTTGATGCATGTTCTCATTACAGCTTTCATTCCCTGCAACATAATTTGAACCAAACTCATAATCAAAGGGGTGAGAATTCATAGTAACAAAAGAAAGTAAAAATAAAAACTAATAAGAAACTAATGAGAATAAACTCCTAAAACCAGAAACAACTAACATAGAAACGAAAAAGAAAATTATTCACAATATTCACAATAACCAATAATAAGGCACACGTTTGCAATTCCCCGGCAACGACGCCATTTTGACGAACAGATTTTTGCTAGTAAAGAATTCACAATAAATTCTCGTTGCTAGTATAGTTTCTAAACCAACAAAGAATCCTTTCATACAAAAACTTGTTTGTCACTAAAGCAAACCCAATAAAATTAATAACTGAAGTATTCAAACTTTGGGTCGTCTCTCAAGGAATTGCAGGGAAGTGTAATTATTATTGGTTATGGGAAAATACCTTTTTGGGTTTTTGAATTAAGGAAAAAGGAAAGTAAATTTCAAGAATTGAACTAATAGCTAATAAAGCTCTTGGCAAGGTATGAGAACTAGAAGTTCTATCCTCATTATCTTCCTCAATTGTGACAGCAATTGTCCATTGCTCCCACTTAGTCAACCTCTAACTATGAAGGTAAGTCAAGTGGATAAATCAATATGAATCCTCAAGTCCTGGTCAACTCCCAAGGAAAGACTAGAGTTAGTGGAAATCAAGTCAATTAGCAACTTTCAATTATCAATCAACAAAAGAGTTGATAACTCAAGAGTCTCCAATTACTCAACCAAGGCAAAGAATATAAAAATCTAACTTAAAACCCTCCCAAGTATTTTATCAAACACTTGGAAGGCACAACATAAAAACATAGAAAAGCAATAAGAGATAATAAAATCCAAACAACCAATTGAAAGCATCAATAACATAAATTGAAGAAAGCAATCATAAATATGAAATACCTTAAATTGTATTAAATGGAAAATCAAATCTAACATGAGAATTCATAAACCAAACTGTCAACATAAAGTAATCAACAAGGAAAATAAATAAAGTAGAATGCTAGAACAAATAAAAGTAGAAGAGAAAGAAACTAAATTAAAGGAATATTGAACTTGGAATTGAGAAGAAATAAACCTAAAACTAAGAGAAATCCTAAAACCTAGAAACTACATCTAAAACCTAAAATTATGTGAGTGAAAGTTTTGTGTGTGAATGAATTGTTGTGATTCTCCTACTCTGCAGCTTCTATTCTGTGTTTTCGAGCTTGGAATTGGGCCAAAAAGAGCCCAGAAATCACCCCATTGTTTTCTGATACGTACAGCACGTGGCTCTGTCACGCGTATGCGTCGTCCACGTATACGCGTGGATTGAACTTTCGCAAGGTCACGCATACGCGTGATCCACACGTGCGCATCACTTAACAGCATGGCAACTATGGCAAATTATATTTCATTTCGAAGCCTCGGATGTTAGCTTTCCAACGCAACTAAAATCGCCTCGTTTGGCCCTCTGTAGCTCAAGTTATGGTCGATTTAGTACGAAGAGGTCAAGCTTGACAGCTCAGCAATTCCTTCAACTTCTTGTATTCCTTCCACTTTTGCATGCTTCCTTTTCATCCTCTAAGCCATTCCTGCCCTATAAACCCTAAAATCACTTAACACACATATCTAGGCATCGAATGGTAATAAGAGAGGATTATAATTAGTAATTTAAGGCCAAAGAAGCATGTTTTCAATCATAGCACAAAATTAGGAAGGAAAATATAAAACATGCAAATTATATGAATAAGTGTGAGTTTAGTGGATAAAATCCACTCAATTAAGCACAAAATGTACCACGAAATAGTGGTGAATCACAACCCCATTTTTTTCATAAACATGAGAAAAGGCAATTATAACACAATCTTGGCAGTCATTCAGGGTAGATAGTTCAAAAACACTGAAAATTTAATGCAATGCTCAAAATTAAGCATTTTCTTCAACATTACCAATTCAACCAAACCAATATCAATGAAATCTTCATGAAAATTCTAACAAGCAAACTTCTAACAAGCTCCACAAAATCAAACAACATCAAATACAATTAGAAAAACTCACAAAATCAAACAAAGACCCTAAAACTTCATGCAAGAGATTATGTACAAGGAGGATCATACCACGGTAGGGTATCTCGCACCTAGCACTTTTCTTTAACGTCCTTAATTTGGACAGTCATGAGCTTAAGATTCTCTTCCGCTGGGTGCATCCTTAAGTAGGAACGTCTCCAACTCATTCGGTGGCTTATGACCATGATACTTCTTTACCCTGTGGCCATTCACTTTGAATGTTGCACCACGTTGAGGGTGGAATAGCTCGAGCAGACCATAGGGCTTAACTTCCTTCAGTTTAAAGGGACCATCCCACCTTGAACGGAGCTTTCTGGGTATGAATCTCTAAGTCTTGAGTTGTATAGAAGAACTTCATCACCCTCTTGGAAATCTTTCATGCGGATATGGTGATCATAGAATGCCTTAGTTTGCTCCTTATAAATCTTTGCATTCTCATAGGCCTCTATCCTAAGGCATTCGAGTTTTTCTAATTGTAATTTCCTTGTTATGCCCGCCTTGGTGAAGTCCATATTGCGTTGCTTAACCGCCCAATAGTCTTTATGTTCAATTTCAATCGGGAGGTGGCACGCCTTCCCATAGACAATTCGAAAGGGACTCATCCCTAGCGGAGTCTTGTAGGCTGTCCAATATGCCCATAATGCATCACCCAACTGAGAGCTCCGGTCTTTCCTTTGTGGATTCACTACTTTTTCCAAAATCCGCTTTATTTCTCGGTTTTACACGTCCGCTTGCCTATTAGTTTGGGGGTGGTAAGCGGTTACAAACTTGTGTAATACCCCATATTGCTTGAGTAGTACTTCTATCTTCCTGTTGCAAAAGTGAGTACCTTGGTCGCTCACGATTGCTCGTGGCGACCCATAGCGGCATACAATATTGTTTCTAATGAAAGAAACCACAACATTAGCGTCATCAAGGTGGGTGGGTATCGCTTCCACCCACTTTGATACGTAATCAACTGCCAACAAAATGTAAAAATATCCACTTGAGTTAGGAAATGGCCCCATAAAGTCTATGCCCATACATTAAAGATTTCACAAAACAACATTGGTTGTTGAGGCATTTTATCCCTTTGGGATGCATTTCTTGATTTTTTACATCGGTGACATGACACACAAAATTGGTTAGCATCCTTGAACAATGTCGGCCACCAAAATCCACAATCCAAAACATTTTTAGCCGTCCGTTGTGGGCCAAAGTGGCCACCACACTCGGATGAATGACAAGATTCAAGAATAGGTTGGAATTCGTGTTCCGGGACACATCTACGAATCACTTGGTTTACTCTCCATTTCCACAAGTGAGAGTCATCCCAAATGTAATACTTGGAATCATACCTCAACTTACTTCTTGATGTTTTGAAAAGTTAGGAGGGAAGATATTGGCAACCAAGTAATTCGCCATAGGTGCAAACCAAGGAGACCTACTCGCAATAGCATGCAAACCATCCAAAGGAAATGAGTCGTCGACCGGAAATGGGTCATACTAAAGATTTTCAAGGCGGTTCAGATGGTCCGCAACTAAACTTTGTGACCCACTTCAATCCCTAATCTCGATGTCAAACTCTTGTAAGAGCAAGATCCAACATATGAGCCTAGGTTTCAACTCATTCTTTGTCAACAAATATTTTAGGGCTGCATGATCCATAACCACTATTTTGGAGCCTAGCAAATAAGATCTAAATCTATCAAATGCATGAACAATTGCTAGGAGCTCTTTTTCCGTAGTGGTGTAATTGGATTGCGCCGCATCCAATGTCTTTGAGGAATAAGCAACAATCTAAGGGAGCTTACCATCATGCTGTGCAAGCACGGCACCTACGGCATGGTTTGACGCATCGCACATGATTTCAAACGGCTTCGTCCAATCAGGACCCCTCACAATTGGTGCCATGGTAAGAGCTCTTCTCAACTCCTCAAATGCTTCCGCACAAGAACTATCAAACTCAAAGTCTATGTCCTTTTGTAGCAGGCGTGATAACGATAATGCAATCTTACTAAAATTCTTGATGAAGTGCCTATAGATTCCTGCATGCCCCAAAAAGGAACAGACCTCCCTCACAAAAGAGGGGTGAGATAAACTGGTAATGACATCAACCTTGGCTGGGTCCACAGAAATGCCCTTATAAGAAACTACGTGTCCTAACACACCGCTCTAAGACCTTAGCCAAGTTCTCTACACAGCTATCAAAAGAAGTCACATACACACTGAAATCGTCCATAAAGACTTCCAGACAACTCTCCATAAGATCAGAAAAGACACTAGTCATACACCGCTGAAAAGTGGCGGGTGCATTGCATAACCCAAATGGCATCCTTTTGTAAGTAAAGGTGCTAAAGGGACAAGTAAAGGTGGTCTTTTCCTGATCCTTAGGAGCAATATGTATCTAGAAGTAGCCAGTAAAACCATCAAGAAAGCAGTATTGAGATTTACCTGCAAGTCAGTCCAACATCTAGTCAATGAATGACAAAGGGTAATGATCTTTTCTTGTTACGGCATTCAGCTTCCTATAATCGATGCATACCTGCCAAGCATGTTGCACCCTTGTTGTGACCACTTCACCATCATCTTTCTTGATAGTAGTGATTCCTGATTTCTTTGGAACAACTTGAACTGGGCTCACCCACTCACTATCGGAAATCGGATAAATAATACTCACATCAAGCAACCTTTTGACTTCCTTTTTCACCAAATCAAGAATGGTGGGGTTGAGGCTTCCTTGGGAGTGTTGGTGCACGAAATTGTGATCATCAATGGCGCCAACAGCTTGGTACGCACAATTGTAATCTCAACTCTTTATAACAACTCTGCACAACTAACCAGCAAGTGCACTGGGTCGTCCAAGTAATAAACCTTACGTGGGTAAGGGTCGATCCCACGGAGATTGTCGGCTTGAAGCAAGCTATGGTCATCTTGTAAATCTCAGTCAAGCAGATTCAAATGGTTATGGAGAATTGATTATTAAAAGATAAATAAAACATAAAATAAAGATAGAGATACTTATGTAATTCATTGGTGAGAATTTCAGATAAGTGTATGAAGATGCTTTGTTCCTTCTGAACCTCTGCTTTCCTATTGCCTTCTTCCAATCATTCATACTCTTTTCCATGGCAAGCTTATGCTGGGTTTCACCATTGTCAATGGCTACCTCCTTTCCTCTCAGTGAAAATGGTCCAAATGCACTGTCACCGCACGGCTAATCAGCTGTTGATTCTCGATCATGTTGGAATAGGATCCATTGATCCTTTTGCGTCTGTCACTACGCCCAACAATCGCGAGTTTGAAGCTCGTCACAGTCATCCCTTCCCAGATCCTACTCGGAATACCACAAACAAGGTTTAGACTTTTCGGATCTCAGGAATACTACCAATTGATTTTAGCCTATACCACGAAGACTCTGATCTCATGGAATGGAAGACTCGGTTGTCAGGCGAGGCAACCATGCGTCATGAATCAGGAGGCTAAGAGATATGCACTCAAGCTATTGCAAGTAGAACAGAGGTGGTTGTCAGGCACATGTTCATAGGTGAGAATGATGATGAGTGTCACGGATCATCACATCCTTAAGGTTGAAGAACGAGTGTTTATCTTAGAGAAGAAGTAGGCTTGAATTGAATAGAAAAACAATAGTACTTTGCATTAATTTATGAGGAACAGCAGAGCTCCACACCTTAATCTATGGTGTGTAGAAATTCTACCATTGAAAATACATAAGAACAAAAGGTCTAGGCATGGCCGAATGCCCAGCCTTCCAAAGCGTGAACATACAAGTTCCTAAATAAAAAGTATGATCAAGTGTGTATAATACAATAGCAAAAGGTCCTATTTGTAGAAAACTAGTAGCCTAGGGTTTATAGAAATGAGTAAATGATGCAGAATCCACTTTCGGGCCCACTTGGTGTGTGTTTGGGCTGAGCATTGAAGCTTTTGTGCCAGTTTGGGCATTTAACTCCAGCTTTTATGCCAGTTCTGGCGTTTTGACGTCAGAATTTCTATGCTGACTTGGAACGCCGGTTTGGGCCATCAAATCTTGGGCAAAGTATGGACTATTATATATTGCTGGAAAGCCCAGGATGTCTACTTTCAAATTCAATTAATAGTGCACCAATTGAGCTTCTGTAGCTTCAGAAAAGCCACTTCGAGTGTAAGAAGGTCAGAATCCAACAGCATCTGCAGTCCTTTTTCAGCCTCTGAATAAGATTTTTGCTCAGGTCCCTCAATTTCAGCCAGAAAATACCTAAAATCACAAAAAAATACACAAACTCATAGTAAAGTCCAGAAATGTGATTTTTATTTAAAAACTAATAAAAACATAATAAAAACTAACTAAAACATACTAAAAACAATGCCAAAAAGCATATAAATTATCCGCTCATCACAACACCAAACTTAAATTGTTGCTTGTCCCCAATCAATTGAAAATCAAATAGGATAAAAAGAATAGAATATACAATGAATTTCAAAAACATCTATGAAGATCAGTCTTAATTAGATGAGCGGGGCTATTAGCTTTTTGCTTCTGAACAGTTTTGGCATCTCACTTTATCCTTTGAAGTTCAGAATGATTGGCATCTATAGGAACTCAGAATTCAGATAGTGTTATTGATTCTCCTAGTTTAGTATGTTGATTCTTGAACACAGCTTCTTTATGAGTCTTGGCCGTGACCCTAAGCATTTTATTTTCTAGTATTACCACCGGATACATAAATGCCACAGACACATAACTGGGTGAACCTTTTCAGATTGTGACTCAGCTTTGCTAGAGTCCCCAATTAGAGGTGTCCAGAGCTCTTAAGCACACTCTTTTTGCTTTGGACCACGACTTTAACCGCTCAGTCTCAAGCCTTTCACTTGACACCTTCACGCCACAAGCACATGGTTAGGGACAGCTTGGTTTAGCCGCTTAGGCCAGGATTTTATTCCTGTGGGCCCTCCTATCTACTGATGCTCAAAGCCTTGGATCCTTTTTATTTTACCCTTGCCTTTTGGTTTAAAGGGCTATTGGTTTTTTCTGCTTGCTTTTTCTTTCTCTTTCTCTTTCTTTTTTTTTCTATTCACTGCTTTTTCTTGCTTCAAGAATCATTTTTATGATTTTTCAGATCATCAATAACATTTCTCCTTTTCCATCATTCTATCAAGAGCCAACAATTTTAACATTCATAAACAAAAAATTCAAAAATATGCACTGTTCAAGCATTCATTCAGAAGAACAAAAAGTATTGCCACCACATCAAAATAATTAAACTATTTTAAAATTCAAAATTCATGTACTTCTTTTTAATTTTGCAATTTAAAAACATTTTTCATTTAAGAAAGGTGATGGATTCATAGGACATTCATAACTTTAAGACATAGACTCTAAGACACTAATGATCATGTAATAAAGACTCAAACATAGATAAACATAAAGCATAAAAATTTGAAAAACAAAAAAATAAGGAACAAGAAAATTAAGGAACGGGTCCACCTTAGTGATGGCGACTAGTTATTCCTCTTGAAGATCTTATGGAGTGCTTGAGCTCCTCAATGTCTCTTTCTTGCCTTTGTTGCTCCTCTCTTATGACTCTTTGATCTTCTCTAATTCCATGAAGGAGGATGGAATGCTCTTGGTGCTCCACCCTTAGTTGTCCCATATTGGAACTTAATTCTCCTAGGGAGGTGTTAATTTGCTCCCAATAGTTTTGTGGAGGAAAATGCATCCCTTGAGGCATCTCAGGGATTTCATGATGAGGAATTTCCTCATGTTCTTGTCCATGAGTGGAATCTCTTGTTTGCTCCATCCTTTTATTAGTAATGGGCTCTTCCTCATCAATGAGGATGTCTTCCTCTATGTCAATTATAGCTGAATTGCAAAGGTGACAAATGAGATGAGGGAAGGCTAACCTTGCCAAAGTAGAGGACTTGTCCGCCACCTTGTAAAGTTCTAGGATATAACCTCATGAACTTCTACATCCTCTCCAATCATGATGCTATGGATCATGAAGGCCCGGTCTATAGTAACTTCAGACCGGTTGCTAGTGAGAATGATTGAGCGTTGGATGAACTCCAACCATCCCCTAGCCACGGGCTTGAGGTCATGCCTTCTTAGTTGGACCGGATTCCCTCTTGAATCTCTTTTCCATTGAGCGCCCTCTTCACAAATGTCTATGAGGACTTGGTCCAACCTTTGATCAAAGTTGACCCTTCTAGTGTAGGGGTGTGCATCTCCTTGCATCATTGGCAAGTTGAATACCAACCTTACATTTTCTGGACTGAAATCTAAGTATTTCTCCCGAACCATTGTAACCCAATTCTTTGGATCTGGGTTCACACTTTGTTCATGGTTCTTGGTGATCCATGCATTGGCATAGAACTCTTGAACCATTAAGATTCCGACTTGTTGAATGGGGTTGGTGAGAACTTCCCAACCTCTTCTTCGAATCTCATGTCGGATCTTCGGATATTCACCCTTTTTGAGCTTGAAAGGGACCTCGGGAATCACTTTCTTCTTGGCCACAACTTCATAGAAGTGGTCTTGATGCACCCTTGAGATGAATTTCTCCATCTCCCATGACTCTGAGGTGGAAGCTTTTGCCTTCCCTTTCTTCTTTCTAGAGGTTTCTCCGGCCTTTGGTGCCATAAATGGTTATGGAAAAACAAAAAGCAACGCTTTTACCATACCAAACTTAGAAGGTTTGCTCGTCCTCGAGCAAAAGAAGAAAGAAGAGAGTAGAGGAAGAAGGAATAGAGGAGATGGAGGGGGGTAGTGTTTCGGCCAAGGGGGTGAAGTAGTGTTTAAGATGTGTGAAAATGAAGGAGTGAAGATGGGTTTATATAGGAGTGGAGAGAGGGTATGGTTTGGCCATGTATGGGTGGTTTTGGGAGGGAAAGTGTTTTGAATTTGAATGGTGAGGTAGGTGGGGTTTAGGAGGGATGGATGTGGATTGGTGAAGGGATTATGGAGAAGAGGGTAGGATTTGATAGGTGAGGAGTTTTTTGGGGAAGAGGTATTGAGGTGATTTATGAAGGGTATTTGGGGAAGAGTATTATGAAAAGGTGTGAAGAAGAGAGAGAGTGAGTTGAGGTTGGTGGGGATCCTGTGGGGTCCACAGATCCTGAGGTGTCAAGGATTTCTCATCCCTGCACCAATTAGGCGTGCAAAATGCCCTCTACTGCCAATCCTGGCATTTTTAACGCCAGGTTGCTACCCATTTCTGGCGTTTAACGCCAGTTTCTTGCCCTTTTCTGGTGTTAAACGCCCAGAATGGTTCCAGACTGGGCATTTAACGCCCATTCTGCTGCCCTTACTGGCGTTTAAACGCCAGTAGGCTTCTCCTCCAGGGTGTGCTATTTTTCATTCTATTTTTCAGTTTGTTTTTGCTTTTTCAATTGTTTTTGTGACTTCACATGATCATCAACCTATAGAAAATATAAAATAACAATGGAAAATAGAATTTTAACATAGATAAGTAAAATTGGGTTGCCACCCAACAAGCGCTTCTTTAATGTCAATAGCTTGACAGTGGGCTCTCATGGAGCCTCACAGATACTCAGAGCATGATGATGGCCTCTCAACACCAAACTTAGAGTTTGGTTGTGGCCTCCCAACACCAAACTTAGAGTTTGAATGTGGGGATTTTGTTTGACTCTGCATTGAGAGAAGCTTTTCATGCTTCCTTTCCATGGTTACAGAGGGAGATTCTTGAGCTTTAAACACAAGGGAGTCCTCATTCACTTGAAGGACCGATTCTCCTCTGTCAACATCAATCACAGCTTTTGTTGTGGCTAGGAAGGGTCTGCCAAGGATGATGGATTCATCCATACACTTCCCAGTGTCTAGGATTATGAAATCAGCAGGGATGTAGTGGCCTTCAACCTTTACCAAGACATCCTCTACAAGTCTATACGCCTGTTTTCTTGAATTGTCTGCCATCTCTAGTGAGATTCTTGCAGCTTGTACCTCAAAAATTCCAAGCTTCTCCATTACAGAGAGAGGCATGACGTTTATGCTTGACCCTAGGTCACACAGAGCCTTCTCAAAGGTCATGGTTCCTATGGTACAAGGTATTGAAAACTTTCCAGGATCCTGTCTCTTTTGAGGTAATCTCTGCCTAGTCAAGTCATCCAGTTGTTTGGTGAGCAAGGGGGATTCATCCTCCCAAGTCTCATCACCAAATAACTTGGCATTTAGCTTCATGATTGCTCTAAGGTACTTAGCAACTTGTTCTTCAGTAACATCTTCATCCTCTTCAGAGGAAGAATACTCATCAAAGCTCATAAATGGCAAAAGTAAATTCAATGGAATCTCTATGGTCTCAGTGTGAGCCTCAGATTCCCATGGTTCCTCATTAGGGAACTCCTTGGAGGCCAGTGGACGTCCATTGAGGTCTTCCTCAGCGGAGATCACTGCCTCTTCCTCCTCTCCAGGTTCGGCCGTGTGGGTCATGTTGATGGTCTTGTGATGCAAGGGCATTTTGGCCAGTTTCACTGACCTTTTCTTTACTGTTTTTAGGGTAGTTTCATGCATTTTCTTAGAAAATAAGCTTTTTTTGGGTAGATATTCACTTACATCTTGATTCAAGCATACATTGTGCACTTTACATGATTTCATGAGGATTTTTCATGAATTTAATGACAAATTGGATGTTGCATTTCCCATGAGTTGGATTAGAACTTTGATGCACTTTATTGCTTAATTTCAGGACAAAAGGAGCAAGGAAGAACCACGTTAGCAGCCACGTTAATCTAACTAACGTGACCTCTAACGTGGAATGGGAGCTAACTTGCAAAGTTAATGAGAAAAGTAATCGCCAATAACGCCCTCGAAGCCATCATAGACCACGTTAAGAGTCACGTTAACTTAGTTAACATGAACTCTAACGTGGAAGAAGACAATAAGGCCAACGTTAGTGACACTCCCCTTTGTCACTAACGTTGGACCAAGCTCATAATTGGCCACGTTAGTTGCCACGTTAACTTAGTTAACGTGGCTTCTAACATTAAGAAGCAAAAGGGAAGCCAACGTTAGTGACATTCACCTTTGTCACTAACGTTGGCCAAGCTTCCATAAGCCATGTTAACTCCCACGTTAACTTAGTTAACGTGGAAGCTAACGTGGAGAGAGCAATTGGTCGCCAACGTTAGTGACACTTACCTTTGTCACTAACGTTGGGGTGAACCACCAAGAGCCACCATGAGCAACGTTAACTCCCACGTTAACTTAGTTAACGTGGAAGCTAACGTGGATAAAGAGGTAATGAGCCAACGTTAGTGACACTCACCTTTGTCACTAACGTTGGAGATGGCTAGCATGACTACGTTAGAAGCCACGTTAACTTAGTTAACGTGGACTCTAACGTGAGAAAGAGGGGCACATTGGAACGTTAGTGACAAAGGTAAGTGTCACTAACGTTCTCGAAGGATTAGCAAGCTTACGTTAAGAGCCACGTTAACTAAGTTAACGTGGACTCTAACGTAAGGAAGGGGGAGGTTTATCAACGTTATTGGGAAAGGTAAGTCCCAATAACTTGTGCGAAGGACCAAGAGGCAACGTTAGTGGTAACGTTTGTGCCACTAACGTTGAGGTTAACGTGGCTCATACTTGGGTGAGCAACGTTAGTGAAAAAGGTGATTGTCACTAACGTTCTCGAACCCACACTTTCACTTAACGTTAACACCACTAACGTCCTGAGCTAAAAGTCCCTGCCTACTTCACACTTTCTCTCTGCAAGCAAACCTAAGCCTAATGATGAAGATAACTACTTCAAACTCAGGATCCAAAAGCCCATATCCAAGACTTGAAGAGCCAACTAGAAGATCAGAAGAGTAGTATATATAAGAGTAACTTTGATTTAGTTTGGAGAGTTGGAAACTTTAGGGAGCCTTTGGCCTAGAATTACTCTCTGTATTTTACTTTCTCTTCACTTCTAGTTTACTTTCAGCATGTATTCTCCATCTTTATTTTCATTTCCAGAGTTATGAACAACTAAACCCCTTTCATTGGGTTAGGGAGCTCTGTTGTAATTTGATGGATCAATTTTAGTTTTCATTCTCCTTCTTCTATCTTTTCTCTTGATTTTACTAGAAAGCTTTCGATCTTCATCCAATTGGGTAGTTATCTTGGAAAAGAAGCTATTCATACTTGGATCTCTTCTGAACCTTGAAAGAGGAATGAAGATATCATGCTAGAAATACTTTCTCATGCTGGACCAAATTGGGTGTGGATGGATATGTGACTATAATCCTTCCAACACTTGATTTGGGAAATGCATGTGGTATAATCAGTGACCAAACTTCATCTCTTCTCATGAGCAATTGACCAAGGAATTGGCTATTGATCAAGATTTGAGAGATTGAATTACAAAGAATTGTAATTCGATCACTTAAGATTGACAAGGAGATCAATGAATGCATTGATTGAGGAAGAGATGAAAATGAACTTGTTCCAGAGAATGCAACATCTCCTGAGCCCAATGAACTCCCCATTTCTGATCTTACCCATTCTCTTTAATTTCTGCCATTTACTTTTATGAGCAATTACCCCATTCCCATTTAAGATTCTGCAATTTACTTTCTGCCATTTACATTCAGCTTTTTATTTCCAGCATTTACTGTTTCTGCCATTTACTTTCCTGCCATTTAATTTTCTGCAATTCCCAACTCAAATTCTGGTTCGCTCAACTAGAACATTCCTTTAATTAAAATTTCTTGATCAATCAATCTCTGTGGGATTCGACCTCACTCTATTGTGAGTTTTTACTTGACGACGAATTCGGTACAGTTGCCGAAGGAAATTTGTTGCGAGACAAGTTTTCCGCGTATCAAGTTTATGGCGCCGTTGCCGGGAATTGATTTTGAATCAACAATGATTAAATTGGAGGATAACTAGATTGAGCATTTTTAGTTTGTTTGATTTAATTTTCTGTTTGAGTAATTTACTTTCAGTTTTAGTTAATTTCTTCCCCTCCCCCTACTTTTTCATTTTTTTTAGTTATTTACAATTCAGTTCACTGACCCACTAACTGTTTGATATATTGCATCACTCACACTAACAGTAATTCTAACAGAAATACTTCCTGCATCTATTTTCCTTGCTTGTGCTTTGTTGGTTGTATGACAGGGAGAAGAAGCGGGGCTTCAACTTCCTTTGATTCAGAACCTGAGATGACCTTCCTTAGATTAAGGAGGGAAGCAAGAGAAAAATGAGTAGTGGGTGCCGAGGAAGAGGAGGAATACTTTGAACCAAACATGGAAGAAAACATGGAAAACCATCATGAAGAAGAGGCTCACAACCATGGCAGAGAAGGTCGAGCAAATCATGCTGGGGAGGAGAGAAGAGTTTTAGGCTTTTACATCAATCCAAACCCAGGAAACTGTGGAAGTAATATTCAAAAGCCGACCATCCAGGCCAATAATTTTAAACTAAAACCGCAGCTCATCACCCTTGTTTAGAACAACTGTTCGTTCGGAGGAGGAGTCCAAGAAGACCCCAATCAACATCTAACCACCTTCCTGAGGATATGTGACACGGTGAAGTCTAATGGTGTTCATCCTGACGCCTATAGACTGCTCTTATTTCCATTCTCACTCAAGGATAAGGCAGCCAAGTGGCTGGAGTCTTTTCTGAAGGAGAGTTTGACAACTTGGGAAGATGTGGTGAACAAATTTTTAGCCAGATTCTATTCTCCCCAAAGAATCAACAGGCTGAGAGATGAGGTCCAAACTTTCAGGCAACAAGATGGTGAGACTCTATATGAAGCATGGGAGAGGTTTAAGGACCTGACAAGGAGGTGTCCACCAGATATGTTCAATGAATGGGTGCAGCTACACATTTTCTATGAAGGCCTTTCTTATGAGCAAACCACCCAAAATCCATCCGAGGACAGTAAGAGCGCAGGAAAAAATAAGTCTGGCATTAAAACGCCAGAAATTGGGTGGAAGGCTGGCGCTGAACGCCCAGACCATGCTCTGAACTGGCGTTCAATGCCAGAAACAAGCAAGGAACTGGCGTTGAACGCCCAAAGGAAGCACAGTTCTGGCGTTCAAACGCCAGGAACAGATGAGGAATTGGCGTCTAACGTTACTCCAGTTTCTAACTCTGGCACTCAAATGCCAGAGAGGGATCAGACACACACAAGTGCTGATGACAACCCCTCTAAAAAGGCTTCTTCAACTATTTCTGTAGGAAATAAACCTACAGCAACCAAGGTTGAGGAATATAAAGCCAAGATACCTTATCCTCAAAAACTCCGCCAAGAGGAGCAGGATAAGCAATTTGCTCACTTTGCAGATTATCTCAGGACTCTTGAAATTAAGATTCCGTTTGCAGATGCACTTGAGCAAATACCTTCTTATGCCAAGTTCATGAAAGAGATCTTGAGTCATAAAAAGGATTGGAGAGAAACTGAAAGAGTTCTCCTCACTGAAGAATGCAGTGCAGTCATTCTGAAAAGCTTTCCTGAAAAGCTTAAAGATCCCGGAAGCTTTCTAATACCATGCACATTAGAGGGAAATTTCACCAGGACAGCTTTATGCAATCTTGGGGCAAGCATCAACCTAATACCTGCATCCACTATCAGAAAGCTTGGTTTAACTGAAGAAGTTAAACCAACCCGGATATGTCTCCAACTTGCTGATGGCTCCATTAGATACCCATCAGGTGTGATTGAAGACATGATTGTCAAGGTTGGGCCATTCGCCTTTCCCACTGACTTCGTAGTGCTGGAGATGGAGGAGCACAAGAGTGCTACTCTCATTCTAGGAAGACCTTTCCTAGCAACTGGACGAACTCTCATTGATGTCTAAAAGGGGGAAGTCACCCTGATAGTCAATGAAGATGAGTTTAAGTTGAATGCTGTCAATGCCATGCAGCATCCAAACACACCAAAAGACTGCATGAAGGTTGATCTTATTGACTCTTTGGTAGAAGAGATCAACATGGCTGAGAGTCTCGAATCAGAGCTGGAAAACATCTTTAAAGATGTTCCACCTGATCTAGAGGATTAAGAGGAATTGAAAGAGTCTCTGAAATTTCCTCAGGAAGAGGAAAAACCTCCTAAACCCAAGCTCAAACCATTACCAACATCCCTGAAATATGTATTTCTGGGAGAAGGTGATACTTTTCCAGTGATTATAAGCTCTGCTTTAAATCCACAGGAAAAGAAAGCACTAATTCAAGTGCTAAGGACACACAAGACAGCTCTTGGGTGGTCCATAAATGACCTTAAGGGCATAAGCCCAGCTAGATGTATGCACAAGATCTTATTGGAGGACAATGCTAAGCCAGTCGTTCAACCACAGAGGCGGCTAAATCCAACCATGAATGAAGTGGTGCAGAAAGAGGTCACTAAATTACTGGAGGCTGGGATTATTTATCCTATTTCAGATAGTCCCTGGGTGAGTCCTGTTCAAGTTGTCCCTAAAAAGAGAGGCATGATAGTGGTTCATAATGAAAAAATGAACTGGTTCCTACAAGAACAGTTACAGGGTGGCGCATGTGTATTGATTACAGAAGGCTCAATACAGCCACCAGAAAGGATCATTTTCCTTTACCATTCATAGACCAGATGCTAGAAAGACTAGCAGGTCATAATTATTACTGCTTTTTGGATGGCTATTCAGGCTACAACAAAATTGTAGTAGATCCACAGGATCAAGAGAAAACAGTATTCACATGTCCATCTGGAGTATTTGCTTACAGAAGGATGCCTTTTGGGCTGTGTAATGCGCTTGCAACCTTTCAGAGATGCATGCTCTCTATTTTCTCTGATATGGTGAAAAAATTTCTGGAAGTCTTCATGGATGACTTCTCAGTATATGGAGACTCATTCAGCTCCTGTCTTGATCACCTGACACTGGTTTTGAAAAGATGCCAAGAGACCAACCTGGTTTTAAACTGGGAAAAATGTCACTTTATGGTGACTGAAGGGATTGTCCTTGGGCATAAAATTTCAAACAAGGGAATAGAGGTGGATCAAGCTAAAATAGAGGTAATTGAAAAATTACCACCACCTGCCAATGTTAAGGCAATCAGAAGCTTTCTGGGGCATGCAGGATTCTATAGGAGGTTTATAAAGGATTTTTCAAAAATTGCAAAACCTCTAAGCAACCTACTAGCTGCTGACACGCCATTTGTGTTTGACACAGAGTGTCTGCAGGCGTTTGAAACTCTGAAAGCTAAGCTGGTCACAGCACCAGTTATCTCTGCACCAGACTGGACATTACCGTTCGAATTAATGTGTGATGCCAGTGATCATGCCATTGGTGCAGTACTGGGGCAGAGGCATGACAAGCTTCTACATGTCATTTATTATGCTAGCCGTGTTTTGAATGATGCCCAGAAAAATTACACAACCACAGAAAAAGAACTGCTTGCAGTGGTTTATGCCATTGACAAGTTTAGATCATACTTAGTAGGATCAAAAGTGATTGTGTACACAGATCATGCTGCTCTTAAATATCTACTCACAAAGCAGGATTCAAAACCCAGACTCATAAGATGGGTGTTACTTCTGCAAGAGTTTGATATAGAAATAAGAGACAGAAAAGGGACAGAAAACCAAGTGGCTGACCATCTGTCCCGAATAGAACCAGTGGAAGGGGCGTCCTCCCCCTCTACTGAGATCTCTGAAACCTTTCCGGATGAGCATTTGTTCGCCATTCAGGAATTACCATGGTTTGCAGACATTGCAAACTACAAAGCTGCAAGGTTCATTCCCAAGGAGTACAGCAGGCAACAAAAGAAAAAATTAATTACTGATGCAAAGTACTACTTGTGGGATTAACCCTATCTCTTTAAGAGATGTGCAGACGGAATAATCCGTAGGTGTGTGCCTAGAGAAGAAGCACAGAGGATCCTATGGAATTGCCATGGATCGCAATATGGAGGCCATTTCGGAGGTGAGCGAACAGCCACCAAGGTCCTCCAATGTGGTTTCTACTGGCCTACACTCTATAGAGATTCCCGAGAGTTTGTACGTAACTGTGACAGTTGCCAGAGAGCTGGTAATTTGCCTCATAGTTATGCCATGCCTCAACAAGGAATCTTAGAGATTGAGTTGTTTGATGTATGGGGAATTGATTTCATGGGGCCTTTCCCACCATCATACTCAAACACTTATATTCTGGTGGCAGTTGACTATGTATCAAAATGGGTAGAGGCCATTGCCACACCCACCAATGATACTAAAACAGTACTAAAGTTCCTCCAGAAATATATATTCAGCAGGTTTGGTGTCCCTAGGGTACTAATCAGTGATGGGGGCAACTCCATATCATCCGCAGACAAATGGACAAGCTGAAGTCTCTAACAGAGAACTAAAAAGAATCCTGGAATGGACTGTGAATACCCGTAGAAAGGATTGGGCACGAAGCTTGGATGATGCTCTGTGGGCTTACAGAACAGCATTCAAGACTCCTATAGGTACCTCTCCGTACCAACTTGTGTATGGTAAGGCATGCCACCTGCCCGTGGAACTGGAACATAAGGCCTACTAGGCAACCAGATTCCTTAACTTTGATGCCAAATTAGCTGGAGAGAAAAGATTGCTCCAGCTGAATGAGCTAGAAGAATTCAGATTCACTGCTTTCGAAAATGCCAAGCTTTACAAAGAGAAATAAAAAAGGTGGCATGACAGAAAGCTGTCATCTAGAATCTTTGAACCAGGACAAAAGGTTCTGTTGTTTAACTCTAGGCTCAGGCTATTTCCCGGGAAACTAAAGTCCCGGTGGAGAGGACCATGTGTGATTACAAGTGTATCACCATATGGTTATGTGGAGCTTCAAGACATTGATTCTGATAAGAAGTTCATTGTTAATGGACAGAGAATCAAGCACTATCTTGAAGGCAATGTTGAGCAAGAGTGCTCAAGGCTGAGGCTAGATTAAGAACTCAGCAAGTTCCAGCTAAAGACAATAAAGAAGCACTTGCTGGGAGGCAACCCAGCCATGGGGCATCACTTCCTCTAAGCATTTTGCCCTATTCTTGATTTTATTTGTTTATATAAAGTTCATTGATACTAAGGTAAAGAGTCAATTGTATAAGTTTACAGGGTTATAGAAGGATTCTGCACACAAAACAGAGAAAAAGAGCTCACTGGCAAGAAAACGCCAGTAAAAGTCTGTTTTGGGCGTTCAACGCCCAAAAGAAGCATCCACTGGGCGTTGAACGCCAGTAAGGATAGCCATCTGGGAGTAAAACGCCAGAAAGAAGCATCTTCTGGGCATTGAACGCCAGAAAGAAGCTCCTTCTAGGCGTTTAACGCCAGATTTACAGCGTCCTGGGCGTTCAGAAAAACGCCCAGTGACAAAGGAGTTCCTGGCATTCAACGCCAGAAAGAAGCAACAGCTGGGCGTTGAACGCCCAGGAGAAGCAGCAGTTGGTCGTTGAACGCCCAAAACATGCAGCGTTTGGGCGTTCAAACGCCAGGATAGTGGGGAGGAGGTAAATTCGTTTTCTCTTCATATTTTTCATTTTAATCTCAATTTTCATGTTTCAATTCATGATTTCTTGCATAAACATGTTACAAATATTAAATGTATCTTAATCCATAAGCACAAATCCTTTTTTTCAATCCAATTCAACTCTTTTTCAAAATTTTCAAAACAAATCTATCTCTTTTCATTCAAAAATCTTTTCAATTAATCAATATCTTTTTCAAATCTCCATATTATCTTTTTCAAAAATCCAATTTTATCTTTTTCAAATATCTTTCATATCTTTTCAATTTTAAATCATATCTCTTCTTATCATACTTATCTTTTTTTTTAAATCATATCTTCTATCTTATCTTTCTCCCTATTTTCGAAAACCCCCCTCCCTTTTAAAAACCCATTCGGCCTCCTTCCTCTCATCCACCATTCTACACTAGCTCTCCTTCTATCCCTCTCCTTTCTTTTCTTTTTCTTGAGGACAAGCAAACCTCTAAGTTTGGTGTGTTTATCCGTGATCACTAAACCATACCCACTAAGATCATGGCTCCTAAAGGAAAACAACCCAATCCAAGAGGCAAGAAAGAGAGTATTCCAAAACCACTTTGGAATCAAGGGAGGTTCTTAACCAAGGAACATTCAGACCATTACTACAAAATAATGGGTCTAAGATCTGTGATTCCGGAAGTCAAGTTCGATCTGAAAGAAGATGAATATCCGGAGATCCAAGAGCAGATTCGAAACAGGAACTGGGAAGTCCTAGCTAATCCTGAAACGAAAGTGGGAAGGAATATGGTTCAAGAATTCTACGCTAATCTGTGGCAAACAGACAGGCAGAGAATATCTGGTGCTGCCCTCTATGACTACAGGACTGTGGTCAGAGGAAAGATTGTTCACATCCACCCTGACAAAATCAGGGAGATCTTTAAGCTACCTCAGCTGAAAGATGACCCAGACTCCTTCAATAGGAGAATGATGAGAATAAACAAGGGCCTGGATAAGATTCTAGAGGATATATGCATCCCTGGAGCCAGGTGGACCACCAGCACGAAGGGTGCCCCAAGTCAACTCAAGAGAGAAGATCTCAAACCAGTTGTCAGAGGATGGCTGGACTTCATTGGGCGTTCTATATTGCCCACCAGCAACCGTTCTGAAGTCAATATTAGAAGAGCAGTGATGATCCATTGCATTATGTTGGGAAAAGAAGTAGAAGTTCATCAACTGATCCCATCTGAATTCTACATACTTGCCAACAAGAACTCCAAGGATGCCAGGTTGGCTTATCCAAGCCTAATCTCTATGCTCTGCAAAGATGCTGGAGTAAAGATGGGAATAACAGAGTATATCTCAGTGGAGCAACCAATCACTAAAATCACAATGGAAAAATAATAAATGCAGGATGACCCCATCAAGAGGAGGGCGCAAGAATTCCTACTAGAACTCCCTCAATTTGAATACTGGGAGCATCTTGAGGCATCTGTCACTAAGTTGCAAGAAACCATGGAACAATTGAAGGAAGAACAGCAAAATCAAAATAGCATGCTTTGCAAACTGCTCAAAGAACAAGAGGTGCAAGGGCGTGAATTAAGAGAACTAAAGCGTCAGAAACTATCTCTTGAAGGGCCAAGCACCCCACAGACTAAAGAGGCATCCGCTTCCCAAAGTCAAGGTTGTTGAGTTCTAATCTTAACCTTACCCTGTCATATAATGACAATAAGTATTTATATTTTTCTCATCATCATTAAACATGAATAAAATAGAAGATTTTCTTTAGAACAAGGAGGCAATAATTTTCGAGTTTTTAATAAAACAAATTCTAATTGTTTACATGTGGTGGCAATGCTTTCTGCCTTCTGAATGAAGGCTTGAACAGTGCATATGTCTTTAGAATTTGATGTTCTTGAATGTTAAATATGTTGGCTCTTGAAAGAATGATAAACATGAGACATGTTATTGGTAATCTGAAAAATCATAAAAATGATTCTTGAAGCAAGAAAAAGTAGTGAATACAAAGCTTGCAAAAAAAAAAAAAAGAGAAGCAAGCAGAAAAAGCCAATAACCCTTAAAACCAAAAGGCAAGGGTAATAAAAAGGATCCAAGGCTTTGAGCATCAGTGGATAGGAGGGCCTAAGGAAATCAAATCCTAGTCTAAGCGGCTAAACCAAGCTGTCCCTAACCATGTGCTTGTGACGTGAAGGTGTCAAGTGAAAACTTGAGACAGAGCGGATAAAGTCAAGGTCCAAAGCAAAGAGAAGAGTGTGCTTAAGAACCCTGGACACCTCTAATTGGGGGCATTAGCAAAGCTGAGTCACAATCTGAAAAGGTTCACCCAATTATGTGTTTGTGGCATTTATGTATCCGGTGGTAATACTGGAAAACAAAGTGCTTAGGGCCACGGCCAAGACTCATAAAAGTAGCTGTGTTCAAGAATCAACATACTGAACTAGGAGAATCAATAACACTATCTGAATTTTAAGTTCCAATAGATGCCAATCATTCTGAGCTTCAATGGATGAAGTGAGATGCCAAAACTGTTTAAAAGCAAAAAGATACTAGCCCCGCTCATTTAATTAGAATTTGAGCTTCACTCAAAAACTCTGAGATATTATTTTTTCTTGACTCATTTGTATTCTATTTTATTTATCTAGTTGCTTGAGGACAAGCAACATTTTAAGTTTGGTGTTGTGATGAGCGGATATTTTATACGCTTTTTGGGGTTAATTTCATATAGTTCTTAGTATGTTTTAGTTAGTTTTTAGTTTATTTTCATTAGTTTCTAGGTAAAATTCTTATTTTTGGACTTTACTATGAGTTTGTGTGTTTTTCTGTAATTTCAGGTATTTTCTGGCTGAAATTGAGCGAGCTGAGCAAAAATCTGATTCAGGCTGAAAAAGGACTGCTGATGCTGTTGGATCCTGACCTTTCTACACTCGGAATGGAATTTCTGGAGCTACATGAGTCCAATTGACGCGCTTTCAATTGCGTTGGAAAGTAGACATCCAGGGCTTTCCAGCAATATATAATAGTCCATGCTTTGCTCAAGGATAGACGACGTAAAATGGCGTTCAATGCCAGTTCCATGTTGCTGTCTGGCGTCCAGCGCCAGAAACACGTTACAAGTTGGAGTTCAACGCCAGAAATACGTTACAACCTGGCGTTGAACGCCCAAAACAGCCAGGCACGTGAGAAGCTTTAGTCTCAGCCCCAGCACACACCAAGTGGGCCCCAGAAGTTGATTTCTGCACTATCTATCATAGTTTACTCATTTTCTGTAAACCTAGGTTACTAGTTTAGTATTTAAACAACTTTTAGAGATTTATTTTGTATCTCATGACATTTTAGATCTGAATTTTGTACTCTTTGACGGCATGAGTCTCTAAACTCCATTGTTCGGGGTGAGGAGCTCTGCTGTGTCTCGATGAATTAATGCAAGTATTTCTGTTTTCTATTCAAACATGCGTGTTCCTATCTAAGATATCCATTCGCACTTCAACATGAATGTGATGAACGTGACAATCATCATCATTCCCCCATGAATGCGTGCCTGAAAACCACTTCCGTTCACCATAGAATGAATGAATATCTCTTGGATCTCTTAATCAGAATCTTCGTGGTATAAGCTAGATTGATGGCACCATTTAAGAGAATCCGGAAAGTCTAAACCTTGTCTGTGGTATTCCGAGTAGGATTCTATGATTGAATGACTGTGACGAGCTTCAAACTCGCGAGTGATGGGCGTAATGACAGACGCAAAAGTATAGTAAATCCCATTCCGGTATGATTGAGAACCTGCAGATGATTAGCCGTGCGGTGACAGCAGACCTGGACCTTTTTCACTGGAAGGATGGATGGTAGCCATTGACAACGGTGATCCACCAACACACAGCTTGCCATAGGAGGACGTGCATGCGTGAATCAGGAAATAGAGGAAAGCAGAATTTCAGAAAACAAAGCATCTCCAAAACTCCAACATATTCCCCATTACTGCATACAAGTATAATTTGTGTTCTGCCCTTTTATTCCTTTGCAATCAGATTTGATAAGTGAATTATTTTATTGTTTTCCTGACTAAGAGTTACAAGATAACCATAGATTGCTTCAAGCCAACAATCTCTGTGGGATCGACCCTTACTCACGTAAGGTATTACTTGGATGACCCAGTGCACTTGCTGGTTAGTTGTGCGAATTTGTGAAGAATTGTGATTTCTAATTTCGTGCACCAATGCCACAAAATTTTATCTTGGAATTGGAACTGTTTGATATGTGGGGAATCGATTTCATGGGACCATTCCCAACCTCATATTCAAACAAGTACATCTTGGTAGCAGTGGATTACATTTCCAAGTGGGTAGAGGCTAGTGCAACCCCAACAAATGATAACAAGGTGGTCATGAACTTCCTCAGAAAGAATATCTTTAGCCGGTTTGGAGTCCCACGAGCACTCATCAGTGACAGAAGGAGCCATTTTTGTAACAAACCACTAGAAGCTCTTCTCCTATGATATGGGGTAAAACACAAGGTGGCCACGCCTTACCATCCCCAAACAAGTGGGCAAACGGAGATATCCAACAGGGAGCTAAAGAGGATTCTGGAAAAGACTGTGGGTGCATCAAGAAAGGATTGGTCAAAGAAGCTGGATGATGCTCTTTGGGCATACAAAACAGCATTCAAAACTCCACTTGGAATGTCCCCATATCAACTGGTGTATGGGAAAGCTTGTCATTTACAACTGGAGCTGGAACACAAAGCTCCCTGGGCTCTCAAGATACTAAATTTTGACAGCATTGCTGCTGGTGCAAAGAGGATCCTGCAACTGCAAGAGATGGAGGAATTTAGATCTCAAGCCTATGAAAATGCCAAGATTTATAAAGAAAAGGCGAAGAGAAGACATGACCTGCATCTGGCACCAAGGAGTTTTGAAAAGGGGCCACAAGTACTCCTTTACAACTCCAAATTGAGACTATTCCCTAGCAAACTCAAGTCAAGGTGGTCAGGACCCTTCCTTGTCACAAAGGTCTCCCCATACGGGCACATAGAAATCATGGGCGAAGGTTCAGAGAGGACGTTCACTGTGAACGGACAAAGACTCAAACATTATATGGGCAACATGGGGGAAAACCCCAGAGAAAAGTATCATCTCAATTAATTGAGGAATCGTCAAGCTAGCAACGATAAAAGAGTGCTCTGTTGGGAGGTGGTGCGCGGAAATTGTGATTACACTTTGATTATGTAAAATTCATCGCTCTTTCTTTCCCTGGTAATGGTGCCAAAAACATGATGCCAATACCATGGTTCACAACTTCGCACAACTGACCAGCAAGTGCACTGGGTCGTCCAAGTAATACCTTACGTGAGTAAGGGTCAAATCCCACGGAGATTGTTGGTATGAAGCAAGCTATGGTCACCTTGTAAATCTCAGTCAGGCGGATATCAAATGGTTATGGAGTTTTCGAAAATAATATATAAAAGAAGGGATAGAAATACTTATGTAAATCATTGGTGAGAATTTCAGATAAGCGAATGGAGATGCTTTCGTTCCTCTGAAGCTCTGCTTTCCTGCTGTCTTCATCCAATCAGTCTTACTCCTTTCCATGGCTGGCTTTATGTGATACATCACCATTGTCAATGGCTACTTTCGGTCTTCTCTCGGGAAAATGATCCAAATGCCCTGTCACGACACGGCTAATCGTCTGGAGGCATCACCCTTGTCAATGGCTTCATCTTATCCTCTCAGTGAAAATGGTCAACGCACCCTGTCACGGCACGGCTATTCATCTGTCGGTTCTCGATCATGCTGGAATAGGATTTACTATCCTTTTGCGTCTGTCACTAACGCCCAGTAATCGTGAGTTTAGAGCTCGTCACAGTCATTCATTCATTGAATCCTACTCAGAATACCATAGACAAGGTTTAGACTTTCCGGATTCTCTTGAATGCCGCCACCATTCTAGCTTACACCACGAAGATTCTGATTAAGAGATCTAAGAGATACTCATTCAGTCGAAGGTAGAACGGAAGTGGTTGTCAGGCACGCGTTCATAGGGAATGATGATGATTGTCACGTTCATCACATTTAGATTGAACTGCGAATGAATATCTTAGAAGCGAAATAAAATGAATTGAATAGAAAATAGTAGTACTTTGCATTAATCTTTGAGGAACAGCAGAGCTCCACACCTTAATCTATGGAGTGTAGAAACTCTACCGTTTGAAAATACATAAGTGAAGGTCCAGGCATGGCCGAGAGGCCAGCCCTCAAACGTGATCTAAGATAGCATAAAACTGATCAAAGATATCATACAATAGTGAAATGTCCTATTTATAATAAACTAGCTACTAGGGTTTACAGAAGTAAGTAATTGATGCATAAATCCACTTTCGGGGCCCACTTGGTGTGTGCTTGGGCTGAGCTTTGAGTGTTGCACGTGTAGAGGTCCTTCTTGGAGTTGAACGCCAGCTTTTGTGCCAGTTTGGGCGTTCAACTCTGGTTTTGGATCCTTTTCTGGCGCTGGACGCCAGAATTGGGCAGAGAACTGGCGTTGAACGCCAGTTTGCGTCATCTAAACTTGGCCAACATATAGACTATTATATATTGCTGGAAAGCCCTGGATGTCTACTTTCCAACGCAATTGGAAGCGCGCCATTTCGAGTTCTGTAGCTCCAGAAAATCCACTTTGAGTGCAGGGAGGTCAGAATCCAACAGCATCAGTAGTCCATCTTCAACCTCTGAATCTGATTTTTGCTCAAGTCCCTCAATTTCAGCCAGAAAATACCTGAAATCACAGAAAAACACACAAACTCATAGTAAAGTCCAGAAATGTGAATTTAACATAAAAACTAATGAAAACATCCCTAAAAGTAACTAGATGCTACTGAAAACATACTAAAAACAATGTCAAAAAGCGTATAAATTATCCGCTCATCACAACACCAAACTTAAAATTGTTGTTTGTCCCCAAGCAACTGAAAATCAAATAGGATAAAAAGAAGAGAATATACTATAAATTCCAAACTATCAATGAAACATAGCTTCAATCATATGAGCGGGACTTATAGCTTTTTGCCTCTTGAATAGTTTTGGCATCTCACTTTATTCATTGAGGTTCAGAATGATTGGCATCTATAGGAACTCAGAGTTCAGATAGTGTTATTGATTCTCCTAGTTCAGTATGATGATTCTTGAACACAGCTATTTTATGAGTCTTGGCCGTGGCCCTAAGCACTTTGTTTTCCAGTATTACCACCAGATACATAAATGCCACAGACACATAATTGGGTGAACCTTTTCAGATTGTGACTCAGCTTTGCTAAAGTCCCCAATTAGAGGTGTCCAGGGTTCTTAAGCACACTCTTTTTTTTTTTGCTTTGGACCTTGACTTTAACCACTCAGTCTCAAGTTTTCACTTGACACCTACACGCCACAAGCACATGGTTAGGGACAGCTTGGTTTAGCCGCTTAGACCAGGATTTTAGTCCTTTAGGCCCTCCTATCCACTGATGCTCAAAGTCTTGGGATCCTTTTTATTTGCCCTTGCCTTTTGGTTTTAAGGGTTATTGGCTTTTTGCTCTTGCCTCTTGGTTTTAAGAGCTTTGGCTTTTTCTGCTTGCTTTTTCTTTTTCTTTCTATTTTTTTTGCCTATTTTTTTTCTGCAAGCTTTGTTCTTTGCTGCTTTTTCTTGCTTCAAGAATCATTTTTATGATTTTTTATATCATCAAATAACATGTCTCCTTGTCATCATTCTTTCAAGAACCAACATATTTAACATTCTTAAACAACAACTTCAAAAGACATATGCACTGTTCAAGCATACATTCAGAAAACAAGAAGCATTGTCACCACATCAATATAATTAAGCTAAGTTCAAGGATAAATTCAAAACTCATGTACTTCTTGTTCTTTTGAATTAAAATATTTTTCATTTAAGAGAGGTGATGGATTCATAGGACATTCATAACTTTAAGACAAAGTTACTAGCTACTAATGATCATGTAATGAAGACACAAACATAGATAAGCACATAACATAGAAAACGAAAAATAGAGAAAGTAAGAACAAGGAATGAATCCACCTTAGTGATGGTGGCGTTTCCTTCTTGAGGCACAAATGATGTCCTTGAGCTCTTCTATGTCTCTTCCTTGCCTTTGTTGCTCCTCCTTCATTGCTTTTAGATCTTCTCTGATTTCATGAAGGATGATGGAGTGCTCTTGATGTTCCACCCTTATTTGCTTCCAATAATTGTGTGGAAGAAAATGTATCCCCTGAGGTATCTCAGGGATCTCTTGATTTGCAGTCAAATGTTATACCACTGAGCTATAGACCCTTGATGGAAGCTTTTGTCTTCCCTTTCCTCTTTCTAGAGGTTTCTCTGGCCTTAGGTGCCATCAATGGTTATGAAAAAAAAAACAAAAAAGCTATGCTTTTACCACACCAAACTTAGAATGTTGCTCGCCCTCGAGCAAAAGAAGAAGGAATAGAAGAAAAAGAAGAAGATATGGAGGAGATGGAGGGAGGTGTGTATTCGGCCATATGGGTGGGGTTGGGTGGGAAAGAGATGTTGAATTTTGAAGGTAAGTGGGTGTCTAGATGTGAGTGGTAAAGGGTTAATAGGGAAGAGTGTTTATTGGGAATAGAGGATGATTGAGAAGAGAGAAGAGAGTGAGTGGAGGTAGGTGGGGATCCTTTGGGGTCCACAGATCTTGAGGTGATCCTGTGGGGTCCACAGATCATGAGGTGTCAAGGCATTTACATCCCTGCACCAATTTAGGCATGCAAAATGCCCTTGCATACAACTCTGGGCGTTCAGCACCAGTTTGGTGCCCATTTTGGGCGTTCAGCGCCCAATTGTTAGCCATTTCTGGTGTTGAACGCCAGAACCATGCTTGTTCTGGGCGTTCAGCGCCAATTCCTCTCCAGGGTGTAATTCTGGCATTCAAACGCCCAGATGCTGCCATTTTGGGCGTCAGCGCCTAGACACTGCCCATTTTGGGCGTTCAGCGCCAGAACCATGCTCTGTTCTGGCGTTGAACGCCAGGCAGGTGCTTCCTCCAGGGTGTGATTTTTCTTCTGCTGTTTTTGATTCTGTTTTCAAGTTTTATTTTTATTTTGTGACTCCACATGATCATGAACCTATAAAGACATATAACTAAGAAAAATATAGTTAGATAAAAATTGGGTTGCCTCCCAACAAGCGCTTCTTTAATGTCAGTAGCTTGACAGTGGGCTCTCATGGAGCCTCACAGATGTTCAGAGCATTGTTGAGACTCTCCAACACCAAACTTAGAGTTTGGATATGGGAGTTCAACACCAAACTTAGAGTTTGGTTGTGGCCTCCTAACACCAAACTTAGAGTTTGACTGTGGGGGCTTTGTTTGACTCTGCTTTGAGAGAAGCTTTTTCTGCTTCCTCTCCATGGATGCAGAGAGAGATCCTTGGGTTATAAACACAAGGTTGTCCTTATTTAATTGAAGGATCAATTCTCCTCTGTCCACATCAATCACAGCTCTTGCTGTGGCTAGGAAAGGTCTTCCTAGGATGATGGATTCATCCTCTTCCTTCCCAGTATCCAAGACTATGAAATCAGCAGGGATGTAAAGGCCTTCAACCTTTACTAACACCTCCTCTACTTGTCCATAAAACTGTTTTCTGGAATTATCTGCCATCTCTAATGAGATTTTAGCAGCTTGCACCCCATAGATTCCCATTTTCTCTATTACAGAGAGGGGCATGAGGTTTATCCTTGAACCAAGGTCACACAGAGCCTTAAAGATCATGGTGCCTATAGTACAAGGTATTATGAACTTTCCAGGATCCTGTCTCTTCTGAGGCAATGTCAATTGATCCAGATCACTTAGTTCATTGATGAACAAGGGAGGTTCAACTTCCCAAGTATCAATGCCAAATAATTTGGCATTCAGCTTCATGATTGCACCAAGAAACTTGGCTGTTTGCTCTTCAGTAACATCCTCATTCTCTTCAGAAGAGGAATACTCATCAGAGCTCATGAATGGCATAAGGAGGTTCAATGGAATCTCTATGGTCTCTAGATGAGCCTCAGAGTCCTTTGGTTCCTCAGAGGAAAGCTCCTTCTTGATCACTGGACGTCCCAGGAAGTCTTCCTCCTTGGGATTCACGTCCTCCTCTCCCTCATTGGGTTCGGCCATTTTGGTTATGTCAATGGCCTTGCACTCTCCTTTTGGATTCTCTTCTGTATTGCTTGGGAGAGTGCTAGGAGGGATTTCAGTGATCCTTTTACTCAGCTGGCCCACTTGTGCTTCCAAATTTCTAATGGAAGACCTTGTTTCATTCATGAAACTTACAGTGGCCTTGGATAGATCAGAGACTAAATTTGCTAAGCTAGATGGATTCTGCTCAGAATTCTCTGTCTGTTGCTGAGTGGATGATGGAAAAGGCTTGCTATTGCTAAACCTGTTTCTTCCACCATTATTAAAGCCTTGTTTAGGCTTTTGATCCTTCCATGAGAAATTTGGATGATTTCTCCATGATGAGTTATAGGTGTTTCCATAAGGTTCACCTAAGTAATTCACCTCTGCTATTGCAGGGTTCTCAGGATCATAAGCTTCTTCTTCATAAGAAGCCTCTTGAGTACTGTTGGATGCAGCTTGCACTCCATTCAGACTCTGAGAGATCATATTGACTTGCTGGGTCAATATTTTGTTCTGAGCTAATATGGCATTCAGAGTATCAATTTCAAGAACTCCCTTCTTCATAGGCGTCCCATTATTCACAGGATTCCTTTCAGAAGTGTACATGAACTGGTTATTTGCAACCATGTCAATGAGTTCTTGAGCTTCTGCAGGCGTTTTCTTTAGGTGAATGGATCCACCTGCAGAGGTATCCAATGACATCTTAGATAACTCAGACAGACCATCATAGAATATATCCAGGATGGTCCATTCTGAAAGCATGTCAGAAGGACACTTTTTGGTCAGCTGTTTGTATCTTTCCCAAGCTTCATAGAGGGATTCACCTTCTTTCTGTCTGAAGGTCTAAACATCCACTCTAAGCTTGCTCAGCTTTTGAGGAGGAAAGAATTTGGCTAAGAAAGCCGTGACCAGCTTATCCCAAGAGTTCAGGCTATCTCTGGGTTGAGAATCCAACCATACTCTAGCTCTATCTCTTACAGCAAAAGGGAAAAGCATGAGCCTGTAGACTTCAGGATCTACTCCATTAGTCTTAACAGTATCACATATCTGCAAGAATTCAGTTAAGAACTGAAAAGGATCTTCAGATGGAAGTCCATGAAACTTGCAGTTCTGCTGCATCAGAGAAACTAATTGAGGTTTCAGCTCAAAGTTGTTTGCTCCAATGGCAGGAATGGAGATGCTTCTTCCATGTAAATTGGAATTAGGTGCAGTAAAGTCACCAAGCATCCTCCTTGCATTATTATTATTTTCGGCAGCCATCTCCTCCTCCTGTTCGAAAATTTCTGAAAGGTTCTCTTTGGATTATTGTAGTTTAGCTTCTCTTAGTTTCCTCTTCAGAGTCCTTTCAGGTTCTGGATCTGCTTCAACAAGAATATTCTTGTCCTTGCTCCTACTCATATGACAAAGAAGAGGGCACAGAAAAAAATAATAATAATAATATGGATCCTTTATACCACAGTATAGAGGTCCTTATGTTAGTAGAAGAAAAGAAGAAAATCTGAACTCAGAGAGAGAGAGAGAGGGTTCGGATTTTTTTGGTGGTGTGAGGAAGAGATGTTAGTAGATGAATAAATAAATAGTAGGAGATGAGAGAGAAGGAATTTTCGAAAATAATTTTTGAAAAAGAGTTAGTGATTTTTGAAAATAGTTTTTGAAAGATGTTAGTAGTTTTCGAAAACTAAGATTTAAAAATTAAAATAATTAGTAAATTAAAAAGAAATTTTGAAAAAGGGGGGAGATATTTTCGAAAATTAGAGAGAGAGAGTTAGTTAAGTAGTTTTGAAAAAGATGAGAAACAAACAAAAAGTTAGTTAGTTAGTTGAAACAAATTTGAAAAGATAAGAAGTTAGGAAGTTAGAAAATATATTTTTGAAATCAAATTTTTGAAAAAGATAAGATAAGAATATATTTTTGAAAAGATATGATAGATATTATTTTTGAAAAAGATTTGATTTTTAAAATCACAATTAATGACTTGATTCACAAGAAATAACAAGATATGATTCTAGAACTTAAAGTTTGAATCTTTCTTAACAAGCAAGTAACAAACTTGAAATTTTTGAATCAAAAACATTAATTGTTATTGTTATTTTCGAAAATTTGATATAAAAATAAGAAAAAGATTTTTTGAAAAATATTTTTATAATTTTCAAAAATAACTAAGAAATTTGAAAAAGATTTGATTTTTGAAAAAGATTTTGAAAAAGATAAGATTTTCAAATTGAAAATTTGATTTGACTCATAAGAAACAACTTTATTTTAAATTTTTTTGAAAAAGTCAATCCAAATTTTCGAATTTGATGAGAGAGAAAAAGGGAAATATATTTTTTTGATTTTTTTTTGAATTTTTAATGATGAGAGAGAAAAACATGAAAATTATGCAATGCATGAGAATTTGAGATCAAAACATGTGATGCATGCAAGAATGCTATGAATGTCAAGATGAACACCAAGAACACTATGAAGATCATGATGAACATCAAGAACATGTTTTTGAAAAATTTTTAATGCAAAGAAAACATGCAAGACACCAAACTTAGAATTCTTTAATGCTTAGACACTAAGAATTCAAGAATGCATATGAAAAACAAGAAAAGACACAAAACATGCAAATGCAAAGATCAAACAAGAAGACTTACCAAGAACAACATGAAGATCATGAAGAACACTATGAATGCATGAATTTTCGAAAAATGCAAGATGAACATGCAATTGACACCAAACTTATGATATGACTCAAGACTCAAACAAGAGACACAAAAATATTTTTGATTTTTATGATTTTCTAATTTTTTTTGGATTTTTCGAAAATTAATTGAAAAAGGAAAATAAGGATTCCAAAATTTTTAATATGAATTCCAGGAATCTTGCATTCTTAGTCTAAAGCTTCAGTCCAGGAATTAAACATGGCTCACTAGCCAGCCAAGCTTTCAATGAAAGCTTCGGTCCAAAACACTAGACATGGCCAATGGCCAGCCAAGCTTCAGCATGTAAATCAGATATGACATGCCTGACATACCCTACAGTCGTATAACAGCTGATGGTTGGAAGCCTCAGTCCAAACGAATTTAGACATGGCTTTACAGCCAGCCAGGCTTCACATGCTTCATGAAACACTAGAATTCATTCTTAAAAATTTTGAATAAAATATATTTTTTTTGAAAACATTTTTATTTTTTTTTTCGAAAACAGATGAGAAAATTTTGAAATATTTTTGAAAAATTTTTGAAAAGAAAACAAAAAGAAAAATTACCTAATCTGAGCAACAAGATGAACCGTCAGTTGTCCAAACTCGAACAATCCCCGGCAACGGCGCCAAAAACTTGGTGCACGGAAATTGTGATTACACTTTGATTATGTAAAATTCATCGCTCTTTCTTTCCCTGGTAATGGCGCCAAAAACATGATGCCAATACCATGGTTCACAACTTCGCACAACTGACCAGCAAGTGCACTGGGTCGTCCAAGTAATACCTTACTTGAGTAAGGGTCGAATCCCACGGAGATTGTTGGTATGAAGCAAGCTATGGTCACCTTGTAAATCTCAGTCAGGCGGATATCAAATGGTTATGGAGTTTTCGAAAATAATATATAAAAGAAGGGATAGAAATACTTATGTAAATCATTGGTGAGAATTTCAGATAAGCGAATGGAGATGCTTTCATTCCTCTGAACCTCTGCTTTCCTGCTGTCTTCATCCAATCAGTCTTACTCCTTTCCATGGCTGGCTTTATGTGATACATCACCATTGTCAATGGCTACTTTCGGTCTTCTCTCGAGAAAATGATCCAAATGCCCTGTCACGGCACGGCTAATCGTCTGGAGGCATCACCCTTGTCAATGGTTTCATCTTATCCTCTCAGTGAAAATGGTCAACGCACCCTGTCACAGCATGGCTATTCATCTATCGGTTCTCGATCCTGCTGGAATAGGATTTACTATCCTTTTGCGTCTGTCACTAACGCCCAGCAATCGCAAGTTTGGAGCTCGTCACAGTCATTCATTCATTGAATCCTACTCGGAATACCATAGACAAGGTTTAGACTTTCCGGATTCTCTTGAATGCCGCCATCATTCTAGCTTACACCACGAAGATTCTGATTAAGAGATCTAAGAGATACTCATTCAGTCGAAGGTAGAACGGAAGTGGTTGTCAGGCACGCGCTCATAGGGAATGATGATGATTGTCACGTTCATCACATTCAGATTGAAGTGCGAATGAATATCTTAGAAGCGAAATAAGATGAATTGAATAGAAAACAGTAGTACTTTGCATTAATCTTTGAGGAACAGCAGAGCTCCACACCTTAATCTATGGAGTGTAGAAACTCTACCGTTTGAAAATACATAAATGAAGGTCCAGGCATGGCCGAGAGGACAGCCCTCAAACGTGATCTAAGATAGCATACAACTAATCAAAGATATCAAATACAATAGTGAAATGTCCTATTTATAATAAACTAGCTACTAGGGTTTACAAAAGTAAGTAATTGATGCAAAAATCTACTTCCGGGGCCCACTTGGTGTGTGCTTGGGCTGAGCTTTGAGTGTTGCACGTGTAGAGGTCCTCCTTGGAGTTGAACGCCAGCTTTTGTGCCAGTTTGGGCGTTCAACTCTGGTTTTGGATCCTTTTCTGGCGCTGGACGCCAGAATTGGGTAGAGAACTGGCGTTGAACGCCAGTTTGCGTCGTCTAAACTTGGCCAACGTATGGACTATTATATATTGCTGGAAAGCCCTGGATGTCTACTTTTCAACGCAATTGGAAGCGCGCCATTTTGAGTTCTGTAGCTCCAGAAAATCCACTTGAGTGCAGGGAGGTCAGAATCCAATAGCATCAGTAGTCCTTCTTCAACCTCTGAATCTGATTTTTGCTCAAGTCCCTCAATTTCAGCCAGAAAATACCTGAAATCACAGAAAAACACACAAACTCATAGTAAAGTCCAGAAATGTGAATTTAACATAAAAACTAATGAAAACATCCCTAAAAGTAACTAGATTCTACTAAAAACATACTAAAAACAATGTCAAAAAGCGTATAAATTATCCGCTCATCAGGAGGCAACCCAACCTCAGGTAGTTTCTGTTTCATCTTTATTTCAATAAAGGTCACAAGTTGTTTCCCATGTATTGCGAGGAGCTAAGTTTGGTGTTTCACACCAAAACAATCCAAGAGTGAAAGTGTAATTCTAGGTTTGGTGTTCCACCGAAGATATTAGTTAGAATCACACTACACTCCAATGGCAAAATGCTAGCTCCAACTAATCAGGGGAACCACTTAGCAGTAGCTTAGTCTTTAGTTAATAGTTGCTTAGTTAATAACAACGTATGAGGCTCTCTGCAAGTATGCAATCTGTTGTACTAGGCAAGGAACTAAGTTTGGTGTTCACACACCAAATTAAGTTCAGAAATTCACAAGCATACATGCAAGCTAACTATTTCTCAAGTGCTTTGGGAACAAGCAACTTCCAATAACTTTGCAGGAGCCTTCTGAGGAAATGGTGCACCATCATCCAAGGAAGTAAAGGAGCAAAAACTATAGATGATGACAACAAGGGGACAGCTAGAAACCATCACCCAAAGGTCGTATTGTTACTTAATTCCATATACTTGAAATGCTAAAAAAATTGGAAGTCCCAAGGTGCCCTTGATTAATAGTTACTCACTAGTTTAAATCGTTAGAATTTAATGTTTGTTTTTATTGCTTTTGTCATATGTGTGCCGTCCACGATACCTGCTGCATCTTCACCTTGCTTATTTGTATGCTTGTCCCCTTTTGAATCAAATGAAAAGAGAATGAGTGTTTTATAAAAGACCAGAGTGGAGTTCATACTATGGAGTAAGTTCCTGAGTTTGTGGTGTGGTCATAAGTTAGCTAAGTTGGTTCAACCACAAGGTGGGAAGACAACTATCTGTCATGAATACTATGCTTTGAACATACCCATGAGACTAGCTAAATAATAAGATCCTAATAAGAAAAAGGAAAAGAACCATCAAAGTTGAAGAATAAAAAAAAAATAATAGCAATAAAAGAGGCTAGGCACCAAGGGTTTGAACCTTGAGGGATGTGTCTGTGGTGTTCCTGTACCAAGGATCTGCTTGGATTACTAAGCTCTTAGGGGTGCTTTATCACCTGGTAACTTGGGTTAACTAACCCAGGATTATCAGCTGAAAGTCCACCATCAAGAGCAATCTTTGCTACAGAACATTTAGTAGCCCAAAGAGGTGCTGGACACCAAGACCTCAAGGAAAGAAAATAAACAAACCATGTGCTTGTGGTGTGTATGTATGGGGGAGAGACTTGAGGAAGTAAGTCCTTAGGGGTGCTTCAACACCTAGCACCTTGAACCAACTGGTTCGGGAGTGTTGGCTGAAAGCTTATTTTAAAGAGTTGCCCCCTTACAGAGCACTTAGCCTAAGAACACAAATAAGCCCTGAAATGACAACAAAAGGATCAATGAATAAAAGTCTCATGGGATGCGATCACAGTGAGTATTCTAGGACATGATAAAGGTCTGAAAGCCAGTGAAGGAATGAACCTAAGTTGCTATGCATGAAACCACCAGAAAACCAGAAACATGACTTCCACAAGATTGACTCATTTCTCTTGGCATTCCATTCATCATTCTCTTGTTCCAGTACTTGCTTAGGGACAAGCAAGCTTTAAGTTTGGTGTTGTGATGCCATGGCATTTTGGCCAGTTTCACTGACCTTTTCTTTACTGTTTTTAGGGTAGTTTCATGCATTTTCTTAGAAAATAAGCTCTTTTTGGGTAGATATTCACTTACATCTTGATTCAAGCATACATCGTGCACTTTACATGATTTCATGAGGATTTTGCATGAATTTAATGACAAATTGGATGTTGCATTTCCCATGACTTGGATTAGAACTTTGATGCACTTTATTGCTTGATTTTAGGACAAAAGAAGCAAGGAAGAACCACGTTAGCAGCCACGTTAATCTAACTAACGTCACCACTAACGTGGAATGGGAGCTAAATTGCAAAGTTAATGAGAAAAGTAATCGCCAATAACGCCCTCGAAGCCATCACAGCCCACGTTAAGAGTCACGTTAACTTAGTTAACGTGAACTCTAACGTGGAAGAAGACAATAAGGCCAACGTTAGTGACACTCCCCTTTGTCACTAACGTTAGACCAAGCTCATAATTGGCCACGTTAGTTGCCACATTAACTTAGTTAACGTGGCTTCTAACGTTAAGAAGCAAAAGGGAAGCCAACGTTAGTTACATTCACCTTTGTCACTAACGTTGGCCAAGCTTCCATAAGCCACGTTAACTCCCACGTTAACTTAGTTAATGTGGAAGCTAACGTGGAGAGAGCAATTGGTCGCCAACGTTAGTGACACTTACCTTTGTCACTAACGTTGGGGTGAACCACCAAAAGCCACCATGAGCAACGTTAACTCCCACATTAACTTAGTTAACGTGGAAGCTAACGTGGATAAAGAGGTAATGAGCCAACGTTAGTGACACTCACCTTTGTCACTAACGTTGGAGATGGCTAGCATGACTACGTTAGAAGCCACGTTAACTTAGTTAACGTGGACTCTAACGTGAGAAAGAGGGGCACATTGGAACGTTAGTGACAAAGGTAAGTGTCACTAACGTTCTCGAAGGATTGGCAAGCTTACGTTAAGAGCCACGTTAACTAAGTTAACGTGGACTCTAACGTAGGGAAGGGGGAGGTTTATCAACGTTATTGGGAAAGGTAAGTCCCAATAATGTGTGCGAAGGACCAAGAGGCAACGTTAGTGGTAACGTTTGTGCCACTAACGTTGAGGTTAACGTGGCTCATACTTGGGTGAGCAACGTTAGTGAAAAAGGTGATTGTCACTAACGTTCTCGAACCCACACTTTCACTTAACGTTAACACCACTAACGTCCTGAGCAAAAAGTCCCTGCCTACTTCACACTTTCTCTCTGCAAGCAAAGTTAAGCCCAATGATGAAGATAACTGCTTCAAACTCAGGATCCAAAAGCCCATACCCAAGACTTGAAGAGCCAACTAGAAGATCAGAAGAGTAGTATATATAGGAGTAACTTTGAATTAGTTTGGAGAGCTGGAAACTTTAGGGAGCCTTTGGCCTAGAATTACTCTCTGTATTTTACTTTCTCTGCACTTCTAGTTTACTTTCAGCATGTATTCTCCATCTTTGTTTTCATTTTCCAGAGCTATGAACAACTAAACCCCTTTCATTAGGTTAGGGAGCTCTGTTGTAATTTAATGGATCAATTTTAGTTTTCATTCTCCTTCTTCTATCTTTTCTCTTGATTTTACTAGAAAGCTTTAGATCTTCATCCAATTGGGTAGTTATCTTGGAAAAGAAGCTATTCATACTTGGATCTCTTCTGAACCTTGAAAGAGGAATGAAGAGATCATGCTAGAAATGCTTTCTCATGCTGGACCAAATTGGGTGTGGATGGATATGTGACTATAATCCTTCCAACACTTGATTTGGGAAATGCATGTGGTATAATCAGTGACCATACTTCATCTCTTCTCATGAGCAATTGACCAAAGAATTGGCTATTGATCAAGATTTGAGAGATTGAATTACAAGGAATTGTAATTCGATCACTTAAGATTGCCAAGGAGATCAATGAATGCACTGATTGAGGAAGAGATAAAAATGAACTTGATCCGGAGAATGCAACATCTCCTGAGCCCAATGAACTCCCCATTTCTGATCTTACCCATTCTCTTTAATTTCTGCCATTTACTTTTATGAGCAATTACCCCATTCCCATTTAAGATTCTGCAATTTACTTTCCTCCATTTACATTCAGCTCTTTATTTCCAGCATTTACTGTTTCTGCCATTTACTTTCCCGCCATTTAATTTTTTGCAATTCCCAACTCAAATTCTGGTTCGATCAACTAGAACATTCCTTTAATTAAAGTTGCTTGATCAATCAATCTCTGTGGGATTCGACCTCACTCTATTGTGAGTTTTTACTTGACGACGAGTTCGGTACACTTTCCGAAGGAAATTTGTTGCGAGACAAGTTTTCTGCGTATCACCTTGCACTCTCCTTTTGGATTTTCTTCTATATTGCTTCGAAGAGTACTAGGAGGGAGTTCAGCAACTTTCTTGCTCAGCTGACTGATGAGCGGATAATTTATACGCTTTTTGACATTGTTTTTAGTATGTTTTTAGTAGGATCTAGTTACTTTTAGGGATGTTTTCATTAGTTTTTACGTTAAATTCACATTTCTAGACTTTACTATGAGTTTGTGTGTTTTTCTGTGATTTCAGGTATTTTCTGACTGAAATTGAGGGACTTGAGCAGAAATCAGATTCAGAGGTTGAAAAAGGACTGCTGATGTTGTTGGATTCTGACCTCCCTGCACTCAAAGTGGATTTTCTGGAGCTACAGAACTCGAAATCGCGCGCTTCCAATTGTGTTGGAAATTAGACATCCAGGGCTTTCCAGCAATATATAATAGTCCATACTTTGGCCAAGAATTGACGACGTAAACTGGCGTTCAACGCCAGCCTTCTGCCCAAATCTGGCGTCCAGCGCCAGAAAAGGATCCAAAACCAGAGTTGAACGCCCAAACTGGCAAAGAAAGTGGCGTTCAACTCCACAAATGGCCTCTGCACGTGCTACACTTAAGCTCAGCCCAAACACACACCAAGTGGGCCCCGGAAGTGGATTTATGCATCAATTACTTACTCATGTAAACCCTAGTGACTAGTTTATTATAAATAGGACCTTTTACTATTGTATTAGACATCTTTTGATCATCTTAGGATCTTAGGATCATCTTTGGACGCCTGGTTCTTAGATCAGAGGGGCTGGCCATTCGGCCATGCCTGGACCTTTCACTTATGTATTTTTAACGGTAGAGTTTCTACACTCCATAGATTAAGGTGTAGAGCTCTGCTGTTCCTCAAAGATTAATGCAAAGTACTACTGTTTTCTATTCAACTCATCTTATTTCGCTTCTAAGATACTCATTTGCACTTCAATCTGAATGTGATGAATGTGACAATCATCATCATTCCCTATGAACGCGTGCCTGACAACCACTTCCGTTCTACCTTAGACTGAATGAGTATCTCTTAGATCTCTTAACCAGAATCTTCGTGGCGTAAGCTAGAATGATGGCGGCATTCAAGAGAATCCGGAAAGTCTAAACCTTGTCTGTGGTATTCCGAATAGGATTCAATGATTGAATGACTGTGACGAGCTCCTAACTCGCGATTGCAGGGCGTTAGTGACAGACGCAAAAGGATAGTAAATCCTATTCCAGCATGATCGAGAACCGACAGATGAATAGCCGTGCCGTGACAGGGTGCGTGAGCATATTATTCACTGAGAGGATAAGATGAAGCCATTGGCAAGGGTGATGCCTCCAGACGATTAGCCGTGCCGTGACAGGGCATTGGATCATTTTCCCGAGAGATGACCGAAAGTAGCCATTGACAGTGGTGATGTATCACATAAAGCCAGCCATGGAAAGGAGTAAGACTGATTGGATGAAGATAGCAGGAAAGCAGAGGTTCAGAGGAACAAAAGCGTCTCCATTCGCTTATCTGAAATTCTCACCAAGGATCTACATAAGTATCTCTATCCCTCTTCTATTATTAAATTTCGAAAACTCCATTATCACTTTATATCTGCCTGACTGAGATTTACAAGGTGACCATAGCTTGCTTCATACCAACAATCTCGGTGGGATTCGACCCTTACTCACGTAAGGTATTACTTGGACGACCCAGTGCACTTGCTGGTTAGTTGTATCGAAGTTGTGACAATTATGAATTAAGATCAGAGCACCAAGCTTTGGAGCCATTACCAGGATTTGTTAGAACCTGGAGATCACAATTTCGTGCACCATGTTTTTGGCGCCGTTGCCGGGGATTGTTTGAGTTTGGACAACTGACGGTTCATCTTGTTGCTCAGATTGGGTAACTTTCTTTTCGTTTTCTTTTCAAAAATCTTTCAAAAATATTTTCAAAAAAATTTCTCTTGTTTTCGAAAAAAAAAAATAAAAATGTTTTCAAAAAAAATTTTAGATTCAAAATTTTTAAGAATGAATTCTAGTGTTTCATGAAACATGTGAAGCCTGGCTGGCTGTAAAGCCATGTCTAAATTTATTTGGACTGAGGCTTACAATTTGTTATCAAGAGCAACTTAGTTGTTGCTCATCCACCTGCTGCTGATCCATGATCACCTGCTGAAGCTTGGCTGGCCATTGGCCATGTCTAGTGTTTTGGACTGGAGCTTTCTTTGAAAGCTTGGTTGGCTAGTGAGCCATGTCTAATTCCTGGACTGAAGCTTTAGACTAACATGGCAAGATTCCTGGAATTCATATTAAAAATTTTGGAATCCTTATTTTTTCTTTTAAATTTTCGAAAAATATAAATAAAAATCCAAAAAAATTAGAAAATCATAAAAATAAAAAATATTTTGTGTTTCTTGTTTGAGTCTTGAGTCACATTATAAGTTTGGTGTCAATTGCATGTGCATCTAGCATTTTTCGAAAATATCATGCATTCATAGTGTTCTTCATGATCTTCAAGTTGTTCTTGGTAAGTCTTCTTGTTTGATCTTGATGAATTTTTGTTTTGTGTCTTTTCATGTTTATCATATGCATTCTTGAATTCTTAGTGTCTAAGCATTAAGGAATTCAAAGTTTGGTGTCTTGCATGTTTTCTTTGCATTAAAAATTTTTTCAAAAATATGTTCTTGATGTTCATCATGATCTTCATAGTGTTCTTGGTGTTCATCTTGACATTCATAGCATTCTTGCATGCATCACATGTTTTGATCTAAAAATTTCATGCATTGCATATTTTTCATGTTTTTCATAAAAATTTCAAAAATCAAAAAAAAAAAAAATATCTTTCCCTTTTTCTCTCATCAAATTCGAAAATTTGGATTGACTTTTTCAAAAATTTTTAAAAATCAAGTTGTTGCCAATGAGTCAAATCAAATTTTCAATTTGAAAATCTTATCTTTTTCAAAATCTTTTTCAAAAATCTTTTTCTTATCTTTTATACCAAATTTTCAAAAATAACATAATCAATTAATGTTTTGATTCAAAAATTTGAAGTTTGTTACTTGCTTGTTAAGAAAGATTCAAACTTTAAGTTCTAGAATCATATCTTGTGATTTCTTGTGAATCAAGTCATTAATTGTAATTTTTAAAATCAAATCTTTTTCAAAACTAATTCTATCATATCTTTTCAAAAATATCTTCTTATCTTATCTTTTTCAAAAATATATTTTCAAAATATCTTTTCTAACTTCCTAACTTCTTATCTTTTCAAAATTTGTTTCAACTAACTAACTAACTTTTTGTTTGTTTCTTAACTTTTTCAAAACCACCTAACTAATTCTCTCTTTCTAATTTTCGAAAATACCTCCCCCTTTTTCAAAAATTTCTTTTTAATTAACTAATTATTTTTATTTTTATTTTTTTATTTCAAAAATTTTCGAAAAAAATACTAAACATTTTTCAAAAAAACTATTTTCAAAAATCACTAACTCTTTTTCAAAATAATTTTCGAAAATTCCCTCCCTCTCTCTCATCCTATTCTATTTATTCATTCATATCCTAACATCTCATCTCACATCTCAATCCTCATCACAGTTGTGTTTCTTCCATTACATTACATTCTTTGTCTCCCCCTCTTCTTCTACTCACACAGGGATCCCTATACTAAGGTATAAAGGATCTCTATTATTATTATTATTTTTCTGTGCATTCTTCCTTGTCATATGAGCAGGAGCAAGGATAAGAACATTCTTGTGGAAGTAGATCCAGAACCTGAAAGGACTCTGAAGAGAAAATTAAGAGAAGCTAAAATACAACAATCCAGAGATAACCTTTCAGAAATCTTCGAACAGGCAGAGGAGATGGCAGCCGAAAATAATAATAATGTAAGGAAGATGCTTGGTGACTTTACTGTACCTAATTCCAATTTACATGGAAGAAGCATCCCCATTCCTGCCATTGGAGCAAACAACTTTGAGCTGAAACCTCAATTAGTTTCTCTGATGCAGCAGAACTGCAAGTTTCATGGACTTCCCTCTGAAGATCCTTTTCAGTTCTTAACTGAATTCTTGCAGATATGTGATATTGTAAAGACTAATGGAATAGATCCTGAAGTCTACAGGCTCATGCTTTTCCCTTTTGCTGTAAGAGACAGAGCTAGATTATGGTTGGATTCTCAACCTAAAGACAGCCTGAACTCTTGGGATAAGCTGGTCACGGCTTTCTTAGCCAAGTACTTTCCTCCTCAAAAGCTGAGCAAGCTTAGAGCTGATGTTCAAACCTTCAGACAGAAAGAAGGTGAATCTCTCTATGAAGCTTGGGAAAGATACAAACAGTTGACCAAAAAGTGTCCTTCTGACATGCTTTCAGAATGGACCATCCTGGATATATTCTATGATGGTTTATCTGAGCTATCAAAGATGTCACTGGACACCTCTGCAGGTGGATCCATTCACCTAAAGAAAACGCCTGCAGAAGCTCAAGAACTCATTGACATGGTTGCTAATAACCAGTTCATGTACACTTCTGAAAGGAATCCTGTGAGTAATGGGACGCCTATGAAGAAGGGAGTTCTTGAGGTTGATATTCTGAATGCCATATTGGCTCAGAATAAAATATTGACTCAGCAAGTCAATATGATTTCTCAGAGTCTGCATGGAATGCAAGCTGCATCCAACAGTACTCAAGAGGCATCTTCTGAAGAAGAAGCCTATGATCCTGAGAACCCTACAATAGCAGAGGTGAACTACTTAGGTGAACCTTATGGAAACACCTATAACTCAACATGGAGAAATCATCCAAATTTCTCATGGAAAGATCAAAAGCCTCAACAAGGCTTTAACAATGGTGGAAAAAACAGGTTTAGCAATAGCAAGCCTTTTCCATCATCAACTCAGCAACAGACAGAGAACTTTGAACAAAATGCTTCTAATTTAGCAAATCTAGTCTCTGATCTATCTAAGGCCACTGTAAGTTTCATGAATGAAACAAGGTCTTCCATTAGAAATCTGGAAGCACAAGTGGGCCAACTGAGTAAAAGGATCACTGAAATCCCTCCTAGTACTCTCCCAAGCAATACAGAAGAGAATCCAAAGGGAGAGTGCAAGGCCATTGACATAAGCACCATGGCCGAACCTGTAAGGGAAGGAGAGGACATGAATCCCAAGGAGTAAGACCTCCTGGGACGTTCAGTGATTAATAAGGAGCTTCCCTCTGGGGAACCAAAGGACTCTGAGGCTCATCTAGAGACAATAGAGATTCCATTGAACCTCCTTATGCCCTTCATGAGCTCTGATGAGTATTCCTCTTCTGAAGAGAATGAGGATGTCACTAAAGAGCAAACTGCCAAGTTTCTTGGTGCAATCATGAAGCTGAATGCCAAATTATTTGGCATTGATGCTTGGGAAGTTGAACCTCCCTTGTTCATCAATGAACTAAGTGATCTGGATCAACTGACATTGCCTCAGAAGAGACAGGATCCTGGAAAGTTCATAATACCCTGTACCATAGGCACCATGATCTTTAAGGCTCTGTGTGACCTTGGTTCAGGAATAAACCTCATGCCCCTCTCTGTAATAGAGAAACTGGGAATCTATGGGGTGCAAGCTGCTAAAATCTCATTAGAGATGGCAGACAGCTCAAGAAAACAGGCTTATGGACAAGTAGAGGACGTGTTAGTAAAGGTTGAAGGCCTTTACATCCCTGCTGATTTCATAGTCCTGGATACTGGAAAGGAAGAGGATGAATCCATCATCCTAGGAAGACCTTTCTTGGCCACAGCAAGAGCTGTGATTGATGTTGACAGAGGTGAAATAGTCCTTCAATGGAATGAGAACTCCCTTGTATTCAAAACTTAAGGATCTCCCTCTGCAACCATGGAGAGGAAGCAAGAAAAGCTTCTCTCCAAGCAGAGTCAACCAGAGCCCCCACAATCAAACTCTAAGTTTGGTGTTGGAGAGTCTCAACAAAGCTCTGCACATCTGTGAGGCTCCATGAGAGCCCACTGTCAAGCTATTGAGCTTAAAGAAGCGCTTGTTGGGAGGCAACCCAATGTTTATCTAATTCTTATTTTTATTGTTTTTCATGTTTTCTTAGGTTCATGATCATGTGGAGTCACAAAATAAACAAAAAAATCAAAAACGGAATCAAGAACAGCAGAAGAAAAATCACACCCTGGAGGAGCATCTGTCTGGCGTTCAAACGCCAGAACAGAGCATAGTTCTGGCGCTGAACGCCCAGAACAAGCATGGTTCTGGCGCTCAACGCCAGAAATGGCAGCAAATGGGCGTTGAACGCCCAAAATGCGCACCAACCTGGCGCTGAACGCCCAGAGTTGTGTGCAAGGGCATTTTGCATGCCTAAATTGGTGCAGGGATGTAAATGCCTTGACACCTCAAGATCTGTGGACCTCACAGGATCACCTCAGGATCTGTAGACCCCACAGGATCCCCACCTACCTCCACTCACTCTCTTCTCTCTTCTCAATCATCCTCTATTCCCAATAAACACTCTTCCCTATTAACTCTTTACCACTCACATCCAAACACCCACTTTCCTTCAAAATTCAACATCTCTTTCCCACCCAATCCCACCCATATGGCCGAATACACATCTCCCTCCATCTCCTCCATATCTTCTTCTTTTTCTTCTATTCTTTCTTCTTTTGCTCGAGGGCGACAAACATTCTAAGTTTGGTGTGGTAAAAAGCATAGCTTTTTTTGTTTTTTTTTCATAACCATTGATGGCACCTAAGGCCAGAGAAGCCTCTAGAAAGAGGAAAGGGAAGACAAAAGCTTCCATCAAGGGTCTATAGCTCAGTGGTAGAACATTTGACTGCAAATCAAAAGATCCCTGAGATACCTCAGGGGATACATTTTCTTCCACACAATTATTGGAAGCAACTAAGGGTGGAACATCAAGAGCACTCCATCATCCTTCATGAAATCAGAGAAGATCTAAAAGCAATGAAGGAGGAGCAGCAAAGACAAGGAAGAGACATAGAAGAGCTCAAGGACATCACTAAGGTGGACTCATTCCTTGTTCTTACTTTCTCTGTTTTTCATTTTCTATGTTATGTGCTTATCTATGTTTGTGTCTTCATTACATGATCATTAGTAGTAGTAACTATGTCTTAAAGTTATAAATGTCCTATGAATCCATCACCTCTCTTAAAAAAAAAATATTTTAAATCAAAAGAACAAGAAGTACATGAGTTTTGAATTTATCCTTGAACTTAGTTTAATTATAGTGATGTGGTGACAATGCTTCTTGTTTTCTGAATGTATGCTTGAACAGTGCATATGTCTTTTGAAGTTGTTGTTTAAGAATGTTAAATATGTTGGCTCTTGAAAGAATGATGACTAGGAAACATGTTATTTGATAATCTGAAAAATCATAAAAATGATTCTTGAAGCAAGAAAAAGCAGCAAAGAACAAAGCTTGCAGAAAAAAAAAAAAAAAAAGAAAATAGGCGAAAAAAAAAATAGAAAGAAAAAGCAAGCAGAAAAAGCCAAAAGCTCTTAAAACCAAGAGGCAAGAGCAAAAAGCCAATAACCCTTAAAACCAAAAGGCAAGGGCAATTAAAAAGGATCCCAAGGCTTTGAGCATCAGTGGATAGGAGGGCCTAAAGGAATAAAATCCTGGTCTAAGCGGCTAAACCAAGCTGTCCCTAACCATGTGCTTGTGGCATGTAGGTGTCAAGTGAAAACTTGAGACTGAGCGGTTAAAGTCAAGGTCCAAAAGCAAAAAAAGAGAGTGTGCTTAAGAACCCTGGACACCTCTAATTGGGGACTTTAGCAAAGCTGAGTCACAATCTGAAAAGGTTCACCCAATTATGTGTCTGTGGCATTTATGTATCCGGTGGTAATACTGGAAAACAATGTGCTTAGGGCCACGGCCAAGACTCATAAAGAAGCTGTGTTCAAGAATCATCATACTGAACTAGGAGAGTCAATAACACTATTCGAAATCTGAAGTTCCTATAGATGCCAATCATTCTAAACTTCAAATGGATAAAGTGAGATGCCAAAACTATTCAAGAGGCAAAAAGCTATAAGTCCCGCTCATATGATTGAAACTATGTTTCATTGATAGTTTGGAATTTATAGTATATTCTCTTCTTTTTGTCCTATTTGATTTTTAGTTGCTTGGGGACAAGCAACAATTTAAGTTTGGTGTTGTGATGAGCGGATAATTTATACGCTTTTTGACATTGTTTTTAGCATGTTTTTAGTAAGATCTAGTTACTTTTAGGGATGTTTTCATTAGTTTTTACGTTAAATTCACATTTCTGGACTTTACTATGAGTTTGTGTGTTTTTCTATGATTTCAGGTATTTTCTGACTGAAATTGAGGGACTTGAGCAGAAATCAGATTCAAAGGTTGAAAAAGGACTGCTGATGTTGTTGGATTCTGACCTCCCTGCACTCAAAGTGGAATTTCTGGAGCTACAGAACTCGGAATCGCGCGCTTCCAATTGTGTTGGAAAGTAGACATCCAGGGCTTTCCAGCAATATATAATAGTCCATACTTTGGCCAAGAATTGACGATGTAAACTGGCGTTCAACGCCAGCCTTCTGCCCAAATCTGGCGTCCAGCGCCAGAAAAGGATCCAAAACCAGAGTTGAACGCCCAAACTGGCAAAGAAAGTGGCGTTCAACTCCACAAATGGCCTCTGCACGTGCTACACTTAAGCTCAGCCCAAACACACACCAAGTGGGCCCCGGAAGTGGATTTATGCATCAATTACTTACTCATGTAAACCCTAGTGACTAGTTTATTATAAATAGGACCTTTTACTATTGTATTAGACATCTTTTGATCATCTTAGGATCTTAGGATCATCTTTGGACGCCTGGTTCTTAGATCAGAGGGGCTGGCCATTCGGCCATGCCTGGACCTTTCACTTATGTATTTTTAACGGTAGAGTTTCTACACTCCATAGATTAAGGTGTGGAGCTCTGCTGTTCCTCAAAGATTAATGCAAAGTACTACTGTTTTCTATTCAACTCATCTTATTTCGCTTCTAAGATATTCATTCGCACTTCAATCTGAATGTGATGAACGTGACAATCATCATCATTCCCTATGAACGCGTGCCTGACAACCACTTCCGTTCTACCTTAGACTGAATGAGTATCTCTTAGATCTCTTAACCAGAATCTTCGTGGCGTAAGCTAGAATGATGGAGGCATTCAAGAGAATCCGGAAAGTCTAAACCTTGTCTGTGGTATTCCGAGTAGGATTCAATGATTGAATGACTGTGACGAGCTCCTAACTCGCGATTGCAGGGCGTTAGTGACAGACGCAAAAGGATAGTAAATCCTATTCCAGCATGATCGAGAACCGACAGATGAATAGCCGTGCCGTGACAGGGTGCGTGAGCATATTATTCACTGAGAGGATAAGATGAAGCCATTGGCAAGGGTGATGCCTCCAGACGATTAGCCGTGCCGTGACAGGGCATTGGATCATTTTCCCGAGAGATGACCGAAAGTAGCCATTGACAGTGGTGATGTATCACATAAAGCCAGCCATGGAAAGGAGTAAGACTGATTGGATGAAGATAGCAGGAAAGCAGAGGTTCAGAGGAACAAAAGCGTCTCCATTCGCTTATCTGAAATTCTCACCAAGGATCTACATAAGTATCTCTATCCCTCTTCTATTATTAAATTTCGAAAACTCCATTATCACTTTATATCTGCCTGACTGAGATTTACAAGGTGACCATAGCTTGCTTCATACCAACAATCTCCGTGGGATTCGACCCTTACTCACGTAAGGTATTACTTGGACGACCCAGTGCACTTGCTGGTTAGTTGTATCGAAGTTGTGACAATTATGAATTAAGATCAGAGCACCAAGCTTTGGAGCCATTACCAGGATTTGTTAGAACCTGGAGATCACAATTTCGTGCACCACTGACCCACTTGTGCCTCCAAATTTCTAATGGAGGACCTTGTTTCAGTCATGAAACTTTGAGTGGTTTTAATTAAATCAGAGACTATAGTTGCTAATTCAGAGTGGCTTTGCTTAGAATTCGCTGTTTGTTACTGAGAAGATGATGGAAAAGGCTTGCTATTGCTAAACCTATTTCTTCCACCATTATTGTTGTTGAAGTCTTGTTGAGGCCTCTGTTGATCCTTCCATGAGAGGTTTGGATGATTTCTCCATGAAGGATTATAGGTGCTTCCATAGGGTTCTCCCATGTCATTCACCTCTTTCATTACTAGGTTCTCAGGATCATAAGCTTCTTCTTCAGATGAAGCTTCTTTGGTACTGCCTGTTGCTGGTTGCATTCCAGACAGACTCTGAGAAATCATATTGACTTGTTAAGTCAATATTTTGTTCTGAGCTAATATGGCATTCAGAGTATCAATCTCAAGAACTCCTTTCTTCTGATTTGTCCCATTATTCACAGGATTCCTTTCAGAAGTGTACATGAATTGGTTATTTGCAACTATTTCAATGAGTTCCTGAGCTTCTGCAGGCATCTTCTTCAGATGAAGAGTTCCTCCAGCAGAGCTGTCCAATGTCATCTTGGACAGTTCAGATAGACCATCATAGAAAATACCTATGATGCTCCATTCTGAAAGCATGTCAGAAGGATACCTTCTGATCAATTGCTTGTATCTTTCCCAGGCTTCATAGAGGGATTCACCTTCCTTCTGTCTGAAGGTTTAGACTTCCACTCTAAGCTTGCTCAATTTTTGAGGTAGAAAGAATTTTTCCAAGAAGGCATTGACTAGCTTTTCCCAAGAGTTCAGGCTTTCTTTAGGTTATGAATCCAACCATGTTCTAGCTCTGTCTCTTACAGCAAAGGGAAAAAGCTTAAGTCTATAGACCTCGAGATCAACCCCATTGGTCTTGACAGTGTTACAGATTTGCAAGAATTCAGCTAAGAACTGATGAGGATCTTCTAATGGAAGTCCATGAAACTTGCAATTCTGTTGCATTAGAGAAACTAATTGAGGCTTAAGCTCAAAGTTGTTTGCTCCAATGGCAGGGATTGAGATGCTTCTTCCGTAGAAGTCAGGAGTAGGTGCAGTAAAGTCACCAAACTCCTTCCTTGCATTGTTGGCATTGTTGTTGTTTTCGGCTCCCATGGCTTCTTCTTGTTTGAAACGTTCTGTTAGGTCCTCTATAGAGAGTTGTACTTTAGCTTCTCTTAGCTTTCTCTTCAAGGTCCTTTTAGGTTCAAGATCAGCTTTAACAAGAATGACTTTGTCCTTGCTCCTGCTCATATGAAAAGAGAGGAGAAAAAAATATGGAATCCTCTATGTCACAGTATAGACATTCCTTGAGGTGTCAGGGGTAAAGAAGAATAGAAGGAGAAGGTAGAGAAGAAAGAATTCGAACTTATCAAGAGGGATAGAGTTCGAATTGTACATTGAGGAGGAGTGTTAGTCCATAAATAGAAGGATGTGGGAAGAGGGGAAGAATTTTCGAAAATAAAGTAAAAAGATTTTGAAATAATAAAGAAAAATTTTGAAAATTTGGTAAATGATTTTCGAAAACTAAGATTGGGAAAGAAATTAAGTGATTTTTGAAAAAGATTTTGAAATTAAAAATAAAAAAAGATATGATTGAAACTTAATTTTGAAAACGATGTGATTGAAAAGATATGATTGAGAAGATATGATTGAGAATCAAATTTAAAAGAAGAATGTTTTTAAAATTAAAGTTGATTACTTGACCAACAAGAAATTAAAAGATATGATTCTAGAATTAAAACCTTTGATCCTTTCTTAATAGGCAAGTAACAACTTGAAAATTTTGAATTAAATCACTAATTGTAGCAAGGATTTTTGAAAATAGTAATAAATTGAAAAGAAATTAATTTTGAAAAGATATGATTGAAAAGATATGATTTGAAAAAAAAATTTGATTTTCAAAAATTATGAAAAATTTGAAAAAGATTTGAATTAAAAACAAAATCTTCCCTCTAGTGTCCTCCTGGCGTTAAACGCCCAGAATGGCATCCATTCTGGCGTTTAACGCCCAAAATGCTACCTTTTGGGCATTTAATGCCCAGCCAGGTACCCTGGCTGGCGTTTAAACGCCAGTTTTCCTTCTTCATTGGGCGTTTTGAACGCCCAGCTTTTTATGTGTAATTCTTCTGTTGAATGTTCTGAATCTTCAATTCTCTGTGTTATTGACTTGAAAAGACACAATTTTAAAAATTTTTTGAATTTTTAATGATGAGAAACAATAAAAAATGTAACTAAGATCAAATAAACAATGCATGCAAGACACCAAACTTAGAAGTTTGTATACTAAGGACTATAACAATTTGAAAATGCATGTAAGAAACAACAAAAGACACAAAATAAGAGAAATTAAAGATCAGAGCACTGAAATCATCAAGAACAACTTGAAGATCAATGAAGAACATAATGCATATATTCGAAAAAATGCAAGAAGAATAAAGACATGCAATTGACACCAAACTTAAAAATTGACACTTAACTCAAAAAAAAAACACAAAATATTTTTGGTTTTTATGATTTTATAAATTTTTTTGTGATTCTTCAAAAATTATATGGAAAAAGAGAAAAAGGACTTCAAAATTCTTAATGAGAATTCCAGGAATCATGCAATGTTAGTCTAAAACTCCGGTCCAGGAATTAGACATGGCTTACTAGCCAGCCAAGCTTTCAGTTAAAGCTTCAGTCCAAAACACTTGACATGGCCAATGGCCAGCCAAGCTTTAGCAAATCATTACGTTCAACAGCAAGATTGATAGAAATCAACAAGCTCTTGTGATGATAAGTTGAAACCTCGGTCCAAAAGATTAGACATGGCTTCACAGCCAGCCAGACTTCAACAAATCATCATGAAACTCTAGAATTCATTCTTAAAAACTCTGAGGAACAAAATAGAAATAAAAAATATATTTTTTTTGAAATTTTTTGAAAATTAAAAGGTAAAAAGCTTAAACATAAAATAAAATTACCTAATCTGAGCAACAAGATGAACCGTTAGTTGTCCAAACTCGAACAATTCCCGGCAACGGCGCCAAAAACTTGGTGCATGAAATTGTGATCATCAATGGCGCCAACAGCTTGGTACGCACAATTGTAATCTCAACTCTTTATCACAACTCCGCACAACTAACCAGCAAGTGCACTGGGTCGTCCAAGTAATAAACCTTACGATCCCATGGAGATTGTCGCCTTGAAGCAAGCTATGGTCATCTTGTAAATCTCAGTCAGGCAGATTCAAATGATTATGGAGAATTAATAATTAAAAGATAAATAAAACATAAAATAAAGATAGAGATACTTATGTAATTCATTGGTGAGAATTTCAGATAAGCGTATGAAGATGCTTTGTTCCTTCTGAACCTCCGCTTTCCAATTGCCTTCTTCCAATCATTCATACTCCTTTCCATGGCAAGCTTATGTTGAGTTTCACCGTTGTCAATGGCTACCTCCCGTCCTCTCAGTGAAAATGGTCCAAATGCGCTGTCACCGCACGGCTAACCAGTTATTGGTTCTCGATCATGTTGGAATAGGATCCATTGATCCTTTTGCATCTGTCACTACGCCTAAGAATCGTGAGTTTGAAGCTCGTCACAGTCATCCCTTCCCATATCCTACTCGGAATACCACAGACAAGGTTTAGACTTTTCGGATCTCACGAATGCTGCCAATTGATTCTAGCCTATACCACGAAGACTCTGATCTCATGGAATGGAAGACTCGGTTGTCAGGCGAGGCAACCATGCGTCATGAATCAGGAGGCTAAGAGATACGCACTCAAGCTATTGCAAGTAGAACAGAGGTGGTTGTCAGGCACGTGTTCATAGGTGAGAATGATGATGAGTGTCACGGATCATCACATCCTTAAGGTTGAAGAACGAGTGTATATCTTAGAGAAGAAGTAGGCTTGAATTGAATAGAAAAACAATAGTACTTTCCATTAATTCATGAGGAACAGTAGAGCTCCACACCTTAATCTATGGTGTGTAGAAACTCTACCGTTGAAAATACATAAGAACAAAAGGTCTAGGCATGGCCGAATGGCCAACCTCCCAAAGCGTGAACATACAAGTTCCCAGATGAAAAGTATGATCAAGTGTATAAAATACAATAGCAAAAGGTCCTATTTGTAGAAAACTAGTAACCTAGGGTTTACAGAAATGAGTAAATGATGCAGAATCCACTTGACGCCAGAATTTCTATGCTGACTTGGAACGCCAGTTTGGGCCATCAAATCTTGGACAAAGTATGGACTATTATATATTGCTGGAAAGCCCAAGATGTCTAATTTCCAACACAATTAAGAGCGCGCAGATTGGGTTTCTATAGCTCCAGAAAATCTTTTTCAAGTGCAGGGATGTCAGAATCCAACAACATCTGCAGTCCTTTTTCAGCCTCTGAATCAGATTTTTGCTCAGGTCCCTCAATTTCAGCCAGAAAATACCTGAAATCATAGAAAAACACACAAACTCATAGTAAAGTCTAGGAATGTGATTTTTATTTAAAAACTAATAAAAACATAATAAAAACTAACTAAAATATACTAAAAACAATGCCAAAAAGCGTATAAATTATCCGCTCATCAATTGTCTAACTGGCCGAGCTCCCTCTTGAAGGAAGATGTGATGCATACACATACGGGGGTCAATCCTCACAATGTCGGCCAAGCTCCAACCGATTGCTTTCTTGTGCTTCTTTAGGACCTCTAGGAGCTTCTCTTCTTCTTGGCTAGAGAGTTCACTAGCAATGATTACCAGAAATCTTTTTTTTGTCCTCAAGGAATGCATATTTCAAGTGGGTAGGTAGAGGCTTCAATTTGATTTTTGCTTCAAGTTGAGGTTCTTTTTCACTAATATCATGAAGCTCATCCTCATCGACTTTCTCTTGTTTATCCTCATGTTTATCTTTCCCTTCAATAACAAGATAGTACAACCCGTTATGATATTCCCTTTGTATCTCCGCTACTACCTCATCAATCAAATCACAACAGAGGATAGAGTGCTCTTCAGGTGATGTCTCATTGCCTCTTCCAAGTTAAACTTGATGGTGTTGTCACCTACCTTAAAAGAGTATGTGCCGGTAAAGGCATCCAATTTAAATTTAGAGATCTTCAAGAAAGGTCTATTAAGCAAAACGGAGGAAGAACTTCTAGTATCCATCAGAGGCATTTCAAGGATATAGAAATAAACCAAAAATAGTAAATTCCTGATTATCACAAGCACATCTTCCGCTATCCCTACTACGGTGATCACACTCTTGTCGGCTAAGATAAATTTGGCGGACGACCTTTTCAATGGGGCTAACTTCAACCTTGCAAATATAGAGAGTGGCATGATACTCACACAAGCCCCCAAATCACACATGAAATCATAAAAGGCAACTCCACCAATCCAACAAGATACTAAACATGGTCTGGGGCACTACAATTTTTCGGAATAGGCTTCATCAATGAAGAAATGGAACTACCCAATGACAATATTTCCAACTCACCAATCCTATCTTTGTGTGTGCACAAGTCCTTTAAAAACTTAACATACTTAGGAATTTGTTGAATGGCATCAAGAAGTGGGATGGTTACCTCAACCTTCTTGAATACTTGAAGCATGTTTGGATCGAACCCCGGAGTTTCCTTGGCCTTCTTTGCTAAGGAAGGGAATGGAATGGGAATGGATTCATCTATTATAGCCTTCCTCTTAGGCTCCTTAAGGCTCAATTCTCTTCCCGCTTGCTTTGTGTCTCCCTCATCCTTATGTGGAACTTTAACAACCACTTCCTCCTCATGAATATCTTCCATGACCGTAGGAGGTATCTCCTCCAATGTAGTCCCCAACCGTAGAGTAATGGCGTTGAGACTGCCCTTTGGGTTTGAAAGGGGTTGGGATGAAAGGTTAGAAGAGCTTGAGGCTTGGTTGGTGTTGGTATTGTTGGAAGAGGGTAGGGGCAACCTTGAGAGCATTTTGGTTATGTTGGACAATTGGATTCTAGTGTTCTCTTTATTTTTCTCTATCATGGCCCGAAGTCTCTCTTATTCTTGGTAAATTGAACCGAAGGCATCTTCATTTTAGTTGGTTGGAGGCCCATCTTTGGATACTCCTCCTCCTTCTACTCCACCCTCATCCACACCACAAGCACTATCCACCCATCAGTTGTTCCTTCAGATCCTTGAGAGGTTCGACCGGCAAGGCCGGCGGATGGAACAATTGGAGTGCCATAACAAGCGCCGATACAACTTTCTGAAGGAGCTCATTGTGGGTACTCACCCACCTCCAGAACCAAAGGACACCCCGGACTCCCCTTCATCCAGTAGCACAGGGAGCCATGGCAAACCAGACAGCGGAGGCGATGCTTCCAGCCCTACCTTGCTCCTTACTGATGGCACGAAGGACCGTGTCAAGCTTTAAGTGTGGAGAGGTTAGTCCTTAACTCCTGGAGGTAACTTTTCTCTCTTAACACCAACATTTGACTTTTTCGTTTGTTAGATAGGATAGGTTGCATGATAGTAATTGTTTGCATGTATGTTTTTCTTGGTTGAAGTAACGAGCTTCTTTTCAAGAACCTGTCTTACAATATTTCACTAATTTAAATTAAAAATTTGTGTTAAACTTGTTTGAGGATTGTAATTTGGAACATAGTTTTATAGCTAAGAAGACACAACCCATGAGTTTTTGAGCTTAATTGCATGGTTACATTATTTAAGCATGATTTTTATTCTTATGTATTTTCTTCTCTATGATTGTAATCTATAGTTTGTTCCATTCTATATGTCCATTGTTTAGTGTATTTGCATGCATACATATGATTGAGGCCATCAATTGTTAATAGCTCACTTATCCCAAATAGCCTACCATTCCATTTACCTTTGTTAACCACTTTGAACCTTTTAATCCTCATTTATTCTATATTTTACCACATCACTAGCCTTAAGTAGAAAAAAAATTAATTACCTGATTTGAATCTTTGGTTAGCTTAAGATAGAGATTGTGTATCAATTAAGTGCGGAGAATTTTGGGAACCTGGGTTAATGGGAATGTGTTATGTTTCTACTTTAATTGAATATTGGAAATTTGGGTACCTACTCATGTGAGACCAGAAAAATTAAAAACCCATGTGCATTGATATGTTATGTTTATTTTTATCTTCAAAAAAAGTAAAAATAAATAAATAAATAAATAATAATAATAATAATAATAATAATAATAATAATAATAATAATAATAATAATAATAATAATAATAATAATAATAAATTACAATATAAGTAAATAGATAAATAAGGGGACAAAATTACCCTAATGTTAAGTTTAATAAAAAGATCAATGCATATGTGGTGAAATAAAAGAAAAATTTGGTATATGAGTATGTGAAATATAAAAAAGGGAAATTTTGGGTAGCTAGGAATGATTTTAGAGTTACATAGAGTGTGTGTGTGTGTGTTTATGTTAGGTGAAAATTTAGGTAAGTCAAAGATTCATATTATCTCTCACTTGGCCATACATATATCCTCACCCTTACCTTAGCCCCATTACAACCTTAAAAAGACCTCATGATTTTTGCATTGGTATACTAAATTTTTGTTGATTGGTTAGATGAAGAACAAGTTCTAGAAAGCATGACTAGAGAAGAGTAGAGTGAATTAACCCTAGACACTTGAGAGATTACAGTGCATATACACTACCAGTGAGGGTTCAATGCTTGATTCTATATTCCCTGCTTTCATGAGCTATCTTCTTACCAGTTTACTTGTCTTTTATTGTGTGCTTTGAATTAGTGGAATCTGATTTATGTTTGTCTTGAAGAACTTATTTACTTTTAACCAAGTAGACAGAAACATCTTAGCATATAGTTACATTCACATTCATCGGTTGCATCTCATGAGTCTTACTTTCCCCCATTCATTCCTTTTGTCTCCTTGAGCTTAGATGAGGGCATGCTATTGTTTAAGTGTGGGGAGATTGATAAACCACTATTTTATGATTTATGTTGTGCTAATTTGAGTGGTTTTTATCAAGTCTTTACACACTTATTCATATAAATTGCATGATTTTATAATTCCTTCCCAATTTTGTTCTATAGTTGAAAACTTGCTTCCTAAGCCTTTAAATTATATATTTTTTAATCCCCCTTTATACCATTCGAGGCCGTGATCTGTGTGTTAAGTGTTTTCAGGCTTTATAGGGCAGGAATGGCTTAAAGGATGGAGAGGAAGCTTGCACAAACAGAAGGAGCATAAGAAATAAAGGAGATAACCAGTGAGAAGCGACGCGGACACATGGCTCACGCGTGCGCGTGAATTGGAGTTTCCACGGCGACGCGTGCGCGTACCTGACGCGTACACGTGACACGCGAAGATGACCAGCGACGCGTACGCGTGACTGATGCATACGCGTGACATGCGCCATATACAGAAGTCGTAGAAGACACTGGGGGCGATTTTGGGCTGTGTTTGGATACAGTTTTCGGCCCAGAAACACAGACTAGAGCCAGGGGACAAGCAGAGACTCAACAGACATTCTCATTCACATAGTTTTTAGTTTTATATTGGAATCTTAGAGAGAATACTATTTCCTTTAGGTTTCTTCACATTCATATTTTTTTTAGAGTTTATGCTTTTGATTTGGATATTGAGAAGAGTCACTACCTCCGTTGAAGTTTCTATTATTCTAGTTTGTTTTCTTCTTCCTTTACTCTTTTAATACCTATTAACCCTATTTAGATACGTATGTTTATGATTTTAGGATTTATTAATGCAAATAACTATTTTTACCTTTAATTGATTTTCAGTTATTATTTTATTTAGTTTATCATGTCTTCCTTTTATTCCTTTTATATGTCTATGAAGGTGATATTCATGTCAATGGAGTAGACTCCCAACTTGACTTGGGGGTTGATTAAAAGGAGACCCTTGAGTTGGAGTACTCAAGTGTAATTAGAAATTGGAAGTTGTTGGCTAGCTCTCTAGTCACTAACGCTAATCCTTCCATAGGAGAGGATTAGGACTTCTGAATAAGAGTTAGCTCAATCACTTGACTTTCCTTTATTCGGTAAGGGTTAACTAAGTGAAAACAACAACCTCTTGCTATTACACTTGGGAAAATTCAACAAGGATAGAACTTCCAATTAATCTTCTCCCGGTCAAGGCTTTTCATTTTCATTATATAAATTCTCTTGATAATTTTCATTGCTTTAAATTACAATCATTTATTTTTCTGTTCTCCAACTCTTAAAATTTCTCAGAAAATTCCTGACTGATAAAATAGCACTCTTTTGTCAACTCGTTGGGAGATGACTTAGGATTTCTACTCCCAGTATTTTTATTCTAAAATTGTGACAACCTTTTTTAAATTGATAAGCGGAATTTTAGTCAGTTAAGAACTGTACTTGCAACACTGTTCTTATTATAAATTCTTAATTGGCAATTTTCTGCCCGTTCAGTGGTGTGTGTGAAATTTGTTGTCCTTGGGAATATTGATGTTGGAATTGTGGTGGCTCTACGGATTTTCTTACATAAGGGTCACAAGGATGAGGTAAGGGTGATTGGCTATATGATGGATAAGGGTCATAGGAAGATATGTGGTAGAAAGGGGCTTGTGACTATAGTTGAGGGCTATGTTGAGGATGAGGCTCATAGGCATGTCTTGGTGGTTGCTGACAACCACAATGAAGATTACCACATCCATTAGATTGATATGCATAAGGAGTGGAATTATACCTACAAGAAACCGACAGAGGTTGTACCAAGAAGGTTGCCCATAAGCTTGGGGCTCCTCCTGCCTTTGATTGTTCCATCCTTGATGCATATTCTCATTGAAAATCCCATTTACTATAACATAATTGTAACCAAACTCATAGCCAAAGGGTGAGAATTCATAGTGAAAAAACAAAAACAAAAAGCACAAAAACAAGGAGATAAAATCTAACTACTAACTCAAACAAGCAAACCAACAAAAGAGCAAACTATTCACAATATTAACATATGTACAATAACAAATAACAAGCGCAGATTTGCAATTCCCCGACAACGGCGCTATTTTGATGAATGGAAAATTGTCTATTAGTAAAGAATTTCTCAATTGAAATCTCGTTGCAAGTATAGTTCTAAACCAACAAACAATTCCTCAATAAAAAATTTGTTTGTCACAAGTGCAAAACCCAATAAAAATAACCGAAATATTTAAACATCGGGTCGTCTCTCAAGGAATTACAGGGGAAGTGTTCATGTTATTGGCTATGGCAAAGTGTTTTTGGGGTTTTGAATAAGAGACATGAAAGATACATGACAAGAAAGTAAAGGAACTTAAATAATAAAGAGGTATTGGCAAGGGTTGATGGTTAAGGATCTTTATTCTTGTTACTAACCACAACATGATAATTGCAAGGATCAATCTCATTAAGTCATCCTCTAACAAGCGAAGGAAAGTCAAATGAGCAACACCAATCCTAATCCATAAGTCCTAGCCACCTCACTAATTAACTTAGTGGAAGCTAGAGTCAATGGACACCAATTATCAACACTTGGACATTATTAACTCAAGTTCACCTAAGTTACCACCTCAAGCCAAGAACACAAAAATCTACTCTAACATCCTTCCAAGCATTTAATCAAATACTTGGATGGCATAAAAGGAAAGCAAAATAAGATTTCAAGAAGTGTAGATCTACAACTACTAATGGTAAGAAATTAACAACAATAAAGCAAGTGAACAATAAAAGAAATCAAACATAAATTGCATTAAAGGGAAATAGAAGAAATAAGAGTGCATCAATCAACAAAGTAAATAATTACAAGGATTAAAATACTAAACTAGGAAAGCAAAAGGAAAGGAACAAGAAACTAGAAAGGAAAAGTAAATCAAAGCATGAATTAAACCTAGATCTAAAGAAATCCTAATCTACATCTAACCTAATTCTAGAGAGAAGAGAGAGCTTCTCTCTCTAGAAACTAATTAAAGTATGATCAAAACTCAACTATGTGCTTCCCCCCTGACTCCTCTTGAATTCTGCATGTAATAGGTTCAGAAAACGAGTTGGATCTGGGCCTGGGAAGCTCAGAAATGACCCCCAGCATTTTCACTTTAATGAGGTCACGTGCAAGCTGCGACGTGTACGCATGAGTCACGCGTACGCGTCGTCTGGCATTTTGCTTCCCACGTGTACGCGTTGCCTGACGACTCGATATTCACGCGTGCACGTCTGTTACATGTGCCCGTCGATGAATGCACTCTGAATCCTTGAGTTTCCATGATCTCTCCACTTTGCATGCTTTTCTCTTCACTCCTTTGATCAATTCCTAGCCTTTTCAACCTGAATTCACTAACAAACACATCAAGGTATCTAGTGGAATCAAAGGTGAATTAAAACTAGCAAATTAAAGGCTGATGCACCACTATTTTGTGGTACATTCTATACTTAATTGAGTGGATTTTATCCACTAAACTCACACTTATTCATCGAATTCGTATGTTTTACATTTTCCTTCCCAATTTTGTGCTATGATTGAAAACATGCTTCTTTGGCCTTAAATTACTAATTTTTAATTCTCTCTTATTACCATTCGAGCCTTGATATGTGTGTTAAATGATTTCAGGGTTTATAGGACAGGAATGGCTTAAAGGATGGAAAGGAAGCATGCAAAAGTGGAAGGAATACAAGAAATTGAAGGAATTGCTAAGCTGTCCAACCTGACTTCTTCGTACCAATTCGACCATAACTTGAGCTACAAAGGTCCAAATGAGGCGGTTTCAGTTGTGTTGGAAAGCTAACATCTGGGGCTTCAAAATGATATATAATTTGCTATAGTGGCCATGCAGTTAGGCAACGCGCACGGGCACTTGATGCGCACACACACATTGGCGAAAAGTGCATCGAATGCGCGACGTACTGCAACTACAGAAATCGCTCTGGGCTGTTTTTGACCCAGTTTTCGGCCCAAAAAACACAGATTATAGGCTACAGAGTGGGAGAATCTAGGCATTCATACACACAACTTTCATTAACATAATTTTAGATTTTAGATGTAGTTTCTAGAGAGAGGGGCTCTCTCCTCTCTCTAGGTTTTAGGATTTCTCTTAGTTTAGGATTATTTCTTCTCAATTCCAAGTTCAATGTTCCTTTAATTTAATTTCTCTTCTACTTCTATTTATTCTAGCTTTCTAGTTTATTTATTTTCCTTGTTGATTACTTTATGTTCCTAATTTGGTTTATGAACTCTTCATGTTAGATCTGATTTTCTATATTAATGCAATTTGAGGTATTTCATATTTATGATTTCAATTTAGCTTTTTATATTCTTAGCTTGAATTGATTAACTGGAGACAGTTGAGTTATCAAACTCCTTGTTGATTGATAATTGGAAGTTGCTGGTTGATTTGGATCCCTCTAAAGCTAGTCTTTCCTTAGGAGTTGACCAGGACTTGAGGAATCAAGTTAATTAGTCCACTTGACTTTCCTTTATTTAGTAAGGGTTAACTAAGTGGGAGCAATGAACAATTCTCATCACAATTGATAAGGATAACTAGGATAGGACGTCCAGTTCTCATACCTTGCTAAGAGCTTTATTAATTATTAATTTACTTTCTTGCAATTTATTTTTCTTGTTCCTTACTCAAAAAACCCCAAAAAGATAATCTTCTATAACCAATAATAAATACACCTCCCTGCAATTCCTTAAGAGACGACCCGAGGTTTAAATACTTCGGTTTATTTTTATTGGGTTTGTTTAAGTGACAACCAAATTTGTTTGTACGAAAGAATTTTCTGTTAGTTTAGAAACTATACTTGCAACGAGAATATATTTGTGAAATTCTTTACTAGCAAAAATTCGTTCATCAAAATGGCGCCGTTGCTGGAGAATTGCAAACGTGTGCCTTATTATTGGTTATTCTAAATATTTACTTTTTCGTTTCTTTGTTAGGGTTTCTAGTTTTAGGAGTTTATTTTCTTTAATTTTTATTAGTTTTTATTTTTTACTTGCTACTATGAATTCTCACCCCTTTGGCTATGAGTTTAGTTCAAATTATGTTGCAGGGAATGGACGCTATAATGAGAACATGCATCAAGGTTGGGACAATCAAAGATGGGAGGAGCCACAAGAATTTGATCAACCCTCTTGGCAACAACCCCTCCAATGCGCTATAACCAACAACCATTCTATGATGCATACCAAGACAATAGTTATGGTGGACCTCTTCGTGACAACTAACCTCCACCAAATTACTATGGTCAAGAGCTATTCCAGGATACGTACCAAGATGACGGATATAGTGGACCCCCTTGTAGTTACCAACAAGCCCCACCATATGCTTATGAACCATCTCCTCAACATAACTTTGAACCACCACACTCACAAGCCACCTACAACCATTCACCTCTATATAACCCTAATCCTTACCCACCATACCAAGAGCCTTACGAGCCATACTTCCAAGAACCACCACCCCAATTCCAAAACAAGTGCCCCCCTTCATCTTTCTATGATGACATGCTTCAATCTTTTGCACAAGGACAAAAGACCATGGAAAGCACACTTACCGATCTGACCTCCGCTATACAAGCCCTCGTCTCCCAGATTGGATCATCGAATAACCCCAACAATCAACCCTTAAACTCTAGTGCACTTCCTTTTTAACCACATAATGATCTCCCCATCCCTTCACCACCCTCCATGGAAGAGCACCCACATCCATCAATCCAAGAGCAACATGATCCTAATTATGCTACTGACATAGAACAAGAGAGAAGGGATCATCTTAGGGACGCAATGGATCGGTTACACGCGGCTTTATTTCCAGAGGAGCAAGAGGAGGCCCAAAATGTGGAGGTATGAGAGACCCTTGAAGATGAAAGAGTAGTTGAAGGGAGTTGTCATGGAAAGGAAATCATCAAGGAGGAGTACGATTTTATACTAAAACAACTAGACAAAGTAGCAATTATTGAAGAGGAAGAAGTGGTTGCAGACTTAGGAGATGCTGAACCTCCATGGAAAAGTCCAATCATAGAGCCTCCTTCCAAGATGTTTGATGTTGATGTTGAGGAGGGTGTACAACCTCCAAGGCATATCCTGGTTGAAGACTTTGAGGAGGTCGATCAAGAGATGGATTCAATCATTGATGAATCCTTATCTGCAATTGAATCCTCTCCCATTGGAGTTGACATGGGGATTAAAGAAGAAAAAGCACAACCTCCCATGCCCTTGGTGAGCAATGAAGAAGAGATTGAATTGGAAGGAAGCTACCAAGAGGAAGCGGTTGAACTTGAAGAAGCTTGCAAAGAGGTGGAAGTTGTCAAGGAAGAGCACAAGGGAGTGGAGCTTGAAATCACCTTGCCAAAGTTGTTGGAGACCTCTCTCCCTAAGTCACCATCATCCTTCATAACATTCAAGTGGGTAAAATTCATATCTCTTAGCTTTCTTATTCCACTTGAATATGGTTTACTTGAGACAGATGGTCAACTTCAAGCTCTTTGTGGCTTTACGAGTAAGAAGGAGATGGCTAGTGGTAGGAGTTGTCATGCAAGATTCAATATGGTGGAAAGCTCAAAGTTTAAATGCAAAGGTTGGTGTAAAGCTCGACTGAATGGGTCTAGGAAGTTGTTTGGCCGCTTTAGTGAGAATTCAGATTGCTTGCCACCCGGTTGGAACAATGGCAATCAACACAAAGACGGGTGCATAAGCAAGGTTTAGGACCCCGAAATTCATTCTAGCAATCAACACTCTTGGGGCCTTGTCACTTGCTTCAACTTGCTTGAAGACGTTATGCACCTAGTTTGCGATCCCGGAGGCTATTGGAATTGCAAGCACTGGTGGGGATTCTTAGAGGAGTTCAAGCATAAGCCGCCCTGACAAGGAGCTCACCAAATGTCCAACTTAAGGACTTTAACTAAAAGTGCTAGGTGGGAGACAACCCACCATGGTATGATCATTCCTTTTCATTCTTAGTTTTATTTTATTTTATTTCATCAGTGTTAATTCATACATTCTACATCATCATCTTCATTTTGCATAAAATAAAAAAAAAGAGGATCGACGCGCCAGCGCCTAGTGCACGTCCACGTCCTTTGTGGATGCAAAATGGGCTAGATTGAACAGAGAGTGGCGCGGGAGCTGGGCGAGAAACGTGCCTTAGGCATAATCCCGCCCACGCTCAAGCATACTGTACGCGTGCGCACCGTTTCAACTTTTGGACCCACACGTACACGCCCTTAGCGCGTCCGTGTGGTTGGGAAAATCGGCGTAAAACCTCATCTTACCCGAGAGTTATGATGGACTGGGGCTGGTACTGTCCTCAAGGCACAAATTCACCGACGCGTACGCGTCCATGACGCGTGCGCATCCTTTTCCATAAATGGCCACCTACGCGTCCACGCACTGTGCGCCTCCGCGCCCTTTCTTTTCTCTCAATGCACGCGTAAGCGTACCGTACGCGTGTGCGTCGATTGCGCCGCCAGCTTTCAAATTTCTCTCCTCCCTTCTCCTCCTTATTCTCTTTAATTCTCTTTTGTTTATTCCATTTGTATACTCGTATTCGTGGCATTTTAACTTTGTTGTTTCCTCTCATTTTCTCTCTATATCTCTTGTTTTCACATTGTTGTTAAATTTTCTTACTCATCTGCTGCATATTTCCTACATTGTAATGGGTGCTTCTTGACTTGTTTGCTATTTAGTTGACATACCCTGTGCTTTTATTATTTTCTCACTTACATGTTGTAGCTACCATGTAGTTGAGCACCTTACTATTTGGCACTAGCCCACTTATGTTTTATTTCTTTTTATATCTTTGCTTGTGGGTTCTTTCCCTTCCTTTTTCTCTTCTTTCAGGATGGCCATCGAGAAGAGAAATGGAAGACTTTTACATGGGGCAACAGACATGTCCTTCTACATAGTCTTTGGAGAAAAGCATCAGTTGGAGTAACCCGTCCACTTGCACATCTTAGCATGCACCGACGGTGCAATCTTTAAGTGTGGAGAGGTCGATACCGACTTCCATGGGTTAGTTAGTTCCTATTTCAACACCAATGTTTTATTTTATTTGTTAGTTCATTGTTGCATTTACATGTTTGATTGCATGTTTGTTTGAATTTGTGCATATTCTTCTACCACTACTTGGTTAGAGTGATAAGTCCTTTTTCAAGATCCTTTTTTATAGTATTTCACTAATTTAAATTGAAAATTTTTGTTAAACTTGATTGAGGATTGTAATTTGGAACATAAATTATAGCTAAGAACACACAACCTATGAGATTTTGAGCTAAATTGAATAGTTACATTATTTAACCATAATATTTTATTCTTGTGTGTTTCTTCTCTATGATTGTAATCTATATTTTGTTCCATTCTATATGTCCATTGTTTAGTATATTTACATGCATACATATGATTGAGGCCATCATTTGATATTAGCTCACTTATCCCAAATAGCCTACCATTTCAATTACATTTGTTTGCCACTTTGAGCCTTTTAATCCCCATTTGTTCTTTATATTACCACATCACTAGCCTTAAGCAGAAAAATAATTAATTACCCCAAGTGAATCTTTGGTTAGCTTAAGATAGTGTGTTAACTAAGTATAGGGAAACTGTGGGAACATGTGTTAATGGGAATGTATTATGTTTCTACTTTGTGTGAATATTGAAAATTTGGGTACATACTCATAGGAGATCAGAAAAATTAAAACACATGTGCATTGATATGTTATGTTTGCTTTTATGATTCAAAAAAAAAAAACTAAAAATATTCAAATAATTAAATAGATAAATAAGGGGACAAAATTACCCCAATATTAAGTTTAATAAAAGATCAATGCATATGAGGTGGAATTAAAGAAAAATTGGATACATGAGTATGTAATACAAAAGTGGAAATTATGGGTAGCTAGGCATGATTTTAGAACTACATAAAGTGTGTGTGTGTGTGTGTGTGTGTGTGTGTGTGTGTGTGTGTATGTTAGGTGAAAGCTTAGGTTAGTCAAATATTCAAATTTTAGCTCACTTGGCCATACATATATCCTCACCCTTACCTTAGCCCCATTACAACCTTGAAAAGACCTCGTGATGTTTGCATTGGTATACTAAATATTTGTTGATTGGTTAGATGAAGAACAAAGTTTTAGAAAGCATGACTAGAGAAGAGTAGAGTGATTAACCCTAGACACTTGAGCGATTAGAGTGCATATACACTACCAGTGAGGGTTCAATACTTGATTCTATGTTCCCTGCTTTCATGAGCTATCTTCTTACAAGTTTATTTGTCTCTTATTGTGTGATTTAAATTAGTGAAATCTGATTTATGTTTATCTTGGAGAATTTGTTTACTTTTAACCAAGAAGGTAGAAGTATTTTTACATTTAGTTGCATTCATATAGATAGGTTGCATTTCATAAGTTTTACCATTCCTTTTCTCTCCTTTATAGCTTCTCTTGAGCTTGGCATGAGAACATGCTAATGTTTAAGTGTGGGGAGATTTGATGCACCACTATTTCGTGGTACATTCTGTACATAATTGAGTGGATTTTATCCACTAAACTCACACTTATTCATTGAATTCGCATGTTTTACATTTTCCTTCCTAATTTTGTGCTATGATTGAAAACATGCTTCTTTGGCCTTAAATTACTAATTTTTAATTCTTTCTTATTACCATTCGATGCCTTGATATGTGTGTTAAGTGATTTTAGGATTTATAGGGTAGGAATGGCTTAGAGGATGGAAAGGAAGCATGCAAAAGTGGAAGGAATACAAGAAATTGAAGGAATTGCTAAGCTGTCCAACCTGACCTCTTCGTACTAATTTGACCATAACTTGAGTTACAGAGGTCCAAATGAAGTGGTTTCAGTTGCATTGGAAAGCTAACATCCGGGGCTTCAAAATGATATATAATTGGTCATAGTGGACACGCAGTTAGGTGACGTACACGTGCAATTGACGCGCACGAACACATTGGCGAAAAGTCCATTGGCGTGCACGCGCACCTGGCGCATACGCACGACATGCGCGACGTACTGCAACTGTAGAAATCACTGGGGGCGGTTTCTAAGCTTTTTTTGACCCAGTTTTCGGCCCAGAAAACACAGATTAGAGGCTACATAGTGGGGTAATCCAGGCATTCATACACACAACTTTCATTCACATAATTTTAGGTTTTAGATGTAGTTTCTAGAGAGAGAGGCTCTCTCCTCTCTCTAGGTTTTAGGATTTCTCTTAGTTTAGGATTATTTCTTCTCAATTCCAGGTTCAATGTTCCTTTAATTTAATTTCTCTTCTACTTTTATTTGTTCTAGCTTTCTAGTTTATTTATTTTCCTTGTTGATTACTTTATGTTCCCAATTTGGTTTATGAACTATTCATGTTAGATCTGATTTTCTATATTAATGCAATTTGAGGTATTTCATATTTATGATTTCAATTTAGCTTTTTACATTCTTAGCTTGAATTGATTAACTGGAGATACTTGAGTTATCAAACTCCTTGTTGATTGATAATTGGAAGTTGCTAGTTGATTTAGATCCCTCTAAAGCTAGTCTTTCCTTAGGAGTTAACTAGGACTTGAGGAATCAAGTTGATTAGTCCACTTGACTTTCCTTTATTTAGTAAGGGTTAACTAAGTGGGAGCAATGAACAATTCTCATCACAATTGATAAGGATAACTAGGATAGGACGTCCAGTTCTCATACCTTGCTAAGAGCTTTATTAATTATTAATTTACTTTCTTGCAATTTATTTTTCTTGTTCCTTACTCAAAAAACCCCAAAAAGATAATCTTCCATAACCAATAATAAATACACCTCCCTATAATTCCTTAAGAGACGACCCGAGGTTTAAATACTTCGGTTTATTTTTATTAGGTTTGTTTAAGTGATAACCAAATTTGTTTGTACAAAAGGATTTTCTGTTAGTTTAGAAACTATACTTTCAACGAGAATATATTTGTGAAATTCTTTACTACCAAAAATTCATTCGTCAAAGGCCTAAAAAGCATGTTTCCACTCTTAAGCATAAATTAGGAGAAAGTCATGAAACCATGCCATTTCATTGAATAAATGTGAGAAAAGTTGATAAAATTCACTCAATCCAGCATAAAATATACCACGAAATAGTGGTGCATCAGCGTGCACGTGGCCTCCAGTTCAGCAAATCCTCATTTCTTCATGAATTCTCCATTTTTGCATGCTTTTTCTTCATTCTTTCAACCCAATCTATGCCTTCTAATCCTGAAATCACTTAACAAACATATCAAGGCATCGAGTGGAATCAAAGTGAATTAAAATTAGCAACTTAAAGGCCTAAATAGTATGTTTTAACTCTTAAGCTCAAATTAGGAGAAATTCACAATACCATGCTATTTCCTTGGATAAATGTGAGAAAAGATGATAAAAACCCCTAAAATCAACACAAGATAAACCACAAAATTGGGGTTTATCAAACCTCCCCACACTTAAACCAAGCATGTCCTCATGCTAAACCAAGAAAGACAAGAAAAGGGGTTTAAACATTTAGTCAATGCAAATAACTACATGAACCTATCTACATGCAACTAAATGCAAGATGCTTCTACCTACTTGGTTAAAAGTAAATCAATCTCCAAGAACATATATGAACAAGTAGGGCTAAGTAGTATGATAACTCATGAATCCTACCAATTCAAATATCCAAAAGAAGTTCAAGTAGACTTGCAAGAAGAAAGCTCATGAAAGCCGGGAACAAAGAATTAAGCATCGAACCCTCACCGTAAGTGTATCCGCTCTGGTCGCTCAAGTGTATAGGGTTGATTCACTTAATTCTCCTCTAATCATGCTTTCCAAGATTTGTTTTTCTTCTAACAATCAACAATTATTCAATGCGTGCATACATTTATCATGAGGTCTTATTCATAGATTGTAATGGGGCTAGGGTAAAGGTAGGGATGCATATGGTCAAGTGAGCTTGAAATTTGCATCTTTGATTAACCTAAGCTCTCACCAAACACATATAACAACCTATACAATTCTAATACAATACCTAGCTACCCATGATTCCCACTTTTTCACATACTCATGCATTCTCTTTAATTCACATTCCATATGCATTGTTATTATTACTTTACTTTGCGGCATTTTTGTCCCCTTTTTATAGCATTTTCTTTTTCTATATATATATATATATATATATATATATATATATATATTTTTCTTTAATTTTCTTTTGACATGTATTTTTCTTTATTTTGTATTTTTTTTTGCAATAAAGTATATATAAGAGTATCAATGCATATGGTTTTACATATTTAATGCATGAATATGTACCCAATCCCATGATTTTCAACAAAAATACAAAAACACTCTTTTACCTCAACCAATGTCTCAAGTTTTCCATACCCAAATGATACATACCCTCACTAGCCTAAGCTAATCAAAGATCCAAATTAAGGGATATTTATTGTTTTTCACTTAGGGGTAGTGATGTACTAACATTAAAAACAAAAGGGGATTAAATAAGGTCAAAATTGGCTAACAATGGTTGATGAAAGGTAGGCTATTTAGGTAAGTGAGCTAAATGAAATGATGGCCTCAATCACATAAATGCATATATACATGGAATAATGGACATAAAGAATCAAACAAATCAAATATTACAATCATAGAAAGAGAATAATGCACACAAGAATGAAAATAAGTGGTTATATGATGTAACCACAAAATTGGGCTCAAAACTCACATGCTTGTGTTCTTAGCTCAAAAACCATGTTCCAAAATAAATTCTTCAAGCAAGTTCAACAAAATTTTTTTTTCAAATTGGTAGGGTGCCCTAAAAAAAATTTCTTGGAAAAGAAATCATAACCCTAACCAAGTAGTCCTAGCATAAAAAGAAGTGGTGAAATATATACAAATTCTAACCAACATGCAATATATCATGCAATGCAACAACTAATCTAACAAAGACAAAAATTGAAAAATTGGTGTTGAAAAAGAGAATTGTTACCCACGGAGATAGGTCGAACGACCTTCCCACACTTGAAGATTGCATCGTCCTCGGTGCATGCGAAGAAGTGTAGGGTGGACGAGTTGCTACAACTGATGAGTTTCTTCAAAAGATTGTGCAGATGGACTTGTTTGTTGCCCCATTTAGAAGCTTTTCCTTTTCTTCTTTTGGTGGCTAACCTAAAAGGAAAGAAAAAGAAAGTGAATTAAGCCTACAACAAAGATATTAAAGCAAATAGAACATAGGCGGAGGCTAATGCCAAATAACAGTAGGGTTCTCACTACATGTTAGCTACGCATGTAAGTGAGAAAACAGTATAAGCTAAGGCATATCAACTAATACTTGATGCAAGGGTAAAGTCAAAGTATAAGTGAATAACATAAAGAGCATGTTAAGCATCAAGTTCAAACAAGAAAGAGTGGGTCATGAAGGACAATAGAAGTTCATATCAATGCACAAAGGACGCAAGAATCATTAAAGGTTAAGCATTGATTTAAAAGTTTCATCACCCAACAATATCAAACAAGTCAAGAAGTACCACAATAATCCAAGAAATTCTCAACAATTGAATAGGATAATTCAACACCAATATGAAAATAAGAAACTTATAAAATAAAATAAGAACAAGCTATAAAAATAAAATTAAAATGCAATGAATAAAAGTATGAAAATACAATAAACAAAAGAAAATGAAAAGTGAAATTTTAAAGAGAGGGAGAAGAAGAAAGTAAGAAAGGAAGAAGAGAGAAGAAGAAAGATAGAAAGAAAGAAGAAGGAGAGAATAAGGAAGAAGAAAGAAGAAAGAAAAAAAGAGAAGAAGAGAAAAAAAACAGAGCAGAAACAGGAGAGGTAGGGCGCGGAGGGCGACGCGCGCCCATCGGCGACGCATGCGCGTGGAAGGCAGGAAGTTGAAGCGACGCATAAGCGTCGCCCACGCGTACGCGTGGGACGCAGAAAGTGCAGGTGACGCGTAAGCGTCACCCACGCGTACGCGTGGGAGCCAAATTGTGCTATTCGCACAATTCCAACACTACTCCAGTGCAACTCTCTGGTTTTTGTACCAGGAGTCCAAATAGGGCACACGACGCGTGCACGTCGGCCACACTTACGCGTGGCGTGCACTTTTTTTTTTTTACATAAAACAGAAACAGGGCGCTCTCCTAAGCTATATGCATTATAAATCAACCAAAATTCAAATTTGACAACAAATCTTTTGATTTTTGAAAAATTTTTAAATACAAAACAACAAAACTTAAACTTCAAGCAAAATACAATTTAACAACAACTATTCTACAACTTAAGGAAGAAATCTAATCAAACAAACTAGCAACCCAAAATACTAAAACAGGAATATGCAAAGAAGAAAACTACCTAACAATGGCAACTCAATTCATTCATTGATTATATATACAAGAGAATGGAAAGAGTTTACCATGGTGGGGTGTCTCCCACCTAGTAATTTTAGTTTATGTCCTTAAGTTTGACTGTTGGGAGGCTCCTTGTCAAGGTGGCTTGTGGTTGAATTCTTCTTGGAACTTCCACTAATGCTGGGTTTTCCATTGTGCTCTGATGAGCGGATAATTTATATGCTTTTTGACATTGTTTTTAGTATGTTTTTAGTAGGATCTAGTTACTTTTAGGGATGTTTTTAATAGATTTTGTGTTAAATTCACATTTCTGGACTTTACTATGAGTTTGTGTGTTTTTCTGTGATTTCAGGTATTTTCTGGCTGAAATTGAGGGACTTGAGCAGAAATCAGATTCAGAGGTTGAAAAAGGACTGCTGATGCTGTTGGATTCTGACCTCCCTGTACTCAAAGTGGATTTTCCGGAGCTACAGAACTCGAAATGGCGCGCTTCCAATTGCGTTGGAAAGTAGACATCCAGGGCTTTCCAGAAATATATAATAGTCCATACTTTGGCCAAGAATTGACGACGTAAACTGGCGTTCAACGCCAGCCTTCTGCCCAAATCTGGCGTCCAGCGCCAGAAAAGGATCCAAAACCAGAGTTGAACGCCCAAACTGGCACAGAAACTGGCGTTCAACTCCACAAATGGCCTCTGCACGTGTAACACTCAAGCCCAAGCCCAAGCACGCACCAAGTGGGCCCCGGAAGTGGATTTATACATCAAATACTTACTCATGTAAACCCTAGTAGCTAGTTTATTATAAATAGGACCTCTTACTATTGTATTAAGCATCTTTGGATTACCTTATGATCCTTTGATCACGTTTTAGGGGGCTGGCCATCTCGGCCATGCCTGGACCTTCACTTATGTATTTTCAACGGTAGAGTTTCTACACTCCATAGATTAAGGTGTGGAGCTCTGCTGTTCCTCAAAGATTAATGCAAAGTACTACTGTTTTCTATTCAATTCTTCTTATTTCGCTTCTAAGATATCCATTCGCACCCAAGAACGTGATGAAGGTGATGATTATGTGTGACGCTCATCATCCTTCTCCCTTATGAACGCGTGCCTGACAAACACTTCTGTTCTACATGAATTAAGCTAGAATGAATATCTCTTAGATCTCCTAACCAGAATCTTCGTGGCGTAAGCTAGAATGATGGCGGCATTCAAGAGAATCCGGAAGGTCTAAACCTTGTCTGTGGTATTCTGAGTAGGATTCAATGATTGAATGACTGTGACGAGCTTCAAACTCGCGATTGTTGGGCGTTAGTGACAGACGCAAAAGGAGGGTGACTCCTATTCCAGCATGATCGAGAACCGACAGATGAATAGCCGTGCCGTGACAGGGTGCGTGAGCATATTATTCACTGAGAGGAGGGGATGTAGCCACTGACAACGGTGATGCCCTTGCATAATGCCAGTCATGGAAAGGAGTAAGACTGATTGGATGAAGATAGCAGGAAAGCAGAGGTTCAGAGGAACGAAAGCATCTCCATTCGCTTATCTGAAATTCCTACCAATGATTTACATAAGTATCTCTATCCCTATTCTATTATTTATTATTCGAAAACACCATTATCACTTTATATCTGCCTGACTGAGATTTACAAGGTGACCATAGCTTGCTTCATACCAACAATCTCCGTGGGATTCGACCCTTACTCACGTAAGGTATTACTTGGACGACCCAGTGCACTTGCTGGTTAGTTGAACGGAGTTGTGTCCACACATAGAGCCACAATGAGGATTCAATACAATTATATATTGTTACTCTCACATAAGTACAAAGAACAGGACATCACAATTTCGTTCACCAAGTTTTTGGCGCCGTTGCCGGGGATTGTTTGTGTTTGGACAACTGACGGTTCATCTTGTTGCTCAGATTAGGTAATTTTCTTTTTATTTTCTTTTCAAAAATTTTTCAAAAATATTTCTAAAATTTTCTCATCTATTTTCGAAAAAAATAAAAATGTTTTCAAAAATAAATTATTCTATGGCTTCAAAATTTTTAAGAATGAATTCTAGTGTTTCATGAAATATGTTGAATCATATCTGGCTATAAAGCCATACCCAAACTACTTTGGGATTGGTATTCAACTAATCACTCCAGCCCATGTAATTATATGTTGCATCCTGGCTGGCTGTAAAGCCATGTCTCAATCCTTATACTCAAGAGAAGAGCTTCTTTGTCTTTCTTAGCCAATTGGCTGTTGAATGCAAGGAATGTCAGGCGTGTCATGTCTGAGTTACATACTAAAGCTTGGCTGGCTATTAAGCCATGCTTGACCCTTTGATTGGAGCTTTAGAGCATAAGATTCCTGGAATTCATATTAAAAATTTTGAATCCTTATTTTTCTTTTTTTTAAATAATTTTCGAAAAATATAAGTTAAAAATCTAAAAAAATCATAAAATCATAAAAATCAAAAATATTCTTGTTTCTTGTTTGAGTCTTGAGTCACATTATAAGTTTGGTGTCACTTGCATATGCATCTTGCAATTTTCGAAAATTTCATGCATTCATAGTGTTCTTCATGATCTTCAAGTTGTTCTTGGTAAGTCATCTTGTTTGATCTTGATGATTTTTTGTTTTGTGTCTTTTCATGTTTATCATATGCATTCTTGAATTCTTAGTGCGTAAGCATTAAAGAATTCTAAGTTTGGTGTCTTGCATGTTTTCTTTGCATTAAAGATTTTTCAAAATTATGTTCTTGATGTTCATCATGACATTCAAAGTGTTCTTGGTGTTCATCTTGACATTCATAGCATTATTGCATGCATTCATTGTTTTGATCTAAAAATTTCATGCATTGCATAATTTTCATGTTTTTCTCTTGCATCATAAAAATTCAAAAATCAAAAAAATATCTTTCCCTTTTTCTCTCATCAAATTCGAAAATTGAGTTGACTTTTTCAAAAATTTTTAAAATCAAGTTGTTTCTTATGAGTCAAATCAAATTTTCAAATTTGAAAATCTTATCTTTTTCAAAATCTTTTTCAAAAATCAAATCTTTTTCAAAATTCTTAGTTATTTTCGAAAATTCCAAAAATATTTTTCAAAAATCTTTTTCTCATTTTAAATCATAATTTTCGAAAATAACTTAAACAATTAATGTTTTGGTTCAAAAATTTGAAGTTTGTTACTTGCTTGTTAAGAAAAATTCAAACTTTAAGTTCTAGAATCATATCTTGTGATTTCTTGTGAATCAAGTCATTAATTGTGATTTTAAAAATCAAATCTTTTTCAAAACTAATTTCAACCATATCTTTTCAAAAATATCTTCTTATCTTATCTTTTTCAAAAATATCTTTTCGAAATATCTTTTCTAACTTCCTAACTTCTTATCTTTTCAAAATTTGTTTCAACTAACTAACTAACTTTTTGTTTGTTTCTTAACTTTTTCAAAACTACCTAACTAACTCTCTCTCTCTCATTTTTTCGAAAATATCTCTCCCCTTTTTCAAAATTTCTTTTTAATTTATTAATTATTTTAATTTATAAAAAAAAATTCGAAAAAATACTAAACTTTTTCAAAAACTATTTTCAAAAATCACTAACTCCTTTTCAAAAATAAAATTCAAAAATTCCCTCCTTCTCTCCCATCTCATTCTATTTATTCATTCATATCCTAACATCTCATCTCACATTCCAATCCTCACAGTTGTGTTTCTTCCTTTACATCACATCCTTTATCTCCCCCTCTTCTTCTACTTACAAAGGGATCCCTATACTGTGGTATAAAGGATCTCTATTATTATTATTATCATTTTTCTGTCCATTCTTCCTTGTATTATGAGCAGGAGCAAGGATAAGAACATTCTTGTGGAAGCAGATCCAGAACCTGAAAGGACTCTGAAGAGAAAATTAAAGAGAAGCTAAAATACAACAATCCAGAGAAAACCTTTCAGAAATTTTCGAACAGGCAGAGGAGATGGCAGGCGAAAATAATAATAATGAAAGGAGGATGCTTGGTGACTTTACTGCACCTAATTCCAATTTACATGGAAGAAGCATCTCCATTCCTGCCATTGGAGCAAACAACTTTGAGCTAAAACCTCAGTTAGTTTCTCTGATGCAGCAGAACTGCAAGTTTCATGGACTTCCATCTGAAGATCCTTTTCAGTTCTTAACTGAATTCTTGCAGATATGTGATACTGTTAAGACTAATGGAATAGATCCTGAAGTCTACAGGCTCATGCTTTTCCCTTTTGCTGTAAGAGACAGAGCAAGATTATGGTTGGATTCTCAACCTAAAGACAGCCTGAACTCTTGGGATAAGCTGGTCACGGCTTTTTTAGCCAAGTACTTTCCTCCTCAAAAGCAGAGCAAGCTTAGAGCTGATGTTCAAACCTTCAGACAGAAAGAAGGTGAATCTCTCTATGAAGCTTGGGAAAGATACAAACAGTTGACCAAAAAGTGTCCTTCTGACATGCTTTCAGAATGGACCATCCTGGATATATTCTATGATGGTTTATCTGAGCTATCAAAGATGTCACTGGACACTTCTGCAGGTGGATCCATTCACCTAAAGAAAACGCCTGCAGAAGCTCAAGAACTCATTGACATGGTTGCTAATAACCAGTTCATGTACACTTCTGAAAGGAATCCTGTGAGTAATGGGACGCCTATGAAGAAGGGAGTTCTTGAGGTTGATACTCTGAATGCCATATTGGCTCAGAACAAAATATTGACTCAGCAAGTCAATATGATTTCTCAGAGTCTGCATGGAATGCAAGCTGCATCCAACAGTACTTAAGAGGCATCTTCTGAAGAAGAAGCCTATGATCCTGAGAACCCTGCAATAGCAGAGGTAAATTACTTAGGTGAACCTTATGGAAACACCTATAACTCAACATGGAGAAATCATCCAAATTTCTCATGGAAGGATCAGAAGCCTCAACAAGGCTTTAACAATGGTGGAAGAAACAGGTTTAGCAATAGCAAACCTTTTCCATCATCAACTCAGCAACAGACAGAGAACTCTGAACAAAATGCTTCTAATTTAGCAAATCTAGTCTCTGATCTATCTAAGGCCACTGTAAGTTTCATGAATGAAACAAGGTCTTCCATTAGAAATTTGGAAGCACAAGTGGGCCAGCTAAGTAAAAGGATCACTGAAATCCCTCCTAGTACTCTCCCAAGCAATACAGAAGAGAACCCAAAAGGAGAGTGCAAGGCCATTGACATAAGTGCCATGGCCGAACCTGTGAGGAAAGGAGAGGACGTGAATCCCAAGGAGGAAGACCTCCTGGGACGTCCAGTGATCAATAAGGAGCTTCCCTCTGGGGAATCAAAGGACTCTGGGGCTCATCTAGAGACTATAGAGATCCCATTGAACCTCCTTATGCCCTTCATGAGCTCTGATGAGTATTCCTCTTCTGATCCTCACTGAAGAGCAAACTGCCAAGTTTCTTGGTGCAATCATGAAGCTGAATGCCAAATTATTTGGCATTGATGCTTGGGAAGTTGAACCTCCCTTGTTCATCAATGAACTAAGTGATCTGGATCAACTGACATTGCCTCAGAAGAGACAGGATCCTGGAAAGTTCATAATACCCTGCACCATAGGCACCATGATCTTTAAGGCTCTGTGTGACCTTGGTTCAGGAATAAACCTCATGCCCCTCTCTGTGATAGAGAAACTGGGAATCTATGGGGTGCAAGCTGCTAAAATCTCACTAGAGATGGCAGACAGCTCAAGAAGACAGGCTTATGGACAAGTAGAAGATGTATTAGTAAAGGTTGAGGGCCTTTACATACCTACTGATTTCATAGTCCTGGATACTGGAAAGGAAGAGGATGAATCCATCATCCTAGGAAGACCTTTCCTGGCCACAACAAGAGCTGTGATTGATGTTGACAGAGGTGAAATAGTCCTTCAATGGAATGAGAACTCCCTTGTATTCAAAACTCAAGGATCTCCCTCTGCAACCATGGAGAGGAAGCATGAAAAGCTTCTCTCAAAGCAGAGTCAACCAGAGCCCCCACAGTCAAACTCTAAGTTTGGTGTTGGGAGGCCACAACCAAACTCTAAGTTTGGTGTTGAACTCCCATATCCAAACTCTAAGTTTGGTGTTGGAGAGTCTCAACAAAGCTCTGCACATCTGTGAGGCTCCATGAGAGCCCACTGTCAAGCTATTGACATTAAAGAAGCGCTTGTTGGGAGGCAACCCAATGTGTATCTAATTCTTATTTTTCATGTTTTCTTAGGTTCATGATCATGTGGAGTCACAAAATAAATATAAAAATTGAAAACGGAATCAAAAACAGCAGAAGAAAAATCACACCCTGGAGGAGCATCTGTCTGGCGTTCAAACGCCAGAACAGAGCATAGTTCTGGCGTTCAACGCCAGAAATGGCAGCAAAGGGGCGTTGAACGCCCAAAACGGGCACCAACCTGGCGCTGAATGCCCAGAGTTGTGTGCAAAGGCATTTTACATGCCTAATTTGGTGCAGGGATGTAAATGCCTTGACACCTCAGGATCTGTGGACCCCACAGGATCATCCCAGGATCTGTGGACCCCACAGGATCCCCACCTACCTCATCATCTCTCTTTCCATTCATGATCATCCCTTCTGTTTTCCATTTACTACTCACATCCATACACCCACTACCTTCAAAATTCAACATCTCTCTCCCACCCAATCCCACCCATATGGCCGAATACACACTCTCATCCATCTCCTCCATATCTTCTTCTTATTCTTCTATTCTTTCTTCTTTTGCTCGAGGGCGAGCAACATTCTAAGTTTGGTGTGGTAAAAGCATAGCTTTTTTGTTTTTTTTCCATAACCATTGATGGCACCTAAGGCCAAGAGAAACCTCTAGAAAGAGGAAAGGGAAGATAAAAGCTTCCATCAAGGGTCTATAGCTCAGTGGTAGAACATTTGACTGCAAATCAAGAGATCCCTGAGATACCTCAGGGGATACATTTTCTTCCACACAATTATTGGAAGCAACTAAGGGTGGAACATCAAGAGCACTCCATCATCCTTCATGAAATCAGAGAAGATCTAAAAAGCAATGAAGGAGGAGCAACAAAGACAAGGAAGAGACATAGAAGAGCTCAAAGACATCACTAAGGTGGACTCATTCCTTGTTCTTACTTTCTCTGTTTTTCGTTTTCTATATTATGTGCTTATCTATGTTTGTGCCTTCATTACATGATCATTAGTAGTTAGTAACTTTGTCTTAAAGATATGAATGTCCTATGAATCCATCACCTCTCTTAAATGAAAAATGTTTTAATTCAAAAGAACAAGAAGTACATGAGTTTCGAATTTATCCTTGAACTTAGTTTAATTATATTGATGTGGTGATAATGCTTCTTGTTTTCTGAATGTATGCTTGAACAGTGCATATGTCTTTTGAAGTTGTTGTTTAAGAATGTTAAATATGTTGGCTCTTGAAAGAATGATGACTAGGAGACATGTTATTTGATAATCTGAAAAATCATAAAAATGATTCTTGAAGCAAGAAAAAGCAGCAAAGAACAAAGCTTGCAGAAAAAAATAGAAAAAAAAAATAAAAAAAATAAAAAAATAGGCGAAAAAAAAAATAATAGAAAGAAAAAGAAAAAGCAAGCAGAAAAAGCCAAAAGCTCTTAAAACCAAGAGGCAAGAGCAAAAAGCCAATAACCCTTAAAACCAAAAGGCAAGGGCAAATAAAAAGGATCCCAAGGCTTTGAGCATCAGTGGATAGGAGGGCCTAAAGGAATAAAATCCTGGTCTAAGCGGCTAAACCAAGCTGTCCCTAACCATGTGCTTGTGGCGTGTAGGTGTCAAGTGAAAACTTGAGACTGAGCGGTTAAAGTCAAGGTCCAAAGCAAAAAAAGAGTGTGCTTAAGAACCCTGGACACCTCTAATTGGGGACTTTAGCAAAGCTGAGTCACAATCTGAAAAGGTTCACCCAATTATGTGTCTGTGGCATTTATGTATCCGGTGGTAATACTGGAAAACAAAGTGCTTAGGGCCACGGCCAAGACTCATAAAGAAGTTGTGTTCAAGAATCATCATACTGAACTAGGAGAGTCAATAACACTATTCGAAATCTGAAGTTCCTATAGATGCCAATCATTCTAAACCTCAATGGATAAAGTGAGATGCCAAAACTATTCAAGAGGCAAAAAGCTATAAGTCCCGCTCATATGATTGAAGCTCTGTTTCATTGATAGTTTGGAATTTATAGTATATTCTATTCTTTTTATCCTATTTTGATTTTTAGTTGCTTGGGGACAAGCAACAATTTAAGTTTGGTGTTGTGATGAGCGGATAATTTATACGCTTTTTGACATTGTTTTTAGTATGTTTTTAGTAGGATCTAGTTACTTTTAGGGATGTTTTTAATAGATTTTGTGTTAAATTCACATTTCTGGACTTTACTATGAGTTTGTGTGTTTTTCTGTGATTTTAGGTATTTTCTGGCTGAAATTGAGGGACTTGAGCAGAAATCAGATTCAGAGGTTGAAAAAGGACTGCTGATGCTGTTGGATTCTGACCTCCCTGCACTCAAAGTGGATTTTCTGGAGCTACAGAACTCGAAATGGCGCGCTTCCAATTGCGTTGGAAAGTAGACATCCAGGGCTTTCCAGCAATATATAATAGTCCATACTTTGGCCAAGAATTGACGACGTAAACCGGCGTTCAACGCCAGCCTTCTGCCCAAATCTGGCGTTCAGCGCCAGAAAAGGATCCAAAACCAGAGTTGAACGCCCAAACTGGCACAGAAACTGGCGTTCAACTCCACAAATGGCCTCTGCACGTGTAACACTCAAGCCCAAGCCCAAGCATGCACCAAGTGGGCCCCGGAAGTGGATTTATACATCAAATACTTACTCATGTAAACCCTAGTAGCTAGTTTATTATAAATAGGACCTCTTACTATTGTATTAAGCATCTTTGGATTACCTTATGATCCTTTGATCACATTTTAGGGGGCTGGCCATCTCGGCCATGCCTGGACCTTCACTTATGTATTTTCAACGGTAGAGTTTCTACACTCCATAGATTAAGGTGTGGAGCTCTGCTGTTCCTCAAAGATTAATGCAAAGTACTACTGTTTTCTATTCAATTCTTCTTATTTCGCTTCTAAGATATCCATTCGCACCCAAGAACGTGATGAAGGTGATGATTATGTGTGACGCTCATCATCCTTCTCCCTTATGAACGCGTGCCTGACAAACACTTCTGTTCTACATGAATTAAGCTAGAATGAATATCTCTTAGATCTCCTAACCAGAATCTTCGTGGCGTAAGCTAGAATGATGGCGCCATTCAAGAGAATCCGGAAGGTCTAAACCTTGTCTGTGGTATTCTGAGTAGGATTCAATGATTGAATGACTGTGACGAGCTTCAAACTCGCGATTGTTGGGCGTTAGTGACAGACGCAAAAGGAGGGTGACTCCTATTCCAGCATGATCGAGAACCGACAGATGAATAGCCGTGCCGTGACAGGGTGCGTGAGCATATTATTCACTGAGAGGAGGGGATGTAGCCACTGACAACGGTGATGCCCTTGCATAAAGCCAGTCATGGAAAGGAGTAAGACTGATTGGATGAAGATAGCAGGAAAGCAGAGGTTCAGAGGAACGAAAGCATCTCCATTCGCTTATCTGAAATTCCTACCAATGATTTACATAAGTATCTCTATCCCTATTCTATTATTTATTATTCGAAAACACCATTATCACTTTATATCTGCCTGACTGAGATTTACAAGGTGACCATAGCTTGCTTCATACCAACAATCTCTGTGGGATTCGACCCTTACTCACGTAAGGTATTACTTGGACGACCCAGTGCACTTGCTGGTTAGTTGAACGGAGTTGTGTCCACACATAGAGCCACAATGAGGATTCAATACAATTATATATTGTTACTCTCACATAAGTACAAAGAACAGGACATCACAATTTCGTGCACCATGCTCCAAGATTTCCAATGAGTTGCACCATGTCTTGATGGAGTCCTGCACAAGCTTGGAGCTCCCAAAGTTGATCCTCATTGTGCGATCCGGGATCCCAAATCTTATTTCACATCCATCTTCTAATTTATCAGCATGATTCCATTTGGGTGGTTTAGCCTTGGAATTCTCAAAGAATCCTCCAAATAACTTCGTAGACCCATACAATTTAGCTCCACACTAAACCTTGCAATCAAACTTTGAACATGCCATATTGAACCTAGGATGATGTTTCCAACCACTAACCATCTCCCTTTTGCTCTTTAATCCACAAATATTTCTATGTTGACCATCCATCTTAAACAAACTATAATCAAGGGGAATAATAAATCTTAGGGATAGGAATTTTACCCACTTAAATGTTGTGTTGAATGGTGATGGTTTGGGGAGAGGTATCTCTAATGTCCTTGCAAGCTCTACTCCCTTGTACTCTTCCTTGATTACCTCCAACTCTTTACAAGCTTCTTCAATTTTAACCTCATCCTCTTGGTAGCTTTCTTCCAATTCACTCTCTTCTTCATTGCTTACCAAGGACATGGGAGGTTGTGTATTTTCTTCTTTAACCTCTATGTCAAGCCCAATGGGAGAGGATTCAATTGTAGATAGGAACTCCTCAATGATTGAATCCATCTCTTGATCACCCTCTTCAAAGTCTTCAACCATTATATGTATTGGAGGTTGCGCACCATCCTCAACACCAATGTCAAGCTTCTTGGAAGAAGACTCTCTAATTCTACATCCCCATGGACTTCCAACATCTCCTAAGTCTTCAACCACTTCTTCCGGCTCAATTATCTCAACTTCCTCCCCTTGTGACAATTCTTGCTTGAACTCCTATTCTCCACCTTGAAGCTCCCAATTCACTCCCTCACTATACTCCTTGATTGCTTCTCCACATTCAACAATGAGAGTGCCTTGATCGCATAGTCTTAGGCGGGAGGAGACCATATTGCGAACGACTTCCGCCACGGTGGCAAGCACGACTTCTATCTTCGTGAACTCTTTTTGTGTCTCTTCTTGCCTTTGAAGGTAAGAGCTAATATCTCTTTGTTGTGCTAGCTTGAAGGCATGGAGAGACTCATCTATAGGAGGTGGTGTAAAAGGGGGTTCATTATTTGGGGAAAAGGGTTCATAATTAGAAGGTGGTTCATCTTGGTAAAGGTATGGAGATGAGGTATATTGAGGTGGTTCTTGGGAGTAATTATGTTGGAATGGTGGTGGTTTCATGTATGGTTCATATGGCTCATAAGGTGGTTGGTATGGTGGATAAGGATTAGGGTCATATGGAGGTGTTTGGTGATAAGGGGCTTGTGAGTATGGTGGTTCAAATCATATTGAGGAGATGGTTCATAGGCATATGGTGGTGGTTGTTGAGAAGCACATTGAGGGTCACCACATTCGTTTGATTGATATGTATTAGGATTGGAATTATACCTATAAAGAACCGGAGGTTGTTATTGCCAAGAAGGTTCATCAATCCCTTAAGGCTCCTCCCACCTTTGATTGTTCCATCCTTGATGTATATTGTCATTGTAGCTCCCATTTTCTACAACATAATTTGAACCAAACTCATAGTCAAAGGGATGAGAATTCATAATAGAAAAAGAGAAAAAAATAAATACTAATAAGAACTAATAAAAACTAGCTCCTAAAGCAAGCAAAAACTAACAAAAAAGCATATTAACATATATACAATAGCCAATAACATAACACCATTGCAATTCCCCGGCAACGGCACCAAAAACTTGAAAGAGCAAAATCGTTAGCTAAGAATTTTCACAAAATAATTCCGTTGATAGTATAGTTCCCAACCGACAAGTAATGCTCAAATCAAAGTTTAAAAAGTGTTTTGGTTGTCACAAAATACAAACCCCAATGAAAATTTACCAAAGTATTTAAACCTCGGGTCGTCTCACAAGGAATTGCAATGAAGTGCTCAATTATTGGCTATGAAGATGCAAGGGGGTTTAATTTGTAGTTCATAAGAAAAGTAAATAACAAGAAAGTAAACGATAAGAACTAATAAAGAAATGAAAAGAACTCTTGGCTAGGCATGGGAATTGAGATCACCCATCCTTGTTTACAAACCATGTGTTGACAATTATGAGGGACCAACCCATTAAGTCTATTCCTATGCTTGAAGTAAGTATAATGTCTACCTCAACGCATTAAGTATGTCAAATAGGCTTGATCAACATCAATCCATAAGTCCTAACCTAGCTACTAATTGACTTAGTAGTTGGCTTGAGTCAATGGTTATCAAATTGACCACTAAGGATTCTCAAATCATCAATTCAATGAGACCCAATGAATCAAGGTCACTCAATTCCCTTAGCCTAGGCCAAGAGTTAAGAGAACTACTCAAAAACTAGTGAAATCATTTTAACAAACACCTAGAGTGCAAGAAAAGTAAACATCACTAAATGCAAGAATTAAAGGAAACTATAACTAACAAAAGCAAGAAATCAATAATAACAACTAAGATAAGCAATAAAAAGACATGGAAACATAAAATTGCATTAAAAGAAAATTAAATCTAACAAGGGTGCATGAACACAACAGAAACTAAATAAAGGAATTAACAAGTAAAACTAGAAGTATAAAGATGTAAAAACCAAAAATTAAAAGGGAAAACTAAATCAAAACAAGAATTCAAAGTTGGATCTAAGATAATTTAACTAAAACTACCCTAAATTCTAGAGAGAAGGGAGAGCTTCTCTCTCTAGAATTCTAACCTACAACATTATGAAAACGAAACTATGAGTTCTTCCACCCCCAATCCCTTGCCATCCTTGGGTTCAAAAGCATCAGAAATGAGTTGGATTTGGGCCTTCTTGAGCTGAGAAATCGCCCCTAGCGTTTTGCCTCTAAGTGAGTCATGTGACCAACAACACGCATGCGCATGGATGACGCGTGCGCATGGATGACGCATGCGCATGGATGATGCGTGCCCGTCGCTTGCTGATTCTCTGGTCACGCATACGCGTGAGTGACGCGTACGCGTCGCTAGCAAATCTTCTTCTCACGCGTACGCGTGGGTGATGCGTGCGCGTGGCCTTCAGTTCAGCAAATCCTCATTTTTTCATGGATTCTCCATTTTTGCATGCTTTTTCTTCATTCCTTCAACCCAATCTTTGCCTTCTAATATTGAAATCACTTAACAAACATATCAAGGCATCGAATGGAATCAAAGTGAATTAAAATTAGCAATTTAAAGGCCTAAGAAGTATGTTTTTAAGCTCAAATTAGGAGAAATTAACAAAACCATGCTATTTCATTGGATAAATGCGGAAAAAAATGATAAAATCTCCTAAAATCAACACAAGATAAACCACAAAATTGTGGTTTATCATGTGCCTCTCTGGGATTCTCTCCACTGTGACGTTAATAATCCTATTTTCCTTGTTCTAATTGTTTATACAGAGGAATAGGGATAAAAAGCATTTTCTGTACGACACTGAGATTAAAAGGACTCTTCAAAAGCAAAGGAAGCAAGATAGAATTCAAGAGGCCTAAGAAATTTTTGGGGATGAGTCTGAGGAGGAAGCTGAATTTATTATGGCTGAGAATACTGAACATCAAGTGGTCAATAACCCCAACAATGTCCCACCAGCCAGAAGAACTCTGGGATCCTAAACTAACCCAATCCCGGGAATGATGTGGGAAGTATTGTACCACCGGTTGTGCATGCGAACAACTTTGAGTTGAAGCCTCAACTCATATCTTTGGTTCAACAAAATTGTCAGTTCAGTGGAAGCCCGCAAAAGGATCCTAATCTTTTCATATCCAATTTTCTGAGGATATATGATGTAGTCAAGACCAATGGGGTTCCTGCGGATGTCTATAGGTTGATGTTATTTCCTTTTGCTGCTAGGAACCAAGCTAGTCAGTGGCTTGAGACACAACCTAAAGAGAGTATAGCAACCTGGGCAGATTTGGTTAGTAAGTTTTTAACCAAATTCTTTCTACCTTAGAGGTTTACTAAGCTGAGGATTGACATCTAGGCCTTCAGACAGCTTGAAGGAGAGTCTCTCTATGAATCTTGGGAGAGATACAAAGCTATGATAAGGAAGTGTCCTCCGGACATGTTTGCAGATTGAGTACAATTACAGATTTTCTATGATGGTAATCACTCCGGCTTCTCGACTCTCTCTAGTTAACTCAGTAGGAGGTTCTTTTCATATGAAGACCACTGATGAGGCCTTTGACTTGATAGAGATGGTGGCCAATAATTAGCACCTCTACTCCTCAAGGAGAATGTAAAGAGAGGTGTCATGGAGTTAAATGCATTGGATGCTATTTTGGCTCAGAACAAGCCTATGTCTCAACAAATAGCCGCCATTGCTCAACATTTAGGAGGTATGCGAGTCTCTTCTATCGCTACCCCAGATCCTTATTTTGACATGAGTAGTAGAGTGTCCCAATTCGAAAGCTTTGTTATGAGCAACCCCCTCCCGAGCAAGTGAATTATATGGGTAATTCTTCAAGACCGGCTAATAATGATCCATTTCCCAATACAATCCATGATGGAGAAATTACCCAAATTTTGTTTGGGAAAACCAAAATCACAATCAAAGGCAGTCAACTTCAACGATATCAACCAGTTCAACAGGCAAAACCCCTTTGATGAGCGGATATTTTATACGTTTTTTGCCATCATTTTCATATAGTTTTTAGTATGTTTTGTCTAAGTTTTATTAAGTTTTCATAGGTTTTAGTGCAAAATTCACACTTTTTTATTCTACTTTTAGTTTGTGTATTTTTATGCAATTTCAGGTAAATTCTGGCTGAAATTGAGGAGTTGGAGGAAAAGTCTGATTCAAAGACAGAGAAAGCACTACAGATGTTGTCCGGATCTACCTTCCTTACACTCTAAAGAGCTTTTCTGGAGCTACAGAACTCCAAATGGAGCATTCGCAACGGCTATGGAAAGATAACATCCAGAGCTTTCCAGCAATATATAATAGTCCATACTTTGCTTCAGAATTGAAGGCCCAAAACTGGCGTTTAATGCCAGCCTCCTGCCCTATTTTGGCGTCCAGCGCCCAAAGGAGAAGAGACCAGCGTCCAACGCCCATAAAGGACCCCTTAGCCAGCGTTCAACACCCTAGAGGCCTCCTAGCAGGTGGATCTCAATCAAGCTCAGCCTAAACACTTACCAAGTGTGCCCCAAAAGTGGATTTTAGCACTAAATGGTTGTTTTACTCTATCCGTTCTTCATCATTATGAATGCGTTGAACCGGCACAAGGTTATCTCATTCTATAGGAGTTCAGAGTGAGTCTTTCATTGGACAATGATGAACCACTAATTTTTTCATACATCTCTGAGACGGCTAATTCACAACTTTGTTGGGGACTTCTCGAGACACCAGTTCAGCCGAGGTACTGGGAGATTAGAGTCTTTGTGGTAGAGGCTAGAACCAAAGGCACAGGATTCTTTGATCCGAAATATTTGACCTTGTCTGTGGCATTTTGAGTAGGATCACAAAAGAGAATGAACTGCAGGAGCTTCACCCTCAATCATAATGGCTCCATACTAACCCTAGGGTTCAAATCTGGAGGAGTATTGGCGACTTCTCAACCGGCATTGATCATATACAGCCTGCCATAGAAGAAATTATTCACAGTTAGAATAGACAGTAAGACCGGATGAATCCAGAAGAACAAAGCATCTCCAAGCCTTAACCATCTTCATATTATTGCATTTACCTTCAACTGAGTAACGTTTTATTTATTTTCATTTATACGTTTAAACAATCAAACAATCAACTTTTCTATCCGCCTGACTAAGATTAACAAGATAACCATAGCTTGCTTAAAATCACAATCCTCGTGGGATCGACCTTGACTCACTCAGGTATTACTTGGACGACCCAATGCACTTACTGGTTCAATAATGAGAAGTGTAATTCCGCGCTACCAAGTTTTTGGCGCCGTTGCTGGGGATTGTTCGAGTTTGGACAACTAACGGATTATCTTGTTGCTTAGATTAGCTAAATTTCCTTTTCTTTACAGGTTTAGTTTTATTTTATCTGAGTCTTTTATTTTCTTTTCAAAAAAATTTTACAAAAATCTTTTCTTTTCTTTATTTAATCTTTTGTTTTTGGTTTGAGTCTTTTGTTTGTGTTCATGTTGAATTTTCGAATTTTTTGAGTCCTTTTCTAAAAAGGTTTCAAAAATAGTGTCTTTTGTTTTGAGTCTTGTGTCAATCTTTAAGTTTGGTGTCTTATTGTGTCTTTTCTTTTTTAAAAATTTTCAAAAATTGTGTGGTTGATTTTCAAAATTCTTATGTTTGGTATCTTTTGCATGTTCTTGTTTTCTTTGAATTTTTTGAGTTTTGTTCTTGGTGTTCTTTTTTATCTTCAAAGTGTTCTTGTTTTTCTTCTTATTTTGATCTTAAAATTTTTAAGTTTGGTGTTCTTTTGTGTTTTTCCTTCTAATTTTCACATTATTAGATGTCTTAGATCTAAAAATTTTAAGTTTGGTGTTATTTAGTTGTTTTTCTCTTTCTTCATTAAATTCAAAAATAAAAAAAAATATCTTTTCTATCTTTATTTTAATTAATTTTTGAAAATCTCAAATAAAATTTCAGATTTTAATTTCAAATTATTATCTCATCTTATCTTAATTTCAAATTTCAAAATCAAAGCTTTTCAAAAATCATATCTTTTTCAAATCTATATCTTATCTTGTTTCAAATTCAAAATTCAAAAATTTAAAATTCAAATTTTCAAAATCTTATCTTATCTTATTTCAAATTCAAAACTTAAAATTCAATTTCAAAATTTAAAATTTAAAATTTCAAATTTCAAATTCCAAATCTTATTTCCTTCAACTTCTTTTCAAATCTTTTCTTTTAAAATTTAATTCTTTCTTATCTTATCTTTCTTTTAAAATTTAAATTTTAAATCTTTTTAAATTAGAAACTAACATTTTGATTTTGATTTCAAATCTTTTTTATTTAAAACTTATCTTTTCTTAACTTCCTTATCTTATCTTTCTTACCTAACTTATCTTCTTTTCAAATCAAAACCTTTTCTATCTTATCTTCTTTTAAATTTTAACTTCAAAATCCTTTTCAAATCTTGTCAATTCTTATTTTATCTTGTTGACTTTTTCAGAAGAATTTTAAAATCAATTCTTTTTTAATCTTCTATCTTATTTTCAAATTTTAATTAGTTACTTGATTTCTCTTTCTTCTTTTTCAAAACTTCCTAACTAATTCCTCTCTCCTCTTTTTCGAAGACTTTCTTCTAAATTTTTAAATCTTTTTAGTTAATTAGCTTTTATTTTCCCTCTTGTTTTCCGAATTTAATTAATAAATAAAATAAAAAAATATTTTAATTCTAGTTTCTTTTTTTACTTCTAATTTTAGAATTCTTCTTCCCTCTTTATTCGAATTCTTCATCTCATTCTTCCATCATCATTCTTCTTTCTTCTTCATATCTCACAGAGAGTTATTTATACTCTGACATAGAGACTCCCATTTTTCTTTGTCTCTTATTTATGCATGCAGGAACATTAAGATCACTATGAGTCTGAAGTGGAATGCACAGGCTAGGATGTAACACCCTACCACACAGAGTCTTATGCTTAAGTCATAAAACAGAGGTGGCAAGGTATTACGACCTCAAAAAAATAAAATTTAGTACATATAGTAGTATGAAAAGGTTTATAACTATGAGCCTTTGCAGAAAAGGGGTAATTCAAATCCATTAAATCGGAAAGCGCAACACTCCGATCGATAACGTAAACGAAACAGATAAGAATAAGCTACCACGAGAAGATATACAAAAGAGTGCCAACAATACAGATATCAAGGCTCAGGACTCGGTTTGCGAAGATAACCAGTCCGAGCATATAAGAGTATACATATGACGATGAGAGTTTTTGCCGATTTAGAATTAAGAATTAATTCGTTAGTAGTACAGTCTAAACCAACAATAAACTCTCATAATCAAATGTTATCACAATTCAAACCAAATATAAACTGAGAGTATTTAACTCCCGTGTCATTCTTCCCTAGGATGCAATCGAAATGTTTCTCTTTCGGTTGGTAAGAGGACAAAAGGGTTTTGAATTAAAGAACGAAAGATTAAAGAAACTAAGAAATCGAAGAACTAAGGAATGAGCAAAATTTTGAATTAATGCGAGTAAAGAGAAAGCAAGATAAAAACTAGTGAAAATACTATGAATTCAATAAAGAGCCTTCACTTGGGAATGAAAATCTAAGAATCCTATCATTGCCATAACCACAACTATGATAATTATGATGAGTCAATCTCGCCTAGTGATGCACGGAAACTTGTCTCTCAACAATTTTCCCTCGGCAAGTATACCGAATTGTCGTCAAGTAAAAACTCACAACAGAGTGAGGTCGAATCCCACAGGGATTGATTGGTCAAGCAACTTTAATTGGAGGAATGTTCTAGTTGAGCTAAGCAGAATTTGATTGGAGAATTACAGGAAATTAAATGGCAGAAAGTAAATGGCAGGAAATGTAATTACTAGAAATAAAGGACTGAATGTAAATGAGGAAAAGTAAATTGAAGAATCTTAAATGGGGAATGGGGAGGATGAACATAAAAGTAAATGGCAGAAAGTAAAGAGAATGGGTAAGATTAGAAATGGGGAGTTCATTGGGCTCAAGAGATGTTGTATTCTCCGGATCAAGTTCATTTTCATCTCTTCCTCAATCAATGCATTCATTGATCTCCTTGGCAATCTTAAGTGATTGAATTCCAATTCCTTGGCAACCCAATCTCTCAAATCTTGATCAATAGCCAATTCCTTGATCTAATTGCTCATGAGAAGAGATGAATTATGGCCACTGATTATACCACATGTATTTCCAAATCAAAGTGTTGGTAGGATTATATGTCACTATATCCATCCAAACCCAAATTTGGTCCAACATGAGAAAGTATTTCTAGCATGATCTCTTCATTCCTCTTCCAAGGTTCCGAAGAGATCCAAGTATGAAGAGCTTCTTTTCCAAGACAACTACCCAATTGAATAAAGATTGAAAGCTTTCTAGTAAAATAAAGAGAAAAGAAAGAAGAAGAATAATGAAAACTATTATTGATCCATCAAATTACAACAGAGCTCCCTAACCCAATGAAAGGGGTTTAGTTGTTCATAGCTCTGGGAATTGAAAGCAAAGATGGAGAATATATTCTCAAAGTAAAACTAAAAGTGCAGAGAAAGTAAAATTATACAGAGAGTAGTTCTCCCAATGGCCAAAAGCTCTCCTCTCTAGTTCAAAACTACTCCTATATATACTACTCTTCTGATCTTCTAGTTGGCTCTTCAAGTCTTTGGATATGGGCATTTGGATCTTGAGTTGAAGCAGTTTGGAATCTTCAGTGGGCTCAGCTTTACTTGCAGAGAAAGTGTGAAGTAGGCATGAACTTTAGCTAGGATGTTAGCGGCGTTAACATTAAGTGAAAATGTGGGTTCGAGAACATTAGTGACAATCACCTTTTTCACTAACATCCCTAGCCCAAGATGGTTCACGTTAACTTCAACGTTAGTGGCACTAACGTGACCACTAACGTTGCCTCTTGGTCCATCGCAAGCGTTATTGGCGTTCACCTTTGCCAATAACGTTGCTCTTAGCCCCCCTTTTCTCACGTTAGAGTCCACGTTAGTATAACTAACGTGGCTCTTAACGTGGGCATGCCTTAGCCTCGAGAGCGTTAGTGACACTTACCTTTGTCACTAACTCTCCAAACGCCCCTTCTCACGTTAGTGCCTCACGTTAATTATCTTAACGTGGCCACTAACGTGGTGGTGATTGCCATCTCCAACGTTAGTGACAAAGGTGAGTGTCACCAACGTTGGCTCATCATTTCTTTCCTCCACGTTAGCTTCCACGTTAATGCAATTAACGTGGCAACTAACGTGGCTCATAGTGGCTTGGTCCAACGTTAGTGACAAAGGTGAGTATCACTAACGTTGGCGATTCCTTGCTCCTCCCATGTTAGAGTTCACGTTAATGTAGTTAACGTGACTCTTAACGTGGCCAATTGGGCTTAGTACAACGTTAGTGACAAAGGTGAGTGTCACTAACGTTGGCATTGTCTTCCTTTTTCACGTTAGAGTTCAGGTTAATTGAGTTAACATGACTCTTAACGTGGCCAATTGCCAATTTGGAGTGTTAGTGGTATTCACTTTTACCACTAACGCTGGAGCTCCCTTTCTCTCCACGTTAACTACCACGTTAATGTAGTTAACATGGCAATTAATGTGGGCCATGATGGTTTCGAAGGCGTTATTGGCAATCACTTTTCTCATTAACGTTGCAAGTTTATTCCCATTCCACGTTAGTAGTCACGTTAATTAGATTAACATGGCTGCTAATGTGGCTCTTCCTTGCTTCCTTTGTCCTGAAACCAAGCAAATAAAGTGCATCAAAGCTCTAATCCATGCATTATCCAATTTGTCATTCAATTCATGCATAATTCTCATAAAATCACATGAAATTCACAATGTTTTTTTGAATCAAGATGTAAGTGATTATCTACTCAAAACTTGCTTATTAACTAAGAAATTGCATGAAACTACCCTAAAACAGTAAAGAAAAGGTCAGTGAAACTGGCCAAAATGCCCTGGTATCACAACACCAAATTTAAAGCTTGCTTGTCCCTAAGCAAGTACTGAAACATGAGAATGATGAATTAAATGACAAGAGAAATGAGTCATTATTGTGGAAGTTATGTCCTTGGTTTTATGGGGTTTCATGCATAGCAACTTAGGTTTATTCCTTCATTGGCTTTCAGACCTTTACCATGCCCTGGAATACTCACTTGATTGCACCCTATGAGACTTTTATTCATTGATCCCTTTGTCTTTTCAGGGTTTGATTGTGTTCTTTAGACTAGGTGCTCTGTAAGGGGGTGACTCTTTAAGATAAGCTTTCAGCCAGCACTCCCGAACCAGTTGGTTCAAGGTGCTAGGTGTTAAGACACCCCTAAGGACTTACTCCCTCAAGTCTCTTTCCCCCATACATTCACACCACAGGCACATGGTTTGTTATTTTTCTTCTTGAGACCTTGGTGTCCAGCACCTCTTTGGGTTACTAAGTGCTCTGTAGCAAGGGTTACTCTTGATAGTGGACTTTCAGCTAATAATCCCGGGTTAGTTAACCCAAGTTACCAAGTGATAAGGCACCCCTGAGAGCTTATTCATCCAAGTATATCCTTTGCACAGGAGCACCAAGACACATGCCTTAAGATTCAACCCTTGGTGCCTAGCCTTATTTCTTACTCTTTTTCTTTATTTCTCAACTTTCATTTTTCTTTCCCCTTTTCTTATTAGGATCTTGTTATTTAGCTAGTCTCATGGGGTGTGTTTCAAGCATATGATACAGGACAGATAGTTGCCTTCCTACCTTGTTGGTGAACCAACTTAGCTAAGTAATTACTACACCACAAGCTTAAGAACTTACTCCACAATTTGAACATCACTCTGGTCTTTCATAACATCTCTTTTTATTTGACTTAAAGGACAAGCATACAAGTAGGTAAGGTGAAAATGCAATAGTGACATTAGACTAGCAAGCATATACCTAAGCAATGAAAACTTAAAGGCAGAATTAAAAATCCTAAACTACCATGGAAACATGTTCTATTTCATACATGATTTTCCTTATTTAAAACTTGAAAAAGATGGAACAAAGAGGGAACTCCACAACCTTTTACTCACGGGGGTGCCCATGCTCTCCCTCTTGTTTGTCCTCTTCGTGTCTTTCTTGAGTGTTTGAACCCCCACTTCCCTTGCTTTTTCCAATCAACTTTTTCCAAAAGCCAGCATCTTCCATCTTCTTTTTCAATGTTTCCTTCTGCTGTTTCACCTTCCTTTCCTCTTGTTCTGTTAGATCTTTTTGGACTGTATCATACCTAGGGATTGCAGAGTGCAAATTATGCATATGCCCAGACATATAGTTCAACTTGGCTTGAGTGTTTATGTTGAACTTTTCCCTATGTAGTTGTCATCCTTCATTGAGCACGCTGAACTCATTGAATACTTTTGTTTGAGCTAGCTGACGTTGGTTGAGTTCTTGAAGGCGTTTATCTTGACGCTCTTGCCTTTTAGTCACTTGATTGATGGCTTGAGTGAGCTGGGAGTATTGCTCCTGTTGCTGCTCCATTTGTTGCTTCTGCCACTCCCTCTGCTGAACCATCCAACTAGAGAGCAGTTCTTCTTGACGATCCATCCTTTGGGCTTGAATGTTCAGTTGTTGTTCTTGTCCCTCCATATAACTCCTTGCTAGCTCCTCAATGGCTCCGTGAATGTGATTCAAGTTTATGTTGGTTGGATCATAGTTATCTTCTTGTTGGTATTCTTCTTGATGAGATTCTTCTCGGTGAGGTTGATAAACCACTATTTTATGGTTTATATTGTGTTTAATTGTGTGGTTTTGTCATGATCCTTGCCCACTTATTCATCAATTTAGCATGCATTTATATTTCCTTCCTAAATTCAGTACACGTTTGAAAATTGCTTCCTAGAGACTTTAATTATTTACTTTTAATTTTCCTTTATTCCATTCGATGCCGTGATCTGTGTGTCAAGTGTTTCAGGCCCCATAGGGCATGAATGAGATGGAGATTGGAGAGGAAGCTAGCAAAAATGGAAGGAACACAAGAAATTGAGGAGATAACCAGCGAGAAGTGACGCAGTCGCATGGCTCACGCGACCGCATGAGGGAGCGCAAATCGCAGCGACGCGGCCGCATGGCTTGCGCGGCCGCGCGGATTGGAAAGCACAGGCGACGTGGTAGCGTGGACGACGCGAACGCGTGGAGAGGAAAAAGCGCAAGCGACGCGTCCGCATGGACGACGCGATCGCGTGACATGTGCGATCTGCATAATCTGCAGAATTCGATGGGAGCGATTTTGGGCCTTATTCTAGCCCAGTTTTCGGCCCGGAACAGCAGACTAGAGTCAGAGAATATGCAGAAACAACAGAGATTTATTCAGTAGTTTTAGATCTAGTTTTTTCACTCTCTTAGGTTTCTCTCTCTAGTTTTAGGATTTTAATTTTCAATTGATCTTAGCATTGGAAAATTGAGAAGAGTTATTTCCTCATCAAGATATCATCATTCTAGTTTGTTCTCTTAACTTGGTTCTAATCTTCCATGTTCTTTGTTATGTTCAATTTTGTCATTCAGATACTTTTATGATTATTTAATGCAAGGATTATTTCTTTTTAATTCAATTTCAATATCAATAATCATGTCTTCTTTTAATTTCCTTTCATGTGCCATGGATTCTTTATTTACAATGCGTGAGTAGTTCCCTTACTTGATGGGGAGTTGATTAAAAGGAACTCTTGAGTTGGAAGGATTGAAAGAAAATTTGTAATTGGGTTAAATGTTGGATTGCTATCTTGTCACCGACGCCAATCCCTTTGAACTAAGTGAGTTGCAACTTGTGAACAGATCTGGCATTTCCACTTGTTTGACTTTCCTTTACCTAGTAAAGGATAACCAAACAGAGCAACCATTAATTATAAATTAATCTTACAATCACACCATCAATGATAGAGATTCCAACCAATCAATTCCCAGTCAAGGCTTTTATTTATATTATTTAAAATTCCTCAATTTAATTCCCAATTTACCTAGCTCAATTTCTTGGAACATCTGATTAATAAAACAGCACACTTTTCTGCAACTCGTTGGGAGACGACTTGGTACTAAAAACTCCCAGTAATTTTAATTTAAACTCTCTGTGACATATTTCTAAATTGATAGGCAGATTTTCGGTGAGTTAAGAACTATACTCGCAATGTAACCATTTTAATAAATTTTTAATTCACCAGCTTCTGCTTCTCATCAGAGGTCCTTCTTGTGATGTTCTTTTCCCTATTTGAGACCTTCTTTGTTGTTGGGCGGGTGCCACATAAGTTATACGCTGTAGCGTAACTAACCTCTCAGGGTTTACCCAATTTGGATTGCTGTCCTCGAAGACTACCTTGGCTTTCGTACACAGTCTAAGGATGGTGTTGGGGTACCAAAGTCTAGCACCTGGATCATTCTTCTCGGCTGACTCTTGAATCCCCTCAGCTATAATTTCGTGCACATTGATGCCTCCACCCTTTATTAAGCAATGTACCATAGTAGCTCGAGTAGTGTTAACCTCAGAATTGTTCGCGGCTGGGAGGATAGATCTCCTCACGAGCTCAAACCATCCCTTGGCTTCCAGGATGAGGTCTCCTCTCCTGATGAACCGGGGTCTCATGATAACTGGGCTCATCAAAATGTGGCAATTTCAGCTGAAGAGTCCTTGTTATGGCATTAGGGCTGAAGTCCACCTCTGTTCCTCTCACATAACTTTTGAAGGTGGGGGCCTTGGTTTTGTCTTCTCTGATCACATTTGCATAGAACTCTTTGATGAGGTTTGCATTTATCTTTGCTTCTGGGTTCGTGAGCCTTTGCCAACCCCTTTGTTCAATATTCTCTCGAATCTGTGGGCACTCATCGTCGTTGAACTGGAATGTTAACTCAGGCAATATCTTTTTGAGCTTTATCCGTTCAAATTCGAGTTCATGGAATGCAGTTTTGAATCTCCCTTCATCGAAAGGGATGCTCTCCACCGGTTCCTTCCTCTTTTGCCTCTTGGAACTCGATGATGCCATGAGTAGGAGTTGATATGTGAAGGTGGGGAGTGTGTCTTTGATGGGGTAAAAGGGAGTTGGGTGCCGAAGGTGGGAAGTGTAAAGGATGGAAATTGGAATGTGAAAGGGAGTATGGAATAAGAACCACTTATATAGGGAAGTGGTGAGTGAATGAAAGGTGTAGATTAATGGAGTGGGTGTATGATGAACGGATGGGGTTTAGCATGGGATGAGCACAAGGATCATCAACTTTATGATGGGTTTGGTTCGATTTCCAAGCGTGTCATTTTTCCAATGTTGCATGGCAACATTTCCCAATGCATTCTCCTTGAAGACACGTGTATAGTCCTCTCCTTTTGTGATGGCTGAACCCTCCTCCTTCAATTGTCCCATCAATTTTCCTACAAAACAAAAGAAATGTGATTAATAAAATTGTGGAAAGTGGCGGTAAAATTTAAAAAAATTTGGGATAACTGCTTTTTAAAGTTTTTGTGTCTAACTAACTAAGTGCTATTCATGAATGCAAACCAACTGACTATTTAATTGTCCATGTATACAACATTGGTGACACCAAACTTAGTTTGTGGTCATGTGCTGTACAAAGTTTTGTTCAAGGCTCTAAGAGTGACATGATATGAATTGCATTTATGCTCTCTTAGTATGCCTTGAACACCAAACTTGTTCTTCACTATGTGCTACATAAAAGGATTCATTCAAGTATATGTCAAAGTTGATTTGGAATTCATGAACCTTGCATTATTAACTACTCTAAAAGCATATAGAACATAGGTTGCCTCCCATGAAGCGCTTCTTTAGCGTCACTAGCTTGACGTTCTGACTTTGTCAGGGTGGTTGGTATTGCTTCAAATCTTCCCCCCTTGCAGTAAATCTATCTCCATTGGCTTCATCAAGGATCTCCACATGTTCTAACGAGAGAATCCTGTTGATGGTGAAAACTTTAGGTAGCTGAGATGGGATGGTGGGGAGATGAGGTGGGATAACTGGGAAATAAGCTGAGATCACTTTATCCCCTGGAGAGAAGTCCTCTGTAGGGATCTTCTTGTTCCTCCACCTCCTTGGTGCCTTCTTCTTTGTTCCTTTTGATGTTGCCCTGCTCTTTATGTCCTCTTTTTCCAAGAAACTTTTGTTCCTGGTCTCATATGACTCTGGTGGTTTAGGTTCCTCCTGGTTTTCCTTTTGCTGTGACAACTGCTGACTATCTTGTTCATCAACCAAAGGGATTCCCAAGTGCACAGCTTGTGCTTCAATGCTTGTTTCTTCCATCAGTGCTTTGTCGTGCTCTCCCCTTGGTTCCTTGCTTTCCTGATCTGCTTCTTGTGAGGGTTTGAAGACATTGAATGCGAGTTGTTCGTCATGTATCCTCAGTATTAGCTCTCCTCGCTCTACATCTATGAACGCTCTGGCTGTAGCTAGGAATGCTCTTTCCAATATGATTGGGTAAAGGTGACTCTCTTCCATTTCCAATATGACAAAGTCTGTGGGAAGGAAGTAGTTCCCAACCTTTACCAACACGTTTTCAACCACTCCTACTGCTTGTTTTTGAGTTTTGTCAGCCAGCCTGATGACTACGTCTGTGGGCATTAGGTCATTGATCTGCAGCTTCTTCATAAGGGATAAAGGCATTAAGTTGATGCTTGCTCCCAGGTCACAGAGTCCTTTGTCAAACATTGTTTCTCCTATGGCACAGGGGATGTGAAAACTCCCTGGGTCCTTCCTTTTTGTAGGTAACTATGGTTGAATGAGAGCACTGCACTCCTTATTCATCACTATTGTTTGCCCTCCTTTGAGTGAGCTTTTCCTGGTCAGCAGCTCTTTCATATATTTAATGTATGAGGGCATTTCTTGGAGAGCCTTGATGAATGGTATGTTTACATGGAGAGATGCAAACATATCAAGGAACTTTGAGTATTGATGAGCGGATAATTTATACGCTTTTTGGCATTGTTTTTAGTATATTTTTAGTAGGATCTAGTTACTTTTAGGGATGTTTTTATTAGTTTTTATGTTAAATTCATATTTCTGGACTTTAATATGAGATTGTGTATTTTTCTATGATTTCAGGTATTTTCTGGCTGAAATTGAGGGACTTGAGCAAAAATCAGATTCAGAGGTAGAAGAAGGACTGCTGATGCTATTGGATTCTGACCTCCCTTCACTCAAAGTGGATTTTCTGGAGCTACAGAACTCAAAATGGTGCGCTTCTAATTGCGTTGGAAAGTAGACATCTAGGGCTTTCCAGCAATATATAATAGTCCATACTTTGGCCGAGTTTAGATGACGCAAAAGGGCGTTGAACACCAGTTCTACGCTGTAGTCTAGAGTTAAACGCCAGAAACACGTCACGAACCAGAGTTGAACGCTAGAAACACGTTACAAACTGGTGTTCAACTCCAAGAATGACCTCTGCACGTGTAAACTTCAAGCTCAGCCCAAACACACACCAAGTGGGCCCCGGAAGTGGATTTATGCATCAATTACTTACTTCTGTTAACCCTAGTAACTAGTTTAGTATAAATAGGACTTTTTACTATTGTATTTTCATCTTTTGATCATTTTTAGATATCTGAACCTCCATGGGAGGCTGGCCATTCGGCCATGCTTACCCTATATTCACTTATGTATTTTTCAACGGTAGAGTTTCTATACTCCATAGATTAAGGTGTGGAGCTCTGCTGTTCCTCATGATTTAATGCAAAGTACTACTATTTTCTATTCAATTCAAATTATTCCGCTTCTAAGATATTCATTCGCACTTCAACATGAATGTGATGAACGTGACAATCATCATCATTCCCTATGAACGCGTGCCTGACAACCACTTCCGTTCTACCTTCGATTAAATGGATATCTCTTGGATATCTAATACAAGGGACCGAGTCCGAGTTATTAAGTATCTTCGTCGTATAAGTTAGAACCCATGGATGGCCATTCCTGAGATCCGGAAAGTCTAAACCTTGTCTGTGGTATTCCGAGTAGGATCTGGGAAGGGACGGCTGTGACGAGCTTCAAACTCGCGAGTGCTGGGCGTAGTAACAGACGCAAAAGGATATTAAATCCTATTCATGTATGATCGAGAACCTCTAGATGATTAGCCATGCAGTGACAACGCATTGGACCATTTTCACAAGAGAGGATGGGATGTAGCCATTGACAACGGTGATGCCCTACATACAGCTTGCCATGGAAAGGAGTAGGAAGGATTGGATGAAGACAGTAGGAAAGCAGAGGATCAGAGGAACGAAAGCATCTCTATACGCTTATCTGAAATTCTCACCAATGATTTACATAAGTATTTCTATCTTTATTTTATGTTTATTTATTATTATTATTCGAAAACTCCATAACCAATTGATATCCGCCTGACTGAGATTTACAAGGTGATCATAGCTTGCTTCAAGCCGACAATCTCCGTGGGATCGACCCTTACTCACGTAAGGTTTAATTACTTGGACGACCCAGTGCACTTGCTGGTTAGTTGTATCGAAGTTGTGACAAATTATGAATTAAGATTAGAGCACCAAGTTTTCGGAGCCATTACCAGGGATCACAATTTCATGCACCAAGTTTTTGGCGCCGTTGTCAGGGATTGTTCGAGTTTGGACAACTGACGGTTCATCTTGTTGCTCAGAGCCAGTTTATCACCTAGTGCACCGCCTACTACCACCACCGCACCTCCACCTGCCTCAGAGCCAGTTTATCACCTAGTGCACCGCCTATTTCGACAGCTAGACCAGATGGAGCACCGCAACCGGCACCAATATGAGAGAGTTGAGCATCGCAGCAAGCGACACTATGAGCACCTGAAGCTGATGATACGATCTGGCGATATCCCCTCCGAGCCTGACACACCATCAGAGCCATCTGAGGAGGAGGCGGATGATCACGAGGCAGATACCCACCCCAGAGAGAGGCTGAGCAGGCAGGCACAGAGCAGGCTGCATCACAGCCAGAGGCCCCGCATCAGATTTAGGTTTCTGACCCTGAGATCCCTATTCAGTCAGCACCTCCTCTGCAGCAGGATGACCCTCAGACCACCACCACAGAGACTCCAGCTGCCCACCCTTCCAGTGATGACACCCCTTCACACCCTGCTTGAGTGAGCATCAGGGATGATGCTTCATTTTAAGTGTGGGGAGGTCGCCATCTCTGGCATTTTTTTTGGTGAACCACTACAGACTCTTTCATTTTATTTTGCTATTTTTCTGTATTTTTCTCTTTTATTTTTATTTTTATTTTCTCAGCACTTATACACTGCTATTTTCATGTATTTTGACTCTATTTCTGCTTGTTACACCTTAGTTCATATTTTAGCTATTTAGTTTAGTTGCAATTCTAACTTATTAGTTATAGAAATTGTGGATTGATTAGTATAGTTTACCCTTTTTTTTAGCATAAGATAACTTAGTTTAATTTGAAAATATAAAAAGGAAGTAAACTAGAGACTTGAACATAATAGAAACAACCCACACCTTGTATATATAGCATTCCATGTTAGTTAGTTAACAACATTTCATCAAGGAGAAACACAAACTTTAAAGCCACTCAAAATAAATGTTACATTGAGAATAATGGGAACTCTTGATTTTTACTTGCATGACATATATAACTGATATATGATTTCTGAGTTAGAGAACATACAGCCTGTAAGTTTTGAGCTTAATTGTATGGTTACATTCAAACCATAATTTTTATTCCTGTGTGTTCTGCCCTTCTTTTTTATTCTGGTGTTCTTTACTTTGTTTTAATCTATATGTCCGATTATAGAATAGAAATACATACCAAGAGAGTGATTGAGGCCATTGTTTGATTTTAGTTCACTTATCCCAAATTAGCCTACCTCTTTCATCACCCTTGTCAGCCCCCTTGAGCCTTTAAATCCCCTCTTATTCTACAAACCACATTACTAGCCTTAAGCAGAAAAACAAAATAAAAATCCCAAATTGAATCCTTGGTTAGCTTAAGATAGAAATTGGGTAATTGTTTAAGTGTGGGAAACCTATTGGAAACATGGATGATAAAAACAAAGGGTAGAAAGTTGAAAAGAATAAAATAATTCAAAATAAAAAATTTTTTGGGAAGCCTGCTCATGTGAAATCAAAATAATTGAATTACCATGTGTATCATCAAAAAAAAAAAAGAAAGAAAAATATTTATTTTTCAGTATTTGAATAAAGGGGATACAAAAGAATTCCCCAAATGCAAAATAAAGCAATGCACATGGGACAAAATTAAAACTAATGCATGAGCATGTAACATCAAAAGTGGAAAAATATGGGAAAAATAGGTAAAGAAGCTTTACTTTACAAAGTTATGTATGCTAGGTGAGATCTTAGACTAATCAAGGATTCGCTCAATTAGCTCACTTAGCCTTATACATATACCCTTACCTTTACCTTGGTCCCATTACAACCTTAATTAAAGACCTCATGACTTTTGTATGCCTATATTCTATAATTGTTGATTGGTTAGATGAAGAACAAAGTTATAGAAAGTAAGGATAAAAAAGAAGAATAGAGTGATTAACCCAATAAACACTGAGTGACCAGAGAGTAAACACAAAATCCAGTGAGGGTTCAATAGCTCATTAACATATATCTCTTCTTGAATTATTAATCGTCTTGCAAGTTTATAAAATATTTTCCCATCTCAATTGTAAAAGTGCTTTATCATTATCTGAGGTCTGGCTATATACATGATTCCTTGATAAATGTGAATTAATTCAACTACATCTGAGCTTTATATACAAGTGAATAAAAATAATTAGAATTGCATGATATATTTAGGTAGTTGCATTTAGAATAGATTGCATTGTATGAGATTCCACCACTTCAACCTTGCCTTACTCTTTATCTTGGATTTAGCATGAGGACATGCTATTGTTTAAGTGTGGAGAGGTTGATAAACCCATATTTTATGATATATTCTGTGCGTAATTTGAGTGATTTATTCAATCCTTCACCCACGTATTCATATTAACTGCATGGTTTTACTTTCCCCTCCTTATTATGTGATGTATGTGAAAAACATGTTTCCTATGCTTTAAAAGTAATTATTTTAATTTCTCTTTACTACCATTCGATGCCGTGATTCGTGTGTTGAATAATTTCAGATCTTCTAAGGCAGGAATGACTTAAAGGATGGAAAGAAAACATACAAAATTGGAAGGAAAGCATAAAACGGAGTTTTTGAAGAAACAGGCAGTGACGCGATCATATGGACGACGCGGCCGCATGCCAGCGCGAATTAACAGCGACGCGACCGTGTGCTTGACGCGATCGCGCGCCTTAAGCGAAACGCATATGACGCAGACGCATGACTGACACGACTGCGCGACAAGGAAAATTCCAAGTGACGCGACCGCGTGACCCACGCGGCAGTGTGACAGAGGCTACGCACCAAAAATTATAGAAAATGCTCCCAGTGATTTATGAAGCCCTTTTTGGCCCAATTCCAAGTCCAGAAGGCACAGATCAAAGGTTATGAAGTGGGGGAATGCATCCATTCAGAAGAGAGTCTCCAATTAGTGACTATTCATGATTTAGATGTAGTTTTGAGGGAGGTTCTCTCCTCTCTCTTTAGGATTAGGATTTAGATTTAGGATTTTATTCACTTTCAGGATTATCTTCTTATCAGGTTCAACATTCCTTTTTATTTATCTTTTCAATTTAATTCATGAATTCCTCTATATTACAGATTACCCTTTTGAATTAATGTTAATTGAGGTATTTCAGTTTATTATTGCTCTCCTTTATTTATATTACTATTGCTTCCAATCTGAAGACATTTTTATTCCGGTAGATTTACTTTCTCCCCTTTTGGTCTTGGTTAAGAAATCAATAACTCAGGAGTTATCAAACTCAAACATGATTGATAATCGTTATCTTTGCTAATTGAATTGAACTTCAATAATCCCAATCTTTCCTTAGGGATTAACTAGGATTTGAGGATATAACTAATTAGTCACTTGATTTTTCTTTACTTTAAGTAAAGACTAACTGAGTGGAAATAAGATTCAATTTTCATCATCATTGATAAGGATAACTAGGATAGGACTTCTAATTTCTCATACCTTGCCAAAAGTTTATTTTACAGTCATTTACTTATTTTAAGTGCAATTTAAATTACTTGTTCCTTATCTTCAAAACCCCGATTTACAATCTCCATAACCAATAATAAGAACATACTTCCCTGCAGTTCCTTGAGAAGACGATTCGAGGTTTAAATACTTCGGTTATCAATTTATTTAGGGGTTTGTTACTTGTGACAACAAAACGTTTGTACGAAGGGATTTCTATTGGTTTAGAAACTATATCTACAACGCAACTATTTTAATAAAATTTTTTACTGGAAAAAATCTTAACGTCAATGAACATAAAAGTAAATGGCAGAAAGTAAAGAGAATGGGTAAGATCAGAAATGGGGAGTTCATTGGGCTCAGGAGATGTTGTATTCTCCGGATCAAGTTCATTTTCATCTCTTCCTCAATCAATGCATTCATTGATCTCCTTGGCAATCTTAAGAGATTGAATTCCAATTCCTTGGTAACCCAATCTCTTAAATCTTGATCAATAGCCAATTCCTTGATCTAATTGCTCATGAGAAGAGATGAAGTATGGTCACTGATTATACCACATGTATTCCCAAATCAAAGTGTTGGTAGGATTATATGTCACCATATCCATCCAAACCCCAATTTGGTCCAACATGAGAAAGCATTTCTAGCATGATCTCTTCATTCCTCTTTCAAGGTTTCGAAAAGATCCAAGTATGAATAGCTTCTTTTCTAAGACAACTACCCAATTGGATGAAGATTGAAAGCTTTCTAGTAAAATCAAGAGAAAAGAAAGAAGAAGAATAATGAAAACTATTATTGATCCATCAAATTACAATAGAGCTCCCTAACCCAATGAAAGGGGTTTAGTTGTTCATAGCTCTGGGAATTAAAAGCAAAGATGGAGAATACATTCTCAAAGTCAAACTAAAAGTGCAGAGAAAGTAAAATTATACAAAGAGTAGTTCTCCCAATGGCCAAAAGCTCTCCTCTCTAGTTAAAAACTACTCCTATATATACTACTCTTCTGATCTTCTAGTTGGCTCTTCAAGTCTTTGGATATGAGCCTTTGGATCTTGAGTTGAAGTAGTTTGGAATCTTCAGTGGGCTCAGCTTTACTTGCAGAGAAAGTGTGAAGTAGGCATGGACTTTAGCTAGGATGTTAGTGGCGTTAATGTTAAGTGAAAATGTGGGTTCGAGAACGTTAGTGACAATCACCTTTTTCACTAACGTCCCTAGCCCAAGATGGTTCACGTTAACTTCAACGTTAGTGGCACTAACGTGACCACTAACGTTGCCTCTTGGTCCATCGCAAGCGTTATTGGCGTTCACCTTTGCCAATAACGTTGCTCTTAGCCCCCCTTTTCTCACGTTAGAGTCCACGTTAGTATAACTAACGTGGCTCTTAACGTGGGCATGCCTTAGCCACGAGAGCGTTAGTGACACTTACCTTTGTTACTAACGCTCTAAACGCCCCTTCTCACGTTAGTACCTCACGTTAATTGTATTAACGTGGTGGTGATTGCCATCTCCAACGTTAGTGACAAAGGTGAGTGTCACTAACGTTGGCTCATCATTTCTTTCCTCCACGTTAGCTTCCACGTTAATGCAATTAACGTGGCAACTAACGTGGCTTAGTGGCTTGGTCCAACGTTAGTGACAAAGGTGAGTGTCACTAACGTTGGCGATTCCTTGCTCCTCCCACGTTAGAGTTCACGTTAATGTAGTTAACGTGACTCTTAACGTGGCCAATTGGGCTTAGTACAACGTTAGTGACAAAGGTGAGTGTCACTAACGTTGGCGTTGTCTTCCTTTTTCACGTTAGAGTTTACGTTAACTGAGTTAACGTGACTCTTAACGTGGCCAATTGTCAATTTGGAGCGTTAGTGGTATTCACTTTTACCACTAACGCTGGAGCTCCCTTTCTCTCCACGTTAACTACCACGTTAATGTAGTTAACGTGGCAATTAACGTGGGCCATGATGGTTTCGAAGGCGTTATTGGCAATCACTTTTCTCATTAACGTTGCAAGTTTATTCCCATTCCACGTTAGTAGTCACGTTAATTAGATTAACGTGGCTGCTAATGTGGCTCTTCCTTGCTTCCTTTGTCCTGAAACCAAGCAAATAAAGTGCATCAAAGCTCTAATCCATGCATTATCCAATTTGTCATTCAATTCATGCATAATTCTCATAAAATCACATGAAATTCACAATGTTTGCTTGAATCAAGATGTAAGTGATTATCTACCCAAAACTTGCTTATTAACTAAGAAATTGCATGAAACTACCCTAAAACAGTAAAGAAAAGGTCAGTGAAACTGGCAAAAATGCCCTGGCATCACCTAGTCAACCCCAACCATTGAGGAGTAAGTCAAGCAAGCATAATTGACCTTAATCCATAAGTCCTAGCTAACTTACCAAACTAGTTAATAAAAAGCTAGTGTCAATGGAAACAAGAGTCAACTAACTACCCAAGAATTATCACTAAATGTCGGACATTATGACTCTAGTATCCTAGGAACTCAAACCACAAGCCAAGGTGGAAAAATCTACTCAAAATCTAATGTTGGCATTTTCACAAACATCTTGTGTGCATAAAATTAAAACATGGGAAATTGTAAAGGAAAATGGAAAACTATAACTAACTATCAACAAAACCAATCATAAACAAGCAATCAAATATAAAGGAAGCATGAAACATAAAATTCATTGATCAAAACTTCAAGAAACACAAAATTACAAATATGAACACGTAACTTGAACCAAAAGAAAATGAAAGTAAAGACAATGTAATTAAAGAGGAAATTGAGAGTACTTACAGTTAAAGAAGCAAAATCCAAAAGAAAAGCTTGCTATAAAATACTACAATGGAAATGGAAATGAAAATGAAATCCTAAGAGAGCGAAGCTATACTACTCCTACTCCTACTCCTAATTACTATGAAAAACTATCTAGGTGGGCTCTCCTTTGAAATGTGTTGAATTCCCCTTCATATAGTACTCCAATTCAGCCTTCAAGCCTTCCAAAATGGGCCAAAAGGCCTCAGAAAACGCGTTGTACGTGTTTCATTAACAAAATCACATGCAGGGATCTGTGCGGACACACACTTGGCTGAATGTTGACCTGTGCCCAGGTGGTCGTGCGCACGCACACATGGAAATTTCCTCTTGTACGTACACATGCTGGCTTTTACGCACACACACTTGGCTGATTCGGTCTTGTGCGTACACACGCTTGCTTGTGCGCACGCACACCTTACTGTGTGTGCTTTTCCTTATTTTCTTCAAGTGTTCTCCCTTCTACATGCTTTCTTCCACTTTTACTTAGCCAATATTGCCAAAATGACCTGAAATCACTCACAAAACATATCACGGCATCGAATGGCATAAAAGTGGAATTAAATTACTCGATTTAAGTACAAATATGCATGTTTTCACATTTAAGTCCAAATTAGGGATCAAACACAAAAGTATGCTATTATGGTGCTTAAGTGTGAGTTCATGTGCTAGAATCCATCCAAATTAAGTCAAAATATACCATTAAATATAGACTCATCAACATACATATGTAGTAGAAAAATTCCAAAAGAACCCAAAAGACAAAATACAAAACATGTTTCTCCAAAATAACCTCTAAGTGGAGTCAAATACAAAATATATATAAAGTGTGGAGAATATAAGTATCTAAATAAGTACATAAGATAAAAATAAAATCCCGGGAGCTAAGGATCTTCGCCACAGTAGAAGTCTCCAGCATGCCTCAGCGAGGAGCCTCACGTCCTGCATCTGAAAACCACAAAATCCGCATGGGTGAGAACTGGAGGTTCTCAGCATGGTAACAGTGCCCAAATATCTAACATGTAATGTCCCAGGAAAGTTGAAGGCAATCCTAGAACTTCTAGTTAAAATCAAAGCGTATAAATATAACTAAACCATGAGAAAGTGAAAGTAGGCAACTAACTTAAGGATCTTCAAGTCTTTTAAACTTCCCAACTGCCAACAGTGATTCGATATGCAAGCACAATTATATCAAGCAAAGAAATGCACAAGTAGGAAGCAAGTAAGACAATTACGCAATTAGCAAGTAATGATGCAATCAATTAGACATTCCAAACAAACCACATATAATGCATATGATGCATGCCTATCCTAGTGGCTGATGAGTCTCATCTATCTTTTGCCAAGCCAACCCGACATGTCCTGGTAGTTAACCATTGGACAGAACACCAAACATAGAGCAAGTGGGACGAAGCCACAATCCTTGTATCTTACCTGCGTACCCGAAGCAGGAGATAACTTCACCCTGCCTCTTACCCAGGCAATGTTACATTCTCGGCCTGGAGCAAGCAACAACAGAACACAGCCCTTGCATCTTACCAGCAGCCTTTAATCTTTCCAGAGCAAGTGGATAACACCACCGCATCTTACCCGACTTATTGACTTTCACCCAGAGCAGGTGGATAACACTACTGTATCTTACCCAGAGTCACATACAGAAACACACTTTCATTATCATTACCATTCATTCATTCACCAATTCATTCTCAATTCATACCTAGAGCAAGTGGATAACACCACTATATCTTACCCAGAGTTCTCACCTCTTACCCGGGGCAAGTAGTTAACACCACTGCGTCTTACCTGGAGGCACATCACAATCAATTTCAGTTTCATTATCTTTATAACTCCCTCATCTCAGCCAACTAGCTTAAAATCATAATTCATAATCAGCCATGACTATCATCACACACAGCCATTCGGCTCATATCTTACACAGTACTCCAGCACCTTCCTCCATGACTAATATCATTGGTGCGTGGTAGAAGTTAGGCCAATTAAGAAATTATAATATAATAGAACAGTGTTGCGAGTATAGCTCTTAACCAGCAAAAATCTGCCTCAACAATTTAAAAAGAGTGTCACAAAAATTTAGTATAGAAAAATACTGGGAGTATGAGTCCCAGGTCGTCTCCCAACGAGTTGCGAGAAAGGATGCTATTTTATTAATTATGAATTTTTCTGAGAGTTTTGAGAGTTGAATAATGAGCAATTAAATAATTGTAAATTAAATCAATAAAAACTAAGAATGATTATTAATATTCTAGATAAAAAGCCTTGACTGGGGGAATGATTAATTGGAAGTTCTATCCTTATTGGGATCTCTTAAGTGAAGTATTAAAAAGGTTGTTATTTTCACTTAGTTAACCCTTATTAAATAAAGGAAAGTCAAGTGATTGAGCTAACTCTTATTCGCAAATCCTAGTCCTCTCTCTTGGGAAGGTCTAGCATTAGTAAATACAGAACTAGCCAACAACTTCCAGTTTAAACAGCACTTAAGCCTTCTAGCTCAAGTGTCTCCTTTTAATCAACCCCCATGTCAAGTATGGAGTCTACTCTATTGACATGAATATAATGCTCATAAAAATAATAGAAGAAGACATGATGAATTTAAATAAAATAGGGATTCAAAATTGATTAAAAATAAAAGTAATCCTTTGCACTAACAATTCATGAAAATAATTCAATTACTGCTTTAAACAAGAATTAAGAATAAAAGATTAAGTAAGGAAATAAACTAGAATAGTGTCTTCAACAGAGGTAATGACTCTTCAATATCCAAAAGCAAAAGTAATAAACTGGGAATGTGAATAGAACCTAGAGGACGAGTAATTCACTTTAGATTCAGATCTAAAACCTAAAACTATCCTAATGAGAATATGTGTCGTCTAAAGTTGGATATCTAATCTGTGTCGAGTCTCTGCATGTTCCCTGGCTTTATTTTGTGTTTCTGGGCCGAAAACTGGGTCAAAACGCAGCCCAAAATCGCCCCAGCATTTTCTGTTAAGTTTGCAGATCGCGCAGGTCACGTGTACGCGTCGTCCACGCGTTCACGTCAATCAGCGATTTTTCTTATCACGCGAGCGCATCGTCCATGCATTCGCATCATTTGTGCAGACTCTAATCCGTACGTACGCGTCAGGCACGCGCACGCATCGCTGCAATTTTCTCTATTCCACGCGCTCGCGTGAGCCATGCGCGCGCGTCGGTGTTCGCTGGTCATCTCCTTAGTTTCTTGTGTTTCTTCCATTTTTGCAAGCTTCCTCTCCATTCTCTAAGCCATTCCTGCCCTATAAAGCCTGAAACACTTAACACACGGATCACGGTATCGAATGGTATAAAGGAAAATTAAAATACACTAATTAAAGATCTTTAGGAAGCTAGTTTTCAATCATAAAATAATACTAGGAAGGGATTATAAAATCATGAAAATCGTATGAATAAGTAAGTAAAGGCTTGATGAAACCACTCAATTAAACACAAGATAAACCATAAAATAGTGGTTTATCAACCTCCCCACACTTAAACATTAGCATGTCCTCATGCTTAGCTTAAGGAGATAAAACAAATGAGTAAGGAAAAGTGAGACTCATGCAATACAATGCAATGCAACCTATGTATATGAATGCAACTATATGATTTTGTCTACTTGGTTAAAAATAAATAAGTTCTTTAAGACAAATATAAATCAAATATCACTAATTAAAATTCAAACAGTAAAAGCAAGTAAACCTATAAGAAGACAGCTTATGAAAGCAGGGAACATAGAATTAAGCATTGAACCCTCACTGATGGTGTATGTGCACTCTAGTCACTCTAGTGTATAGGGTAATCACTCTACTCTTCTCTAATCATGCTTTCTAAGCCTTGTTCTTCACCTAACCAATCAACAAGTATTTAATGTACCAATGCAAACATCATGAGGTCTTTTCAAGGTTGTAATAGGGCCAAGGTAAAGGTGATGGTATATATATATGGCTAAGTGAGCCATAAATTGAATCATTGATTATCCTAACCTTTCACCTAACATACATACTCTATTTTCTTCTTGAATCATCCTTAACTACCCAAAAATTTTCCACTTTTGTTTTACATACTCATGCATCAACTTTTCTCTTAACTTGTTTCACATGTGCGTTGAATTTTTTATTGAACTTAACTTAGCATTGGGATGATTTTGTCCCCTTATTCATTTATCTAATTACTTGAATATTTTTGGGATTTTTTTTCTTTTTTCTTTTTTTGCAGCATAAAAATAACATTTCCAATGCACATGGATTTATAATTTTTCTTAGTTTCACATGAGTAAGTACCCAAATTTCCAATATTTTATCATGACACATCCCCTTATTAACCAATGTTCCCACAGTTTTCCCATACTTGATTGACACACAATTCCTATCTTAAGCTAACCAAAGATTCAATTTGGGGTATTACTTATTTTTCTACTTAAGGCTAGTAATGTGGTAAAATATAGAACAATTGGGATTAAAAGGCTCAAAGTGGCTAACAAAGGTAAATGGAAGGGTAGGCTATTTGGGATAAGTGAGTTAATAAAATAATGGCCTCAATCATATGAATGCATATAACACATTAAACATTGGACATATAGGATGGAAAAAAATATAGATTACAATCATAGAGAAGTAAACACACAAGAATAAAATTTTATGGTTAAATATTGTAACCATGTTATTAGGCTCAAGTCTCACATGTTGTGTGTTCTAGCTTTTAACTATGTTCCAAATACAACTTCTAAACAAGTTTAATACAAGAGTTTTGATTTAAATCAGTGATATTTTTCAAAAATAGGGTCTTAAAAAAAGAAACTTATTGATTCTCGACCAATTAGAGCATGCATGCAAATAACCTATTACTATGCAATTTTATCATATCCTAACAAAAGAAAAATTAAATAAATATCCTATTCTATTGGTGCTAAGAAAGAGAAATTACCTCCGAAAGTCAGGTACTGACCGACCTCCTCACACTTAAAGCTTGGCACTATCCTCAGTGCCATTAGTCAAGAACAAAGGGGGGCTGATAGCAGCATCTCCACAATCAGGACCGTCATGGCTCCCTGTGCTGGTAAATGAAGTAGAGTCCAGGGTGTCTGGGTCTTCTTTAGGTGTTTGTTTACCAACAAGTAGCTCCTTGAGGTATGTAAATCTGCACTTGTTACGGCGCTCCCTTTGCTTTCCTTTCCGGTCAAGCCGGTCTAGCCTCTCAAGTATCTTATGGAGCAGTTGGTTTGTTGAAGGTGCTTGTGATGTAGAAGGAGTAGAAATGTCTTCTGCTGGTTAATTCAACAATGTTAGTCGGGAGGATGAGTAAATTCTCATTGTTATAGTTTCTCTCAGCCAAGATGGGGAACATCTGCTCACAGTAGCGGTTAGTGAATCGCACAATGTCTTTTGCTGAAAAGGCTTTCTCTTTTTCATCAACCTTGATGATCCTCTTGATTCGTTTAGTTGAGAGCTTTACTGCTGTTGAAGATGGCTCTGCCACTAATGTTCTCTTAGCTCCTTTCCTTGCTGGTGGCTTTCTCTTTACCCTTTTTGGTGGCCATCCTGAAAAGGGAAAAGGTAAGTAACTTTAAAATTTAAGGGTTAGAGCAAGGAAGAGAATGGTATGGGTGATAATCAATGCACACTAAAGAGGAATGTCGTTAACACATGGTCATGACTACATGTGAAAAGTTCATCAATGGAAATATAGCAAGTGCATTTGATGGCTATTTAATGCAAAATGTTTATTAGCATGCAGGCAAAGGCAAGAGTAGCATAGATCAAGCATTAAATGTCCAAGTTAGATTATCAACTCTTTCAAACTAACAATCTATTTGTATTGACAATTATATTTAATCAATAAAATATAAAAGGGGTTTTGTAAAAAACAAGCATTAGAGTAGTAGAATAGAGTAATATAAAAATAATGCACAATGCCATACGGGCTTTTTCACAAACACATAGCATGCAAGATAAATATGTTATCGAAAGTATTGAATTAAACATGCAAGCAACCCTTGAAGAAGTAATATAAATTGTCAAACAATTCCAACATAATCCACAAGCAAAATATAAAAGAAAATAATTACCCAATTAAATTTCTAACACCAATTAAAGGAATAAAAAGTAAAGAAAAAGAAAGAAAAAGAAAATATAGATAATGAAAGTAAAAAGAAAAAGATGAAAAATATTAATAAAAATAATAAAGGAAAAGTAAAAAGTAAAGAAAGAAAGAAAAGAACCTTGATAGTGGATGTGAAAAATAAGAAAGAGAGAAAGTAAAGAGTGAGAAAGAATAAAGAAGGAAGAAGAGAGAAGAAAGAAATAAGAAGGGAAAGAAAATATTTTGATTTGGGAAAGAAAAGATAAGATAGTTGGCTGATATGGATAAGCTGTGCGTCACATGTGACGCGGACGCGTGGGTCACGCGTTCACGCGGTGTGTGATAAGTTCAGGTGACGCGAACGCGTGGGTCACGCGATCGCATGACCTGATTTGTGCTATTGGCGCGAGTGTAGCCTCGCGTACGCACAACTCTCTGTTTCATACTCTTATTGCCAAATTTTTTTGGGTGACGCGTTCGTGTGGTTGACGCGATCGCGTGAATGGCCATATTTGAAAAACGACGCGGATGCGTGGGGTACGTGTTCGCCTGATAGGGCTTGTGCTTCTAGTATCATTCCAGCCCCACTCCATCATAACTCTCTGCCATACACCCTTTACGTCAGTTTTGCAGGAGCACGTGGTCGCGTGGGGACGCGGACGCGTGGGCTGGCTGATTTCGCAAACGACGCGAGCGCGTTAGTGACGCCGGCGCATCGCGTGCCTCTCTCTTTTTTTTATATATGCAGAATGCAAATGCAAATGCAGGCTATATTCAGCTATATGCAGAGGTTATAAGAAGAGTCATTAAGAAAAAATAGAATAAAGTAAAATAAAACGAAGACTGAAACGGAACGATCATACCATGGTGGGTTGTCTCCCACCTAGCACTTTGCTTTTACGTCCTTAAGTGGGACGTTCTTCAAGTTCATTCTACTACTGTTGGTGGGTCTTCCAATAGGAAGACCTCTAGTTCTTTGTGATCCTTAATCTTTTCTCCATGATAAAGCTTTAAGCGATGTCCGTTGACCTTCATGAATTTTGAACTAGAACGATGACGCAGGTGAAAAACTCCGTTTGGCTCTACCTTTTCTACTCTATAGGGACCTTCCCATCGTGATCTTAGTTTGCCTGGCATAAGCCTCAGTCTGGAGTTATAAAGAAGAACTAACTCCCTTGGTCTGAATTCTCTCCTTTTTACGTGTTTGTTATGGACAACCTTCATCTTCTCTTTGTATCGCCTGGAGTTGTCATATGCTTCCATGCGAAAATTCTCTAATTCTGCTAGTTGTAACTTTGTTTCAGCACCAGATTCTTCAAAATTCATATTGCATTCCCTTACAGCCCAGAAGGCCTTGTGCTCCACCTTTACTGGAAGGTGGCAAGCCTTTCCGTACACTAAGCGGAAGGGGCTCATCCCGATAGGTATTTTGTATGCTATTCTATATGCCTAGAGTGCATCTTGTAGCCTTGCACTCCAGTCTTTCCTATGGGGCTTTACTATTTTCTCCAGAATGCATTTAATCTCCCTGTTAGACACTTCTTCTTGTCCATTGGTTTGAGGATGATAAGTTGTTGCTATTTTGTGAACAATCCCATACTTCTTCAGCAATCATGTTAGTCTCCTATTACAAAAATGAGTGCCTTGATCGCTCACGATTGCTCGTGGTGATCCAAAGTAACATATAATATGATTTTGAACAAAGGAAATAATAGTGTTAGCATCATCAGTACGGGTAGGAATTGCTTCCACCCATTTAGAAACGTAATCTACAGCTAACAGTATATAAAGATAACCATTAGAGTTTGAAAATGGACCCATGAAGTCAATGCCCCAAGCATAAAAAATTTCACAGAAAATCATAATCTGTTGAAGCATCTCATCACTCTTGGATATATTACCAAATCTTTGGCATGGGGAACAAGATTTACAAAATTCAGCAGCATCTTTAAAAAGAGTAGGCCACCAGAATCCACAGTCTAAGATTTTTCTAGCTGTTCTTTGAGGGCCAAAATGTCCTCCACTCTCAGAAGAGTGGCATGCCTCTAAAATGGACTGGAATTCTATTTGGGGTACATACCTTCAAAATACCTGGTCAGCACCACACCTCCATAAATATGGGTCATCCCATATATAATATTTAGACTCGCTTTTCAGCTTGTCCCTTTGATGTTTAGTAAAATTTGGAGGGAAGGTATGGCTAACTAGATAATTAGCTACAGGTGCATACCAAGAAACTACTTCAGATACTGCTTGCAAACTATCAAATGGAAAAGTATCATTGATAGGAGTGGAGTCATCCTTAATGTGCTCAAGGCGACTCAAGTGGTCTACCACTAAATTCTGGTTACCACTCTTATCCTTAATTTCTAAATCAAATTCTTGTAGCAACAGTATCCATCATATTAGCCTTGGTTTGGACTCTTTTTTAGCTAATAAATATTTTAGAGCTGCATGGTCTGAGTACACTACTACCTTAGTACCAAGTAAATAGGCTCGGAATTTATCCAGAGCAAAAACAATAGCAAGAAGCTCTTTTTCAGTAGTAGTGTAATTAGACTGAGCAGCATCTAAGGTTTTAGATGCATAAGCAATTACGAAAGGATCCTTACCTTCACGCTGAGCCAGTGCCGCTCCTACTGTATAGTTGGAGGCATCACATATAATCTCAAATGGCTGGCTCCAGTCTGGTCCTCTCACAATTGGAGCTTGAGTCAGGGCAATTTTTAGCTTATCAAACGCTTTCATGCAATCTTCACTGAATTCGAACTCAATATCTTTCTGTAGCAGTCTAGATAAAGGTAATGCTACCTTACTGAAGTCCTTAATAAATCTCCTGTAAAAACCTGCATGGCCAAGGAACAAACGGACTTCCCTCACGAAAGAGGGGTAAGGTAAACTAGAAATGACATATACCTTTGCTGGATCTACTGAAATACCAGTTTTAGAGACAACATGTCCTAGAACAATCCCTTGATTTACCATTAAATGATATTTTTCAAAATTCAATACAAGGTTTGAAATAACACATCTGTCTAATACTCTAGCTAGACTATCCAATCAAAGGTCAAATGAATCACCATATATGCTAAAATCATCCATAAATACTTTCATACAGTTCTCAATAAGATCTGAAAAGATACTCATCAGGCATCTTTGGAAAGTAGCAGGTGCATTACATAAGCCAAAAGGTATTCTTTTATAAGCATACGTTCCAAAGGGACATGTAAAAGTGGTCTTATCCTGATCCTCAGGAGCTATATTAATTTAAAAGTAGCCTGTATAACCATCTAAAAAGCAATAATGGGATTTACCTGACAGGCGATCGAGCATCTGATCAATAAATGGCAAGGGGTATTGATCCTTGCTAGTAGCTTGGTTAAGACGCCTATAGTCAATGCAAACCCTCCATGAATTCTGCACTCTAGTTGTCAGGAGCTCTCCATGCTCATTCTTTATTGTTGTGACTCCATACTTCTTGGGCACCACTTGTACTGGACTAACCTATTCACTGTCTGAGATGGGGTAAATGATATCTGCTTCAAGTAGCCTGGTCACTTCTTTCTTGACAACTTCTAAGATGGTTGGATTCAATCTTCTTTGGGGTTAACGGATAGGTTTCGAGTCCTTTTCTAAATATATCCTATGCTCACAAACTTGGGGATTGATGCCTACTATATCCACCAAGCTCCACCCAATTGCTTTCTTGTGCTTTTTCAGCACACTAAGCAGTTGCTCCTCTTGTTGAGAAGTGAGTTCCCTTGCAATGATGACTGGGAACTTCTGATTATTCTCAAGGTAAGCATACTTGAGGTGTGGGGGGAGGGGCTTCAATTCCAATTTCTGCTCATGGCTAGGTTCTGGATCATCCCGGGCTGGTGGTAATGGTAAAATGTCTTTATTATGTTCAGAGGGCGTTCCCACACTTGGACCTTGCTCCATGTGTTTCTCTTCTAATTCTTCTTGGTGAACTTCAGCTACAGTTTCATCAATAATATCGCACTAGAAGATAGAATGATCTTCCGGAGGGTGCTTCATAGCTTCATTTAAACTGAAACTCACTGTTCTACCATCTATCTCAAAGGAGTAAGTTCCTGAGAATGCATCCAGCTTGAACTTTGAGGTCTTCAGGAATGGTCTTCCAAGCAGGATTGATGATGTTCTTCCTGAGTCATTATGGGGCATTTCCAGGATATAGAAGTCAATGGAAAATGTGAGCCCCTTAATGCTCACTAATACATCTTCAGCTATTCCAACTACTGTAATAATACTTTTATCTGCTAACACAAAACGAGCTGCCGACCTTTTTAAGGGAGGGAGCCTTAGAGTATCATATATAGACAATGGCATTATACTAACACATGCTCCTAAGTCACACATGCAATCAGAAAATACTACACCTTCAATGGTACAATTTACCATACATGGACATGGATCACTACATTTTTCAGGTATACTTCCCATTAAAGCAGATATAGAACTACCTAAAGGAATAGTTTCTAATTCATTAATTTTATCCTTATGAATGCATAAATCTCTCGGAAATTTTGTATATTTATGTACTTGCTGAATAAAATAAAAAAGGGGAACAGTTACCTCAACCTTTTTGAAAATTTCTACCATTTTGGGATCAAGTTTCGTCTGCTTTCTGGGCTTTCTTGCAAGGTGTGGGAATGGGATAGGGATGGCGTTACTTGCAGCTTCTGTATCCTTTGGTGCTCCATTCCTTGGCTGAGCTAATTCTTCTTCAACCTTATCTTGTACTTCATCTTCCTCTTCAGCATCTTCCATTTCAGCATCTTCTACTTCCACTGAGTCTTCAATTGGGGCGTGTTCTATTGGGCTTGGCTCCTCCTGATTCCTCTCTGGCAGTGTGGTTTCGGACCTCAAAGTGATGACATTGATGCCACCCTTAGGGTTAGGTAAGTGTTAAGAAGGAATTCCACTGGAGCTTGAAGGTTGGTTGGTGGAAGCAGGTAGTGACTCTATTCGGGCGGCGAGAGCTTGTAAAGTAGCATTCAGACCATTTAAAGTAGAGTTTAGTGTAGTCTGCATGTCTTGTTGTCCTTTTGTGAGAGAACGAAGCATCTCGTCATTTGATGAGGAAGTGGGATAAGTGATCTGTGGGACTTGTTGTTGGTTAAGCTGGGGTCCTTGTGACTGTCTTAGGTGAGGAGCTCTGTAAGGTTGGTTCTGATTCTGCTGTCTGTTGTTGTTATTCCACCTCTGGTTTCCGTTGTTGTCTCTGCCTCCTCTGTTATAATTGTCCCTCCAGCCATGGTTGGAATTATCTCTCCAACTTTGGTTGGAGGTGTCCTGCCATCCTTGGTTATAGTTTTCTCCTTAGTTGTAGCTGCTGCCTTGTTGATTGTATCCTTGGTTCGGGCAGTCATAGAAGTTATGAGTAGCTACCACAGTGTTATCTTCTTGTTGGAGCTACGGGCATTCATAAGTATAATGACTATAGTTAGCACAGATTTCGTATACTCTTTGTCGAACTAGCTGTTGGTTTTGTTGTGGCGTGGCAGGCTGAGCTTGTTGTTGTTGGTTCAATTGCATTTGCTTCAGTAGGGTGGTCATTTCATATATACTCTGTGTAAGAGAAGAAGTTTCAGTGCTGGAGGAGACCTCTGCAACAGCTTTTAAGTGGCTGCTCCTGTGCCTGTGATTCCTAGTAGACTCAGCTAAGTCGCTAATCAGTTGCCATGCTTCATCTGCGGTCTTGTACTTTTTCAGAGAACCATTACTAGCACCATCTAGTGTAGTTTTATCCCGAGGCTTCATACCTTGAGTGAAGTAGCTGATTAACACTAGCCTGTCAATCATATGATGGGGGCATGCGTTCAGAAGGTTCTTAAAACGCTCCCAGTACTCATAGAGAGTTTCTGATTCACCTTGAACAATGCATGAGATCTCTTTCCTTAGTCTGTCTGTAACTTCAACTGGAAAGTATTTTTCTATAAATTCTCTCCTGAGCGTATCCCAGTTAGTAACAGTCGCTTCAGGTTGGGAGTAGTACCACTCCCTTGCCTTTCCCTCAAGAGAAAACAAGAAGGCAGTTAACAGAATAGAAGTTTCATTCGCACCATGATGCCTAACAGTAGAACAGGTTGTCTGGAAATCCCTTAGGTGCTTAATAGGCTCTTGAGCAGGTAAGCCATGAAACTTGGGCATCAAGTTGATTAATGCAGTCTTTAGCTCAAAATCTGCAGCCAGAGTTGGATGATGCACTTGATACGGCTGCAGTGTAAAATCTGGGGCTCCAGCTTCCTGGAGAGTAATCCTCCTAGGTGCTGCCATGTTATCTGCACGTGAATCAACTGAATCAGTAGTAAAGGAGCTTGTTTTGTTCTCAGATGGCAGTTCAAATTCACCCTCAGATGAGACTGGTGAATCGAGAACAATCACTTCACCACCCTCAGAGGCTAACCGACGTCGAGCTCGCCTAATACGTGAAATAGTTCTTTCAATTTCAGGATCAGATGCGGCTAAGCTCGAATCAGGAAGTGAACGCATCATTCAATGAAAGAAACATATAGCTCATAGTAATAAAATAAAAATAAGATCTGCAAATAAAATAAAAATATGTACACTAATTACTAATTTAGCACACAATTGCAACTCTCCGGCAACGGCGCCAAAAACTGGTGCGTGGCAGAAGTTAGGCCAATTAAGAGATTATAATATAACAGAACAGCATTGCGAGTATAGCTCTTAACCAGCAAAAATCTGCCTCACCAATTTAAAAAGAGTGTCACAAAAATTTAGAATAGAAAAAATACTGGGAGTATGAGTCCCAGGTCGTCTCCCAACGAGTTGCGAGAAAGGATGCTATTTTATTAATTAGAAATTTTTCCGAGAGTTTTGAGAGTTGAATAATGAGAAATTAAATAATTGTAAATTAAAGCAATAAAAACTAAGAATGATTATTAATATTCTAGATAAAAAGCCTTGACTGGGGGAATGATTAATTGAAAGTTCTATCCTTATTGGGATCTCTTAAGTGTAGTATTAAAAAGGTTGTTGTTTTCTCTTAGTTAACCCTTACTAAATAAAGAAAAGTCAAGCGATTGAGCTAACTCTTATTCGCAAATCCTAGTCCTCTCCCTTGGGAAGGTCTAGCGTTAGTAAATACAGAACTAGCCAACAACTTCCAGTTTAAACAGCACTTAAGCCTTCCAACTCAAGTGTCTCCTTTTAGTCAACCCCCATGTCAAGTATTGGAGTCTACTCCAATAACACGAATATAACGCTCATAAAAATAATAGAGGAAGACATGATGAATTTAAATAAAATAGGGATTCAAAATTGATTAAAAATAAAAGTAATCATTTGCACTAACAATTCATGAAAATAATCTAATTACCACTTTAAACAAGAATTAAGAATAAAAGAGTAAGTAAGGAAACAAACTAGAATAGTGTCTTCAACGGAGGTAATGACTCTTCAATATCTAAAAGCAAAAGCAATAAACTAGGAATGTAAAGAGAACCTAGAGGAAGAGTAATTCACTCTAGATTCAGATCTAAAAACCTAAAACTATCCTAATGAGAATATGTGAAGTCGTCTAAAGTTGGATATCTAATCTGTGTCGAGTCTCTGCATGTTCCCTGGCTTTATTCTGTGTTTCTGGACCAAAAATTGGGTCAAAATGCTGCCCGAAATTGCCCCTAGCATTTTCTGTTAAGTTTGCAGATCGCGCAGGTCACGTGTATGCGTTGTCCACGCGTTCGCGTCAATCAACGTTTTTTCTTGTCATGCGAGCGCGTTATCCACGCGTTTGCGTCATTTGTGCAGACTCCAATCCATGCGTACGCGTCAGGCACGTGCACGCGTCGCTGCAATTTTCTCTATTCCACGCGCTCGCGTGAGCCATGCGCGCGCGTCGGTGTTCGCTGGTTATCTCGTTAGTTTCTTGTGTTTCTTACATTTTTGCAAGTTTCCTCTCCATTCTCTAAGCCATTCCTGCCTTGTAAAGCCTGAAACACTTAACACACGGATCACGACATCGAATGGTATAAAGGAGAATTAAAATACACTAATTAAATATCTTTAGGAAGCAAGTTTTCAATCATAAAACAATACTAGGAAGGGATTATAAAATCATGTAAATCGTATGAATAAGTAAGTAAAGGCTTGATGAAACCACTCAATTAAACACAAGATAAACCATATAATAGTGATTTATCAATCATTATTATTAATCATAACTCATCATAATATTCCCTTTCTTCATCCTCAAGTTACCCCTTTCCCTAGCTTCCTCTCAATCACTAGGCATTTTACATTAATTTAAGATTTAAAAGATGAAAACAGGGGTTTATAAGCCTGAAACTGCGTCTCAGAAGGTTACAAGCTTATTCGGAATGTGAAAGACTTGAAAACAAAAGCTTTAGAAAAGAACAGGGTCGCGTATGTACGCACAGGGGTGTGCGTGCGCACCCCCAAAAATACTTTTAAACGTGTGCGTACGCACAGAACGCAAAATCACCAGGGTTGAGTGCACGCAAAAGGTGTGCTAGCTCCACCAACCGCATGCCATTCCCAATTTGTGTGTGCGCACAGGTTTATGGGTACGCACAGCTTGCAAGACTTCCTTAGCCATGTGCACGAACAGAGCGTGCTAGCGCTCCCAACAGCAGCCCCATTCCCGCGTGTGCGTATGCACAAGGCTGTGCGTGCGCACAGGATTAAAATTCCACGGGTTGTGTGTGCGCACAGGGCTGTGCGTGCGCACTCCAACCAAAATCACAAATAGTGCAGAATTTGCAGAATTCATATTTTTGGTCCAAATTTCCAACGATCATATCTCCTTTCAGAAAATTCAGATTTTCACTAAATTTAAACCATTTAAAAGCTTATGAAATCATCTTTCAATTGATATAAAAATTATCATATTCTGAAAACGATAGCTAGAGATATGATCCGTTGCAGTTCATCAAAATCCCATTTTTACCAAAACTGATAAACTCCCAAATTTCATAACATACATTTCAAAATCATCCAAAAGCCAACCAAACTCATACATCCAACATCAAACACTTCTATCCACTCATTTAAACACCAACCTACCAATTCTTCCTCATTTTACCAAATCTCACATCAACATCAACCTTTCGTATCTCAACTTCCAAACAAATATTCCATTCATCAATCACCATATATATATATATATATATATATATATACATGCATATCAATATCATACTTGATTTATTCCCATCAACAAGAGCCCAACCTTATCATCCATTGAACATATCACTCCATATCACATACATACTTTTTCATGCTTTGCCAACAATTATCATCATTCACAATCACTCAACCACTACTTGAATATTCATCTCAATCTAATTTATTCAATAACTACATCAACATATCACAATCCACTAATTTCATACAAAACAACACAATTCATTTCAATCCATCAACAACATCAATAGTTCAACTCCTATCTTAGGGTCTCTAGCCTAAGTTTTCACACCACATTACATTTTAGATACAGGAAATCGAAACCATACCTTGGCCGATTCCCGTCTAACCCGGAACACTCTCAAATTCAATTTCCAAGGTCTCCAAAACTTAACCAACAGTTTTTCAAACTTGGTGCTCCACTCCAAAGCTTTCCAAAATCACCAAACAAGCTCCAATACACATATATACAATGCCTAAGCCACAATATCACACCCAACACAATAACTCATTACCTGAAGGCTTTAATTTATAATGTCTACTAGGGTTTGAGATCTCTTACCTTCCCCAAGGACTAAGAAGGCAAGAACAAGTCTTCCCCTCACGTTAATTAGATCCTATAACACAAAGGAGCTCACAAGTTTTAACATTTTTTCCCAAATTTTCGAAACTCAGAGCTGGGATTTGAAGAAGAAACTGTAGCTTACCTCAACAATATTTGTTTGAATTTTGTAGAGCTTGATGCCGCGGTCATGTGGCCATAAACGGTGCATTAATCGGAGCTCCAGATCAAAAGTTATGATCAATTGAAGCTTGGAATGAATTGGAACAAGGGTTTCACACTTTCCCCCTTTTCCTTGCTTTGTTTCAGCGTGTGTGTGTGATGAGCGGATATTTTATACGCTTTTTGGGGTTAATTTCATATAGTTTTGAGTATGTTTTAGTTAGTTTTTAGTCTCTTTTCATTATTTTTTAGGAAAAATTCATATTTCTGGACTTTACTATGAGTTGTGTGTTTTTCTATAGTTTCAGGTATTTTTCTGGCTGAAATTGAAGGAGCTGAGCAAAAATCTGATTCAGGCTGAAAAAGGACTGCTGATGCTGTTGGATTCTGACCTCCCTGCACTCAAGTGGATTTTCTGGAGCTACAGGACTTGAAATGGCATGCTTCCAATTGCGTTGGAAAGTAGACATCCAGGGCTTTCCAGCAATATATAATAGTCCATACTTTGCACAAGGATAGACGATGTAAACTGGCGTTCAACGCCAGTCTTCTGCCAAATTCTGGCGTCCAGCGCCAGAAAAGGATCAAAAGCTGGAGTTGAACGCCCAAACTGGCATAAAAACTGGCGTTCAACTCCACAAATGGCCTCTGCACGTGAATTACTTAAGTCTCAGCCCAGAACACACCAAGTGGGCCCCAGAAGTGGATCTCTGCATCATCCATCATAGTTTACTCATTTTTTGTAAACCTAGGCTACTAGTTTAGTATTTAAACAACTTTTAGAGACTTATTTTGTATCTCATGACATTTTAGATCTGAATTTTGTACTCTTTAACGGCATGAGTCTCTAAACTCCCTTGTTGGGGGTGAGGAGCTCTGCTGTATCTCGATGAATTAATGCAAGTATTTCTGTTTTCCATTAAAACACGCTTGTTCCTATCTAAGATGTTCATTCGCGCTTAACAGTGATGGAGGTGATGATCTGTGACACTCATCACCTTCCTCAAATCATGAACGTGTGCCTGACAACCACCTCCATTCTATATACGATTGAATGAGTATCTCTTAGATTCCTTAATCAGAATCTCCGTGGTATAAGCTAGAACTGATGGCGGCATTCATGAGAATTCGGAAAGTCTAAACCTTGTCTGTGGTATTCCGAGTAGGATTCAAGGATTGAATGACTGTGACGAGCTTCAAACTCCTGAAGGCTGGGCGTTAGTGACAGACGCAAAAGGATAGTAAATCCTATTCCAACCGGATCGAGAACCAACCGGTGATTAGCCGTGCTGTGACAGAGCGCGTGAGCGTAGTTTTCACTGGAAGGATGGAAGGTAGCCATTGGCAACGGTGATCCACTAACACAAAGCTTGCCATAGGAGGACGTGCATGCGTGAACAAGAAGACAGAGGAAAGCAGAGATTCAGAAGACAAAGCATCTCCAAAACTCCAACATATTCTCCATTACTGCATAACAAGTAACCTTTAATCCATGCTCTATTGTTTATTTGCAATTCAACTGATAAACATAATTGACTTCCTGACTAAGATTTATAGATAACCATAGATTGCTTCAAACCAATAATCTCCGTGGGATTCGACCCTTACTCACGGAGGTATTACTTGGACGACCCAGTGCACTTGCTGGTCAGTCGTACGAGTTGTGAAAAGTGTGATTCACAATTTGTGCACCAGTGTGTTAGAGAGGGCAGAGAGAGTGCTGAGTTTGGTTAATGAATGAGGGTTTGGCTGCACCCTTGGGCCCAATATGGGTCCAGTTGGCCCGATTTGGCCCGTTCGGCCCAATCTTGGGCCGATTTCTTTAAAATTAGTGTCAAAATTCTCGTTTTAATTTTTCCTATCACATTAAACCATAAAAACCTCATTTCTCACTTTCTAGAATATATTTTAATTTATGGATTAATTAGTCATTAATTAACCGGGTTTTACATTCTTCCCACCTAAATGGGAATTTTGCCCACAAAATTCGAATTCAATTTCCTGTAAATAGGTGAGGGTAGTTTGTCCCCATCTCTAATTCAAGTTCTTCGGTGTGTACCTTCATTCTGACTTGATCTCCAAGTCACCTTTCTAATAAGACTTCCTTTCCTCAAAGTTCCTTATTGTTTAAATTATCAATTATAATTGGGGTCACTTGGAACTTCATATCCTCTTTTAATCAAACTGGTTCAAATTGTTCTAACACCTCAGACGGCCCATCGTCCTCCAAATAAACTCCTTTAGGTCGATTGCTCTCCTCTTACCGGTTGCCAAAGCTGTTTCCAAGAGTACACAGTGTTCTCTCTTAAACTTTCTAGGCTCACTCCGTCAGTTTGCAAAAATTTTATGTCGGCTTTTCTTAGTGAAAATCTTAAATTGCCTTTTTCATTGTCTCGACTATCAAACTCAGGGACTACGATACTTGATACTTCCAGTTTCAGATCAGTACAAAGGTGTCTAGCGCACTGTGAAATCCCACCTTCTCCTTGGTGTATAGTCTCGTTATTATCTCCGATAATTAGTTTGCCCCGATGGATGGAATGGACTTGGTCACTTGTTTCACGATTATCTAACAGCGTCACCTTCTGTCCTAGACCTCGTCAATCTATTCCGAAATCAATGGCTATCCATTCTCACCTTAAGTGTAGAACCTCCAATGGTTGCAGCATTTCGAATGGCTTCCATTGGTTACTTTCTATTATCTAACATGTCAACTACATAATCACACGTGCCACAAAGTCATTTCATCAAGCCACCCAAAAATGTCTTCTTTGAACTCATGACACGTTTCAGTAATTACAGGGTGAATAAAAAATTCGCTCTCGTAAGCTTCAGACAACGGTTCATGTGTCAACTTTTCATGTTAAGTACACTCACCTCTTCCTATACCTTCTATTTCGTCCCTTCATTCCTCCAAATTTCTTTCTTGTCTTCCTCTATCTCTCCTTGATTTTCTTGTTTAATAGACTTCAATATCCTCGATAGCTCTTTATCCTCCTTAGTTATACAAGCAATACTCAGAGATTTCCTGCTCAAGCATCCGTCACCGCTTCCCGAAGTTGTGTTCGCACGCATCCTAAATCCTTTTTTGCAAGTCATCACAATAATTTCACGTAATTTACTTAAGTTCGGGCATCATGGATACTGGCACTGATGTTAATCTTCCTTTCAAGGTCCAAAAGCCTTCGTTGTATCTAGGTACATCCTAGAGTGCTAACTTAACCGCAGGTAATATGGTTGTTAAGAATTAAGGCTCCAATATTCTTCGTCGTGCCACAGGTGTTCCAAAGTCTTGCTCTAGCGAATTAACATTTTAATGGTTTCATCTAGGAGTTATGCACGACGGAAATTTCAGTACGAATTAATTTTTAAAAAAAATTATTACGTTCAGATTGACGAACAAGCAACACGAAGGATATTCACAAGAAACCAAAAGAAATTTTTATATATGATCAAACAGAGTTATACCAAAATAATAAAATGCACAAGAAGAAGAATCAAGGTGCATCTCAAGAAAAGAGCTCAAATCAAGAACCTTTGGTAGAAAGAGTAGAGCGTATAGAGTCAAAGAAGTCTCAGCTGATTTTGAAGAATACAATTTGCAAATGAGAGCAACTATACTCACATCAAGTTCCCAAAATTCAAGGATTACGTGGTTATACTAAGACAAGCTCAAGCTCATCTTAGAAGAAATAAGATTCATGTGTGTAAAGAGTAAAACTAGAAAGATGCTCAAGTCATTTAAGAAGGAGTCCAAGTAGAGTTCCAATGCAGGTCTTGAAAGAAGATTAAATCGGTTTGCACAGATTCCGTTGGCACACTTTCCCTCGCATAAAGCCTTCTGCTGTTCTCTTCCTTCTTCACTGGCATAACCGACGCTGCTCACAGGAAAACACTTAGTCGGACAGTTTTCTCTTCTAATACTCCTTTCAACTTAATCCTAGGTTTACTGGTTATAATGGTGTCTTCAGTTGTGGTACAATCAAGACTGATCCAGCTTTTGGCACTAAGCCTATCGCTAACTCGCTTTCTCTCCGAGGTGGGTGGTTCTGGTACACTTTCAGGATTATCTCGGAGACTCTCTCGCAATGGCAATTCGGTCTCATCTTCACTCGTCTCTCAAACGATTAGCAACTAAAGTTAAATCTGTTCCATTCCTCATCCTCGTAGTTCACTGTCATTGAGTTTCAAACAATAACCCCGTACTGTCCTCAATACTTTCAATCCCTTATATATAATCCAACCCACTTCCGTTGCATCACTCTGATTTGTTTGTCTTCAAGAATCTGTCATTTGATGTTACTACCCCACGTAGCACTCTTACCTTGGTTCTAAGTTAATTACCTTAAATCCTAATCTGTTACTTCTATCTTAAGTACAAATAAACTCAATGTCACAACATTTTATAGCATAATTGAAATTATATTAGCATTTTTGCGATTACCTCCACCTCGTGGTGACCGACCGGCACCCTAAGTTCTCCCTTGTGGATAGTTCCAGGACATATGCCCAAGACAACCGCACTTATAGCATAAGCCCGAACCAAAATAACACGGCCTATTCGGGTGATAGCTTCTGCATTTTTGACAACTTGAATCATCTGAGGCAGTTGCTGGCTGTTTTCCTTTTCTCTTGAATTCTTGGCCCATTGCTGCGAAGTTCTGATTATGTTATTGATAAACCACTATTTTATGGTTAATCTTGTGCTTAATTGAGTGGTTTTTATCAACTCTTTACCCACTTATTCATACTATTCGCATGTTTTACGTTTTCCTTCCTGATTTTGTGCTATGATTGAAAACATGCTTCCTTGATCTTATATTTGCTTATTATTAATCCTCTCTTATTACCATTAGATGCCTTGATATGTGCGTTAAGTATTTTCAGAGATTACAGGGCAGGAATGGCTTAGAGGATGGAAAGGAAGTATGCAAAAGTAGAAGGAATACAAGAAGTTGAAGGAACTGCAAAGCTATCAGCCTGACCCTCTCGCACTAAAATGGTTATAACTTGAGCTACAGAGGTCCAAATGATGTGGTTCTAGTTGTATTGGAAAGCTAACATCTGGAGCTTCGATTTGATATATAATATGCCATAGTTTCTCTGACGATAGGCGACACGAATGCATGCTCCACGCAGACGCGTCGCAGTGGCAAAAATCAGCGTGGCAGATTTCTTCTCCAGCGATTTCTAGACTGTTTTCGACCCAGTTTGCGGCCCAGAAAACACAGATTAGAGGCTATAAAGTGGGGGAATCCATTCATTCATAATCATAAGCTCATCATTCATAATTTTAGTTTTAGATGTAGTTTTTAGAGAGAGAGGCTCTCTCCTCTCTCTTAGGATTTAAGATTATTTCTTTTTCATCACAGGTTCAATGTTCCTCTTATTTATTTTCTACTTTTATTATATACTTTTAATTATTATTTATCTTTTCAATTTGGCTTATACTACATTCATGTTATGATTTTCTTAATTAATATTATTTGAGGTATTTCAGATTTAAGATTGCTTTGCTTTATTTACATTGATGCTTTTAATTTAATTTAGATATTTTCTCCCTTTTGGCTTGGGTTAAGTAATTGGTAACGCTTGAGCTGTCAAATAAAGCAGTGGTTGAAATTGAGAGTTGCTCCAATAACTCTAGTCTTTCCACAGGAATTGACTAGGACCTGAGGATTAAGCTAATTAATCCACTTAATTTATCTTCATAGTTAGAGGTTAACAAAGTGGGATTAAAATCCAATTCTCATCACAATTGATAAGGATAGGACTTCCAGTTCTTATACCTTGCCAAGAGTTTTATTTATTTATTTATTTTACCTGTCATACTTCTTCCTTACTTTCAAAACCCCCAATTTACAATACTCATAATCAATAATAAGAACATACTTCCCTGCAATTCCTTGAGAAGACGACCCGAGGTTTAAATACTTCGGTTATTAATTTTAAAAGGGATTTGTTACTTGTGACAACCAAAACGTTTGTAAGAAAGGTTGATTGCTTGGTTTAGTAACTATACTCGCAACGAAAATTTACTATAACTTCTAAACCATCAATCTTCAGTTCTTCAAAATGGCGCCGTTGCCGGGGAATTGCAAACGTGTGCCTTATTATTGGTTATTGTAAATATTTTCTTTTACCTGTTTATTTATTTTTATTTTTTTTGTAAATTAAGAGGTTATTGGTTTTTATTTAGTTTTTAAAAATTTTTCAAAATTTTTTTTTCTTGGTGTTCATCTTGATCTTCAAGTTGTTCTTCGTGTTCATCTTGACCTTCAAGTTGTTCTTAGTTGTTTTCTTCGTTTTGATCTAAAAATTTTCAGTTTGGTGTCATTTTATTATTTTTCTCTTTCCTCATTAAATTCAAAAATTCAAAATTTAAAACTCAAATTTCAAATTTCAAATTTCAAATAAATTTTAATTTTCAAAATTCAAATTAAAAAAAAAATTGAATTCAAATTTCAAAATTTCAAATTTCAATTTTCAAAATTCAAATTTAAAAATTTAAAATTAAAATCTCAAATTTCAAAATTTAAATTTTGAAATTTAAATCTTTTTCAAAAAAATCATATCTTTTTCAAAATCTTATCTTATCTTATTTCAAAAATTAAATTTCAATATTTAAATTTCAAATTAAAAATTTCAAATTTTAAATTTCAAATTTCAACAATTTAAAAATTCAAATTTTCAAATTTTAGATTTCAAAATTTAATTTCAAATTTCAAAATTTAATTTTCAAGTTTAAAAATTTAAATTTCAATAACCTTTTAATTTCAATTTATTTTTATTTTCGTTTTTAAATTTTTATCTACTCTCATGAGTTCTCACCCCCATCGCTATGAGTTTGGTTACAATTATGTTGCAGGAAGAAGAAATTACCATGAGAACAGGCATCAAGGTTGGAACAATCAAAGATGGGAGGAGCCACAAGGATTTGATCAACCCTCATGGCAACAACCACCTCCAATGGACTATCAACAACCACCACCATATGCCTATAAACCCTCTCCTCAACATCACTTTGGACCACCATACTCACAAGCCCCTTTTCACCATTCACTTCCATATGACCCTAACCCGTATCCACCATACAAACCACCTCATGAGCCAAATGAACCCTCCTATCCACCCCAAACCTCCATGGAGAAAGCACTTACTGATCTAAACTCTACTATACAAGCTCTCGTCGCCTAAATCGGACCACCAAATACCTTCAACAATCAACCCTCAAGCTCTAGTGTACTTCCTTTTCAACCACAGAATGATCTCTCCATCCCATCACCACCATCCATGGAAGAGCACCCACATCCATCAATCTAAGAGCAACATGATCCCAATGATGCTATTGACATGGAACAAGAGAGAAGGGATCATCTTCGCGAATCCATACTTCATAAGGAGCTAGAGGAGGCCCTAAAGGTGAAGGTAGTAAAGACCCTTGAAGATGAAAGAATAGTTGAAAGGAGTTGTTATGGAAAGAAAATCATCAAGGATGAGTACGATTTTATATTAAAACTACTGGACAAAGCAGTAATTATTGAAGAGGAAAAAGTGGTTGAAGACTTGCGAGATGCTGAACCTCCATGGGAAAGTCAAGACATAGAGCCTCCTTCCAAGACGGTTGCATTTGATGTTGAGGAGGGTGTACAACCTCCAAGGCATATCATAGTTGAAGACTTGGAAGAGGTTGGTCAAGAAATGGAGATTAAAGAAAAAAGAAGCACAGCCTCCCATGCCCTTGGTGAGCAATGAAGAAGAGATTGAATTGGAAGAAAGCTACCAAGAAGAAGAGGTTGATATTGAAGAAACTTGCAAAGAGGTGGAAGTTGTCAGAGAAGAGCACAAGGGAGTGGAGCTTGCAATTTCATTAGAAATACCTCCCCCTAAGTTACCATCATCCTTCACAACATTCAAGTGGGTAAAATTCATATCCTTCAGCTTTCTAATTCCACTTGAATATGGGCTACTGGAGACGGATGGTCAACTTAGAGCTCTTTGTGGCATTAAGAGTAAGAGGAAGATGGTTAGTGGTTGGAGTCGTCATGCAAGATTTAATATGGTGGAAAGCTCGAAGTTTAAATGCAAAGGTTGGTGTAAAGCTCAGCTGAATGGGTCTAGGAAGTTGTTTGGCCTCCTTAGTGAGAATTCAAATTGCCTGCCACCCGGATGGAACAATATTGCTTAACAAGAAGACGGGTGCAGAAGCAAGGTTTGGGACCCCGGAATTCAGTCTAGCAATCAACACTCTTGGGGCCTTGTCACTTGCTTCAACTTACTTGAAGGCTTTCTGCGCCTAGTTTGGGATTCCAGAGGTTACTGGAAGCACAAACACTGGTGGGGATTCCTGGATGAATACAAGCATAAGCCACCATAACAGAGAGCTCACCAAATGTCCAACTTAAGGACTTTAACTAAAAGTGCTAGGTGGGAGACAACCCACCATGGTATGATCGCTCCTTTTTCATTTTTTATTTAGTTTTATTTGTTTTCGAGTTTAATTTTATTTTATTGTATTGAACCTGGAGTTTTGCATAACATTCATATTAGCATTGCATTCTGCATACTGCATTATTTAAAAAAAAAAAAAAAAAAACGCACGCGACGCGGCAGCGTCGCTGACGTGTCCGCGTCACCAGTGCGTTTTGAAGAAAAGAGAATTGAACAGAGAGTCACGCAAGAGCGTGGCTGGAGGCGTGCCTTTGGCACAAATTGCCCCACATGACCGTGATGAGCGGATAATTTATACGCTTTTTGGCATTGTTTTTACATAGTTCTTAGTATGATTTAGTTAGTCTTTAGTATATTTTTATTATTTTTTCAATAAAAATCACATTTCTGGACTTTACTATGAGTTTGTGTGTTTTTCTGTAATTTCAGGTAATTTCTGGCTGAAATTGAGGGACTTGAGAAAAAATCAGATTCAGAAGTTGAAGAAGGACTGCAGATGCTGTTGGATTCTGACCTCCCTGCACTCAAAGTGGTTTTTCGGGAGCTACAAAACTCCAAATGGTGCGCTCTCAATTGCGTTGGAAATTAGACATCCTGGGCTTTCCAGCAATATATAATAGTCCATACTTTGCCCGAGTTTAGATGATGCAAACTGGCGTTCAACGCCAGTTCCATGCTGCATTCTGGAGTTGAACGCCAGAAACAGGTTGCAAAGTGGAGTTAAACGCCAGAAACAGGTTACAAACTAGTGTTCAACTCCAAGAGAAGCCTCTACACATGTAAAGCTCAATGCTCAGCCCAAGCACACACCAAGTGGGCCCCGGAAGTAGATTTCTGCATCAATTACTCATTTCTGTAAACACTAGTAACTAGTTTAATATAAATAGGACTTTTTACTATTGTATTTACATCTTTGGATATCTTTGGATATCTTTGGATTGTCTTTTGATCCTTTGATCATGTTTAGGGGGCTGGCCATTTGGCCATACCTGGACCTTGTTCTTATGTATTTTCAACGGTAGAGTTTCTACACACCATAGATTAAGGTGTGGAGCTCTGCTGTTCCTCACGAATTAATACAAAGTACTATTGTTTTTCTATTCAATTCAAGCTTATTCCGATTCTAAGATATTCATTCACACCTCAATATGAATGTGATGATCGTAACAGTCATCATCATTCCCAACCTATGAACACGTGCTTGACAACCACTTCCGTTCTACCTTAGATTGAATGAGTATCTCTGGGATTCCTTAATCAGAATCTTCGTGGTATAAGTTAGAATCCATGGACAGCCATTCTTGAGATCCAAAAAGTCTAAACCTTGTCTGTGGTATTCCGAGTAGGATCTGGAAAGGGATGGCTGCGACGAGCTTCAAACTCGCGAGTGCTGGGCGTAGTGACAGACGTAAAAGGATCAATGAATCCCTATTCCAGTATGATCGAGAACCGACAGATGATTAGCCATGCAGTGACAGCGCATTGGACCATTTTCACTGAGAGGACAGGATATAGCCATTGACAACGGTGATGCCTAACATACAGCTTGCCATAGAAAGGAGTATGAATGGTTGGATGAAGACAATAGAAAAGTAGAGGTTCAGGAGGAACAAGCATCTTCATACGCTTATCTGAAATTCTCACCAATGAATTACATAAGTATCTCTATCTTTAATTTACGTTTTATTTATCTTTTAATTATTAAATCTCCATAATCAATTGAATCCGCCTGACTAAGATTTACAAGGTGACCATAGCTTGCTTCAAGCCGACAATCTCCGTGGGATCGACCCTTACTCACGTAAGGTTTATTACTTGGACGACCCAGTGCACTTGCTGGTTAGTTGTGCGAAGTTGTGACAAAGAACTAAGATTATGAACGTGCGTATTGAGTTTTTAGCGCCGTTACCAAGGAATGGAACCGTCACGATTTCTGCGCACCAAGTTTTTTAGCGCCATTGCCGGGGATTGTTCGAGTTTGGACAACTGACGGTTTATCTTGTTGCTCAGATTAGGTAATTTTATTTTATTTTCAAGCTTTTTATTTCTTATTTTCGAAAATAATACAAAAAAAACTAAATAAAATCATAAAACCAAAATAATTTGATGTTTCTTGTTTGAGTCTAGTGTCAATTTTTAAGTTTGGTGTCAATAGCATGTTTTTATAATTTTCTTGCATTTTTCGAAAACTCATGCATGGTGTTCTTCATGATCTTCAAGTTGTTCTTGGTAAGTCTCCTTGTTTGATCTTTAAAATTTTTTGTTTTGTGTCTTTTGTTGTTTTTCATATGCATTTTTGCATTCATAGTGTCTAAACATGAAAAATCTCTATGTTTGGTGTCTTGCATGTTTTTCTTTTCCTAAAAATTTTCAAAAATAAGTTCTTGGTGTTCATCTTGACATTCAAAGTGTTCTTGGTGTTCATCTTGGCATTCAAAGTGTTCTTGCATGCATCATGTGTTTTGATTCAGAATTTTCATGCATTGAGTCTTTTTGATGTTTTTCTCTCTCATCATTAAAATTCAAAAATAAAAAAAAATATCTTTCCCTTTTTCTCTCATAAATTTTCGAAAATTTGAGTTGACTTTTTCAAAAATTTTTAAAATCTAGTTGTTTCTTATGAGTCAAATCAAATTTTCAATTTAAAAATTCTATCTTTTTCAAACTTTTTCAAAAATCAAATCTTTTTCATTTTTTTTGTTTTATGATTTTCGAAAATTTCAAATTGATTTTCAAAATCTTTTTCTTATTTTTATTTCATATTTTCGAAATTAGTGCTAACAATTAATGTGATTGATTCAAAACTTTTAAGTTTGTTATTTGCCTAGTAAGAAAGGTTCAATCTTTAAACTCTAGAATCATATCTTTTTAGTTTCTTGTTAGTCAGGTAATCAACTTTGATTTCAAAAATCAAATCTTTTAAATTTCTTTTTCAAATCTTTTTCAAAATAAATGTCAATCACATCTTTTTCAAAATCAATTTCAAAATCTTTTCCAACTTCTTTTCTAACTTCTTATCTTTTCAAAAATTGATTTTTAAATCTTTTTCAATTAACTACTTGACTTTTTGGTTTAATTTTAAAAGTTTACTATTTCAATCATATCTTTTTCAAAACTACCTAACTAATTCTATCTCTAATTTTCGAAAATCCCTACCCTCTTTTTCAAAATTCCTTTTTAAATTAACTAATTGTTTTAAATTTAATTTAATTTGATTTAATTTTTCCTTTCTTAATTTTCAAATTTTTAATTTTAATTCTAATTTAAAAACAAAAATACTTTTATTTTATTTTATATAATTTTCGAAAATTCTTCTCCCTCACCTCCTTCTATTTATTTATTTATTTACTAACACTCCTCTTCATCTAAGAATTCAAACATACTCCTCACCCTTGTGTTTGGATTCTCCTTCTTCTATTTATATCTTCTTCTACTCACATAAAGGAATCTCTATACTGTGACATAGAGGATTCCATATTTTCTGTTTTCTTCTTTTTCATATGAGCAGGAACAAGGATAAGAACATTCTTGTTGAAGCTGATCCTGAACCTGAAAGGACTCTAAAGAGGAAGCTAAGGGAAGCTAAAGCACAACTCTCTGGAGAAAATCTGATAGAAATTTTCGAAAAAGAAGGAGACATGGCCGAAAATAATAACAATGCAAGGAAGATGCTTGGTGACTTCACTGCACCAAATTCCAATTTACATGGAAGAAGCATCTCAATCCCTGCCATTGGAGCAAACAACTTTGAGCTGAAACCTCAATTAGTTTCTCTGATGCAACAGAACTGCAAGTTTTATGGACTTCCATCAGAAGATCCTTTTCAGTTCTTAACTGAATTCTTGCAAATCTGTGATACTGTTAAGACCAATGGAGTTGATCCCGAGGTCTATAGGCTTATGCTTTTCCCATTTGCTGTAAGAGACAGAGCTAGAGTATGGTTGGACTCTCAACCTAAAGACAGCCTGAACTCTTGGGATAAGCTGGTCACGGCTCTCTTAGCCAAGTTCTTTCCTCCTCAAAAGCTTAGTAAGCTTAGAGTGGATGTTCAAACCTTCAGACAAACGGAAGGTGAATCCCTCTATGAAGCTTGGGAGAGATACAAGGAACTGACCAAAAAGTGTCCTTCTGACATGCTTTCAGAATGGACCATCCTGGATATATTCTATGATGGTCTGTCTGAATTATCAAAGATGTCATTGGACCATTCTGCAGGTGGATCCATTCACCTAAAGAAAACGCCTGCAGAAGCTCAAGAACTCATTGACATGGTTGCAAATAACCATTTCATGTACACTTCTGAAATGAATTCTGTGAGTAATGGGACGCCTCAGAGGAAAGGAGTTCTTGAAATTGATACTCTGAATGCCATATTGGCTCAGAATAAAATATTGACTCAGCAAGTCAATATGATCTCTTAGAGTCTGAATGGATTGAAGGAATCATCCAACAGTACTAAAGAGGCATCTTCTGAAGAAGAAGCTTATGATCCTGAGAACCCTGCAATAGCAGAGGTGAATTACATGGGTGAACCGTATGGAAACACCTATAATCTCTCATGGAGAAATCATCCAAATTTCTCATGGAAGGATCAACAAAAGCCTCAACAAGGCTTTAATAATGGTGGAAGAAACAGGTTTAGCAACAGCAAGCCTTTTCCATCATCCACTCAGCAACAGACAGAGAATTCTGAGCATAATCCATCTAGCTTAGCAAATATAGTCTCTGATCTATCTAAGGCCACTGTAAGTTTCATGAATGAAACAAGGTCCTCTATTAGAAATTTGGACGCACAAGTGGGACAGCTGAGTAAAAGAGTCACTGAAACTCCTCCTAGTACTCTCCCAAGCAATACAGAAGAAAATCCAAAGACAGAGTGCAAGGCCATTGATTTAACCATCATGGCCGAACCCAAAGAGGAAGAGGAGGACGTGAATCCTAGTGAGGAAGACCTCCTGGGATGTTCAGTGACCAATATAGAGTATCCCTTTGAGGAACCAAAGGAATCTGAGGCTCATCTAGAGACCATAGAGATTCTATTGAACCTCCTTCTGCCCTTCATGAGCTCTGATGAGTATACTTCCTCTGAAGAGGATGAAGACATTAATGAAGAGCAAGTTGCTAAAAACCTTGGTGCAATCATGAAGCTGAATGCCAAATTATTTGGTAATGAGACTTGGGAAGATGAACCTCCCTTGCTCACCAATGAACTAAATGCATTGGATAGGCAGAAATTGCCTCAAAAGAAACAGGATCCTGGCATATTCTTAATACCCTGTACTATAGGCACCATGACATTTGAGAAGGCTCTGTGTGACCTGGGGTTAGGAATAAACTTAATGCCACTCTCTGTAATGGAGAAACTTGGGATCTTTGAGGTGCAAGCTGCCAAAATCTCATTAGAGATGACAGATAACTCAAGAAAACAGGCTTATGGACAAGTAGAGGACGTGCTAGTAAAGGTTGAAGGCCTTTACATCCCTGCTGATTTCATAATCCTAGACACTGGGAAGGAAGAGGATGAATCCATCATCCTTGGAAGACCCTTCATAGCCACAGCAAGAGCTGTGATTGATATGGACAGAGGAGAATTGGTCCTTCAACTGAATGAGGACAACCTTGTGTTTAAGACTCAAGGATCTCCTTCTGTAACCATGGAGAGGAAGCATGAAAAGCTTCTCTCACCGCAGAGTCAACTAAAGCCCCCACAGTCAAACTCTAAGTTTGGTGTTGGGAGGTCCCAACAATGCTCTGAACATCTGTGAGGCTCCATGAGAGCTCACTGTCAAGCTATTGACATTAAAGAAGCGCTTGTTGGGAGGCAACCCAATCTTATTTAATCATATCTATTTTATTTTCTTTTTGTTATTTCGTGTTTTATTAGGTTGATGATCATGTGAAGTCACAAAAACTACTGAAAAATCAAAAATAGAATGAAAAGCAGCATTGAAAATAGCACACCCTGGAGGAGAGTGATAAACCACTATTTTATGGTTTATATTGTGTTTAATTGTGTGGTTTTATCATGATCCTTACCCACTTATTCATTAAATTAGCATGAAATTATAATCCCTTCCTGAATTTATAACATGTTTGAAAACATGCTTCTTTGATCTTATATTTGCTTATTATTAATCCTCTCTTATTACCATTAGATGCCTTGATATGTGTGTTAAGTAATTTCAGAGATTACAGGACAGGAATGGCTCAGAGGATGGAAAGGAAGCATGCAAAAGTGGAAGGAATACAATAAGTTGGAGAAATTGCTAAGCTGTCCAGCCTGACCTCTTCGCACTCAAACGGCTATAACTTTAGCTACAGAGGTCCAAATGACGTGGTTCCAGTTACGTTGGAAAGCTAACGTCCGGGGCTTCGATTTGATATATAATATGATATAGTTTCCCTGACGCTAAGTGATGCGACCGCATGATCCATGCGGCCGCGTCGCAGTGACGAAAAACCAGCGTGGCAAAATTCGAAACCAGCGAATTCTGGATTGTTTTTGACCCAGTTGGCGGCCCAGAAAACACATATTAGAGGCTATAGAGTGGGGGAATGCATCCATTCATGGGAGTCTCTCATATTCACAATTTTAGGAGTAGATGTAGTTTTTAGAGAGAGAGGTTCTCTCCTCTCTCTTAGGATTAGGATTTAGGATCTCTTAGTTTAGGAGTGCCTCTAAATCCCAGGTTCAACATTCTTTTTACTTTATATTTCTCTTTTTACTTTCAGATGCTTCAATGCTTGTATTAGATATGTTGCCCAATTGGCTTATGAACCTTTCCATGTTATGACTTGAATTTATGTTTATACGTAGTTTGATTGCTTTATTTACATGAATGCTTTTAATTTAATTTAGATATTCTTCCTTTTGGTTTTGGTTAAGAAATCAGTAACTCAGGAGTTATCCAATTCAACTTTCATTATTATTAAGAAGGATAACTTGGTCTCGACTTCCAATTTCTCTTACCTTGCCAAGAGTCTAGTTTACAGTTATTTATTTATTTTACTTGTCATTTAAATATATCTGTACCTATTGCCCAAACTCAACATTTCCAAAAAACACACTTTTTCATAATCAATAATAAGAACACCTCCCTGCAATTTCTTGAGAAGACGACCCGAGGTTTAAATACTCGGTTATCAATTTTAAAGGGGTTTGTTACTTGTGACAACCAAAACTTTTGTAAGAAAGGTTGATTGCTTGGTTTAGTAACTATACTTACAACGAGAGTTTCTATAACCTCTAAACCATCAATCTTCAGTTCTTCAAAATCGCGCCGTTGCCAGAGAATTGCAAACGTGTGCCTTATTATTGGTTATTGTAAATATTTTTACTTTTTGCTTGTTTATTTGTTTTTATTTTTTTGTTTTTTATTTTTTCTTTTTTTTCATAAATTAAGAGGTTATTGGTTTTTGTTTAGTTATTAAAAAAAATTATTTTTCAAAAATTTGTTCTTAGTGTTCATCTTGATCTTCAAGTTGTTCTTCGCGTTCATCTTGACCTTCAAGCTGTTCTTAGTTGTTTTCTTCGTTTTGATCTAAAAATTTAAAATTTGGTGTCATTTTATTGTTTTTCTCTTTCCACATTAAATTCAAAAATATTTTTTATTAATTTTTTTCGAAAAAAAAATATTTTCAGATTTTTATTTTTAAAATTTTATTCTTATCTTATCTTATTTCAAAAATCAAATTTCAAAATTCAAATTTAAAAATTTTCCAAATTTAAATTTAAAAATTTTCAAATTTCAAATTTCAAATTTCAAAAATTCAAATTTCAAAAATTTAAAATTCAAATTTCAAAATTTCAAAATTTCAAATTTCAAAATTTAATTTTCAAATTCAAAATTTAAATAACCTTTTAATTTAAATTTATTTTTATTTTCATTTTTAATTGCTACTATGAACTCTCACCCCTTTGGCTATGAGTCTGGTTACAATTATGTTGCAGGAAGAAGAAATTACAATGAGAACAGGCATCAAGGTTGGAACAATCAAAGATGGGAGGAGCCACAAGGATTTAATCAACCCTCATAGCAACAACCACCTCCAATGGACTATCAACAACCACCATCATATGCCTATGAACCTCCTCAACACAACTTGGGACCACCATACTCACAAGCCCCTTTCCACCATTCACCTCCATATGACCCTAACCCACATCCACCATACCAACCACCTTATGAACCAAATGAACCATACATAGATCCACCCCAAACCTCCATGGAGAAAGCACTTGCCAATCTAAACTCTACTATACAAGCTCTCGTCGCCCAAATCAGACCACCAAATACCTTCAACAATCAACCCTCAAGCTCTAGAGCACTTCCTTTTCAACCACAGAATGATCTCTCCATCCCATCACCACTATCCATGGAAGAGCACTCACATCCATCAATCCAAGAGCAACATGATCCTAATGATGCTATTGACATGGAACAAGAGAGAAGGGATCATCTTCGCGAATCCATACTTCATAAGGAGCTAGAGGAGGCCCTAAAGGTGAAGGTAGTAAATACCCCTGAAGATGAAAGAACAATTGAAAGGAGTTGTCATGGAAAGCAAATCATCAAGGATGAGTACGATTTTATATTAAAACTACTGGACAAAGCAGTAATTATTAAAGAGGAAAAAGTGGTTGAAGACTTGCGAGATGCTGAACCTCCATGGGAAAGTCAAGACATAGAGCCTCCTTCCAAGACGGTTGCATTTGATGTTGAGGAGGGTGTACAACCTCCAAGGCATACCCTGGTTGAAGGCTTGGAAGAGGTTGAAATTGAAGAAGCTTACAAGGAGGTGGAAGTTGTCAGAGAAGAGCACAAGGGAGTGGAGCTTGCAATTTCATTAGAAATACCTCCCCCTAAGTTACCATCATCCTTCACAATATTCAAGTGGGTAAAATTCATATCCCTTAGCTTTCTAATTCCACTTGAATATGGGCTATTGGAGACGGATGGTCAATTTAGAGCTCTTTGTGGCATAGAGAGTAAGAGGAAGTTGGTTAGTGGTTGGAGTTGTCCAACAAGGTTCAACATGGTTGCACACTCAAAGTTTAAATGCAAAGGTTGGTGTAAAGCTCAACTGAATGGGTCTAGGACTCTGTTTGGTAGCTGCAGTGAGAATTAAAATTACTTATCACCCAGTTGGAAAAATACAGATCCCGACATGGATGGGTGTAAAAGCAAGATTTGGGATCCTGGAATCTGCTCTGACACTTGTTACCCCGGGAGCCTAAGAATCTGTTTGAAGATTCTTAAGGGCTTTACATGCTTAGTTTGGGACCCCGGAGGTTACTGGAACTACAAACATTGGTGGGGATTCCTAGATCAGTACAAGCACAAGCCACCATAGCAGGAAGCTCATCAAATGTCCAACTTAAGGACTATAACTAAAAGTGCTAGGTGGGAGACAACCCACCATGGTATGATCGTTCATTTTTCATTTTTATTTAGTTTTATTTGTTTTTGAGTTTTATTTTATTTTATTGAACCTGAAGTTTTGCATCACATTCATATTAACACTGCATTCTTCATTTTTCAGATTAAAAAAAAAAAAAGCGAGCACGCGACGTGACCGCATCAGCGACGCGTCCGTGTCGCAAGGAGATGGGAGACAATATTAATATGAACAGAGAGTTTCGCAGGAGCAGCGCTGGAGGCGTGCCAATGGCACAAATCACCCCACGCGACCGCGTCACCTGGGAATAATGGCCTCCCACGTGACCGCGTCACCCACGCGGCCGCGTGACCTGAAAATCGACATCAACCGGGTGCATGGCCGAAAGTTGAGCTGGAGTTGGGCTGGACTCGTGCTGGAAGCCCAAGCCTCACCACGCAAACGCGTGCCCCACGCGTCTGCGTCATATCCCCATGATGGCCACTCACGCGATCGCGTCGACCACGCGATCGCGTCACCCATAATTTTGGCAAAAAGAATTTCGAACAGAGAGTTGTGCGACCGCGAGGCTGCACTCGCGTCACTAGCACATATCAAGTCACGCGATCGCGTGCCCCACGCGTCCGCGTCACCTGACCTTATTGCGCACCACGCGACCGCGTCACCCACGCGACCGCATCGCCAACGTCACACAACCTATCCAAATTAGTGCCAATTTTCTTATCTTTTCTTTTCTAATCCTAATTTCTCCCTTCTCTCTCCTTTCTCACTTTCTTTTTCTACTTCTCATTCTTTTTCACTTTCATTTTATTTTATTTAATTTATTTTCATACTCTCATTCATTGCATATTTTTATTTTTTCTAAATTTATTATTGGTGTTCAAATGTTCTTATTCAACTGTTACATGTTTTCAGGTATTTTCTTGGTGCTTCATGACTTGTTTTATTCTGATTGGGTAATATTATTTAAATCAATGCTAATTTTTATATTACTGATATTCCTTTTGCATTGACATGAATTTACATTGTCTTTCATTACCCACTTTTTTCCCATGGTTGCAAATTTTGCACGACTGGTATGCCATGGCTTCTATTGTTTTCTCCCTTACATGTTGAAGCTTCCATGTAAATGAGACCCTTATCATTTGGCATTAACCCATACTTCTTTTATTTTCTTATCTCTATTATTGGGTTACCTTTCTTCTCTTTTTCTTTCAGGATGGCCACCAGGAAGAGAACCGGAAGACGCTTAAAAGGGGAGACAAACAAGTCCATCTGCACAATCCTTGAAGAAAAGCATCAGTTGGAACAGCCCGTCCACTTGTACATCTCAGTATGCACCGAGGATGGTGCAATCTTTAAGTGTCGGGAGGTCGATACCGATCTTCATGGGTTAGTATTTTTTTTCTCAACACCAATATTTAATTTCTTTGTTAATTGCTGCATTTGCATGTTTGATTGCATATTTGTTTATTTGATTTTATGCATACCTTACCACTTGGTTGAAGTAATATTTTCTTTTTCAAGAAACCTTTTAAGAGTATTTCACTAATTTGAATAAAATTTAATGTTACACTTGTTTGAAGAGATATTATACTGGAACATGGTTTAGAACTCGAACACACAAAACCTGTGAGATTTTTGAGCCTATTTGAATTGGTTGCATTTTATCAACCAAAATTCTGTTTTAGTGTGTATTTTTCTCTCTAAAATTGTGATATTTGTCTTGCTTAATTCTATATTTTCATTATTTGATGTATGCATACACTTACATGATTGAGGCCTTTGTTTCACTTAGCTTACATACCTATATAGCCTTACCTTTCATTATCCCTTGCAAACCAATGTTGAGCCTATTATACCCCTTTGTTCTTTACTTTAGCACATCATTAACTCTAAGTGAAAAACAATAATGTCCTTAATTTGAATCCTTGGTTAGCTTAGACTAGTGAGAGTGCTTATGATTTAAGTGTGGGAAAAGTGGGTTTGGAAATATTTGGTTTAAGAATTGGGTATTATATATCTTTATGTGAAAGAAATGTTTAGAACATGATTCATGCATTCAATATCTTAATCATATGCATTGAGAAAAATAAAAGAAATATATATATATATATAAAGAAAAGAAAAGAAAAGAAAAGAAAAGAAAGAAGAGCAATTAAGCAAAAAGGGGACAAAATGCCCTAAAGTAAGTGGTGATAGTAATGCATATGTACTGTACTTGAAAATAGAATGCATGAATATGTGGAAAACATGGTTAATGGATAGTTAGATGTTGTATTATGATTACATGGATTGTTTAAGTTAGGTGAAAAGTTTAAGTTAATTAAGGATTCAGTTTTTAGTCCACTTGGCCAAATACAATCCTACCTTGACCCTAACCCCATTACAACCCTTAAAAGACCTCTTGATATGTGTATATGTGCATTAAATTTTTGTTGATTGTTAGATGAAGAGCAAGCCTTAGAAAGCAAGGTTAGTAGAAGAATTGAGAAAATTGAACCTTAAACACCTGAGTGATTAGAGTGTATACACTACTAGTAAGGGTTCGATGCTCAATTCCTTGTTTCCTGCTTTCATGAGCTATTTTCTTCTTGCAAGTCTATTTGTGCTTCATTTTTATGATTTGAATTAGTGAAATCTAGTTCATATTTGTTCTTGAAAGATTTGTTTATTTTTAACCAAGTAGGTAGAAACATCTTAGCATGTAGTTGCATTCATATAGATAGGATTGCATTTCATACATCCTACCATTCCTCTTCATTTTTATAGCTTCTCTTGAGCTTAGCATGAGGACATGCTATTGTTTAAGTGTGGGGAGGTTGATAAACCACTATTTTATGGTTTATATTGTGTTTAATTGTGTGATTTTATCATGATCCTTACCCACTTATTCATTAAATTAGCATGAAATTATAATCCCTTCCTGAATTTATAACATGTTTGAAAACATGCTTCTTTGATCTTATATTTGCTTATTATTAATCCTCTCTTATTACCATTAGATGCCTTGATATGTGTGTTAAGTGATTTCAGAGATTACAGGGCAGGAATGGCTCAGAGGATGGAAAGGAAGCATGCAAAAGTGGAAGGAATACAATAAGTTGGAGAAATTGCAAAGCTGTCCAGCCTGACCTCTTCGCATTCAAACGGCAATAACTTTAGCTACAGAGGTCCAAATGACGCGGTTCCAGTTGCGTTGAAAAGCTAATATCCAGGGCTTCGATTTGATATATAATATGATATAGTTTCCATGACGCTAGGCGACACGACCGCGTGATTCATGCGGCCGTGTCACAGTGACGAAAAACCAGCGTGACAAAATTCGAAACCAGCGAATTCTGGACTGTTTTGACCCAGTTGGCGGCCCAGAAAACACATATTAGAGGCTATAAAGTGGGGGAATGCATCCATTCATGGGAGGCTCTCATATTCACAATTTTAGGAGTAGATGTAGTTTTTAGAGAGAGAGGTTCTCTCCTCTCTCTTAGGATTAGGATTTAGGATTTCTCTTAGTTTAGGAGTGCCTCTAAATCCCAGGTTCAACATTCTTTTTACTTTATATTTCTCTTTTTACTTTCGGATGCTTCAATGCTTGTATTAGATATGTTGCCCAATTGGCTTATGAACCTTTCCATGTTATGACTTGAATTTATGTTTAGACGTAGTTTGATTGCTTTATTTACATGAATGCTTTTAATTTAATTTAGATATTCTTCCTTTTGGTTTTGGTTAAGAAATCAGTAACTCAGGAGTTATCCAATTCAACTTTCATTATTATTGATAAGGATAACTTGGTCTGGACTTCCAATTTCTCTTACCTTGCCAAGAGTCTAGTTTACAGTTATTTATTTATTTTACTTGTCATTTAAATATATCTGTGCCCATTGCCCAAACTCAACATTCCCCAAAAACACACTTTTTCATAATCAATAATAAGAACACGTCCCTGCAATTCCTTGAGAAGACGACCCGAGGTTTAAATACTCGGTTATCAATTTTAAAGGGGTTTGTTACTTGTGACAACCAAAACTTTTGTAAGAAAGGTTGATTGCTTGGTTTAGTAACTATACTTATAACGAGAGTTTCTATAACCTCTAAACCATCAATCTTCAGTTCTTCAGAGAGTAGTCTGGCATTTAAACGCCAGAAACAGGCACCAAGCTGGCGTTTAACGCCAGAAACAAGCATCTACCTCGCGTTAAATGCCAGAAACAGTCTACATTTGGGCGCTTAACGCCAGAAACAAGCAGCAATCTGGTGTTAAACGTCAGGATTGCACAGCAAGGGCGTTTTACACGTCTAATTGGAGTAGGAATGTTAAGTCCTTGACCCCACTTGATCTGTGGACCCCACAGGATCCCCACATCTTCTTCTCTCTTCTTCACACCTTTTCATAACTCTCTTCCCCAAATACCCTTAACCAATCACCTTAATCACTCTTTCCCATCACCTCTTTACCACTTACATCCATCCTCTCTTCCCCATAAACCCCACCTACCTTCAAAATTCAAACTAATTTCCCTCCCAAACCCAACCCTAATGGCCGAACCCTACACCTCCTCTCACCCCTATATAAACCCCTCACTCCTTCTTCATTTTCACACAACACAACCCTCTCTTCTTCTCCTTGGCCGAATACATCTTCTTCTCCCATCTCCTCTATTTTCTTCTTCTTCTACTACTTTCTTTCTTCTTTTGCTTGGGGACGAGAAAATATTTTAAGTTTGGTGTGGTAAAAGCATAGCTTTTTGTTTTTCTATAACCATTTATGGCACCTAAGGCCAAAGAAACCTCTAGAAAGAGGAAAGGGAAGGCAATTGCTTCCACCTCTGAGTCATGGGAGATGGAGAGATTCATCTCAAAGGTCCATCAAGACCACTTCTATGAAGTTGTGGCCAAGAAGAAAGTGATCCCTGAGGTTCCTTTCAAGCTCAAAAAGAATGAGTATCCAGTGATCTAACTTGAGATCCAAAGAAGAGGTTGGGAAGTTCTCACCAACCCCATTCAATAAGTCGGGATCTTAATGGTTCAAGAGTTCTATGCAAACACATGGATCACTAGGAACCATGATTAAAGTGTGAACCCGAATCCAAAGCATTGGCTTACCATGGTTCGGGGGAAATACTTAGATTTCAGTTGGGAAAATGTAAGGCTGGCGTTCAACTTGCCAATGATGGGAGAAAATGCACGCCCCTACACAAGAAGGGTCAACTTTGATCAAAGGTTGGACCAAGTCCTCATAGACATATGTGAGGAAGGAGCTCAATGGAAAATTGACTCAAGAGGCAAGCCGATTCAACTAAGAAGGTAAGACCTCAAACCAGTGGCTAGGGGATGGCTAGAGTTCATTCAACGCTCAATCATTCCTACTAGTAACCGGTCTGAAGTTACTATAGACCGGGCCATCATGATCCATAGTATCATGATTGGAGAGGAGGTGGAAGTTCATGAGATTATACCTCAAGAACTTTACAAGGTGGCTGACAAATCCTCCACTTAGGCAAGGTTAGCCTTTCCTCACCTCATATGCCACCTCTGCAATTCGGCTGGAATTAACATAGAGAGAGACATCCTCAATGAAGAGGACAAGCCCATCACTAAGAAAAGGATGGAGCAAATAAGAGATCATGGACCTCAACATGAGCATGAGGAAATTCCTCACCATGAAATCCCTGAGATGCCTCAGGGGATGCACTTTCCTCCATAAAACTATTGGGAGCAAATCAACACTTCCCTAGGAGAATTAAGCTCCAACATGGGACAACTAAGGATGGAGCACCAAGAGCACTCCATCATCCTCCATGAAATTAGAGAAGATCAAAGAGCTATGAGGGAGGAGCAACAAAGGCAAAGAAGAGACATAGAGGAGCTCAAAAGCACCATTAGTTCTTCAAGAAGAGGAAGACGCCACCCTCACTAAGGTGGACTCATTCCTTAGTCTCCTTGTCTATTTATTTTACTGTTTTTCGATTTTTTGAGCTTTATGTTTTATTTATGTTTGTGTCTTTACTATATGATCACTAGTGTCCAAGTGTCTATGCCTTAAAGTTATGAATGTCCTATGAATCCATCACCTTTCTTAAATGAAAAATGCTTTAATTACAAAAGAACAAGAAGTACATGGTTTCGAATTCATCCTTGAAACTAGTTTAGTTATTTTGATGTGGTGACAATACTTTTTGTTTTCTGAATGAATGCTTGAACAGTGCATATGTCTTTTGAAATTGTTGTTTATGAATGTTAAATATGTTGGCTCTTGAAAGAATGAGGAAAAAGGAGAAATGTTATTTGATGATCTGAAAAATCATAAAAATAATTCTTGAAGCAAGAAAAAGCAGTGAATATACAAAAGCTTGCGAAAAAAAAAGAGAAAAGAAAAATGGCGAAAAAAAAAGAGAAAAAAAAAAGCAAGCAGAAAAAGCCAAAAGCTCTTAAAACCAAAAGGCAAGAGCAAAAAGCCAATAGCCCTTAAAACCAAAAGGCAAGGGTAATAAAAAGGATCCAAGGCTTTGAGCATCAGTGGATAGGAGGGCCTAAAGGAATAAAATCCTGGCCTAAGCAGCTAAACTAAGCTGTCCCTAACCATGTGCTTGTGGCGTGAAGGTGTCAAGTGAAAATTTGAGACTGAGCGGTTAAAGTCAAGGTCCTAAGCAAAAAAAAGAGTGTGCTTAAGAACCCTGGACACCTCTAATTGGGGAATTTAGCAAAGCTGAGTCACAATTTGAAAAGATTTTCCCAGTTATGTGTCTGTGGCATTTATGTATCCGGTGGTAATACTGGAAAACAAAGTACTTAGGGCCACGGCCAAGACTCATAAAGTAGCTATGTTCAAGAATCAACATATTGAACTAGGAGAATCAATAACACTATCTGAACTCTGAGTTCTTATAGATGCCAATCATTCTAAACTTCAATGGATAAAGTGAGATGCCAAAACTATTCAAGAGGCAAAAAGCTACAAGTCCCGCTCATCTGATTGGAGCTAAGTTTCATTAATATTTTGGAATTCATAGTATATTCTCTTCATTTTATCCTATTTGATTTTCAGTTGCTTGGGGACAAGCAACAATTTAAATTTGGTGTTGTGATGAGTGGATAATTTATACGCTTTTTGGCATTATTTTTACATAGTTTTTAGTATGATTTAGTTAGTTTTTAGTATATTTTTATTAGTTTTTCAATAAAAATCACATTTCTGGACTTTACTATGAGTTTGTGTGTTTTTCTGTGATTTCAGGTAATTTCTGGCTGAAATTGAGGGACTTGAATTTACAAGGTGACCATAGCTATTAAATCTCCATAATCAATTGAATCCTCCTAACTGAGATTTACAAGGTGACCATAGCTTGTTTCAAGCCGACAATCTCCGTGGGATCGACCCTTACTCACATAAGGTTTATTACTTGGACGACCCAGTGCACTTGCTGGTTAGTTATGCGATGTTGTGACAAAGAACTAAGATTAAGAACGTGCGTATTGAGTTTTTAGCGCCGTTACCAAGGAATGAAACCGTCACAATTTCTGCGCACCAGACCGTGTCGCTGACGCGTCCGCGTCATTTTTGAAAACATGCTTCCCACGCGAACGCGTGCCCCAAAATCGACGTAAAAAAGGGTGTATGGCAGAATGTTGGGCTGCAACATGGCTGGACTCGTGCTAGAAGCCTAAGCCCTCCCACGCGAATGCGTGCCCCACGCATCTGCGACGTTTTTCGAAATATGGCCATTCACGCGATCGCGTCAACCACGCGAACGCGTCACCCATATTTTTGGAAAAATGCATTTAAAATAGAGAGTTGCGCGACCGCGAGGCTGCCCTCGCACTAATGGCACAAATCACTCCACGCGAACGCGTGACCCACGCGTCTGCGTCACTTCATAGAAGCGCTATCCGCGCGAACGCGTGACCCACGCGTCCGCGTCACATGCGTCGCACAAACTTATCCAGATCAGCGCCAATTATCTTATCTTTTTTTTTCTAAATCCTAATTTCTTCTATCTTTTCTTCTTTCTCTCTCCTTTCTTATTTTCCTTTTCTTCATCTTTTTAACTTCTCATCCTTTTTCACTTTTATTTTATTTTATTTAATTTATTTGCATACTTTCATTCATTGTATTTTAATTTTGTGTATATTTTTATTTTCTTTTCTAAATTTATTATTTTTTCCGTTGGTGTTAAAAATTTTCTTATTTAACTGTTGCATCTTTTTTTGAATTTACTTTGGTGCTTAGTAACTTGTTTTACACTGTGGGATGATGTTAATTATCCGCCAATGCCAATATTTTATGATACTTACACTCCATTTGCATTAACATGAGCTTGTATTGATACTTCCATTACCCACACTCCTCCCTTATGTTTCAAATCTTGCACCACTAGTATGCCATGTGCTTCTATTATTTTCTCACGTACATGTTGAAGCTTCCATGTAAAAGAGACCCTTTTCATTTGGCATTAACCCAACCATACTTCATTTTCTTATCTTTATTACTGGGTTACCTTTCTTCTCTTTTTCTTTCAGGATGGCCACCCGAAAGGGAAGCAGAAGACGTTTACATGGGGAGCCAGACAAGTCCATCTACAAAATCTTCGGAGAAAAGCGCCAGTTGGAATAGCCCGTCCACCTGCACATCTTAGCATGCACCGAGGACGGTGCAACCTTTAAGTGTGGAGAGGTCGATACCGATCTCCGTGGGTTAGTACCTTCCTGTCTCAACACCAATATTTTATTTTCTTTTTTTGTTCATTATTGCATTTGCATGTTTGATTGCATATTTTCTTGATTTTGTGCATATTTTACCACTGTTTGGTTAAAGTAATATTTTCTTTTTCAAGAAATTTTTTAGAGTATTTCACTAATTTAAATTAAAACTTTTTATTAAACTTGTTTGAAGAAATATTATTTTGGAACATGGTTTAGAGCTCGAGCACACAAAACCTGCGAGATTTTGAGCCTATTTGATTGGTTGCATTTTATTAACCAATAATTTATTTTTAGTGTGTGTTTTTCTCTCTAAAATTGTGATCTTTGTCTTGCTTAATTGTATATTTCCATGGTTTGATATATGCATGCACTTATATGATTGAGGCCTTTGTTTCACTAAGCTTACATACCCATATGGCCTTAACCTTTCATTATCCCTTGCAAACTAATTTTGAGCCTATTATACCCCTTTTGTTCTTTACTTTAGCACATCATTAACTCTAAGCAAAAAATAATAATGTCTTTAATTTGAATCCTTGGTTAGCTTAGACTAGTGAGAGTGCTTATGATTTAAGTATGGAGAAAGTGGGTTTGGAAATATTTGGTTTAAGAATTGGGCATTGTATATCTTTATGAAAATGTGAAAGAAATATTTAGGATATGTTCATGCATTCAATAATTTAATCATATGCATTGAGAAAAAAAAATAATAAATAAAAAAGAGAGAAAAAGAAAAAGAAAAAAAAAGCAAATAACAAAAAGGGGACAAAATGCCCCAAAGTAAGTGGTGAAAGCAATGTATATGTACTGTACTTGAAATTAGAATGCATGAATATATGGAAAACATGGTTAATGGATAGTTAGATGTTGTATTATGATTACATGGATTGTCTAAAGTTAGGTGAAAAGTTTAAGTTAATTAAGCATTCAGATTTTAGTCCACTTGGCCAAAAACAATCCTACCTTGACCCTAACCCCATTACAACCTTTAAAAGACCTCTTGATATGTGTATCTGTGCATTAAATTTATGTTTATTGTTAGATGAAGAGCAAGCCTTAGAAAGAAAGGTTAGTAGAGAATTGAGAGAATTGAACCTAAAACACTTGAGTGATTAGAGTGCATACACTTCCAGTGAGGGTTCGATGCTCGATTCTTTGTTCCCGGCTTTCATGAGCTATTTTTCTCTTGCAAGTTTACTTGTACTTCATTTTTGTGATTTGAATTAGTGAAATCCAGTTCATATTTGTTTTTAAAAGATTTATTTACTTTTAACCAAGTAGGTAAAAATATTCTGCATATAGTTGCATTCATACAGATAGGTTGCATTTCATACATTCTACCATTCCTCTTCACTCACTTATAGCTTCTCTTGAGCTTAGTATTAGGACATGCTAATGTTTAAGTGTGGGGAGGTTGATAAACCACTATTTTTAGGTTTATCTTGTGCTTAATTGAGTGGTTTTTATCAACTCTTTACCCACTTATTCATACTATTCGCATGTTTTACGTTTTCCTTCCTGATTTTGTGCTACGATTGAAAACATGCTTCCTTGATCTTATATTTGCTTATTATTAATCCTCTCTTATTACCATTAGATGCCTTGATATATGCGTTAAGTGTTTTCAGAGATTACAGGGCAGGAATGGCTTAGAGGATGGAAAGGAAGCATGCAAAAGTAGAAGGAATACAAGAAGTTGAAGGAACTGCAAAGCTGTCAGCCTGACCCTCTCGCACTAAAATGGTTATAACTTGAGCTACAGATATCCAATTGATGCGGTTCTAGTTGCGTTGGAAAGCTAATATCCGGGGCTTCGATTTGATATATAATATGCCATAGTTGCTCTAACGATAGGCGACGCAAACGCGTGCTCCACGCGGACGTATCGCAGTGGCAAAAATCAGCGTGGCAGATTTCTTCTCCAGCAATTTATGGGCTGTTTTCGACCCAGTTTGCGACCCAGAAAACACAGATTAGATGTTATAAAGTGGGGAAATCTATTCATTCATAATCATAAGCTCATCATTCATAATTTTAGTTTTAGATGTAGTTTTTAGAGAGAGAGGCTCTCTCCTCTCTCTTAGGATTTAGTTTTAGGATTTATGATTATTTCTTTTTCATCACAGGTTCAATGTTCCTCTTATTTATTTTCTACTTTTACTATATACTTTTAATTATTATTTATCTTTTCAATTTGGCTTATGCTACATTCATGTTATGATTTTCTTAATTAATATTAATTGAGGTATTTCAGATTTAAGATTGCTTTGCTTTATTTACATTGATACTTTTAATTTAATTTAGATATTTTCTCCTTTTTGGCTTGGGTTAAGTAATTGGTAATGCTTGAGCTGTCAAATAAAGCAGTGGTTGAAATTGGGAGTTGCTCCAATAACTCTAGTCTTTCCATAGGAATTGATTAGGACCTGAGGATTAAGCTAATTGATCCACTTGATTTACCTTCATAGTTAGAGGTTAACAAAGTGGGATTAAAATCCAATTCTCATCACAATTGATAAGGATAGGACTTTCAGTTCTTATACGTTGCCAAGAGTTTTATTTATTTATTTATTTTACCTGTCATACTTCTTCCTTACTTTCAAAACCCCCAATTTACAAGACTCATAACCAATAATAAGAACATACTTCCCTGTAATTCCTTGAGAAGACGACCCAAGGTTTAAATACTTCGGTTATCAATTTTAAAAGGGGTTTGTTACTTGTGACAACCAAAACATTTGTAAGAAAGGTTGATTGCTTGGTTTAGTAACTATACTCGCAACGAGAATTTACTATAACTTCTAAACCATCAATCTTCAGTTCTTCAGTTCTCTTCGGTGAAATTTCTGGCCCTCATTTCTATCCAAAGCAGCCTTCTTTAAACACTATTTTGCAACCCTACTCTTGTTTACCAAGTCTGAGAAAACTCTGATCTCCATTGGACTCACTGAATTCAGTATATCACTCCGGAGTCCTCCTTCATATTTGATGCACTTCCATTCCTCAAAGTCTCTCGGAGCACCATGAAAAATCTTGGAAAATTAACATAATTCCTCAAACTTGTTTGTAAATTTGGCTACAGACATTTGACCTTGCTTCAATTGCAACAATTCAAGCTCCTTAGTTGTCCTGACCAAGTTGGGGAAGTACTTTTCGTAGAATTCCAATTGAAAGGCATTCCAAGGTATTGCAAGATCGTCTTGCTGCACTAGGCGTCGCGTACCCTACCACCAGTGCTAGGTTTCACCCGTTAACTGATAAGTTGCAAATTCAACACGTTGATTTTCTGGGACTTGTAGTGCTTGTAAAGCCCGTTCCATCGCCTAAAACCAGTTATCTACCTTTGTGGGGTCCGTCGTCTCTCTAAAGATGGGTGGGTTTACCTTCAGGAAGGTTGCTACGGTTATTGGCTCCTTCTCTCCTTCACCGCCATTCCCATTACCGGCTTGATTCCCCAATGCCGTAGCCGTAGCCTGCATAGCAGCAACCATGTTCTCTAGGGCAGTCATAACGTTCGCGTCCATGGGTCGCCATTTGGTTCCTGTTCACACCAAATAAGTGATATCAAGGTGATCAGTCTTAATATCGCAAGTTTAGTGCTTCAAAGTTCCAAATGCATGCTCATGAACTTTATGCTATGTATATCAGGCAGATATCCTAAACAGCACATAAACACTACTTAGAGTATGCTTAGAAGCATAGTCAGTCCGTCCCTCAGGCTCTATAGGAACGAACTGCTCTGATACCATAATGTAACACCCTACCATATAAAGTCTTATGCTTAAGTCATAATACAGAGGTGGCGAGGTATTACGACCTCTAAAAAATAAAATTTTGTACATATAGTAGTATGAAAAGGTTTATAACTAGGAGCCTTTGAAGAAAAGGGGTAATTCAAAACTGGTAAATCAGAAAGCGAAACACTCCGATCGATAACGTAAATGAAACAGATAAGAATAAGCTAACATGAGAAGATATACAAAAGAGCGCCAACAATACAGATGTCAAGGCTCAGGACTCGGTTTGCGAAGATAACCGGTTCGAGCATATAAGAGTATACATACATATGAAATAGAAAAATCACAGAAGAACCCAAAAGACAAAATACAAAACCTGTTTCTCCAAAATAACCTCTAGGAGGAGTCAAATACAAAATATATATAAACTGTGGAGAATATAAGTATCTAAATAAGTACATAAGATCAAAATAAAATTTCAGGAGCTAAGGATCTTTGCCACAATAGAAGTCTCCAGCATGCCTCAGTGAGGAGCCTCACGTCCTGCATCTAAGAACCACAAAATCCACATGGGTGAGAACCGGAGGTTCTTAGCATGGTAATAGTGCCCAAATATCTAACAAGTAATGTCCTGATAAAGTCGAAGGCAATCCTAGAACTTCTAGTTAAAATCAAAGTGTATAAATATAACTAAACCATGAGAAAGTAAAAGTAGGCAACTAACTTAAGGATCTTCAATCTAACTAAATAACCCCTTTCCAAGTCCTTTAAGCTTCCCAATTGCCAACAGTGATTGGATATGCAAGCACAATTATATCAAGCAAAGAAATGCACAAGTAGGAAGCAAGTAAGACAATTAGGCAATTAGCAAGTAATGATGCAATCAATTAGGCATTCCAAACAAACCACATATAATGCATATGATACATGCCTGTCCTAGTGGCTGATGAGTCTCATCTGTCCGTTGCCAAGCCAACCCGACATGTCCATGTAGTTAACCATTGGACAGAACACTAAACACGGAGCAAGTGGGACAACGCCACAACCCTTGTATCTTACCCGCGTACCAGAAGCAGCGGACAATTTTACTCTGCCTCTTACCCAGGAAGTGTTACATTCTCGGCCTGGAGCAAGCGGCAACAGAACGTAGCCCTTGCATCTTACCAGCAGCCTTTAATCTTTCCAGAGCAAGTGGATAACACCACCGCATCTTACCCGGCTTATTGACTTTCACCCAGAGCAGGTGGATAACACTATTGCATCTTACCCGGAGTCACATATAGAAACACACTTTCATTATCATTACCATTCATTCATTCACCCATTCATTCTCAATTCATACCCGGAGCAAGTGGATAACACCATTGTATCTTACCCGGAGTTCTCACCTTTTACCCGGACCAAGTGGTTAACACCACTGCGTCTTACCCGGAGCCACATCACAATCAATTTCAGTATCATTATCTTTATAATTCCCCCATCTCAGCCAACCGGCTTAAAATCATAATTCATAATCAGCCATAACCATCATCACACACAGCCACTCGGCTCATATCTTACACAGTACTACACCACCTTCCTCCATGACTCATATCATCGTTATTAATCATAACTCATCATAATATTCACTTTCTTCATCCCCAAGTTACCCTCTTCCCTAGCTTCCTCTCAATCACTAGGAATTTTACATTAATTTAAGATTTAAGAGATGAAAATAGGGGTTTATAAGCCTGAAACAGCGTCTCGGAAGGTCGTAAGCTTATTGGAAATATGAAAGACTTGAAAACAAAAGCTTTAGAAAAGAACAGGATCACGTGCGTACACACAGGGGTGTGCGTGTGCATGCCCAGCAATATTTTTAAACGTGTGCGTACGCACAGGTCTGTGTGTATGCACAGAAACCAAAATCTCCAGGGTTGAGTACACACACAAGGTGTGCTAGCGCCACCAACCACAGGCCATTCCCAATTTGTGCGTTCGCACAGGTCTGTGCATACGCACAGCTTGCAAGACTTCCCTGGCCATGTATACGCACAGAGCGTGCTAGCACTCCCAGCAGCAGCCCCATTCCCGCGTGTGCATACGCACAAGGCTGTGCGTGTGCACATGCTAAAAATTCGACGGGGTGTGCATGCTCATAGGGCTGTGCGTGCACACACCAACCAGAAATCACAAATTCTGCAGAATTTGCAGAATTCAAATTTTTGGCCCAAACTTCCAACGATCATATCTCCTTCCATAAAATTCAATTTTCCACTAAATTTGAACCATTAAACATATCACTCCATATCACATACATACTTTTTCATGCTTTGCCAATAATTATCATCATTCACAATCACTCAACCACTACTCGAATATTCATCTCAATCCAATTTATTCAATAACTATATCAATATATCACAATCCATTAATTTCATACATAACAACATAATTCATTTCAATCCATCAACAACATTAATAGTTCAACTCCTATCTTAGGGTCTCTAGCCTAAGTTTTCACACCACATTACATTTTAGATACAGAAAACCGAAACCAAACCTTGGCCGATTTTTGTCTAACCCATAACACTCTCAAATTCAACTTCCAAGGTCTCCAAAACTTTACCAACAGATTTCCAAGCTTGGTGCTCCACTCCAAAGCTTTCCAAAATCACCAAACAAGCTCCAATACACATATATACAATGCCTAAGCCAAAATATCACACCAACACAATAACTCAATATCCGAATGCTTTAATTTATGATTTTCACTAGGGCTTGAGATCTCTTTCCTTACCCAAGGACCAAGAAGGAAAGAACAAGCCTTCCCCTCAAGTTAATTAGATCCTATAACACAAAGGAGCTCACAAGTTTCAACATTTTTGCCTAAAATTTTCGAAACTGAGAGCTGGGATTTGAAGAAGAAACTGTGGCTTACCTCAAGAATATTTGTATGGTGTAGAGCTCGACGCATGGTTGTGTGATCGCAAACGGTGCATCAATCGGAGCTCTGGATCAAAAGTTATGATCAATTGAAGCTTGGAATGAATTGGAACAAGTGTTTCATACTTTCCCCCTTCCCCTTTCTTTGTTTCAGTGTGTGTGTGTTAGAGAGGGGAGAGAGAGTGCAGAGTTTGGTTAATGAATGAGGGCTTGGCTGGGCCTTTGGGCCCAATATGGGTCCGGTTGGCTCGATTTGGCCCGTTCGGCCCAATCTTGGGCCGATTTCTTTAAAATTGGTGTCAAAATTCTCTTTTTAATTTTCTCTATCACATTAAACCATAAAAGCCTAATTTCTCACTTTCTAGAATATATTTTAATTTATGGGTTAATTAGTCATTAATTAACCAGGTTTTACACAGGAGACTTCTGGACCCCGACATAGATCTTACTCCTGATTTTTGTAGAGGAAGTATCAATGCACCCCCTATCAGAGCAAGCAACTTTGAGATCAACCCACAATTGATCACCCTAATATTACAGAAGTTCCAATTTCACGGACATCCACAGAAAGGCCCTAGTAGATTCATCTCTGACTTCCTACAGTTTTGTGACACTGCAGAGACCAATGGAATGGACCCTGAATTCCACAAGCTAAAACTATTCCCATTTTTCCTGAGAGATCGAGCAAGAGATTGGTGGTATATTGTACGCAGAGGAAGTGTGAACACCTGGGATAAGGTTGTTAACAATTTTCTGAACCAGTTTTCTCCCACACAGAGATTAACTAAGCTAGTGACCGATGTTCAGACCTTCAGGCAGAAGGATAGTGAGTCTCTCCATGATGCTTGGGAAAGGTGCAAGCTAATGTTCAGGAATTGTCCTCCCCATATATTCTCAGGATGGGGCAAGACAATGATCTTCTATGAAGCAATCTCTGAGATGGCCGGGAAGACAGTTGATCACTTTGCAAATGGCCCTCTGTACTTTATAGAGACACATGAAAAAGCAGATGAGCTCATTGAGACAGCTGCCAATAACTAGCACTTATACTCCTGTGAGGAGACCCCAGTTAGGACAGAAGTTCTAGACATGGAGAATGTAGCCGCACCCACTGCTGAGGTTTATAATGCTCCTAGTGATATGAGTGGTAACTACCCTCAAGGAGACATTCTCACCCATGACTGGTGGATACCTGAGCAGGTTAATATTCCTCTTACTGAGTTGTTTGAGGAAGTGCATCCCTATAGGGACCTCATAGAAAGTGAAACAGTAGTATTCACCAAAGAGCTCGAACCCCAGGAGTCTGTTACTGAGGGACTTAAGGCAATCAAGGACCAGGAGGATCCTGAGAATACCAGTGAGCACGCCCTCACAGAGGAGAAGGAACCTCAAGTTAATTCTTCTCTGGGAATGCAAGGAGAGCCTGTGACTCCCACAGAGCACACCCTTATAGAGGTAAAAGAACCTGAAGAGCTACCTTTCCTTGGCATGAAAAAAGAACCGGCAAATGAGCAGTTGGCTCATTTCCTAGCAGCCCTTAATTAAGGAGCTACAAGTCAATATCTCTGTTGCAAAGGTATTGGAAAAAAAGACCCTCTATACGGCCTGTCTAAAAGACATTCTTTTTGAAAAGAAGGACCTAAGGGGACATGAAATAGAGGTACTTACTGAGAAGTACAGTACACTAATTCAGATTGAGCTGCCAAGGAAGATGCCAGATCCAGAGAGCTTTCAAATCCTATATATGGACTATTGGAAAGATCACTTTTGACAAAGCCCTATATGATCTTGGCTCGTGTTTAAATTTGATACCTTCAACTATGACGAAGAAGCTGGAAATCCAAGAGGCACAAGAAACAAGGATTACCTTGCATAAGGACTGGATAGTGTTCAAGGTTCTTGACCCTCCATTACCCACTGACAGGAGAGGCACTTGCATAAAGGATTTAGCATTCAAGCCTCCTCCCTTGGATGAAACCAATTCAATCCCTCCTAAGACTAAACGTAAGTTTGGTGTTGGATGTACACTATCCACTAAGGAGGAAGGCCCCAAAAGAAAGATACCTAGGGGCTGGAAAAACAAAAATATCCCTATTGAAGGCTTTTCAGCATGGAAAATGGTAATGTTCATTTATCTCATCATGGTATTCATCATGGAAGAGGAAAGTGGCAAAAAGGGACACCAGCATATTGCTGCAAGCCTGATGACTGGAATTCACACCCCATTCAAAATTGGTGAATTAGTCCTTTTGGGAAGCGCACCAAAATTATCATCAAGTAATAACCCACAGTGGAGTGGGATCGTATCCACAGAGATTGGCAAATTCGAGCAGTTTTAATCAATTGATGAATTAGTCAAGCGGATCAATAGGATTGTAGAGTGCAGAATTGTAAATGACATAAATGTAAATGACTAGAATATAAAGAAAGGCAATAAAGTGCAGAAATATAAATAGCAGAAAGTAAAGGGCAGAATCATAAATGACTTGAATGTAAACGGAAATGGGGAATTGCTGAATGTAAAAATAAGCTGTAAAGAAATGGATAGATAAGAATGGGAAAATTCATTGAGATTGGGAGATATTGTCTCTTTGGATCAAATCTAGCTTATATCCTCTTCAATCATACAACTCATTGACCTCTTGGAAATCATGATTGATTGAGGCCCAATCCCTTGGTGACTAAAACTCTCAGATCTTGATCAATGATGAGCGGATAATTTATACGCTTTTAGGCATTGTTTTTAGTATGTTTTTAGTATATTTTTGTTAGTTTTTATTATGTTTTTATTAGTTTTTAAATAAAAATCACATTTCTGGACTTTACTATGAGTTTGTGTGTTTTTCTGTGATTTCAAGTATTTTCTGGCTGAAATTGAGGGACCTGAGCAAAAATCTGATTCAGAGGCTGAAAAAGGACTGCAGATGCTGTTGGATTCTGACCTCCCTGCACTCGAAGTGGATTTTATGGAGCTACAGAACCCCAATTGGTGCGCTCTCAATTGCGTTAGAAAGTAGACATCCTGGACTTTCCAGCAATATATAATAGTCCATACTTTGCCCTAGATTTAATGGCCTAAACCGGCGTTCCAAGTCAGCATAGAAATTCTGGCGTCAAAACGCCAGAACTGGCACAAAAGCTGGCGTTTAACTCGAAGAAAAGTCTCTACACATAAAAGCTTCAATGCTCAGCCCAAGCACACACCAAGTAGGCCCGGAAGTGGATTCTGCATCATTTACTCATTTCTATAAATCCTAGGTTACTAGTTTTCTACAATAGGACCTTTTGCTATTGTATTTTACACCCTTGATCATACTTTTCATCTTGGAACTTGTATGTTCATGCTTTGGGGAGGCTGGCCATTCGGCCATGCCTAGACCTTTTGTTCTTATGTATTTTCAATGGTAGATTTCTACATACCATAGATTAAGGTGTGGAGCTCTGCTGTTCCTCATGAATTAATGCAAAGTACTATTGTTTTTCTATTCAATTCACGCCTACTTCTTCTCTAAGATATACACTCGTTCTTCAACCTTAAGGATGTGATGATCCGTGACACTCATCATCATTCTAACCTATGAACACGTGCCTGACAACCACCTCTGTTCTACTTGCAATAGCTTGAGTGCGTATCTCTTAGCCTCCTGATTCATGAAGCATGGTTGCCTCGCTTGACAACCAAGCCTTCCATTCCATGAGATCAGAGTCTTCGTGGTATAGGCTAGAAACAATTGGCAGCATTCCTGAGATCCGAAAAGTCTAAACCTTGTCTGTGGTATTCTGAGTAGGATCTGGGAAGGGATGACTGTGACGAGCTTCAAACTCGCAATTGTTGGGTATAGTGACAGACGCAAAAAGATCAATGGATCCTATTCCAACATGATCGAGAACCAACAGCTGATTAGCCGTGCGGTGATGGCGTATTTGGACCATTTTCACTGAGAGGACGGGAGGTAGCCATTGACAACGGTGAAACCCAACATAAGCTTTCCATGGAAAGGGGTATGAATGATTGGAAGAAGGCAATAAGAAAGCAGAGGTTCAGAAGGAACAAAGCATCTTCATACGCTTATCTGAAATTCCTAATAATGAATTACATAAGTATCTCTATCTTTATTTTATGTTTTATTCATCTTTTAATTATCAATTCTCCATAACCATTTGAATCTGCCTGACTGAGATTTACAAGATGACCATAGCTTGCTTCAAGCTGACAATCTCCGTGGGATCGACCCTTACTCACGTAAGGTTTATTACTTGGACGACCCAGTGCACTTGCTGGTTAGTTGTGCGGAGTTGTGACAAGGAGTTGAGATTACAATTGTGCGTACCAAGCTGTTGGCGCCATTGATGATCACAATTTTGTGCACCAAGTTTTTGGCGCCGTTGCCAGGGATTGTTCGAGTTTGGACAACTGACGGTTCATCTTGTTGCTCAGATTAGGTAATTTTATTTTATATTTAAGCTTTTTACTTTTTATTTTCGAAAAATTTTTCAAAAAAATTTTTTTTTATTATTTTGTTCTTGAAAACTTTTAAGAAAGAATTCTAGAGTTTCATGATGATTTGTTGAAGTCTGGCTGGCTGAGAAGCCATGTCTAATCTTTTGGACCGAGGTTTCAACTTATCATCACAAGGGCATGTTGATCTCTATCAATCTTGCTGTTGAACGTAATGATTTGCTAAACTTGGCTGGCCATTGGCCATGTCTAGTGTTTTGGACCGAAGCTTTCACTGAAAGCTTGGCTGGCTAGTAAGCCATGTCTAATTCCTGGACCGGAGTTTTATACTAACATTGCTTGATTCCTGGAATTCTCATTAAGAATTTTGAAGTCCTTTTTCTATTTTTCCATATAATTTTCGAAAAATCACAAAAAAATTTATAAAATCATAAAAACCAAAAATATTTTGTGTTTCTTGTTTGAGTCAAGTGTCAATTTTTAAGTTTGGTGTCAATTGCATGTCTTTATTCTTCTTGCATTTTTTCGAATATATACATTATGTTCTTCATTGATCTTCAAGTTGTTCTTGATGATTTCAGTGCTCTGATCTTTAATTTCTCTTATTTTATGTCTTTTGTTGTTTCTTACATGCATTTTCAAATTGTTATAGTCCTTAGTATACAAACTTCTAAGTTTGGTGTCTTGCATGCATTGTTTATTTGATCTTAGTTGCATTTTTTATTATTTCTCATCATTAAAAATTCAAAAAAAATTCTTAAAATTGTGCCTTTTCAAGTCAATAACACAGATAATTGAAGATTCAGAACATTCAGCAGAGGAATTACACATAAAAAGCTGGGCGTTCAAAATGCCTAGTGAAGAAGGAAAATTGGCGTTTAAACGCCAGCCAGGGTACCTGGCTGGGCGTTAAACTCCCAAAAAGGTAGCATTTTGGGCGTTAAACGCCAGAATGGATGCCATTCTGGGCGTTTAACGCCAGGAGGACACTAGAGGGAAGATTTTATTTTTAATTCAAATCTTTTCCAAATTTTTATAATTTTTCAAAATCAAATTTTTTTTTCAAATCATATCTTTTCAATCATATCTTTTCAAAATCAATTTCCTTCCATTTTTTTTAATTATTACTATTTCGAAAATTGTTGCTACAATTAATGATTTAATTTAAAATTTTCAAGTTGTTACTTGCCTATTAAGAAAGGATCAAATTTTAATTCTAGAATCATATCTTTTAAATTCTTGTTGGTCAAGTAATCAACTTTAATTTTAAAAACTTTCTTCTTTTAAACTTGATTCTCAATCATATCTTCTCAATCATGTCGTTTCAATCTCATCTTTTTTAAAATTAAGTTTCAATAATATCTTTGTGATTTCTAATTTCAAAATCTTTTTCAAAAATCACTTAATTTCTTTCCCAATCTTAGTTTTCGGAAATCATTTACCAAATTTTCAAAATTTCTTTTAATTATTTCAAAATCTTTTTACGTTAATTTCGAAAATTTTTTCCCTCTTCTAAAATCATTCTATTTAAAGGACTAACATTCCTCCTCAATGTACAATTCGAACTCTATCCCTCTAGATAAGTTCAAATTCTCTCTTCTCTACCTTCTCCTTCTATTCTTCTTTACCTCTTACACCTCAAGGAATCTCTATACTGTGACATAGAGGATTCCATATTTTCTTCTCCTCTCTTTTCATATGAGCAAGAGCAAGGACAAAGGCATTCTTGTTGAAGCTGATCCTGAACCTGAAAGGACCTTGAAGAGAAAGCTAAGAGAAGCTAAAGTAAAACTCTCTATAGAGGACCTAACAGAACTCTTCAAACAAGAAGAAGCCATGGTAGCCGAAAACAACAACAATGCCAACAATGCAAGGAAGGTGCTTGGTGACTTTACTGCACCTACTCCCGATTTCTATGGGAGAAGCATCTCAATCCCTGCCATTGGAGCAAACAACTTTGAGCTTAAGCCTCAATTAGTTTCTCTGATGTAACAGAATTGCAAGTTTCATGGACTTCCATTGGAAGATCCTCATCAGTTCTTAGCTGAATTCTTGCGAATCTGTGACACTGTCAAGACCAATGGGGTTGATCCCGAGGTCTACAAGCTTATGCTCTTTCCCTTTGCTGTAAGAGACAGAGCTAGAACATGGTTGGATTCACAACCTAAAGAAAGCCTGAACTCTTGGGAAAAGCTAGTCAATGCCTTCTTGGCAAAATTCTTTCCACCTCAAAAATTGAGCAAGCTTAGAGTGGAAGTCCAAACCTTCAGACAGAAGGAAGGTGAATCTCTCTATGAAGCCTGGGAAAGATACAAGCAATTGATCAGAAGGTGTCCTTCTAACATGCTTTCAGAATGGAGCATCATAGCTATTTTCTATGATGGTCTATCTGAACTGTCCAAGATGTCATTGGACAACTCTGCTGGAGGATCTCTTCATTTGAAGAAGATGCCTGCAGAAGCTCAGGAACTCATTGAAATGGTTACAAATAACCAATTCATGTACACTTCTGAAAGGAATCCTGTGAATAATGGGACAAATCAGAAGAAAGGAGTTCTTGAGATTGATACTCTGAATGCCATATTGGCTCAGAACAAAATATTAACTCAACAAGTCAATATGATTTTTCAGAGTCTGTCTGGAATGCAAGCAGCAACAGCCAGTATCAAAGAAACTTCATCTGAAGAAGAAGCTTATGATCCTGAGAACCCAGCAATAGAAGAGGTGAATTACATGGGAGAACCCTATGGAAGCACCTATAATCCTTCATGGAGAAATCATCCAAACCTCTCAGGGAAGGATCAACAGAGGCCTCAACAAGGCTTCAACAACAACAATGGTGGAAGAAATAGGTTTAGCAATAGCAAGCCTTTTCTATCATCTTCTCAGCAATAGACAGAGAATTCTAAGCAGAGCCACTCTGACTTAGCAACTGTAGTCTCTGATCTAATTAAAACCACTCAAAGTTTCATGACTGAAACAAGGTCCTCCATTAGAAATTTGGAGGCACAAGTGGGCCAGCTGAGCAAGAAAGTTACTGAACTCCCTCCTAGTACTCTTCCAAGCAATACTAAAGAGAATCCAAAGGGAGAGTGCAAGGCCATCAACATGATCCACACTGCCGAAACTGGAGAGGAGGAAGAGGCAGTGATCTCCACTGAGGAAGACCTCAATGGACGTCCACTGGCCTCTAAGGAATTTCCTAATAAGGAACCATGGGAATCTGAGGCTCACACTGAGACCATAGAGATTCTATTGAATTTACTTTTACCATTCATGAGCTCTGATGAGTATTCTTCCTCCGAAGAGGTTGAAAATGTTACTGAAGAACAAGTTGCTAAGTACCTTGGAGCAATCATGAAGCTAAATGCCAAGTTATTTGGTGATGAAACTTGGGAGGATGAACCCCCTTTGCTCACCAAAAAACTGGATGACTTGACTAGGTAGAGATTACCTCAAAAGAAACAGAATCCTGGAAAGTTCTCAATACCTTGTACCATAGGCACCATGGCCTTTGAAAAAGCTTTGTGTGACCTAGGGTCAAGTATAAACCTTATGCCTCTCTCTGTAATGGAGAAGCTAGGGATCCTTGAGGTACAAGCTACAAGAATCTCTCTAGAGATGGCAGACAATTCCAGAAAACAAGCTTATGGACTTGTAGAGGATGTCTTGGTAAAGGTTGAAGAACACTACATCCCTGCTGATTTCATATTCCTAGACACTGGAAAGTGCATGGATGAATCCATCATCCTTGGCAGACTCTTCCTAGCCACAGCAAAAGCTATGATTGATGTTGACAGAGGCGAATTGGTCCTTCAAGTGAATGAGGACTCCCTTGTGTTTAAAGCTCAAGGATCTCCCTCTGTAACCATGGAGAGGAAGCATGAAAAACTTCTCTCAATGCAGAGTCAAACAAAATCCCCACATTCAAACTCTAAATTTGGTGTTGGGAGGCCACAACCAAACTCTAAGTTTGGTGTTGAGAGGCCATTATCATGCTCTGACTTTCTGTGAGGCTCCATGAGAGCCCACTGTCAAGCTATTGACATTAAAGAAGTGCTTGTTGGGAGGCAACCCAATTTTACTTATCTATGTTGAATTTCTATTTTCTATTGTTATTTTATGTTTTCTATAGGTTGATGATCATGTGAAGTCACAAAAATAATTGAAAAAGCAAAAATAAACTGAAAAACATAATGAAAAACAGCACACCCTGGAGGAGAAGCCTACTGGTGTTTAAACACCAGTAAGGGCAGCAGAATGGGCGTTAAACGCCCAGTCTGGCACCATTCTGGGAGTTTAACGCTAGAAATGGGCACCAGACTGGCGTTTAACGCCAGAAAAGGGCAAGAAGCTGGTGTTAAACGCCAGAAATGGGCAGCAACCTGGCGTTTAACGCCAGGATTGGCAGCAGAGGGCATTTTGCACGCCTAATTGGTGCAGGGATGAGAAATCCTTGACACCTCAGGATCTGTGGACCCTATAGGATCCCCACTTACCTCACCATTCAAATTCAAAACACTTTCCCTCCCAAACCCCCCCCATACATGGCCGAACCATACCCTCTCTCCACTCCTATATAAACCCATCTTCACTCCTTCATTTTTACACATCTTAAACACTACTTCACCCCCTTGGCCGAAACACTACCCGCCTCCATCTCTTCTATTTCTTCTTCCTCTACTCTCTTCTTTCTTTTTTTGCTCGAGGACGAGCAAACCTTCTAAGTTTGGTGTGGTAAAAGCGTTGCTTTTTGTTTTTCCATAACCATTTATGGCACCAAAGGCCGGAGAAACCTCTAGAAAGAGGAAAGGGAAGGCAAAAGCTTCCACCTCCGAGTCATGGAAGATGGAGAGATTCATCTCAAGGGTGCATCAAGACCACTTCTATGAAATTGTGGCCAAGAAGAAAGTGATTCCCGAGGTCCCTTTCAAGCTCAAAAAGGGTGAATATCCAGAGATCTAACATGCGAATCGAAGAAGAGGTTGGGAAATTCTCACCAACCTCATTCAACAAGTCAGAATCTTAATGGTTCAAGAGTTCTATGCCAATGCATGGATCACCAAGAACCATGATCAAAGTGTGAACCCAGACCCAAAGAATTGGCTTACAATGGTTCGGAGAAAATACTTAGATTTCAGTCCGGAAAATGTAAGGTTGGCATTCAACTTGCCAATGATGCAAGGAGATGCACACCCTTACACTAGAAGGGACAACTTTGATCAAAGGTTGGACCAAGTCCTCATAGACATTTGTGAAGAGGGCATTCAATGGAAGAGAGATTCAAGAGGGAAGCTGGTTCAACTAAGAATGCATGACCTCAAGCCCGTGGCTAGGGGATGGTTGGAGTTCATCCAACGCTCAATCATTCCCACTAGCAACCGGTCTGAAGTTACTATAGATCAGGCTATCATGATCCATAGCATCATGATTAGAGAGGAAGTAGAAGTTCATGAGGTTATATTCCTAGAACTCTACAAGGTGGCGGACAAGTCCTCTACTTTGTCAAGGTTAGCCTTCCCTCATATCATTTGTCACCTTTGCAATTCAGCTGGAATTGACATAGAGGAAGACATCCTCATTGATGAGGACAAGCCCATCACTAAGAAAAGGATGGAGCAAACAAGAGATCCCACTCATGGACAAGAGCATGAGGAAATTCCTCATCATGAAATTCCTGAGATACCTCAAGGGATGCATTTTACTCCACAAAATTATTGGGAGCAAATTAACACCTCCCTAGGAGAATTAAGTTCCAATATGGGACAACTAAGGCTGGATCACCAAGAGCATTCCATCCTCCTTCATGAAATTAGAGAAGATCAAAGAGTCATGAGAGAGGAGCAACAAAGGCAAGGAAGAGACATTGAGGAGCTCAAGTACTCCATAAGATCTTCAAGAGGAAGAACTAGCCGCTATCATTAAGGTGGACTCGTTCTTTAATTTCCTTACTCTTTATTTTTTGTTTTTCGAAAAATTATGCTTTATGTTTATCTATGTTTGTGTCCTTATTACATGATCATTAGTGTCTTAGAGTCTATGTCTTAAAGTTATGAATGTCCTATGAATCCATCACTTTTCTTAAATGAAAAATGTTTTTAATTGCTAAAAGAAAAAGAAGTACATGAATTTTGAATTTTAAAATAGTTTAATTATTTTGATGTGGTGGCAATACTTTTTGTTCTTCTGAATGAATGCTTGAACAGTACATATTTTTGAATTTGTTGTTTATGAATGTTAAAATTGTTGGCTCTTGAAAGAATGATGGAAAAGGAAAAATGTTATTGATGATCTGAAAAATCACAAAAATGATTCTTGAAGCAAGAAAAAGCAGTGAATAAAAAAAATGGCGAAAAAAAAAGAAAAAAAAAAGAGAAGAAAAGCAAGCAGAAAAAGCCAATAGCCCTTAAAACCAAAAGACAAGGGTAAAATAAAAAGGATCTAAGGCTTTGAGCATCAGTGGAAAGGAGGGCCCACAGGAATAAAATCCTGGCCTAAGCGGCTAAACCAAGCAGCTAAAGGTGTCTCTACTTTCTCTTTCTATCTTTATCTTCTATTTGCCGCTTCGCTATATTATGTTATTTGTCTGCTAATCGACCCCAAATAAACGAACATAACTAATAACCCTGGCCCTACTAAGAACTCCCCAGTTCTTACCCCTTCTCTCTCCCTTCCCCCTTCAGATGGAAGTATGAGTACCCTTCCGTAGTTCTTTGATGATGGTTGTGCAAAGAGGATTCCGCTCTAGATAGTCTTCTGAGTCTAGGGTGAACCTCGTTCTCTGTTTACATGTATATACTGTGAGACCAGCTAATGTCTGCACCCGTTTGTACGTGAACTTTAACCTAAATCCTATGTACGAGACTCCTGTTGTGTGGCTACTTGATGAGGTACTAGAGAGACGTCATATGGCAATGATTGATCGTGCAGAGGAGTAGTAGGTGATGTTCTACATTTTGGTGACGTTCCACCTGACGTGAGTTTTGAAGATCTAGAACGTACTTTCCCTCGCTTTAGTAGTTTAGAGGGACTAGGCGAGTATAGAGTCTAGGATAGCCTAGGTGCCAGCTTAGGGACCTCTTGAACAGGTCAGGACCTGGGATGTTTTATGTATATGTACGTATATAGATATCATTTAGCTATATCTAGGGGTGTTCTAACTAACAGTCTATATTCTAATAAAGGCTGGATCACCGAATGTTGCTAGCTACTTGTGATGTATTTATGTGTGGTTGTTTATAATTGTTTTATCTGTTATTATTTGTGAATTGATTATAAATGATTCCATTTATTAATTCAAACGTTTTCAAAAAAAATAGTACCTCGCTAACTAACTATGCTTTTAACAACGAATTAGGCTCATATAATAAATAATAGATAATAATTAGGATGACAAATTGGTAGCACTCGGTTTCTGGTATGTCCTAGGCGTACCGAAAATTGGGTCGTTACAATTTGGTATCAGAACAGTTCGTTCCCAGTAGAGCCTGGGGAGTGGACTGACTATGCTTCATTGCATAGTCTGTTGTGTGTCTCATGCTGTTAGGGTATCTTCAAGATACATTTGGTATGAATGTCTATGAGTGCTCATTTTGGGAATGTTCGTGCCTAACTTGAGATATTAAGACTGATCACCTTAATATTGATTGTTTGGTGCGGATAAGACCTCAATGACTGTGAATAGGCATGGTTTAATCGAGTTCCGAACGACAAATTCGTGTGAGGCACAACTATTCTTATAGCTGTTATGATCTCCATGGCCATGGCTATGTGATATTTAGATGCTGTAAGGAACGAACTGATATCTTCGTCAGGATGGCTTGAAGGAAATAGACTGCTTGAAGATGGATTCTTGCATGCGGCTAAAATTTTGAGGGCAAAATTTTCTTTTAGGAGGGTAGAACGTAACAACTCTGATTTTCGAGTATGCGAGATCTTTTCTAAAGGCACGGATTTCTCCGGAAGATCAGTAAAGAGAACACCTCTTCTATATCAACAAGTATCTCGATACTCATTTTCATTATGTCATCCTTAAGCTAGAACCTTTTCTGAGGCAAGCTCGATAACGCGGCCACGAAGAACCTAGTTTTTGAACCGTATCGGTTGGCAGTTTTGATTCTGATTTTTGTAAATAGTCTCTCTTTGATGAACCGGACTCGATTCATGAGAGAAGAGATATAATATTATAATATTATCATTATATTAGTATTAGAACATGCTTGAATGATATTATAAGGTTACCTGGTCTGTTTTTGTTAAAAACAGAAAATCGGTTTAACCGGGTTCACAGTTTACTGGTGCAGCTTAACACCAGCACTCTCTGATGACTTTAGCAATGCTAAGGCCTCATCATACATGTTTTATTCTCATAATAAATATGTTACTAGTGTCATTTATGCTAGTAGCTCATAAAATAATTTTTAGAGATGTTTTTACAAGTGTTCCGATACACCTAGTTTTAGTAGTTGTACACCAGAGATATTTTAATATTATTTTAATCCACCTCCAAGCCAACCAATCACAACTCACCTTACACCCCCAAGACCTCCAAGGCTGTCTCATTTCATCATTTTGGCCGAAAATAACAAGAGAGAAAAGAGAGAAACTTTCATGAACACTTAATCTTCAAAGCTTGATTTCTTCTGAACTAAAACTCAAATCAAAACTCCGATTTCACCAAAATGATCCTCTCTTCTTCCTCTACATAACCATGTAACTTATCAAGGATTGAAATAAGGTGAGATGGCTGTTCCTTTCCCCTTTCAATTCGGTTTTCAAGGAAACATGCTTAAACATGTGTTTTCTTGATATTCTTCTTTAGGAATCATGCTTAACTTTACTTGAGGGCCAAGAAATGTGACTTTCCAGCAAGTATAAGGTTAGAAATCACTTGCTAACGTGCTGAGGGAGATTTGGTTAGTTGAGGGTTTTTGGATTTAAAGTTGTTCTTGATGTGATTTAGGAGGAAAAAGTGCTAAAGGACCACCTGAAAGTCTAACTGAATTAGGAGCAGCAAAACCAGGTAGGGTGTCACGAAATTAATCTTGATTATTTGTGTTTGAGTTGTGTGAATGTTGTATAAATTGGCTGTGCTAAAAATTGGTTGCTTATATGATTGATTCTTGGTGAAAATTTGGTGAAATTTTGATGAAATTTGATGAAATTCAAGCTTTAAAGTTCATGCTCTTGGGCAGCTGGAAAAACGAAACCCTAAGCTTAAATTGAGGTTCAATTTGTGTTAAAATCATGTAGAAAAGATGTGGTTTTAGTGGCTGCTAATTTATTATGAATTATAGCAAAAATCGGTTGCTAAAAAGACTGAAAAATGGGTAAAAACAGAGAAAGAATCTGAAGAATTTATGAAGAACATGAAGAACACTTTGAGTGTGGTGAAGAACAATGAAGAACACCTTTTAGATCTTGAAAAGGGCAAGGAAGTAAATATTTTGGTGTTTGAGGGGTTATTTTGTAATTTCTGAAAGTTAGGGTGGTTAAAGTAGAAATATTAAAAGTTACCGGTGGTAAAAAGTGAATTTTTAAAGGTTAAAAGTTAAAGTGGGGTAATTTTCGAAAATATATTAATAAAATAATAAATAATAATAAAATATTAAGTAATAATATTTAATTAAAAATAATATTTTAATAAAAATAATAAAATAATACGAAAAATGCAGTTTTCTGTAAAAGCTTTAGAAAGATAACTTTAAGCGCAGAATCTCACAATTACCTTCATAAAACACTTAGGGAGTGGTAATAACATATTAGTGAGGCAAAGATAAAGGAGAGATAAGAAGTTTAAGAAGAGATAAAAATCAAAGAAAAAGTCTGCAAAATTTTTAATGACAGAAAAACAGACAGAGATTAGTGAACGAACTAGGGCAACATAGTTAGTCCTTGAGTTGCGACTAGGGTTAGGTATTATATGAAAAGAAACTATTTCAGTATAGACTTAATGAACCTATACTTGGGACAGGCTAACTATTCATATCAAAATTTACATAAGCTTTGAATACATACGTTATGCAGAGAATCAGAGCAGAGTAAAGAGACACAGAGAACAGAGTAACCAGAGTAGAACAAAGTGATACAGAGAAAAAGGTAATCAGAGCAAAGTAAAAAGACAAAGAGAAAAGAGTAATGTGATAAAGAGAAATAGTTTGAGTTAAGACGTTGTAAAAGCAAAATCTGTAGAGTTTGTATAGCATGATTGAACAGAGAAAAAAAGAGGTACTGCATAAGAATGTGATAGTGATGATGAATAATGAGACTAATAATGAATGATGGTAATGAGAATGATTATGTGATGATCTGCTACGTGAAGGCAGTCAGATAGATGGTGGTACGACCACTGAGAACGCTTTCCTGGGATACCTTGCTATAATGCTTTGCTGTAAGACAGAGGTTGCTTACAGAGCTATCGAGATTAGTGTGCTTTTATAAGACAAAAGTTGCTTACAGTGAGTGTGTTGTTGCTCTTGTAAGACAGAGGTTGCTTACAGTGAGTGTGTTGTTGCTCCTGTAAGACAGAAGTTGCTTACAGTGAGTGTGTTGTGCTCCTGTAAGACAGAGGTTGCTTACAGTGAGTGTGTTGGGCGTATATCGGCTAATAAGTGCCGCCCTACAAGACAAAGGTTGCTTGCAGTGGATACCCTGCAAGACAAAGGTTGCTTGCAGTGGATATTGCCAACAGGAAATCCTTATCCAGACAGAGGTTGCTGGGTAACGTCGGGAGCGGGTATGTAACCGACAGATGAGCTCATTACCTGCACTAGGGCTAGACATGCATCATTCTTGTCTGTGCATCATTCTCTGTTGCATTCCTTTCTGTTTGTGGTCTATTTCTTTATGTATGTCTGCTTGCATGCTATTTTTGTGTTTTATTTTCTTGTATTCTTTTGTTTGTGTTCTTTTTTCTGTTGTCTCTACTTTCTCTTTCTATCTTTATCTTCTATTTACTGCTTTGCTATATTATGTTATTTGTTTGCTAATTGACCCCAAATAAACGAACATAACTAAAAACCCCGGTCCTACTAAGAACTCCCCAGTTCTTACCCCTTCTCTCTCCCTTCCCCCTTCAGATGGAAGTATTTGTACCCTTCCGTAGTTCGTTGATGATGGTTCTGCAAAGAGGATTCCGCTCTAGATAGTCTTCTGAGTCTAGGGTGAATCTCGTTCTCTGTTTACATGTATATACTGTGAGACCAGCTAATGTCTGCACCCGTTTGTACGTGAACTTTAACCTAAATCCTATGTACGAGACTCCTGTTGTGTGGCTACTTGATGAGGTACCAGAGAGACGTCATATGGCAATGACTGATCGTGCAGAAAAGTAGTAGGTGATGTTCTACATTTTGGTGACGTTCCACCTGACTTTAGTTTTGAGGATCTAGAACGTACTTTCCCTCGCTTTAGTAGTTTAGAGGGACTAGGCGAGTATAGAGTCTAAGATAGCCTAGGTGCCAGCTTAGGGACCTTTTGAACAGGTCAGGACCTGGGATGTTGTATGTATATATATGTATATAGATATTATTTGGCTATATCTAGGGGTCTTCTAACTAACAGTCTATATTCTAATAAAGGCTGGATCACCGAATGTTGCTAGCTACTTGTGATGTATTTATGTGTGGTTGTTTATAATTGTTTTATCTGTTATTATTTGTGAATTAATTATAAATGATTCCGTTTATTAATTCAAACGTTTTCAAAAAAAAAGTACCTCGCGAACTAACTATGCTTTTAACAACGAATTAGGCTCATATAATAAATAATAGATAATAATTAAGATGACAAATTCGTAGCACTCGGTTTCTGGTATGTCTTAGGCGTACTAAAAATTGGGTCGTTACAATTTGGTATCAGAGCAGTTCGTTCCCAGTAGAGCCTGGAGAGTGGACTGACTATGCTTCATTGCATACTCTGTTGTGTTTCTCATGCTGTTAAGGTATCTTCAAGATACATTTGGCATGAATGTCTATGAGTGCTCATTTTGGGAATGTTCGTGCCTAACTTGAGATATTAAGACTGGTCACCTTAATATTGATTGTTTGGTGCGGATAAGACCTCAATGACTGTGAATAGGCATGGTTTAATCGAGTTCCGAACGACAAATTCGTGTGAGGCACAACGATTCTTATAGCTGTTATGATCTCCATGGCCATGGCTATGTGATATTTAGATGCTGTAAGGAACGAACTGATATCTTCGTCAGGATGGCTTGAAGGAAATAGATTGCTTGAAGATGGATTCTTGCATGCGGCTAAAATTTTGAGGGCAAAATTTTCTTTTAGGAGGGTAGAATGTAACAACCCTGATTTTCGAGTAAGCGAGATCTCTTCTAAAGGCACGGATTTCTCCGGAAGATCAGTAAAGAGAACACCTCTTCTATATCAACAAGTATCTCGATACTCATTGTAATTATGTCATCCTTAAGCTAGAACCTTTTCTGAGGCAAGCTCGATAACGCGGTCACGAAGAACCTAGTTTTTGAACCGTATCGGTTGGCAGTTTTGATTCTGATTTTCGTAAACAGTCTCTGTTTGATGAACTGGACTCGATTCATGAGAGAAGAGATATAATATTATAATATTATCATTATATTAGTATTAGAACATGCTTGAATGATATTATAAGGCTACCTGGTCTGTTTTTGTTAAAAACAGAAAATCGGTTTAACCGGGTTCACAGTTTACTGGTGCAGCTTAACACCAGCACTCTCTGATGACTTTAGCAATGCTAAGGCCTCATCATACATGTTTTATTGTCATAATAAATATGTTACTAGTGTCATTTATGCTAGTAGCTCAGAAAATAATTTTATAGATGTTTTTACAAGTGTTCCGATACACCTAGTTTTAGTAGTTGTACATCAGAGATATTTTAATATTATTTTAATCCACCTCCAAGCCAACCAATCACAACTCACCTTACACCCCCAAGACCTCCAAGGCTGTCTCATTTCATCATTTTGGCCGAAAATAACAAGAGAGAAAAGAGAGAAACTTTCATGAACACTTAATCTTCAAAGCTTGATTTCTTCTGAACTAAAACTCAAATCAAAACTCCGATTTCACCAAAATGATCCTCTCTTCTTCCTCTACATAACCATGTAACTTATCAAGGATTGAAATAAGGTGAGATGGCTGTTCCTTTCCCCTTTCAATTCGGTTTTCAAGGAAACATGCTTAAACATGTGTTTTCTTGATGTTCTTCCGTAGGAATCATGCTTAACTTTACTTGAGGGCCAAGAAACGTGACTTTCCAGCAAGTTTAAGGTTAGAAATCACTAGCTAACGTTCTGAGGGAGATTTGGTTAGTTGAGAATTTTCGGATTTAAAGTTGTTCTTGATGTGATTTAGGAGGAAAAAGTGCTAAAGGACCACCTGAAAGTCTAACTGAATTAGGAGCAGCAAAACCAAGTAGGGTGTCACGAAATTAATCTTGATTATTTGTGTTTGAGTTGTGTGAATGTTGTATAAATTGGCTGTGCTAAAAATTGGTTGCTTATGTGATTGATTCTTGGTGAAAATTTGGTGAAATTTTGATGAAATTTGATGAAATTCAAGCTTTAAAGTTCATGTTCTTGGGCAGCTGGAAAAATGAAACCCTAAGCTTAAATTGAGGTTCAATTTGTGTTAAAATCATGTAGAAAATATGGGGTTTTAGTGGCTGCTAATTTATTATGAATTATAGTAAAAATCGGTTGCTGAAAAGACTGAAAAACGGGTAAAAACAGAGAAAGAATCTGAAGAATTTATGAAGAACATGAAGAACACTTTGAGTGTGGTGAAGAACAATGAAGAACACCTTTTAGATATTGAAAAGGGCAATGAAGTAAATATTTTGGTGTTTGAGGGGTTATTTTGTAATTTCTGAAAGTTAGGGTGGTTAAAATAGAAATATTAAAAGTTACCGGTGGTAAAAAGTGAATTTTTAAAGGTTAAAAGTTAAAGTGGGGTAATTTTCGAAAATATATTAATAAAATAATAAATAATAATAAAATATTAAATAATAATATTTAATTAAAAATAATATTTTAATAAAAATAATAAAATAATACGAAAAAGGCAGTTTTCTGTAAAAGCTTTAGAAAGACAACTTTAAGCGCAGAATCTCATAATTACCTTCATAAAACACTTAGGAAGTGGTAATAACATATTAGTGAGGCAAAGATAAAGGAAAGATAAGAAGTTAAAGAAGAGATAAAAATCAAAGAAAAAGTCTGTAAATTTTTAATGACAGAAAAACAGACAGAGATTAGTGAACGAGCTAGGTCAACATAGTTAGTCCTTGAGTTGCGACTAGGGTTAGGTATTATATGAAAAGTTAAACTGTTTCAGTATAGACTTAATGAACCTATACTTGGGACAGGCTAACTATTCATATCGAAATTTACATAAGCTTTGAATACATACGTTAAGCAGAGAAATCAGAGCAGAGTAAAGAGACACAGAGAACAGAGTAACCAGAGCAGAACAAAGTGATACAGAGAAAAGGGTAATCAGAGCAAAGTAAAAAGACAAAGAGAAAAGAGTAATGTGATAAAGAGAAATAGTTTGAGTTAAGATGTTGTAAAAGCAAAATCTGTAGAGTTTGTATAGCATGATTGAACAGAGAAAAAAAGAGGTACTGCATAAGAATGTGATAGTGATGATGAATAATGAGACTAATAATGAATGATGGTAATGAGAATGATTATGTGATGATCAGCTGCGTGAAGGCAGTCAGATAGATGGTGGTACGACCACTGAGAACGCTTTCCTGGGATACCTTGCTATAATGCTTTGCTGTAAGACAGAGGTTGCTTACAGAGGTATCGAGATTAGTTTGCTCTTGTAAGACAAAATTGCTTACAGTGAGTGTGTTGTTGCTCCTGTAAGACAGAGGTTGCTTACAGTGAGTGTGTTGTTGCTCTTGTAAGACAGAGGTTGCTTATAGTGAGTGTGTTGTGCTCCTGTAAGACAGAGGTTGCTTACAGTGAGTGTGTTGGGCGTATATCGGCTAATAAGTGCCGTCCTGCAAGACAAAGGTTGCTTGCAGTGGATATTGCCAACAGGAAACCCTTATCCAGACAGAGGTTGCAGGGTAACGTCGGGAGCGGGTATGTAACCGACAGATGAGCTCATTACCTGCACTAGGGCTAGACATGCATCATTCTTGTCTGCGTATCATTCTCTGTTGCATTCCTTTCTGTGTGTGATCTATTTCTTTATGTTTGTCTGCTTGCATGCTATTTCTGTGTTTTATTTTCTTGTATTCTTTTGTTTGTGTTTTTCTTTCTGTTGTCTCTACTTTCTCTTTCTATCTTTATCTTCTATTTACTGCTTTGCTATATTATGTTATTTGTCTGCTAATCGACCCCAAATAAACAAACATAACTAATAACCCCGGCCCTACTAAGAACTCCCAGTTCTTACCCATTCTCTCTCCCTTCCCCCTTCAGATGGAAGTATGAGTACCCTTCCGTAGTTCGTTGATGATGGTTCTGCAAAGAGGATTCCGCTCTAGATAGTCTTCTGAGTCTAGGGTGAATCTCGTTCTCTGTTTACATGTATATACTGTGAGACCAGCTAATGTCTGCACCCGTTTGTACGTGAACTTTAACCTAAATCCTATGTACGAGACTCCTGTTGTGTGGCTACTTGATGAGGTACCAGAGAGACGTCATATGGCAATGACTGATCGTGCAGAGGAGTAGTAGGTGATGTTCTACATTTTGGTGACGTTCCACTTGACTTGAGTTTTGAAGATCTAGAACGTACTTTCCCTCGCTTTAGTAGTTTAGAGGGACTAGACGAGTATAGAGTCTAGGATAGCCTAGGTGCCAGCTTAGGGACCTCTTGAACAGGTCAGGACCTGGGATGTTGTATGTATATATATGTATATAGATATTATTTAGCTATATCTCGGGGTGTTCTAACTAACAGTCTATACTCTAATAAAGGCTGGATCACCGAATGTTGCTAGCTACTTGTGATGTATTTATGTGTGGTTGTTTATAATTGTTTTATCTGTTATTATTTGTGAATTGATTATAAATGATTCCGTTTATTAATTCAAACGTTTTCAAAAAAAAAAAAGTACCTCGCTAACTAACTACGCTTTTAACAACGAATCAGGCTCATATAATAAATAATAGATAATAATTAGGATGACAAATTGGTAGCACTCGGTTTCTGGTATGTCCTAAGCGTACTAAAAATTGGGTCGTTACAATTTGGTATCAGAGCAGTTCGTTCCCAGTAGAGCCTGGGGAGTGGACTGACTATGCTTCATTGCATACTCTGTTGTGTGTCTCATGCTGTTAGGGTATCTTCAAGATACATTTGGCATGAATGTCTATGAGTGCTCATTTTGGGAATGTTCGTGCCTAACTTGAGATATTAAGACTGATCACCTTAATATTGATTGTTTGGTGCGGATAAGACCTCAATGACTGTGAATAGGCATGGTTTAATCGAGTTCCGAACGACAAATTCGTGTGAGGCACAACTATTCTTATAGCTGTTATGATCTCCATGGCCATGGCTATGTGATATTTAGATGCTGTAAGGAACGAACTGATATATTCGTCAGGATGGCTTGAAGGAAATAGACTGCTTGAAGACGGATTCTTGCATGCGGCTAAAATTTTGAAGGCAAAATTTTCTTTTAGGAGGGTAGAATGTAACAACCCTGATTTTCGAGTACGCGAGATCTTTTCTAAAGGCACGGATTTCTCCGGAAGATCAGAAAAGAGAACACCTCTTCTATATCAACAAGTATCTCGATACTCATTGTCATTATGTCATCCTTAAGCTAGAACCTTTTCTGAGGCAAGCTCGATAACGCGGTCACAAAGAACCTAGTTTTTGAACCGTATCGGTTAGCAGTTTTGATTCTAATTTTCGTAAATAGTCTCTGTTTTATGAACCGGACTCGATTCATGAGAGAAGAGATATAATATTATAATATTATCATTATATTAGTATTAGAACATGCTTGAATGATATTATAAGGTTACCTGGTCTGTTTTTGTTAAAAACAGAAAATCGGTTTAACCGGGTTCACAGTTTACTGGTGCAGCTTAACACCAGCACTCTCTGATGACTTTAGCAATGCTAAGGCCTCATCATACATGTTTTATTCTCATAATAAATATGTTACTAGTGTCTTTTATGCTAGTAGCTCAGAAAATAATTTTTAGAGTTGTTTTTACAAGTGTTCCGATACACCTAGTTTTAGTAGTTGTACACCAGAGATATTTTAATATTATTTTAATCCACCTCCAAGCCAACCAATCACAACTCACCTTACACCCCCAAGACCTCCAAGGCTGTATCATTTCATCATTTTGGCCGAAAATAACAAGAGAGAAAAGAGAGAAACTTTCATGAACACTTAATCTTCAAAGCTTGATTTCTTCTGAACTAAAACTCAAATCAAAACTCCGATTTCACCAAAATGATCCTCTCTTCTTTCTCTACATATCCATGTAACTTATCAAGGATTGAAATAAGGTGAGATGGCTGTTCCTTTTCCCTTTCAATTCGGTTTTCAAGGAAACACGCTTAAACATGTGTTTTCTTGATGTTCTTCTTTAGGAATCATGCTTAACTTTACTTGAGGGCCAAGAAACGTGACTTTCCAGCAAGTCTAAGGTTAGAAATCACTTGCTAATGTGCTGAGGGAGATTTGGTTAGTTGAGGGTTTTTGGATTTAAAGTTTTTCTTGATGTGATTTAGGAGGAAAAAGTGCTAAAGGACCACCTGAAAGTTGTCCAGTGCACTTCGCACTTTTCCCCAGTCAAATTGTTCTTGCTGCTCCTTCCTCATATGCTCCCAATTTCCTTGAAGTTGTTGAATGTTTTGGTTGACTTGGCTCCATTGTTGTTGTTGAGTTTTCTTGAGTTGATTGACATCTTTCCTCAAGTGGTGTAGATCTCCCTTCATTTGATTTACGTCTCCTTGCAATTGCTCCCAGTTGAATCCCTCTGGAAATTGCTGATATTGGTATTATGGTGGTGGAAGTGCCAGGAATTGAGGTTGCTCTCTTGCCTCCTCTTCTTGTTGTTGTTGTGGTAGTTCATGGGCATGAGCTCTTCATTTTCTGGCCCTGTTGAATGGGTGCACAGCTACTACCTTGGCCATCTTTTAGGCAGTTATGAACTTGTCTTGCTTCACAAGCACTTCATTAATGATCTTTTCAACTCCAGCCTCATCACATAGCCTTTGTATAATGCTGGGGAATGCCAACCTTGTGTTGTCATTGGTGCTTTTCAGCACTTTGTTGATGTTGTTGGTAATCATCTCCCCCACATTGATGTTCTCTTCTTTCATGATGCTGTAGATGAGTACAGCTCTCTCCTTGGTCACCTCTGAAGTGTTGGATGTGGAGATTAGGGACCTCCTCACAAACTCTAGCCACCCTCTAGCTTGAGGGCTCAAATCTCTTCTCCTCAATTAATTGGGTATCCCATCCTTATCATTGATCCAACGCACATGCTTCACACAAATCTCATTCAGGATCTCATCAAACCGAGGGTCTTGCTGCTTCATTCTTTCTTCATAGCTCCGAGTGGAGCTTGTCCTCTTCACCATTAGCATTCTTTCTATGCTAGAGGGACTGTGGTCAATGGACTTCCCCCTTATATAGCTAATGTAGCCATGGTATTGCCCTGGTTGAGGTACTGCGTTGGCATAAAATTCCCTCACCAAGCTCTCTACCACTTTCCTTGGTGTGTTGCATAGAACTGACCAACCTCTATTGTTGATCTCAATGTTGATTTCAATGTGCTCGTTCCTCCCTAATTGGAACTCAACTTCTAGAATGATCTCCCTCTCACTCACCCAACCATAGAATTGATTTTGATTGAATGCGGAGAGGAACTTGTACTCATTGAAGGAACTTGAGGATCCAGAGGTTGGTTCCTTGATTTTTCTTTTCTTTGAGGCTGAGCTTTTTGGTGGTGCCATGAGGTTGAGAGAGTGTGTTTGAGAGTGAAATGGGGGTTGCAAGAAAGAGCAAGCAAAATTAGGTTTTACTCCAACACCAAACTTAGGACTTGATTGTCCCAATCAAGAAAAAAAAAAGAAAGAAAGAAAGTATGGAAAGAGATGTGATGCAGGCGGAAATTGGTGAGTTAAGAATGATTATAAAATATGCGTTGCAAGTATAGTTCTCAACCAACCAGAAATCTGCTTTATTAATTTAAAAAGGGTGTCACAGAAATTAAAATCAAAATACTGGGAGTATGAGTCCCAGGTCGTCTCCTAACGAGTTGCAGAAAAGTGTGCTATTTTATTAATCAGATGTTTTCAAAAAGGTTTGAATTGAATGGCAGAAAATTAAATTAGAGAATTTATATAAATTTAAATAAAAGCCTTGACTGGGAGTTGAATAGTTGGAAGCCCTATCCTTGTTGCAGTACTCTCAAGATTGATTGATAATTGGGGATTATTCTGTTTAGTTGTTCCTCACTAAGTAAGGGAAAGTTAAACAAGTTGGAATGCTATTTCTATCCACAAGTTCCAATCCGCTCTTGGGAGGATTGGTGTTAGTGACTAGAGAGCAATCCAACAATAAACCCAACTACAATCTTTCTCTTGAGCATCCCAACTTCAAGGGTTTCTTTCAATCAACTCCCCATCAAGTTAGGGAACTACTCGCTCATTGTAAATGTAAAATTCATAACATAAGAAAGGGAATTAAAGAAAGACATGATAAATAATGATCAAAAGATTAATTAAAAATAAAAGTATTATTCTTGTATTAATAAATGCTAAAATAATCCAATAGTAAAATTAAGTAAATTAAGGAACATGGAAGAGTAAGAGACAAGTAAAGAGAACGAACTAGAATGTTGAAGTCTTGATGAGGCAATAACTCTTCTCAATATCCCAATGCAAAAACAATGAACATAACAAATCCTAAAAAACTATGAATGTGTAGAGAGAAAACCTAGAGGAGAGGAAAACTAGATCTAAAACTAAAACCTATGCGGAATGAATGTCTGTTTTGGTTTCTGCATGTTCTCTAGCTCTAGTCTGCTCTTCTGGGCCGAAAACTGGGTCAAAATAAGGCCCGAAATCACCCCCAACGATTCTGCAGATTATGCAGATCGCGCATGTCACGCGGACGCGTCGTCCATGCGGCCGCGTCACTCGTGCTATTCCATTCCGCGCAGTCGCGTTGTCCATGCGGCCGCATCACTGTGATTTCCACTCTTTCGCGCGGTCGCATCATCCATGCGGGGCGTCGCTTCTCGCTGGTCATCTCCTCAATTTCTTGTGTTCCTTCCATTTTTGCAAGCTTCCTTTTCAATCTCTAACTCATTCATGCCCTATAAAGCCTGAAACACTTAACACACATATCACGGCATCGAATGGAATAAAAGAGAAATAAAATACATAATTAAAGTTCCTAGGAAGCAAGTTTTCAATCATACAATAACTTTAGGAAGGAATTATAAATGCATGCTTATTTAATAAATAAGTGGGTAAAGATCATGATAAAACCACACAATTAAACACAATATAAACCATAAAATAGTGGTTTATCAACCTCCCCACACTTAAACATTAGCATGTCCTCATGCTTAGTTGAAGGAGATAAAATGAATGAGTAAGAACATGTAAAACCTGTGTAATGCAATGCAACCTATATGTATGAATGCAACTATATGATTTTTGTCCACTTGATCAAAAGTATGTAAGCTCTTCAAAACAATTACAAATTAAATTCCGCTAACTCAATTCTTATACAGTAAGAACAGATAAAAATGCAAGAAGATAGCTTATGAAAGCAGGGAACATGGAAATTCAAGCATGGAACCCTCACTGATGGTGTATGTACACTCTAGTCTTTCTAGTGTATAGGGTCATCACTCTATCCTTCTCTAATCATGCTCTCTAATTTTTGTTCTTCTCCTAACCAGTCAACAACATTTAATATACTAATGCAAACATCTTGAGGTCTTTTCAAGGTTGTAATGGGGCCAAGGTAAGGGTAAGGATGCATATATGGCTAAGTAAGCTTATAAATTGAATCTTTAATTAACCCAAGCTTTAACATAACCTATATATATTCTATATAATTTTAGAATTCATACCTAGCTACCCAGAATTTTCCTTTCACATCCACACTCATGTATCGACCTTTTATTTTGATTTTATCATACATGCATTGATCCTTGAATTCTTAATTCAACATTGGGATAATTTTGTCCCCTTATTTATTTTATTTTTTTTTTCAACATAAACATAAACATAAACATAGCTTATCAATGCACATAGATTTTTAATTCTTACAGTTTTATATGAGTAGGTATCCAAATTCCCATTATATTATCATGACTCATTCCTTTATTATCCTTTGTTCCCACAATTTCCCATACTTGATTGACACACAATTCTATCTTAAGCTAACCAAAGATTCAATTTGGGATATATAATTGTTTTTCTGCTTAAGGCTAGTAATGTGGTAAAATATAGAACAAATGGGATTTAAAGGCTCAAAGTGGCTAGCAAAGGTAATTGAAAGGGTAGGCTTAATTTGGATAAGTAAGCTCAACAAATAATGGCCTCAATCATATGCAAACATATAAATATAATAAACATTGGACATATAGGATGAAACAAAATGTAGATTACAATCATAGAGAAGTAAACACACAAGAATAAAATAATTATGGTTAAATAATGTAACCATTCATAAAGGCTCAAATCTCACAGGTTGTGTGTTCTTTAGCTCAAAAATCATGTTCCAAATACAACTTCAAGTAAATTTAACATAAAATAATTAATTAAAATTAGCGAAATTTTGTTCCAAAGATAGAGTCTTAGAAGAAACTCATTGTCTTTTCAATCAAGCAGAACATGCATGCAACTAATCTATTACTATGCAATTTATCCTATTCTATAAAAGAAAAATCTAACTAAATATCCTAATTTATTGGTGCTAGGGAAGAGAAATTACCTCCGGAAGTCAGGTACTGACCGACCTCCCCACACTTAAGGCTTTGCACCGTCCTCGGTGCCATCTGTCAGGAATAAAGGTGGGCTGGTAGCAGTATCTCCACAGTCGGGACTATCATGGCTCCCTGTGCTGGTAAAGGAAGTGGAGTCCGGGGTGTCTGAGTCCTTGAATTTTCCCATGATCATCTCCTTGAGGTATGTGAATCGGCACTTATTACGGCACTCTATCATCTTAGCTTTGTGTTCTTGTCGATCCAACCATGCAAGTATCTGCTGAAGTAGCTGATCAGTAGTGGGTGCTTGTGGTGTTGAAGAAGGAATATCTTCAACTGGTTCAGTAGGCTGGCTGGTAGTGGCTGCTGGAAGTCTAAGGTACTTCCCGTTAGGGACATACTGATCATCTTGGAGGAGCATGGCTTTGGTGTCCCCAGCTCTGTAGGAGACTCCGGCGGCTGAGACAAGATCTGAGATCAATTGCTTCCATAGGATTCTCCCATGTAATTCACCTCTTCCATTGCTGGGTTCTCAGGATCATAAGCTTCTTCTTCAGAAGAAGCTTCCTTAGTACTGCCTGTTGCTGCTTGCATTTCAGACAGACTCTGAGAAATCATATTGACTTGTTGGGTCAATATTTTATTCTAAGCTAATATGGCATTCAGAGTATCAATCTCAAGAACTCTTTTCTTCTGATTTGTCCCATTATTCACAGGATTCCTTTTAGAGGTGTACATGAATTGGTTATTTGCAACCATTTCAATGAGTTCCTGAGCTTCTGCAGGCGTCTTCTTCAGATGAAGAGATCCTCCAGCAGAGCTATCCAATGACATCTTGGATAGTTCAGACAGACCATCAGAGAAGATACCTATGATGATCCATTCTGAAAGCATGTCAGAAGGGCACCTTCTGATCAATTGCTTGTATCTCTCCCAAGCTTCATAGAGGGACTCACCATCCTTCTGTCTAAAGGTTTGGACTTCCACTCTATGCTTACTCAATTTTTCAGGTAGAAAGAACTTTGCCAAGAAGGCATTGACTAGCTTTTCCCAAGAGTTCAGGCTTTCCTTAGGTTGTGAATCCAACCATGTTCTAGCTCTGTCTCTTACAGCAAAAGGAAAGAGCATAAGTTTGTAGACTTCAGGGTCAACCCCATTGGTCTTGACAGTGTCACAGATTTGCAAGAACTCAGCTAAGAACTGATGAGGATCTTCCAATGGAAGTCCATGAAACTTGCAATTCTGTTGCATTAGAGAAACTAATTGAGGCTTAAGCTCAAAGTTGTTTGCTCCAATGGCAGGGATAGAGATGCTTCTCCCATAAAAATCAGGAGTAGGTGCAGTAAAGTCACCAAGCACCTTCCTTGCATTGTTGGCATTGTTGTTTTCGGCTGCCATGGTTTCTTCTTCTTTGAAGAGTTCTGTTAGGCCCTCTAAAGAGAATTGTGCTTTAGCTTCTCTTAGCTTTTTCTTCAAGGTCCTTTCAGGTTCAGGATCAGCTTGAACAAGTATGCATTTATCTTTGCTTCTGCTCATATGAAAGAGAAGAGAACAAGAAAGTAGGGAATCCTCTATGTCACAGTATATAGATTCCTTGAGGTGTCAGAGGAAAAAAAGAATAGAAGGAGGAGGTGGAGAAGAGGGAATTCGAACTTATCAAGAGGGACAGAGTTCGAATTGCACCTTGATGAGGGGTCTTAGTCCCTTAAATAGAAGGATGTGAGAAGAGGGGAAGAAATTTTCGAAATTAAAGTAAGAGATTTTGAAAATTTGGTAATTGGTTTTCGAAAACTAAGATTGAGAAAGAAATAAAGTGATTTTTGAAAAAGATTTTGAAATTAGAAAAAGATATGATTGAAAAATATTAATTTTGAAAAAGATGTGATTGAAAAGATATGTTTGAAAAGATATGATTGAAAATCAATTTAGAAAAAGAAAATTTTTCAAATTAAAGTTGATTACTTGACTATCAAGAAATTAAAAGATATGATTTTAAAATTTAAAGTTTGATCCTTTCTTAATAGGCATGTAACAACTTAAAAATTTTGAAGTAAATCTTTAATTATAGCAAGGATTTTTGAAAATAGTAAAAATTAATATAAAATGGAAATAAATTGATTTTGAAAGAGATATGATTGAAAATATATGATTTGAAAAAGATTTGATTTTGAAAAATTATGAAAACTTGAAAAAAATGTGAATTAAAAACAAAATCTTCCCTCTAGTGTCATCCTGGCGTTTAACGCCCAAATCTCTACCTTTTTAGGTGTTAAACGCCCAGCCAGGTACCCTGGCTGGCGTTTAAACGCCAGTTTTCCTTCTTCACTGGGCGTTTTGAACGCCCAGCTTTTTCTGTTTGATTCCTCTGCTAAATGTTCTGAATCTTTAATTCTCTGTATTATTGACTTGAAAAGACATAGTTTTAAAAAATATTTTTGAATTTTTGATGATGAGAAACAATGAAAATGCAACTAAGATCAAATAAACAATGCATGCAAGACACCAAACTTAAAAGTTTGTATACTAAGGACTATAACAATGTAAAAATGCATATGGAAAACAACAAAACACACTAAACAAGAGAATTTAAAGATCAGAAAAGAAAATCATCAAGAACAACTTGAAGATTAATGAAGACACATGCATGTAATTTTCGAAAAATGCAAGAAAAATAGAAACATGCAATTGACACCAAACTTAAAAATTGATACTAAACTAAAAAAAAACATAAAATATTTTTGGTTTTTATGGTTTTATAAAATTTTTTGTGATTTTCGAAACTTATATGGAAAAGAAAATAAAGAGAATCAAAACTTTTAATAAGAATTCCAGGAATTATGCAATGTTAGTCTAAAGCTTCAGTCTAAAACGATTAGACATGTTTGGCAAAGCTTCATCAGGACATTACATTCAATAGCTAAATTGATGAGAATCAATCAGCTTTTGTGATGGTGGGAACATCACCTTGAAACTCTAGAATTCATTCTTAAAAATTCTGAAAAAAAAGATACCTAATCTAAGCAATAAGATGAACCGTCAGTTGTCCAAACTCGAACAATCCCCGGCAATGGCGCCAAAAACTTGGTGCACAAAATTATGATCATCAACAATGGCGCCAAGGACTTGGAGCTCTTAAACGTGAATCACACTTTGTCACAATTCCGCACAACTAACCAGCAAGTGCACTGGGTCGTCCAAGTAATAAACCTTACGTGAGTAAGGGTCGATCCCACGGAGATTGAGGGCTTGAAGCAAGCTATGGTCATCTTGTAAATCTCAGTCAGGCGGATTCAAATGGTTATGGAGTTTAAGGTGATGAAAATAAACATAAAATAAAGATAGAGAAACTTATGTAATTCATTGGTGGATTTCAGATAAGCGTATGAAGGTGCTTTGTTTCCCTTGAACCTCTGCTTTCCTATTGCTTTCTTCCAATCATTCATACTCCTTTCCATGGCAAGCTTTATGTTGGGCATCACCGTTGTCAATGGCTACATCCCGACCTCTCAGTGAAAATGGTCCTGATGCTCTGTCACAACATCGGCTAATCAGCTATCGGTTCTCGATCATGTTGGAATAGGATCCATTGATCCTTTTGCATATGTCACACGCCCCACAATCGCGAGTTTGAAGCTCGTCACAGTCATCCCTTCCCAGATCCTACTCGGAATACCACAGACAAGGTTTAGACTTTCCGGATCTCAGGAATGGCCGCCAATAATTCTAGCCTATACCACGAAGGTTCCAATCTTAAATTAGAAACCAAGAGATATGCATTCAAGCCATTGCTAGTAGAACAGAGGTGGTTGTCAGGCACATGTTCATAGGTGAGAATGATGATGAGTGTCACGGATCATCACATTCATCAAGTTGAAGAACGAATGAATATCTTGGAGAAGAAATAGACTTGACTTGAATAGAAAAACAATAGTACTTTGTATTAATTCATGAAGAACAGTAGAGCTCCACACCTTAATCTATGGTGTGTAGAAACTCCACCGTTGAAAATACATAAGAACAAATAGTGTAAGCATGGCCAAATGGCCAGCCTCAAAGGTCTAAGGACTAAACGTCTCCAGATGTAAAATACAATAGTAAAAGGTCCTATTTATAGAAAACTAGTAGCCTAGGGTTTACAGAAATCAGTAATTGATGCAGAAATCTTCTTTCGGGCCCACTTGGTGTGTGCTTGGGCTGAGCATTGAAGCATTTTCGTGTAGAGACTTTTCTTGGAGTTAAACGCCAGTTTTTGTGCCAGTTTGGGCGTTTAACTCCAGCTTTTGTGCCAGTTTTGGAGTTAAACGCTAGAATTCTTGAGCTGACTTGGAACGCCTGTTTGGGCCATCAAATCTCAAGCAAAGTATGGATTATTATATATTGCTGGAAAGCCAAGGATGTCTACTTTCCAACACAATTGAGGGCGTGCCAATTGGGCTTCTGTAGCTCCAAAAAATCCACTTTGAGTGTAGGGAGGTCAGAATCCAATAGCATCTGCAGTCCTTTTTCAGCCTCTGAATCAGATTTTTGCTCAGGTCCCTCAATTTCAGCCAGAAAATACATGAAATCATTGAAAAATACACAAACTCATAGTAAAGTCCAGAAATGTGATTTTTAATTAAAAACTAATAAAAATATAATAAAAACTAACTAAAATATACTAAAAACATACTAAAAACAATGCCAAAAAGCGTATAAATTATCCGCTCATCAACTATCTTCTGCAAGATATGCTTTATCTCTCTATTTGACAAGTCGGCTTGCCCATTAGTCTGAGGATGGTAGGCTGTTGCAACTTTATGAATTATCCCATACTTCTTCATTAGTCCTATTAGTCTCTTGTTACAAAAATGGGTGCCTTGATCATTCACGATTGCTCGTGGTGATCCAAAGCGACAAATAATATGGTTTCTCACAAAGGAAACAACAGTGTTAGCATCATCAGTGCGGGTAGAAATTGCTTCCACCCATTTGAAAACGTAATCTACAGCTAACAATATATAGAAATAACCATTAGAATTTGGAAATAGACCCATGAAGTCAATGCCCCAAACATCAAAAATTTCACAAAAAAGCATAATTTGTTGAGGCATCTCATCCCTCCTGGATATATTACCAAATTTCTGGCATGGGAAACAAGATCTACAAAATTCAGCAGCGTCCTTAAAAAGAGTAGGCCACCATAATCCACAGTCTAAGATTTTTCTAGCAGTTCTTTGAGGGCTAAAATGTCCTCCACTCTCAGATGAGTGGCAGGCCTCTAAGATGGACTGGAATTCTGATTGAGGCACACACTGTCTAATTACCTGGTCAGTGCCACATCTCCATAAATATGGGTCATCCTATATATAATATTTAAACTTGCCTTTCAGCTTGTCCCTTTGATGCTTAGAAAAGTTTGGAGGAAAGGTGCTGCTAACTAGATAATTAGCTACAAGTGCATACCAAGGGACTATCTCAGATACTGCTTGCAGGTTATCAAATGGGAAATTATCAGCTATAGGAGTGGAGTCATCCGCAATGTGCTCAAGGCGACTCAAATGGTCTGTCACTAAATTCTGGTTACCACTCCTATCCTTAATTTCTAAATCAAATTCTTGTAATAGCAGTATCCAACGTATAAGCCTTGGTTTGGATTCCTTTTTAGATAATAAATACTTTAGAGCTGCGTGGTCTAAATACACCAAGTAAATAGGCCCGAAATTTATCCAGAGCAAAAACAATAGCAAGAAGCTCTTTCTCAGTAGTAGTGTAATTAGATTGAGCGACATCTAATGTTTTAGACGCATAAGCAATAACAAAGGGATCCTTACCTTCATGCTGAGCCAGTGCTGCTCCTTCTGCATGGTTGGAAGTATCGCACATTATTTCAAATGGTTGGCACCAATCTGGTCCTCTTACAATTGGGGCTTGAGTCAGTGCGGTCTTCAGCTTATCAAACGCTTGTTTGTAATTTTCACTGAACTCGAACTCAATATCCTTCTGCAATAACCTGGATAAGGGAAGTGCTACTTTACTGAAGTCCTTAATGAACCTCCTGTAAAAACCTGCATGGCCAAGGAAATAACGGACCTCCCTCACAGAAGAGGGGTAAGGTAAACTAGAAATAACATCCACCTTTGCTGGATCTACAGAAATGCCAGTATTAGACACAACATGTCCTAGTACAATCCCTTGCTTAACCATAAAGTGACATTTTTCAAAATTCAATACCAGGTTTGTACTGACACATCTATCTAATACTCTAGATAATCCATCTAAGCAAAGGCTAAAGGAATCACCATAAACACTAAAATCATCCATAAAAACTTCCATGTAGTCCTCAATAAGATCAGAGAAAAGACTCATCATGCACTTTTGGAAAGTAGCTGGTGCATTGCACAAGCCAAAGGGCATTCTCTTGTATGCATAAGTCCCAAAAGGACATGTAAAAGTAGTCTTTTCCTGATCTTCAGGAGCTATATGAATCTGGAAATAACCTGTGTAACCATCTAGAAAACAATAATGCGATTTACCTGACAGGCGATCCAGCATTTGATCAATGAATGGAAGAGGATAGTGATCCTTACGGGTTGCTTGGTTGAGGCGTCTGTAGTCAATGCAAACCCTCCAGGCGTTCTGAACTCTGGTTGTCAGGAGCTCTCCATGCTCATTCTTCACCGCAGTGACTCCAGACTTCTTTGGCACCACTTGTACTGGGCTCACCCATTCACTGTCTGAGATGGGATAGATGATATCTGCCTCTAGTAGTCTGGTCACTTCCTTTTTGACAACCTCTAGGATAGTGGGGTTCAGTCTTCTCTGGGGTTGACGGACAGGCCTTGCTCCCTCTTCTAAAAATATTCTATGCTCACAGACTTGAGGGTTTATGCCTACTATGTCTTCCAAACTCTAACCAATTGCCTTCTTGTGCCTCCTCAGCACACCAAGTAGCTGCTCTTCCTGTTGAGAAGTGATTTCCCTTGCAATGATAACCGGAAACTTCTGCCCGTCTTCAAGGTAAGCATATTTGAGGTGTGGAGGTAGGGGTTTTAATTCTAACTTCTGATCATGTTCAGGCTCTGGGTTGTCTGGAGCTAGTAACAGTGGTAATGTCATTGTCCTCTGAGAGTGTCCCCACACTTGGACCTTGTCCTGTGTGCTTCTCTTCAAATTCCTCTTGGTGAACTTCAGCCACGGTTTCATCTATAATGTCACACTTGAGGATAGAGTGATCCTCCGGAGGATGCCTCATAACTCCATTCAGATTGAAGATTACTACTCTGCCATCTATTTCAAAAGAGTATGTTCCTGAAAAAGCATCTAATTTAAACTTTGAGGTCTTCAAGAATGGCCTTCCGAGTAGGATTGATGATGGCTTGTCTGAGTCATTTTGGGGCATTTCCAGGATATAAAAATCAGTGGAAAATGTGAGCCCTTTAATGCCCACTAAAACATCTTCAGCAACTCCAGCCACTATAATAATACTTTTATCTGCTAACACAAAATGAGCTGCCGACCTTTTTAAGGGAGGGAGCCTCAAAATATCATATATAGATAAAGGCATTATACTCACACATGCTCCTAAATCACACATGCAATCAGAAAATACTACACCACCAATAGTACAATTAACCATACAAGGATCTGGGTCACTACACTTTTCAGGTAAACCTCCCATTAAAGCAGTTATGGAACTTCCTAAAGGAATAGTTTCTAATTCATTAATTTTGTGTTTATGTATACATAAATCTTTTAGAAACTTTGCATATTTAGGTACCTGTTGAATAACATCAAAAAGGGGAACAGTTACCTCAACCTTTTTGAATATCTCTACCATTTTTGGATCAGGTTCCAGCTGCTTCTTGGGCTTCCTTGCAAGTTGTGAAAATGGAATAGGAGTGGTGTCTTCTGCAGTGTCTGCGCCTTTTAATGCTTTCTCTTGTGGTTGCACTTCTTCTTCTTCAGCTATGTCCTGTATGTCCTCTTCCTCTTCAACATCTTCTATTTCCACTACCTCTTCAGCTGAGGCATGTTCTGGTGGGTTTGGCTCCTCCTGGTTCCTCTCCTGCAGTGTGGTTCCGGACCTTAGGGTGATGGCAATAATACCACCCTTGGGATTAGGTAATGGTTGAGAGGGAATTCCACTGGAGCTCGAAGGTTGGTTATTGGAGTTGTTCATGGATCCAATCTGGGAGACAAGAGCTTGCAAAGTAGCGGTCAGACCATTTAGAGTGGCATTAATGTTATTTTCCATGGTCTGCTGTCTCCGATCCATAGATTGTAGTAAGTCATCATTAGCAGATGAGGAAGGATAGGTAAATTGAGAGGTCTGCTGTAGGGTATTCTGTGGTCCTTGGGATTGCCTTAGGTGAGGTACTCTGTAAGGCTGATTCTGATTCTACTGCCTGTTGTTGTTGTTATTCCACCTCTGATTTCCCTGACTATCTCTGCCTCCTCTGTTGTTGTTGTTGTCCCTCCAATTCTGGTTAGAATTGTCTTGCCATCCATGGCTGTAGTTGCTACCTTGATTGTACCCTTGGTTGGGGCAGTCATAGAAGTTATGTGTGGCTGCCACGGTGTTGTCTTCCTACTGGAGTTGTGGACATTCATCAGTATAGTGGCTATAATCAGCGCAGATTCCACAAAATCTCTGTGGGACTAACTGTTGGTTTTGCTATGGTGGAGAAGGTTGAGCTTGCTGAACTTGTTGTTGATTCAATTGCATCTGCTTCAGCAAGTTGGTCATTTCACAGATACTCTGAGTTAAAGCAGCAGTCTCTCTGCTGGAGGACACTTCTGCAATGGCTTTTGCACGGCCCTGTTTCTGCCTGTGATTCCTAGTAGATTCAGCTAAGTCACTGATCAATTGCCATGCCTCATCAGTGGTCTTGTACTTTTTCATAGACCCATTAATAGCACTTTCCAATATGGTCTTATCTTGGGGCCTCATGCCCTGTGTGACATAACCGAGTAACACTATTTTGTCAATCATATGGTGGGGGCAAGCTTCTAGAAGATTATTGAAGTGCTCCCAATATTCATAGAGCGTCTCGGATTCATCCTGAACAATCATGGAAATATCTTTCCTTAGTTTATCAGTAACTTCAGCTGGAAAGAACTTTTCCAAGAATTCTCTTCTCAGTGTATCCCAGTTGGATACAGTTGCTGTGGGTTGAGTGTAGTACCACTCTCTTGCCTAGCCCTCAAGAGAAAACGGGAAGGCTTTCAGCAAAATTGAAGTTTCATTTGCACCATCACGCCTGACAGTAGAACAGGCTGCCTGAAAATCTCTCAAGTGCTTGATAGGCTCTTGAGCAGGTAAGCCATGAAACTTGGGCATCAAATTAAGCAGTGCGGTATTTATTTAAAAGTCTGTAGCCACCACTGGGTGATGCGCTTGAAACGATTGCATTGTAAAATCAGGGGCTCCTTCCTCTTGGATAGTAACTCTCCTGGCTACTGCCATGTTACCTGTACGTAAACCAAGCGAATCAGTAGAACGGAAGCTGGTTTCTTTCTCAAGTGGCGTTTCAGATCCGCTCTCAGAGAGGACTAACCGACGCCGAGCTTGCCTTATTCGTGAAATAGTTCTTTCAATCTCAGGATCGAATACTGGCAAGCTTGGATCAAGAAGTGAATGCGTCATCTAACGAAAGAAACAAGAAGCTCATAGTAGCAAAATAAAATAAAATGTAAATAAATAAATTCCAATTAATAACTTTAGCACTCTATTGCAACTCCCCGGCAACGGCGCCAAAAATTGATGCGGGCGGAAATTGGCGAGTTAAGAATGATTATAAAATATGCGTTGCAAGTATAGTTCTCAACCAACCAGAAATCCGCTTTATCAATTTAAAAAGGGTGTCATAGAAATTAAAATCAAAATACTGGGAGTATGAGTCCCAGGTTGTCTCCCAATGAGTTGCAGAAAAGTGTGCTATTTTATTAATCAGATGTTTTCAAAAAGGTTTGAATTGAATGGTAGAAAATTAAATTAGAGAATTTATATAAATTTAAATAAAAGCCTTGACTGGGAGTTGATTAGTTGGAAGCCCTATTCTTGTTGCAGTACTCTCAAGATTGATTGATAATTGGGGATTATTCTGTTTAGTTGTCCCTCACTAAGTAAGGAAAAATTAAACAAGTTGGAATGCTATTTCTATCCACAAGTTCCAATCCGCTCTTGGGAGGATTGGTGTTAGTGACTAGAGAGAAATCCAACAATAAACCCAACTACAATCTTTCTCTTGAGCATCCCAACTTCAAGGGTTTCTTTCAATCAACTTCCCGTCAAGTTAGGGAACTACTCGCTCATTGTAAATGTAAAATTCATAACAAAAGAAAGGGAATTAAAGAAAGACATGATAAATAATGATCAAAAGACTAATTAAAAATAAAAGTAATTCTTGTATTAATAAATGCTAAAATAATCCAATAGTAAAATTAAGTAAATTAAGGAACATGGAAGAGTAAGAGACAAGTAAAGAGAACGAACTAGAATGTCGAAGTCTTGATGAGGCAATAACTCTTCTCAATATCCCAATGCAAAAACAATGAACATAACAAATCCTAAAAAACTATGAATGTGTAGAGAGAAAACCTAGAGGAGAGAAAAACTAGATCTAAAACTAAAAACTATGTGGAATGAATGTCTGTTTTGGTTTCTGCATGTTCTCTGGCTCTAGTCTGCTCTTCTGAGCCAAAAACTGGGTCAAAATAAGGCCCGAAATCGCCCCCAACGATTCTGCAGATTATGCAGATCGTGCATGTCACGCGGACGTGTCGTCCATGCGGCCGCGTCACTGCGATTTCCACTCTTTCGCACGGTCGCGTCATCCATGCGGCCGCGTCGCTTCTCGCTGGTCATCTCCTCAATTTCTTGTGTTCCTTCCATTTTTGCAAGCTTCCTTTCCAATCTCTATCTCATTCATGCCCTATAAAGCCTGAAACACTTAACACACATATCATGGCATCGAATGGAATAAAGGAGAAATAAAATACATAATTAAAGTCCCTAGGAAGCAAGTTTTCAATCATACAATAACTTTAGGAAGGAATTATAAATGCATGCTTATTTAATGAATAAGTGAGTAAAGATCATGATAAAACCACACAATTAAACACAATATAAACCATAAAATAGTGGTTTATCAAGATGGTAAAAGATGAACAGAGAAAGGAAGGTGAGGGTTGTATGCTCTTCGTGTGTGATTGGGGTTGTTGAAGTGGAATAGGAGATGGGGAAGTAAGGCTTTTATAATGGGTGAATGTTGTGGTGGGAATTAAAAAGGTTAAATGTTTTCCCACTTGGGGAGTGGCGCCTAGCGTGGGAAGAGGCGCAAACTCTTTTCTCACTGTGTCTTCTGTGTGTGTTGAGTTCCAAAGTGTAAGTACACTTTGACTTCCTTGCTTTGTTAGTTGATTACCATGTGGGCCCCATCTTCTCTCCTGAAATGAAACTGAACCCATTAGTAATGACAAAAGAACCCCTTCACATTCCTTCTCATCAAGAGTGAATTAGATTGCAACTAATGGGTATCCTTTGGGACACCAAACTTAATTCTTTGGCATCTTAATGAATTGGTTTCATCATTGTGTATTTAATGTGTTCATAAGAGTGGAATAACATCAATATTTTTATTTTCTTTTGATTCCAATCCTCTGAACTCATTAAACCACATTCATGTTCTTACCCAAAGTATTAAGTACTTTCAATTTGGGTGACTTGGGCTACTAGATGATTCTTGCTGGTGGCCACACCAAACTTAATCCTTGGGCTTATTCTTTAAATCAAGATATAAATTATTTGTATGCCTAGATTAAGTTAGTGAGAGGCCACACCAAACTTAGCAATTTAGCTAGTCCTCAGCCCATTCACTCATCATGATCTAAGCCTTCATCAAGTTGCAATTCCGAAAAAAAAGTTAAGAAAATCTAGCTACCAAAGCTAAAATCAACTTTCTAATCTGCAATTATAAACTAATCCTGATATGGTAATGCAAGATAAATAGGAGACTGAAAATTAAACTACCTAATGCAACAAATTTTTAAAATACTTCTAAGAAAAGTAACTAAATCAAAAAGGATAAAGTGTTGGGGTGCCTCCCAACTAGCGGTTCTTTATTGTCATTAGCTTGACATTCCTTCATCTTCAGCTGAGCTTGTAGCTCACTCCCTGCTCCTCTAAGGAGCTTCCCAAGTAGTGTTTGAGTCTATGGCCATTGACAGTAAAAGTTCTCTGAGTCTTGTCCTCCATGAGCTCCACATGACCATAGGGAAACACCTTGAGTATGGTGAAAGGTCCTGACCATCTAGACTTCAATTTTCCAGGGAAGAACTTGAGTCTTGAGTTATTGAGTAACACCTTCTGTCCTTCAGTGAACTCCCTTCTTGCTATCTTTTAGTCATGCCACCTTTTTGTGTTCTCTTTGTAGATTTTTGCATTCTTATATGCCTGATTCCTAAACTCCTCCAGCTCATTGAGTTGCGTTAATCTCTTTTCTCCAGCAGCTTGCTCATCATAGTTTAACATTTTTAGAGCCCAAAATGCTCTATGTTCAAGTTCAACTGGCAAGTGACAAGCCTTGCCATACACCAGTTGGTATGGAGACATCCCAATGGGAGTCTTATAGGCTGTCCTGTAGGCCCATAATGCATCATCCAGCTTCTTAGACCAATCCTTTCTTGAGCTTCCAACAGTTTTTCAAGGATTCGTTTCAGCTCTCTGTTGGAGATTTCAGCTTGCCCGTTGGTCTGTAGGTGGTATGGAGTTGCCACTTTGTGCTTTACTCCATATCTGAGAAGGAGTGTCTCGAGTTGTTTGTTGCAGAAGTGTGTCCCTCCATCACTAATGAGAGCTCTGGAAACTCCAAATCTACTAAAAATGTTCCTTCTTAAGAAGCTTATCACAACTTTGTTGTCATTTGTTGCAGTGGCTATGGCTTCTACCCACCTTGAAACATAATCAACAGCCACCAATATGTAGCTATTTGAGTAGGAGGTTGGGAAGGGTCCCATGAAATCAATCCCCCATACATCAAATAGCTCCAACTCTAGTATGAATTGCTGTGGCATCTCATTTCTCTTGGTTTGATTACCAGCTCTTTGGCATTCATCACATCTTGACACCATTTCCTTGGCATCCTTAAACATTGTTGGCCAGTAAAATCCAGATTGAAGCACTTTTGCTGCTGTCGTTTCTCCACTGAAGTGACCTCCATATGCAGATCCATGGCACTGCCATAATACTTCCTACCCTTCCTCATGGGGTATACACCTTCTTAGGATTCCATCAGCACACTTCTTGAACAAATAAGGATCATCCCAGATGTAGTGTTTGGCATCCTTAATTAGCTTCCTCCTCATATGCCTATTGATGTTGGTTGGCAGCTCCCCAATAGCCTTGAAGTTGGCTATGTCTGCAAATCAAGGGGCTACTCGAATCATCATCAATTGTTCAACAGGAAAGCTTTCATTGACTGCTACTTGTTGCATCTCTTCTTCTTGTGGGATCCTTGAGAGGTGGTCAGCTACCTTGTTCTCTGCTCCGCTCCTATCTTTAATCTCAATATCAAATTCTTCGAGCAATAAGATCCACCTTATTAGTCTGGGCTTAGATTCTTGTTTGGTAAGCAAGTATTTGAGTGCTGCATGATCAGTGAACACAATTACTTTTGAGCCAATAAGATACGATCTAAACTTGTCAAAAGCAAAAACTATGGCTAAAAGTTCTTTCTACGTGGTGGTATAGTTCCTTTGATTCTCATTGAGAACCTTTCTAGCATAGTAAATAACATGTACTAGCTTATCTTCACTCTGTCCTAGAACAGCACCAACAGCAAAATCAGATGCATCACACATTAGTTCAAAAGGAAGATTCCAGCTTGGTGGTGCTATAATAGGAGCAGAGGAAAGTTTCTTCTTAAGTTCATCAAAGGCTACCATGCACTCTCTATCAAAAACAAAGGGAGTATTTGAGACAAGTAGGTTGCTAAGGGGTTTTGCAATCTTTGAAAAATCTTTGATAAACCTCCTATAGAACCCAGCGTGTCCCAAAAAACTTCTGATTGCTTTGATATTGCAAGGTGGAGGTAATTTTTCAATCACTTCCACTTTTGCCTTGTCCACTTCAATGCCATCCTTTGAAATCTTGTGACCAAGAACCACCCCTTCAGTCACCATAAAACGGCATTTCTCCCAGTTTAAAACTAGGTTGGTTTCTTGACACCTTTTTAGCACAAAGGCAAGATGGTATAGGCAATCAGAATATGAGTTCCCAAATACAGAGAAGTCATCCATGAATACTTCTATGAAATTCTCAATCATGTCTGAAAAAAATGGAGAGCATGCACCATTGGAATGTTGCAGGTGCATTGCACAATCCAAAGGGTATTCTCCTATAAGCAAAGACACCATATGGACAAGTAAATGAAGTTTCTTCCTGATCCTTGGGGTCTACAACAATTTGATTGTAGCCCGAATATCCATCTAGGAAGCAATAGTACTCATGTCTTGCCAATCTTTCAAGCATCTGGTCCATGAAAGGTAAGGGAAAGTGGTCCTTCCGGGTGGCTTCATTGAGTTTTCGGTAGTCAATGCACATACACCATCCGGTCACTGTCCTTGTGGGTATCATTTCATTCTTCTCATTTGCCACAACAGTGATCCCTCCTTTCTTAGGGACTATGATGAGCGGATAATTTATACGCTTTTTGGCATTATTTTTACATAGTTTTTAGTATGATTTAGTTAGTTTTTAGTATATTTTTATTAGTTTTTAATTAATAATAACATTTCTGGACTTTACTATGAGTTTGTGTATTTTTCTGTGATTTCAAAAAATTTCTGGCTGAAATTGAGGGACTTGAGCAAAAATCAGATTCAGAGGTTGAGGAAGGACTGCAGATGCTGTTGGATTCTGACCTCTCTGCACTAAAAGTAGATTTTCTGGAGCTACAGAACTCCAAATGGCGCGTTCTTAATTGCGTTGGAAACTAGACTTCCAGGGCTTTCCAGCAATATATAATAGTCTATACTTTGCTCGAGTTTAGATGATGCAAACTGGCGTTCAACGTCAGTTCCATGCTGCATTCTGGAGTTAAACGCCAGAAATAGGTTGCAAAGTGGAGTTAAACGCCAGAAACATGTTACAAACTGGCGTTCAACTCCAAGAGAAGCCTCTACACGTGTAAAGCTCAATGCTCAGCCCAAGCACACACCAAATGGGCCCCGAAAGTGGATTTCTGCATCATTTACTCATTTCTGTAAACCCTAGTAACTAGTTTAGCATAAATAGGACTTTTTACTATTGTATTTACAACTTCGGATCATTTTTAGTCTTGGTTCTTCTGGTTCCCTCTCTAGGGCCGAGACCAATGAACTCCATTATAACTTATGTATTTTCAACGGTAGAATTTCTACACACCATAGATTAAGGTGTGGAGCTCTGCTGTTCCTCATGAATTAATGCAAAGTACTATTGTTTTTCTATCCAATTCAAGCTTATTCCTTCTCTAAGATATCCATTCGCACCCAAGAACATGATGAATGTGATGATTATGTGACGCTCATCATCATTCTCAATTATGAACGCGTGCCTGACAAACACTTCCGTTCTACATGCAAATAAGCTAGAATGAGTATCTCTTAGATATCTAATACAGGGGACCGAGTCCGAGATATTAGAATCTTCGTGGTATAAGTTAGAACCCATGGACGGCCATTCTTGAGATCCGAAAAGTCTAAACCTTGTCTGTGGTATTCCGAGTACGATCTGGGAAGGGATGGTTGTGACGAGCTTCAAACTCGCGAGTGCTGGGCGTAGTGACAGACGCAAAAGGATAGTAAATGCTATTCCAGTATGATCGAGAACCGACAGATGATTAGCCATGCAGTGACAGTGCATTGGACCATTTTCACAGAGAGGATGGGATGTAGCCATTGACAACGGTGATTCCCTACATAAAGCTTGCCATGGAAAGGAGTAGGAATGATTGGATGAAGACAGCAGGAAAGCAGAGGTTCAGAGGAACGAAAACATCTCTATACGCTTATCTGAAATTCTCACCAATAAATTACATAAGTATCTCTATCCTAGTTTATGTTTTATTTATCTTTTAATTATTAAAACTCTATAACCATTTGAATCTTCCTGACTGAGATTTACAAGGTGATCATAGCTTGCTTCAAGCCGACAATCTCCGTGGGATCGACCCTTACTCACGTAAGGTTTATTACTTGGACGACCCAGTGCATTTGCTGGTTAGTTGTGCGAAGTTGTGACAAAGAACTAAGATTATGAACGTGTGTATTAAGTTTTTAGCACCGTTATCAAGGAATGAACCGTCACGATTTCGGCGCACCAAGTTTTTGGCGCCGTTGCCGGAGATTGTTTGAGTTTGAACAACTGACGGTTCATCCTGTTGCTCAGATTAGGTAATCTAATTTTAATTTTAACCTTTTTGTTTTTATTATTCTTATTTTCGAAAATTTCAAAATTTTTTTTTCTTTTTTCGTTTTTCCCAATTAGTTTTCGAAAAATACAAAAAAATATACAAAGTCATAAAATGAAAAATATTTTTTGTGTTTCTTGCTTGAGTCTAGAGTCAACTTTTAAGTTTGGTGTCAATTGCATCTTTTTGATTTTCTAAAAGTTATTTTCGAAAATTTTATACATTGCATTCTTCATGATCTTCAAGCTGTTCTTGGCCAGTCTTCTTGTTTGATCTTCATATTTTCTTGTTTTATGTCTTTTCTAGTTTTTCATATGCATTTTCAATTTGTTAGTGTCTAAAGTTTGAAAATTTCTAAGTTTGGTGTCTTGCATGTTTTTCTTTTCTTAAAAATTTTAAAAAATAAGTCTTGATGTTCATCTTGATCTTCAAAGTGTTTTTGGTGTTCATCTTGACATTCAAAGTGTTCTTGCGTGCATCGTGTGTTTTGATCTAAAATTTCCATGCATTGTGTCTTTTTTTGTGTTTTCTCTCTCATTATTAAAAATTCAAAAATAAAAAAAATATCTTTCCCTTTTTCTCCTCATAAAATTCGAATATTTGAGTTGACTTTTTCAAAAGTTTTTAAAATTTAGTTGTTTCTTATAAGTCAAACCAAATTTTCAATTTAAAAATTCTATCTTTTTTCAAAAATCAAATCTTTTTCATTTTTCTTTTATGATTTTCGAAAATTTCAAAAATTATTTTCAAAATCTTTTTCTTATTTCTATTTCACATTTTGGAATTAATTGCTAACATTTAATGTTTTAATTCAAAAAAATTTTTTTAAGTTGTCACTTGCCTATTAAGAAAGGTTCAATCTTTGAATTTTAAAATCATATCTTTTAGATTCTTGTTAGGCAAGTAATCAACTTTGATTTCAAAAATCAAATCTTTTTAATTTCCTTTTCAAATCTTTTTCAAATTAAATTTCAAATCATATCTTTTCAATCATATCTTTTCAATTATAACTTTTTGATTGCTAATTTCAAAATCTATTTCAAAATCAAATCTTTTTAATTTCCAATTCAAATCTCTTTCAAAATGATTTTCAAATTGATTTTCAAATCTTTTTCAATCAATCTTATCTTTCTGTTTGAATCATATCTTTTTCAAAACTACTTAACTAATTCTCTCTCTCTAATTTTCGAAAATTCCTTCCCTCTTTTTTAAAATTCCTTTTTAATTAACTAATTGTTTTAATTTTAATTCAATTTGATTTCAATTTTAATTTTCGAAATTTAACTATAAATTTTATTTTTATTTTAATTGATTTTCGAAATTCCTTCCTCTCTCATCTCCTTCTGATTATTTATTTATTTACTAACACTCCTCTTCATCTAAGAATTCGAACGCACTCCTCACCCTTGTGTTTGGATTCTCCTTCTTCTATTCCTATCTTCTTCTACTCACATAAAGGAATCTCTATACTGTGACATAGAGGATTCCATATTTTCTTTTCTGTTTTATTCTTTTTCATATGAGCAGGAACAAGGATAAGAACATTATTGTTGAAGCTGATCCTGAACCTGAAAGGACTCTGAAGAGGAAGCTAAAGGAAGCTAAAGCACAACTCTCTGGAGAAAATCTGATAGAAATTTTTGAAAAACAAGGAGACATGGCCAAAAAAAAATAACAATGCAAAGAAGATGCTCGGTGACTTTACTGCACCAAATTCCAATTTGCATGGAAGAAGCATCTCAATCCCTGCCATTGGAAAAAACAATTTTGAGCTGAAACCTTAATTAGTTTCTCTGATGCAACAGAATTGCAAGTTTTATGGACTTCCATCTGAAGATCCTTTTCAGTTCTTAACTGAATTCTTGCAGATCTGTGATACTGTTAAGACCAATGGGGTTGATCCCGAGGTCTACAGGCTTATGCTTTTCCCGTTTGCTGTAAGAGACAGAGCTAGAATATGGTTGGACTCTCAACCGAAAGATAGCCTGAACTCTTGGGATAAGCTGGTCACGGCTTTCTTAGCCAAGTTCTTTCCTCCTCAAAAGCTTAGTAAGCTTAGAGTGGATGTTCAAACCTTCAAACAGAAGGAAAGTGAATCCCTCTATAAAGCTTGGGAGAGATACAAGGAACTGACCAAAAAGTGTCCTTCTGACATGCTTTCAGAATGGACCATCCTGGATATATTCTATGATGGTCTATCTGAGCTATCAAAGATGTCGTTGGACCATTCTGCAGGTGGATCCATTCACCTAAAGAAAACACCTGCAGAAGCTCAAGAACTCATTGACATGGTTGCTAATAACCAGTTCATGTACACTTCTGAGAGGAATCCTGTAAGTAATGGGACACCTCAGAGGAAGGGAGTTCTTGAAATTGATACTCTAAATGCCATATTGACTCAAAAAAAAATATTGACTCAGCAACTCAATATGATTTCTCAGAGTCTGAATGGAATGCAAGCTGCATCCAACAGTACTCAAGAGGCATCTTTTGAAGAAGAAGCTTATGATCCTGAGAACCCTGTAATAGCAGAAGTGAATTTTATGGGTGAACCCTATGGAAACACCTATAATCCCTCATGGAGAAATCATCCAAATTTCTCATGGAAGGATCAACAAAAGCCTCAACAAGGCTTTAATAATGGTGGAAGAAACAGGTTTAGCAATAGCAAGCCTTTTCCATCATCCACTCAGCAACAGACAGAGAATTCTGAGCAGAATCCATCTAGCTTAGCAAATATAGTCTCTGATCTATCTAAGGCCACTTTAAGTTTCATGAATAAAACAAGGTCCTCCATTAGAAATTTGGAAGCACAAGTGGGCCAGCTGAGTAAAAGAGTCACTGAAACTTCTCCTAGTACTCTCCCAAGCAATACAGAAGAAAATCCAAAGAGAGAATGCAAAGCCATTGATTTAATCATCATGGCCGAACCTACAAGGGAGGAGGAGGACGTGAATCCTAGTGAGGAAGACCTCCTGGGACATCCAGTGATCAATAAGGAGTTTCCCTCTGAGGAACCAAAGGAATCTGAGGCTCATCTAGAGACCATAGAGATTTCATTGAACTTCCTTATGCCATTCATGAGCTCTGATGAGTATTCTTCTTCTGAAGAGAATGAAGATGTTACTGAAGAGGAAGTTGCCAAGTACCTTGGTGCAATCATGAAGCTGAATGCCAAATTATTTGGTAATGAGACTTGGGAAGATGAACCTCCCTTGCTCACCAATGAATTGAGTGATCTGGATCAACTGACATTGCCTCAAAAGAAACAGGATCCTGGAAAGTTCTTAATACCTTGTACCATAGGCACCATAACCTTTGAGAAGGCTTTATGTGACCTTGGGTCAGGGATAAACCTCATGCCACTCTCTGTAATGGAGAAACTTGGAATCTTTGAGGTGCAAGCTGTCAGAATCTCATTAGAGATGGCAGACAACTCAAGAAAATAGGCTTATGGACTAGTAGAGGACGTGTTAGTAAAGGTTGAAGGCCTTTACATCCCTGCTGATTTCATAATCCTAGACACAGGGAAGGATGAGGATGAATCCATCATCCTTGGAAGACCCTTCCTAGCCACAGCAAGAGCTGTGATTGATACGGACAGAGGAGAGTTAGTCCTTCAACTGAATGAGGACATCCTTGTGTTTCAAACTCAAGGATCTCCTTCTGTAACCATGGAGAGGAAGCATGAAAAGCTTCTCTCACTGCAGAGTCAACAAAAGCCCCCATAGTCAAACTCTAAATTTGGTGTTGAGAGGCCACAACCAAACTCTAAGTTTGGTGTTGAACCCCCACATTCAAACTCTAAGTTTGGTGTTGGGAGGTCCCAGCAATGCTCTGAACATCTGTGAGGCTCCATGAGAGCTCACTGTCAAGCTATTGACATTAAAGAAGCGCTTATTGGGAGGCAACCCAATGTTATTTAATCATATCTATTTTATTTTCTTTTTGTTATTTCATGTTTTATTAGGTTGATGATCATGTGAAGTCATAAATACTACTGAAAAATCAAAAATAGAATGAAAAACAGCATTGAAAATAGCACACCCTGGAGGAGAGCAGTCTGGCATTTAAACGCCAAAAACAAGCATCTGTCTGGCGTTTAACGCCAGAAACAGGCACCAAGCTGGCGTTTAACGCCAGAAACAAGCATCAACCTGGCGTTAAACGCCATAAACAAGCAACATTTGGGCGTTTAATGCCAGAAACAGGCAGCAGCCTGGCGTTAAATGCTAGTATTGCACACTAAGGGCGTTTTACACGCCTAATTGGAGCAGGGATGTTAAGTCCTTAGCCCACTGGATCTGTGGACCCCACAGGATCCCCACCTACCCTAACTCTCTCTCTTCACACCTTTTCATAACTCTCTCTTCCCCAAAAAACCTCACCTACCTTCAACATCAAAATATTTTCCCTCCCAAACCCAACCCTAATGGCCGAAACTTAAACCCCTCCCCACTCCTATATAAACCCCTCATTCCTTCTTCATTTTAACATAATACACCCTATCTTCCCCCCTTGGCCGAAAACACCTCTTTCTCCCTCTCCTCCATTTCTCTTCTTCTTCTCTTTCTTTCATTCTTCTTTTGCTCGGGGACGAGCAAACATTTTAAGTTTGGTGTGGTAAAAGCATTGCTTTTTGTTTTTCCATAACCATTAATGGTACCTAAGGCCAGAAAAACCTCTAGAAAGAGGAAAGGGGAGGCAATTGCTTCCACTTCTAAGTCATGGGAGATAGAGAGATTCATCTCAAAGGTCCATCAAGACCACTTCTATGAAGTTGTGGCCAAGAAGAAAATGATCCCTGAGGTTCCTTTCAAGCTCAGAAAGAATGAGTATCCGGAGATCCGACATGAGATTCAAAGAAGAGGTTGGGAAGTTCTCACCAACCCCATTCAACAAGTCGGGATCTTAATGGTTCAAGAGTTCTATGCAAACGCATGGATCACTAGGAACCATGATCAAGGTGTGAACCTGAATCCAAAGCATTGGCTTACTATGGTTCGGGGAAAATACTTAGATTTCAGTCCGGAAAATGTAAGGCTGGCATTCAACTTGCCAATGATGGAAGAGAACGCATTCCCCTACACAAGAAGGGTCAACTTTGATCAAAGGTTGGACCAAGTCCTCATAGACATATGTGAGGAAAGAGCTCAATGGAAAATTGACTCAAGAGGCAAGCCGGTTCAACTAAGAAGGCATGACCTCAAACCAGTGGCTAGGGGATGGTTAGAGTTCATTCAACGCTCAATCATTCCTACTAGTAACCAGTCTGAAGTTACTATAGACCGAGCCATCATGATCCATAGTATCATGATTGGAGAGGAGGTGGAAGTTCATGAGATTATACCTCAAGAACTTTACAAGGTGGCTGACAAGTCCTGCACTTGGGCAAGGTTAGCCTTTCCTCACCTCATATGCCACTTCTGCAATTCGGCTGGAATTGACATAGAGGGAGACATCCTCATTGAAGAGGACAAGCCCATCACTAAGAAAAGGATGGAACAAATAAGAGATCATGGACCTCAACAAGAGCATGAGGAAATTCCTCACCATGAAATCCCTGAGATGCCTCAAGGGATGCACTTTCCTCCACAAAACTATTGGGAGCAAATCAACACCTCCCTAGGAGAATTAAGTTCCAACATGGGACAACTAAGGGTGGAACATCAAGAGCACTCCATCATCCTTCATGAGATTAGAGAAGATCAAAGAGCTATGAGGGAGGAGCAACAAAGGCAAGGAAGAGACATAGAGGAGCTCAAAAGCACCATGGGTTCTTCAAGAAGAGGAAGACGCCATCTTCACTAAGGTGGACTCATTCCTTAATCTCCTTGTCTATTTATTTTACTATTTTTCGATTTTTAAGCTTTATGTTTTATTTATGTTTGTGTCTTTACTATATGATCACTAGTGTCTAAGTGTCTATGCCTTAAAGTTATGAATATGAATCCATCACCTCTCTTAAATAAAAAAATGTTCTAAAAATAAAAGAACAAGAAGTACATGGTTTCGAATTCATCCTTGAAACTAGTTTAATTATTTTGACGTGGTGACAATACTTTTTGTTTTCTGAATGAATGCTTGAACAGTGCATATGTCTTTTGAAATTGTGGTTTAAGAATGTTAAATAGGTTGGCTCTTGAAGAATGATGAAAAAGGAGACATGTTATTTGATAATCTAAAAAATCATAAATTTGATTCTTGAAACAAGAAAAAGCAGTGAATACAAAAGCTTGCGAAAAAAAAGAAAAGAAAAAAATGGCGAAAAAAAAAGAGAGAAAGAAAAAAAGAAAAAGCAAGCAGAAAAAGCCAATAGCCCTTAAAACCAAAATGCAAGGGTAATAAAAAAGGATCTAAGGCTTTGAGCATCAGTGGATAGGAGGGCCTAAAGGAATAAAATCCTGGCCTAAGCGGCTAAACCAAGCTGTCCCTAACCATGTGCTTGTGGCGTGAAGGTGTCAAGTGAAAACTTGAGACTGAGCGGTTAAAGTCAAGGTCCAAAGCAAAAGAAGAGTGTGCTTAAGAACCCTGGACACCTCTAATTGGGGACTTTAGCAAAGCTGAGTCACAATTTGAAAAAGGTTCACCCAATTATGTGTCTGTGGCATTTATGTATCCAGTGGTAATACTGGAAAACAAAGTGCTTAGGGCCACGGCAAAGACTCATAAAGTAGCTGTGTTCAAGAATCAACATACTGAACTAGGAAAATCAATAACACTATCTGAATTCTAAGTTCCTATAGATGCCAATCGTTCTGAATTTCAATGGATAAAGTGAGATGCCAAAACTATTCAAGAGGCAAAAAGCTACAAGTCCCGCTCATCTGATTGGAGCTAAGTTTCATTGATATTCTGGAATTTATAGTATATTCTCTTCTTTTTATCCTATTTGATTTTCAGTTTCTTGGGGACAAGCAACAATTTAAGTTTGGTGTTGTGATGAGCGGATAACTTACACACTTTTTGGCATTGTTTTTACATAGTTTTTAGTATGATTTAGTTAGTTTTTAGTATATTTTTATTAGTTTTTAATTAAAAATCACATTTCTGGACTTTACTATGAGTTTGTGTGTTTTTCTATGATTTCAGGTAATTTCTGGCTAAAAATTGAGGGACCTGAGCAAAAATCATATTCAGAGCTTGAAGAAGGACTGCAGATGCTGTTGGATTCTGACCTCTCTGCACTCAAAGTGGATTTTCTGGAGCTACGAAACTCCAAATGGCACGCTCTCAATTGCGTTGGAAAGTAGACATCCAGGTCTTTCCAGAAATATATAATAGTCCATACTTTGCCTGAGTTTAGACGACGCAAACTGGTGTTCAACGCCAGTTCCATGCTCCATTCTGGAGTTAAACGCCAGAAACAGGTTGCAAAGTGGAGTTAAATGCCAGAAATAGGTTACAAACTGGCGTTCAACTCCAAGAGAAGCCTTTACACGTGTAAAGCTCAATGCTCAGCCCAAGCACACACCAAGTGGGCCCCGGAAGTGGATTTCTGCATCATTTACTCATTTCTGTAAACCCTATAACTAGTTTAGCATAAATAGAACTTTTTACTATTGTATTTACATCTTCGGATCATTTTTAGTCTTGGTTCTTCTGGTTCCCTCTCTGGGGCCGAGACCAATGAACTCCATTGTTAAGGTGTGGAGCTCTGCTGTTCCTCATGAATTAATGCAAAGTACTATTGTTTTTCTATTAAATTCAATCTTATTCATTCTCTAAGATATCCATTCGCACCCAAGAACATGATGAATGTGATAATTATGTGACGCTCATCATCATTCTCAATTATGAATGCATGCCTGACAAACACTTCCGTTCTACATGCAAACAAGCTAGAATGAGTATCTCTTAGATATCTAATATAGGGGACTGAGTCCGAGATATTAGAATCTTCGTGGTATAAGTTAGAACCCATGGACGGCCATTCTTGAGATCCGGAAAGTCTAAACCTTGTCTGTGGTATTCCGAGTACGATCTGGGAAGGGATGGCTGTGACGAGCTTCAAACTTGCGAGTGCTGGGCGTAGTGACAGACGCAAAAGGATAGTAAATCCTATTCCAGTATGATCGAGAACCGATAGATGATTAGCCATGCAGTGACAGCGCATTGGACCATTTCCACAGAGAGGATGGGATGTAGCCATTGACAATGGTGATGCCCTACATAAAGCTTTCAATGGAAAGGAGTAGGAATGATTGGATGAAGACAACAGGAAAGCAGAGGTTCAGAGGAACGAAAGCATCTCTATACGCTTATCTAAAATTCTCACCAATGAATTACATAAGTATCTCTATCCCATTTTTATGTTTTATTTATCTTTTAATTATTAAAACTCTATAACCATTTGAATCCGCCTGACTAAGATTTACAAGGTGACCATAGCTTGCTTCAAGCCGACAATCTCCGTGGGATCGACGTTTACTCACGTAAGGTTTATTACTTGCACGACCTAGTGCACTTGCTGGTTAGTTGTGCGAAGTTATGACAAAGAACTAAGATTATGAACGTGCGTATTAAGTTTTTAGCGCCATTACCAAGTAATGAACCGTCACAATTTCCGCGCACCAGACTACTTGCACCAGGCTTACCCAAGGGCTGTCTGAGATGGGGTAGATCACCCCTGCTTGCCACAATTTTAACACTTCTTTTTGAACCACTTCATTCATAGTTGGGTTCAGCCTCCTTTATTGTTGTCTTGAAGGTTTGGCATCTTCTTCAAGTAAGATCTTATGCATACACATTGAAGGACTGATCCCTTTTAAATCTGCAAGTGTCCAGCCTATGGCATCCTTGTGTTGTCTCAACACTTGGATGAGCTCCTCTTCTTGTTCCTTACTCAGACTTGAATTTATGATTACTGGTTGGGTGTTGTTGGCACCTAGATATGCATATTTCAAGCTGGGTGGTAATGCTTTCAGCTCTAATTTTGGTGACTCTGCATCTTTGTTGCTTGTAATGGTTGGCATGATTGAGTTTCTCATGGTTGCTTGTGGTGATTCTCCATCTGGTGCTTGTTCCAGCTCAATGGTTCCTCCCCATTATTCTTCTTCCAAGACTTCGTAAACTATTTGTTCCATGGTGTCTACCAGCATGCATTCTCCTATGGATTCCTTGGGGTAACTCATTGCTTTGAAGACATTGAAGACCTTTTTCTCTTCATGCAACCTAAAGACTAGTTCCCCTTTTTTCACATCGATAATGGCTCCAGCAGTAACTAGAAATGGTCTTCCTAGGATAATTGACGTGTTGGCCTCTTCTTCCATGTCCAGCACAACGAAATCAGCAGGAAAGATGAACTCTCCTACTTTCAGTAGCAAGTCTTCCACTACCCCATGTGGAAACTTAAATTTTCTGTCAGCCAATTGGAGTGCCATTCTTGTTAGCTTGGCTTCCTCAATCTTCATCCTTCTCATCATGGTTAGGGACATAAGATTTATGCTAGCTCCCAAATCACACAAAGCTTTCTCAATGGTGATGTCTCCTATGATGCAGGGAATTTGGAAACTCCCTGGGTGATGACAAGTCATCTTAGCCTAGTTTCACTAGCCTTTTTCTTTAATTTTATTAAGTTTTATGTACTTTCTTGCATTCTAAGTAAGTAATTTGGAATGAAAATGCATGACTTCTCTAAATCAAACAACCACAACAAAATTGATGCTAAATCATGAGGTTTAGGCTAAATTTAATTGAGTTTTAATGATTTATAAACCTTGTGAATTTGGTGATACTTTGATTGGTTGTTTTGATTAATTATAGGTGAAGAAAAGAAAAAAAAGAAGAAAGCGTGGCCTAAGAAGTGTGGCTCAAGGAAGAAAAAGTGTGGCCAAGAAAGGAGGAAGTGTGGTGCAACAAACCATGAAGCTCTCTCCAAGAGAACCAAGCTCACCAAGTGAGCGCTACACTTACTCCCAGGAGACCAAGGCACAAAGCTCAGCTCACTTTGTGAGCTGAGCACAACATGAGGCCAAGAAATAAGGAAAGGAAGACCAAGCTCAGCTCACAAAGTGAGCATTATCGAGAGCACCAAAGGAAAAATTCAAAGAAAATAAAGTGCAAGTGCATGCTCCAAGACTTGAACCCATGACCAAAGGGAATGAGGGAAGCGCTACTCACAAGGAAAAATAAGCCAAAAATGGCCAAAAGCATCCCCCAAGGTTCGAACCCCACACCTTGAGGAAGCAAGGAAGCAAGGCAACCAAAGAAATGGGCAGCACATGCTTCCCGTAGGTTTCGAACCAAGGAGCTCTCCTTGTGAGCACCAAAGCTCAGCTCAGCTCACTTGGAGAGCTGAGCGCTACCCTTGGTGCATTTCACGAAACATATGACACGGCCAAGGGGAGTGAAGCGCGCAAGAAACGTGACACGGCCAGGGAGTGGGGCGCGCAACAAATTTGACACGGTCCAAGGGCAGCACGCAACAAATTGGCACCAAGGCACCAATGCTCAGCTCACTTTGTGAGTGAGCTGAGCTTTCCCTTGATGGATCCCAAGCAACAACACGCTACCAAGGCCTCCCCACACCAAGTCTCAAAGCTCAGGTCACTTTGTGAGCTGAGCATCCCCCTGGGAGGTGCATTTGGGCTGAAAATGAAATTTAAAATTCCAACATAATTCATTTCTTCACCAAATCAAAAGCCCATCCAAATTCCAATATCCAAGAATAGAAAGTGTATAAATAGGAGTTAGTTTGATGTAATTAGGACACCTTTTTTGACACCGCTAGACTTTACTTTGAATTTTCCTTTTAATTTTCATTTTTAAGCTTTTACTTTGAATTTATTTTTCTGAGAACTTTGAAGGAGAATTGATCTCTCTTCTTCTTGGTTCTTGCTTGAGCACTCTTTAATTTTCTTGCTTTGGATCTTGGGTAGAGAATTGAAGAACTTCTGTTTCAATCTCACCTTGAGATCTTGTTTAATTTTCTGCATAATTGAATTCCAATTTCCATTTACTGCTTTATCTTCTACTCTCTCTGCAATTTACTTTTCTTTGTTTCTTTTGCAATTGTTCTTATTAGATCAAGGAAGGATTTGAGATCTAGACTTGTTATCTAGTCTCTTCCACTCCTGAGTTCTTCAACCTCTTTTACATTGCTGCAAATTAAGCACTGCCTTTCTGTCTTTACATTTCTCAAAGCATTTTTACTCTTCTGTTTGAGATCCATTCCAATTCAATTCATCTTTTGCTTTGCTGTTTGATGCAATTTAATTCTGCTTGTTTAAATTCTGCAATCCCAATTCCCAATTTCTTTTATGATTCAAGCAATTTACATTTCTTGCACTTTAAGCTTCAACCATTTACATTTCTTGCAATCTAAGTTTCTGCAATTTACATTACTTAAACTTTAAGATTCTGCTTCTTTACTTTCCTGCTCTTTAATTTACTGCACTTTACCCCTCTCCCTTTACATTTCAAGCAATTTAGTTTCTGCAAAGCACAAATCACTCAACCAATACTTGATTCGCTTGACTAAATCAACCACTAAACTAAAATTGCTCAATCCTTCAATCCCTGTGGGATCGACCTCACTCATGTGAGTTATTATTACTTGATGCGACCCGGTACACTTGCCGATGAGTTTTGTGTTGGATCGTTTTCCACACATCAAGTTTTTGGTGCCGTTGCCGGGGATTGATTAGATTGACAATGATTGAGTGAAGTGGAGATCTAGATCTAGCATTTTTTTTTCTTTTTCTCTATTTATTTAACTTTCGTTGTTTACATACTAACTGTTTGAATTTTTGCTTAAGCTAACTCAAACTCCATTCTAGCAATAGAGTGAAGTGTCACTGGTTCTGTGTGTTTCTTGTGTCGTGTTTGTATGTCAGGGACAAGGAGAACTATACCTAACTTTTGTGAAGAAGACGAAAGAACTCTTAGAAGGTTAAGAAGAGCTGAAAGAAGGAAAAATATTGTTGGAGAAGAAGAGTCAGAAGAAGAATTCCAAGACATGGAGGAACATTCAACAAATCCACCTAATCCACCAGGTAGAGCAGCCAACAACAACAATCTACCACAGAGGAGAGTTTTGGCTTCATATACATTTGCAAATCCTAGACATTGTGGGAGTAGCATTCTTACCCCAAATGTTAATGCAAACAATTTTGAACTAAAGCCACAACTCATCACCCTAGTTCAAAACAACTGCTCCTATGGAGGAGGACCACTTGAAGACCCCAACCAACACTTATCCACCTTCTTGAGGATTTGTGACACTGTCAAAACTAATGGTGTGCCTCCTAACAGCTACAAGCTACTGCTATTTCCATTTTCTCTCAGAGACAAAGCCACTCAATGGTTGGAGTCCTTCCCAAGAGACAGCATCAACAATTGGGATGATTTGGTAACCAAGTTCCTTGCCAAATTTTACCCACCTCAAAGTTTTATTAGGTTGAAGACTGAGGTACAAACATTCACACAAATGGAGGCTGAACCCATCTATGAGGCATGGGAGAGATACAAGGCTCTAATAAGGAAATGTCCTCCTGAAATGTTCACTGAATGGGATAAGTTGCAGAATTTTTATGAAGGCTTAACATTGAAATCCCAGGAAGCATTGGATCACTCAGCTGGAGGCTCTTTGCAACTCATGAAAACTGCAGAGGAAGCCCAAAATCTCATTGATATGGTGGCTAACAACCAGTATTTCTTTGCTCATCAAAGGCAACGCCAACCATCACAAAGGAGAGGAGTAATGGAGTTGGAAGGAGTGGATTCAATCCTGGCTCAAAACAAGATGATGCAGCAGCAAATTCAACAACAATTTGAGCAAATGGCAAAGAGGATTGATAGCCTCCAAGTTGCAGCAGTTAACACTAGCCAACCATCAACCACATGGGGACAAAATGAAGAAACTCAAGAAGAGCAGCAGCAAGAACAAGTCCAGTACATGCACAACCAAAATTCTGGGACAAATGAAGTCTATGGTGATACTTACAACCCTTAATGGAAGAACCACCCAAACCTTAGATGGGGAGACAACCACAATCAAACTTAGCAGCCATGGCAGAGAAACTCAAACCAGAACAACTGGAAAAACACAAACCAAAATAACCAGCAGAATAATAGCCAAACCACATACAGAAAACCACAAAACACCTACCCTAATTCTAACCATCATCCATCCAATAACCAAGCCTCAAATCAAAACACTTATCCTCAACCCTCAACATCTCACAATCAACCAATCTCACAAGACTCTCAGAGGATTAACAATTTGGAGCTCTTGATGGAAAAGATGATGAAACATCAAGAGATGACATTGAGGAACCAGGAAGCCTCCATGAAAAATATTGAAAGGTAAATTGGACAACTCTCCAAGCAAATCACCATTGAAAGGCCATCAAGCTCACTACCTAGTGACACCATCCCTAATCCAAAAGAGGAGTGCAAGGCAATACAACTGAGGAGTGGAAAGATCTTGATGAAAAATGAAGAAGCAACCAAGAAGCCAAAGGAAAGTGATAAGAAACAAGCTAAAGAGGAGAAAACCAATAATGAGGATACAACAGCAAGCAAGCAAACTCAAAGTCAAGCTAAAGAAAGGGAAGATCAACCACAAAAATCAAAGAAAGAGAAAGAAGCAATGAGAGAGCCAACCAAGGAACAAAGGCAGGGAGTTAACTTCACACCACCTTTGCCATATCCTCAAAGGTTCAACAAGGAGACTAAAGACCAACACTTTCCAAAATTTCTTGAAGTCTTCAAGAAGTTGGAGATCAATATTCCCTTAGCCGAAGCACTTGAGCAAATGCCCCTGTATGCAAAGTTCTTGAAAGAACTTATCAACAAGAAGAGGAGTTGGCAAGAGAAGGAAACTATACTTCTCACGGAAGAATGCAGTGCTGTGATTCAAGGAGGAATCCCACCAAAGCTCAAAGATCCAGGGAGCTTTGTAGTTTCATGTACCATAGGCAAAGTGATCCTAGACAAAGCTCTCTGTGATCTTGGTGCTAGCATCAATTTGATGTCATTATCCATGATGAGAAAGCTTGCCATAGAAGAACTCAAACCTACCAGGATGTCTTTGGTAATGGCTGACAGATCAATCAAAACACCCAATGGCATTATGGAAAACTTGTTAGTAAAGGTTGGGAAGTTTATCTTCCCTGCAGATTTTGTAATTCTGGACACAGAGGAAGAAGGAAACAATTCAATCATCCTGGAAAGACCATTTTTAGCCACAGCCTGAGCCATTATTGATGTAGAAAAGGGTGAGATGATTTTCAGGGTACATAATGAGCAAATGGTCATCAATGTCTTTAAATCAATGCAACAACTCCCTGAACAAGAGAACTACATGAAGGTGGATATGATAGAAAGTCTGGTGGAGGAAATGCTAGAAGACACTTGTCATGAGCAACTGGAAGAAAAAGTGGTAGAAATCTCCAGTAAAGACAAGGAAAAAGAAAAGCCAAAGTAGGAGTTGAAACCCCTCCCCCTTCACCTCAAGTATGTGTTCCTGGGAGAAGAAGAGACCCTACCAGTGATCATCAACTCCTCCTTAAATAGGGAAGAAGAAATGAGGCTGGTTGAAGTGTTGAAAGCTCACAAAGCAGCTTTGGGTTGGACAATTGATGATATCAAAGGCATTAGCCCAGCCATTTGTATGCATAAAATTTTGCTGGAGGAAGAATCAAAGCCTGTGGTCCAACCCCAGAGAAGACTCAACCCAGCCATGAAGGAGGTAGTTCAAAAAGAAGTTATGAAGTTATGGAATGCTGGAATAATATTTCCAATCTCTGAAAGCTCATGGGTGAGCCCGGTCCAAGTTGTACCAAAGAAAGGAGGGATGACGGTCATCACCAATGAGAAGAATGAGTTAATCCCTACTAGAATGGTGACTAGGTGGAGGATGTGTATAGATTACAGAAGATTAAATGATGCCACAAGGAAAGATCATTTTCCTCTCCCATTCATTGATCAAATGCTGGAGATATTGGCCGGCCATGCCTATTATTGTTTCTTGGATGGGTATTCTGGGTACAATCAAATCGTGGTGGACACCAAGGACCAAGAAAAGACTGCCTTCACATGTCCATTTGGAGTTTTTGCATACAGGAGGATGCCCTTTGGGCTGTGCAATACCCCAGCCACATTTCAGAGGTGTATGCTTTCCGTTTTCTCTGATATGGTTGAAAAATTTTTAGAAGTCTTCATGGATGATTTTTCTGTCTTTAGAAATTCATTCAATACTTGTCTGCATCATCTAACTCTTGTTTTGAAAAGATGCCAAGAAACTAACTTGGTCTTGAACTGGGAAAAATGCCATTTCATGGTTCCTGAAGGGATAGTTCTTGGGCATAAAGTGTCATGCAAGGGTATAGAAGTTGATAAAGCTAAAATAGAAATTATTGAAAAACTTTCTATACCCGTTAATGTGAAAGCAGTAAGGAGTTTTCTTGGGCATGCTGGTTTCTACAGAAGGTTCATCAAAGATTTTTCAAAAATAGCAAAGCCATTGAGCAATTTGCTAGTCATTGACAACCCTTTCATTTTTGATGGCAACTGTAAGCATGCCTTTGAAACCTTAAAGAGAAAGCTCATCACAGCACCAATCATCACACCCCCTGATTGGAACTTATCTTTTGAACTTATGTGTGATGCAAGTGACCTTGCTATTGGTGCTGTGCTGGGACAAAAGAAAGACAAGTTGCACCATGTCATATATTATGCCAGCAAAGTGTTAAATGAAACACAGAAAAATTATACCACCACTGAGAAGGAGCTCTTAGCAATTGTATATGCATTTGATAAGTTTAGACAATACTTGATTGGTTCAAAAGTTATAGTATATACTGACCATGCTGCTCTCAAGTATTTAATGTCCAAACAGGATTCAAAACCAAGGCTTATTAGGTGGGTACTGCTGCTACAAGAATTTGATATTGAAATCAGAGACAGGAAAGGAAGTGAGAATCAAGTAGCAGATCATTTATCAAGAGTACCACAAGAAGCCAGTCAAGATAAACCACAGCAAGTAAATGAGAGTTTCCCTGATGAACACCTCTTCCAAGTTCAACAAGCACCCTGGTTTGCTGACATAGCAAATTACAAAGTTGGAAGGAAGATTTCCAAAGAATTCACCAAGCAACAAACCAAGAAGCTACTTAATGAAGCAAAGAAATTTCTATGGGATGAACCATTTTTATTCAGGAGGTGTTCAGATGGAGTGATAAGGAAATGTGTCCCTGAAGGTGAAATGAGCAACATTCTGTGGCACTGTCACGGTTCAGCTTATGGAGGGCATTTTGGGCCCGAAAGAACAGCAGCCAAGGTACTTAAAAGTGGATTCTATTGGCCAACCATCTTTAAAGATGCTAGAGAGTTTAGCCATCAATACAGTGAATGCCAAAAGGCTGGAGGTTTGACAAGAAGGAATGAGATGCCTCAAAATTATATCCTGGAAGTGGAATTGTTTAACCTCTAGGGCATCGATTTCATGGGACCGTTTCCCCCTTCTTACTCTTTCAAGTACATCTTGGTAGCAGTGGAATACGTCTCAAAATGGGTGGAAGCCATAGCTACAACCACGTGTGATGCATCAGTCATTTTACAGTTCTTGAAGAGACACATATTCACCAGGTATGGAGTACCTAAAGGATTGGTGAGTGATGGTGGAAGCCACTTTTGCAACAAACAAATGGAGAAACTCCTCCACAAATATGGAGTAATCCATAAAGTAGCCACACCATACCATTCTCAGACTAATGGCCAGGCTGAATTAGCAAATAGAGAGTTGAAGAAAATTTTAGAAAAAATAGTGGAAAGCACAAGGAAAGATTGGGCCAAGAAGTTGGAAGATGAACTCTGGGCATACAGGACAGCTTTCAAAACTTCCATTGGAAAGTCCCCATTTCAGCTACTATATGGAAAATCTTGTCACCTCCCTGTGGAGCTTGAACATAAAGCTTTTTGGGCCACTAAACTCCTCAACCTTGACTCTCAAGTAGCAGGAGAAAAGAGGCTGCTACAACTAAATGAGTTGGATGAGTTTAGACTAGAAGCTTATGAGAGTGCTAAGATATACAAGGAAAAAGCTAAGAGGTGGCATGACAAGAAGATCTCAAAGAAAGAGTTCAAGCCAAGACAGCAAGTGCTCCTGTATAACTCAAGGCTCAAGATCTTCCCTGGCAAGCTCAAGTCCAAATGGACAGGTCCATATCTAGTAACAAAAGTTTTTTCCTTATGGAAGTCTTGAGCTGTTAGATGAAGCTACACAGAGCCACTTCACAGCAAATGGGCATAGAGCAAAGCCTTATTTAGGAGGACAATGGGACAAAGAAAAAGAAGTTCAGTATCTAAACTGAACAAACACAGAGGATGTCAAGCTAGTGACAATAAAAGAGCGCTTGTTGGGAGGCAACCCAACCTGAGGTAGTTTTCTTTTCTTAGCAATTTCAATAAAAAGGTTAATTAGCTTTATCTATAGTGCAAGAAGCTAAGTTTGGTGTTGCACACCAAAATAATATAAAGGAGAATGAAGAGTTCTTAGTTTGGTGTTCCACCAAAGTCTCATCATAAAATACATTCACACTTTATGCATAATGCTAGCTTCAAACATTTGGATGAACTAATTAACTATTTGCTGTTTCATAATCTCTAATCTCATTGCCTTTAGCAAGGAAAAAGGATTTCACAGATAGTAAATTGTTGCATGAGAAACATTGGCAAAGAACTAAGTTTGGTTTTCACACACCAAAGTAAGTTCAAAGGCCACACATGAACTTTGCAGATTAACCAGAAACCCAAAGGGGTTGAAAAGCAGGCAACATTTGAGGAGTATGCAAGAGAATAGCCAAACATTTGCATTCTAACTCATAAGGAGCAAACAAAAGGAAAAATGAAAAGCAGCAGCACAACATCGTATTTATACTTGATCATTGATTGTGCAATGAATTAATTCAGGGACTCCTTTATGTCTAGATGATCATTTAGTTGCAAATGGAAGTACACGCTAGAGAAAGCAATCTGCATAACTTCTGCCTATAAACTATCTACATAATAAGTGTCATCATTCATCAGCTTGAATACTTTGTTTTGTTTCCCTTGCTGTTTGAGTAAAAGAGAGATGTTTGATTTAGAAAAGTAATTGTTCAATGTTGCAAAAGTTAGAATGAAAGTTAGTGGTGGTGTGTGTTTGATTCAATTGTTAGCTCATACAATAAGTGCTGCATAATGACTTGTTACTTGAAGCTTAAGCCAGTTTGCTGCTATGATCCTTCAATTAATAAAAGTCCCTTGAAAATAAACCAAGAAAGAAAGAAAAAAAAAAAAGAAGAAAAGCCAAAAGTTAGCAAAGAAACAAACAATAAGGCTAGACACCAATAGCTTGGACCCTAGGACATATGCCTGTGGTGTTTGTGTACTAGGATATGCTTGGACAAGTAGGTTCTAAGGAGTATTTTAAAACTTGGCAACTTAGATCAACTGATTTGGGATTGCCAACTGAAAGTCCACAATAAAGAGCAACCTAGCTACAAAACATTTAGTGATCCAAAGAGATGCTGGGCATCAATGATCCTAGGAAGAAAAAAATCGAGCCAAGTGTCTGTGGTGAAGAAATGTAGAGAAAAAAATAAGCCAAAGGCCACTGCAACATTTGACACCAAGCCTTCAATAAGAAATAAGCTCTGTAATGCAAAAGAAAGAAGAGAAGCTAATAAGGGAGATGAGCAAAAAGTGAGGAGTTATAGCGGCAACCTTGGTGAACCCTTAAAGGAACATTGTTTGTTTTGACAGAAATGAGCTACTTTTGATCTGCATAAAACCCCATAGACCAAACTCAACTATTTGCCAAATAAGAACATATATACTTATCTATTTCATTTTATCTTCTCTTATTTTGATGCTTGCTTGGGGACAAGCAAGTTTTAAGTTTGGTGTTGTGATGACAAGTCATCTTAGCCTAGTTTTAATAGCCTTTTTCTTTAATTTTATTAAGTTTTATGCACTTTCTTGCATTCTAAGTAAGTAATTTGGAATGAAAATGCATGACTTCTCTAAATCAAACAACCACCACAAAATTGATGCTAAATCATGAGGTTTAGGCTAAATTTAATTGAGTTTTAATGATTTATAAACCTTGTGAATTTGGTGATACTTTGATTGGTTGTTTTGATTAATAATAGGTGAAGAAAAGAAAAAAAAGAAGAAAGCGTCGCTTAAGAAGTGTGGCTCAAGGAAGAAAAAGTGTGGCCAAGAAAGGAGGAAGTGTGGCGCAACAAACCATGAAGCTCTCTCCAAGAGCACCAAGCTCACCAAGTGAACGCTACACTTACTCCCAGGAGACCAAGGCACAAAGCTCAGCTCACTTTGTGAGCTGAGCACAACATGAGGCCAAGAAATAAGGAAAGGAAGACCAAGCTCAGCTCACAAAGTGAGCATTATCGAGAGCACCAAAGGAAAAATTCAAAGAAAATAAAGTACAAGTGCATGCTCCAAGACTTGAACCCATGACCAAAGGGAATGAGGGAAGCGCTACTCACAAGGAAAAATAAGCCAAAAATGGCCAAAAGCATCCCCCAAGGTTCGAACCCCACACCTTGAGGAAGCAAGGAAGCAAGGCAACCAAAGAAATGGGCAGCACATGCTTCCTGTAGGTTTCGAACCAAGGAGCTCTCCATGTGAGCATCAAAGCTCAGCTCACTTGGAGAGCTGAGCGCTACCCTTGGTGCATTTCACGCAACATATGACACGGCCAAGGGGAGTGAAGCGCGCAAGAAACGTGACACGGCCAGGGAGTGGGGCGCGCAACAAATTTGACACGGTCCAAGGGCAGCACGCAACAAATTGGCACCAAGGCACCAATGCTCAGCTCACTTTGTGAGCTGAGCTTTCCCCTGATGCATCCCAAGCAACAGCACGCTACCAAGGCCTCTCCACACCAAGTCTCAAAGCTCAGCTCACTTTGTGAGCTGAGCATCCCCCTGGGAGGTGCATTTGGGATGAAAATGAAATTTAAAATTCCAACATAATTCATTTATTCACCAAATCAAAAACCCATCCAAATTCCAATATCCAAGAATAGAAAGTGTATAAATAGGAGTTAGTTTGATGTAATTAGGACACCTTTTTTGACACCGCTAGACTTTACTTTGAATTTTTCTTTTAATTTTCATTTTTGAGCTTTTACTTTGAATTTATTTTTTCTGAGAACATGGAAGGAGAATTGATCTCTCTTCTTCTTGGTTCTTGCTTGAGCACTCTTTAATTTTCTTGCTTTGGATCTTGGGTAGATAATTGAAGAACTTCTGTTTCAATCTCACCTTGAGATCTTGTTTAATTTTCTGCATAATTGAATTCCAATTTCCATTTACTGCTTCATCTTCTACTCTCTCTGCAATTTACTTTTCTTTGTTTCTTTTGCAATTGTTCTTATTAGATCAAGGAAGGATTTGAGATCTAGACTTGTTATCTAGTCTCTTCCACTCTTGAGATCTTCAACCTCTTTTACATTGCTGTAAATTAAGCACTGCCTTTCTGTTTTTACAATTCTCAAAGCATTTTTTCTCTTCTGTTTGAGATCCATTCCAATTCAATTCATCTTTTGCTTTGCTGTTTGATGCAATTTAATTCTGCTTGTTTAAATTCTGCAATTCCAATTCCCAATTCCTTTTATGATTCAAGCAATTTACATTTCTTGCACTTTAAGCTTCAGCCATTTACATTTCTTGCAATCTAAGTTTCTGCAATTTACATTACTTAAACTTTAAGATTCTGCTTCTTTACTTTCCTGCTCTTTAATTTACTGCACTTTACCCCTCTCCCTTTACATTTCAAGCAATTTAGTTTCTGCAAAGCATAAATCACTCAACCAATACTTGATTCGCTTGACTAAATCAACCACTAAACTAAAATTGCTCAATCCTTCAATCCCTGTGGGATCGACCTCACTTATGTGAGTTATTATTACTTAATGCGACCCGGTACACTTGCCGTGAGTTTTGTGTTGGATCGTTTTCCACACATCACTAGGTCTTTCAGTTTTGAGGCAGCTTCTTCTGTATGATGACACTGCATTCTTCAGTCAAGATTATGGTTTCTTTTGCTTCCTAGTTCCTCTTTTTGGTTATAAGCTCCTTCAAAAATTTAGCATAGAGTGGCATTTGTTCTAATGCCTCAGCAAATGGTATGTTGATTTGGAGCCTCTTGAAGATCTCTAGGAACTTAGAAAACTGGCCATCATTCCCATCTTTTCCCAGTCTTTGTGGGTATGGTGCCTTTGGCACATAAGGCTTCAAAATTGGTTTTTGTGGAGGTGGAGCAAGGATTTTCTCTTCATCCATGTTCTCATGCTTTGCTGTAACTTCTTCATGCCTGTCTTTGCTTGGGGTTCCTTCTTCTACAACCTTCCTACTTATTAGAGTAATGGCTTTGCATTCCCCTCTTGGGTTAGCCATGGTATCACTAGAAAATGTGTGTGTGGGAAGTGGGATTTTCTTGGATAAAATCCCCACTTGTGCTTCCAACTTTGAGATTACTGCACCTTGATTTTTCAGATTTGACCTGTATTCCTCTTGATTAGTGACGTGGCGGAAATTGGCGAGTTAAGAAATTATTATAAGAGATACGTTGTAAGTATAGTTCTTAACCAACCAAAAATCTGCTTATCAATTTAGAAGGGTTGTCACAAAATTAAAATTAAAATACTGGGAGTATGAATCCCAGGTCGTCTCCCAACGAGTTGCATAAAGATGTGCTATTTTATTAATCAGATGTTTTTCAAAAAGGTTTGAGTTTGATAGACAGGAAATTTAATCAGAGAATTTATGTAATTTAAATAAAAACCTTGACCGAGAGTAGATTAGTTGGAAGCCCTATCCTTGATGGAGTTCTCCCAAGATCAATTGATAATTGAAGGTTGCCTGCTCAGTTATCCTTTACCAGATAAAGGAATGTTAAGCAAGTTGGAAGTCAGTTTCTATTCACAAGTTCTAATCCTCTCCCTTGGGAAGGACTAGTGTCAGTGATTAGAGGGCGACCCAACGCTAAACCCAACTATAATTTTACTCTTGAGCATCCAACTCAAGGTCCTCCATTCAACCCACTCCCAATCACGTTATGGAACTACTCGCTCATTATGATTGTAAAATCCACGAAATAAAAATGGGATATAAAGAAAGACATGATAAATAATAATCAAAAGGATCAATTAAAATAAAAATAGTTCTTGTATTAATAACTTCTAAAAATAATCCAGTAGTAACTCTGAAGAAATTAAGGATATAAAAGAGTAAGTGACAAGTAAGGAAACAAACTAGAATGACGAAGTCTTGACGGAGGTAATAACTCTTCTCAATATCCCAGTCCAAAAAGCAATAAAATCAAATTCCTAAGAACTATGAATGTGTAGAGAGAAAACCTAGAGGAGAAGTAAAATCATATCTGAAAAAACTAAAATTATGCGGAATGAATGTTGTTGTTTGTCTCTTCATGTTCCCTGGCTTTAATATGCTTTTCTAGGCCAAAAATTGGGTCAAAACAGGGCCCAAAATTGCCCCCAGCGAATTCTGCAGATTCAGCAGATCGCGCATGTCACGCGAGCGCGTCCTCCACACGTTCGCATCATCCGGTGTTTTGCCTTGCCACGCGTGCGCGTCGTCCACGCATTCGCATCACTTGTGCAGTTTTCAATCCATGCGTTCGCTTCAGGCACGCGAGCGCGTCACTGCGATTTCCTCTATTTCGTGCGGTCGCGTGAGCCATGCGTCCGCGTCACTTCTCGCTGGTCATCTCCTCAATTTCTTGTGTTCCTTCCATTTTTGCAAGCTTCCTTTCCAATCTCCAAGTCATTCATGCCCTATAAAGCCTGAAACACTTAACACACAGATCACGGTATCGAATGGAATAAAGGAGAATTAAAATACCTAATTAAAAGTCTCTAGGAAGCAAGTTTTCAATCATGGAGTAATTTTGGGAAGGAATTGTAAATACATGCTAATTTAATGAATAAGTGGGTAAAGATTTGATTAAACCACACAATTAAACACAATATAAACCATAAAATAATGGTTTATCAACCTCCCCACACTTAGACATTAGCATGTCCTCATGCTTGGTTGAAGGAGATGAAATAAATGAGTAGGAACATGTAAAACTTATGCAATGCAATGCAACCTATACATATGAATGCAACTATATGATTCTTGTCCGCTTGGTTAAAGGCAAATAAGCTCTTCAATGACAATTACAAATCAAATTCCACTAATTCAATTCTTATACAGTAAGAACAGATAAAAATGCAAGAAGGTAGCTCATGAAAGCAGGGAACATAGAATTTAAGCATTGAACCCTCACTGATGATGTATGTACGCTCTTAATCTCTCTAGTGTATAGGGTAATCACTCTATCCTTCTCTAATCATGCTTTCTAATTTTTGTTCTTCACCTAACCAATCAACAACATTTAATGTACCAATGCAAACATCATGAGGTCTTTTCAAGGTTGTAATGGGGCCAAGGTAAGGGTAAGGGTACATATATGGCTAGGTAAGCTTATAAATTGAATCTTTAATTAACCCAAGCTTTCACATAACACACATATATATATTCTATATAACTTAAATTTCATACCTAGCTACCCAAAATTTTCCTTTCACATTCCTTACTCATGTATCAACTTTTATTTTAATTTTATAATATATACATTGATCCTTGAAATTTAACTTAGCATTTGGGTAATTTTGTCCCCTTATTTAATTATTGAATATTTTTGGATTTTTTTTAACATAAAAATAAACATAGTTTATCAATACACATAGATTTTTAATTTTTATAGTTTCACATGAGTAGGCACCCAAATTCCCATTATATTATCATGACACATTCCCTTATTATCTTTTGTTCCCACAATTTTCCCATACTTAATTAACACACAATTCTATCTTAATCTAACCAAAGATTCAATTGGGATATATGATTGTTTTTTCCGCTTAAGGCTAGTGATGTGGTAAAATACAGAACAAATGGGATTTAAAGGCTCAAAGTGGCTAACAAAGGTAACTTAAGGGGTAGGCTAATTTGGATAAGTGAGATAAACAAATAATGGCCTCAATCATATGCAAGTATATAAATATATTAAACATTGGACATATAGGATGAAATAAAATATAGATTACAATCATAGAGAAGTAAACACACAAGAATAAAATAATTATGGTTAAATAATGTAACCATGTGTTTAGGCTCAAAGTCTCATAGGTTGTGTGTTCTTTAGCTCAAAAACCATGTTCTAAATACAACTTCAAGCAAATTTAACAGAAAAGTTTTGATTAAAATTAGTGAAATTTTGTTCTAAAAATAGGGTCTTAGAAGAAACTTATTGTCTTTTCAACCAAGTAGAACATGCATGCAACTAACCTATTACTATGAAATTTATCCTATTCTACAAAAGAAAAAACTAACTAAATATCCTATTTTATTGGCATTAGGGAAGAAAAATTACCTCCGGAAGTCAGGTACTGACCGACCTCTCCACACTTAAGGCTTTGCACCGTCCTCGGTGCCATCTGTCAGGAACAAAGGTGGGCTGGTAGCAGTATCTCCACAGTCGGGGCCGTCATGGATCCCTATGCTGGTAAAGGAAGTAGAGTCCGGGGTGTCTGAGTCTCTGTATTTTCCTTTAAGTAGCTCCTTGAGGTATGTGAATCGGCGCTTGTTACGGCGTTCTCTTAGCTTTGCTTTGTGTTTCTGCCGATCCAACCTCTCAAGTATCTGATGGAGCAGTTGGTTTGTTGTAGGTGGTTGTGGTGTTGAAGGTGGAATGTCTTCAGCCGATTCAGTAGGCTGGCGTGTAGTGACTGCTGGAGGTCTGATATATTTCCCGTTAGGGACGTACTGATTATCCCGTGGGAGCATGGCTTTGGTGTCTCTAGCTCTGTAGGAGACTCTGGCTGCTGAGACGAGATCTGAAACTAAGGCGGGAAAAGGTAAGTTGCCCGCAATTTGTACGTGTCCCATGGCATTCCGGATGTGTCTTGGTAGGTTCAGAGGCTGGTCTGTAAAGATGCACCATAGTAGAACGGCCATGTCTGCAGTGAAGGAGGACTCGTGGGTGCTTGGAAAGATGTAATGGGACATAATCTGTGCCCATACGCAAGCCTCCAAGGTAAGTGCGGAAGCCGATATTCCCTTAGGATGGGAACAATGGTATCCGTAGATCCAGCTGCTGCCAGGAAGTGCGATAACTCTAAGAACAACGTCTCAGTCAAATTGGTACGTCTGGCGTTTGAGTGAGGCTTCTTGAAATGTCTCCAGTCCTTCTGGAGTAGGGGGAGATCTAGAGCTCGTTGAATGGCCTCTTCTGTAATGGGGATTTATTTCTGACGGACATAGACAGATTGCAGGTTTGGCAGGTGGAAATTAGAGTAGAACTCGATTACCCAGGAAAGATTAACCTGCCATGGCTGTCTTTGAAGGAAACCCCACTGTCTTCTTTTAATTTGCGGCTCAACAAATTCAGCAATACGGGTCGGGAGGATAAAAAGGTATTCGTTGTTGTAACTCCTTTCTGCCAGGATGGGGAACATCTGCTCATAGTAGCGATTGGGAAATCGCGCAATGTCCTTTGCTGGGAAGGCTTTCTCTTTTTCATCAACCTTTATAATCCTCTTAATTCTTTTTGTTGAGGGCTTGACTGCAGTTGAAGATGGCTCTGCCACTAGAGCTCGTTTGGTTCCTCTCCTTGCTGTTGATTTGGGAGTAGCTTTCTCCTTGCCTTTCTTGGTGGCCATCCTAAGAGAAAGAAAAGAGAAAGTATGTTAAAATGTCAAGGGTTAGAACAAGGAAGAGGGCAGGAAAGGTGGTAATCAATGCACATTAAAAGATAAATGATAGTAACACATGGTCATGACTACATGTGAGAGATCAACTATGGAAATATAGCAAGTGCATATGTTGACAATTAAATGCAAGGTGTTTATTGGCATGCAGGCAAAGGCATGAGTAGCATAGATCAAGCATTCAATGTCCAAGTTAGATTACCAAGCCTTTCAAACTAATATCCTATTTGTAACAACAATTATATTTAAATAATAAAATAAAAGAAGGGTTTCTGTGAAAAGTAAGCATTTAGAGTAGTAGAATAAAAGATATCGAAAAAATAGTGCACAATGCCATAGGGCATTTTCACAAACACATAGCATGCATGGGGAATAAGCTATTGAAAGTATTGAATTGGAACATGAAAGCAACCCTATCAAATTAATATATAATTGCCAAACAAATCATTAACAATCCACAACAAATCATAAGGAATAATAATGACCCTAATAAATTTCCAACACCAATTAAAAGAAAAAAAAAGAAAGAAAACATGGATAATGAAAGTGAAAAGAAAAAGAAGAGAAGAAGAAAACATAAATTAAGAAGAAGAATAAAAAAGTAAGGAGGGAAGAAGAAAAGAAAAACCTTGTTAATGGTGGTGAGAGAGAGAAAGTAGAAAGTGAGAAAGAAGGAAGAAGAAGAAAGGGGAAGAAAGAAATAAGGACGGAAAAGAAAAAGTAGGATTTGGGGAAGAGAAAGATAAGATATTTTGGCAGATTAGGATAAGCTGTGCGGCGCAAGCGACGCGGACGCGTGGGGTATGCGTTCGCGCGGATGGTGCTTATATGAATCGACGCGATCGCGTCGGTCACACGGACGCGTGACTCGTTCGGTGCTACTGGCGCGAGGGCAGCCTCGCACTCGCACAACTCTCTGTTTGAAACTCATTATTGCCAAATTCCAGGGTGATGCGGTCGCGTGGTGGACGCGATCGCGTGGATGGCCAATATTGGAATACGACGTGGACACGTGGGGCACGCATTCGCGTGGTAGGGCTTGGGCGTCTAGCGCCAGTCCAGCCCCATTTCAGCACAACTTTCGGCCATGCACCCTTTCTTACGTCGATTTTCAGGTCATGCGTCCGCGTGTGTGACGCGGACCCGTGGGAGGCATTTCTCCCACATGACACGGACGCATCAGCGACGCGTTCGCGTGGATCAATTTGTGCCTAAGGCACGCCTCCAGCCACGCTCTCGCGTGACTTTCTGTTCGATGTATTTTTCTTTCTTACTCACATGCGACGTAGACGCGTCGGTGACGCTATCGCGTCGCGTGCCCCCCTCCCCCTTTTTTTTTATATGCAATTATGCAAATGAAGATGCAAACTAAATGTGCTACTAAAGAGAAGAGTTATTGAAAAAGAAAACTAAGACGAAAGAAAGGAACGATCATACCATGGTGGGTTGTCTCCCACCTAGCACTTTGTTTTAACGTCCTTAAGTTGGACGCTCCACTAGCTCAGTCTTCTGCTGTGGGTGGATCCTCCAAGAGGAAGATCTCTAGCTCCTTGGTTTTTGTCGCCTTCTCACTCTGATATAGCTTTAAGCGATGTCCATTAACTTTGATGAATTCAGAGCTTGAAGGATGACTTAGGTGGAAAACTCCGTATGGCTCAGCCTTCTCTACTCTATATGGATCTTCCCATCTTGATCTCAACTTGCCTGGCATGAGACTCAGTCTAGAGTTGTAAAGGAGGACAAAGTCCCCAGTTTGGAACTCTCTCCTCTTGATGTGCTTATCATGCACATCCTTCATCTTTTCCTTGTACAGCCTTGAGTTCTCATAAGCTTCTAGGCGTAGGCTCTCTAATTCTTGCAGTTGCAACTTCCTCTCAGTTCCGGCCTTCTCAAATTCCATATTGCACTCCTTTACTGCCCAAAAGACTTTTCCATAAACTAAGCGGAAGGGGCTCATCCCAATGGGTGTCTTGTATGCTGTTCTGTATGCTCAGAGTGCATCTTGTAGCCTGGTGCTCCAGTCTCTTCTATTAGGTTTGACGATCTTCTGCAATGTACTCTTTATCTCTCTGTTAGACACCTCAGCTTACCCATTAGTCTGGGAATGGTAAGCTGTTGCCACTTTATGAACTATCCCATGCTTCTTCAGTAATCCTGTTAGTCTCTTGTTACAGAAATGGGTGCCTTGATCGCTCATGATTGCTCGTGGTGATCCAAAGTGACAAATAATATAGGTTCTAACAAAGGAAACAACAGGTTTAACATCATCAGTGCGGGTAGGAATTGCTTCCACCTATTTAGAAATGTAATCTACAGCTAACAATATATAAAAATAACCATTAGAATTTAGAAATGGACCCATGAAGTCAATGCCCCAAACATCAAAAATTTCACAGAAAAGCATAGTCTGTTGAGGCATCTCATCCCTCTTGGATATATTACCAAATCTTTGGCATGGGAAACAAGATTTACAAAATTTAGCAGCGTCTTTAAAAAGAGTAGGCCACCAGAATCCACAGTCTAAAATTTTTCTAGCTGTTCTTTGAGGGCCAAAATGTCCTCCACTCTCAGATGAGTGGCAGGCCTCTAAAATGGACTAGAATTCTGATTGAGGCACACACCGTCTAATTACTTGGTCAGCACCACACCTCCATAAATATGGGTCATCCCATATATAATATTTGGACTCGCTTTTCAGCTTGTCTCTTTGATGTTTAGTAAAGTTTGGAGGAAAGGTGCGGCTAACTAGATAATTAGCTACAAGCGCATACCAAGGGACTACTTCAGATACTGCTTGTAAGTTATCAAACGGGAAATTATCATTTATAGGAGTGGCGGTATCCTTCATGTGCTCAAGGCGACTCAAGTGGTCTGCCACTAGATTCTGGTTACCACTCCTATCCTTAATTTCTAAATCAAATTCTTGTAGAAGCAGTATCCAACGTATAAGCCTTGGTTTGGACTCTTTTTTAGCTAATAAATACTTTAGAGCTGCGTGGTCTGAGTACACTACTACTTTAGTACCAAGTAAATAGGCTCAGAATTTATCCAGAGCAAAAACAATAGCAAGAAGCTATTTCTCAGTAGTAGTGTAATTAGACTGAGCTATGTCTAAAGTTTTAGACGCATAAGCAATTACAAAAGGATCCTTACCTTCATGCTGAGCCAGCGCTACTCCTACTGCATGATTGGAAGCATCACACATGATTTTAAATGGCTGGCTCCAGTCTGGTCCTCTCACAATTGGAGCTTGAGTCAGGGCGGTCTTCAGCTTATCAAACGCTTGTTTGAAATCCTCACTGAACTCGAACTCAATATCTTTCTGCAGTAGTCTGGATAAGGGTAGTGCTACCTTACTGAAGTCCTTAATGAATCTCCGGTAAAAACCTTCATGGCCAAAGAACGAACGGACATCCCTCACAGAGGAGGGGTAAGGTAAACTAGAAATAACATCCACCTTTGCTGGATCTACAAAATGCCAGTATTAGACACAACATGTCCTAGTACAATCCCTTGTTTAACCATAAAGTGACATTTTTCAAAATTCAATACAAGGTTTGTACTGACACATCTATCTAATACTCTAGATAAACTATCCAAGCAAAGGCTAAATGAATCACCATAAACGCTAAAATCATCCATAAAAACCTCCATACAGTCCTCAATAAGGTCAGAGAAAAGACTCATCATGCACCTTTGGAAAGTAGCTGGTGCATTGCACAAGCCAAAGGGCATTCTCTTATAAGCATAAGTGCCAAAAGGACATGTAAAGGTAGTCTTTTCCTGATCTTCAGGAGCTATATGGATTTGAAAATAGCCTGTATAACTATCTAAAAAGTAATAATGGGATTTACCTGACAGGCGATCAAGCATCTGATCAATGAATGGCAAGGGGTAATGATCCTTGCGAGTGGCTTGGTTGAGACGCCTATAGTCAATGCAAACTCTCCATGAATTCTGCACTCTAGTTGTCAGGAGCTCTCCATGCTTATTTCTTACTGTTGTGATTCCAGACTTCTTGGGCACCACTTGTACTAGACTGACCCATTCGCTATCTGAGATGGGGTAAATAATATCTACTTCAAGTAGCCTGGTCACTTCTTTCTTGACAACTTCTAAGATGGTGGGATTCAGTCTTCTCTAAGGTTGATGGACAGGCTTTTCTTCCTCTTCTAGGAATATTCTATGCTCACAAACTTGAAGGTTGATGCCTAATATATCCACCAGGCTCCATCCAATTGCTTTCTTGTGTTTCCTCAGCACACTGAGTAGCTGTTCTTCTTGTTGGAAAGTGAGTTCCCTTGCAATAACAACTGGAAACTTCTGCTTGTCCTCAAGGTAAGCATACTTGAGGTGTGGAGGGAGGGGCTTTAATTCTAATTTCTGCTCATGGTCAGGCTCTGGATTATCTGGGGCTGGTGATAATGGCAAAGTACACTCATTGTCCTCTGAAGATGTCCCCACACTTGGACCTCGTCCTATGTACTTCTCTTCTAATTCCTCCTGGTGAACTTCAGCCACGGTTTCATCTATGATGTCACACTGGGAGATAGAATGATCATCCAGAGGGTGCTCCATAGCTCCATTTAAACTGAATTTCACTATTCTGCCATCTATTTCAAACGAATAAGTTCCGGAAAATGCGTCCAGCTTGAACTTTGAAGTCTTCAGGAATGGTCTTCCAAGCAGGATTGATGATGGCCTTCCTGAGTCATTAGGGGGCATTTCCAAGATATAGAAGTCAATGGGAAATGTGAGTCCCTTAATGCTCATTAATACATCTTCAGCAATTCCAACCACTGTAATAATGCTTTTATCTGCTAACACAAAATGAGCTGCCGACCTTTTTAAGGGAGGGAGCCTCAAAGTATCATGTTGTTAGAAAATATCACACCACCAATAGTACAATTAACCATACATGGACCTGGATCGCTACACTTTTTAGGTATACCTCCCATTAAAGCAGATATAGAACTACCTAAAGGAATAGTTTCTAATTCATTAATTTTGTCTTTATGTATACATAAATCTTTTAGAAACTTTGTGTATTTAGGTACCTGCTGAATAACATCAGAAAGGGGAACAGTTACCTCAACCTTTTTGAATATTTCTACCATTTTGGGATCAAGTTCCATCTGCTTCCTGGGCTTCCTTGCAATTTGTGGAAATGGAATAAGAAGGGCATTTTCTGCAACGTCTACATCCTTTGGTGCTTCTTTCTGTGGTTGAGCTTTTTCTTCTTCAACCATGTCTTGTGTCTCCTCTTCCTCTTCAGCATCCTCTACTTCCACCACCTCTTCAGCTGAGGCGTGTTCTGATGGGATTGGCTCCTCCTGATTCCTCTCTTGCAGTGTGGTTCCAGACCTTAGGGTGATGGCATTGATGCTACTCTTTGGATTGGGTAAGGGTTGAGAAGGAATCCCACTGGAGCTTGCATGTTGAATGTTTGAAGTATTGGGTGATGCCAGCTGAGAGATGAGAGCTTGTATAGCGGATGCTAGGCCATTAAGTGAACTTTCCACGTTCTTTTGTCATTGTGCAATGGATTGAAGCACCTCGTCACTCGAAGAGGAATTAGATTGAGTGATCTGCGGAACTTGTTGTTGGTTGTGCTGTGGTCCTTGAGACTGCCTTAGGTGAGGTGCTCTGTAAGGCTGGTTCTGGTTCTACTACCTGTTGTTGTTATTATTTCCACCTCTGATATCCTTGATTGTCTCTGCCCCCTCTATTATTGTTGTCCCTCCAATTCTGGTTAGAATTATCTCTCAAACCTTGGTTATTATTGTCCTGCCATCCATGGTTGTAACTGCCACCTTGATTGTATCCTTGATTGGGGCGGTCGTAAAAGTTATGAGTGGCTGCCATAGTGTTGTCTTCCTGTTGGAGCTGCGGACATTCATCAGTATAATGGCTATAATCAGCACAGATTCCGCACACTCTTTGTGGGACTAGCTGTTGGCTTTGCTGCGCTTGTTGTTGACTCAATTGTATCTGTTTCAGTAAGTTGGTCATTTCACATATACTCTGATTCAGAGCAGTAGTCTCCTTGCTAGAAGATACCTCCGCAACAGCTTTTGACCGGCCTTGTTTCTGCCTGTGATTCCTAGTAGATTCAGCTAAGTCGCTGATCAATTGCCATGCCTCATCAGTGGTCTTGTACTTTTTCATAGACCCATTGCTAGCACTTTCCAATGAGGTCTTATCTTGGGGCCTCATGCCCTGTGTGACGTAGTCGAGCAACACTATCTTGTCAATCATATGGTGGGGACATGCTTCTAGAAGGTTGTTGAAGCGCTCCCAGTATTCGTAGAGAGTCTCAGACTCGTCCTAGACAATCATGGAAATGTCTTTCCTCAGTTTATCGGTAACTTCAGCTGGAAAGAATTTTTCCAAAAATTCTCTTCTAAACGTATCCCAGTCAGAAACAGTTGTTGCAGGTTGAGTGTAGTACCACTTTCTCGCCTTTCCCTTAAGAGAGAATGGGAAGGCTTTTAACAGAATAGAAGTTTCATCTGCACCATCACGCCTGACAGTAGAACAGGCTACTTGGAAATCCCTAAGGTGCTTGATAGGCTCTTGAGCAGGTAAGCCATGAAACTTGGGCATCAAGTTTTGCAGTGCAGTCTTTATTTCAAAGTCTGTAGCCACTGCTGGATGATGCGCTTGAAATGGTTGCATTGTAAAATCAGGGGCTCCAACCGCCTGAATAGTAACTCTCGTAGGTGCTGCCATGTCACCTGCACGTAAATCAACTGAATCAGTAGAACGGGGGCTTGTTTCTTCCTTACGTGACGTTTCAAATTCGCCCTCGGAGAGGACTAACCGACGCCGAGCTTGCCTTATACGTGAAATAGTTCTTTCAATCTCAGGGTCAAATACTGGCAAGCTTGGATCAGGAAGTGAACGCGTCATTTAATGAAAGAAACATGCAGCTCATAGTAGAAAAATAAAATAAAATGAAAATAAATAAATTCCAATCAATAACTTAGCACTCTATTGCAACTCCCCGGCAACAGCACTAAAAATTGACGTGGCAAAAATTGGCGAGTTAAGAAATTATTATAAGAGATACATTGCAAGTATAGTTCTTAACCAACCAAAAATCTGCTTATCAATTTAGAAGGGTTGTCACAAAATTAAAATTAAAATACTGGGAGTATGAATCCCAGATCGTCTCCCAACGAGTTGCAGAAAGATGTGCTATTTTATTAATCAGATGTTTTCCAAAAGGGTTTGAGTTTGATAGACAAGAAATTAAATCAGAGAATTTATGAAATTTAAATAAAAACCTTGACCGGGAGTAGATTAGTTGGAAGCCCTATCCTTGATGGAGTTCTCCCAAGATCAGTTGATAATTGAAGGTTGCCTGCTCAGTTATCCTTTACCAGATAAAGGAAAGTTAAGCAAGTTGGAAGTCAGTTTCTATTCACAAGTTCTAATCCTCTCCCTTGGGAAGGACTAGTGTCAGTGATTAGAGGGCGACCCAATGCTAAACCCAACTATAATTTTACTCTTGAGCATCCAACTCAAGGTCCTCCATTCAACCAACTCCCAATCAAGTTATGGAACTACTCGCTCATTATGATTGTAAAATCCACGAAATAAAAAAAGGAAATAAAGAAAGACATGATAAATAATAATCAAAAAGATCAATTAAAAATAGTTCTTGTATTAATAAGTTCTAAAAATAATCCAATAGTAACTCTGAAGAAGTTAAGGATATAAAAGAGTAAGTGACAAGTAAGGAAACAAACTAGAATGACAAAGTCTTGAAGGAGGTAATAACTCTTCTCAATATCCCAGTCCAACAAGCAATATAATCAAATTCCTAAGAACTATGAATGTGTAGAGAGAAAACCTAGAGGAAGAGTAAAATCAGATCTGAAAAAACTAAAATTATACGGAATGAATTTTGTTGTTTGTCTCTGCATCTTCCTTGGCTCTAATCTACTTTTTTGGGCCGAAAACTGGGTCAAAATAGGGCCCAAAATTGCCCCCAGCGAATTCTGCAGATTCTACAGATTGCGCATGTCACGCGAGCGCGTCCTCCACACGTTCGCGTCATCCAGCATTTTGCCTTGCCACGCGTGCGCGTTGTCCACGCATTCGCGTCACTTGTGCAGTTTCCAATCCATGCGTTCGCGTCAGGCACGCGAGCGCGTCACTGCGATTTCCTCTATTTTGCGCAGTCGCGTGAGCCATGCGTCCGCATCACTTCTCGCTGGTCATCTCCTCAATTTCTTGTGTTCCTTCCATTTTTGCAAGCTTCCTTTCCAATCTCCAAGTCATTCATGCCTATAAAGCCTGAAACACTTAACACATAGATCACAACATCGAATGGAATAAAGGAGAATTAAAATACATAATTAAAAGTCTCTAGGAAGTAAGTTTTCAATCATGGAGTAATTTTGGGAAGGAATTGTAAATACATGCTAATTTAATGAATAAGTGGGTAAAGATTTGATAAAACCACACAATTAAACACAATATAAACCATAAAATAATGGTTTATCAATTAGCATCTATCCTTCTGTCAGTTTGTGCTTGACATCCACGAGGGTGGAGACTGTTCCTATAATTTGTGAGGACAGTTGTGCTATTGCAGCTTCCATCCTCTCAAAGTTGCTCTTAATTTCACATGGTTGCATAATTGAGGATGGTGCATCTTGATTGAGGTTGTTGTGTGTGGGTTGGTTACCATGGTATGTTGTGTTTTGTGAGTTATGGTAGGGTCTATGGTTCCCTGTTTGATGGTTGGGGTTGTGGTTGAAATGCTGATTTGATGAATAAGGCTTGTTGTGGTCCTGGTTGTGGTTTTGTTGATTTTTCCACCCAAAGTTTGGGTGGTTCTTCCAACTTGGATTGTATGTCTTAGAGTGTGGGTCATATGGTGGTCTGGATGAATTGTTCACATAATTGGCTTGTTTCCAGTCACCTTCAGATTCTGGTGCATTCCCTTCTTGTTGAGGAGTTTGGTCTTGAATGACTGAGGCTTGGTTGGCCTCCATCCTTTTGGTTAGAGCTGTTATTTGAGCTGCGATTGCTTTGTTCTGAGCTAACAAAGTATCTACAGAGTTGAGCTCCAGCACTCCCTTCTTCTGAGTCCTTTCTGAAGCATAGAAATACTCATTTTCAGCTACAGTCTCAATGACATCTATGGCCTCTTCAATGGTTTTCTTTTTGTTGAGTGAGCCTCCTGAAGAATGATCCACAACCTTCTTTACTTTATAGGATAGTCCTTCATAAAAGATGTGTAGTTGTACCCATTCATTGAACATTTCTGGTGGGCATCTTCTTGTCATATCTTTGAATCTCTTCCAGGCCTCATAGAGTGTTTCTCCATCTTGTTGTCTGAAAGTTTGCACCTCAGCTCTTAGCCTATTGATTCTTTGTGGGGAGTAAAATCTTGCAAGGAATCTGTTCATGACCTCATCCCATGTAGTTAGGCTATCCTTGGGGAAAGATTCCAACCACTTTGCTGCCTTATCTCTGAGTGAGAAAGGGAACAAGAGTAGTTTGTAGATGTCGGGGTGTACCCCGTTGGACTTTACAGTATCGCATATCCTCAAGAATGTGCTGAGATGTTGATTAGGGTATTCTTGGGCACTCCCTCCATATGAGCAATTGTTCTGAACAAGTGTGATGAGCTGAGGTTTCAGCTCAAAATTATTGGCATGAATTGTTGGCTTTAGGATGCTGCTGCCACAATTTCCTCGGTTTGGGTTGATGTAGGAGCCTAAGACTCTCCTTTCTTGCCCATCATGATTTACTGGGCCTTCTCTAGCATTGTGAGCTTCTTCTTCATGGTGGTTCTCCATGTTCTCCTCCATGTTTGTTTCAAAATACTCTTCCTCTTCCTCAGCACCAATGACTCTTTTCCCTCTTGCTTCCCTCCTTAATCTAAGGAAGGTCCTCTCAGGTTCAGAATCAAAGGAAGTTGAAGCCCCACTTCTTCTACCTGTCATACAACCAACAAGGCAAAAAGCAAGAAAAAAAATGAATGAAGAAATTACTCTTGTTAGACTGGTTGTTAGTGTGAGTGGTGCAATTAATCAAACAGTTAGAGGAGTGGAAATATATATAAAAAAATACTCAAAGAAGAAAGAAATAGAACTCAAAATAAAAGAAAATAAAAAAATGCTAAAGAAAATAAAATAACAAGGAATTTAAATTGCTTAATCTAGCTCTCCAATTGATTTTATCATTGTCAAATTTAAGCCAATCCCTGGCAACGGTGCCATAAAACTTGATGACTGGAATTCACACCCCATTCAAAATTGGTGAATTAGTCCTTTTGGCAAGCGCACCAAAATTATCGTCAAGTAATAACCCACAGTGGAGTGGGATCGTATCCACAGAGATTGGCAAATTCGAGCAGTTTTAATCAATTGATGAATTAGTCAAGCGGATCAATAGGATTGTAGAGTGAAAAATTGTAAATGACATAAATGTAAATGACTAGAATATAAAGAAAGGCAATAAAGTGCAGAAATATAAATGGCATAAAGTAAAGGGCAGAATCATAAATGACTTGAATGTAAATGAAAATGGGGAATTGCTGAATGTAAAATAAGCTGTAAAGAAATGGATAGATAAGAATGGGGAAATTCATTGAGATTGGGAGATATTGTCTCTTTGGATCAAATCTAGCTTATATCCTCTTCAATCATGCAACTCATTGAGCTCTTGGTAATCATGATTGATTGAGCCCCAATCCCTTGGTGACTCAATCTCTCAGATCTTGATCAATAGCCAATTCCTTGGTCTAATTGCTCATGAAGAGAGATATGCTTGGTCCCTGATTATACCACACACCATTATAGGTCCAAGTAGAGGGAGGATTATATGTCATATATCCAAACACCAAAACCCAAATTCTACTCTAGTGTGAGAAGGGATTTCAAGCATGGTTTCATGTTTCCTTTCCCAAGGTTCCCATGAAACCCAATTGCATTCAATCTCTTTCCCAAGATAATTGAATACTAAGCATTAAGAACGAAATTCCTTCTAGCAAATCAAAGAGAATATGAAGAGAAGAAGGATTTCACTATCATCAATCCATCAAGTACAACAGAGCTCCCTCTCTCAATGAGAGGGAAGTGATAAACCACTATTTTATGGTTTATATTGTGTTTAATTGTGTGGTTTTGTCATGATCCTTGCCCACTTATTCATCAGTTTAGCATGCATTTAGATTTCTTTCCTAAATTCAGTACATGTTTGAAAATTGCTTCCTAGAGACTTTAATTATTTACTTTTAATTCTCCTTTATTCCATTCGATGCCTTGATCTGTGTGTCAAGTGTTTCAGGCCTTATAGGGCATGAATGAGATGGAGATTGGAGAGGAAGCTAGCAAACATGGAAGGAACACAAGAATTTGAGGAGATAACCAGCGAGAAGTGACGCGGTCGCATGGCTCACGCAACCGCGCGAAAGAGCGCAAATCGCAGCGACGCGGTCGCATGTCTTGCGCGGCCGTGCGGATTGGAAAGCGCAAGCGACGCGGTACCGTGGACGACGCAAACGTGTGGAGAGGAAAAAGCGCAAGCGACGCGTCCGCATGGATGACGCGATCGCGTGACATGTGCGATCTTCATAATCTGCAGAATTCGATGGGTGCGATTTTAGACCTTATTTCGGCCCAGTTTTCGGCCCAGAACAGCAGACTAGAGTCAGAGAATATGCAGAAACAACACACACATTCATTCAGTAGCTTTAGATCTAGTTTTTTTCACTCTCTTAGGTTTTTCTCTCTAGTTTTTAGGATTTTAATTTTCAATTGATCTTAGCATTGGAACATTGAGAAGAGTTATTTCCTCATCAAGACTTCATCATTCTAGTTTGTTCTCTTAACTTGGTTTTATTCTTCCATGTTCTTTGTTATGTTCAATTTTGTCATTCAGATACTTTTATGATTAATTAATGCAAGGATTATTTCCGTTTAATTCAATTTCAATTCCAATAATCATGTCTTCTTTTAATTCCCTTTTATGTGCCATGGATTCTTTATTTACAATGCGTGAGTAGTTTTATTACTTGATAGGGAGTTGATTAAAAGGAACTCTTGAGTTGGAAGGATCGAAGGAGACATTTATAGTTGGGTTAAATGTTGGATTGCTATCCTGTCACCAATGCCAATCCCTTTGAACTAAGTGGGTTGTAACTCGTGAATAGATTTAGCAGTCCAACTTGTTTGACTTTCCCTTACCTAGTAAAGGATAACCAAACAGAATAACCGTTAATTATAAATCAATCTTAAAAATCACTCCATCAATGATAGAGATTCTAACTGATCGATTCCCAGTCAAGGCTTTTATTTATATTATTTAAAATTCTTCAATTTAAATTCCAATTTACTTAGCTCAACTTCTTGGAACATCTGATTAATAAAATAGTACACTTTTCTGCAACTTGTTGGGAAACGACCTGGGACTTAAAACTCCCAGTAATTTTAATTTAAACTCTCTGTGACATATTTCTAAATTGATAGGCAGATTTTCGGTGAGTTAAGAACTATACTCGCAACGTAACCATTTTAATAAATTTTTAATTCACCAGCTTCTGCTTCCCATCAATTTTTGGCGCCGTTGCCGGGGAGTTGCAATAGAGTGCTAATTTTATTAATTAGAATTTATTTATTTGTATTTTATTTAATTTTGCTACTATGAGCTGCATGTTTCTTCCGTCAAATGACACGTTCACTTCCTGATCCGCGCTTGCTAATATTCGATCCTGAAATTGAAAGAACAATTTCACGAATAAGGCGAGAACAACGTAGGTTAGCCCGCTCTGAAGGCGGATCTGAAAGTGAATTTGAGGAAGAAACCAGCCCTCGTTCTACTGATTCGGTTGTTTTATGCGCAGAAAACATGGCAGCTAGAAGAGTTACCATTTAGGCGGAAGGAGCTCCTGACTTTACAATGCAACCGTTTCAAGCGCATCATCCAGCGGTAGCTACGGATTTTGAGATAAAGACCGCACTGCTGAATTTGATGCCCAAGTTTCATGGCCTACCTGCTCAAGAGCCTATCAAGCACTTGAAAGATTTCCAGGCATCCTGTTCTACTATCAGGCGTAATGGCACTGATGAAACTTCAATTCTACTGAAAGCTTTTCCTTTCTCTCTTGAGGGAAAAGCAAGAGAGTGGTACTACACTCAACCTCTAGCAAATGTATCCAACTGGGATACACTCAGAAAGGAGTTTCTGGAGAAATTCTTTCCATCTGAAGTTACTAATAAACTGAGGAAGGATATCTCTACAATTGTTCAGGATGACAATGAGACTCTCTTTGAATACTGGGAGTGCTTCAATAATCTTCTGGAAGTATGCCCCCACCACATGATTGACAAGATCGTGCTACTCAGCTATATCACACAAGGTATGAGGCCCCAAGATAAGACCACATTGGAAAGTGCCAGCAATGGGTCTATGAAGAAGTACAAGACCACTGATGAAGCTTGGCAATTGATCAGTGATTTAGCTGAATCTACTCGGAACCACAGACAGAAGCAAGGTCATTCAAAAGCCGTTGCAGAAGTATCTTCTGGCATAGAGACTGCTGCTCTAAATCGAAGCATCTGTGAGATGACCAACCTGCTGAAGCAAATGCAGTTGAATCAACAAGCTCAGCAAACTCAACCGCAGCAAAACCAACAACTAGTTCCACAAAGAATTTGCGAAATTTGTGCTGATTACAGCCACTACACTGATGAATACCCGCAGCTCCAACAAGAAGACAACATGGTGGCATCCACTCACAACTTCTATGACTGCCCCAACCAAGGGTACTATCAAAGTGGAAATAATAACCATGGATGGCAGGACAATTCAAACCAGAATTAGAGGGACAACAACAATAGGGGAGGCAGAGATAATCAGGGAAATCAGAGGTGGAATAATAACAACAACAGGCAGCAAAATCAACCTTACTGAGCACCTCACCTGAGGCAAAACCAAGGACCACCGAACAATCAGCAGCATACCTCTCAGTTTACTCATTCTTCTGTATCTTCTAATGAAGATTTATTACAAGCTTTTGAGAAAAGACAACTGGCCATGGAAAATACCATCGTGAACAATATTAATGCCAGTCTGAATGGTTTCACCTCTACTCTACAAGCTTTATTGACACAACTTGGTTCAGCATAAAATTCCAGTAACCAACCTTCAAGCACCACTGGAATCCCTTCTCAACCATTACCCAATCCGAAGGGAGGCATTAATGCCATCACCCTGAGGTCCGGAACCACACTGCAGGAGAGGAATCAGGAGGAACCAAGCTCACCAGAATACGCCTCAGCTGAAGAGGTGGTGAAAATCGAAGATGTTGAAGAGGAAGAGGATATACAGGACATGGCTGAAGAAGAGATAGCTCAACCACAGGAAGAAGCACCAAAAGGCACAGGCACCACAAAAAACACTACTCCCATTCCATTTCCACAACTTGCAAGGAAGCCCAGGAAGCAGCTGGAACCTGATCCTAAAATGGTAGAAATATTCAAAAAAGTTGAGGTAACTGTTCCCCTTTTTGATGTTATTCAGCAGGTACCTAAATATGCAAAGTTTCTAAAAGACTTATGTATCCATAAAGACAAAATTAATGAATTAGAAACTATTCCTTTTTGATAAACCACTATTTTATGGTTTATATTGTGTTTAATTGTGTGGTTTTGTCATGATCCTTGCCCACTTATTCATCAATTTAGCATGCATTTAGATTTCCTTCCTAAATTCAGTACATGTTTGAAAATTGCTTCCTAGAGACTTTAATCATTTACTTTTAATTCTCCTTTATTCCATTCGATGCCGTGATCTGTATGCCCAGTGTTTCAGGCCTTATAGGGCATGAATGAGATAGAGATTGGAGAGGAAGCTAGCAAAAATGGAAGGAACACAAGAATTTGAGGAGATAACCAGTGAGAAGTGACGCGGTCGCATAGCTCACGCGACCGCGCGAAGGAGCGCAAATCGCAGCGACGCGGCTGCATGGCTTGCGCGGCCGCGCGAATTGGAAAGCGCAAGCGACGCGATAGCGTGGACGACGCGAACGCGTGGAGAGGAAAAAGCGCAAGCGACGCGTCCGCATGGATGACGCGATCGCGTGACATGTGCGATCTGCATAATCTGTAGAATTCAATGGGGGCGATTTTGAACCTTATTTCGGCCCAGTTTTTGGCCCGGAACAGCAGACTAGAGTCAGAGAATATGCAGAAACAACACACACATTCATTCAGTAGCTTTAGATCTATTTTTTTCACTCTCTTAGGTTTTTCTCTCTAGTTTTTAGGATTTTAATTTTCAATTGATCTTAGCATTGGAATATTGAGAAGAGTTATTTCCTCATCAAGACTTCATCATTCTAGTTTGTTCTCTAAACTTGGTTTTATTCTTCCATGTTCTTTGTTATGTTCAATTTTGTCATTCAGATACTTTTATGATTAATTAATGTAAGGATTATTTCTCTTTAATTCAATTTCAATTCCAATAATCATGTCTTCTTTTAATTCCCTTTTATGTGCCATGGATTCTTTATTTACAATGCGTGAGTAGTTTCATTACTTGATAGGGAGTTGATTAAAAGGAACTCTTGAGTTGGAAGGATCGAAGAAGAAATTTATAGTTGGGTTAAATGTTGGATTGCTATCCTGTCACCAACGCCAATCCCTTTGAACTAAGTGGGTTGTAACTCGTGAATAGATTTGACAGTCCAACTTGTTTGACTTTCCCTTACCTAGTAAAGGATAACCAAACAGAGTAACCATTAATTATAAATCAATCTTAAAAATCACTCCATCAATGATAGAGATTCTAACTGATCGATTCCCAGTCAAGGCTTTTATTTATATTATTTAAAATTCCTCAATTTAAATTCCAATTTACTTAGCTCAACTTCTTGGAACATCTGATTAATAAAATAGTGCACTTTTTTGCAACTCGTTAGGAGACGACCTGGGACTTAAAACTCCCAGTAATTTTAATTTAAACTCTCTGTGACATATTTCTAAATTGATAGGCAGATTTTCGGTGAGTTAAGAACTATACTCGCAACGTAACCATTTTAATAAATTTTTAATTCACCAGCTTCTGCTTCCCATCAGGAAGTTAGCTACTCATAGCTCAAAAAGTACTCAAAAGTGAAGTGTAAAAGTGGATCTAAAACTGACTGCTTAACCCTCCTCATTTCAGTACTCATTGGGGGTATTTATACTACTCCTAGTAAAATAAAAGAATTACAAAAGTGAAAAAAGGAAAATTACATTTTGGAGGAAAAAGAAAACACTCAATAATCATGACTTCTCAGCTGGTGTGTGGCTGGCACTTTTCTGGCGTGTCACGTGCCCTTCATTTCTAGCTTGGCGTGCCACGTCCAATCCTTCAAGTGGCACGCTCGTCCCTCTAACAACCTTGACGTGCCATGCCTTGGAACTCAAGTGGAACGCCATAGTGGATTTCTTGTGTTGGCATGCCACGCCTTCGAACTCAAGTGGCACACCCTTTGCCTTTCTCACTTCTCTTTGCCTCTGGAAACTTGTACTGGCGTGCCACGCCCAAGGTTTGGCATGCCACGCCCTTGCTTTATGCTTGGCTAGGCTTCTCTAGAAAGTTGAACTAGCGTGGCACGCCCAGGGTCTGGCGTGCCACGCCCCTTTTGTGAGTGAGTGGTTCCTCTGTTTGGCGTGCCACGCCACGAACTCAAGTGGCACGCCCCAATACTTCTCTTTGAATGACACTGGCGTGCCACGCCTGGTGCTCAAGTGGCACACCTAAATGAAGAATAGTGAATGGCGTACCACGCCTTCGATACCAAGTGGCACGCCCCAATGTAATTGGCCTCCTTTATCCTCTCTGGAAACTTATACCAGCGTGCCACGCCTAAAGGCTGGCGTGCCACGCCTATGATCTTGTCTTAGTTCCAGTAGTTGGCGTGCTACGCCTCAGCCTTCAAGTGGCACGCCATAGTGAGATGCTAAGGTTGGCGTGCCATGCCTTCGATACTAAGTGGCACGCCCAGTCCTTGCTTTTGGTCCTTTGTGCATTGGCGTGCCACGCCTGGTTACTCAAGTGGCACACCCAGTCTTCAATTGCCTTCAGCCTCTTCTCTGGATTATTATACCAGCGTGCCATACCATGCTGCTCAAGTGGCACGCTCATGGATTTGTGAACTCTTCAAGCTTGGCGTGCCACGCTTGGGTTCTCAAGTGGCACGCCCAAGTGACTTCTTGGGGCTGGCGTGCCACGCCTTCGACACCAAGTGGCACGCCATAGTGAAGGTTCTTCTTGGAATGGTGAGTTTGCGTGCCACGCCCCTTTACTCAAGTGGCACGCCCATAGCAGTTAATGAGCCAGGCATGCCACGCCCAGCTTGGCATGCCACGCCCCTTTTGTGTCCTCCATTGTAGCTCTCTGGAATTTTGTATTAGCGTGCCACGCCCAGTCTCTGGCGTGCCACGCCCACATGCATGCTTGGACTTCTTCTCTGGACTCTAGTACTGGCGTGCCTCGCCCAGCTCCTGGCGTGTCATGCCAGTGCATTTTTGTGGCGTTTGCTTCAAGTGGCACGCCAGTTTCACACGCTCAGCTTCTTGTTTGTCTTCTACCCAAATTTTTATGCTTTTTCTCACCTGAAATTCAGCATAATTCATCTCAAAGTAGTGTACCATAATATTCATCAAATAATGCATGAATTGTACTGATCAAATGAGATTTATGCTCTTTTATGGTCTTCTTTATGCAAGTAAGAAGGGTAGATGATGCAAGTCATCACAACACCAAACTTAAGTTTTGCTTGTCCCAAGCAAATCAATGTGAGTAAACCTTTATAACTTGAGGCCTTGGCTTTGAGTGATTGTAATACAACTAAGAGTAAGACTAAGTGTTCAACACATGTATGAATGTTTTAATGTCATGAAAAGCTCTTGGATCCTTGAGGGTTCTTTCAGGTATAGGCTTTAGGGGTCCTTTTTATTTATTGTCACCTTGAAGTAGTAAGGGTTGTTTTGCTTTCTTGACCACGACTCTAAGTGTTTTGTCTCAAGACAACCCTTTAATTAGGCTTTCAATTAGCACTCCCAAACCAGTTGGTTTTAGGGTACTAGGTGTTGAGACACCCCTAAGAATTTACTTGCCCAGGTCTCTTCTTGACACATCTTCACCACAAGAATCTACTAAGATCTTTAATTCCTTTTTGAGCTTTTTAATGTTTCTTTTTCTATCCCAATAGTTGATGCTCAGAGCCTTGGGTCTTTATTACTTACTACCTCTTGGTTCTATGGATATTCAAGGAACACCCCTTAACCTTCCCCTTGTTGTACCTTCTAGGACTAGTTGCTCTTCCATGACTCATTTTCTTTTTAGTTCATCCAAGGTCTTACACTTGGTTACTTATTTCTTAGTTTGTTTGATAATCTCTCTTGTCCTTGGTCTCTCTCATTATTTTTGCACAACTCACAGTGACTCTTAGGGGACAAACTGTACTTTTATTTATGTTGAAATGAAGACTTGAAATACATGGCATTTTCTTTCTTGAAAAAAAAAACTCATAAAGATTTCAAATAAGAATTAAAACTAAGCATAAAGCATAAACTATCCTAGCATGACTATTTATTCAAAAAGTAAATAAAGCAAAAAACTTAAAAAAGATTTCAGAATTAAAAAGTGTCAACCATGGGACTTAACAACCTTGAGTAGCTTCATCTTTAGTTCATTGGCCCCTTCCCTTTTTCCTTCTTCTTGGAGGGGGAGAATCCACCTTCATCTGGCTTGGAGGAACCTTCTTGTGCTTTGGTGTCCTTGGACTTCCAAAATCCTGCCCTTTTCATATAATTCCTTTCATCTTCTTTATGTTTGGCTAGGATTTCCTCTTGTCTTGCACTTAGCTCTTCCATTCCTTGCATGAAGGTTGGGTATCCTGGGTTTAGAGCGGCCATGGCATTACACAAGTGATTCAGCTTCGCTTATGTATTGATGTCATACTGCCTCCTGGATATGGTCCTAGCATCATAGAGATGTCTGAATTCGGCCAAGTTCCTCCGTTGCCATTTGCCGTGCTCTGCTATTTTGTCCAGTGCACTTCGCACTTCTTCCCAGTCAAATTGTTCTTGCTGCTCCTTCCTCATATGCTCCCAATTCCCTTGGAGTTGTTGAATGTTTTGGTTGACTTGGCTCTATTATTGTTGTTGAGTTTCCTTGAGTTGATTGACATCTTCCCTCAAGTGGTGTAGATCTCCCTTCATTTGATGTACATCTCCTTGCAATTGCTCCCTGTTGGATCCCTCTGAAAATTGTTGATATTGGTATTATAGTGGTGGAAGTGCCAGGAATTGAGGTTGCTCTCCTGCCTCCTCTTCTTCTTGTTGTTGTGGTGGTTCATGGGCATGAGCTCTTTGTTCTCTGGCCCTGTTGAGTGGGTGCACAGCTACCACCTTGGCCATCTTTTTGGCAGTTATGAACTTGTCTTGCTTCATAAGCACTTCATCAATGATCTTTTCAACTCCAGCCTCATCACATAGCCTTTGTATAATGCTGGGAATGCCAACCTTGTGTTGTCATTGGTACTTTTCAGCACTTTGTTGATGTTGTTGGCAATCATCTCCTCCACGTTGATATTCTCTCCTTTCATGATGCTGTAGATGAGTATAGCTCTCTACTTGGTCACCTCTGAAGTGTTGGATGTGGGGATTAGGGACTTCCTCACAAACTCTAGCCACCCTCTAGCTTGGGGGCTCAAATCTCTTCTCCTCAATTGATTGGGTATCCCATCCTTATCATTGATCCAATGCACATGTATCACACAAATCTCATTCAGAATCTCATCAAGCCCAGGGTCTTGCTGCTTCATTTTTTCTTCATAGCTCTGAGTGGAGCTTGTCCTCTTCACCATTAGCATTCTTTCTATGCTAGAGGGACTGTAGTCAATGGACTTCCCCCTTACATAGCTAATGTAGCCATAGCGTTGCCCTGGTTGAGGTACTACATTGGCATAAAATTCCCTCACCAAGCTCTCTACCACTTTCCTTGGTGGGTTGCATAGAAGTGACCAACCTCTATTGTTGATCTCAATGTTGATTTCAATGTGCTCGTTCCTCCCTAATTGGAACCCAACTTCTGGAATGATCTCCCTCTCACTCACCCAACCATAGAATTGACTTTGGTTGAATGTGGAGAGGAACTTGTAGTCATTGAAGGAACTTGTGGATCCAGAGGTTGGTTCCTTGATTTTTCTTTTCTTTGAAGCTGAGCTTTTTGGTGGTGCCATGAGGTTGAGAGAGTGTGTTTGAGAGTGAAATGGGGGTTGCAAGAAAGAGCAAGCAAAACTAGGTTTTGCTCCAAAACCAAACTTAGGACTTGATTGTCCCAATCAAGAAAAAAAGAAAGAAAGAAAGAATGGAAAGAGATGGTAAAAGATGAACAGAGAAAGGTAGATGAGGGTTGTATGCTCTTCGTGTGTGATTGGGGTTGTTGAAGTGGAATAGGAGATGGGGAAGTGAGACTTTTATAATGGGTGAATGTTGTGGTGAGAATTAAAAAGGTTAAATGTTTTCCCACTTGGGGAGTGGCGCCTAGCGTGGGAAGAGGCACCAACTCTTTTCTCACTGTGTCTTCTGTGTATGTTGAGTTCCAAAGTGTAAGTACACTTTGACTTCCTTGCTTTGTGAGTTGATTACCATGTGGGCCTCATCTTCTCTTCTGAACTAAAACTGAACCCATTAGTAATGACAAAAGAACCCCTTCACATTCCTTCTCATCAAGAGTGAATTGGATTGCAATGATGGGTGTCCCTTGGGACACCAAACTTAATTCTTTGGCATCTTAATGAATTGGTTTCATCATTGTGTATTTAATGTGTTCATAAGAGTGGAATAACATCAATCTTTTCATTTTCTTTTGATTTAAATTCCTCTGAACTCGTTAAACCACATTCATGTTCTTACCCAAAGCATTAAGTGCTTTCAATTTGGGTGACTTGGGCTACTAGATGATTCTTGGTGGTGGCCACACCAAACTTAATCCTTGGACTTATTCTTCAAATCAAGATATAAATTGTTTGTTCACCTAGATTAAGTTGGTGAGAGGCCACACAAACTTAGAAATTTAGCTAGTCCTCAGCCCATTCACTCATCATGATCTATGCCTTCATCAAGTTGCAATTCCGAAAAAAAAAGTAAAGAAAATCTAGCTACCAAAGCTAAAATCAACTTTCTAATCTGCAATTATAAACTAATCCTGATATGGTAATGCAAGATAAATGGGAGACTGAAAATTAAACTACCTGATGAGCGGATAATTTATACACTTTTTGACATTATTTTTAGTATGTTTTCAGTATGATTTAGTTATTTTTATTAGTTTTTAATTAAAAATCATATTTCTAGACTTTACTATGAGTTTGTGTATTTTTCTGTAATTTCAGGTATTTTCTGGCTGAAATTAAGGGAGCTGAGCAAAAATCTGATTCAGGCTAAAAAAGGACTGCTAATGTTGTTGGATTCTGACCTCCCTACACTCGGAATAGATTTTCTTGAGCTACAGAAGTTCAATTGGTGCGCTCTCAATTGCCTTCGAAAGTAGACATCCAGGGCTTTCCAGCAATATATAATAGTCCATACTTTGCTCAAGAATAGATGACGTAAACTGGCGTTCAACGCCAGTTCCATGTTGCATTCTGGCGTCAAACGCTAGAAACAGGTTACAAGTTGGAGTTAAATGCCCAAAACAGGTTACAACCTGGCGTTTAACTCCAAAAATAGCCCAGGCACATGTAAAGCTTAAGTCTCAGCCCCAGCACACACCAAGTGGGCCCCAGAAGTGGATTTCTGCACTATCTATCATAGTTTACTCAATTTCTGTAAACCTAGGTTACTAGTTTAGTATTTAAACAACTTTTAGAGATTTATTTTGCACCTCATGATATTTTTAGATCTGAACTTTGTACTCTTTGACGGCATGAGTCTCTAAACTCCATTGTTGGGGGTGAGGAGCTCTGCTGTGTCCCAATGAATTAATGCAATTATTTCTGTTTTCTATTCAAACACGCTTGTTTCTATCTAAGATGTTCATTCGCACTTCAATATGATGGATGTGATGATCCGTGACACTCATCACCATTCTCAACCTATGAACGCGTGCCTGACAACCACCTCCGTTCTACCTTCGATTGAATGAGTATCTCTTGGATTCATTAATCAGAATCTTCGTGGTATAAGCTAGAATCCATTGGCAGCATTCTTGAGAATCCGGAAAGTCTAAACCTTGTCTGTGGTATTCCGAGTAGGATTCAAAGATTGAATGACTGTGATGAGATTAAAACTTGCGAGTGTTGGGCGTAGTGACAGACGCAAAAGGATCAATGGATCCTATTCCAGCATGATCGAGAACCGACAGATGATTAGCCATGCGATGACAGTGCACCTGGACCATTTTCACTGAGAGGACGGATGGTAGCCATTGACAACGGTGATCCACCAACACACAGCTTGCCATAGGAGGAAACTTGCGTGCATGAAGAAGATGACAGTAGGAAAGCAGAGATTCAGAAGACAAAGCATCTCCAAAACTCCAACATATTCTCCATTACTGCATAACAAGTATTTAATTCATTCTCTTTTATTCTTCGAAATTCAAACTGATAATTATAATTGATTTCCTGACTATGAGCTACAGATAACCATAGATTGCTTCAAGCCAACAATCTCCGTGGGATTCGACCCTTACCCACGTAAGGTATTACTTGGACGACCCAGTGCACTTGCTGGTTAGTGGTACGAGTTGTGAAAAGTGTGATTCACAATTCGTGCACCAAGTTTTTGGCGCCGTTGCCAGGGATTGTTCGAGTTTGGACAACTGACAGTTTATTTTGTTGCTTAGATTAGGAAAAATTTATCTTTTTGGTTTAGAGTCTTCTATTATTGTTTTTGGTTGAATTTTTTTTTTAAATCCTTATTTTCTCTTTTTAATTGTTTTCGAAAATTTTTATAAGCTAAAAATTGAGTTTTTCTGTTTGAGTTTAGTTTCATATTTTAAGTTTGGTGTCAATTGCATGTTTTTTATTTTCTTTTAAATTTTCGAATTTGTGTTCATTGTTCTTTCTTAATCTTCAAGTTACTCTTGTTTATTTTCCTTGTTTGATCTTTAGTTTTTCTTGTTCTGTGTCTTTTCTTGTTTTTCTTGTGCTTTTTCAAAATATCAGTTTTCAAAAAATCTTTATTTATTAAATACCTTATTAAAACACGTTAAATTTATAGCTCAATTGGCTAGAGCGTTGTTCTTATGTTCTTGGTAATTGACTATCTTCTTTTTAAAACTTTTTCAAAAATAATTTTTCTTTGAATAAATCTTGTGCCAAACTTTAAGTTTGGTGTTTTCTTGTTGATTTTTCTTTAGTTTTCGAAAATTTTATCTTGGTTTTCTAAAAATTTTAAGTTTGGTGTTCTATCTTCATGTTCTTATTGTTCTTGTGAGTCTTCAAGGTGTTCTTGAGTCTTCCTTGTGTTTTGATCTTAAAATTTTTAAGTTTGGTGTTCCTTGGTGTTTTCCCTACAAAATTTTCGAAAATAAGGAGTATTAGATCTAAAAATTTTAAGTTGTGTGTCTTTTGTGTGTTTTCCTCTTTCATCATAAAATTTAAAAATAAAAAAAAATCTTTTCTAACTATTTTTAAGCAAATATTTCGAAATTTTTCATAAAAATTCAGATTTCAATTTCAAAATTTTATCTTATCATATCTTAGTTGTCAAGTTTTTAAAAATCATATCTTTTTCGGATCATATCCTTTTTAATTTTTTTTTTTAAAAAATCATATCTTTTTCAAAACCTCCTAACCACTTTTTCTCTCTCTTCATCTTTCAAAAATCCTCTGATGCACGGAAAACTTGTCTCTCAACAAATTCCCCTTCGGCAAGTGTAGCGAATTTGTCGTCAAGTAAAAACTCACAATAGAGTGAGGTCGAATCCCACAGGGATTGATTGATCAAGCAAATTTAATTAGAAGAATGTTCTAGTTGAGCGAATCCAGAATTTGGGTTGAGAGTTGCGGAAAATAAAATGGCGGGAATGTAGATAACAGAAAAGTAAATGCTAGAATTAAAGGACTGGAAGTAAATGACTGAAAATAAATTGCAGAATTGTAAATGAGAATGGGGGATTTTCTCATAAAAGTAAATGGCAGAAATTAATGAGAATGGGTAAGATCAGAGATGGGGAGTTCATTGGGCTTAGGAGATGTTGTAATTCTCCAGATCAAGTTCATTTTCATCTCTTCCTCAATCAATGCACTCATTGATCTCCTTGGCAATCTTAATTGATTGAATTACAATTTCTTGCAATTCAATCTCTCAAATCTTGATCAATAGCCAATTCCTTGGTCAATTGCTCATGAGAAGAGATGAAGTATGGTCACTGATTATACCACATGCATTTCCCAAATCAAGTATTGAGAGGGTTATAGTCACATACCCATCCAAACCTAATTTGGTCCAGCATGAGAAAGCATTTCTAGCTTGATCTCTTCATTCCTCTTTCAAGGTTCAAAAGAGATCCAAGTTTGAATAGTTTCTTTTCCAAGATAACTACTCAATTGGATGAAGATCGAAAGCTTTCAAGTAAAATTAAGAGAAAAGATAGAAGAAGAATAATGAAAATTAGTATTGATCCATCAAATTACAACCGAGCTCCCTAACCCAATGAAAGGGGTTTAGTTGTTCATAGCTCTAGAAAATGAAAATAAAGATGGAGAATACATCATAAGACTAGAAATTGCAGAGAAGGTAAAATACAGAGAGTAGTTTTCTGTTCCAACTTTCAGAACTCCTTCAACAATTCAAAGCTACTCCTATATATACTACTTCTCTCAGCTTCTAGTTGGCTCTTCAAGTCTTGGGCCTTTGGATCTTGAGTTTGAAGCAGTTCTCTTCTTCATTTGGGCTTGGCTTTACCTGCAGAGAGAAAATGTGGAGTGGGCAGAGACTTTAGCTCAGGACGTTAGGGGTGTTAACGTTTAGTGAAAATATAAGTTCGAGAAAATTCAAAATCCTTCACCAATCACCTCAATCTCTCTTCTCCATCACCTCTTCACCACTCACATCCATCCACTCTTCCCCATAAACCTACCTCATAAACTCAACCTACCTTCAAAATTCAAAATCAATTTCCCACCCAAACCCACCCATATGGCCGAAACCTTCCCCCCCTCCCTTCCCTATATAAAGCCATCCATTCCTCTTCAAATTCACACAACACAACCCCTCTATACCCTTCTTGGCCAAAACACAACACCTTTCCCCTCTACTCCATATCTTCTTCTTCTTCTATTCTTTCTTTTATTGCTCGAGGGCGAGCAATATTCTAAGTTTGGTGTGGTAAAAGCATAAGCTTTTTGCTTTTCCGTTACCATTGATGGCACCTAAGACCGGAGAATCCTCTAGAAAGGGGAAAGGGAAGATAAAAGCTTCCACCTCCGAGTCATGGGAGATGGAAAGGTTCATCTTCAAAGCCCATCAAGACCACTTCTATGATGTTGTGGCCAAGAAGAAGGTGATCCCCGAGGTCCCTTTCAAACTCAAAAAAAATGAGTATCCGGAGATCCGACATGAAATTCAAAAAAGAGGTTGGGAAGTTCTAACAAATCCCATCCAATAAGTCGGCATCCTAATGGTTCAAGAGTTCTATGCCAATGCATGGATCACCAAGAACCATGATCAAAGTAAGAACCCGGATCCAAAGAACTATGTTACAATAGTTCGGGGGAAATACTTAGATTTTAGTCCGGAGAATGTGAGGTTGGCGTTTAACTTTCCCATGATGCAAGGAGATGAACGCCCCTACACTAGAAGGGTCAACTTTAATCAAAGGTTGGACCAAGTCCTTATGGACATATGTGTAGAAGGAGCTCAATGGAAGATTGACTCCAAAGGCAAGCCGGTTCAACTAAGAAGATTGGACCTCAAGCCTGTAGCTAGAGGATGGTTGGAGTTCATTCAATGCTCAATCATTCCCACTAGTAACCGATCTGAAGTTACTGTGGATCGGGCCATCATGATTCATAGCATCATGATTGGAGAGGAAATAGAAGTTCATGAAGTCATCTCTAATGAACTCTACAAAATAGCCGAAAAGTCATCCCCCATGGCAAGGCTAGCTTTTTCTCATCTTATCTGCCATCTATGTTACTCAGCTGGAGCTTTCATAGAAGGAGACATTCCTATTAAGGAAGAGAAGCCCATCACTAAGAAAAAGATGGAGCAAGTAAGAGAGCCCATTCATGGAGCTCAAGAGGCGCAGGAAGCTCATCACCATGAGATCCCAGAGATGCCTCAAATGCATTTTCCTCCACAAAACTATTGGGAGCAAATCAACACCTCCCTAGGAGAATTAAGTGCCAACATGGGACAATTAAGGGTGGAACATCAAGAGCACTCCATCATGATCCATGAAATAAGAGAAGATCAAAGAGCAATGAGGGAGGAGCAACAAAGACAAGGAAGAGACGTAGAAGAGCTCAAGGACATCATTGGTTCCTCAAGAAGGAAACGCCACCATCACTAAGGTGGATTCATTCCTTGTTCTTATTTCTTCTGTTTTTCGTTTTCTATGTTATGTGCTTATCTATGTTTGTGTCTTCATTACATGATCATTAGTAGTTAGTAACCATGTCTTAAAGTTATGAATGTCCTATGAATCCATCACCTCTCTTAAATGAAAAAATGTTTTAATTCAAAAGAACAAGAAGTACATGAGTTTTGAATTTATCCTTGAACTTAGTTTAATTATATTGATGTGGTGACAATACTTCTTGTTTTCTAAATGTATGCTTGAACAGTGCATATGTCTTTTGAAGTTGTTGTTTAAGAATGTTAAATATGTTGGCTCTTGAAAGAATGATGACTAGGAGAAATGTTATTTGATAATCTGAAAAATCATAAAAATGATTCTTGAAGCAAGAAAAAGCAGCAAAGAACAAAGCTTGCAGAAAAAAAAAATAGGCGAAAAAAAAAAGAGAAAAAGCAAGCAGAAAAAGCCAAAAGCTCTTAAAACCAAGACGCAAGAGCAAAAAGCCAATAACCCTTAAAACCAAAAGGCAAGGGCAATAAAAAGGATCCCAAGGCTTTGAGCATCAGTGGATAGGAGGGCCTACAGGAATAAAATCCTGGCCTAAGCGGCTAAACCAAGCTGTCCCTAACCATGTGCTTGTGGCGTGTAGGTGTCAAGTGAAAACTTGAGACTGAGCGGTTAAAGTCAAGGTCCAAAGCAAAAGAAGAGTGTGCTTAAGAACCCTGGACACCTCTAATTGGGGACTTTAGCAAAGCTGAGTCACAATCTGAAAAGGTTCACCCAGTTATGTGTCTGTGGCATTTATGTATCCGGTGGTAATACTGGAAAACAAAGTGCTTAGGGCCACGGCCAAGACTCATAAAGAAGCTGTGTTCAAGAATTATCATACTGAACTAGGAGAATCAATAACACTATCTAAACTCTGAGTTCCTATAGATGGCAATCATTCTGAACCTCAATGGATAAAGTGAGATGCCAAAACTATTCAAGAGGCAAAAAGCTACAAGTCCCGCTCATCTGATTGGAGCTATGTTTCATTGATAGTTTGGAATTTATAGTATATTCTCTTCTTTTTATCCTATTTGATTTTCAGTTGCTTGGGGACAAGCAACAATTTAAGTTTGGTGTTGTGATGAGCGGATAATTTATACGCTTTTTGGCATTGTTTTTAGTATGTTTTTAGTAGGATCTAGTTATTTTTAGGGATGTTTTCATTAGTTTTTATGTTAAATTCACATTTTTGGACTTTACTATGAGTTTGTGTGTTTTTCTGTGATTTCAGGTATTTTCTTGCAGAAATTGAGGGACTTGAACAAAAATCAGATTCAGAGGTTGAAGGACTGCTGATGCTGTTAGATTCTGACCTCCCTGCACTCAAAGTGGATTTTATGGAGCTACAGAACTCGAAACGGCATGCTTCTAATTGCGTTGGAAAGTAGACATCCAGGGCTTTCCGGAAATGTATAATAGTCCATACTTTGCCCAAGTTTAAATGACGCCAACTGACGTTCAACGCCAGCTCTCTGCCCAATTCTGGCGTCCAGCGCCAGAAACAAGTTGCAAAGTGGAGTTCAACGCCCAAACTGGCACCAAAACTGACGTTCAACTCCAGGAATGACCTCTACATGTGTAACACTCAAGCTCAGCCCAAGCACACACCAAGTGGGCCCCGGAAGTGGATTTATGCATGAATTACTTACTTCTGTAAACCCTAGTAGCTAGTTTATTATAAATAGAACTTGTTATCATTGTATTCACAGTCTTGGTTACTCCGGTTCCCCTCTGGGGCCGAGACCAATGAACTCCATTATCACTTATGTATTTTCAACGGTAGAGTTTCTACACTCCATAGATTAAGGTGTGGAGCTCTGCTGTTCCTCAAAGATTAATGCAAAGTACTACTGTTTTCTATTCAATTCATCTTATTTCGCTTCTAAGATATTCATTCGCACTTCAACCTGAATTTGATGAACGTGACAATCATCATCATTCCCTATAAACGCGTGCCTGACAACCACTTCCGTTCTACATTAGATTGAATGAGTATCTCTTAGATCTCTTAATCGGAATCTTCGTGGTGTAAGCTAGAATGATGGCGGCATTCAAGAGAATCCGGAAGGTCTAAACCTTGTCTGTGGTATTCCGAGTAGGATTCAATGAATGAATGACTGTGACGAGCTCCAAACTCGCGATTGCTGGGCGTTAGTGACAGACGCAAAAGGATAGTAAATCCTATTCCAGCATGATCGAGAACCGACAGATGAATAGCCGTGCCGTGACAGGGTGCGTTGACCATTTTCACTGAGAGGATAAGATGAAACCATTGACAAGGGTGATGCCTCCAGACGATTAGCCGTGCCGTGACAGGGCATTTGGATCATTTTTCCGAGAGAAGACCGAAAGTAGCCATTGACAATGGTGATGTATCACATAAAGCCAGCCATGGAAAGGAGTAAGACTGATTGGATGAAGATAGTAGGAAAGCAGAGGTTCAGAGGAACGAAAGCATCTCTATTCGCTTATCTGAAATTCTCACCAATGATTTACATAAGTATTTCTATCCCTATTTTATTATATTATTTTCGAAAACTCCATAACCATTTGATATCCGCCTGACTGAGATTTACAAGGTGACCATAGCTTGCTTCATACCAACAATCTCCGTGGGATTCGACCCTTACTCACGTAAGGTATTACTTGGACAACCCAGTGTACTTGCTGGTTAGTTGTGCGAAGTTGTGAACCATGGTATTGGCATCATGTTTTTGGCGCCATTACCAGGGAAAGAAAGAGCGATGAATTTTACATAATCAAAGTGTAATCACAATTTCTGCGCACCAAGTTTTTGGCGCCGTTGTCGGGGATTGTTTGAGTTTGGACAACTGACGGTTCATCTTGTTGCTCAGATTAGGTAATTTTCTTCTTATTTTATTTTCAAAAATTTTTCAAAAATCTTTCAAAAATTTCTCCTTTGTTTTCGAAAAAAAGTTTTCAAAAAAAAAATTTATTCAAAATTTTTAAAGAATGAATTCTAGTGTTTCATGAAGCATGTGAAGCCTGGCTGGTTGTAAAGCCATGTCTAAATTCTTTTGGACTGAGGCTTCCACTCATAAGTATATGAAGTTGGATGAAATATCAGCTGTTGTATACATGAGAGGTATCTATGTTTGCTAAAGCTTGGCTGGCCATTGGCCATGTCTAGTGTTTTGGACCGGAGTTTTCATTGAAAGCTTGGCTGGCTAGTGAGCCATGTCTAATTCCTGGACTGAAGCTTTAGACTAAGAATGCAAGATTCCTGGAATTCATATTAAAAATTTTGGAATCCTTATTTTCCTTTTTTCAATTAATTTTCGAAAAATCCAAAAAAATTAGAAAATCATAAAAATCAAAAATAATTTCTGTGTTTCTTGTTTGAGTCTTGAGTCATGTTATAAGTTTGGTGTCAATTGCATGTGCATCTTGCATTTTTCGAAAATTCATGCATTCATAGTGTTCTTCATGATCTTCAAGTTGTTCTTGGTAAGTCTTCTTGTTTGATCTTTGCATTTGCATGTTTTGTGTCTTTTCTTGTTTTTCATATGCATTCTTGAATTCTTAGTGTCTAAGCATTGAAGAATTCTAAGTTTGGTGTCTTGCATGTTTTCTTTGCATTAAAAAATTTTTCAAAATTATGTTCTTGATGTTCATCATGATCTTCATAGTGTTCTTGGTGTTCATCTTGACATTCATAGCATTCTTGCATGCATCACATGTTTTGATCTAAAATTCTCATGCATTACATCATTTTTCTTGTTTTTCTCTCTCATCATAAAAATTCCAAAAATAAAAAAAATATCTTTCCCTTTTTCTCTCTTAAAATTTCGAAAATTAGATTTGACTTTTTCAAAAAATTTTAAAATCTAGTTATTTTTATGAGTCAAATCAAATTTTCAATTTAAAAATCTTATCTTTTTCAAAACCTTTTTCAAAAATCAAATCTTTTTCAGTTTTCCTAGTTATTTTCGAAAATTTCAAAAATATTTTTCAAAAATCTTTTTTCTTAATTTTACATCATATTTTCGAAAATAACCTCATCAATTAATGTTTTGATTCAAAAATTTCAAGTTTGTTACTTACTTGTTAAGAAAGATTCAAACTTTAAATTCTAGAATCATATTTTATGATTTCTTGTGAATCAAGTCATTAATTGTGATTTTAAAAATTTAAATCTTTTTCAAAAACTAATTTCTATCATATCTTTTCAAAAATATCTTCTTATCTCACTTTTTCAAAAATTTGATTTCAAAATATCTTTTCTAACTTCCTAACTTCTTATCTTTTCAAAATTTGTTTCAACTAACTAACTAACTTTTTGTTTGTTTCTTATCTTTTTCAAAACCACCTAACTAACTCTCTCTCTCTATTTTTCGAAAATATCTCCCCTTTTTTTCAAAAAAAAAAATTTCTTTTTAATTAACTAATTATTTTAAATTTTTTATTTTCATTTTCGAAAATTACTAACATTTTTCAAAAACTATTTTCAAAAATCACTAACTCTTTTTCAAAAATTATTTTCGAAAATTCCTTCTCTCTCATCTCCTTCTATTTATTTATTCATCTACTAACATCTATTCCTCACACCACCAAAAATCCGAACCCTCTCTCTCTCTCTCTGAGTTCAGATTTTCTTCTTTTCTTCTACTAACATAAGGACCTCTATACTGTGGTATAAAGGATCCATATTATTATTATTATTTTTTCTGTGCCCTCTTCTTTGTCATATGAGCAGGAGCAAGGACAAGAATATTCTTGTTGAAGCAGATCCAGAACCTGAAAAGACTCTGAAGAGAAAACTAAGAGAAGCTAAATTACAACAATCCAGAGAGAACCTTTCAGAAATTTTCGAACAAGAAGAGGAGATGGCAGCCGAAAATAATAATAATGCAAGGAGAATGCTTGGTGACTTTACTGCACCTAATTCCAATTTACATGGAAGAAGCATCTCCATTCCTGCCATTGGAGCAAACAACTTTGAGCTGAAACCTCAATTAGTTTCTCTGATGCAGCAGAACTGCAAGTTTCATGGACTTCCATCTGAAGATCCTTTTCAGTTCTTAACTGAATTCTTGCAGATATGTGATACTGTTAAGACTAATGGAGTAGATCCTGAAGTCTACAGGCTCATACTTTTCCCTTTTGCTGTAAGAGACAGAGCTAGAGTGTGGTTGGACTCTCAGCCCAGAGACATCCTGAACTCTTGGGATAAGCTAGTCACGGCTTTCTTAGCCAAGTTCTTTCCTCCTCAAAAGCTGAGCGCTTAGAGTGGATGTTCAAACCTTCAGACAGAAAGAAGATGAATCCCTCTATGAAGCTTGGGAAAGATACAAGCAGCTGACCAAAAAGTGTCTTTCTGACATGCTTTCAGAATGGACCATCCGAGATATATTCTATGATGGTCTGTCTGAGTTATCTAAGATGTCATTGGATACCTCTGCAGGTGGATCCATTCACCTAAAGAAAACGCCTGCAGAAGCTCAAGAACTCATTGACATGGTTGCAAATAACCAGTTTATGTACACTTCTGAACGGAATCCTGTGAATAATGGGACGCCTATGAAGAAGGGAGTTCTTGAAATTGATACTCTGAATGCCATATTGGCTCAGAACAAAATATTGACTCAGCAAGTCAATATGATTTCTCAGAGTCTAAATGGAATGCAAGCTGCATCCAACAGTACTCAAGAGGCATCTTCTGAAGAAGAAGCTTATGATCCTGAGAACGCTGCAATAGCAGAGGTGAATTACTTAGGTGAACCTTATGGAAACACCTATAACTCATCATGGAGAAATCATCCAAATTTCTCATGGAAGGATCAAAAGCCTCAACAAGGCTTTAATAATGGTGGAAGAAACAGGTTTAACAATAATAAACCCTTTCCATCATCCACTCAGCAACAGACAGAGAATTCTGAGCAGAATCCATCTAGCTTAGCAAATCTAGTCTCTGATCTATCTAAGGCCACTGTGAGTTTCATGAATGAAACAAGGTCTTCCATTAGAAATTTGGAAGCACAAGTGGGCCAGCTGAGTAAAAGAATCACTGAAATCCCTCCCAGTACTCTCCCAAGCAATACAGAAGAGAATCCAAAAGGAGAGTGCAAGGCCATTGACATAAGCACCATGGCCAAACCCAAAGAAGGAGAGGAGGACGTGAATCCCAAGGAGGAAGACCTCCTGGGACGTCCAGTGATCAATAAGGAGTTTCCCTCTGAGGAACCAAAGGAATCTGAGGCACATCTAGAGACCATAGAGATTCCATTGAACCTCCTTATGCCCTTCATGAGCTCTGATGAGTATTCCTCTTCTGAAGAGAATGAGGATGTTACTGAAGAGCAAACTGCCAAGTTTCTTGGTGCAATCATGAAGCTGAATGCCAAATTATTTGGTATTGAAACTTGGGAAGATGAACCTCCCTTGTTCACCAATGAACTAAGTGATCTGGATCAACTGACATTGCCTCAGAAGAGACAGGATTCTGGAAAGTTCATAATACCTTGTACTATAGGCACCATGATCTTTAAGGCTCTGTGTGACCTTGGTTCAGGGATAAACCTCATGCCCCTCTCTGTAATAGAGAAACTGGGAATCTATGGGGTGCAAGCTGCTAAAATCTCATTAGAGATGGCAGACAATTCAAGAAAATAGGCTTATGGACAAGTAGAGGACGTGTTAGTAAAGGTTGAAGGCCTTTACATCCCTGCTGATTTCATAGTCCTGGATACTGGAAAGGAAGAGGATGAATCCATCATCCTAGGAAGACCTTTCCTAGCCACAGCAAGAGCTGTGATTGATGTGGACAGAGGAGAATTAATCCTTCAATTGAATGAGGACAACCTTGTGTTTACAACTCAAGGATCTCTCTCTGCATCCATGGAGAGGAAGCATAAAAAGCTTCTCTCAAAGCAGAGTCAAACAAAGCCCCCACAATCAAACTCTAAGTTTGGTGTTGGGAGGCCACAACCAAACTCTAAGTTTGGTGTTGAACTCCTATATCCAAACTCTAAGTTTGGTGTTGGAGAGTCTCAACAATGCTCTGAACATCTGTGAGGCTCCATGAGAGCCCACTGTCAAGCTATTGACATTAAAGAAGCGCTTGTTGGGAGGCAACCCAATTTTTATTTATCTAACTCTATTTTTTTCTTAGTTATATGTCTTTGTAGGTTCATGATCATGTGGAGTCACAAAATAAATATAAAAATTGAAAACGGAATCAAAAACAGCAAAAGAAAAATCACACCCTGGAAGAAGCACCTGTCTGGCGTTCAACGCCAGAACAGAGCATGGTTCTGGCGCTGAACGCCCAAAATGGGCAGCAGCCTGGCGCTGAACGCCCAGAACAAGCATGGTTCTGGCGTTCAACACCAGAAATGGCTAGTAAATGGGCGTTGAACGCCCAAAATGGGCACCAACCTGGCGCTGAACGCCCAGAGTTGTGTGCAAGGGCACATTGCATGCCTAAATTAGTGCAGGGATGTAAATGCCTTGACACCTCAAGATCTGTGGACCCCACAGGATCATCTCAGGATCTGTGGACCCCACAGGATCACCTCAGGATCTGTGGACCCCACAGGATCCACACCTACCTCCACTCACTTCTTCTCACCCCTCACCACTCTCTTTCACACAATCCCATAAACACTCTTCCCTAAAATCCTTCACCAATCACCTCAATCTCTCTTCTCCATCACCTCTTCACCACTCACATCCATCGACTCTTCCCCATAAACCTACCTCATAAACTCAACCTACCTTCAAAATTCAAAATCAATTTCCCACCCAAACCCACCCATATGGCCGAAACCTTCCCCCCTCCCTTCCCTATATAAAGCCCTCCATTCCTCTTTAAATTCACACAACACAACCCCTCTATACCCTTCTTGGCCGAAACACAACACCTTCCCCCTCTACTCCATATCTTCTTCTTCTTCTATTCTTTCTTTTATTGCTCAAGGGCGAGCAATATTCTAAGTTTGATGTGGTAAAAGCATAAGCTTTTTGTTTTTCCATTACCATTGATGGCACCTAAGACCGGAGAATCCTCTAGAAAGGGGAAAGGGAAGATAAAAGCTTCCACCTCCGAGTCATGGGAGATGGAAAGGTTCATCTCAAAAGCCCATCAAGACCACTTCTATGATGTTGTGGCCAAGAAGAAGGTGATCCCCGAGGTCCCTTTCAAACTCAAAAGAAACGAGTATCCGGAGATCCGACATGAAATTCAAAAAAGAGGTTGGGAAGTTCTAACAAATCCCATCCAACAAGTCGGCATCCTAATGGTTCAAGACTTCTATGCCAATGCATGGATCACCAAGAACCATGATCAAAGTAAGAACCCGGATCCAAAGAACTATGTTACAATGGTTCGGGGGAAATACTTAGATTTTAGTCCGGAGAATGTGAGGTTGGCGTTTAACTTTCCCATGATGCAACGAGATGAACGCCCCTACACTAGAAGGGTCAACTTTAATCAAAGGTTGGACCAAGTCCTTATGGACATATGTGTAGAAGGAGCTCAATGGAAGATTGACTCCAAAGGCAAGCCGGTTCAACTAAGAAGATTGGACCTCAAGCCTGTAGCTAGAGGATGGTTGGAGTTCATTCAATGCTCAATCATTCCCACTAGCAACCGATCTGAAGTTACTGTGGATCGGGCCATCATGATTCATAGCATCATGCTTGGAGAGGAAATAGAAGTTCATGAAGTCATCTCTAATGAACTCTACAAAATAGCCGAAAAGTCATCCCCCATGGCAAGGCTAGCTTTTCCTCATCTTATCTGCCATCTATGTTACTCAGCTGGAGCTTTCATAGAAGGAGACATTCCTATTAAGGAAGAGAAGCCCATCACTAAGAAAAAGATGGAGCAAGCAAGAGAGCCCATTCATGGAGCTCAAGAGGCGCAGGAAGCTCATCACCATGAGATCCCGGAGATGCCTCAAATGCATTTTCCTCCACAAAACTATTGGGAGAAAATCAACACCTCCCTAGGAGAATTAAGTGCCAACATGGGATAATTAAGGGTGGAACATCAAGAGCACTCCATCATGCTCCATGAAATAAGAGAAGATCAAAGAGCAATGAGGGAGGAGCAACAAAGACAAGGAAGAGACGTAGAAGAGCTCAAGGACATCATTGGTTCCTCAAGAAGGAAACGCCACCATCACTAAGGTGGATTCATTCCTTGTTCTTATTTCTTCTGTTTTTCGTTTTCTATGTTATGTCCTTATCTATGTTTGTGTCTTCATTGCATGATCATTAGTAGTTAGTAACCATGTCTTAAAGTTATGAATGTCTTATGAATCCATCACCTCTCTTAAATTAAAAAATATTTTAATTCAAAAGAACAAGAAGTACATGAGTTTTGAATTTATCCTTGAACTTAGTTTAATTATATTGATGTGGTGACAATACTTCTTGTTTTCTAAATGTATGCTTGAACAGTGCATATGTCTTTTGAAGTTGTTGTTTAAGAATGTTAAATATGTTGGCTCTTGAAAGAATGATGACTAGGAGACATGTTATTTGATAATATGAAAAATCATAAAAATGATTCTTGAAGCAAGAAAAAGCAGCAAAGAACAAAGCTTGCAGAAAAAAAAATAGGCGAAAAAAAAAAAGAGAAAAAGAAAGCACAAAAAGCCAAAAGCTCTTAAAACCAAGAGGCAAGAGCAAAAAGCCAATAACCCTTAAAACCAAAAGGCAAGGGCAATAAAAAGGATCCCAAGGCTTTGAGCATCAGTGGATAGGAGGGCCTACAGGAATAAAATCCTGGCCTAAGCGGCTAAACCAAGCTGTCCCTAACCATGTGCTTGTGGTGTGTAGGTGTCAAGTGAAAACTTGAGACTGAGCGGTTAAAGTCAAGGTCCAAAGCAAAAGAAGAGTGTGCTTAAGAACCATGGACACCTTTAATTGGGGACTTTAGCAAAGCTGAGTCACAATCTGAAAAGGTTCACCCAGTTATGTGTCTGTGGCATTTATGTATACGGTGGTAATACTGGAAAACAAAGTGCTTAGGGCCACGGCCAAGACTCATAAAGAAGCTGTGTTCAAGAATCATCATACTGAACTAGGAGAATCAATAACACTATCTAAACTCTGAGTGCCTATAGATGCCAATCATTCTGAACCTCAATGGATAAAGTGAGATGCCAAAACTATTCAAGAGGCAAAAAGCTACAAGTCCCGCTCATCTGATTGGAGCTATGTTTCATTGATAGTTTGGAATTTATAGTATATTCTCTTCTTTTTATCCTATTTGATTTTCAGTTGCTTGGGGACAAGCAACAATTTAAGTTTGGTGTTGTGATGAGCGGATAATTTATACGCTTTTTGGCATTGTTTTTAGTATGTTTTTAGTAGGATCTAGTTATTTTTAGGGATGTTTTCCTTAGTTTTTATGTTAAATTCACATTTCTGGACTTTACTATGAGTTTGTGTATTTTTCTGTGATTTCAGGTATTTTCTGGCTGAAATTGAGGGACTTGAGCAAAAATCAGATTCAGAGGTTGAAGAAGGACTGCTGATGCTGTTAGATTCTGACCTCTCTGCACGCAAAGTGGATTTTCTGGAGCTACCGAACTCGAAATGGAACGCTTCCAATTGCGTTGGAAAGTAGACATCCAGGGCTTTCCAGCAATGTATAATAGTCCATACTTTGCCCAAGTTTAGACGACGCAAACTGCCGTTCAACGCCAGCTCTCTGCCCAATTCTGGCGTCCAGCGCCAGAAACAAGTTGCAAAGTGGAGTTCAACGCCCAAACTGGCACCAAAACTGGCGTTCAACTCCAGGAATGACCTCTACACGTGTAACACTCAAGCTCAGCCCAGGCACACACCAAGTGAGCCCCGGAAGTGGATTTATGCATGAATTACTTACTTCTGTAAACCCTAGTAGCTAGTTTATTATAAATAGAACTTGTTATCATTGTATTCACAGTCTTGGTTACTCCGGTTCCCCTCTGGGGCCGAGACCAATGAACTCCATTATCACTTATGTATTTTCAATGGTAGAGTTTCTACACTCCATAGATTAAGGTGTGGAGCTCTGCTGTTCCTCAAAGATTAATGCAAAGTACTACTGTTTTCTATTCAATTCATCTTATTTCGCTTCTAAGATATTCTTTCGTACTTCAACCTGAATGTGATGAACATGACAATCATCATCATTCCCTATGAACGCGTGCCTGACAACCACTTCCGTTCTACATTAGATTGAATGAGTATCTCTTAGATCTCTTAATCGGAATCTTCGTGGTGTAAGCTAGAATGATGGCGGCATTCAAGAGAATCCGGAAGGTCTAAACCTTGTCTGTGGTATTCCGAGTAGGATTCAATGAATGAATGACTGTGACGAGCTCCAAACTCGCGATTGCTGGGCGTTAGTGACAGACGCAAAAGGATAGTAAATCATATTCCAGCATGATCGAGAACCGACAGATGAATAGCCGTGCCGTGACAGGGTGCGTTGACCATTTTCACTGAGAGGATAAGATGAAACCATTGACAAGGGTGATGCCTCCAGACGATTAGCCGTGCCGTGACAGGGCATTTGGATCATTTTCCCGAGAGAAAACCGAAAGTAGCCACTGACAATGGTGATATATCACATAAAGCCAGCCATGGGAAGGAGTAAGACTGATTGGATGAAGATAGCAGGAAAGCAGAGGTTCAGAGGAACGAAAGCATCTCTATTCGCTTATCTGAAATTCTCACCAATGATTTACATAAGTATTTCTATCCCTATTTTATTATATTATTTTCGAAAACTCCATAACCATTTGATATCCGCCTGACTGAGATTTACAAGGTGACCATAGCTTACTTCATACCAACAATCTCCGTGGGATTCGACCCTTACTCACGTAAGGTATTACTTGGACGACCCAGTGTACTTGCTAGTTAGTTGTGCGAAGTTGTGAACCATGGTATTGGCATCATGTTTTTGGCGCCATTACCAGGGAAAGAAAGAGCGATGAATTTTACATAATCAAAGTGTAATCACAATTTCTGCGCACCACGGGGGTTGTGTGGTTGCTTCCAACGTTAGTGACAATATTGGGTGTCACTAACGTTGTCGACCACTCTTGCTTCTTACGTTAGCTCCCACGTTAACCAAGTTAACGTGGGAGTTAACGTGGTATATTTCTCCTTAGGCCAATGATGAGCGGATATTTTATACGCTTTTTGGGGTTAATTTCATATAGTTTTGAGTATGTTTTAGTTAGTTTTTAGTCTATTTTCATTAGTTTTTAGGAAAAATTCATATTTCTGGACTTTACTATGAGTTGTGTGTTTTTCTGTAATTTCAGGTATTTTTCTGGCTGAAATTGAAGGAGCTGAGCAAAAATCTGATTTTTGGCTGAAAAAGGACTGCTGATGCTGTTGGATTCTGACCTCCCTGCACTCAAAGTAGATTTTCTGGAGCTACATGATTTGAAATGGCATGATTCCAATTGCGTTGGAAAGTAGACATCCAGGGCTTTCCAGCAATATATAATAGTCCATACTTTGCACAAGGATAGACGACGTAAACTGGCGTTCAACGCCAGTCCTCTGCCCAATTCTGGCGTCCAGCGCCAGAAAAGGATCAAAAGCTGGAGTTGAACGCCCAAACTGGCATAAAAACTGGCGTTCAACTCCACAAATGGCCTCTACACGTGAATTACTTAAGTCTCAGCCCAGCACACACCAAGTGGGCCCCAGAAGTGGATCTCTGCATCATCCATCATAGTTTACTCATTTTTTGTAAACCTAGGCTACTAGTTTAGTATTTAAACAACTTTTAGAGACTTATTTTGTATCTCATGACATTTTAGATCTGAATTTTGTACTCTTTGACGGCATGAGTCTCTAAACTCCATTGTTGGGGGTAAGGAGCTCTGCTGTGTCTCGATGAATTAATGCAAGTATTTCTGTTTTCCATTCAAACACGCTTGTTCCTATCTAAGATGTTCATTCGCGCTTAACAGCGATGGAGGTGATGATCTGTGACACTCATCACCTTCCTCAAATCATGAACGTGTGCCTGACAACCACCTCCGTTCTATATACGATTGAATGAGTATCTCTTAGATTCCTTAATCAGAATCTCCATGGTATAAGCTAGAACTGATGGCGGCATTCATGAGAATCCGGAAAGTCTAAACCTTGTCTGTGGTATTCCGAGTAGGATTCAAGGATTGAATGACTGTGACGAGCTTCAAACTCCTGAAGGCTGGGCGTTAGTGACAGACGCAAAAGGATAGTAAATCCTATTCCAACCGGATCGAGAACCAACCGGTGATTAGCCGTGCTGTGACAGAGCGCGTGAGCGTAGTTTTCACTGGAAGGATGGAAGGTAGCCATCGACAACGGTGATCCACCAACACAAAGCTTGCCATAGGAGGACGTGCGTGCGTGAACAAGAAGACAGAGGAAAGCAGAGATTCAGAAGACAAAGCATCTCCAAAACTCCAACATATTCTCCATTACTGCATAACAAGTAACCTTTAATCCATGCTCTATTGTTTATTTGCAATTCAACTGATAAACATAATTGACTTCCTGACTAAGATTTACAAGATAACCATAGATTGCTTCAAACAAAAAAATCTCCGTGGGATTCGACCCTTACTCACGTGAGGTATTACTTGGACGACCCAGTGCACTTGCTGGTCAGTGGTACGAGTTGTGAAAAGTGTGATTCACAATTTGTGCACCAAGTTTTTGGCGCCGTTGCCGGGGATTGTTCGTGTTTGAACAACTGACGGATTATTTTGTTGCTTAGATTAGGAAAATTTTTCTTTTTGGTCTAGAGTCTCTTATTATTGTTCTTGATTAAAAATATCCTTCTTTAAAACAAGTGTTACATTTACTGCCCAATTGGCTAGAGCGTTAGTCTAAGCCCGTGGCAGTTTGGTACACTCTTTTTAAAACCTTTTTCATAAATAATACTTTCTCTATAAAATTTTGTGCCAAACTTTAAGTTTGGTGTTTTCTTGTTGATTTTTCTGTGTTTTTCGAAAATTTATTTTGGTTTTCTAAAAATTTTAAGTTTGGTGTTCTTGAGTTTTCCTTGTGACTTGATCTTAAAATTTTTAAGTTTGGTGTTCCTTGGTGTTTTCCCTCCAAAATTTTCGAAAATAAGGAACATTAGATCTAAAAATTTTAAATCTTGTGCTATCTTATTGTTTTTCTCTTTCCTTTTAAAAATCAAAAATATCTTCTCTCTATTTTAAAAGCAAATTTTCAAAATCTTTTTCTAAAATTCAGATTTTTTTTCAAAATCTCCTAACCACTTTCTCTCTCCTCACTTTTTCGAAAATCTTTTACTCATTTTTATTTATTTTATTTTGATTTATTTTATTTTCGAAATAAATTAATAAAGAAATAAATAAAAAAATATTTTTTCTATTTTACATCATCTCCCTTTCTCCATCATGGACCTAAGCGGAAATGAACAATCCAAGAGGACTCTGGGGTCATATTCTAACCCTTCTACTACTTCATATGGGAGTAGCATCTGCATACACTCCATTGGAGCCAGTAGCTTTGAGTTGAATTCTCAGCTCATTATCATGGTGCAGCAAAATTGCCAGTATTCCGGTCTTCTACAGGAAGAACCTACAGAGTTTCTGGCACAGTTTCTACAGATTGCTGACACAGTACATGAAAAAGAAATAGATCAGGATGTCTACAGACTATTACTGTTTCCATTTCCTATAAAAGATCAAGCTAAGAGGTGGTTGAATAACCAACCAAAGGCCAGCATAAGGACATGGAAATAGCTGACAGAAAAATTCCTGAATCAATATTTCCCCCCAAAAAGGATGACACAGCTAAGGCTGGACATCTAAGGCTTCAAGCAAGGAGATAATGAATCTCTTTATGATGCCTGGGAGAGATACAGAGAGATGCTACGAAAATGCCCCTCTGAAATGTTTTCAGAGGGGTTCAGTTAGACATCTTCTATTATGGGCTTGCAGAAGGAGCTCAGATGTCTCTAGATTACTCAGCTGGTGGATCTATCCACATGAGAAAGACAATTGAAGAGGCTCAAGAGCTCATTGATACAGTTGCCAAGAATCAGCATCTGTACCTAAGCAGCAACCCTTCCATGAATGAAGAGGTTAAAACAATAACTGCTGAACTCAGTCCTATAAAACAAGCTGCTGAATTCAATCAGCAATTGGATTTTCTAACAAAGCAGCTAGCCGAATTTAAGGACAGGTTACAAGAGACAAGGATAGCTAATATACATATGGACGAACAGTTTAAGCAAACAAAGCAGCAGCTATCAAGGCAAATAGCAGAAGAATGCCAAGAAGTTCAATTAAGAAGTGGGAAAACATTAAATACCCCACCTCAAGGCATCAAAAATTCAAGAAATGAGCAACCCACCAAAGATTCACCTGAGGATAGTAAGAGCCCAGGGAAAAATAATTCTGGCGCTAAAACGCCAGAAAATGGGTGGAAGGCTGGCGCTGAACGCCCAGACCATGCCCAAAACTGGCGTTCAACGCCAGAAACAAGGCAGGACTGGCGTTCAATGCCAGAAATGGGCAAGAATCTGGCGTTGGACGCCCAAATAGGGCAGGATCCAGCGTTAAACGCCCAAAATGGGCATATTTCTGGCGTTCAGGCGCCAGGAACAGACAATGAGCTGGCATCTAACGTTACCCCAGCTTCTAACTCTGGAACTCAATTGCCAGTGAGGGATCAGACACACACAAATGCTGATAACAACCCCTCTAAAAAGGCTTCTTTAACCACCTCTGTAGGCAATAAACCTGCAGCAACTAAGGTTGAAGAATATAAAGCCAAGATACCTTATCCTCAAAAACTCCGGAAAGAGGAGCAGGATAAGCAATTTGCTCGCTTTGCAGATTATCTCAGGACTCTTGAAATAAAGATTCCATTTGCAGAAGCACTTGAGCAAATACCATCTTATGCCAAGTTCATGAAAGAGATCTTGAGTCATAAAAAGGATTGGAGAGAAACAGAAAGAGTTCTCCTCACTGAAGAATGCAGTGCAGTCATTCTGAAGAGCTTTCCTGAAAAGCTTAAAGACCCTGGGAGCTTTCTGATACCATGCATATTAGAAGATAATTGCACCAAGACAACTTTATGCGATCTTGGAGCAAGCATCAACCTAATACCTGCATCCACTATCAGGAAGCTTGGCTTAACTAAAGAAGTTAAACCAACCCGGATATGTCTCCAACTTGCTGATGGTTCCACTAAATACCCATCAGGCGTGATTGAGGAGATGATTGTCAGAGTTGGGCCATTCGCCTTTCCCACTGACTTTGTTGTGCTGGAAATGGAGGAGCACAAGAGTGCTACTCTCATTCTAGGAAGACCCTTCCTAGCAACTGGATGATCCCTCATTGACGTCCAACAGAGGGAAATAACCCTGAGAGTCAACGATGATGAGTTCAAGTTGAACGCTGTCAAAGCCATGCAGCATCCAGACACATCAACAGACTGCATGAAAGTTGATCTTATTGACTCTTTGGTAGAAGAGATCAACATGGCTGAGAGTCTCGAATCAGAGTTGGAAGACATCTTTAAAGATGTTCAGCCTGATTTGGAGGATTCAGGGGACATGAAAGAGCCTCTGAAATTTCTTCTGAAAGAGGAAAAACCTCCTAAACCCGAGCTCAAACCATTACCACCATCCTTGAAATATGCATTTCTGGGAGAAGGTGACACTTTTCCAGTGATCATAAGCTCTGCTTTAAATTCACAGGAAGAGGAAGCACTTATTCAAGTGCTAAGGACACACAAGACAGCTCTTGGGTGGTCCATAGGTGACCTTAAGGGCATAAGCCCAGCTAGATGCATGCACAAAATCCTATTGGAGGATAATACCAAACCAGTGGTTCAACCACAGAGGCGGCTAAATCCACCCATGAAGGAAGTGGTGCAGAAAGAGGTCACCAAATTACTGGAGGCTGGGATTATTTATCCTATTTCTGATAGCCCCTGGGTGAGCCCTGTTCAAGTCGTCCCAAAAAAGGGAGGCTGACAGTGATTCATAATGAAAAAAATGAACTGGTTCCTACAAGAACAGTTACAGGGTGGCGCATGTGTATTGACTATAGAAGGCTCAATACAGCCACCAGAAAGGATCATTTTCCTTTACCATTCATAGACCAGATGCTAGAAAGACTAGCAGGTCATGATTATTACTGATTTTTGGATGGCTACTCAGTCTATAACCAGATTGCAGTAGATCCCCAGGATCAAGAGAAAACAGCATTCACATGTCCATCCGGAGTGTTTGCTTATAGAAGGATGCCATTTGGGCTATGTAATGCGCCTGCAACCTTCCAGAGATGCATGCTCTCTATTTTCTCTGATATGGTGGAAAAATTTTTGGAAGTCTTCATGGATGACTTCTCAGTATATGGAGACTCATTCAGCTCCTGCCTTGATCACCTGAAACTTGTTCTGAAAAGATGCCAAGAGACCAACCTAGTTTTAAACTGGGAAAAGTGTCACTTCATGGTGACTGAAGGAATTGTTCTTGGGCATAAAATCTCAAACAAGGGAATAGAGGTGGATCAAGCAAAAATAGAGGTAATTGAAAAATTACCACCACCTGCCAATGTTAAGGCAATCAGAAGCTTTCTGGGGCATGCAGGATTCTATAGGAGGTTTATAAAGGATTTTTCAAAAATCGCAAAACCTCTAAGCAATCTGCTAGCTGCTGACACGCCATTTGTGTTTGACACAAAGTGCCTGCAGGCGTTTGAAACGCTGAAAGCTAAGCTGGTCACAGCACCAGTCATTTCTGCACCAGACTGGACATTACCATTTGAGCTAATGTGTGATGCCAGTGATCATGCCATTGGTGCAGTATTGGGACAGAGGCATGACAAGCTTCTGCATGTCATCTATTATGCCAGTCGCGTTCTAAATGATGCCCAGAAAAATTACACAACCACAGAAAAAGAACTACTTGCAGTGGTTTACGCCATTGACAAGTTCAGATCATACTTAGTAGGATCAAAAGTGATTGTGTATACTGACCATGCTGCTCTTAAATATCTACTCACAAAGTAGGATTCAAAACCCAGGCTCATTAGATGGGTATTGCTTCTGCAAGAGTTTGATATAGAAATAAGAGACAGAAAAGGGACAGAGAACCGAGTGGCTGATCATCTGTCCCGGATAGAGCCAGTGGAAGGGACGTCCCTCCCTTCTCTTGAGATCTCTGAGACGTTTCTTGATGAGCATTTATTCGCCATTCAGGAAGCACCATGGTTTGCCGATATTGCAAACTATAAAGCTGCAAGGTTCATACCCAAGGAGTACAACAGGATACAAAAGAAGAAATTCATTACTGATGCAAAGTACTACTTGTGGGATGAACCTTATCTCTTTAAGAGATGTGCAGACGGAATTATCCGTAGGTGTGTGCCTAGAGAAGAAGCACAGAGGATCCTGTGGCATTGCCATGGATCTCAATATGGAGGCCATTTCGGAGGTGAGCGAACAGCCACCAAGGTCCTCCAATGTGGCTTCTATTGGCCCACACTCTATAAAGATTCCCGAGAGTTTGTACGTAATTGTACAGTTGCCAAAGAGCTGGTAATCTGCCTCATGGTTACGCCATGCCTCAACAAGGAATCTTGAAAATTGAGTTGTTTGACGTATGGGGAATTGACTTCATGGGACCTTTCCCACCATCATACTCAAACACTTATATTCTGGTGGCAGTTGACTATGTATCAAAATGGGTTGAGGCTATTGCCACACCCACCAATGATACTAAAACAGTGCTGAAGTTCCTCCAGAAAAATATCTTTAGCAGGTTTGGTGTCCCTAGAGTACTAATCAGTGATGGGGGCACTCACTTCTGCAATAAACAGCTTTACTCTGCCATGGTTCGGTATGGAATTCGCCACAAGGTGGCCACTCCATATCATCCACAAACCAATGGGCAAGCTGAAGTCTCTAACAGAGAATTAAAGAGAATCCTGGAATGGACAGTAAGTACCCGTAGAAAGGATTGGGCACGGAGCTTGGATGATGCTCTGTGGGCTTACAGGACAGCATTCAAGACACCTATAGGAACATCTCCATACCAACTCTTGTATGGTAAGGCATGTCACCTGCCTGTGGAACTGGAACATAAGGCCTACTGGGCAACCAGATTCCTAAACTTTGATGCCAAATTAGCAGGAGAAAAATGATTGCTCCAGCTAAATGAGCTAGAGGAATTCAGATCCACAGCTTTCGAAAATGCCAAGCTTTATAAAGAAAAATAAAAAAAATGGCATGACAGAAAGCTGTCATCTAGAATCTTTGAACCAGGACAGAAGGTCCTGTTGTTTAACTCTAGACTCAGGCTATTCCCCGGGAAACTGAAATCCTGGTGGAGGGGACCATACGTGATTACAAATGTGTCACCATATGGTTATGTGGAGCTTCAAGATATTGATTCTGATAAGAAGTTCATTGTCAATGGACAGAGAATCAAGCATTATCTTGAAGGCAACATCGAGCAAGAATGCTCAAGGCTGAACCTAGATTAAAAGCTCAGCAAGGTCCAGCTAAAGACAATAAAGAAGCGCTTGCTGGGAGGCAACCCAGCCATGGGGCAACAATCCTCTAAGCATTTTACCCTATTCTCTATTTTTATTTTTATTTGTTTATATAGGGTTCATTGACAACAAGGTAAATAATCATTTACAGAAGACCTCGGCACACAAAACAGAGAAAAAGAGCTCACTGGCAAGAAAACGCCAGTAAAAGTATATTTTGGGCGTTCAACGCCCAAAATGGGCATCCACTGGGCGTTGAACGCCAGTAATGGTAGCAATCTGGGCGTTAAACGCCAGAAAGGGGCACCCACTGGGCGTTGAACGCCAGTAATGGTAGCAGCTGGGCGTTCAACGCCCAGGAGAACAGCAATTGGGCGCTGAACGCCCAAAACAGGCAGTGTTTGGGCGTTCAAACGCCAGGACAGCAAGGAGGAGCCAAATCCATTTTTTCACACGTATTTCCATTTTAATTTCCAATTTTATGTTTCAATGCATGATTTTTACATGAACATGTTAAGAACCCTGATTTCTAAAATCCTTAATTTTTAAAAATCCATTTTTTCAAATTCAATCCAACTCTTTTCAAATCTTTTCCGAAAACAAATCTATCTTTTTCACTCTAAAATCTTTTCAAACTAATCCATATCTTTTTCAAATCTTCATATTATCTTTTTCAAAATTCAGATTTATCTTTTTCAAAAATCTATCATATCTTTTCAAAATTAAACTATATCTTCTATCTTATCTTTTTCAACTCAATCTTTTTATCTTATCTTTTCCAATTTTTCGAAAACCCACCCCCCATCCCTTTAAATTTGGGTTCGGCCTCCCTCCTCCTCCATCAACAATTGCACCTAGCTCTCCTTCTATCCCTCTCCTTTCTTTTTTTTTTTTTGCTTGAGGACAAGCAAACCTCTAAGTTTGGTGTGTTTATCCGAGATCACTAAGATCATGGCTCCTAAAGGAAAACAACCCACTCCAAGAGGCAAGAAAGAGAGCGTTCCAAAACCACTTTGGAATCAAGGAAAGTTCTTATCTAAAGAACATTCAGACCATTATCTTAAAGTAATGGGTCTGAGATCAGTGATCCCGGAAGTTAGATTCGATCTGAAAGAAGATGAATATCCGGAGATCCAGGAGCAAATTCGAATCAGGAATTGGGAAGTCCTAGCTAATCCTGAAATGAAAGTGGAAAGGAACATGGTCCAGGAGTTCTATGCTAATATGTGGCAGACTGACAAGCAAAAACTATCTGGAACTGCCTTCTATGAATTTCGGACCATGGTCAGAGGAAAGATTGTTCATACCACCCCTGACAAGATCAGAGAGATCTTAAAGCTACCTCAGCTAAAGGATGATCCAGACTCCTTCAACAAGAGGATGATGAGAGCAGACATTGACCTGGATAAGATTCTAGAGGACATATGTATCCCTGGAGCCAGGTGGACCACCAACACAAAGGGTGTCCCAAATCAACTCAAGAGAGAGGATCTCAAACCAGTCGCCCGAGGATGGCTGGACTTCATTGGGCATTCTCTGTTGCCCACTAGCAACCGTTCTGAAGTCACAGTTAAAAGAGCAGTGATGATCCATTGCATCATGATGGGAAAGGAAGTGGAGGTTCATCAGCTGATTTCAACTGAACTCTACAAAATTGCTAACAAAAATTCTAAAGAGGCCAGGTTGGCTTATCCAAGCGTGATTTCTCTGCTCTGCAAGGACGCTGGAGTAAGGATGGGAATAACAGAATATATCCTAATTGAAAAGCCAATCACCAAAGAATCAATGGAAAAACAACAAGCACAGGAGGATCCCATCAAGAAGAGAGCACAGGAATTCCTCCCAAAGATCCCTCAATCTGAATACTGGGAGTATCTTGAGACGTCCGTCACCAAGATACGGGAAGCTATGGAGCAAATAATAAAGGAACAGAAGGAACACAGTCAAATGCAGACCTATATGTTTAAAGAACAAGAGGAGCAGGGGCGTGACTTAAGGGAACTGAAGCGCCAAAAGTCTTCTCTTGTAGGACCAAGCACCCCAAGGATCAGAGGAACCCCGTTCCCCCAGAATAAAGGTTGTTAATTTCCAATTTCTGCCTTAACTCTGTGACAGTGTCCTTATAGAAGTTTACCTTAGGAGTCATATAGTAGTAATTAGTATCTATTTTGATTTTATCTCCAATTAAGCTATAGTTTATTTTTCTCATCATCAGCAAACATGAATAAAGTAGTAGATCTTTTGAATAAGAGGCAATAAAATTTCGAATTTTAATAAGAGAAATTCTAATTAGTTAAATGTAGTGGCAATGCTTTCTGTCTTCTGAATGAATGCTTGAACAATGCATATGTCTTTTGAATTTGTTGTTTAAGACTGTTAAATATGTTGGCTCTTGAAAGAATGATGAACATGAGACATGTTATTGATAATCTGAAAAATCATAAAAATGATTCTTGAAGCAAGAAAAAGCAGCAAAGAACAAAGCTTGCAGAAAAAAAAAAGCAGCAGAAAAAGCCAATAACCCTTAAAACCAAAAGGCAAGGGCAAATAAAAAGGATCCCAAGGCTTTGAGCATCAGTGGATAGGAGGGCCTAAAGGAATAAAGTCCTGGTCTAAGCGGCTAAACCAAGCTGTCCCTAACCATGTGCTTGTGGCGTGAAGGTGTCAAGTGAAAACTTGAGACTGAGCGGTTAAAGTCAAGGTCCAAAGCAAAAAGAAGAGTGTGCTTAAGAACTCTGGACACCTCTAATTGGGGACTTTAGCAAAGCTGAGTCACAATCTAAAGGTTCACCCAATTATGTGTCTGTGGCATTTATGTATCCGGTGGTAATACTGGAAAACAAAGTGCTTAGGGCCACGGCCAAGACTCATAAAATAGCTGTGTTCAAGAATCATCACACTGAAATAGGAGAATCAATAACACTATCTGAATTCTAAATTCCTATAGATGCCAATCACTCTGAGCTTCAACGGATAAAGTGAGATGCCAAAATTGTTCAGAAATAAAAAGCTACTAGTCCCGCTCATCTAATTAGAATCTGAGCTTCAATCA